>NC_071616.1:11341306-12591306 GCF_014839835.1 Dryobates pubescens
TAATGTGGAAGACAGCTCCTAATATTCAGGTCTATCAATATTGATGCCAACCTCAGGAACTAGGTTTGTCAAACTTGTTTTCCTATTTCAGTTTAAAATATATTATATAAAAGTTGCATGAATTATCATTTGACTAGAAGTCACAGTATCACAGTATCACCAAGGTTGGAAGAGACCTCAAAGATCATCAAGTCCAACCTGTCACCACAGACCTCATGACTAGACCATGGCACCAAGTGCCACATCCAAAGTCATCTGAGACTGCTTTGTATTTTGCATCTATCTGTAGCACGACAGATACACAAATCCTCTTTATCTGAAATTAACTGCTGTCAATCTTGTGTCTTCTTTATATTTCAGCTGAGACCAGGAAAGGCCACAGATAACTCCAGGCAGTGAACTCCATGCTTGTGTCTTATTCCTCATGCTACAAACTTACAGGAGTTTAAAAATGTATTCTTGTATTGTAGAAGTAGGACAATAATTAGCTGTAAATATAGCCAGCCTCCTTCAACTCTAGAATAAGCTGCCAACACACTTTCAATTTTCCTTTCTATGTGGTTTCCCAAAACTGAAGGCAGACATCATCTTGCATTGTAACTTGACTAAGTTAATTTACCAAGTTTCCTAATACTGTCTCTGGAAAGACAAATTGCATCTACAAATATTAAGGATTATTTCTCCCATGTTTTAGCATACAACTAAATTATCATTCATATAAGATGGTTTGATCTGGGGTCTACAGTACCTTCTACCTTTCACATAGGTCTTTAAGGAAAATGTTAAACAGCAGTGGCCCCAGAGGCGACCACTGAGGAAGACCATCAGCTCTCAGGTGGAATTTGCATGACTGACAGCTACTCAGCTCAGAGGTCCTGTTAATTTTTCACTACCTCACAGTTTCACTCTACTTCTCTCTAATTTCACCACAATGGAAGCTTAAACCACATCAGCTGCTTTGCCCATATTCATTAAGCCAGTCATCCCATCATACAAGACAATCAGACTGGTGAGGCACAAATTGCTTTTGGTAGATCCAGGCTGACTGTTTCCAATCACCTTCATAACTCCACGTGCCTGAAAACCTTGCATGAGACTATCTGCTCTAGTATTAATTCCAAAAGAACAAGAAGAAAAATCAAAGGCTTGTTATGAATAAGTTTACTCCAAAAGTGAGAATATCACAACAGTGATTAGGATGACTGCATAAAGATTAGTGGATTCAACTGGCTGTCCATGCAGTCATAGGAGTAAAACATGCTTATTCTCCTTCAGCAATCCTCTTGATGCATTTATGGATTGGCCATGGGAACTAACTGTAACCTTATTCATTCTTTTCTCTGTGAATAGTGTACTTTAAAAAAATAAATAAATTGGGAAATATAGCAAGACTGAGAGTAATGATCAGGTGTGTGAATTTCTGGATGCTTGTGTGCCAGAAAATTGGCTCTGCATTGAGGCACTAAGTACTTTTTACACACAGGTCCAGATGTTAAACAGACATCTCTAATGCAGGTTTCCTTCTGCTCATCCTGCCAAGGATTTTGTAGCCTCCAAAGACATTCAGGAGCTGTGATGGGATTGAGTTTCCATGCTTAAGTCAGTTCTTGGCACTGACAGATGCAACAAATGATGTAACAAACAGCATGTGGTGTTTGGGTGAGGATTTAGACTTTCAGCTTATAGCTAATTATATGGTCTGCAATGCTCAGAATCTACATTTCACTAAAGACCTATCCTAAAAAAAGAGCATGGAGAGATGAGTCACGGAAGTCCAAAGCTGTATCAATTATTTTGAATTTTCCAACCCCACATAAAAGTTGGACAATGTAGGCAGTGAGCAAAAAGGATTAAGTCTTCATACCATCACTCAGAATTACACAGAGAAAAATGCCTTTTCCTAGTAAAAGGATAGCACTCTCAGTCTAAAATGCTATTTTAAGGACTTGCATAATGTTCCCTGGAGCTTCAATGACATTCTCATTGCCCACTTCTAGTGACAGCATCCACAGGACAGCATCAGGAGCCTCTGAGAGATACACTTGACTCCAGAGAGAAAGGGACAGATATCAGCAAGTCTTGCCACTAACAGATCATGTTTCTCAATGCACATTATTGGCAGTGCTTCACTACAGTGAAACCTCCTCAAACATTGTGGCTTCTCCCTCCAACACTTTGCAGACTGAGGAAGGCCTTGCTGAATTAATTCTATGACACAACCTACAATGGTCATGCCATTCTGAGATGAAGGCACTAAAGACACGTTTGTCAACATCGTTTCTGTCGCAAGCCTACCAAGCAGAACCTGTGCCTTCTGTTGTGCTATCCACAACTTAGGAATGCTTTTAGATTTCACCAATGCTTAGCATCCAAGAGTAGGCTCCATATATATTACTTCCATCATTTCTGCTGAGCTCAGCTCCCCATGGGATTGCAATATTTGCTTTGCTACTTTCTGCCTAGCTGGCATCAATTCCATACAGCTGGGCGTCAAGTCACTGGCCATACACAGTCCTGCAGCAGTTGCAGCCTACTGACAGCTTCCCCACTCACTGAAGTATTTATGGCTTTTGTCCTCCTTTTCAAATAGGTCTATATCCATAATCTAGTGTGTCTGAAACACCTTCTGAAGTCCATGATGAAGACACTGGTTCACAGCCCCATCCCAGAGGTAAACTATAGTCTCTATACTAAAGTTTATGCAACTTCATCCTTCTTTACCTTGGGACTGCAAAATAAACCCTTGCTTTGCACAGAAATACATCTTAACATGAATAGCCAGCACTATGTAGATTTACATCAAAACCTCACTACAGGGAGACTCTACATTGTACAGTCAGGGTTTTTTGTGGCAAAATGGAAGAAATGGTAAGAACAGACACCTGCTAACACACAGCTGGAAGCTGGACCAATCCTACAATGAGAAGCTGAAAATTGGGTTGAAAAGTAGCTGTGGTTGTGTAAATAAAAGAGAATGAAAAAGATGTGCAGAAAGTACTGTGTCATACTGTCCTAACTTGCTAATAAATAATACTATTTGACACATTAAAAATAGCACTGTATGACAAATGAGAAAAAACTAATCCTGTTTTACTTTCTTACTTTCAATCAGGGAAATGGCTACATGGCTGATGACTATGCAAGGACTCTTCCCTGGGTCATGACATATCTCTATCCTTTCTATAATGGAGCTGCACTGGAACTTCTGAAGTTCCAGTAGAAGATGACTGGTTAAGCTGCACATCCAGCAGTCTGAAGCACATGGCAGTCTTCCAGTATCACATAATCTCCAGAAAGTAAAGCAAGTTTAGTCATTGACCAGTGATGATTGGTCAACCATTGCTACTTCATATATACTTTAAATTCACCCTCTCCAAAAAACAATGCTGTAACTTCACTAACTGTCTTGGCATCAATGAAACCAACTGACTTCTGCTTCTGGAAAGCAACACCACAGGCAAGTTCATTCTGCTTGATGTGACAAAAGTGAAATACAATGGGAAGATCATCTATCCCACATAGTAAAACCAGGCAACTGCTTCTTTTCCACCTCTTTTGGAGCTACCTATCCTACCTTAGGCATAAAATCTAAGATTTGCTTACATTACACTTTAAAACAATTTAATTTGAATTGCATTGTTGCTTTACACTCATGTTAGCAGTATGCAAAACAAATAACATGAGTGCTATGGTGAAGAACAATCCCAAGGAAATTCTGCATATCTGTCTCAAGTAGAACTTGACCATGGTTCTGAGCCCATGACTTTGAAAATCAAATGATCAGGGACATTGATTAAAAAATGGAATAATTACTGTATTAACTTTGTTACTAAATAACAGTATGATTAAAGATAATATCAACGGGACATACATAAGACAGGACTCCATAACCTTAGAATAGAATAGAATAGAATAGACCAGACCAGGTTGGAAGAGACCTTCAAGATCATCGCATCCAACCTATCATCCAACACCACCTAATCAACTAAGCCATGCAACCAAGCACCCTATCAAGTCTCCTCCTAAACACCTCCAGTGATGGTGACTCCACCACCTCCCCGGGCAGCCCATTCCAATAGGCAATCACTCTCTCTGTGTAGAACTTCTTCCTAACCTCCAGCCTAAACCTCCCCTGGCACAGCTTGAGACTGTGTCCTCAAAGACTGTGTCCTTTCTTAAATGTGAAATCAGCTTCACATTTCTCCCTTACATAAACTCCCAGAAAAGCTCTACACTGATAGAAAGTTTCTGTAACTTACATGCTGACAGGTGGCCTGGGTGAACTGAATGTGAGATTCAGAGCTAACCCACAATAACAGAGCCATCTCACAGAAGCTTACATCCGATCTTATGCAAGAAGTAAACTGTCAACAAAAAGTTTAAGGCCCAAAGAAACTGAATAATCTGGAAAGATTAATTTCCCATGTGAAACAGGGTCATGGGAAGTGGAAAGGTATATTTATTAGCTGCATGCTTTCAAACAAGGAGGAAAATACAAAAGCATGCATAGAATTGCTCTTTGAGGATGCCACCTGCCACCAAACCAAAGGATAATTGGAAAGCACAGTCTAGAAGCAGAGACAATGTGTGGAGTTTCTGAAACAACAACACTTGGAGAAAACAAGCACTCTTCCTAATGGCAATGCCTGTCAACATTTTATAGATGCTAGATCTCAGCTAGGTGATAGCTCAGGGAGGCTGGTTTGATACACTCAGAAACGAAGTGAAGGTGCTATACACATACACATAAATAAATATGCTCTAGACATGTACATTTACTGCAATTTTAAATTAAATATCATTTTCCATTTAATTATCATGATATGAACATGATAAAAAGAAAACTGTTTGGGAAGCAGTACTACTTAGTGCCTCATGGATATCACAGTATCACCAAGGTTGGAAGAGACCTCAATGATCATCAAGTCCAACCTGTCACCACAGACCTCATGACTAGACCATGGCACCAAGTGCCACGTCCAATCCCCTCTTGAACACCTCCAGGGACGGTGACTCCACCACCTCCCTAGGCAGCACATTCCAATGACAAATGACTCTCTCGGTGAAGAACTTTCTCCTCACCTCCAGCCTAAACTTCCCCTGGCACAGCTTGAGGCTGTGTCCTCTTGTTCTGGTGCTGGTTGCTAGAGAGAAGAGACCAACCCCTTCCTGGCTACAACCACCTTTCAGGTAGTTGTAGAGAACCATAAGGTCACCCCTGAGCCTCCTCTTCTCCAGGCTAAACAATCCCAGCTCCTTCAGCCTCTCCTTATAGGGCTTGTGCTCAAGGCCTCTCCCCAGCCTTGTTGCCCTTCTCTGGACACGTTCAAGTGTCTCAATGTCCTTCCTAAACTGAGGGGCCCAGAACTGGACACAGTACTGAAGGTGTGGCCTAACCAATGCAGAGTACAGGGGCACAATGACTTCCCTACTCCTGCTGGCCACACTATTCCTAACACTCCCAGCCAAAAAGATCACTAGAAGAGATTTACAATTGCTTGACTAGATAACCAGAATAGATTGTTCTAAGTTGTTATTTTTCTAAGGAGGAAGACTAATCCCCAAAACAATTTGTATAAAATATTATATGAAAACAATCACATGAAATGAAATGAAATAATTGGCTTTGCAAATAAGTAACAGGATGTCCATAATTTACTTTGGAGCAATAAATATGCAGGTTTAAATTTTCACCTTGTTAGTATCATCAACACAGGTAAACTAAAGCTCATAATATGTGGTCAGCTCGAATATAAGGCCATGTAAATATTTCACTATGCACTTCCCAAATCACACAGATAAAAGTATCAAGCTACTATGGAAACACACAACAGAATTTCTTAAGAGCTCAAGAAATTCACCTTTACAAGTTAATTAAACGTTACTTGTTGTTAGAGCAACAGCTTATGCATCAAAAGTCAGAAAATTAAAGTACTCTCTTGTACTTGCTCAATTCACAGGAGTAGGGTATTTGGATTCAAAGCTTTGCTGCTAACTGCAATCTTGTATTATATATATCCAATTTCCAATCTATGTGCACTTGGCTGTTCCAAAAGGCCTTACGACTTGTGGTGACATCTTTGGTGGCAGATTTGGGTCTAGCTGCTTAACCAGTTTTTGATCTTGAAGGTCTCTTCCAACCTGGTCTATCCTATCCTATCCTATCCTATCCTATCCTATCCTATCCTATCCTATCCTATCCTATCCTATGCTATCCTGTCCGTAGTTTCCAGCCATTTCTGGTGACCAGAAGCATATGAACAGTTTGCAGCCATGGCTAACCTACAGTCACACCCACTGAAGCTAATGAATTACCTCTGTACTTTGCACACCAGCACTGGCTATGCTGATAGTATTTCCCAATCAAAGCTAGTAAAAAAACTCCCACAACAGATTAAAAAAGAAAAAAAATCAATCTTCTAAAGACCTAATGTTTCACGGAAACGTGTACATGCCAGTAAATCTTCCAACGCACAGACCAGGCTGATACCTGCCAAGCACATTTCCTGCAGAACCCTGCTGCTTCCCAGCCCGCCCTGTCAGCCTGCCCAAATGACAGGTTTTGACCGAGGACCCAGGATGTCCAAGGGAACAGCTTAGGAGATGTAGGAATGGGGGAGGGCATCTGCCTTCACATTTTTTTTCAAACAGTATGTTGCAACTCTGAGCAGATACTTAAATTTTTGTCTTTCCCTTCCAAAGATTTTCTGAAAAGTCAGAAAGGATTGCACAACATTAATGTAATTTACCAACCGCTCCTATTACAAAGAACCACAGGCTTAATCCTTTACTGTAAAGCCAATCAACTGCCTCCCAGTCACATTTCCCTTTTTCCTCCTGTCTCCCCACTAGGAAGTTTGCTTTCTTACCTGGAGCTGTAACTTTTAGTTTAGGAAACTATCACATAACTGACTTCCAGGTCACCTGACCAGTCTCCCTACTCTAACATCTGATCATTGTTGGCTGGGGCAGCGCACAAAGACCTCCAATACTACAGCCAAATGACTCAAGAAGGACCAGATGATTCACAAAACCTATTTACATTATCAAAGGTCTGACAGAAACTGAGGACCTTCTGACAAATTTATCAGCCCTTATCTTTTTTATGTACAGAGACAACATACTTCTAGAGTACTTTAGAAAGAACTGCTATTTACAAATATTCTCACAGTACTTGACCCTAAAAGTGGACATATTTTGTACATCCAATATAGGCACAGCTATGGTTCAAACATTAGTTCCCATTCAAAGTTTATGGTCGCAGAAACAACATAATACTTAGGAAGAGCTGCCCGAAGTCTGTAGGGGTAATAACAAATCTTAACACATCTAGAACTTTTCCTGCATCTCACCAGGCAAGGTTAATACAATCCTTATTTTTAAAGGCAAGTACTGACAAAGAAAAATAGATGACTTGACTTATGGTTAAAAAAGAAAAGGCTGGGCTTGCACAATCAGGTTTTTGAACTTAGCCAAGACATGTAACATCCTCTCTCTTGTGAGAAGTGCCACAGGGATTTCAATGAATTCCAATGGTAAAAATAACAGATTTGTGTTTCACGTGACAGACAGCATTTCAAAACTAACAGTGCCTCTTTATGTGACTCCTAGAGATTGTCTCAATGCTAACCTAGCAGGAAATAAGATGCTTACTGGACAGCCAACATTATTCTGTGCCCAACAAATTTAGCGTGCTGGTTTTAGCCCAATCCTACTTCATTTACAAGATGTGGCAAGATTAGAGCCAGAGGCACCATGGTAATTTGTCAGTTAACACTTACAGCTAACTATAACAAGAACACACTCATGAAAAATAGAAATTAATCTCTATTGGCTTCTCTAGATCTTATCTTCAGATGTAGTGACTTATGTAAGTAATAATCATTGCAACCTTAACAAAATTACCGAAGTTACAGAAACAGTTTTCAGACAACAGCAAAGCATTCAATTTTATTAGTATGCTCTCCAATGGCATTACTGTGGGGTTAAACCTACAACAATGCACCATATTTTGTTTTGATCTAGAAATGCATAGTTCTTATTAGACTCTTCTTTATGGAACAGAGACTGGTATGAAAGTCATGTTTAGTGGTCATATGTATCCCCTGCATCCTCATGCAAAGGCAGGTAGCTGATGCAGCCTTGTATCTGGACACTGACATTAGTGCAACATATATCCACTTTATCTTCCCTTTGATGAGTTTGGTTTACATAGCTGAATGATATATTGTCATTTAAAACACAGAGGAGTAAATGAGGCATCACAAAAGGCTTTGCCAGACCACAAATGTGTTGTCATAACTAAGGCAAAATACAAGTAGTGTATGAATCAACTTCGAATATAATGTTAGCGATTAAGCTGTGTATTGGCTGCAGAAGAGTCAAGTTGTTCTTATTCTAGCCATTACACTGAATTTTTCTTCCTCAGAGGAAAATATCCATGGTGGAAAGAAAAGATACAAATAGTGAGTGTTTCCAGAAGAACCCTGCTAAGTTGTTGTTTCATTGCCTGAAGCTGCGAGTTCATCACCTTCATGAACAAGCAAGGAGAAACACCAGTTCAGTTACTACACCGAAATCTGCAGCGAGAGATATGCAGAAACTTTCTCACTCCCTTGTAAAAATGAGTCCTTTCTGAGCCAAACACAGCGATGTATCAAACTCAAAACATATCAAACAGTTAGTGTTAATATTTATATTGATGTGGATAATGACTTCAGAAAGGAAGAATCCAGTTTCTTTCCATCCTAAATTTGGTGTCATCTTCAACACCAGATACATAAATGAGATACGTCAATGGAAAATACCAAACCCTGTTTACTCCCACTGCAGAGCACTGGCATTCACATCTCTGTTTTTGAATCTTACTGATTATCTTCTAAAAATAATTGGCTAAGAACTGTGATTCTCTGTAACTGTCTTAACGTTTCATTGTTTTAAACTTTATGGCTTCTTTTTCAAATCAATTTCTTTCACAGCTCCATTTAATCTCTCATCTGTAATCAGACAAACAGTTCAGATTCTATGTATTCTTGCTCAAAGTTTATTTGAGAACATGAATGATGAACATAAAGGAAAACTAAGAATATCTACTGTAAGAGCTCAAGCATAAATTTCCTTTACACACTCTCTATGGCTCACAATTCACTTTCTTTGATTGCTGTACCTTGAGGCCAGAATCCAATGCTTGCTCAGCAACTCTCTAGCTGTACTATTTAGCAGTTTGGGGTAAGAAGTGAATAAAATCATATTCAACCTCTCACATCTATCCAGCAGATAAAACAGAATATAGGTATGCAGAACAACCCAGTGAATTCTGCCCCAAGGGTGACTTGTTATGTCAAGTACCCATCCCAAATATCAGAAAAATCTTGGTTATAGCAAGATAATTGTAACCGGACTGGAGAGGTGGGGGAGTTAGGTTTGCTTTGGGATTTTTTGGCATTTGGGGGTTTTGAGAGCATTTGTTTTTGCCTTTTTTATGAAGTGTGTAACTACAAGCCAAGCTTTTGCGCTGCACTGCTGCTGGTTTCATCTTTTGAAGTGACAGATAAAAAAGCATCCTGAAAAAGCTAAAGCAACTTTCTTCTGGAAAATAAGAATCACAACCAAATAAAGCCATAAAATCAGAGACTGCTCTAAGTACACTGTCATAAGCCCTCCTATTAGCAGAGTTTGCAATGAATTCTAACACACAAATTCTGTGTACGTCTTGGGTTTTCTGGCAAACACGTTGCACAGTCTTGGTTATTATCCATGTGGGAGTTTTGTCACATTAATGGAATTAACATGCCGCTTTTCTTTTGCTAGCATGAATTCTTCAATTCTTGTGAAGGTCCTTGTATCTTAGTCCCACTTTCCATGTTTTAGCTCACCTATCTAGCAGCAGTGGCTGACCGTGAAGGACACGCACCATTTCAGCATTGGCTCCGAAGAAAGCGCTGCTTGGGATACACGTGTTCTCCATTTGAGCAAACCACTGAAATAAACATCACTGAAATAAATATTTATCAGCTCAGCTATAACTACTTCCTTTTCATACTAGACTGTGCTGGACCACAGACAGGAATGTTAATGACTTCACTGTTCATTTTTTTTACATGCCTCATTTAATTGATTAACATCGCATCAAATATACATCCGTGGGACCTTCAGTCCCACCTGCTCCAGTACAGTACACATGCAAAATCTGTTGCATGTGTTAATTTTCCCAGTAGAAAACTACAATCCAGTCTCTCTGCAAGGTAAAGAGCTATGTTGCTTTTAAAAAAGACAGTTCTTCTTATGTAGCTGATTCCCAGAGCTAAAGAAACTGCAGTCCCAAGGGATCTGAAGTATAACTGAATTTTCAGACACTCTTTTTTTTTTCAGACACTTTTCTTTCCCACTCTCACCGAAGACAAGACTATTTTTCACTAGTTTCAGTGATGCTAAAGTAGTGCTTCCCAGCATCTACTGTGCCTGCTGCCTACTCCAAAGTAGTGTCTAATAAATTGACTTCACCATTACCCCACAGCAAAAATTCTCTATTCCTTTAGGTGCCATAATGTGGTGGATGTTCCTCTTAAAAGATTGTATCACTGATGTCATTTCCTAATACAAAACTGCTTCATGTGTTCGGTGCTGGTAGTGGGGACAAGGGGAATATAAATTGTCTGAGATCAGCACCAAACCTTGCCTCATCTCCCAAGGGTGATGAATAATGCACCCTGCAAAGGAATAAACACGTCCTCAATGAAGGGGACTGTTGGATGGATTAGATGGAAAACACCACTTTTTTCCCCCTCTTTGTAATCAAGTTTTTAAAGTATTCAGATTATCATTTATCTTTGCACTGTGAACATCTCATTGCTCTCCACTTAGTTTATTTTTTGATGGCTTAAGGAAGAAGATATGTCAATGGCAAGGGGAGACAAGACTGAAAGGGGGGTCAGCAGCAGGAAGCAGAGCAGGGTGGGGAAGGTTGAGCTCTGTGACAGCAGGGTATGGCTGCCCTCTGAGTCCTGTGAAGAAGCAAAAAGATAGAGTTAACAGTGTTATTAAAACACTGTATTTAAAATATTTGAAAATCAGATTGGGACTTGCTGAATCTTTACATTGAAAGAAAGATGGGCTAACCATTGCATTTAAAACCCCTGCTTGCTAAGCTGTGAAACCCCAGCTATCAACAAATTTAAAGACCTGGGGATTATTGTCCTTTTCTTTCCCTGCTCTTCTGTTAAAGAGATAAGTGCTTCATGTTCACAAGCAGTTTCATTGTGAAATAACAAGACACTTGACATGGCAGCATCACTTAATGAAAGTACTGTATGTCCATAATCTGGAAAAAAAAAAAGCACATTTAGTGTTCTGCTGCTCAGGCAAGCAAAAATGTCAAATGACGGACTCTACAGGCAACATTTGATCCAAGAAGTTACATAACAGCATTTGAACCAAAGAGAGTCAGTTATTTACAGTGAAACTGGACAAGTTACAGTCCAATTACTGTGGCATATTACTTGCAAGTCCAAGGAAGCTGAAAATATAAATTTTTGGAGAACTCAGAAAAATGTCATTTATCGTAAGAGATACCACCCCTCCTCCAGCTTCAATACAGTCAGCCATTGCACATCGTCTCTTATCCCACACCTACCAAAATTGAATGCAAACATATTTGTACTGCATGCTACCTGCATACTGTACTGTATGCTACCTGCATCCATCCATCAATCACTGTTCTGTACCTGTTTGTTTGAAAGTAACTACATATTCATGAAATAGCAGGAAGATGTCCTTTCCCCAGAGACTATCCATTTCTTCTTTTTTTGGTGAAGTAAGGTCTCCCCTGAGCCTCCTCTTCAGGGGAGACCTTATTGCTCTCTACAACTACCTGAAGGGAGGTTGTAGACAGGCGGGGGCTGGTCTCGTCTCCCACGTAACCAGCACCAGAACAAGAGGACACAGTCTCAAGCTGCACCAGGGGAGGTTTAGGCTGGATGTAAGGAAGAAATTCTTCATAGAGAGAGTGATTGGCCATTGGAATGGGCTGCCCAGGGAAGTGGTGGAGTCGCCATCACTGGAGGTGTTTAGGAGGAGACTTGATGGGGTGCTTGGTTGCATGGTTTAGTTGATTAGATGGTGTTGGATGATGGGTTGGACACGATGATCTTGAAGGTCTCTTCCAACCTGGTCTATTCTATTCTATTCTATTCTATTCTATTCTATTCTATTCTATTCTATTCTATTCTAAGTTTAAGATCTGTTTTTCCCTAGAATTCCCACTCTCTCACAGACCAAAATGCTGTATCACTATGGAGTGGCCACCAGTTCCCAAAACAATGCATGGATCAGTAAACCCAACCAAACATTGTTCTGAGAGCTATTTAACACTTGCTTCTCTATCTCACATACTTGAAAGTGCAAAATAAGAAGTGGTTTGCTCTCATCTAGCTAGTGCTAGAGAATGGATTTGTATGCTGGTCCCTCAGCTGGCCTGCTTATAAATGCCAAGAAATCAGTAACTGTCCAGATGCATTGTTTGGAATCTTCTGACGGCTCAGTTTCTCACATTATCTGTCTTTGCTTGACATTGCTCAGAGGCAGTCAGTGAAATGCCTGTTGTAACATCTCCAACAGGTGGAAGAATATGTGCAGTTTGGTAGAGCTGAAATCTGTCCGTTTTGTATAACCATTCCTCAGTGTACTTTGATGTCTTTTCTGGGCCGTGGTATGTTAAACAGATGACCTGTGCAAGCTAAGGAAAGTGAGGCAAGGTCCAAAGGCTAAGCAGAAGGTTCATGCTAGGACCATTACAATGTCTTTAGAAGCTTGAGTGAAACATAAGACTTCACAATGCTACATAGCTGTGAATAGCAATAGCCACCCAGATAAGAGAAAAGGTGGATTTTTTTTTTCCTTGTTGAAGTATACAATAGGGATGGAGAAAGACACAAAGCCTTAGTGGGGTCTGAACTTCCCAAGCCATTTCCTAAGATAAGGCAGCACTGACCTTGAAGGGGGCCTTACAGTGAGCCATTTGAATCAACTGTAGCAGGAGGCAGTCTGAGCTTAATGCAGGCTTTGAAAGAGAGTAGACAGTAGGAAAAACTTCATGACCAGCATCAACTTACGTTCTTACTCTGAGCCTAGCAAGACAGGGGAGAATCAGTTTCCTGCCTGAGAGGGCCAGCTCACTGATGCACATAAGGCAGCTAAAAATTTCCTGTTTGACATAAGAAGGAAAGTTCTCCAGACTTGGAGAGTGGCACCCTCATTTACATTAGTAAAAATGGTATTCCAGACTAAAAGAACCACTGCTTCAAACTCCTGCACCTTAAAACTTTGCCATAGTGTTTGTTCCTTCCTTTTCTGCTTATCACAGCAAGGCAATAGAACAAAATGTTTCCAAATTGCCCCTCTGCTTGCAAATTCTGTGACATGACAGCCACTTTACCAAGGTGGCTGCTCTTGCAGAGTTCTCCTGACAGGCTTAGCCAGCAACCGTGTCCACGCACAGCAACAAGCAGAGCCTGTTTGGGAGAGAGGAGCTCAGACAGTTGCCCCTCTCCTCTCCTTTCTGAGGTGTGACCTTCCACTGACCAATGATGACCAGATGGGCCCTAGATTTTAACAGCTATGTGAAAAGGAGAAGGGACATCTCCTGATGGGCTTGTGCTGAACAGAAAACCTACCTCAGGCTGGAACATGCCAAGAGTTGCCCACTTGAAAAGCAAAACAAAAAACCTGGGTGCTTTACATCAATGGAAGCTGCAGAGTGGTTCACACTGGAACTATGCGCACACATACACACACAACAGGCTTCACAGTGCAAGTGAAGGGGCTTATTAGAGATGAAAGGAGGCCTCACATTGCCCCTTGTAAGGGACTATTGTCTCCCTTTCTGCTACAGTGGTCTGTGAAGCTGTGGGAAACAAATGACCTCGAAGCCACAGCGCTGTGTGCAACTGCAAAAGAAAAGGAAGGGGGAGGGGAAAGCAGTTTTGTAGGAAAGCCAGTGTCCTTGGCTGTCTGTCTTCCAACGACGTCCCCACCATGCCATCTCTGTGCACAACACAGAGGTGTTTCTCATGCCTCCAGCTCCTGCTGCAGCCCAGTCAGCAACAAAACTGGAATTGCTGGCAGAGAATCAGGACGCTCTTCCCAACTAGCATAAGAGGTCTTCCCACCTGGCTGTCCAGCTGGTTACTGGAGTTTAATGATTGCCAGTATGCTTCAGACCTCCTGCTTTTGGTTTTAATAAGGAATGAAAAATCTTGCTTTACTTAAAAGAAGGGTATACAGGGATCAAACAACACAGAAAACACAAGTAGTAAATAAAGCACTAAGGAAAAGGGAGAGAAAGAAGGATGATTATAGCACACGAAGGAAAAAGTATCTATAGCTGATGCTTATCTCATGTCCATTACGGAGATTCTGGTTATGAGAGGTGCTGGGAGGAACAACAGTGAGTTAAACAGTACCCAAGCATGTGCACTCCCCAAAGCCTTCTGAGTTACTTTGAATACAAAACACTCTCATTTACTCTTTTCAGTCTTCTTTTTTGCTTGCTCCTCATACTATTCCTTCAAGTCATTTAATCAATCCTTTTCACCTAACAGAAAACCATCCTCTATTACATTCAGTGCTGCTCTGAAGAGTAGGACTGGTATTTGCAATCTCTAGGCTAAATTACTGATTCCATGAAGGTGTGAAGTCTACCATTTTTGTGAGGTCCATTGGAATATATATGTGTGTATATATATATATATATATGTGTGTGTGTGTGTGTGTCTTAACTCACTGTGTTTTCCACTGAGCATCTGGTTCAAGATTTCTGCTTCAATTATTGGTTCAGTCAACACTATGTGAGTATTCATCTCTCTGCAGTGCCTACAGGCATATCAGGCTGCCAGAGCTAAAGAGAATGCTCCTGGCTCCACCAACAAGCAAACTCTCTCCTGTATCAAAAGGTAATAGCATGGGTATAACTACATTAAAAAGTACAAGCTACATTCAACTTAGAATTCTCTGAATTTCTTCAGAACCTCTAATCATGGCACCAGAAAATTCATGCAGTAAACAAACTTAGAACTAACCATCTTCTTTACAGGCTGAAAAAGAAGACAGGACTATCATGATAATTATTTCTGTATTTAAGTGTTTCAGAGATGCTCAGACACTTCCTATTGGCTTCCTGGTAGCACAGGGAGATAATTGTATATGCAGAGTAAGCAGTTTTTTTTCCTTAGGCAACACAGAGCTATGTAACTAACAGCAACACTAATTGTAACATGAAACATTTCAAAAGTTAATAAAGTTTTCCATGATAAATTCTCTTTGGTTATTTTGTTTAATACATCTCGAGCTGGAGTCAAGTTTTTAAGTCCTGTACTACACTGTCTGACTTGCAAATGCATTCAGGAAATACCCAGAGCTAAACAAAAACTGGTCTCAATTATTTTAAGTTCATAAAAACAGCTTAATATAAGGTTTTGAATTCCTTTTTAGTTAATAGAAATACCCTTACAGCTGCAGCCCAGACTACAGCTCTAGCCACCTCTCTTTCCAATGTCAACAAAATTTTCCGCTTCTGCCACAAGATTTTGACAGTTCTTACAACATCAATGAATCAAGTCTTGTGGTCTCTCTTGAAAAGCTGCATTATCCCCAGTACACATAAAAGGGGAATCAGCAGAAAGACAGCTTTGGAGTAGTTATAACCCAAAGGTTGCACTGCAAAGTGAAAAATGGAGATGGAGAGAGAAGCACTGCACTTCTAGCTAGTCAAGGACTAAACATTCAAGTCAAGGAAACTTAGTTTGAAGGTAGTAAAATGCTTCCCAGGACACAGAGTCAAATAGCAAGGTAGGTGAAAAGCTGGAAAAGTCCTCGACAACCTTAACTCATCCACCAGTGAAGAGCAGAATCGCACAGATCTGTACTGACATTTGTTATTCCCCAGAATAGGATTATGTACAGTCCAATGTAGTTGTGTAAAAACCCCAACTTTCCAACTTTGCTTAAGCCCTTCAGGAAGCTGATGGTAAAGCCATGTACAGAATCCAGGTCTCCAGATGTCTAGTCTTGGAATGTCAAAATGTGTGCATATGTAAGAAATATCTATATATAATAAATGTGTAAATGCCACTACATGGATGAACTCTATCTGAAAGCTTGGGAACTCAATCATGGTTAAGAGGTCTGAGTTTGTGTCTGAGAAATAGGAAGTTAAACTTCTGCAATAAAAATTGGCTTTACATACTGCTTTTCATGTTCCCTGTTCTTGTCAAACAACAATTACACAACTGGTTTTCACTGTCCATTCATGGTGAGATGAAAAACAAACCACATGAACAGAAAGTAGTAAACCAGTAAGCAGAGTCCGTATTCCTCAGCACACTCCTCGTGTACTCTGTGGGTAGAAAACCAAGATCATAAAAATGAACAAAGTCAGTCTAAGGATCACTTCAGTGCATTAAGGTGAGTGTAGGGTTCCCAATGTCACAGCTTCTCTTTCACCAGACAAATGGAAACAAGGTCACTGTGAAAAAGAAACTAGCATCGACTGATCCTGTGAGATTCATCTTTTTGGTTGTATTTTTAAGTCCCTGTAAATATTACTACTTGGGGCAAGCTACATTGCTTTTGTTCTGCTTTAAGACTGAAGGATCAGTTTTCATTAAAAGCAATCAGGGCAGAATGAAGGTGAGCTAAATACATGCACATTTTGTTCTGCATTTATTAACATCCATCTCAATTATTTTCCTAAAGAAAACATTCCCAGATAGCTAGTGAGTTGTTTAAGACTATGTCCTGCAGCAGAAGTACCAATCTGGCTCTCATTTTTGTGTGGCTTCAGAAAGCAGCTGTTTGTGTTTACAGTCACCAGCAAACAATTCAGCTTTTTAATCAAACAAGAGCTGCTTGGGTGCCTTTGCCCGTGGCTATGGGAATCAAATTACTCTGGAAAACAGACTTTTTACAACAATACTAAGAGGCCCTCAGCGGATGCAGGGGGTTAAAAAGGCATGCTTTTAAGAAACCAGGTTTATAGTCTGTAGCTCTCCAACCTGGGTCAACACACTGGGTGCAGTAGCAAACTCCAAACTCTTTAAAGGGCCCAGGTCAGTTTTTCTTCTCTCTGTGTTCTTTCTGCCTCACGTGCCTCTACACTCCCTTTCTTTTATTCCCCACTGCATACACAGAAACACAATAAAACATTAGTTCAAATCTACTGTAAAACAAAGTTAGGCAATCCATGAAAGGATATTGATTTTTTTCCCCCTAGCAATAGACTACATTACTTATGAATAAAGCAACACTTTCCCAGAGTGGATGCTTGTCTGATATCACTTGTGTAACAGTCAAACAGATTGTGTGAGCTCCCTCCACCTCCACGTTTCACTTTAACTTTGTAGAGACTTATCCTTACTGCTAGCCTGCTTGGAGCTGTTGCTGATAATTCCAAGATGTGTAAATTTGCAAATGTTTGTCACAACAACAAAAGCAGTTGCTCATTTCTCTAGAAGTGAATGAAACTCTGAAATAACAATGGTGTGCCTCATAAGGAGTCAAATTGGACAAGATTTCCAAGTTCTTGCACTGGTATATGAATCAGCTAGCAAAGAAGGCATAGGTGATCTGAAAAGCTGCAGCTCTAGACTTGAAAAGGCAAAAAAAGTGTATCTCAATGAGAAGCAACTGCCTAATTCCTCCTCCAAAACACAGCCTAGTAATGGCAGTATACTTAGCTGTTGTGTTTTGAAATATGGACCTCTGAGATTTAGCTTCTTTCTGGAAAGCAGCATTTACGTTTTCACCCTTTTGCCATTCCTGTCTACAAAGCTTCCATAAGAAATAATTATGTGAGCTATGAAAGTAGGACTCTACCAGAATGTTTTTTTCTCTTCTAGAAAAGAAACACAACACTTAAAAGGGTTAACACACTGTAAAAAAGTCCACTAGAAGTGATCCAGCAGCAGGCATGGGAGGCTTTTCCTGGACTCGAAAGGAGTACAGTTTCTTTTCTTGCAGCCTAGTGAGATGAGCAAGTTTCGTTAATGGTGTCTTGCTCATTTCATCAAATTTGACAATTCACATCTTCAGAACAGTTTCAGAGAGCCTCACAAATGCTTCAGTGAAGTAACAAAAAGCTGATGAAGGCCACAAAGGAAATGTAAACACTCACTTGAGCGGGTCTACAGACTGATGTAGGACATAAATTCAGCAAATAAAAAGCAATAATTGTATCAGCATCAGAAGCAGGATGCCAGACTCAAAGATTCACTATAAATGTCCCACTAAAAGGAACACAGATTCTCCAAGTTCTGTCATTACTGGTGGTGCTGCAGACATTAAGAGCCACTAAAAACTTGCTTTCTCACAAGATTACGTCAAGTAGATAACTTCTGAAAGACTCAGCAAATGGCAACCTGGAGACACTGTGTTTTGATTATGTATGGTGTCTGCTTCCTCTGGTATTCCCTAGCCAAGGTAGCACATAATCCTTTTCAATAAAGTAACACTATTCAAGCAATTCCCAAGCCAGCAGCTAAAGGGAAAAATAATAACCCTTAGAAAAGAATACACAAACAACTATCTACAATCTAAAAGAAAATCCACTTAGATACAAACTAAACAGGAAACTGAAGTGTCTTGAGTTTAAATAAGGGGAAGCTGCAGATGAGCTCTGTCTCTCTAGAGAATAAAAGCATTTCAGCCTTATGGGCCTCTGGCAGCAAAGATCTTTTTTATTCTACCTCCTCAAAACCTGAAGTCTGTGATCTCTATCCAGCAAACATGAGGGAAGATTAATTCCCTGTTCATTAACTTGAGCCTTGTACCTTGAACACAAGTTCAAAATTGCACAGACTATCCTTACAGAAAAAGCAGTCCCTGGGTTTCATAATCTAGCTATCCTTCCTCAGCAAATGCAGTTTATTACTGGAAGAACACCAACACTTAAAAATACAGACATAACTGAACTATTTGTACTGGTTTGATTAAAAAAAAACACAACAAAAACCAAACAACAAAAAAACAATACCAGCAAATGAAAACAATGACTCTAAAGCAAAGAATCTAAGAAGAGAACATTCTTAATGTATGTGTAATTTGGGTTCCTAAAAACACACACTTTCAGGAGTTGAATACATAATTATTTTTGCAGCTCACAAGTGACCAGTAACAAGTTGTTATTTCTTTCAGCAGGACTTTATGTACATTTCTATTTAATTTTAAATCTCTGCCTTCCATGAGGCTTTAAAATTCCTTTCACAGGAAAACATCACAATTTACACTGAGCTCTATATTTCCTGTAATACAACTCAAAAAGGTTTCATTTCTAACCTCCAAATAATTGAAAACTCCATTTCTGTTGAAGGGAATGTTGCAATTGTAATTGATGCAGTATGAAGCCTGCATGACAATGCCTCCTGACTGGGCCCCAGTAGATTCAGAAGGAAGTTTAGTGTCAAAATTGCCTTTGCTTTTAGAAAAAGGAAGACATTCAAATAATATGAAATAAATTTAGTCATGCCATGATTATAAAAGTAAAAAAACCCCAACCAATCAAATGAATTACTAATCCAACACAGAAGCAAAGAGTTTACCATTTGATTGTTAGTTACCCTTTCAAAATTACTAAAATGCAAGTTCTTCAAGAATTTTGCTCAAAGTGCTGTTAAACTAACATCTACAAACAAGAAACAGAAACGTATCATAGCTGAGATATTCAACAGGTCAGACCTCCTCCAAATATTATTGAAAGGATATGCTCAAAAATAGGAGGATTAAAGCACAGAATGAATATGAATTACAAGGTCTTGGAGAATTTACAGAAATTTTAATGAAAAGCATTCACCCCATGACATGAAGGCCTACATAATATCTGTGCAGTGTATAGTGGTTTATCCCATTGAGCAACTGATGAAGCCGAGACTCACAATCACAGTTCCCAGCCCTATTGAGCAGCTGAAGAAACTGAGACTCACAATCTCGGTTCCCAGCTAGTTTTCTCCTTGTTCTGATTGAGATGTACATGACTTCACTCACTTTATCTAATCAAATGCTTGTGGCTGGCAGCTAGAGAAGTACTCAAATTCATGCTTCCTGGTCCTATTCATACACTTGTTCACTGTGATACCCTGCAGCTGCTCCAGTTCAGGTGAAGGATAGGACAGAGTTGTCTGAGGTGGCAGACTCCAAAATTTGGTTTGCCCGAAAGCAAACAACACACTCAACATGTACTACAAAATAGAGTCAAGAGTCATACCTGGCAGACAAAAATGTTTTCCATTACCAGTTGTAATCACCGGCTTAGCACTGTTTGGAAATTGGTAGATTGCTTTTTCCCCATCTCTATAACCAAACCCCCTTGTTACACATAAGAAACTACTTCTTCCTCTCTATTGCATGTGACATACAGGATATTTCTAGAACCACAAAGCCAAAGACCAGATTTTATATGCTTTTTTCACAGGTAGTCTCTGTGAATGAGTCCAGCAACCTCTGACCTCTATTTGCATAAGACACAATCTGAGCACCTTAAAAACAATTCAAGCTTCTAAAACTTCCATAATTAATAACCACTGTGAAGGCTACTCAATTTCTTCTAGCCCTGGTTATTCATAATGAGCTAAAACTTTAAAGACACTCAGAAATCCAGTGGCTCAAAATCATTGCTTTCACAAAATTAGAGTATGAGTGTCACAGGGAAATGTTAAAAAACACAGATTTTGTACTGTCTTTGAAGTATCACTTTGTTCTGTTCTTTTTCATCTTTATGCATCTGCACCATTGGAGTCATCTGGGACACGCCACAGGAATGTTTTTCTATCTCCCAGTTAGAGAAAGCAAAAAGAACACTCCAGAAAACAAATTCTTACAATGTTTGCAGCTTAATACTTTAGGTAAAAGATTAGGACGAATTTCCACTTAGACAAACATTTACCTGCAACAAATCCATAAGTCTTCTGAATGCATCATATAATCATGTAATTATAAATGGCAGATAGCTGGTATCAGTCTTGATAAGAATAAAGGTACAACTGGATAGGATTACACACTCACAGACAGGAAAGAGTGTCTTTCAAGTTGGCTACCACCAGCCCTTGCTACTTGGATCCCAGGATAAGTGAGGTCAGTCAGGGTTACCACTACAATAGGAGCTGTTTATCAGAGAGTGAATGAGAGCAGGTAAAGAATGGATTGATTTTTGGCTTCCAGCCATACAATTTATTAAGCTATTGTCTGAAGCAATGAAAGAATAGTAATTCATAGCTAAAATATTTCAGTGCTACACTGTTACATGATTGTTTTCTTGCCAAAGCATAGAAGAAAGAAAAACTTCAGGTTAGTGATGTGTCTAACTTCCCGTGCAACATGTGGCTTCTCCTTAAGCACAGCATACAACTTGTCCCCTGCTTAAGGCTGTTCTTGAACTCATAATTATGAAAAATAAGATGATGTTAGGTATAGAATTACAAAAGACACAGTCCATGTTTTCTCAAAGGCTGTCCAGAAGGAGTTCCTAGCCTAGAAACCTAGGCTATCTTCAGATTTAAACCTATAAAACTCAGTCTTCCTAAAGTGAAATCAGATGCCCGTCTGTGATATCAGCACAACTCTGACATTAGCTACACCATAAAATGATCCCAGTGCTGGCTTCAACATGAAACTGCCCTAGTTTCTTGTTTTGGTCATTATCAGCATGCAATTTGTTGGACGGTTTCTATAATTCACAGATGAAGCGAGTTGTACATTTTGAGTGTATCCAGCGCATTAACAGCCCCTAATAGCCTAGCTCAGAGCAGACATAACAAATGGAAATGGCTTTAAATTATCTTTCCCCTGAGACATAATTTCATAAGGGAACAAACTCTATATGCACAAAGAGTGATTTCCAATATAAACATGTAGTGGAAGCTAAAAGCTGCAGTCAGATTTAGGGCAAAGCAAGGGATAGCATTTCAAAGGCACTGATTTCCTTCCAGTTCACAATACATATGTTCTTTTCTGCTGATTTTTCTGCCCTTCGTGCTCATAAGACCACATACATTAAAGGAACTACTTTAAAAATTTTGAGACATTAATGGGCTTTGTCTTATTTTTCCCCTCTGGGAACAACCCTGGCTGGGATGCAGAATCTACAATCATTATGAAGGGTTAACAGTAAGCAGCACCAGAGTTACTATCAGCATCTGACTGTCAGTATTTTAAATTATCCTTTGTGTTTTCAAAAGATGGACTCCAGAATTTCGACTAACTTATTAGCTAATTGAAAATCTTAAACTGTGAGAGGAAAAAAACAAACTAATAACTCCAGTATGAAGGATTCTTTGTTTTTTTCTTTCTCAGGATGAATGCAGTGCCAGGCCTGATTCCATATCTGCTGAGATGTCAAGCAGAGGAACAAAAAGTGTTTTACAGAGAGAAATCCAATGCCAGTGATAGCAAAACCTGTACTTGTGAACTCTAATAATTTTACCCTCTGACTTCTTAGTACTTTGACAAATATACCTAAGACACTATAATGCAACCATTAGCATTTGGAGGTTTGACCTCATCACCTCTCATAAAAACACAATGCCAGATCTAAGTGCAACACAAAGCTCCCAGCCATTTTGCACAACACAATATTGACTTCTGAAAACTGACGTTTAGATCCCTGAAAGTTAGTTGGCTTTGTTGGTTTGGTTTTTTTCAGCAGACAGTTTTTGAACACTGCTAACATTCAATGTTGAATCATCAGCCTAACAGATGAATTATCTATTTGAAGATGATGTGGTGTTTTTTGCGATTGGATACATCGAGTCTTTTATACCAGTAGAGGACAAAAAAGGTCTCCACAATCTGAGATCTACAGTTCAGACCACTGTGTTTAAACAGAAACAATCTGTATTTAAATACTCTGCAAGGAGCTAATATAAGGACACAAAAATAAAGAAAAATCATGAAGGAAAAAAATTTAAATGGCAAATAGAGGGGGGAAAAAAAGGACAGATGTCTATACACAGAATCACAGAATGTTAGGGGTTTGTAGGGACTTTGAAAGATCATCTAGTTCAACCGTCCTGCCAGAGCAGGACCACCTAGAGCAGATCACACAGGAATGCATCCAGGTGGGTTTTGAAACTTTCCAGTGAAGAAGATTCCACAACCTCCCTGGGCAGCCTGTTCCAGTATAGAGATTAATAAATGTATTTAAAAATGACACACTGTAAAGTGGCAGAGGGCTGACAATAGCAACACTTATAATCCAACAAAACAAAAGCTTGCATGTACAAAAGATTCATTCTGCTACAGTGATAAATATTTGTATGGGATGCAACTTTGTATTTCATACTTTAAAAGTTGTGCGCTGACATTATACTCACTTTGTCTCTAGTCCTTGTACTATATGGTCTAGTTAAAATAGATGTAATTGCATCAAAAAGTTCTTTGAGGAAGGTTGTTGTGATTGGTCAATCCCCTAATACTATTTCTCTTTCAAAGATTCCTTTCCCAGCTTCATACAATAGGGGCAATCACCTATTTCTCTCACAATCTTTAAGATATACAAGTAACTCCTTCAGCAACATGTACCTCCGCCTGTACACTGCACTGTTTAGGACACACCTTGAGTCCTGTGTCCAGTTCTGGGCCCCTCAGTTTAGGAAAGATGTTGACTTGCTGGAACATGTCCAGAGAAGGGCAACAAAGTTGGGGAGGGGTTTGGAACACAAGGCCTGAGGAGAGGCCGAGGGAACTGGGGTTGCTTAGCCTGGAGAAGAGGAGACTCAGGGGTGACCTTATTGCTCTCTACAACTACCTGAAGGAAGGTTGTAGACAGGTGGGGGCTGGTCTCTGGCAATTAGCACCAGAACAAGAGGACACAGTCTAAAGCTGCACCATGGGATGTTAAGGCTGGATGTTAGGAAGAAATTCTACACAGAGTGATTGCCCATTGGAATGGGCTGTCTGGGGAGGTGGTGGAGTCACTGTCATTGGAGGTGTTTATGAGGAGACTTGACAGGGTGCTTGGTTGCATGGTTTAGTTGGTTAGATGGGGTGGGTGATAGGTTGGACGTGATGATCCTGAAGGTCTCTTCCAACTTGGTCTATTCTATTCTATTCTATTCCATTCCATTCCATTCCATTCCGTTCCGTTCCATTCCATTCCATTCCATTCTACTATATATGATTTACTCCCAACCACTATCTGCTACCATCTTGTGTTTTAGAAAGATGCTGTTTCTGACATTTAAGCCATAAAAAGAAATTTCAAAATCATCTACTTTTTGAAAGGCCATGATACAGGACTCATTGTCCAAGGAAGTTTTTTTACTATCTCATTACAAAGCTTTATCTTTTTATGCTAGGACTGCAAATATCAGCAAAGACCAGATGTGAACTACCTGACACATTCAGTTGAAGAACAATTGATAATGTTTTGAAATTTCCACGTTGCCAACACTTACATATGAAAAATTCGTAGCCATACTCTCTCACAACTATGACTGGCATGTTCATCTTCAAATTCTACCCTGGGTAAATGCACTTACAGCTATTTGTACCCAGCTTTTGGCTTGGAAGATCAGTTTATGTTTTTCTTGGTGGTTTTGGGGTTTTTCTTTTTAATCAATTCTTTAATGAACAGTTGCCCAAAGACTAGTCTGCAGTTTCTAAAAGTATTTTGCTATTAGATGAAAAAAGATCTGATAATCATAGTATCATAGTATCAGTCAGGGTTGGAAGGGACCACAAGGATCATCTAGTTCCAACCCCCCTGCCACAGGCAGGGACACCCCACACTAGATCAGGCTGGCCAGAGCCTCATCCAGCCTGCTCTTAAACACTTCCAGGGACGGGGCCTCAACCACCTCGCTGGACAACCCATTCCAGGGCTTCACCACTCTCATGGTGAAGAACTTCTTCCTCACATCCAGCCTGAATTTCCCCATTTCCAGCTTCATTCCATTCTCCCTAGTCCTAGCACTACCTGAGATCCTGAGAAGTCCCTCCCCAGCCTTCTTGTAGCCCCCTTCAGATACCGGAAGGCCACAATTAGGTCATCTCAGAGCCTTCTCTTCTCCAGACTGAACAGCCCCACCTCCTTCAGTCTGTCCTCACAGGAGAGGTGCTTCAGCCCTCTGATCATCCTCGTGGCCCTTCTCTGGACACCTTCCAGCACCTCCAGATCCCTCTTGTAATAGGGGCTCCAGAACTGGAGGCAGTACTCCAGGTGGGGTCTCACCAAAGCAGAGTAGAGGGGGAGAATCACCTCCCTTGACCTGCTGGCCACACTTCTCTTGATGCAGCCCAGGATCTGATTGGCTTTCCAGGCTGCAAGTGCACACTGAGAGCTCATGTTGAGCTTCTCGTCCACCAGCACCCCCAAGTCTCTCTCCTCAGGGCTGCTTTCCAGCCAGTCACTGCCCAGCCTGGATTTGTGCCTAGGATTGCCTCATAGAAACCCAAAAAAACCCCCAACAAACCAAACCAAAACAACACCAAAAACCCCCACCACCCACACCAACCAAAAAACCAAAACAAAACATCATAAAGGAAATAACTGTGCATCTGAGTTGCCCCAATAGATCAGTTGCAAAAGACTTCTGAGTATATGGCTATCAATAAATCCATCATGCATATGTATATGCACAGGCACACAGATAGCTGTCTCTTCTATCACATACTGAATTGTGTTTGTGTTTATTTAGGGAAGATAGATGGATAGTGACTGTTACAGCTCTTTCAGACACACATCTCCAGAGAATAGGTATTCTGAAAGAAAACTGCACATTAGAATTTGATACTCCTGTCTTCTGAAGAAGGCTAACTTAAGCAAGTATGGAAATGGGACCTTAAATGCTTTCAGAACAGCTGCAGCAGCTAAGTAAAAGGGGTTTACACATGCAAGCTGAGAGTTTGCCTTTTTCTTTAAATTCCCCTTCAGCCCAGGAGATGAAAAAACGCTGAGAAATTACCTATACTAAAGATGTTCTCTGACAGTATATACATACATCAGACTGAATGGAGCATGGCTTTGTCCTCTTTAACTTCACCTACTTGATGTCCCAACAAAATCCCTCAGGACAAGGATGATGTTCTTCCACATGGAATTGTTTCCAGCATGATTAGGTATAAACAATGATGAAAAAATAATTGAACTAGACAGCACTGAATGCAGCCTGTAACTTAGCTAGGGCTAAGAACCCAACATTTGAAACTCTGCTCCCACACATGCAGGAAACCATTGCATGCACGGGGAAATAAATCAACTTCAGTAGTAAAGGATTATGGAGATGAGCAGGCAGAGCAGCAACCAAAGAGAACAGAAAGATCCATTATCTTTAAGTTGGAACTTAGTCAAAAGGAAGCTGAAAGCACCACTTCACCATGAGATACTCAGCAGACAGCTATTTCTAGAGGAAATGAAGCACAAGAGAGTTTTGATAAGGGGAAATCAAATCAAAAAAGGAAATGCTAATTCACAGTAAGACACAAGCAACAGCCACTGTGTGCTGACTCTCCTGCCTTTTTGCCAGAATTTGTAAGAATATGCCATTTCCAAGACAGCTAACTTCTTCCTTGTGAAGGCACAAAAATGACAGAGCAAGATTAGCCTTAATCTGTGTTCCATTTCTGAACATTGAAGGGCTTGGGCATGTTTGGAAAGAAATGTTCCTGTAGGAGGATCCCTTCAAATCTAATATGTGATCCTTCACTTCCTCCTGCTGAGTAAGCTTGATCTGTCTTTTATTATGAGGCACTTACTGGAAGAAAAAAACCTAGAGTACATGGAACACTTGACAAATAAGAAACTTGCCTCCACAACATAGAAATCTTCACTCACAGAACGTTCTGAAGTTTGACAATATTGTAGCTGGGATTTAATTTTCACTGAGAAAGGAAAAAGCTCAACTAAAAACATGTTGTTACACAAGTCAGGATGTATAAACACTTGCGCAGAGACCATAAGGACTGTGTTGTGCTTTCTGAGTGAACTGGGTGAAGCAACCTCAAATATTTCCTCTCTCTTTTAGTACTTTCCTTTAGGCTTCATCTCATTAATCCAAAACACATAAAATTGGGTAACCCAAAGGAAAGACAAATCCAGAGGGACTCTCCTGTGGTTTATGTCTGCCATCTTTTGATTTAATGACTTCAGTGCTTCATTTGAAAAGGTTCCACTTCTGTAAATAGTCTTACCAAAAGTCTTTGTACAAGTCATGGATTGGCAATTAACATCTTGAGTACTTCTTCAGCTGGCAAGCAGGATTCAAGGTTCATTTCTGTTGCCTTCAATGGTAGTTCCATCATAAAAATGCTTTACTTTCAAATAATCAAAGCAAGAAATATGCCAATTTATTAAATGTATCACATGTTCATCTGTAGGTGTAAATCAGTGTTTACCTATTCTGAAAGATGTTCATGCATTTAGGCCATGTTCTTTCACTAGAAGGTCTTCACCTAGCCCTACAGCTCTTAACCTCAATAAGGTGGGAACATACTCTCTTCTGAGCACATAGTACCCCAGCTGCTGTCACTTCTGTAACAGTTTATAGTGTAGTTTCTCTGTACCCCATTGAGAGAGCTTGGCCTGCATATGCATTTCCATGAACCACTGTTTCATCACCGTGCATTCATTCTATCCTGGGCCCATTAGAAACTGAATGCTACTTTACTATGTTAAAGAAAAATCCCTCTTTAGCCCCAGGTTCCCAAGCCAGTCCTATTGGCTCTGGGCTGCCAGTCAGCTGTAGTAGGGCATCAGAGACTCAAAATGTTTTCATCATCAATGCTCTTATTGTCAAGATGTTTACAGCAGCCAGCATTTCTCCAACTGAGGAAAATCAGGAGCTTTTTACAGGGAAACCCAGACCATCCGTTCTTTGTCTTCCTCCTCCTGTCCTCAATCTGACTGGGTTCACTGAACTGACTAGGTTCAAAAAACCCTTGAACTTATAAAGGATATGCAGCAGCCTGGAACACCACTTCTGTGTGCTTCCACATACATTCTCAAACTCTTAGATTTGAAAACAAAACCATAAATGCCTGAGGTTTAAGTGGCTCTGCTCACATACCTCAGAACTTCTTGAGGATCAAGCAATTTAAATCTATTATTCTCTCCAGGATATAGCAAGACAGTCACATATCAGCAATTTACAGTACCAGCACTTAAAGATTTTGGAGACAGCTCCATCCTATTTTCACTGTTTCCAAGGTTTATTCCATCTCAACTATGCCTCTGCTTAAAAGGTAACTGAATTTGGCCCTCAAATAAAGTGACCTTTTATAAGCCATTGACTTTTATATAAGTGGCTAATATCATCAGGACCTTGTTCAGTGCTTGTTCAATGCTTCTCACACCAATGATCCAAGTCCACCAAACTATACAGAAGCAGGGAGCAATGGTTAACACATTTACTGATTGCTGTGGAAGTCATTGATGGCCTCAGTATGGTTCAGAAATCCTACTCAGTTGGAGGCAGGTATTATTTTGGGTATAATTTTGATGCCCATAATCATAAGCAAACAGCTTGCATAATGACACAGGGAAATCAACCATTTCAATGTTCCCACTAAGAACAGGGCAGCAGCCACACCTTAGCCCACATCTTTCAACCTGGCCTGTAGCCTTCATCTGAGCTCTCTGCACCCAGCACACTGGCAAACATGCAGGACTTCCTAAGCCATCCAGTGTCTCAGTGAATGATTGTCTTTTTTTGGTCAATATTTCTGGCCACAGCTCAAAGGAGCTTTTCTATGCTTTTGATCTCCACTACAAACACAGAGGACTGAGCAGCATGTGGCCAGGAAAAGCTGTATCCAGTGAGAGGCTATGAAAACCCGTGCCTGTACAGTCAGTAAAAAAGAAAGGTAAGCTCTACCATAGCACAGTACAAAACTATTTCTATGAGAATTCTGCTTTACATGTTTGGAAATTGGAACTTCCATCCATCCATCCATGTTCTCAAAATCTCAGAAATTCCATGAGAGTATGTTTTAAAAGAAAGCATAGATATACGAGGCTGGTTTGTGCACCTCACTGAGCTTTCAAGTCACTGCATGCAGAAGCTAACAGTATACACACATGCTATGAATGAGTATGAGTAAGTTCTTCCTTAGGCATAATGCCTAGAAAAATTAGAGTTTTCCAAGAAAGCTTCTAGAAAAAAACCCTATAAATATTGGTAGTGAAGCACAGAGCTATAAGCATGCACTTTCTCTCATGCTTTAGGATGATTTCAGAGCTTAATTTCTTCCACAGATTAACTTCTTTGCCAGGTTCTGACAAGGGTGATTTGAAACCAAAGGATTACAGTGCAAAAAACCAAAGAGTTTTGTGTCTTCATCTATAAATCATACCAAATGGATTGTATTTAGGCGGACTTTCTTTTTCTAGCCTCATTTTCCCTTACAGTAAAATTATGTCAGTACACACAGCCAGAAGTTTCCTATGAGCATCTACCCTGTCTGCATCCCAACAAGCTGGGTTAAAGGTTATTTCCATAGAGATGTTTCATATGGTCATTAATTTATCCATAACCAGTGTACCTTTCACAGATGAGCTGCCCCAAAGTTGTCACTCGTACTGCTAGAAACCTATACTTTCTAAGGATGAAGTTCACTATCACAGGATCATAGAATCAATAAGGTTGGAAAAGACCTCAAAGATCATCAAGTCCAACCTGTCACCCAACACCTCATGACTACTAAACCATGGCACCAAGTACCACGTCCAATCCCCTCTTGAACACCTCCAGGGATGGTGACTCCACCACCTCCCTGGGCAGCCCATTCCAATGGCTAACAACTCTCTCTGGGAAGAACTTTCTCCTCACCTCGAGCCTAAACCTCCCCTGGTGCAGCTTGAGACTGTGTCCTCTTGTTCTGGTGCTGATTGCCTGGGAGAAGAGACCAACCCCCTCCTGACTACAACCTCCCTTCAGGTAGTTGTAGACAGCAGTAAGGTCTCCCCTGAGCCTCCTCTTCTCCAGGCTAAACAACCCCAGCTCCCACAGCCTCTCCTTGTAGGGCTTGTGCTCGAGGCCTCTCCCCAGCCTCACTGCCCTCCTCTGGACACGTTCTACTTCTAGTCACTGCACACCCACATTCACCCATACAACTGAGGAGACTCAATCAATACCAATGCCAAGCATAAGTACTTCTGCAATCTTTACCAAACTCCTGAAGCCTTACATAGAAAAACCTACAACCATGGACTGTTTTTTCTTGTGGTCCTCTTCTGAACTCTCCCTCAGTATTTTCATACCCTCCCCAAACTCTGAAAAGTTTGAATTGGACACAAATTCCAGCAGAATTTTACCAGTCCTGGGTACAGTGATAAACAGCATTCCTTCCTTCTACTTGGCAATCTTGCTAAAGCATATCAGGACCCCATCGAGAAAGTCTTTGCCAGAGCTGATTAGCAAGACAGCTTCTGCTGAGGAAGTTTCAACTATTTTCCCTCCCCAGGATAATCTCTGGATCACACTTGAAGTCTGTTTCTTATGCTATATGCACATAGTTGCATTCTTTCCTGTCATTTACACCCCCTTTATTTGGCTGTAGTAGAACTACATAGAAGTATAGCAAATCTTCAAAAATTAGCTAAAAAACAGACAAGGAAAGAAATGGAATATTCTATTAGGACATGAAGATGTCCCATAAATGTTGTATGCTGTTGAATCAAGAAGGGGAAAGCCTTCAGTCCTGATGTCCATCTTGGGAAACCCTCACACTGATGCAATGGATCTGACACCACTCCACAGCATTAAATCACCAAGCGAAAATGAGCCTTCAAAAACATTACTGGTTGCTCTTGGTACTTATAAGGGAAGTGCTCCTTCATCCTAGCAACCCAGCATGCTTGTATGCACTAACAGTTAATAATTAATTGGAACTTTTTGGGGGATATACATACCCATTTTATTGGTTTTAGTCACAAGCATTTTACATTCACCTTCAGCACGGATTGGAACTTTCATTTTAGGGGAACGGATTGTATCTTGGAAATGAAACTGCAGTGAGGAGTGTGTGTAACACATGGATTTGCCCTGTCCACCTACAGTCCATCAAATATTTATCTGTAAAGGCCAAAGGACAAATATACTTTGAAAACTACATTACATTACCTTTTATTTGTTTCCTTTTGCAACATCAGTTGCGCAAGCATGAAAGTGTAAACAGCATGATTTTTCCTTATCAGTGACCTGTCTCCTGCAAGATTTATTCAGAGGCCAGAAGCAGGTTCCCCAACATCATCACTAACTTCACAGACATGGGATTACCTTATCAGTAAAACTGCTAGGAGAGCAGTCTGGACAGAGAGCAAAAGCTTTTATTTACGGGCACATTCCTTCTTCTCTAACAAGGAAACAATTGAAAATAATATAAGTAAAAAGCCAGCTTGGTATAAACACATCAATACACTTATGCATACATACAAGTATCACACACAGTGTGTTAAGTCTAGAACCACAGGGCACCTGCAGCTGGGAACTGCTGGTAAGAGCTGGTCAAAAACCTGGGCCTATTTGCTGGGTTTTGGCTTCTGCATCTTCAAGCTTTTACTACCCAAGCATTTTAAAGCTCAAAAGCATGAGGTTTATCAACTGTATATATCTGACCTAGTCTTTGGCCATGCAGTAAGACAGTTTTCACTGCTGGGCCATGCAGTAAGACAGTTTTCACTGCTGGGTCACTAGCTTGGCCCAAATCAAGAAACTAACAGGCTCTAAGAGAAATTATGTTTCACCTTTAGGTCATTGCTTCGGATTCATTATAGGTCAGTAGTAGCTTCATGTCATCACCATCAGACAGTTGTTTACAGTCTGATGCAAAAAGAATTTGTTAACTTGACGGTTTCACTACATGCTACAGCATCTACATCATCAGTGACCTTCCCAACAGCTTTAGAAACTCAGCAAAGGACTAAATGGGAGCCTGAACTTATAGGTTGGCTGATTGGCTATGGAGTCTCCCAATCAAAGCTGAAATACAGTGATAGCCAGTAGAACAGCTTGTGCCACTGCTGCTTGTGTTCAACAACCAAGGAATGAGAGGAAACGGTGCCTTACAGCAAGACGAAAACCAATTTTAAAGTATAATCTGTTTTTAGCAAATATTTTCCTAACTACAGATGAAAGCAGAAGGCAAAATTGTTTGTGTCAATAGTCTGAATGCACCAAAATTCTTTTCATCTAGCCTATATTAGGTGTTTGGGAAATGAGGTTGCTCATGAGGTGGGATTTAAAACTGTCTCTTTAAACACACCTTGGTTACATCTGCTTAGTTACCGTAAGTTCATCACTGACATTAAACCTAGTTACTTTTTCAAGGAAAGTCAACATTTGAGGGCTATGACTTGCTGGTAGTTTAATGTCACCCAGGGATTAATATGAGAGGAGGGAAGTGGGCTGTAAGTTATGAAGGGATGTGTACTGCAAAAGATTTGGAAAACCACGATTCCCATTAGGCGAAAATTTGGGACGTCCTAGGTCTGTATGTATGCCGTTAATCACCAGCTGAGGCATACAGAAAGCAAGCAGGGTTTCCATTTAAAAAAAATCATTGCTCACTTCAAGAGGAACAGAATTATCCTATCCTCAGGGTTCAGATTTAGGGGAAAAAAAACCCAGTTTCTTCAAAATCAGGATATTTCAAGCTGTAAAGGATCTCAGAAGGTCTCTAGTCCTACCTCCTGCCCAAATCTGGAACAGCTGTAATGCCAGATAATGTTACTCAGGTCTTTACGCAGCCATGTTTTGAAAACTGACCATATAACAGACAGCATAACTGCTCTGGGAAATTGCTTAAAATGTAGATGAAGAGAAAGATAAATGCAGAAGGAAACATAAAAAAATCTTGGAAATTAGATTAATGACTGTCATTGGAAGAAAAAGCAAAAATTAAGAAGGAAAGTGAAGGTCTTTTTAAAAGTACAGGAAAACATTTTTTAGTTACTTTAATTTATCCAAGCAGCTAATGTAAAGGATCTGATTCTTAATGGCTTAATTTTCTAAAATGAAGCAAAATCAGACCAAACCAGAAAACCTTCATGGCCTTCTCAGCCATCTCAGCACAGACTGAAGAATCTGGAGTAACCAAAATCGTCATCTGCTTTCGAAGAGGTAGGTTGCAGCTGAGTCTGTTGAGCAATGTTTGACACATTTCTACTACAATTCTGAAGACAAACAATGAGTGACCTTATTTCATATGCTGAACTCTGCAGTTCTGTCAGGTAAGAAACTGACTGAGAGTTGTCTAACTAGAGACATGTACTATATGGCTGCTTTAAAGTTTCCCTTTGCAAGGAATTGGGAAATGGCCCAGGACATATGCAACTGGCTGGTAGATTAATAGATTCGGATAAACATTTTGTTTTGTGGTCTATTTGCTCTGTTACAACCATCTGATCACAGAACCTCAGAGCACAGGACACCTCTAACACAGCAGGGGAAGGATATTGCATTAACATCCACTCTGTTGCCACTACACAGTCAGGCAAGACAAAAGAAGATAAAAATGGATGAACAAAATTATCGTAATTTGGTTTATTAGCTAGTAGTAGCTGGACACTCCAAGCTATAAAAGCTTAGACACTGAAAGACCAAGTTCCTGGGCTGAGTTTACACTGACCACCACCAATCAGGGCACTGAATGATTCTACAAGACTAAGAGATAAAAAAGATTTTTCTTTCCAGGTCCTCCAGCCTTTTTTTTACTGACACGGGTTGGTGTTGCTAGGCCTTGATTTAACGTTTGAAAGGTCTGCATGTCAATGAGAGCATGATTGCTTCAGTAATTCAAGTAATATTGAATTGTGACCCCACAGATGGAGGGAAGACTGAAAAAGGCAGTGGAACTACCCCAGGAGACAAATTAGAGGCTTTATTTTGAGGTTAACTATGAGGGAGTATTCTATGTAATATTTTGGTCCTCTCTGCACTCACTCCACAACAGACACCACACAGAGGCAACATTAAAAGCTATACCTGTCTTCCTGGTATTCAACAATACTGAAGCTGGCAAGATAATTTTAGCATTAAAGTAATCAGGTGATGACAGGAAGCCACATCTGAGTGTCTGAACTAGGAAAACCTCACAGAGCTTCAAGTACCCGTGACGCAGTCTTTTCCAATCGAGTGTAAATAGGACACGTCACCTCACCCAACACCATGGACCACAGTGTTTTGAAAGCACCAAAGGAGGAAACCACAGTGCAAAGAGGAAGCAACAAATTCAGTTTTTAAAAGCTTGCAGGTTTAAACCAGCTTTATCATAACCAGCAACAGCTATTAAATTCTGAAGCAACAACACATCATTAGCAATTATACTGCTGAAACTAGGCAACGAGCTCTCAAACATTCTTAATGGTACCATTGAGTGTAGGGACTGCTCACCACTATATACAAGGGAACCACTAGCAGACAACTGTGTATTGGAGAGATTAGAATATGGCACGCCACTAGCACAGGTACCTGCACAAAGTGCAAGACAAATACCACTTAATTTCATAGAATCACAGAATCAATAAGGTTGGAAAAGACCTCATAGATCCAAGTCCAACCTATCACCCAACATCTCATGACTAACTAAACCATGGCTTCAAGTGCCATGTCCAATCCTTTTTTGAACACCTCTAGGGATGGTGACTCCACCATCTCTCTGGGCAGCCCATTCCAGTGGCCAATAACTCTTTTGTGAAAAACTTTCTCCTCACCTCGAGCCTAAACTTACCCTAGCACAGCTTGAGACTGTGTCCTCTTGTTCTGGTGCTGGTTGCCTGGGAGAAGAGACCAGCCCCCACCTGTCCACAACCTCCTTTCAGATAGTTGTAGAGAGCAATAGGGTCTCCCCTGAGCCTCCTCTTCTCCAGGCTAAACAACCCCAATTTCCTATGGAGCTAAGAAGTAGGGCCAATTGGTAAAGGGTTTTATTTTTGTTTTATTCTTGACTGGTTTAGCAAAAGACCTTGAAAAGAACATATTTTGGGGTGGGAGGGTGCAAAAACACTGAGAGAAAAAAAAAAGAAACAGACAACAGCCCGGATGGGGGTTTTGTGTGCAGCATGTCTCTAGTTTTTATCAAAAACCTCCTTCCTTGTCTTCAAGATTTTTATTTTATCAGGACAAACACATCTCCACAGAGAATGTCACAGCCAATAAAACACTTACATTTCCACTGAAACCACAGTTGTCACAAAAATTTTTAGCACAATCAAAATAACAAATACTTTATCATGTTAAAGTCCACTGAAAATCCATTGTTTTACAGACAGGGTAAGCTGTATTCATTGATTCATTTATTTGTTTGAAATGCATGATTCAAAATCACACCACAGCAAACTGCAGAAGAATTTCTACCACCTTGAATACTGATGCAAAATAACAAGAACCAAATGCTGGGCTGAAGCTATAACAAACTCAAAATTGCCCTAAATTGCATGGGCTGAGCTGCCCCGTTGCATGCCATTTGACTTACTCTCAGTTACTATTCAGTCTGCTCGATGCAAATACCTTGTTATAACATGTGAGGAAAGTAAGGTATCTCTACCTAAGGGAAACCCATAGCTCATTAAAATTGAATCATAGAATCATAAAGGTTGGAAAAGGCGTCCAAGATCATTGAGTGCAACCATTAACCTAACACTGCCAAGTTTTCCAACTCCTTTACACAGTCAGAATGGCATGAAGGCGATGCAGCCCCCCTCACCCTTAGAATTTTCCCATCCAGACAAAAGTAATTTCCTTTTAAGAGAAGGCAGGTTCATCTCAGGAATCTATACTGTGCATGGTAAATACTAGAAAGAATAGCCTGTGCTGACCTCTCTGCCTCTGTGACTCATCTGCTGCTGGAACCCTCTGGATCCCAACAGTCTATTTCACGGTAGCTCACATGACTGTCACAGTGGTGACTAAGAAGCAGATGCACCCTCAGGAAAAGGAGAACTGGGCAGCTGTTGACTATAAGCCAAGACAATGAACTCTAGGGACATAAAGCACTTGACATGCTGATCTCATGCTGTTCTGAGTTACCTCATGCTAACCTGGATGAAAATAATGAGACCAGTCTTTGCTAGTTTGCATTATTCTGCTTGAACAGCCAACAGAACAAACTAGAGGCTCCAACAATCATGAGGGTTTTGCATTTAACCTGATTCCATCATGAACTTTTCCTCTTGAGATTCTGTCACTGACAGGCACAATATTAGCTTAAAGGCACTGAAGTTTATCCTAAACTTTGTTCCTACTGAACACTAACAGGAAAAGCTTTATAGATTTCTAAAATTAATAAAGAAATAAATAAATAGAATTGTAGGCCCATCTTCTTAGTCAGTTGTTCAGCAGATGGCAGTTTTGATGGGGTAGCAATTTAACATTAACCAACTCTCAAACATGATAGCCACTGTTTCAACTCTTAAAACATCAACACTATCAATTTAAAGTCAAATGTAGAGGGAACAGCAAGGAGAAAGGGAGATGGGTTGGACTTAGGAAAGATTGTTCAGCAATAGATGCTGAGAATGACTGGACCCAGAAAATTGGTATTAGTACACATGGTCACTACAGCCAAGAAGTGAGGCAGAATGTTGTATTCCATAGCATAAACAAGAGTGTATGACAGAAATGGCAGCTCAGGCTTCAGCACAAATGAGCTTGTCAAAACCTACTGGCTAAGATCTGAGCTGGTATCCTGCTGAAATGCATCCTGTAATTTCTTGTGATCAAGCATTACATGAGCTCAGTAACCACAAGATACCAGTCAAGCAACACTCATTACAGCTTATTAACTAGCCCCTCCTACTGCTCTGCAGAAGTCGTCTGTATTGTCTGACTTACATAAAACCATTTTCATATGTTGGTGCTGATTGCCCTGCAGCTACCCTGGAAGTACACTGCTGTTCTCTTCCAAACTGGTCAGCTGCTCTGGTTCCCTGGCGAGAACTTCTCTGCTCTGGCTGTGGCCTGAGGACCAGCCATTGGCTTAGGTCCTCCTGCCTCTGTGACAGTTTCAAGCACACCTGGCTAGCAAGGAAGGGAACTTCTGGTTTTATTTCCTACAAAAAGTCTCTAGTTGGGGCACATGAAAAATCACTCCACATAATGAACAAACATGCAGGAAGTGAAGATCTTGAGGACTTACTTAAAAAACACGCTACTTATCTCAATGAAAACACCAGTGCAGATGCAGGATAGAGATATTTGAGACACAGAATTAATTTTACTGACGGGATCTAGCAGAATATGGGAATTTATGTAATGCATTTGGAAAAAAAAGCAGTCCACTCTTCTACCATATATATACCCAGAATAGCCTAGAGCCAAAAGCTTTGACCACTTAAAATACAATTCTAGATTCAGATTGCTTATCAGCAATTTTAATTAAGAACTATCCTGCACCTCCATAGTCCCAGATGACAAAATTCAGCCCATTGGTTCCCTATGCAAAACTAATAAACAATGAAAATCAATATCAATCTACTGCATAAAAAATGGAATTAAAAGAGAAGCAAGGGAAGCAAAAAGTTAGATGAAATTGATTATTTTAAGAACTCAAGAATTTATTTACTTTGTGTGTAAGACAATATGGTTTTATTTTTTCCCCTTGCTTCAAAGCTACATAGTTGTTGAAGCCTGAAATTGTGGTTCTGTACTCTTGCTTTTAAATTAAACAAATGTTCTCAGGTTTTGGAGGAGTTTTTGACTACAGAGAAACTATGCTATTAGGAGAGTGCCAGAAACATACTTAATTGTTGTGTGTCCCACGAACAGCTCCAAAGAGTGCAGACATACCACATATAGATTTCAAGGAAATTACTGAAAAGCCACAGACCTTCAGCAGAATGTGAAATGTGGAACATGGCATATGAAAGACTCAGTATCAAAAGGGTAAAATTCAGTTCAGGAGATATTAATCTGACTACCTAAGAGGCATTATGAATTGGATATGCTCCTTTGTGCACCATATCCAACCTGGACAGATGGAGGAGACTTTATGCACCGTTTTCTGACATATAATTCAGTTTTAAGTTACTGATACAAAGTTTTGAACCTTTTTTGTTCGTTTGGGAGCTGTGTGTGCAGTTATCAGCCTGTAGTACAAGATTTTCTGACTATATTTCCTTGCACAGCTTACAGACTCCACAACGTTGCCATTCTCATTTTCAGGTGAATGCTCTCAACTGCCTGACAAAAAACCAGTTCAGCAACATCTCTGAACAAAGCACCCCATATAGAGCTCTGAAACAAGACATGCACAGTCTGAATTCAGGGTGACTATGCAACACAGCTTTTTATCCAAATGATAAGAAAATGTCCCATTTTTCTGCACCACCTCCTCCTCTTCCCTTCCTGCCATCACTGGCAATTTCCAGGATCTACTGATGAAAAAATAAGTAAAAATAAACTGTCTGTTACCTTGTCAGATTCATGCAGTGATACCACAGTCAAATTTCCATGACTAAATTATTAGGTCAATGGTCTCAGACTATCAAGTCACTTAGCTATTAAAATGTTACTGGTTTGTGTTACAATGAGTGCTTTCAAAAAAACCCACCAACATTTGAGATATGTTTTTGTTGTTGTTTATAAACTGCATTTAAGATTACAGCAAAACAAAGCTCAAAAATCAGATCTCTAATTAGGACATCTGTAACTTGGCTTTTTACATTATAAAGGCTGTCTGCATGGCTTATCAAAGACCCTAGGCTTTGTAGACCACAGCAGCAATGACATGAGGCCACTTTCTGTTTATTTCTCCACCAACACCTCAGAGCTGTAAGAGTGTGCTCATATTTATGGTTGTAAGAATAATATAAGTAGTTCTACAAAATACAGGGGAAGTCTGTCCTATGTGGCATTTAATTACTTTGAATATAACTTTTGATTATTCCAGCAGAGAGACAGTCATCAATTCCTGTATTAATGCCAGGAGCATTCAGGGAGAATACTGGGCAACGCTGGCTTGGGACAAGCAGCAAGACAGAGGAAGTGGGGCAGAAGTTGCAGCTGGTACACATCCAGCAGTCATGGCCAAATCAGCTGCACCGTGAGGGAGCTGGGGCTCACTGCCAAGCCAACTGACAGGGAAGTAAGATGAAGAGGCGAGTCCATGAAGAAAGGCTGCAGCAGCGTGGGAGGACTATGACCTTTTGATCTCCAAGATGTTCCTGATGTACCAAAGTGACATGTCAGCTCTAATAGGCTGCACTCTCCAACTGGTGGCAGAGGCCTACAAATTACTGTGAGATCTGAAGGCATTTGTTGTGATGATTCTGGTCTGGATGGGGCATATCAACGGTTCCCCAGCAGGGCTATCTGACAGTCGATTCCAACAATTCCCAACCCAAAGGGTTGTAACCTCCAGCAGGGTCACAGCCGTGCAGAGTGGGGTTGCAAGCCTGACAGAGATGCAATTGTTTATGTTAGTATTTAGGGTCGCAAGCTCGGCTGGGGTGAGTTCACCACCAGAAACAGAGGCACAAACAGAAACCATTTGGAAACAGCTGGCCTAACAGATTTCACGCTCGGAAACGACTTCTCAATATTCAGCTAAAATGGGCCCACACTACTCCCTTACATAGCCATGTTCCAGCCTGAAACAACAGCTCCTCTGCCAGGTATCAGACCAGCTGAAATTACTCGCATAGAACTATGGCTGCTTACGTGGTTAGGAGCATCTGCTATGGGGTTTGCTTTTTTCCTGACAAATATTCCATTGTTAACAGTGGAGTTATTCGTACTTGAGCCACTGCCTTTTCTACCCTTCCTTAGAAGGGAAATGTACCTAGTTAACACCATCTTAGGCAGGAATCTTCTGTAGATTGCAGCTTGCCTGGGACACTGGAACAACAGCAGGGCATTTTACGAGAGTAGAAATTAGTATAAACAAAGCCTTCCTCTAGTTAAGCTCCAGGCATTTCCTCTTTCTACCATTTCTTCACCCATCTTTTGCAGAGCACTGTGACCACTTGGGTTGCTCTTCTCTGAATTTTCCTTTATTAGATTAGACGAATTTTGCTCATGTGGAGTATGCAAAATCTGCTCATACTCAAGTGCCTATTTTCATTAAATTAAGAGATAGCACAGCAACCATGTACTGTCTTTTTATTAGCATGTTCTGTTTGGGTTTAATGTAACATTTTAGAAGCAGACGGTCACTGGGAAGAAGTTCATTCACATGCCAGAGCACCCAGCTTCAACTTCCAAAAAAAGGCTAATAGGCTATAAAACTTCCATCATTTAAGACACTAAATCATTTTTACAATAATAAATCAGGAAATAGACACAAATTAAGCAGAAACACCAATGTTCTCTTTTTACGATTAAGGGGAATCATCAATCATGGAGGGCTGCCCAAGAGTAACAAGAAGCCACTTTTTCAAACATCCTGCAGTAAACCCAGAGGAAACCCAGCTGGAACTGCAACTAGAACACAGACATCAGAGTTTGAAATCATCCTCTGTCCCCTCATCCTTGCCTTCCCTTTTGGCATAACACCTGCACCTACGGGCACTCCTAACTGGTTCAAGTTTTAAAGATGAGCCATATGCTCCATGTAATGCCACAAGCAAAATATAATTTCTACACTGATATTCTCCCATGCCTAGAAATCCTTTCTGTTCCCTCCACAGTCCCACTAAAGAGAGATCCACTGCTGATGTTGTAAATCTCCACATGAAATGGGACTGAATGCCAGGGGAGGTTTAGGCTGGAGGTGAGGAGAAAGTTCTTCACATAGAGAGTTGTTAGCCATTGGAATGTGCTGCCCAGGGAGGTGGTGGAGTCACCACCCCTGGAGGTGTTGAGAAAAGGCTTGGATGTGGCACTTGCAGCCATGGTTTAGTTGTCATGAGGTGTTAGGTATTAGGTAATAGGTTGGACTTGATGATCTCTGAGGTCTTTTCCAACCTGCTTGATTCTATGATTCTATGAATGATTCAATTTATATCGTTTCTTCTTAGTCTCTTTGTACTGATTTAAGGGTAACCCACAGTAAGCTAAACCAGAATTTAATTGATCATTGTGCATGAGGACAAACAATGTTTAGTTCTTTCATAGAGTTTAATTCATTTTTCACAATGTAATTTGAAAGATAAGTTATTTGGGAACAGTTCCACCAACAATGGTGTAGAAGGAATGTGGAACCAAACCATGTCTCCTGTTTCTGGTTTAAAGCACTGATTTGCAGGACCACAGGATGGAAAGAAAGGGCAAAAGAAGAAGAAAGTATTACGGTCATTAAGTAACCAGGTCTCTCAAATGCTACTTTTATGGCATAAACAACAGACTAAATTCCAGTGTGCAAGAGAACACAGTTTCTATATCCACCTACGCTGAAATACGAGTTAATCTTACTTTTATGACACAAGGAGATGACCAATTGCAATCTTGCTACAGTGCTTTATAGCTATATGCCATCAACTGAAACTCAGTGACTGACATGCCCATGCTCTCAGCTTACTGCAGTTAAAGGAAAATAAGAATAAACAAACTACTGTGGGTAGTAGGGTTCATGCAGATCCATCCAACTTTGGATTGGAAGGTGCAACACATACTCGGTCACACTTTATCTCAGCTGAGGTAACTCAGTGGCTGAGAGGTGGTAACTCTTAACCACTTCTGTTATTCTGCCTCTGATTATATAGATGAGTGATTCCCAGAAAATGTACCTGAAGGGTTTTTGGATTACAAATTGTTGAATAATGATTCTAAGTCATATCAGGTCTTCAGAAAGAAACCACAACAAAGGTGTGAAACTTTGAATTCTATCACCACAGCTATTTGGAAATAAGGAATGGCGTCTCTTAAACTGATATATAAAGCCCTTTGAATGCTCTTGCTGACAGTTTTCAACCCTTTTCTAGTCTAGATCAAGTGATTATGCATAGGTTATTCAGCTTGAAACTTCCATAGACATGTACAGTCTCTGTAACACTGTTCTACTGATTTATCTTTTGATTAAAAAGTTGTTAAAATTTGGCTGGATGTTAAGATGTCACTACTTCCCACTTGTTGAAATACAGCATCAAAATCAGTACAGGCTGACATGAGCACTATTATCGTGAAATCTAACTGCTCCATATACCACCACAACCCTGCATCATGCTGAAGCAATCACAGTATCAATTCCCCTAATGGTTAATATAATTTGTTCCAGGCCCTGTAATGATGGTGCACTTCCTTCTGGCATTCTCAAACTGCATTCTCAGAGCTTTTCTTAACTTCCACTGAAGCACTGAGGTGCAGACCCCACTACTGACAGGAACACAGAATTAGCAGAAACATGGACATAATGCAAGCACAAGAACAAAATTCTGTTTTGAGTAGACTTGGGTTTCCATTCAACACGTATTAATGAGTTTTAGCACAGTCCCTCCTTTTTTTGGTGTCCAGTGCTTACCTATCCTGAAGGGGATGAGCTACACACTATCCTGACTTGTAGCTGGTTATGGAAGATGAGTTCCTTTCTCACTTTTCAGTGTATGTGGGCCTATCAATCTTTTGGATGAAGGGTCTGAAGTGGGAGAATTATCTCAGAGACAGTCTGAGAGAACAAAAGGCTTCCTACAGCACTGTTGGCTGAAGAGGATTACAGGGTCTGTGCTGGGGTAGCTTCTAAAAAGATAATAAAAATAAAGAATTAGAAAGAAACAACTCCATCTGTTCTGTTACAGCTCACACAAACAGGAACCAGTGAGTTTAGTAGCTCTGACACTGAAGTAAAAGATGCAGAACCTGGAGGCACAATTCTCTGGCTGATGGACTCACTGAGCTCTCCTGTCCCATCACAGGATGGTAGATGGCTTTGGGCTTGAGTGGCAACCAAACCATCAACCATAAAACAAGAAGAGAGTTTCATTATCTTTCCAGGGATGTGGTTTAGCCTTCAGGGTCCACATCTGCACACCAGTCTCAGTTGGAATTCACCTTCCAAATAAGCTGGCAATACCACTAGTGTTATTTGCACTCACTGCCTTTTTTGCAAATCTGAAATTCACTAACCTTCACTGTCACAGTCAAAAGATGTTTTTTACACCATACCACATGTTTCTTGAGTTTCACAAACAGGCCAAATAATCTCCATACAGATTAATCCATAATGGTAACAAATAGAAGGATTATAGTAACTATTCCCAAATATCTGGATCTCAAAGTCAGATGGATTTACATTAAAAAGACAGGATATTAATTTATTAACTGTCCTATTAAAAATCCATTATAATTAACTATCACCTCTGTTTCAGTGATCCAAGATTAACTATTTCCTCTTTCAAGCAAAACCGTGTAAACCAGCCTGCAATATGTTTACAGAGCATTTGGCTGAAACACTAAGGGCCTAGAACATGCCAAAGTGTTGTGATACTTCCTATTCTGTTTAAGTTCATATCATGCTGGAGTGTAGTTCTACATTAGTTTTAAGACTACAAGGGGGAAGTGTTTTAGAAACTTGTTTAACAACTGCTTCATTCATAACTTCACAGTTCCTGCAAACAGGTATGTTTGGGTTCTCACACAACATTCTTTTTTATTAAGTCACCTGCAGGTCTAACCTTACGTATAAGTGTATACATAAGTCAATAAACAAATAAACCAACCCCCACCAACAGCCTCTGATTCCTGGCCACCCTTCCGTTTTCTTAGTAATTCTTTCAGTGCTTTCTCTCCATTTGGCACCAGGACTGAAAAAATTTATTTGGAAGGAAAGAAGTAGTAAACTACACAACTGGTCTTACTCTGGGGTGAACAAAAGGACAACTCACTATTTTCCTCAGAGATGCACCTCGAAATACTAAGGGGGGAAAAAAGTTCCAAAACAAAAATACATCCCCGTATTTTAAAAACCCCAACAAAGCAAACAAAAACCACAAGCAAAAAAATAAAGCAAAACAAAACAAAAATCCCCAAAGAACACCACGACCACCACCACCAAAAACCAAAGCCAAGGCTTGAAGAGTAACACAACTTAACTACAATTTGACAGGAGATCAAGGCCAAAGCAAAGCAGAGAAGCCAAAGATTCCAGGTTCGAATTTGCTCCTAAACTGAAGTAGGAAAATCCTGTGGGTAGGAGATAGTATGGTAGCTTAGCTTTTTACAGTCTCCACAACACGAAAGCCTGCTTCTGCTCAACAGCTTCAAAGAATTCAAGATCGCAGCAACAAAGACTAAAAGGTCAGACTAAACTCATTGCTCACACCATGCACTAAAAATATACAATGCTATGACAAACTGCTTGATGAACACAAATGGCAGAAGATTGAACACTGGCCTCCCCAGAACTAGCAAAAGTTTAGAGATAAATTTAAACTCAAAATAATTCTGGCTTTTCCAAACAAATATTTGAAAGTGCTAGCTGAGACTGAAGGAGTCCAAGAGGGCATTCCTTTCTTTGCTTGACACTTCATGCAAGCTGGGAGGGGGATGCTGTTCTTGCTCACACCAACACGCCACTGATTTTTTTCTAAGAAAGATGGAGTTTGGCTTTGATGTCTGAAAGAGGAAGTTAGAGCTTGCAGCTGGCATATACATTAATAGGATGGGCACTGGTGGACTTGCAGGGGCCTCAAGTAGGTCATACTGTCCTATCTACTCACAGCACACAAATGAAACATACAAATGTCATTGTCCAGCTAGTGCTCAAACACACAGGCTTACAATTAATTTCTAACAACTCTCTACATTAGCTACAACCCAGTCATGTGAGCTTTGCAAAAATAACACAGAACAGTCACAGCCTCAGATAAGTTGTTTAAAATCATCCATTACAAAATACATTGTCATGGACATTTGCTGTTTGTTTAGCCTAATGCAACTTAAATAAATTCTTTGGTAACTATTAAATAATTTTTTTAAAAAATTGGAATAAGAGCTACTTTTGCACATTTAAATAATAAAGCATTCATTTCTTAAACCAAATATTCAAGCCTAGTGATAGCCCTGAGCTAATCTGACCAACTCTACAACCTAAATCAACTTTTTAGGGTTTCTCTCAAAGTTGTATTTGACTGGAAGGTCTAAACAGAGGCTATCCCACAAAGCAAGGATTAAAGATAGCATTATTCATACCACCTTTGAGTCTATTCCCTCTGCTTGCAATATGCAAGGCTACAAGGAAAAAACTAGGGAAGAAGTGGAAACCTTACATGCCTGAGAATTTTATTGTTGCAGAAAAACATCGTTAGTCTTAATTAACTCCTTCAGCTGATAATCTGGCAAGTATGTGAAGGCCAAATGAATCCAAGGCCATGGGTAGAGAAACTTCTGTATTTTTTTCAGCACTTTAATTTGTAGCAAATGAAGCATTATTTTTTCTGCCTTGAAGAAGTACACATGTATCTGGGAATTTAGCTGGACTTCATAATTTTCTACAGGAAATACTAAGTGTTGAAGAATTCTTACATTGCTACGTAAGTGGTGGGTATTTTACAGTCAGTACTGCATTACAAAACTTTCCATGTTCTCATAAAAATCCAGTGTACTTTTAGGACACAAGTTTTCATGCACTAGATTACAGTTTTACAGAAGATAAGCTTCGAGCCTGAAACAGCTTGACAACATCCCCTTAGTTTGTTCATCAGATTAACTCTCTGTCACACATCAGATGAACAGCTTAATTGGTTTCCTGCCTAACCTAACACAGAGCCCAAGCAATTCCCTTCTAAAGCACAATCAGAAGCATAACCAAAATTGCTGTAACATTCCACTTCAACAGTACATTCAGTTTGAAATTTTAATTTCTGCCTCTGTCTAAGAAAGAGAGTTGCTTACAGAACTAATAATGTGTTATGGGTCTCTTCACATCTAGGTCACCGGTTCAAACTCGGCCTTAGTTGCTGATGAATTAAAAGGAAGAATGAGGTTAAAAAAAAAAAAAAAAGAAAGTAGTCATGAATCTGACCTCTGTCTCTGCCTCTGCAACATATCCACTTTGTGCACTTGGGCTACTCAGCTAACTACTCTTTCCAGATAATTCCACAGATGTGAAATGGGAATAAATAATATGAATATCACATTAATCCTGGAAGATCAACTCATTAAGGATTCTTAACTATCCAAGCTTGTCAGAAAATCAAAGTATTGGCACTTTTAGGCTGCTCAGCTGCTGACATGAAATATCAGGGGAGCTTTTCTCAAGTCAACACCTTGATGTTAGAAGTGAAAAACACTAGCCACACCGGCATTTTTTTACAGCAACATATGCATGGAAATAAAATTCTGAATGGGCCTGAGAATCCACTTTTTCTCACAGGTAGACAGCACAGGTAAAAACTGAAGCAAACTGGAAATCCAGAAGCAGCCCTGTTATGGGTGAGAAAGACAGGTGACAACCACACAGTGTAGAGGTGCACTGTGTTGTACTATACAGCATTGCATGTGAATGCTACATCTGCCAATGTTGGCCAACAGAACAGGGAAGGAAGGGAGAGAAGGAAAAGTTATCATCCCTGCATCCCTTGATAAAACTAGTTGTTCTTGTTCCAAGGCTAAACAAAGTTTTTTATTGTCAAGAAGTGTCATGCTGGCATGTATTACCACTTCAGACTCTTAATTAAAAAACAAGGAATGAGAAACACAAAGGAAAACAACACATGTACGGAGCACCAAGGCATTTTAATTCATTCGTGGGTTAAAAGGTGAAAAAAATAGTGGTGGTAGAGAGTTTAGACGCAACATGATAACTTCATTAAAAGGCTGTAACTGCTGCAAAAATCATCATACCGTCTCTTACACAGCCTTGATTTCAGAAGAATATTGAAGTATGGCTCATATGCAACACTGAGAATCTTTTGTATTTGCAGGAGAATTCAGAAAGACTACAACTATTCCATGCTCTTTCCAAAGACTCCTCAAATATTTAACCACAAGAACAAAATATGTTTTACTGAGAATGTATTTCATTATTACTTCCAATTCAGAGTCAGCCATGCCTTTTTATTCAGGGGAAGCTCATACTGAGCAATTCCAAACAACAAAGAAAAGCACAAGTGCTGCAATCAAGAGCATTTAATGAGACAATGTGCAACAACTTTGTGCCAAGGAGGAAATCATAAAGATGAAAAACGGTCTCTTCCTCTTCCAAATCTAGTTGCCAAATGTCCACTAATTCTAACACAGGTAGGGAGCAGTACTCTAGCAATGAAGTTCAGAGAAACTTTGGTAATGGATGGAGCCAACAAAAGCCACAAGTACAATTCCAAAATTATTTAATGGGTTATGCTTTGCTCAAGCTCCTATTGACAAAATGATGAAGTAAACACATAAATCAGCGTTAAGATATTACACTGAAGTTATTTGCTACTCTTTGACATTATTTCTGCACCTCACTGCAAAGATAAAGGCTGAAGCAATACTAAGCAGAATGCCAGTTTTAACCACTGCTTCATTAAGTTTTCCACCAAGTATCAAATAGAACAAAGACCAGAACCATCAGAAAGTACAAGGAGAAAGGGAAAGTATTCATATTATGCAAAGAAGGAAGTCTACACAGGATCCTTTGCAGGAAAGATGCGTGTTGCTTAACATCATGCATTTGGGTCTATGCATGAACTATCTCTAAACTTCTCTACATCTGTCCCTGACTGAGGGTACTCTGACTATTCTTTGCAAGTGGGGCAGCTGAAATTATTATATTATTTTCTAAAGATTGATTCAGAATTATCTTTTCTTCTTAGCACAACTGTGTGCTTGTTTCTAATTCTGTGCAGGGAAAAAAAAGAGATCGAGTAGTAGATGAGAACACACAAAATCTTACTACATTCACACAACATTGAGAGCTGCTGTTTGAGGCACTATGCTTGGAAAACGGGCAAGCATATCACAAGAGAGAGGACTGAGTATTTGCTCTCCTTCAATTGCAACTGCTGTTTCTCTTTGGAATCATTGATAATCATTAGATAAGATGAAATCTGTAGCTTACCTTCTGTACTAACTCTGGCAGTAGCTTCCAAAGACTGAGAAAATCATGCGCTAAATGAACATGACTGAAAGTACAATGCCAAGGAACATGTTGTAGAACTGAATATGGCTTCAAAATTCCCTTGCAGCCATTAGCATGTCTCAGATACTTTTAGTTAATACACACATTTCCCACCCACCCCCTTTTTTTTTAATAAATGTGTTTTCAAAGAAGCTGAAAAATAATGTTGTACCCTGACTGCTTTAGGTTAAGCATGATAACCTGGTTCTCACAGACTCCTGTATATCAAAAGAAGACTGCAAGTTACAATGTGGATTTGTGTCAGTGTAGAGTTTCAGTTTTGACAGAAGGGATCTCTTACCTTCAGACAGGAACAAATCATCAGCTGGAGACACCAGGTCTGCCTGGATAGCAAGGCCATTGCTCAACAATGTGGTAATCTGATTTGTCAAGATAACCTGCAAACAGACAAGAAGAGGGGGAAGGGAATTTTTATAGCTACTGGAAGGTAGAGAGCAGCCCAGACAAGGACTGCAATCCTCCAGGCACAGCATCCAGGCAACCCTCTACTCTGACCTTCAGCAAATTCAACACTCAGAAAATTCTGAACTACATGCAAAGACTGAACAAGATAAGCACAAGAAATGCAATAAAGGGGATACTGTTAAAAAGATGAAATATGAAACACACTGTGCTGATACATATGGCCACCTCAAATGAAGCTACTGTTCTGAAAGCTCCATTCTTCAATGAAAAATTTGATGCTCCTTACAATAAGCATAATGTTCTTCATGGGCAAATAGGGTATTTACATTCTAGCAGTTTTCACACAATTTATACATAGAGTTCTGCTGGCTGAAACAGTGCTACAGAGAAAGGTACTGTAGGGATACAACCCCACTGATCTGAAGCACAAGAGTACTAAATTTCATAGGGTTATCTCTACACAAGAGGATTTTTTTCAGTGATTTTCAGGATCACAAGTTTCTGGTAAACAGACTGTACTACCCACACCATGCTCTCCTCTGACAGCACGAGTAAAGGTCTTGCTTGCAAGAGATGAACGTAGTTTCTTGCACCTTTGAACAAATACTGTTTTTTCCTATTAATAGCATTAAGGCAACCACTGCCCAGAGTGAGAAAAGCATAGGTATCAACACTATTATCTCCTAACATTTTGGATGTCTAAGCAGTTGCCATTTCTGCGATTACAATAGGTTTCCACTTCGTGGAATCACTTTCATATTTTTCTAAAGAACCAAACTGATCCTTCTAGTTGTACTGACAACAGCCTCTGCTCCAAACAAGCCCTCTCTGAAATCAATGGCCTCTCTTCAGCCGTGTTTGTCAGAGGAGGAAGGGAGACATTCCGCATGGTACTCCGTGGATGTAATTTTGTGATGCTACTGGAATAAACTATCATTTTGCCATTGCTTAAAGGAAGAGGAATTTCTCTGCCCTTCCCTCTGATCATGGCTTCCTCTTGTTCTCTAATATTTCCAGTAGTATGATATGACACACTCTCTCTTTCCTTTTTCTATGATCCCAAAGAAGTTGTGTTGGATCACAGCCACAGTGGTGGTGGCACAGGGTGTTGTATCTTCTTCATCTACTCAATGAAGGATAGGATAGGATAGGATAGGAAAGGATAGGAAAGGAAAGGATAGGAAAGGAAAGGAAAGGAAAGGAAAGGAAAGGAAAGGAAAGGATAGGATAGGATAGGATAGGATAGGATAGGATAGGATAGGATAGGATAGGATAGGATAGGATAGGATAGGATAGGATAGGATAGACCAGACCAGGTTGGAAGAGACCTTCAAGATCATCGTGTCCAACCTATCATCCAACACCACCTAATCAACTAAACCATGCAACCAAGCACCCCATCAAGTCTCCTCCTACACACCTCCAGTGATGGTGACTCCACCATCTCCCTGGGCAGCCCATTCCAATGGCAAATCACTCTCTCTGTGTAGAACTTCTTCCTAACCTCCAGTCTAAACCTCCCCTGGTGCAGCTTGAGACTGTGTCCTCTTGTTCTGGTGCTGGTTGCCTGGGAGAAGAGACCAGCCCCCACCTGTCTCTGCCCTTCTCTGGACATGTTCCAGCAAGTCAACATCCTTCCTAAAGGACCCAGAACTGGACACAGGACTCAAGGTGCGGCCTAACCAGTGCAGCATACAGGGGCAAAATGACCTCCCTGCTCCTGCTGGCCACACTGTTCCTGATGCAGGCCAGGATGCCATTGGACTTCTTAGCCACCTGGGCACACTGTAGGCTCATGTTCAGCCTACCATCAACCAGTACCCCTAGGTCCCTCTCTGCCAGGCCGCTCTCCAGCCACTCTGACCCCAGCCTGTAGGACTGCATGGGGTTGTTCAAGACCTTCATAATCCCGTAGAGATGTCCATCGTGTTCTTCTGCTACTGACTGTAAGCTCTGGACAAACTTTAACTGGCTATCACTGCCCAGCTTAAAGATAGGTTGCACTTACTAGGACTGGACATTTATGACCACTGCAGTGAACACAAACATGACAGATAACAGCCTTGTTTGGTCCTATACCTAGGATAAGGTTCTCAAGGTGCAAATCGCAATACTGCCAACAGCAAACACAAAAGACGCACATCATACCCCCCTGCTGCTCTCCCCAGGGCTCCTGAATCCACCTAAGTGCACCCTAAAGCAGGCAGGAATTGGCCTGGCACACACAACCCTTTGCAGCCACTGCTAGCTGTCTTGTTCATCGCATTACAAGGTAAGAGTCAATTTTAAAACAAAAGAAAAAGTAACTTTTTCCTTTCCATTTTAGCAAGCAAGTTCATCCTTGTGACAGGATGATCAGAAGTGGTTTAAGGCAAACAAAAGGTACAGGCAGCCAAGAGTCAGGAGGGATAAGGAACAAGATGCTAGGCCTTTCCTTCTTAATACTGTTTTCAATCCATTTTCACTGTGTTACAGACCTCTCAGCCTCAGTTGTCCACTGAGGCTCTTCCACCAACCAGGCCTAACTTACACCAACAATATGGCACATCAGTGAAGCTTCTCCTTGATTTGGTAGCAAGAAAAGTGCTGAAACAGAACACACTAACAATCTTACATATATACTTATACGGGTGGGATATGAAGCTTTCATTGGCACACTGCTGCAACAATCACATTAGTCACCAGTGTCAAATGCTCTGTAAGACATGCAGTCACCCCAGTTCTGTGCCAAGATAATCTTTGTACTGTGCCATCATGTATTTTATTATTTACACACCACATTTTAAAGAAAAGCTACAGTGCTCAGGGATCTTTCTTTGATTCAAAAAAAAACCTAAGCACACCATATTTCATATAGTTCTCCTTCAAAGCAAACTAAATTTAAAGGCTTCAAAAATCAAAACAAAAACGAAGAACAAGAGAAATGCAGCTGCATTTTTTTTTTAACTGACAGCTTTTTTTGGACCTTTTCTTTAACCAGGAATCCCACAACACTGTTTGCTGTAGGACTCCAAACCTCTTCATCTCTTCTGTTTCACACAAACCATGCCTCTGAATTTAGATTTCAGTTTCTGGTGTGTCCCTCAGTAATTATTCAATACTAACAATGTCCCAGACACAGAGTTTCACTGTTTAAAGAATCCATTTAAAAATGCAGAATCCTACCCAAGTAAATGGCCTTCTCTTGCTTGCTCTGAGAATGTGATTTAAAGCATATTTTTAGTTCCATGACTTCACTGAGAGTTAAACATTTACTTAGATATATGTTTAAATACTATCTTGAATAAGCACACTTCCTCTGAGACAAAGTCATACACATATACAGAATGCTTATTTTGGAATTAACTGAAAATTATTCCTCATTTCTGCAGGCCTGCAGAGCCAACACAGAGATTTGATTCTCCCGTTAAGTAGAAGCCAAAAGGCTGTTAGCTAAGCATTAAATTTGACATCAAATTCTGTGTCACACTTCTGCAGCTTTCCTTGCTGCAAAATTCTTCCATCGGGTATAGCTACTTCTATTACAACCAACTAATACCCATCTTTGTGCACCTACTGTAGTGCTGTTTGAACCTCACATTGCAGATGTGCAGAGTGCACAGAAATCTCACCAGCTCAAATAAGCTGCAGGCTGCTAACAGAAGGAGAAAAGCTGGCCCTTACTCAGCTCCAGTTCCTATTTAAAAAGTTAAGGTACTCAGAGAACTCCTCTGACTACATATATGTATCTTCAAAACACATCCTTCCTGGAAAGTGCAAAGTTTTCTTTCATTCTCACCAGAGCAAACTTCGGTCAGGAATGTTTTGGCAATGAACAGTGCCATTTGAATAAAGCACTACACATTTTCAGCAGTCCCCAGTCCTACAGACATTCAACCTGAAGCCATAAATGTTGACGCCACACAAATTCAGCATCACACCTAAAGAATGGATTCACTTATCCTCAAAGTCTCCTTTGGCACCCTGAAAGACATGCTTACAGTCTGTTGTGCTACCTTCTGGAAGGGTTCACTGTGTTCAGATTGTTGCAAAGACGTGCATGAGTTGAACCTAAGTATGATATGGAGAGAGCATACAGGCAGATAATAGAGATGTGGAATGAAACACCTGTGTGACTTTCTGACAGGTAATCACATTCATGCATGGCCAGAATCAGCTGAGTCTCACACATTGCTTCTTATGTGTGCACAGAGTATAATGCTAGTTCTGATCTCAGGATGCCATATCTTACCAATCACCAACAAGAATATTACAGTACCTCCCTTTTGTCTGCTAGGTGTCACGCTTAAAGAAAGCACCTCTCATTGCTAAACAGGACCTAGAAACAGGCTGGGGTCACAAGTCTGAGCAGACTTGCTAGAAAGAGTTCCTTGCACTGAAAGAGCAGTAGCACTTCCTCAACTTTTCATTGGAGATCTGCCATTAATATACAGATCAGATTTACCCTGTTTAGTGCAGGAGACCTGCCAAGTCCTCAGTCTAATTAGGTAAGGAAAAAGTCGCCTTTTTTGTGGTTCCTTCTGACAGATACTGGGTAATATTACCAGCAAAGCACAGCTTCCATTTATATTGAAATACACAGTATTTTAAAATAGATTGTATTTTATAAATTACCCAGTATTTTAAGAGGAGCTCTTATTTCCAGCATCAAATAACCCAGAAAGTATTTTCACTACCAGGAGCACTTACATTACCACTAAGGCACCAAGGGTCACAAAAACCATTAAACCTCTCCAACACAGCTGTGTCCTGACATGAGCAACAGGTAGGGAGGTTGTGCAATGGTTTGACTTTCATGATTAACAATGAGCATAGGTCTTCTTCAGCCAGTGACTGTGCATGAATGGAAAGCACCCTCCACTGCTAAAAGAACAAAAAAAAAAGGAAGAAAGTTCAGCTAGACAGCTCAGTAACACTGGAAGCTTGCCCCACACGGTCTCCTATTAAGTTCAATGAACCATTGCTTTTAACCTTTCAGCCTATTCAGTTACAACTGGTTAAGTTCTCAGCCTTCCAACTCTGCCAGAATTACAAACACTGCAGAAACTAACTCAGATTCAAATTTCAAAATAATTTCTGGGAAATTCTACTAAAAATACCACGCGACTGACTGACCACTGAGCTTCCCAACCTTATGAAGATTTTTCACCTCGGCATAGCAATCTTGGATTGTAAAATAACCCCTTTTAACAATTAGAAGTGCTACAGGATCAAGAAGGCTCCTTTCCTCACAGTTAAAACCCGTGGAGGTAAACACAAGGGGACAATGGGAATGCATTTTCAAGCTCCTGATTTTCACCTCCTTAAAAAACCAACCAAACAGAGTACTCCGAGTACTCTTCTGATCACTTCTCCAAATTTTCTGATACCTGACAAAAAACAAACAAACAAACAAAACAACCCCAAACAAACAAGAAATTCTCAAGGAAAATAAAATAGCATTTGTGTTCTAGAGAGGTCATTGCTACTTCTGAGACTAATCCAGAAAGCTACATTGATGTTTATAATCTCTTGAAATCTTTATATGTTATTGTGAAAACAGAGGCTCTTTCCACTGATGTGATTTCAGCAGATACCAGTTTTCTGGAAGTACACTAGAAAATTAAAATACTTATTTTACCATGCCTAAACTCCCAACACCCCCACTTGTTGGGAATGGAATGGAATGGAATGGAATGGAATGGAATGGAATGGAATGGAATGGAATGGAATGGAATGGAATAGACCAGAGCAGACCAGGTTGGAAGAGACCTTCGAGATCATCGCATCCAACCCATCATCCAACACCACCTAATCAACTAAACCATGCAACCAAGCACCCCATCAAGTCTCCTCCTAAACACCTCCAATGATGGTGACTCCACCACCTCCCTGGGCAGCCCATTCCAATGGGCAATCACTCTCTCTGTGTAGAATTTCTTCCTAACATCCAGTCTGAACCTCCCCTGGTACAGCTTGAGACTGTGTCCTCTTGTTCTGGTGCTGGTTGCCTGGGAGAAGAGACAAATCCCCACCTGCCTACAACCTCCCTTCAGGTAGTTGTAGAGAGCAATAAGGTCTCCCCTGAGTCTCCTCTTCTGCAGGCTAAGCAACCCCAGCTCCCTCAGTCTCTCCTCATAGGGCTTGTGCTCCAAACCCCTCCCCAACTTTGCTACCCTTCTCTGGACACGTTCCAGCAAGTCAACATCCCTCCCGAACTGAGGGGCCCAGTTCCTGTGTATGCAGAAAGCCCCTGCAGGTCCTGGGAGAGAGCTGGCCTAAGAACTGAAATACAACTGCTTTACACAGAAGGATAAGCAAACTAATTTTGTTTGGTTATTTATACAGTACAATTTTTCAAGTACTCTTCCTGCCCTTCCTAGGACCACACTGAAACGACTAAGTCTGACTTTGTCATTCTTGTAAATCCAGATGAGTAAATATGTAATTTTCTCAGCCTCGATAGTTTATTGCAAAATTAAAGGGAGGTCATCACAGAACTATCAATCAGTAACCAGCAAAGGTATAAAGTCTTCTGAAATGTACCAAAAGGCAAAAAAACCCCACTCTCTCATGAAATGGCTGCTTGTTACAAGAGCAAAGCAGAATTCCCCGTTTTCCATGCAACACTATTTAGGAAAACTCTTATTAAAGGTTTCCTGTTGAGCTAGGATCGTAAGCACAAGGACTCTCTTGCAATATCCCAAATTACTCCACCCTTATTAGTCCATGTATTTTGTGGTTTTCACCGTACTCCAGCAATGTCACTTGAGAGCACCAAGTACAAGTAGCAGTCAGCAGAGCTGGGATGATGACTCAGCATGCTGGAGCAGACTGGAAAGAACTTTTACTGATCCTCAGCCATTCTTCACACTGGTCCCTGAGAAGGCACCTCTTCCTTTCCCCAAGCACGGAACTTTTAATGAGACATTCAAGTGGGCAGAAACGGCTGGAAACAATAGCCACTATTGTCAAGACACTAGCAAAAGGAAAGTGCTCCAAGCAATACCACAAAGCCAGATGGGACAAATAGCTATCCTGGAAACAGAAAAAGGGAACAGTGAGAAAACTGGGGAGAAGCAGCACGCTTCAAATAGCTGTGAGAACTGCAGCCTTCTCCTTGGGAACCTGTTACAGCTCTGGCACCAGTCCACTCAAGGAAGAACCCTAAATTGCCACCATCTGCCATAGTTACAGGCATACTAATTTTCAGCTAAGTTATGCACCAAATTAGCTTTTTCTTCAACTCCTGTTTCTTCAAGGAGTATTTTTTCCACATCAGTAGCAATTTGCTGTCAAAAGCCGTCAAAGACCTTTGCAGGGCTTGTACCTAAATTTCATAAGGAACTTCCTTAAAACTGAGCATTTTCAGTGAAATCATGTAGTTCCAGACAGAAAAGGTCTGAACTGCAATACTGAATGCTCCTAAGCAGAATGAGAGTTTTAAAGAGAGAATTTCCAGTGCCCAGTTACTGGGCACTTGAAGCTGGCAGCTGCAGCAGTGCTCTGCAGAGGCTGAGCTTGCCAAAGAGTGAGCATCCCCAGTGAAAAGCCTGTGCATAATCGAGGCAGTTACAGGCTCCAGGACCAAACCAAACATTTATATCACAACTATTACTATGATAGGAGATTAGATATATACACGTATCTTAATTCTTAGAAAATGGAAAGTATTTTTGGCTCACACAAACCAAATACAGAAGAGAAAACTCAGCAGTTTATAATCTCAAAACCAAGCAAATCACCACACACATCCAATACTTGTCTCAGTAGGTGCCCTGTACGCCTAAGACAAGCAGCCAATGAACCCAGCAACTCGGGTTTCTTTCTGTGGCGAAGAATGAAAATAATGTCAAGCACTCTGCAGAGCCCAGCCATCAAAGCAAAAGGCCTTATAATAAATGACATTCCCACGTTCAAAGTCAAACACCACTTCTGGTGTTCAATCAAGGCCTAACTAACAAAAATACTTAAAAGCTATTTTATGCATTGTACTAAAATTGCCGTCACTAACAAAGGAAGCACTGCAGACACAAGCAATAGGTAAAGGCCCACATTTAACAACTGTTGCGAATCCAAATAATTTGAAAGAAAAAGTACCTGTTCCAGCCACCTTGTTTTTACCTGACAGAGGTGCAGGCTGCAATGGTGATGCTCGCGTTAGAGGGAAGTATGGGGCTGTTTTCAGACACAAGGGCACAGCAGCTACTCTGACTGAAGGGGAAGAAGAAGCCTCTGTGCTTAGAGCTGTTAGAATTCACATCTCAACAAATGTCACCAGAATTCCTGAATAACAGATGCATACACATAGACCACTGGAAACCTATGGAGAAACACTTCCTAATCCTACGAGCAATCTAGTGACAAGTGTCGGCCTTGCCTCAGAGGAATTTCAGCTGTACCTGTTTTCATCACATCCGGGAAAAGAAAATGGGCAATTAAACAGCGTAACATCAGAGAAACAGGAAAGCAGTGATTTTCTGGAAGACTCACAAGTACCTTTTAAAAGACAAGAAACCTGTTGCTCAGGATGCATTGCTGCTAGCTGCAACATTACTAGAGCTCCTAGCACAGGACTTCCACCTCCAGCTTTGCCATCATATCTCTTCCCAAGCTTCTCCTTTTCCTGCCCTCAGTGAGACAATTCATAGCAGCAGAGGTCATTTTATAGTCACTAGTTTTCACCGGGTATAAGTAAGAGTCAGAAGACACCAATGAATCTTTCAGAGCCTGGCCACTATATTTATACCCAATTTATTCTGCTTTGCATAGGAAAAGTACAAAGTTATGCAATTCTATTCCATAAGCTTTCTGGTGAAGTAAAGCATCTGCTCACATCTCTGCCAACTGCTTAAAAATAATCACAATAAAACTTCCACTAGAAGGAAAAAAAGAAGCAAACCAAAACAAAACAAAAGCATGCTGTTCTCAAGCAGCTACACGTCTTGTCTTCAAGTTGAAATAGCTACCACCCAGTGATAGCCTGAGGTCTTTAGCCTTTCCTCCTCTGTGAACAAGGAATGCAGCCAACACAAACGTAACCTTCAAAATCCAAGCTGCAGCACCCTCGCGCTGTGCTGCTTGGCAAGAAAGGTTTGTGTGCCTGGAAGGCCTTCACATCCAGCAGCCTGCACAGACCTGTTTGTAGAGACGTACATAAGACACTCCCCAAGAGGGATCTCCACCCGCCTTCATGCCCTGCCAGATGCCCCGAGCTCTGGGTGAGTTTCCAACAGACCTTCCCTCTCCTCCACCCTTCCCTCCAGCCACTGCATAATGATGGCTTTCTGCACTGAGCTTACTCCTGTGAACAGCAAGCCATGTGCCACAGTAAGAGACAGGTCTGATACTGGCTGAGCCAATGTGGACTACCTCACCGGAAATCACCATAATCCACGGGCAACTTTTACAGCCAAAACCTGCCACACACTCAGAGGCAAACAGCACCAGTTAAAAGGGAGTTTTCTGACAAATGCAAAATTCTCTTGTAAAAGAATAAATAAAACAAAATTATTAATTGACAGTTCATTCTAAGATCATTTGCTGCTTTCAGCAATAGGGCTTTTGGTTTGTTTAATTTGTTTGGTCTTGAAGGATGAGGAAGAAACTGGATTATCTGGAACATCAGCAAAGTAGTATAGAACTTCAGTTCTGCCCTGGCATGCTCCAGGCTGAGAAGAGACTTGAGTGCATTTCTTATTCTTCAATGGAGTTGCAAGGAAGTCAAAACTGATGCTTAATTTTTTCTCAATGAAAAACCTAGTTCAGTTTGTTGTCACTCGTTAGCTTTCATTAGCAGATCAGAAAACAGACTGAAGCCTCCTTCCTTTTCCTTATTGAGTTCAGACCCATCTACCAGCATTTAAAATTTACCCAGAACTACACAAATTCTGTGGCATTAAATCTTACTACCTCCTAATGGAATGAATGTAGTGTTACTCCTATTGTAGACACAGATGCCCAGACACTATGCAAATTGACTAGAAGTACTACAAATCCTTACTACCACTTCTAAACCCTGGCTTCAAGAACAGAGTTGGAAGGGCTCATATTCACCTGAGCACTCTAGGGCACCTCAAGACAATCTAATATCTATCTAGAAAATTATGTATTAACAATTCATCCTTGAAGTGTATTTATTTTTTTTCTATACATTCTATATTTATTGTTTTTCTCTTAACAACTAAATAGGAATATGACATAAACTAATGCTCCTAACAAAGGCTTATTTAGTGCTCATGGCCTATTTCAAGCTAGTAATTATGTTGCAGCATTTTTATTTGATGTTTTGATAAGCCTATCAGAAAGACTGCTTATAGTAATACACACATGCAGGTCTGGAGAGGTAGAGCATATAAGGCACAACTCAATGTCATTAATTCCATTTACTCCTTAGATTCCTTCAATCAATTCCTTCAAGGCAGTGGGTCACAGGAGACTGTCTGAGTCTTGGATGCAGTCTGGGGCAGCTCAATGGGCTACTGTAATTTACAGCTTTGCTGAACAATTTTTAAATCATTCTCCCTTGCTCCACCTTATCCCATATCATGAGTCTATGCCAACACTTTCAGAGGGAGGACAGTGTTGGTTCAGGCTGTTCCTCATTGCTTCATATAAGCAGCAGAAAGCAGTTTTAGGATGTGCTAGAAATCCCATCAACACTTCACTGTTCAACTTCACTGCAAACCATACTTCCTTCCCTGCCCTGCAGCACTGGAACCTTTCTGTTTACTTTTTAGGCAGACAGATGACTACAGGAATATTTGCTCCCTCTTGTCTATTCATTTAACCTTTACAGGTGGGAACTAACACCACCACTGGATGACATCACACGGCTCACGCTGTTTTATACTCAACATACTTTATCAGCATCACAGAAGCAAATCTTTTCTAGCCTACAGTGATGTTAGAGATCACAGCATGCTTTACAGATGCTTGTTAGAGGTTTTTTTTCTTGCTTTGTATGGTAGCTGCTGCCTTCCACTGAACACATTTCAAACATGGATGGGACTTTTATACTAACTATGACTCTCTTTAGATAATCATGCAGCTTTATTTCAGTATATTTAACAGCCAGTAGATGTGAGTACAGGGTAACAGGGAATTTGGATATATACTTCCATCCCTCCATTTGCACAAGGCAGTTTAACAGGTCTGTAGAGTATTAGGGTAGTAACTGACACTGCACAGAAGCCTGACAATAAAACCAACAACAAATCACAGAATCCTGGAATAGTTGGGGTCTGAAGGGACCTTTAAAGGTCATCTAGACTAAACCTCCTGCAGTGAGCAGGGAGATCTTTAATGAGACCAGATTGCTCAGAGCCTTATCCAACTGGACCTTGAATGTTTCCAGGGATAGGACTTCTACCACCCCTCTGGACAACCTGTTTCAGCATTTCACCATGCTCATCATAAACATTTTCTTCCTTATATTGAGTCTAAACTTCATCTCTTTTAGTTCATGACCACTATCCCCTGCCCTGTTGCACCAGGCCCTGTTAGAAAGATTGTCTCCACCTTTCTTACAAGCCTCTGTTAAGTACTGAAATAAGGTGTCCACAGAGCCTTCTCCTCTCCAGGTTGAATAACCTCAACTTTCAGCCTTCAGGCCATTTTTGTGGCCCTCGATTTTTACCAATACTATTTGCCAATAATTTTCACAAAATGAGAAAACTATTCAGAGAGCAGGAACAAACTAGGTACTCACAGAGTTATTTACTGCAGCTAAGGCTCATTTAGTGGACACTATGCCTCTGATCATTTCAAGGTATCCTCACAAATGAAAATCAGTTACTCATCCTCTGTAGCTGCAATGGCTGTAAAACAGATAGCAAAATATTCCAGAAAACAAAACTCCCAGATGCTGAAACAAATGGCCTCTCAAGTCACCAGGAGTTTTCACTTCCCTGCGATCTGGGGCTCGGAAATGCATGAAAGAACAAGCGGCAATACAAAGCTGTGAACTGTATGTATTAACACTAAAGTAATTTTCATATACTGAAATGTATTTGTACCCTTTGCAGTCTAACCTGCAACCTAGCCAGTCATTGATTCCTACCAGAAGCATCTCTACTATTTCAAATCCATCAGTAGCTTCAGCCCTTCTTAAAATGCAACAGAAGCACAAAATAAATGATGTACAGCTACGCACACCAGTCTGAATGCTGGGTAGTATTTTTCTGCTGTACAAGTGACTGTTTTAATAGATAAACAATCAGTCTAAAAGATGTTACCCTCTAGCTCTTGAGATTTGTGATATACCATGAAGTGGGGAAATGCACTGGTGGCTCTTCACAAGATGTTTTCTTTCTGTTAGAATTTGTGTCTGTTAGAAAACTTCCCCAACAGCTAAGAGAGATTAACTTCTAGACATAAATAACGGTGAGGCCTTGAGCTGCAAAAAGATAAAGACAGCTGCAAAATAGTGACCCAAAACTTCAAAGGGGCCAAGATAAAGATTCACACACTAAGAAGCTGACATTAACAAGAAGTAAAAGGAGTTTATCTATGTAAATGATCCCATGCATATGTAAACCACTTCCCAGAAATCTAATGAATATGTATAAGCTCTAAGTGTATAAAGCACATTGGTACCACTTTCGGGTTGGTGCAAATTTGGAGGGTCACCCCTTCGCATCTGGTGCTGTAACAAAGCAATACCTTGGTCTACTGGTTATCAGCTATTAGATTTTGATCCCTGTCCCAATCAGCACACCTCTAATACAGTGAAATACTTTTATACAAAGGAAAATTGCTTGGGTATTTTTTTCCTGTCTCCCAAATCTGCAAAAGTAGATGGTAAATGTTTTAAATGTTTTAGGTGTTCAAGAGGAAATTGGACGTGGCACTTGGTGCCATGGTCTAGTCATGAGGTCTGTGGAGACAGGTTGGACTTGATGATCCTCGAGGTCTCTTCCAACCTTAGTTATACTGTAAATTCTAGCATCCTTCCACTTACAATGTTCAATACATTTCTATAAACTAAGACATTCTGAAACAATATAAGGGAAAAAAGCATCCTATGCATGACGGTGCACTGTGTTACTAAGTTTTATTAGCACTTTATGAAAACTGCTATAGCATTTTAAGAATCATAGAATCAATAAGGTTGGAAGAGACCTCAAAGATCATCAAGTCCAACCTGTCACTACAGACCTCATGACTACTAAACCATGGCACCAAGTGCCACGTCCAATCCCCTCGTGAACACCTCCAGGGATGGTGACTCCACCACCTCCCTGGGCAGCCCATTCCAATGGCTAACAACTCTCTCTGGGAAGAATTTTCTCCTCACCTTGAGCCTAAACCTCCCCTGGTGCAGCATGAGACTGTGTCCTCTTGTTCTGATTCTGGACCAACCCCCACCTGGCTACAACCACCCTTCAGGTAGTTGTAGACAGCAATAAGGTCTCCCCTGAGCCTCCTCTTCTCCAGGCTAAACAATCCCACCTCCCTCAGCCTCTCCTCATAGGGCTTGTGCTCAAGGACTCTCCCCAGCCTCACTGCCCTTCTCTGGACACGTTCAAGAGTCTCAATATCCTTCTTAAACTGAGGGGCCCAGGAGCCTTGGCAGTCAGTAGCTAGATTATTCCAGGTGCTCCTTCCGCAAAAGCACATTAAAAAAAAAATTGTCTACAAGTTACAGATAAATAGTCCACAACAAAAGAGGGAAAAATACAAACACCAAAAATGCTTGTGTGCACATCATTGTTTTCCAAGTACATCTGCTCTGATGTTACTTGGGAAAGACGAGGGGAGGGGACATAAATCAGCCATAGTTCTTCTCTTCAGTATTCGTGAGGGAAAAATAATCTTGTGGCTCAAAATATTCTGGAATTTCGGTGGCATTGTCTTGGCATCTGGTTCTTATTTATTCTAAATCCTTTCATTAAGAAGTATAGTTACTCAGTATTTCCCCAATAAAACAGGCATTTATGTTACATTTTGAATTTACAAATTTTTATTTACCTGTCTAACTCACCTAAATTGGAGTGTACTTTCCTTGGAAATAGGGAATCATTAGAAATCTCTTTGCAAGTGAGAACTCAAGATGGAAAATGAACTCAAAAAACCCCAACAAGTTATTTTTTGTGCTGAGACCACAGAATGACACACCCCCTTTTGGCTTTCCTGAATACAGAAAAATAGTATTCGAGATTGTCCAAACAAAATCATAGACACAAGCAACTATACTCAAGCTAATTTCTCACCTCCTGGGGTAACAACCCTGTCCTCAAAGCCATTGCTGAAATAGATGCACAAGGCAGCACTGGGTGTCTGGAAAATCAGTACTGCAGGCTTGTTTTGGCAAACCTTTTTCCAATACTAAGACAAATCAAACTAAGAAGCTGGTAACAGTGAGATACTTGCAACAGCAAATCATTGCTAGCCCAAAGGTATTCTTTTTCTTTTTAATATTTTCTTGGGAAGTTGGGGATCACTGAGAACAGCTCCACTGGTTCCACTGCAAGTGACATCAGGTCTGCCAGCACTACAGTTCTTTAGTTTCAGTACTTCAGTATTTATGTAAATATTTATACACTAAGTTTGTCAGGACAACAAACTAAACTTTTGCAGCAGCTCTACATTAATCTTCAGTATAGTTAGCAATTTGTTTGTATCATCTCCTAGACTTGCTATTAAAATTTACGGGATCAGACATTTTCCTTGGACTTCGTAACTGCTTCATCCAAAGTCTTTCTCAAGAAACCACAAACAAATCACCACTGTGGAGCTCAGTAATAGCTGCAAAGATGTTAGGAATGAATTTCATTAATTTGGAGAAAAGCTGCAGAGAAGCAAATAATGCTTTAGTCAAGAGAACAGATGTGTGACAGTAGGCTTTCTGCAGCCCCGTGGCTGGAATAGTGTCTTCCACTGAGGAGTAAGATACATGGACAAACCCATGCAGAACCAGGGCTAGAGTAGGAAAGTGTTTCTGGATAGGACTGAGGTGTGTGAGCCAACACTGTGGTAAATTAGGAACAAAAATGCAACAAGCTGGTTCAGGTCAGTCTGGAAATACACCTCCAGATCTAAGCATTGGGCAAGAGGGTAGGAGCATTGGATGATACACACTGGGATTGCCATGCTGCAGATGGAACAGTGGCCCAGCAGAATTTAGCAGAGAAGGATAGGATGTACTTGCAGAGTTCATAAAAGAAAGATAAAAATAATTCAGAGCAAGATGCTTGGACATCAAAGCATGTTGATTCTATGAGTCTATTCTATGGTGCAGTAAGAGTGCACGCTGTGGGGCACAGAGACATACAGCTTCTGTAGGCACAATGGCAGTTATGGCATACATCCTTTTAGTTATGTTGTCTGATTTCTGCAGTCATCAAAACATGTATCAACTAGAAAAACCTTTTCAGCGGGAGTGCTATCAATGCAATAAAATTCTTTTGCTATTGGCTATTCTTTGGGGTCAAATTAGGGATAACTGGCAACTTCTTGTTTTACAATAATTTGTTCCTCTGTTAGTTTGGGTTTTTTTAATCCTTGTCTGTTGTATCATGCCTTAAAATTCCACATATAAAATGAATATCATGTAATGGATGACTTATACTCAAGCTATCTCTTAGACTTGTCTCCTCCTCCATAACACTGGGTATCTGCTCCAATGTAGAAACTACTCTAACAAGGTAAGTTTTCATTTAATTTTAAGTTTTATTAATATTGCTCAGTTTTTATTCCAGAGTGAGTAAGATTTAATGCAGGTCTGCTTTTAATGACCATAAAGGAGTTACATCAAAGGAAAACATGATCTTGGACTTATCTCTTTCCACTTTCATCCTTTTGTCCCTAAACACATTTGCAGAGAAAAAGTAAGTTCAGAGTTTTTCTTTTACCCTTAACTCTTCACCTCAATTAATTCCCAAGAGAGAACAGGAAGGAGCAGAAGTCCAGTTGCATGTTTTGTAATCCTAGTTCTGATGCTAAAGTAGCTGCAACTGCTTACTGATAACAATAAATTCTTTTATGCCCCATTTTCAAAGTAGGCATAATGCCTACCCTCTAACAGTGTTGTGGGATTCAGTATTTTGCTTTCCTAACACTTTGAACTGACTGCATGAAGGGTGATTAACACCACCAAGTGTTCTATGAGTCTCCCAATGGTGCATCTGGACAATGTTTAGATACCATTTAGCAGTAACAGTTGACCACTATATGTATGAGTTTGTAGGTCTTGTAACAAACCCCTCAAAATTTCCCCATGGGTTTGTTTCCTTCCTTTCTCTCTTCCTTTCCTTCCTTTCTCTCTTCCTTTCCTTCCTTTCTCTCTTCCTTTCCTTCCTTTTTTCTTTTTAATTAAAACAAAACAAAATAAATCCTTCAATTTTGCTTGAGTTTGGTAATGGACTGAAAGTGTTACTGGTTTGAATCAACTTTGGTAAGGGTAAACGTGAAAAAATACTAGTGGAAAAACTTTTGGAATGCTGTACCACATTCTGTAAAGCATTAGCACTGTATTTAAAGCAGAAGGAAAGAAACAAGTAGATGCCTGCTTGTTATTTCAATGTTAGCTGGGACTTCGTCCTTGTGAACAGTTTTTGGTCTCTTTTGAGCTTATTGAGTGATTTTGATTTTAAAGAGCTATTTTATAAAGCAGAGAGTAATGAATAGTTCCAGAGCAGCAAAGACAACAAAATACCAGCAAAGCAGTACAGGCCTGATTTGAAGCCATGCTAATTTATTTTCTGAACTCAGATCTTTCTTGTGCCAGTAAAAGGCAAGTAACACCTACGATGCAGACCTTGCACTACACTTAAAATACAAAGCTCAGCAAGTAGCTGGATATATTGGTACTAGCAGCATGAAAAAAAAATATTCTGCTCCCATCTGCAAAAGCACAGGGTGAAAGACACAGGGAAAAGGAGCAGCTGAGTGCTGAAATAAGAAATTCCATCACAGATGTAAAAGCTGACCTTTTAAACAGGCTGGAGAAAACATGAAAGATTTCCTAGATTTCAGTTCAAACTCCATCTCGACAGGTCTCCAGGCTTCTGAACAAGAAAGGAATTGTCACAGAGAAAACTGTGGCTGCAACAACTTCACTAAGAGCTGAGCCTGCACCAGAGTTTCAAACAGAAAGAGGAAGAGGCATGAATAACTATGGAGAAGGTATGCATTACGAGTTACAAATATAAAACTTCCTGCAGGAATGCAAACTAGAAGACCAAGAGCAAACTTAAATGGGAGGAACAGAATTGGCACATCTAGAACACAGCAGGGCACAGACCCCTGAAACTGTTGCTTTGAAGGGAAAGAAAGTGCTTCAAGTTTCATAGTACTTCAAGGACCAAGGCTGTAAACAGACAAGTCACTCTTAATGCATAAGAGGCCATTCTTCTCAGGACTACAAACCGTTAAGTATCTTGATAGATCTACCATCATTTTGTCACAGTTTCTAGTCTGATTACAAACATCAAGAGCCAGCCTCAAAAACAAATGTAAGTCCACATATCATGCTTCTCAATTTGAGAAAAGGCTTGAACCTTACAGTTCAAGTCTGTCTACTCAACAGTATCTGAAGAAGATCACAGAAGCCCACAGTCAGTACTAAGCTACATGATTTTGTGAAACACTTCTGATGTTTTGTGGGTATGGCATTGGGTTCAGGTGATAAAATCATGATCGAGGTATGGATAGCTGTCAATGTCACCTTGCTGGTGTGCCGCCCTTTATTTTGGGGACCAGAAAACTAGAAAGACTTTAGGCAAATGAGCAAAGCCAAACAATGTCCATTATTCATTCTCCTTAGAACTCACAGCACTTTGAGAAGAAAGGGTTAATAGAAAGGCATTATACAGGACTATATTCTTATTTGCTTTCTGTTTTGTGTCATAAGCATCCAGACTCTCTCTAATCTTGGAAATTTTTTAAGCTGCTGTAACATTCAAGTAACTACAATAACAGGAGAACATGAAAAACCTGACAACCACTACTGTGAGATTCATAATGAAATCTTGAGAATTTGTAACATAAAGGTGGAAAAAATAATTAACAGTGATGGGTCTGTTTGCATACAAATTAAATTTACCAAGAGTCTAACCATGACACAGTTCAATTTTGAAGCCTACGACCACAATTGCATACTTACACACATACATGCCATATGTAGAGGCTCAAAGCTCTTCGCCCTAGATCTGGATCATGGCAGAAGGCTTGTACAGGCATGCTACTTCAGATCACTACCCTTCCACCGCCTCTGTCCCAGGCCAAGACAGAACTCAAAACACCTTGCGGCATAACAGCTGGAGAAGGGCAATGCAATTCAGCTCCATGCCAGCACAACTATTCCTTCCATCTTTCCCCTCAAAACAGGGCATCACATTTAGACTTAGGCTAAAGAATGCAGCCAAGTTATGTTTGCCCATTACTGGAAGTGTTTTGCTAACTGCCACTCTGCTTTCCTGGACAGTTGCTTTCTTTACCTGCAACTAAAAGTGGCTGTACAAAAAAATAAGTACTCAATAATATTAACATGCTAATATCTCTGAGGAATGCAGGATGGTAATAATTACATGTAATCCATATATTCATACAAGCTTTTATTCAAATCATACATATATATGAGACTCCATAACAAACACACACAGACATATATGAGAGCTTCTCAAAACAAAACCAAAAAAAGCCACAAACACAATTTAAAGGTCCTTTTCATGGTATTTTTCAGCAGATTCTCTCAACATGCTGTGATCAGATCCTGAATCTCAAAGAAGATAGACAGGAATTATTCCATGCATTTTACACACCAGAAAATGGGGACAGGAGTTTGGAAGACCTTGCCAGCATTAAAGAACATCAGTATCTGACAGGTCTTAATAAATGACAATAAAAAGGCATGAAAAGATCTGAAGAATGGTTAACAGAAACAACAATTACAGGCATACACTGTCTGATTCTGATTGGGAATTTTGCAGGGAATTATAAGTCCTACAAATACATAATTTCCTAATGTCCACCCATACTTCCTCCCTTCCTCAGAATGCACCACAATACAGAAAAGGACTCTTATCTGTCTTCCAGAATGCAAAATGGAAGACAGAAGCACATCACCCAAAATACTTGTGGCAAAGTAAAGCCTGAAGTGTTAGAGTTGGAGGAACTGCACACACAACCATTTTTTCCCAAACCAACTTGAAACCTTTACTTCAGCATAGAGCAAAGCAAAACCTCTTAGCACTGTGGAGGCTTTCCACTAAGCTTTCTCATTTTATTTGAACGTGGAACTCAAATCAGGTCCCGAGGATTGAAACAAAAGGTCTTTACAATGTGCCCACTGATCTAAAATACTTGAGATTTAGAAAGCACAAAGCCCAGGTCTGCCATGACCTTCTCTTTTCTAGAAAGAAAATAGGAAACCATAAAACAGTCTGTTAGAAAGTGGAAAATATGACGAAGGCAGGTGATTTTAGGTGATGGCTTTGACATTCAAAGTAAGAGAATTTACAGAATCAGAAGTTCAGAGCCAGACTGACCTAAATTGTTCAGTCTGTTGTTTAACAGCAGAAAGATGCTGACTTGCTGGAACGTGTCCAGAGAAGGGCAACAAAGTTGGTGAGGGGTTTGGAACACAAGCCCTATGAGGAGAGACTGAGGGAGCTGGGGTTGCTTAGCCTGGAGAGGAGGACACTCAGGGGTGACCTTATTGCTCTCTACAACTACCTTAAGGGAGGTTGTAGACAGGCAGAGGTTGGTCTCTTCTCCCAGGCAACCAGCACCAGAACAAGAGGACACAGTCTCAAGCTGCACCAGGGGAGGTTTAGGCTGGAGGTTAGGATGAAGTTCTACACAGAGAGAGTGACTGGCCATTGGAATGGGTTGCCCAGGGAGGTGGTGGAGTCACCATCATTGGAGGTGTTCAGGAGGAGTCTTCATAGGGTGCTTGGTTGCATGGTTTAGTTGATTAGGTGGTGTTGGATGATAGGTTGGACACGATGATCTTGAAGGTCTCTTCCAACCTGGTTTATTCCATTCTAGTCTAGTCTAGTCTATTCTATTCTAAAGAAAATGTCAGGCCCAGAAACAGTTAATAGTACAACACTCACATCTGTTTCTGGAAAACCAAGTATCATAAGGAAAAGAAATAAAACCAAAGAACAACCGAAAAAGAATTTCTACTCAAGGTAGCACTGAAGCATGTACTCAAGTATGGACTTAAAACACTAATTTAAACACATTTAAGTGCTTTTGTGAGTAAAGGCCGAAGAACTCAATCAGATGTTAATGGGAAAAAAATTGGCAATATTCATAGTATTCTACTGCATGCTGTAATGTAAAAGGGTTATAAAAGACAAAATGCAAATGAGGTAGAGGCTGCATGTTCTTCTAAGTGTAAGCTGCAACTAGACTGGCTACTGTACTACCAAATTGCACACCATCATTAAAATAAATTCTTCTCAGAGAAATACAAATTATAGCTGAATTGGATGACAGACAAAGATCACAGAAGCATGGTGGCTTCAAAGCAAGTTTCAAGCAAGCATTTTAATATCCATATTAAAAAAAAAAGTAGCAATTGTACAAAGTTGAGGCTAATAATACCAAAACTAATACCGCCACAGGTTGTAAAGATTATACTTTTTAATTGCTTCCTTTACAAACTGTAATCGAGGGTCAGCACTGAACTCTTTAGGATATATACAAGTGAGTAACAATCACAGTACACTAGAGGTTGGAAGGGACCTCAAGAGATCATTGGGTCCAACCCCCTTGCCAAAGCAGGATCACTTAGGGTAGTCTGCACAGGAATTTGTCCAGGTGGGTTTTGAAAGTCTCCAGAGGAGGCTCCACAACCTCTCTGGGTACCCCGTTCCAGCTATCTGACTGATGCTACATTCAGAAAAGACACATGAAGTTTAAAGCATTTCTGCTCAAAAGTAAATTTAAAAGCTTGCAGCTCTTATAGACACAGGCACTGATAACAAGTAGTGAAAGATTTAAATGTGTTTTTTAATACATAACTGGGCCTAATACAGCTGATGGAGGTGAAAATAAACTACAGCAGTCAATATGTAAGAATGAAATTTAGACTGCTATGATGAAATTGGGAAAGCAAACAAACAAAGACATGAAACCAAACAAATTCCTGAAGCATGTCTAAGGCAATTAAACAAAGAATCTGCTGGGAAGAAGACGGAGAAAGGGGATAAGGACCACTTAGAGAAACAATATGATTGTGTTAAACAAGTTCTCAATGAAAGAACCTTAGACAAATACTTACCCTGATCCCACAGCAATTTTAAAGTAAGAGATGAGGCATTTCCAGGAACAAGGGGATCAAAGATACTGGAGTGTTAAGTTAAAGAGAAATGCATCAAGAGGATCACCTGGAACACAGCTAAAATTTCTGGCAATGCTCACATTTAAGTGGATGAACTCCTTAAAAAAAAATGTACAATGTGATGTCATTCAGGCCCAGATATGAGATGCCAGGTATCTGGGAGTTAACTGCTTTTCTTCTATTTGTGTAGTGTATTATTGCATGTGAACACCTTACATTGAAATGCATGCAGTGGATTATTGTAAAGATCTTTTGTGTAAGTTTGAGATAACTGTATTAGCATTTGAGGTTTTGCCATTTGTGTATGTAGGCCATTTCCAGCCACTGCAGATAATATCAAACACCATCTGAATAGGAAGCAATTTTTCTGCAAAACCATTTTAGACACATTTCCAAAATAAGAAAACATTTTGGCACAACTGCTGTTCCTGTGTTCCCCTGTGGACATCTTTATAGGTATCCACTATAGGGAAAAACTCACACAAATATAATCTTTATGCTTTCCAGTATCTTTTCTACACAGAAAAATCACCGTGAGAGACTGCAGCTTAAATGGTGTAGGATGACAATAAAATGAGAAGAACCGCTCCCCTGTCTCTAATTGGCATCTGAAATGCTGCCTGTTCCATGCAGGAAAATGTTTGTGTGGTCACGGACCAAACTGGACCAAAGAAGTGATACAGTTCCCCAGTCTGGATGGCGGGAGGAAGGGGTGACTCCTTTCACTGTTCACATCATGTTACTGCATGTGCACAATGCTTGCAGAATCACAGGGTGAAAGATTCTGCCCTAATGCAGAGGTCATGTCAGGACCAAAACTAAAAGGAGAATATCCCAGCACTACTATGATCTCAGGCCTTTAAAGAACAAAAACTGCAATTGCCCTTATGCTAGGCTCTTTTCCATTGCTACAATGAGGGAAACCCCATGACAATTGCATACATTGTTCTGGTCCTGGTAGTTCTCAAATTTCTAGATCAGCCAGCCATGACAAAACTGGCTATAGCCCCATGTATACTTCAAACTATCATACAGTTTGAGAAAAGTTAAGGAATCTGTTACCTAGTAGGTTGCCTATTTGTCTTACTTATTTTTAGTGGTACTGTTTGGAGCTGTTAATGACTTTGAACATTATAACTTTTCCCAGGGAGATGCAGAAGAACAAGGCAAGGAGTTGCTAAACAGACCACAAGACATCAAATTCAATCCACAGCTGCACCCTCCCCATTCTCCAACCCTCAAGATACATCTTTCACAGTCTTTCATCTTTGTTGAAAAAATCCTAGTCAAGATTTACTACTGAATTCCCAGGGAGTTATTTCTTTAAAGGTGATGGCAAAACTGCTCTTCTACGTTTCATGGCACTATGTTTACATAAATGCTTTTGTCTGTAAGGAAAGCATTCTATGTATGCAGTATTTACAGAGATACACTTCCACTAAACATACCATTTGCCACACTTCAGCTGGTGGCTAACATAAGTGCCTGCTCTGGAACAGCAGGGCACCACATACAAACTCTTCAGAAACCTTCTTAATAAGCATTTTATTATTCTATGGCAGTAACAAGCAAACAATTACATTAAAAATCAAAGAAAACTTAATAGTATTCTACTATCTAGAGTAGCAATTGGTCACGTCTCACATCGCTGCATCTGGTTTTCTCTCAAAGTTAATTGAAAAAGTAGACCGTGCCAGGAAACCAACTTCCAGTGAAGTTATTCTGCCACCTGCTGTCGCTTTCATGGATATACCAGATAGTTTGATGCAAAGCTCTTCAACTGAAAACCAAAACAAACCAAACTAATAAAGAATGAAGGTATGTTCCTTATTGGAGAGAAAAAAAAAATTATTAAGTATAAACCATTAATAAATGATGGTACTTTTCTCTTGTGGAATTTTCAAGTGTGTGACTTACACGATGTTTATTGCCAAGATGGAGTGGGCCAGGGGTGAGGAGGAGAGCCCAGTGCAAGGGAAAAGCCTGGTGGCTAAAAGAAAAAACAACTCGTAAAACGAAGTATTTTAATGAATCTTTTCAAATCCACATAGGAAGAAATCACTGAAGTATTTTTACTCTAAAATAAGCTGCCCGGGGAGGTGGTGGAGTCACCATCCCCAGAGGTGTTCAAGAGGGGACTGGACGTGGCACTTGGTGCCATGGTCTAGTCATGAGGTCTGTGGTAACAGGTTGGACTTGATGATCTTTGAGGTCTCTTCCAACCTTAGTGACACTGTAATACTGTAAAAATTCTGATCTGCTCATACCTTCAGTTCTAGCAGTAATAGTACAACTGAGGATTTAGCAAATTTGACAGTTCTTTTCCAACAAGCCAATGACAATAAAGTGGTCATCCCAGTCTCGTCGCTGCTATACCTGCCAGCCAGAAGCACACACACACTGCTTATTTTCAGGACAGCCATGGGAAGTGCCACCCCCTCAATCTGTGCTCACAGACAATACCTTCTCGCAGAACTAGAATGGCTTCATCACATGGTGTCCTTTATATTGTTTATTGCTTTGCACATTGTTAAATGCTTGTCCTCAGCATGGGCAGGTAGCAGCAGTATCAGAAGTGTTTAGGAAAGAGACTGAAAAAGAGTGGGACACCCAGTAAAACTGCAGTGGGGAGTCTCAGGGCAGGAGAGTGACTCATTGAAAGAAGAAGCTCTTCCAAGAGAGGGAAATCCCAATAACATCCATGCAACATTCTGTTCCATCTCTACCTTGTCTTACAAAGGTTTCCTCGTATTAAGAGATCCATGAGAGTCCAAATAGCATTGGACTAAACCTGCTTAGCTCATGAGACCTGAGGGGAATCACAAGACAGGACAGCACAGTTAACCACTTTTTGGACTAAACAGACATATTTGGTCTACTCTTAATTTAGAACACTACTAAAAGCTTGTTTCACCTTGCAAAGTTTGGCAGCTGTCCACTGTCATTTAGAATGAATATTCAGTTGTTCCTTCAGGCTCTTCAGCTCTTTGATATCCGATTGCCTCTCATACATCACACAGGCATACAGCCCCTTATTGCCAAGCAGCACATGCACGGCAGCTTCACACTCTTTCAAATCAAACCTCCTAACAATTGCTGCTTTCCCCCTTGAAATATAGAGATGAGTTCTCAAGACAAGACCTTTGTGCCCCACTGCCAGTGCTTCTCAGAGCAGGACTTCAGCAGCTCCCCAAGTGAAAGAGGATCTCACTTGCTGCAGGGAGCCCCACGGAGCTGGTGCTGGCTCTGCTATGGTGGAAAAAGGGGGAAGGACCTGATGGCAAAGTTAGAGCTCAGCAGTACTTTTGCCACTTGCTTCCTTGATTTCTAGTAGATTTGTCTCATTGCTGAGCCCAGTGAGCAGACCTGCAACATTAATTACCTCTTTTCATTTCAGAATGAAATTTATACACCATGGCAAGGAGATTTTAATTAGTGCTTGGGGGGGGCATTTATTTGTACCCACCAACTTTGACCTCCATCTGCATCAAATAATTTATATGTGCTAGGTATTATTAGCTCTGTATTTTGAAGCAGAATAGCAAAAGTGATAAAGAGACAAGCAAAGACAATCTGTAGCAGAACTAAACTCAAATGCAGATCTTGGCCTGTTTCCTTTGTAATCAACACTAAATAAACCTAAAAAAGCACACAGAAAATACTACAAACACATGCATTTAAAAAAAAAATATTAGAAAGGGTGTTTTTACTAGCTCTGGTTTCACAGGTCTGTTTTCTGTGCTAAAATGGAAGGTCATCCTGTACAAACTCAATATTTTTTCTGCTCCTGAATTTTGTTATCCTTTGCTGCAGTGTATATGCAGTTGTTACATTAAGAATTTATGCAGACGGTTTAGTTTTCACAGTAAGCTAATTTCCTTGTCTCTGCAATAGATGCAAGCCAACTAGCATTTCTTCTAGCCTGCCTTGTTGCATTCTAACATGATAAATTTGGGGGGGGTTCCCCTCTAAGGTATTTTCCCATAGGAATTCCCATAAGGAATGTTATTCCTCGCAGTGCCCTCTTCGTATAATTCTTGCCCCTTTCAACACAGCAGATAATTAGATACCTGTTCCCTGAAGCCAGATCATCTGTTGATAAAAAAAGCACATACTAGGCCACACCCTATGGTCTCATTAATTTGTTTTCTGATTTGTTTTTAATCACACTTGGAACTTCGTTTTTTAAAAGAAACAAGACCTGGACAGTGCATATAAAGAGAGGTCAAGCACATGAAAGAGTTGTATCACAGCTGGACCACTCCCCCTCCTCCTCACCCCACTCCCCCACCCCTAGTGATTTAAAATGTTAATTACCTTGCATTTGATACTGACAGAAGTTACACATGACAGACGCTTCTAAGATAAGAACAGAGGCATTTTTTACACAGTCCTTATTTCAACCGAGTGTTAACTAAAGACCACCAGAAGCAAGACAAAAGGAAATCCAATCCAACTGTCCATTTTTGAGTCCAGCAAAATAACCCATAACACAGCCACATAGCAAAGAAGGAAAGAAAATCACTGTTCCCCCACTTCCTCTTTGATTTGGCCATGCTGGAGCTATTACCTTCTAAGTCCAGAAGAAATGCTTCTCTTACGACCTTTTACACATTAGCTTATTCATATTTTTAGAGACAAAGAGATCTTACTGAAGATTTAAATGCTAAGGTCCAGTACATTCAAAAGTACCCAAAGACTGTACCAAGTCTATTGTATAATTTCCTATATACTGACAAGTTGCATTATGCTGTATTAAGTAGTGTACACTGTCAATAAATTATTTATAGTGCTGCTGAACTACATGCATCACCGTGACTGAGTTGTTCAACTACAATACAGTGCAACAGATATGAAGGGAAAACAAAAATCCTTCTGCCAAACTTGAAGACTATTTTAGGGAGGAAAACAGAGATGCGCTTTCAGAATTTACCTGGAACATCTAGGCCTCCATGCAAAAGAAAACATGGAGTGTTTTGGAGAGCAAAAGATGTTGAAACCATGGGTTTGCATCTCACTGATCACATACCCTTTCCAACAGTAATCTTTTATTCCATAACATAGAATGCCTCTAACCAAAATTCCAGCAAAAGCTCCTGGAGTGCAGGTTTGTTACCCACACACTCAACCCTTCCCAGGAGAGCACTTGCCCATCCATTTACTGTCCAGACTCAGCCTTACTTAATTCATGAATTGTGACGAAAATCACAGCCTGAGGTGGCATAGCTACGGAACTTGTATATTATCTACCTTTTACTACAGAAAAAAATAAATGGAGTAACCTATTAATGAATACATCGTGCAGGGCCTGAAAACTGTGAAAACAAACATACATTTCATGATACATATAAAAAGACTTTTCAATTAGCATCCTGTTTTGAATACATGGCTGATCCACAGCAGCCCCTGGCAACAGTCTGCCAACATCCCAGCCCAGCATGCTTCAACACTTCTGGCAGTGCTTCCATTCCTCTACACATCAACAACAAGCCTATTTATTATCCAGCCTGCCTGATCTATAATGCAACATGGCCAGGACCTGAAGCTATTTCCTTAAGACTGAATGAGTCAGGACATGAAAATGATTAATCAACATAAAGAGGTTTAAAAGCTGTGAGAAAACTGCTCTAAGTAAAGCTTCTGTAAAGCAAGGATTGATGCATTTCAAGTCAGGGCTTTCCACAGGCTGAGAGTACTGGGAAGCTTTGCTGTTTCTCTCTCAACGTTGTGGTAAGAGCAGTCGACAGACAGACAATGGCTATTTGTCTCTGATGCTACACTCAGCCTGACAGATCTACAGGGTACAGTTATATGACCTTTCGAAGGCAAATACAGTCTTGCTATGCTTATGGTTCAAGCAGAATGGAAAATGTATCAGTGCATTGCCAAGACCAAGCTACTGACAGGGTAGGGAGGAAAACATCAAGTAAGTGCAGCAAATGAGATAGACTTAACTTGTGCTACAATAAAGAGGTACCTTGCATCAGTCACCATTGACCAGCTGAGAAGAAATAGAGCAAGCTAGGGAAGGTGCTGGCACTGAACTGCTGTGCCTTATAGAGCCTCAAGGTACTGAAAGCACAGAATAAGCAACCACCAGGAAAAAAGGATGCTGTTCATCATTCTAGTGCTCATCCATGCAAATCACATGGCATTATTGAAAGTGTTCATGCTCTAAGAGAGGCCTGGCACTGAAATGATGGTGTAGTTTACAGTTAAGTTTCTGTGCTTTAAACTGCAAAGGTGCTGTGGAGCATTGCATTATTTAAAGAGAAGAGGCAGAGTCAATGGTTTAGAGGGCTGGCATTCAGTTACCCTCCTGCAAAAACATGAATGAAACAAAGCATAGAAACAAGTAAATAAAACTTGAAAGTATTTGTTGTCCCTCAATTAAAAACCAAAACACAAAACAAAGCAAAACACATTTCCTTTGCTACAGTAATACGCTTGCAGTGGACAGAGCTCTTACTTAAAATTCTCTCCATTTGATCTGTGGCACATCTATCTATTTTGGAATGTGCATGTAATGTTAAATACCATTTAAATGTGTGTATACATACACGTCTACTTTATAGACAGAATTTCTTCCAGTTTTTAAGGAAATGTATTGTTTTTCCAATAGCTTTCTACAAAAAGAGCTTCACCATGGAGATTACTCCAGGGACAGAGTAAAATAATCTTTTCCATGCTACCTTATCACAGAACTGCTAATCTACCTCTGGCTGAGTTCCTTCTCTTCAAATATTAAATCTTAACGTGCTAAGTACATGATGGTATTTGTAACTTTTGCCAAGCTAGAAAGGTCTAAGATCTCCAACACATTTCACATGAATATGAAAGAACAACTTGATGGCAGCTGTCGCCTGGCAATAATCAGGGATGCAAAGGAGAGTAGTTGACTCTGTTTTGACTAAGTGAACAGTCACTGCTAAAATTAGACTCTCGATTTAAACTTAGGAAAACAAAATATTTTCCTTGCCCACTCTTTCTTTGCTTCCTCCTCATATCCTTCATACTACACAAATTGAGTTATACTAGTCCTGTTCACTCAGCAATTTCTTTACATTTGAAATAGTCAGGGATCATCATCTTAGAGTCAAAATAGAACCTCCTACAGACTTTTCCATCTCCCTCTTTACAGCTCACAAAATGTGAAGAAACTCAGCCTCAGAAGTAGACTGGGAATATCAACATGTGTTTTGTAGTAAGGAACGTACAGTCCATAACACTGGTCAATGTGGTCACTCCTAACGAAAGGGATACTCAATCCTCGTGACTTGGTAAAGTCAGCTACCAGTGTGTGTGTGGGGGGGGAAATCAGTAAGAAAAACAGTGGTGATGATTTTACTTAAACTGGGCCTATATTCTTCTCTTTAATAGCTGACCTTGATGAAAGAGTCTCCTTGGAGACTTTAAGGTAGGCTGAATTTATAATGTAAGAGCTCCTGGCAGTTTTCATCACCTCAAATTACTAAGTCATTTCCATCAGTGCAGGGGGGCCTAGAAGGATGAATTTCGCACTGCTTTATTAGCTCCTGCTTCCTTCGCAAGCTGCTTACACAGAATCACAGTGGGAAATCTCTCTTCTCCCAAGATGACCCCAAATTCAGCAAAGCACAATCCCATCTCCTCTCCCCATTAGAGGTTGGACACAAGTACACACATGCATGAATTATGCCCTGTATTTGGGAGAGTAGGGTCATACGATACCCTGTCATCCCTTCCAGAACTACTCTCCATGAATACACACACAAGACCCATAGGAGAAGTCGTAAGGTGTCCCGCATGTCTTGTATTTTCAGTTTTGTATCACATAAGCCTCCCAGACACAAATGAAGGCAGCTTTACATCAGGATGGATGACCTTAACAAAGGCAAATCTGCAAGAAGAAACCACAGAATCACTGAATGGTAGGGGTTAGAAGGGGCCTCTGGAGATCATCTAGTCCAACTCCCTTGCTAGAGCAGGATCACCTGGAGTAAATCACCCAGAAACACTTCCAGGCAAGTTTTGAATACCTCCAGGACAGACTCCACAGCCTCTCCGGGCAGCCCACTCCAGTGCTCTGCTTTTGGCTAGCTTTTTCACTTTGTCCTCTGTGGAGCACTTCAAAACTTTTGCTTTCAGGTCCCTAACGCCCTACGTGATCGCTGAGACCACATGCATCCCCAGAGGGTTACAAATAATGAAGCTGCAACACAGGCAAGGAAAAAGGCCACACTGTTTGCAGGGGACCTCTGGACACAAATCTCAGGTCAGTGTGCGCTTGTCAGACACACTGCTCTCTCTTTTCATTCTTCCAGCAAACTAAAGTCCTTCATTTACAATAGCTAAGACAAAAATAGTAGAAAGTAGTATTCTTTGGAATAATTTTGAAATGTCACTTTTAAAAAAAAAAAAAAAAAGAAAAAAGAATTAAAGCATTTGGCAAGCAGACTAAATGACCATTGGAGGTCCCTTCCAACCCAGACCATTCTATGATTTGAAAAAATAGACTCAAATCTTCCTTGACAAATATGAACTGCAAAAATTAAGAGAGTTTGATACGTATGAAGTTTATAATGCATCAGTTTTGTGTGAACCTTGCTTCTCTACATTTTCTACATGTAAAGCAAAACTACTACCATCTTGCCAGAGTACACAATCTTAAAAAACCCTAAAGCATAGGATTTCACCATATGTTAAGACCAACTGAATTCAAACTGCAAGTCTTCCTGGATCAGTTTTGTACTCTACTGAAAAGATGTTACCCAGTACACTAGTTTCCATTTTAAATCACATTTCAGCCTTACTTTAGTCATTTCATTCAGCTTGGACAGAAGCAGAGTGGGCAATTGTACTTTGATGAATTTTTATGCCTTTCTAGTCAGTTCACTTTCATGCATGACATGTCTGTGGCAAACTGTCAAGGCGTGCCTCAGAACCACCTTTCGTAACCATTTCTATACAGCAATAGAAATACTTGTTTTCTCTTGAGGCCTGTAAAGGTTTTTGGAGGGAGTTCTTGGGAAATTTTATTTGCTAGAAGTCAGCCTGGGACAAAATTATAATGCAATATTCCATTAAGAAAAGAGCTGATTAACTGTAACCAAAATCAACACCATATTTATGCGCACTTGGACAAGGACAATGAAATGTCATACCTCAGAATATAAACAGTTACCACAGTCTTCACAGGAATGTTTCCCCACTCACTCATTGCATGGACAGGGTGAGTAAGGCAGAAGAGGAAGGAGGTGGTCTCTCTTTCTGAGCTAAACCGAGCGCAGGAGGCAGACATACGGATCTGCTGTAGTAAATCTTGTGTTCCTTAGTTTTTGCCATCTGGCAAGTGATCGTGGCTCATGTGAAACGAGTGGGTGGTCATGGTCCGGTTTGTACTAGACATTTTTCAGGATCATGGAAAAACAAAACAAAATGCTGCAACTGGCACCAACTGCTGCTCTCGTTAGTGGCTTTCAACAGGCAAAGAACCAAACAAAACTGAACACTAAACCTCTCCCCTCCTACAGAACTGGTCACAATTTCAGGAGATAAAAGCAAGCTTGTATAAGAGAGGGAAGGTTTATAAGGCCTTTGGCTCTGTTACTCTGTTTGGGATAATGAAAGAAGAGATTTCAGCCCTCAGGACAACCAGTGACTTTACATTTTCCACTTTGATAATTCACCCTTCTAAGAATATCAACTTTGAAGCCATGAAAAGCACATGCAATTTACAGCTCTAATCTCTTTTTCTGGGTAGATCTGATCCTAAAATCTTAATCTGACATTGTATAAGGTTATTATCTGAAAAAAAAAATATTAATAACGCTTTTGTCTTAACACAATAGGCTCAGCAGAGGGATGCGTAAACATCTACATGTGGGACACAAGTGGGGGCATTGTTGCCAGCCTGAGATTTGTTTTAATAACAGCTGTGGAAAGTGAAAGCTCTTTTATGAAACTTTATTTATAGACGAACAACAATGCTTAACAGCAGGTTTTCTACATTATGGAATTGTGTTTCAAAGGTAACCCTGCTGGAAAAAACCCTCCACCAAATACTACAGCAAATATGTTGTTTCCAATTTAATACAATGCAGACTTTTCAAGCACAAATACCTTTAAAGGAAACCATATGGTAACGGCAGACTTCTTTCCCTTAACAACCTGGAATGCTTTCATTCTGAACTTCAAGCTATAAAGGGGTTCAGGACTGGGTACGCACAACATTCCTTTTAATGCAAAGAACAACACTCATTTAGCGTATAGTGATAGTGTGAAATGGCTCAACTGGATATTTTTAATTTGACATATCAACTCAGCAAATTTAAATCACTCTTCAGCTGTGGTCCAACACCAAATGCAAACCCTAACTCCTGTTTGCTCAAAAAGCATCAAAGCAACTAGAAAAAGGCAAGCTGGATTGTACTCTGCTTTCAGCATCCAGGAATGAATATTGAAATTATGTTTATTTTTATAGCTATGCTTAAGATCTTACAATTCTGAAATAAAGGATTTAAACAAATAATCTTGTGAGTTCTCACCAGCTTTCCTTTCCCAACCCAAAACTTATGTGGGAATTCTAAGTATCCAGACAAAAATACTAATCCAACTAAATCTAGAAGATCCAAAGAAAGACAAACAGTTTTTCGCTGTAATCCCTTTAACATTTTAAACATGGATATCATTTGCAATGACTGTGGATACAGACTAAAGTTAAGATTTTGTTTATAGGTCCCCAGTCTTCAGGGGGCTTCCCAGGATCCCAGAGGGAGCTTTGTATAAAAAAAGGGGGGATTTTCAGACTTGCTGACTATATATACTTGACACAAAAGGTCATGTGTATGGAAGATGACAACCTTTTGTCAGTGCTTTTCAACATACAACCACTTACTTAAAGTCATCACAGCAAATGTGTACTAAGAATTCTAAACACTGTAAGAAAAGTCAGCTACCACACCAGAACAGTTAAATCTACACAAAAACATAACACACAAATACACACTTGCCTATCATTTAATGAAAAATGAGTAAAGGCAAGGAAGCGTTAACGTGAAATTACAGTGATTTGCTTAGCTATGCTTTCTTTTGTTTTGGCACGGCCGCATAAACTCTTGAATCAACAGGAAATCATCCATCTGATGATACATATCAATGATGAAGCCTTTCAGAGGACATGCCAAGTATGCTGACATTTTAACAATACAGATTCTTAAGCTATGTTAGTCTGGCAATAGCAGACAACTAGAAGAGCTGGCAAAGCTGGTCGAAACCTGTCTAGGCCTGACCCACAGCAAGATGACCCTAACTTACTTACATTTCCCCCCAAGTCCTTTTTAGAAATGAACTTTCCAAACAAAGCCAAGGAGTAACAAACACAAGAGGTACACATCATTAACCAAATTCTAAAGCTGTATCCTTGCTGCAGTCAGACTGCAACACCAGCAGGCACACCAGTGCTAGCTAGGACAGACAGAAGTGTGAGAGCGGCAGAGGCCAGAGGGCATGCTGCACGGAGTGCTGGGAACACTGGGTACTTATGTGGGTTGCTGGTTCAAGTATGTCTACATGTGCTGAAACCATGCCTGCAGCACTGTTGTTAAGACCATTTATGGTATGTCAGGAAATCAATCTGTTAAGGGCACATATTCCAAAAGAAGGAGTTTTTCCTTTGAAGCTATCAATTCTAAAGGAGAGATGAAAAACATATTGTTGATGTCTGGAGCGATATTTAGCTGAACTTAATAAAGAAGAAACAATATTCACATTTACACAATGTTTTTTCCTACTTACAAAAATAATTTCTCCAAAGCTCACTGGACCAGATTAGAAGATTTAATGACTAATTGGTTAACTACAAGCCTAATTTTTTTTTTTAAATAACAAAATTCATAATGGAACACTCTAGAACTGCCTTTTTTATCGCCCATTGAGCTTTTCTGAAGTCATCAGACTTAGCTGCTGCATGTTTTTTACCAGTGGGCAAGTAAGTGCACAGCACAATTATCATGAGACTCAAGAAGGTTCTGAAGAAGAGAAGAAAACACAACAAAACAACCCAGCAAGACCAGGCTGTTGCCAATAGATAGATCCTGCGGTGCTCAGTAAAAGAAGGGTAAAGGAAGGTCACTGAACTGTTCTCTATCATCTACCCTGTTCTGTGGGCCTTGTTCTTCCCTTAAGGTACAATTGAATAAATTAAGGATGGGTATTTCTCGACTTTAACAAACCACCCATACCATCTGCAGTTGTTCTAAAATGAGTAGATCCAGGGTAATCATTGTCAACAATGGAGACAGTGCTGGAGAGAAAGCACTTTCAAAAACTAATACATAAGGCTGTTCATATAGTAGTTAAGGAAACTGATTAGGTTGAAACATACAACATGCCAAGAGGTGTTATACTGATACCTAAATTTCTACAGGTCTTTCATCCCTCTCTACAGATCTCGCTCAGAAGCTTCCTATAGGTTCTGTCATCACTAACATTGTACATCAATGTAATATGATGCTGATGCCAAATGGAAGATTCCCATTTTAATGTGAGTTAGACCAACAACACTGTACCCTTAAAGGTAAAGAGAACAAGAACAACTTGTGAAACGATAGGATAGTGCTGATCTTTCCACTTACAGACACTATGGAACTGCAGCCTCAAAAAATTGTGCTAAGTAAAAAGACATTTCATAATTTTTAACACCTAGGTGTTACAGGCTGACTCCTTTCTGTAAATCTACATTCTGTAATGTCTTGGAGGCACAGCAATGCCTGAAGTTGGAAGAAACTTGCTTTTCAACATCATACATGTTACCCAACTGTTCATCACAAAAAGCCAAAGGCCATCATTTTTATAGCAAAAACAATATAAGTAAGGAAAAGTCTGCAACCTAACTGTAACACCAGTCTAGTGGGCAGCAATTTGTGTGAAAAACTTAAAGAAATTATTTAATCACAGCAACTACTCTGGGCCTTGGCTTCATACTTCTACATAAAAGCTGCCTTTAAACTGCTCCACAAAATATGTTCCAAGATCTGTTGCGACACCACAATGAGGATAGCTTATGTACCACGGATTTCTTTGGAGATTGCTCTTTCAAACAGTGTCCCAGCCCCTTTCTCTCTGACCTAGGCTATTTGGCAAACTCAGCCTGATAGGCAGCAATACCAGCATTTCAGATTGACTGAAGCACAAAGAAAGCTGCTTTAAAACAGACACCTGGTCCCAGGCAGTTCTGAAAATGTTACTGACAACTCATTAGGAAAAAAGTTGAAAAAGAGGCAAAAAGTCCATTTTACTGACTGATGAGACTAAGGAAAGAGCTGAAGAAGTAACTGCATAGCTTCTTTAAATAACAACTCAATGCATAGGACGAGGGACATTAGACATTGAGTATGTAAAAAACTACTATTGTCAACAGAGAAATTATTTATTCTTCTATAATGAATTGTACTTTGGAGAGGACTTATTTCATTAATTACACTTTCCTCAGAGAAAACTGCCCAAACATTCTCTTTGCCTAGCAGATGACTTATGCCCGCAGCATACTGGCCCTGCTCCTGACATACCAGCTCTTACAGGAGTGCAGTATCTGGGTCTGTAGACAACTATTATTATGTGTTTTACATTAGCACCCATAAACTCTATTCAGAGATCAACACTGTACTGTACATCCGGCACTGCGCAACCCCAGATGAATATGCTGACACCACGCTCAACCCACCTATGTGCTCTGAAAGACTTTCAGTAAACATTTATGCAGATAGCTCTAATGCAATTGTGTCTACTGCAGGCAGTGGGTATGGAAGTCTTCACAGTTGGAAAGGATCAATGGTTTATCTAATCTCATTCCTGACAGCGGCAACGGGAGAGTAAATTGTACTTTAGTGAGTGGCTGAGATATTCCTCTTGAGCTTCCTTGGCAACTGCAATCATGGCCTTAACATGCTGTCTAAGGAACTCCATAAATGCCACCCAGCTTAAGTAATGAGCCATCCGTTCCCATCCATTGTCATAAAGCGTTACTAACTCCCTGCAGATAGGAACCAAAATATGGGAAGGATATAGTTCAGATTCTCCTCACCTAAGTAGTTAAGTGAATGGCTTAGGTTTGGGATACTCCCCTTCTCAGGATTTCTTTAGCCTTATGAGGAAGTAGATGCAAGGGAACATCATTTCCGAGGGGGAAACAGCCACATCAGAGGCTTGTTCCTTACTACAAGATGGACATTGAGGTGATGGACCATGTCCAAAGAGCAACTAAACTGGTGAAGGGCCTTGAACACAAGTCTTATAAGGAATGGCTGAGGGAACTGGGGTTGTTTGCTCTTCAGAAGAGGAGGCTGAGGGAACACCTCATCACACTGCAACTCCTCAGAGCAGGTTGGATTGAGGTAGGGGTTAGTCTGTTCTCATTTGCAGCAAGTGACAAGTAGTGCTGGGGGAGGTTCAGGTTGGATATTAGGAAAAAATTCCTCACAGAAAGGGTTATCATGTATTGGAACAGACTGCCCAGGCAGGTGGCAGAGTCACCATCTCAAGGTATTTAAAAGATGTGTGGGTATGATGCTTAGGGACTTGGTTTAGTGGTAGTAGTTTAGCAGTAGCAGTCGCTTAGCAGTAGTAGGAGGATTGTGAGCTCTAGGCAAGTGGTTGGATCTCAAAGGTCTCTCCCAACCTCTACAGTTCCTATGGTTCTATAATGTGCATGCATGTGCTGTGTAATGTAAAGTTTGACAGGTAAATCAGCCATAGATGAGACAGTCTGTGTGTGATACACTGGCCTGCAGACACAGATTCAATGCCTGTTCTAACTTTTAATTCAATAAAAGAAGGGGCCCACAATTTAATGTTGTTCTGAGGCTCATGGAATTTCGCTAAAGCCTTGCTTGCAGTCAAACATTTACTCATTTATATCATCTGTGATAAAAACTGCCATCTCTTCGTAAAGTGTTCCAAGCTACCAAGCTGGGTTTTGTTTGAAATGGCAAACTTCAGGTGAAGATTGTGTAGTCCCAAACATAACATCCTGATTCATCTACTCGCTCTCCCTGGGTCCTGACAAACACAATCAGAGACTGCATCAGAAAGGTACATGTGTTAATGTTTACACTGCTCAAAGCCTCAATGACATTGCTCATTTTCTCAGGCTCACCCACACTAACAGTAAATATTGGTTTCATGGAAAAGGAAAGTGGCACAGAAGAAATTATTAAAAGTAATCAGAAGATGATTACTGCATTGTGATTCTAACCCAGAAGCCTGAAACTTGAGTAGAATTTATTTTACTTTCTTTAATGAATTGTTCTGCTTCTGTCATGCAGCTAATTCAACACATTTCCTCCTGCTCTGATTATTAAAAAGGAAAAGCAGCTAGTATAAACATCAAAGAGAGCATTACTGCCTTCTGTGACACCAGGATATTTTCCAGATCTACAGGAAAACAATGGCCACTGAACTTTTTGATCCCTTGGCAGAATAGACACAGAAAACTTGATATAATGCAACCATGACCCAAAAGGCATTATTTACATGCAATGAGGTTTGGAGAGCTGAGACTTAGTGAGACAATGACAACAGCAAGAGACAAGGACAGCCGCTCCAGCCCACTCTTCATGAGGACACAGCTCTTTCACTGCCTCAGTGGTAAAGCACCTTTTTTCTTTACCTTCTGCTGATTTATGCCATATTTACAGATACTCTACTTAATTTTAATTCATGCTACTTCAAATGCATTTGAAGGTGTGCAGTCAGCTTCACCTTTGTTTCTGACACTGCACAGATTGCAGTAGGACCTATAGTCTCCCAACAGTTCCAAATATCAGCAAGTTATGTCAATAGTTGTGAATGATTCTTTCACTCATTTAACTTGCTCACTTCCTCACAGGCCAAAACAAATATTAGTTATATGAACTGATTGTGTATTACATGAGTTTGGCAAAAGTAGAAACACTTTTTGAACATGTATTCTTACACAAACCCCTCAAAAATGAAAAATTAGACAGATCTAAAATATCAGGAAATGTTTTCCTAGGCCAGCATAGCAGAAAACTTCTGTGGTCAACAAGATCAGACCTTAAATTCTTTTCCTTCCAAAGCATTTAACTTAATGTTATCAAGCAGAAGAAAGTAGCTTTAACCACATGATAAATTTCCCAGAAGATTTAATTGGATTAAATAAATTTCTACATCATCAAAGCCTCAAGGCTTGTATCTGCCATTTTGAGGGGTGAGGGACTGCAAATGAAGGAAAAAGCCCTCTAAGTTCAGAGTCATAAAACCAGAGGCTCCAAGATACCACTCCGAGTTAAGCATAACTGTGTCCATCTGCATCCATGTGCCTGACCATTTTCATACATCTGACTCAAGTCCACTGAAATCCTTTCTGCATAGTTAAGTCAGGCTCCCTGTTTCTCTAGTTCCTAGAAGCCACCTCAGCCACATCTGCTGCAGGAGGATGTCCCAGAATTCAAGCAGGAGAGAAGCAGGTTATGCATCTGCAGGTAAAAGAACGTCACAGTCACAATCCCACGGTGCAATATTTCACTGCACTGCGCACTCGCACTGACAGACACTGACACCCTGGGTAACAAGCACAGCTTCGCCCAGCTGACGCTAACCTGAGCAGGAAGTGTCTCAGTTGAAATTTAACTTCTGTACACCAGATGTGTTGTACCACTGGAAACCAGCGATGTTGCAAGCCAGGGAAAGCCTCATGCCATTGGCTCGTGTGAAAGTCAGTCTACAGTCCACAGCCTGGAAACAACAACATTACCAAGCCAACGGCAAGTGGCAGTCATCTATTGCTCAAGTGTTCTCAGGGCTGCAGTCCCAAAGGCTGGAGTTACACAATCCAGATAACTTTTCTGCTCCGCCCTAGCAAGCAAATACCTTCAAGTTTTCACCTGGAAGGAAAAAATTTCAGTATTTTCTTAGCTACACCCTTGACATTTCACTCTGCACTTAACAAGTGAAACTAAACAAAGAAGCGTTGATTGCCATTTTCATTGGCATGAGAGGGAGGGCTTCAGTCATGCTGAAGGCCACATCCAGCAAAATCAGGAAAATGAAGGTGAATTAAAATAACTATCATTTACAACTTCATCAGCTGTACACAAAGAGGCCTATAGTAACACCCAGCCTATTTTACTACCAAAAAAGTACTGTCTTTTCTGTAGTATATTTTCCAGTGTATCAATCTAGTCTGGATCTTCAGCCAGTCACATGTGCAGAACTGTGCCAAAAAGTTTTATCCTGTGTATGCTTCATCCAGTACAAGTTATTTCTAGACCTTATGCCACAAATCTGTTGGAAAAGCATTAGTTAGAAGAGGATATACATGGAAAATTATTTCCACATACAGACATCTTTCTAAAGATCTCTAAGTCAGTCTTTATTGAATGAGGTATTAAGGTAGCTGTATGTCCTGTTTCAGAGATTAGGAAACCTGTAGGTAGAGTGACCACTGTCATTACTCAAAACTACAGAAAACTTAAGAGTAAAGCCAGGAACAGGGGCAAACCTGCACAGTATTCTAAATCACTGATTAGATTGTGGATTTTCAAGTGCAAGGGTGACAAACAGGTTTCAAGGGGCCATGGTGATCCTTTTTTTATGATACATCAAGTATGGAGCCAAAACTTTGCCAAACAAACAAAACCAAAAGTCCACAAAAACAAATAAACAAAAAGCCCCAAAACAAACAGAAACTCCAACCAAATAGAAGACTATATGGAAAAATCCAAACCAATCATTCTATTAAAGCATATCTCAAGGAAGTGGTAAATAACTTAGAGACATTTCACATGAAGACCAAATGAATCATTGCAATTTAAGCAAAAACGTGTTCTACAGAAGTATTGCATTGGTATTATTTTCATGCTTCGAAATGCTTCTCAGAACAAGGATTTGTCACTGGCCCTGTTTTTAGTGGAAACCTCTTGTGGATGAAAAGAGGAAGAAAACATGAAAGTACACAAGGAAGTGAAATGCCTGCCCTTTTTTGTCACCAGTTTTGAAAATAAGACAAAAAGAACCTTTTTCTTTTAGAAGTCCCATCTGTGAAAGACTTTTGACTGAATGACTGTACAGCTGTGCAAAATGAACAATATGATTAAAAGTATTGTGAATCACTTTTGAAGTCCCAGTTGAGGCAATATTCTGCTTTTTGCCCACATTTAAACAGCATTGTGCTTTCAAAAACCGAAGGTTTACTTCTTTCTTTAAAGGTTTGCTGACTTCCCCCCTACTGAGAGGGCTGATGTGTAACTAGGATGATCCTCCTTCCCACCCAGTAACCAGGGACGTGATAGAAGTCAGAATGTGTCTTCCAGGACACAACTTGATTTCAAAGTTCCCAGTCTTTACCACAAGTCTTTTACTTGTGTTAAAGCCACAAGTGTTTTACCAGATCTAGCTACAGTGAAAACATCTCAATAGATACAAATACAATCACACATTTGCAGACACTGGGCAGGACCCACAAATCTTTCTTTCTGGACAGCAGCCAGTGGGAGATTCAGAGCCTGTAAGGCTTTGTGCAAGGAAACAATTCAGCCTCCTATGACAAATGTGCTGTCCCTAAAGAATGGTGTCATGGAAGTCAGAACACATAGGAACAAGATTTTTTTTTAAATTACATACTGCACTGCCAACCAGCTTTCCAAACAACCTCTTAGAAGTTATTCTATACTGGGCAGTTATAGTAAATGTATAGAATTATCATAAATTCTCTCTTCACATCTTTAAGTTAAGTATGTGAGCTTCTCAGAATTTAAGAGCTACTTCTTTGGGAAAAAAGGTTAATTCTTCCTCTCTGTTTCTATCAGAAAACTAAATGAGTAAGTGACATGAGGAGGCTCCATATTTTTTTTTCCTTCCTTGATGATTCCTGCCTACCATACTCAGTTTACAAATCCATGCGTTCAGGTGGCTTTCTAAATATTACCAGGCTGTAAATTCTACATGGAATTCCATCTCTGACATCACATGAGTAATGAAACAATTTTTTACTTCAAAATGAAACATTAGTTCATGAAAGAAAACACAGTCCGGTTTTATTGTTAAAGCTGTGCGCATCCTCCCGAACCAATCTACATGAATACTTATTTCTCTAATTGAAAATCAAATCTTCTCATTTTACTATGATATTATAAATCAACATAAATTTTACATAATTTTTTGACCAAACTAACAAGAAAGAAAAGGAGAGAAGAGGAGAGAGAGAAAGAAAGAGGAGAGAGAGAGAAAGAAAGAGGAGAGAGAGAGAAAGAAAGAGGAGAGAGAGAGAAAGAAAGAGGAGAGAGAGAGAAAGAAAGAGGAGAGAGAGAGAAAGAAAGAGGAGAGAGAGAGAAAGAAAGAGGAGAGAGAGAGAAAGAAAGAGGAGAGAGAGAGAAAGAAAGAGGAGAGAGAGAGAAAGAAAGAGGAGAGAGAGAAAGAAAGAGGAGAGAGAGAGAAAGAAAGAGGAGAGAGAGAGAAAGAAAGAGGAGAGAGAGAGAAAGAAAGAGGAGAGAGAAAAAGAAAGAGGAGAGAGAGAGAAAGAAAGAGGAGAGAGAGAGAAAGAAAGAGGAGAGAGAGAGAAAGAAAGAGGAGAGAGAGAGAAAGAAAGAGGAGAGAGAGAAAGAAAGAGAAGAGAGAGAGAGAGAGAAAGAGGAGAGAGAGAGAGAGAGAAAGAGGAGAGAGAGAGAGAAAGAGGAGAGAGAGAAAGAGGAGAGAGAGAGAGAAAGAGGAGAGAGAGAAAGAGGAGAGAGAGAGAAAGAGGAGAGAGAGAGAAAGAGGAGAGAGAGAAAGAGGAGAGAGAGAGAAAGAGGAGAGAGAGAGAAAGAGGAGAGAGAAAGAAAGAGGAGAGAGAAAGAAAGAAAGAGGAGAGAGAAAGAAAGAAAGAGAAGAAAAGGAAATTGATGTTAGTTGAGAAAGACAAGTATTAAATGTTTCCAATGAAGCTCATGCCCATATTGTACCTATAAGCATTAAACTTTCACCCATCTATTTTCCACATTACCATCAGCTGAAGAGGCACATACATTCACTAAACATGCGGAAAGAGCATTACAAACAACAACGAACAAACCCAAATGCCACCTACCCCACGGATTTCCATAAAGAGCAATTAGCACAGGACAAGCAAAGACATCAAATCTGTTTATTGGCTAGCCATGATCACCCATTGCTAACATTTACAGGCAGACGTCTGTGATATGTATGATTCCTATTTTACAACCCCCAGAGGACTCAATTCCATAACCCTAAGGAGTATTTTGCATGCTGAATAGTTCCATTACACACAGGCTTATGGAGAATTCCCACAGTTAGCTTTATCACTTGAATAAGACACTATGGAAGGAGCAGAATCAGACTCCAAATAAGCTAAAAGTTAATAGATGAGGAAGAAATTCTCTTCTGTGAACATATATTTGATTGTGCAAGTTTGCAGCAGGGCTGAGGCCAGTCCTTCAGAAGAAACTAGAACTTGCTGTTTTCTACCTCAACTTCTACCTCATGCAAGAACTTCAAATAACTTAAATAATAAATAGCATAGCAATGTTGTTGTAACATTCCCTTCTGTAACACAAACCTGCTTTTGGTTCTGTTCACATTTCCATTCATGACTGTATATACAAAGAGGATGTTTGTGTCATTAAGAGCTGTGAAATTAAACCCAATAGTAACTCGTACAGGTTTCTATTCTCTGTGTAAAGGCAAGGAGTCCTTTCTAGCTAATTCTATGCATATCTTAATAATAAATTATAAAACAATATTTATTTGCAAATGACTACCTCTCCCAGTATGAAAATGCTCTCATCTTAAGGCAAGTAAGGCTGAACACATTGCAATAAAGAGATCTGCTGAGAAGCAAACCAGAATTTCACCTATCAGTCTGCTCTAGCCTCTTTGCTCTCAGTGCTCTCCTATTTAACAGACAAAATGTATAGCACAGTATTCTTAAATATGAATCACAATTATTTCCTTCCAAAAAGCAGAAGATAAAGCTAGAGGTTTTATTGATATATATAAAGCTTTTATCTTTGCCACCTCTGACAGTGCAGTGTTTGATTTGGCTATGGAAGACTCTATGAAGGCTTCATCTAATCCACATGACCACACTAATACGGATTCCCTTCCCAGAAATACCCACTCTGCACTGGAAATGGACTATGCCAACCTGTGTCAGAGGGCATTAGGAGCTTCTGCACCAGCACTGTATCACATCTGCTTGGCTGGCTGGCACAGTGGTCTCTTGGGCCCTGCTTGAGCTAAAAGGTATGCTTATACAGTTACAACTTCTATCCTGATGTGCTTCCAATTCTATCATTCCTTCCCATTCACATTATTGCAGAAGTGACAGGGATGTGAGACATGAGAACCACAGTGTGGCTACAGCTTTTGCGGAAATATCTTCTATGATTTCAGTCTAAGGAAGATCTTATATTTAAATTAGCTAATTCAAGTAATGTATTAGATTACTTCCATTTTCATGCATGACATATGGACAAGAACAAGTCACATGAAACAGGCATTACTAACAGTATTTAATAGCTTACTCACATTAACATCATTAAATGCTCAGATATCCCAAGGATAAAAAAAGTACAAGGACCTATATAAAGCAGAATAGTGTAATAAGGTAGCTGTTCCACATGACAGGAGCTTATGGATGCAGCTCCAATGGCAAATGATACTGCATTTGACCTCAGTGTTTCCTAAATTGAAGGCTCCTTGTTTATTCTTTCAACCAAAGGCATGACTTAACTATAGTTTTACTGCTACACTTAACACAGTACAGATCTACCCAGTTAACATATACACATTATACTAACAATATACCCTTTACTAGACCTTGCCACTGCTGGCTAGGCTGTGTCTTAGAGGTCCTGGATATATGTTTTGGATTGAGGTCATGAAGTGAGTGAAAGTACCAAGAAAGGACACAGAAGACAAGCCCGCTTCACAAGAAACCATGAGCTCAGGAAAGCTATCTAAAGAAAACAAAACTGTTCAGTTCTTCCATTTTAGAAATAGTGAAACTTGGGCCAGATTATCACAAACCTGTAGAAGAAAACAAAAAGCTTGAAGCTACTAAGAAGGCACCAACTGATTTCTTAAGCTCTTCTGTCCTGGCAAAACAGAAACCAAAACTACAAGCATAGAATGCTTTCAGTTTAAAGGTCACATAGTCCAACCCCTCTGCAGGGTGCAGGGGCGTCTTCAACTAGATCAGGTTGCTCGGAAGCCTTATCTAGTAAGTGAAACTCAAAATATACATATTTTGCAAAGTCAAAACAGGCTAACTAGAATTACTGCAATTCACAAGTACCAGGAGAGATCATCTCTCCTTTCTGCTCATTCCTACCCTAGTGGGTGACAGTAAGGGAACCTATTAACAGCTTTTTCACCAGTAAGTTTTGTAGTTGTGCAACTTAATGGTTTTGATCATAAATGCAAGAATACAACAGTCATGGAAATGTCATTGCTTCCAGCATCTCTTCTCTACTACTGACAGAAACTGTGTGCTGGTTTTGTCAGACTGACTACATCATGGCTTCCATTCATTTGAGTTCACAGAATTTGGGTATGAAAAGCACTGCTCCCAGACACTTCTTGAAATATCACTTTAATAACGTCCTTTAATTTAAGTCTATTATTTGAGGGTTTCCATATACACACAGCTTAATCTTTTCAACATAGCTTTGTATGCAATACTTAACTCCTTGAATATTTTTTTTGTTGTCTGCACCTAACATTGTAAAATCTGATTCAAGAATAAAACCGAGTTCTGCCTACGTGCCACAGGAGAAAAGCAACATGGCCACTTGATCAAGATTAGAAAGATTACACACATGAAAGCAGTTAGAGTGGTTAATCTGCTACTACACCTACAGTAACTGGGCGTAGATGTGCCCTTTCTAACAATGTCAAGGTTGTACTCATTTAGCCATCCACGACACACAAAAAGACAAACAGTTCTGGCACTGAAATGCAGTCTACTTAGAGCACGTGGGTTCTCAACAATGATTCAGAGTAGGAGAAGGTTGAGGTCACTCTCCGGCCAGACATGACAACCTAGGACAAAAATATTTTAACTCCCTGTGGGCTGCATTGGTTTTGAAGCAGTGCCTCTGGCATGCAGAAAGCAGCAAATTCATTTAGTGAAGGATTTTATTTCTGACCTTAATAGACAAGAGACAATTATGCTGAACAAATACACAACACAGATGATTCAACTGGACCTGGAATAGTAATAAAGGCAATTGTCTCAAAAAACCATTAATCTTCTGGTGCCTTAACGTATTTGACATTTACTCATTCATAGATGTCTCCAAAAATTAACCTGTATACAAGAAAGTTAGGTTTTTTAGTTGTTGTATATACCTACGAAGAAGCAGGCATGCTACAAACTGCAAAAGAAGCTCCTACATTCACCATCCTACCATATGCTTACCTACCTAGATACAGAAGCAGCTGATGCGGGAGTGGAAGGCAATGGAAGAAGCAATCGACTTTGCAATTAATATCAAATCACTATTTCAATTTTGCATTCTTAGTGCATCAACTGACACTGCACATTCAAATATATAAATAAGTACAGCTATTTGGTGACATATACTGACTCAAGAACCAGATGCATGCAAAATACTAATTGTTATTACATGGAAAATACAGAAAACAGCAATAATGACAGATTATGAGTAGCTCATGAAATGCTAAGGCATAGCTTTATCTCATTCTAATACTATTTTTGCTACAATCTTTATTCAGAAATACAGAAATAAAATCTGTATTCAGAGAAACAAAAAGCTCCTTTTCTATTAAAAAGAAAATTGTAGCTTTTCTCAGTGCTGCAGTTCTTCTGTACTGTTTGTTTTTATCTGGCCCTGCTAGTGAATATTATGTGCACTGCTGAACAGCTGTGTTTTGTATGTCAGCAATCCTGAGAGAAAACAGTAAGTGCTCTAAAAGCATGCTTTAGTTTCTTCATGATGTAATGGCCTACAGACAAACTATTAATAACTTGCAGAGTAATATGTTAAGTCAGTCTTTATTATTTTAAACAAACATAAATCCATAGAAACTGTCACTAAACAAAGCTGAAGCTGATGCACTGTATATTTATAGTCATGAACACCACAGCACAGTTTAGGGCAGAAATGAAGATTGTTCCATACACATGAAGCCCCGAGAAAATGCAGCAGGCAACACACACCCAGACACAGATATCAGACAATCAGCACTCAGTAAGTACTGTGTGAAGACAACACAGAGACTGCCACAGCCATTTTGGCACTGCTTATGGATGGGAATGATCACTGCGGGGACAGTTACAAGGTGCTTCTGTTTCAGCAGCAAAGCAGGCTTGAAAAATTGCCAAGCTTCCTCACCTTCAGCTACTTCTTATTGTCTCATACCACATTTTTTTCAGAAGGTCTTAGCCTGGATCATGTCAGTAAACTATTCCACTGCATGACACCATAAAACCTTAGGCTGGCAATGAAGAGGCTGCAAAGCACAGGGAAGGGAGCTAGTATCTACTTTTGAAACTGGCCGCACAACAAACACTAGAACTACCTGCAGATACATCTCATTAATACAGTTTAGAAAGAAACTAATTCAAAGATTACTTCCAAGTGCAAAGTTCAGTTTGCATTTTGATGTGGTTTGCTTTTTTTGATTCCATTTTAAGCCCTGGATGAAAATCTATATTCACATTTCAACATGCTCATGAACACAAGCAGGTCCAGAGGAGGCTGCAGAAACGATCAAAAGGCTGGAACACCTCGCCTATGAAGAAATACTGAAAGAGCTGGGGTTGTTCAGCCTGGGGAGATCTCCAGGGGGAGTTTATTGCAGCATTTCAGTACTTAAAGGGGCCTATAAGAAAGCTGGGGACACTCTTTTTTATGAAGGCCTACTGCAACAGGACAAGGGCTAAGGATTTTAAACTGAAAGGGTAGATTTAGACTAGATACAAACAAGAATTGTTTAATGATGAGGATGGTGAAATACTGAAACAGGCTGACCACAGAGGTGGTAGAAGCCACAATCCCTGGAAACATTCATGGTCATTTTGGATGCAGCTTTGAGCAACCTGATACATCCCTGCTCACTGCAGGGGGGGTGGTCCAGATTACCTTCAAAGGTCCCTTGCAACCCCAACCTTTTTGTGATTCTATGTTAAATCAAATGAATTAAAGAAAAAAAAAGAGGGGGGGGGGGGGGGGGGATGAGGAGGGGAAAAAGGGGGGAAAAGGGGGGAAAAGGGGGGAAAAGGGGGGAAAAGGGGGGAAAAGGGGGGAAAAGGGGGGAAAAGGGGGGAAAAGGGGGGGAAAAGGGGGGGAAAAGGGGGGGAAAAGGGGGGGAAAAGGGGGGGAAAAGGGGGGGAAAAGGGGGGGAAAAGGGGGGGATAAAAAAGGGAAAAGAAAATGTCCACCCTTCATTAATACTTTAAACAAGAAAAGTTTAAAGAAAGCAGAATTCTGGTTTCTTAGACCAACTGGTCTAATTAGCACAAAACAAAAAAGCCTTTCTGTCAAGCCTTTCTTCAGTTAGCTCCAATTTATATTCTTGTTAAGAACAACATTCCCTCTTCACAGGCAGAGAATGAGAATAAAAGAAAACACATTTTCACAAAATAAGGCATTTTAAACTTCAGAATCACTTCTCCTCTGATCATGTCAATAAAGAGGAAACAACACAGAAAACATGGAATGATTCAATTAGTTAATGGATCATTATTCCAAGAACATGTATTCTACAGACATGCCAGTCCACCTGCTGCTCGCAAATCAACACCAAGAATCCGAGTCTTCAATTTCATTCAGGATCCATTTGAGAAGCACAATAACCCATTTGTTGGGGGACATAAGATAAACCTAAACAAACACTGCATACTAATGTGAAAGGAGACACAAGTATTACAACAAGTAAGGAGGCAAAAAAAGATAACTTGATGGACTAAAATCATGTCAATATTGTCTTTTCTTTTTGTACAATGAGTTATATGTATGGCTTCATCTTGAAGGTTACTGCTGCAAGTCATCCAAGTCCTCTGAAAATGTCAGCAATAATGAAATTAAACTAGTATTTTGCAAGACATCAGTAAGATACCATCTGGAGTAACACTCATTTCAAAACAAGATCAGACTGCTGGACTTCAAGTTTCACATAAATTTGCACAGGAAAATCAGATCTCAAAACAGAGTCTTTATAGCAGCACCACGAGGCACTGAGAACCAGTTTCAACTTTCAGGACACTCTAAATGCTGAATATCTTTCAGCGAATGCAGCAGCTAGAGCAAGGTATGCAGCAGGAGCAAAGTCTGAGTGGAAAGACTCAGCTCACTTTGCTCCTTAAAACCACAGCCCAAGTATGTCTGAGTTCTCTTGAAACATTTCAATGGGAAATTACAGAGAAGAAATTCACTGCTGCACATGCAGCAGTAGATAAGAACTTGATTGTACAGGAAAGTCAGCTTGGAGTGCTTCACCACAGACCCGCATCTGGCTTCTGATATAATCCCCAAGGCAAAATAGATTAAAAATGAAAAAAAAAAAAAAGGAAAAAGAGAAAAGGAAAAAAAAAAGTATTCTTTTGTACACAACAGAGCCAGACATATAAGATGCCCCACTTTAAATATTGATTTTTTTTTAATCATAAAGATCAAGCCTCACTCCCATACACTGAAGTATCTCTCAACAGCTGTGAATTGCTTGTCTTTATTAGCTCTATGTGTACACAGAAAAGACACACATAGCAAGAGGCCCAGTTAAAAAGTCACCTTGGAAAAGAGACCCTATTCAATAAGGATTAAAATAATTGATTGCATTCATGCATTCAAAGGTGATGGGCTTTCATGATTTTCTGTCAGGAAACACAACAGTTAAAGAGCCAGGCTGGTTGGTTTTGTGGTCACTTGCCCTGACAAGTTGGTATTGGCAAGAGGAGATTCCAGCTACCTTTTTGTGGTGCTCAGCACACATTACACAAAGAACAGAGCAATTCACCCAGTCCTCACCCCACTGAGGACAAGGAGGTTATCGGTCTGGAAGATGTGATTAGGGGTTTCTCAAGCAGGCTCTTAGCAAGACACACTATGCAAAACCTGTTTATTATGTTTCCACACTGCTGTCGTTGCTGCTGAGCTCCACCCCAATACATGTTTGTACAGGTGAATTGCCAAGGAAAGAAAGAAACTCCTCCTCTGCACCTGAGCCTTATGGTTTAATTCTTCACTTGCTCAGCTCCATAAAAACCTGATAAAATGCCAAGAATAATTTCCTTAGAAGTGAGCAAACAAAGGACTATAAACGCTTGACAAAGAGGTAGCAAACAACGCTATGAGAGTTAATTATTGCCAAGGTTAAGTGTCTAATTTCTCTTTCACAATACAAGTCTGGCTACCTGTGAACACACCCAGGTGAGCTTGAAGGACCAGATAGTGCTGAAAGGAAATGGCACAGTGGGAAAAGAATCCAGAAGGCATCCACAAGGTCTCAAATCTCCCAAGCCCTTCATCTTAGCCTGAGGCTGGATCTACAGAACGGTAGGTATGCACATACGTGTAATTTTGCTCACTCACTCTCCTTCTCACCCACTTTTTTTTGAGATCATGTAACTAGGAACAGGAAGGTTTAAGGTGCAAAGCCAACGCGTCCTGCAAAGTGCCAGGTATTTCCTAGAAGAGGCTGAGAGAGAAGTAGACAGGGCAGGAGTGAAGAAAACACTTCTGATCCTGAAATCGCAGTGTGCAAGAAAAATTTTTCCCCCAGGAGCATTCACTGATACAGTGCAGGAGGTGACCATTCCTGACGCTTCCACTGGGTTTCTGCCAAAGGAATCAACATCACCCCAAACAGGAACAAATGCAGTGGGCATTTCAGAGCCTTCCTTGGGCTGGGAGAAAAGGCAGCTCACCTGCATATAGTCAGGTTGTCAATTATTACTATACTTTTGCAGCTGTCAAATTTGCAAGACAGGGGCAGCACCCAGGTCAGAAGGGCAGCTAGGGACTGATGCATCTGGCCACCTAGTGACACCTATGACCTTCAACAACACAGAATCCCTCTCTAGGTCAAATGTCTTCCATATCACAGATGTAATATTTTAAACATTTTTCCAATCATTCTACAGCACTGATTCCCAAACCATGTTCTGGACATTGGCAGCACTTGGCAACCGGTGCCAGGAGTCAGCATTAAGAGAAAAAGCTAAATTTATCTATTTTATATGGCCTGTAAGGAAGGCAGAGAGTTCACAGTGTTCTTGTGGTGGAAACCACTGCTTTTGGTATTGTATAGAACACCTGAAAACAAACTATCACAGGAAGTGATCAACTGCCAGCACACAAAGTCTGTGGTTAATCTCTGAACATGAGTTGAAATGCTATCTTAGAAGCTACCTGACTGCAATGCAGACTTCTTTCCTCCATGTCCTTTATTGCAATTATATTGCCTATACCGACTACTAACAACTTTACAGCTGGAGGGGCCAGTCCAGCTGGTGAATGATCCTTACATGTAAACCAAATGTTCTCTAATTTATTCTTTCCCAACTGATACAGCAGCAAATCTCCAGAAGATAGTTCCAGTCAGCCTAAATGCAAGGATGAAAGTACTGCACACTGTATAAACTCCACCTACCTACCAAAAGGTACCGGAGAAAGAAGTCTATAGCCCAAATCAAAAGCCTGTATCTTTCACCAGTGGCAAATTATCTAGTCAGGGAGTGGGGGAGAGTGCACTAGTGCTTAAGTTACACCCAGGTACTTTTCCCTTTATTTCCATTGAAGCAGCTTTCTGTTTGATTGCAGGTGTTCTTGTTCTGGTATAGTTTCTAAGGTTGCCTAAGCTGACTAGACCCTACGATGACCCAAAGGAACAGCTGCTTGCCCCTTCTGCTATTTGCACTGCCAGGTCCTCCTTTGCATCAGCTATCAGGTAGCTGACCAGAGATGTGGATGCCAAGTAACACTACTACAAAGAGATTTACAGCAAATGGCAGACAGAAAAACTCTCTCCAGTAAAAGGTTCCAACTCCAAAGACCTGTAAAATCTCTACCTAATTTAACGATTAAAGGCTATCCTTAAAACTGCATATAAGCCAAAACTGATGCATCAAATGCAACATCATGCTTCAATAAAGACACCCATTATGCAGGTACTCAGCTAGGAAGACTGCTATTGAGAATATCAGATCCACAAGCAAGTAGTCAGGGTGCTGGAAGCTTCAATATTAATATCAGACTCCTATCCAAGTCATTACATAAACAGCACATTGTGAAACAGTATTGGAAGAGGAAGGCATTTAACAAATCAGAAATAGACTGAGGATTGCCACCAGAGAAAAGAACCCAGGACTGAAACATGAAGGTGTGTTTTCCAATACACTGTCACAATTTAGCAGAAAAAAAATGGCCTTGTGAACATCAAATTCACTGTTCAAAATGCTTTGTGCTAGATACTTGTCACCGATACACTACCTTGTTTTTGTTAAATCAGTTTAAGTGAATTTGGATAAGTACATCAAATAAAAGACTGTTCAACTGGGTGTGACTTGCCTCAAGAAATAATTTCTAAAACCTCTGTGATTATTACAATTATAGCTTCTTTTGCTGTGTGTCTGTTGAAAAGCCTGGTATAAAGCCCAGGTAAAGTGAAAATATACCGTGCTGACTGATAAGAGACTTGGCCCACATCACTGTATTTGGATGATACAGTAAGAATGGGGTTGGACTAGATGATCTCAAGCAGTCCTTTCTAGGCTAAACAATCCTGTATGAAGAGTTTGAAAATTAATGTTGTTTAATGTGAATTCCTCTGCTGGTATGTAGCAATGTTCCATTCAACCTAGGAAAGGGAATCTAAACTTGAAATATGCTTGTTCTAGGTTTTAAAAAGAAGACCATGAGAAGATAAAACCTGTTGCAGCTTCCAAACTGCATACTTGAAGACAGCAGGGATGGTCAGGAAGTCAAATAAAAACAGATGCATACTAAAATTTGACCTGTAAAGCAGTGACAATTTTTGCCTTTCTTGTCTGACTATATTTCTTCGTGATGCTCATCTCCATGGAAACAGGATAACCCAGGCCACTGGCCATCTAATCTGCGATCTTGCTTCTAGCAATGACCAATACCTGAACTTTATCAGGAAGGAAAGTAAGTTTGCAGCAACCTGTGACCTCTTGTGTACTGTTGTAGCACAGTTACTGAGTTTGGCCGTCCTGTTCTCAGTACTTTGCAACCTGCTGGTTGAAGAGGGTTGTCACACAAGTCCTTTTTCATGACCTATAGCTGTCAAATGAAGAATTAGGCAATCTGCTCCCTTCCCCAATAAACACAACACAATATTATGATTTAAACCAGTCTGCTAGAGCTAGTCAGTGTAAATCAGGACATTTGAGCAGCATTTGCCTACATTAATTCCTTAGTTATAAGATTTTACATGGTTTTGGTAATAACCTTTCAGAAGATTCTGGTACACATCTTAAGCACCACCCTTCTCTCCACTTCAGATTTGAGGCATAATTCCCTTTAATCACCATGATACAGAATTAGTGATAGTTCTACACATGTTTCTAGAATTACCCTCTACTCTTCAGATAATATCTCATCAAGATATTTAAGTCAGATATGAGAACACTCATTCGTTCATTCTGAACTCAGAAAACACTATTTTGAGAACTTACAGTGTTGAAAGTCTAAAGCAATCTTATATCAGTTACTCAGTTTTGTGAGGCACTGAAGGAGTGGTTCTGCCTGTAGTCACGTTCACAACTATCATCAATAACATCCTGACTGCCTGTTAGCAAAACATATAAATAGCCCCTGGAATAGGGAAGGGCAACACATCTACTCAGAACTATTGTGTACAGAAGTTAATCCAAGTGACAAAACAAGTAGCTGTTTCATCTTACCTGGTCTGTCACAAAACACTGCAAGAGCAAACCACCATGTGACAATGCCAGCCTTTGATTAAACTGCCAGAGGTATGTAAACCAAGTTCTCAGACAGGGCATGTTGACCTCTGGCTGACCTAACATAAATTGAAGAGAAACATCCTTGTGATAAACATCAAAGACTTTACAGAAGTATGTGGAAGGCACCTGCATGAGGCAGAAAAAGTAAAAAAAGAATGAGGTGGGATATTGTCTTCACTTGCAGTGCGTTCTATGGCAGCCCCCTAACAGCACACTCGCTCCCAGGGACACCAGCAGCACAGCCAGCAAGAGCATCAACTTCCTACATGCTTTGGATTACAGGAGATCTGCTTGCTGTTAACTTCTCAGTGGCAAAAACTGTGTTGTCAGAAGAGGACACACAATCTTTGATTTGAAAAGCACGTGAGATGTTTTGGGTGTAAAGTTCTAGGAAGCAGTAGAAACTTTTAGTATATACCCTGAATGATACGGGCAATGACTGAAGTTACAGTTTCTCTGAACTTTGGGGGTGTTTTGTTTTGTTTTAGGATTACATATATAATCTTGTAAATTGAAATATCCCTAAAATCCTCAGTTAGAAATCACATTCAGAATGTCACTTAAAACAGATTATGTGTATAAGTGAGCTTGTTTAGCTTAAAAAAAACCACCAACAATTAAAGAAAAATTTCCTTTGGCTACAAAGAAAGCTTTCTGTATAGGTCTATATTCTATTGTATATGAAGTTCTTCCACAACTAGCTTAAGAGTGCAAATCAGAATACTGCTCAGACAGAACACCATGAACAGGGTGACATGCAAATTCTAACTTCAGTTACAGACATCAGCTTGAAACCTCCACTACCTTAAAGACAGAGCAATGATGGCCATTTTTGCAGAGGTCACCCACTGTTCAGAGATTTGAAAATGAAAACACAGTATCATTTATCTTTTATCATTTATCTACCTATCACTCATTCCCATGTTTGTAAAATTACCTTTGACTTTTGACTTGAGGCACAATTTAAAGTCCTTTTTAGCTCCAACCCACTCTAAAAGTCACCAACTGCTCTTCCTCTTGGTGCTGGCATGCCAAGGTAGATCTTCCTGTTGTAAAAGGTTAATTGTGTCCACAAAATTAGCTGTAGAATTTGTGTGACCAGAAACAATTTAATTCTGAGCACTCTTTTGCATAAATTGCTACAGGTCATATACCTGATACACAAAACTATTATCTGCAAGGTTAGAGGAATAGTCAGGCTTGGCAAAAGCCGATGACTGACAGATCAGCCTCACAACGTTCTCTCCCCGAGGCGGCCCTTACAAGCGATAATCTGGGTACAGAAGTGCCAAAGACCAAGATGAAAATTTTCACCTGCATTTTAAAACCTGTCAGCTCATATAAGCACAAGCTCTCCCTAACTACTGGTAGTACTTTTCAAATAATTATTAAGCTTCCAGAAATTCATGAGAAAGTAAGCTGCTACCCAAACTGCTGGAAGAACTTGTGAAGCACCCTAAACCAACAAATAAAAAGTTTACCTTATAGAAATTGTTTAACATGACACATGTAACTCATGCAGCTTTTGCAGTATTAATCTAATACTTAACCAGGTTGTTCAAAAGTTGGTCTACCATTTTGTTTACTTCATATGGTTTAACTTGAGTACTGTGTCCAGTTCTGGGCCCCTCAGTTTAAGAAGGACATCGAGACACTTGAACGTGTCCAGAGAAGGGCAACAAGGCTGGGGAGAGGCCTTGAGCACAAGCCCTATGAGGAGAGGCTGAGGGAGCTGGGATTGTTTAGCCTGGAGAAGAGAAGGATCAGGGGTGACCTCAGTGCCCTCTACAACTACCTGAAAGGTGGTTGTAGCCAGGAAGGGGTTGGTCTCTTCTCCCAGGCAACCAGCACCAGAACAAGGGGACACAGTCTCAAGCTGCACCAGTGGAGGTTTAGACTTGAAGTGAGGAGAAAGTTCTTCACTGAGCGAGTCGTTCGTCATTGGAATGTGCTGCCCAGCGAGGTGGTGGAGTCACCGTCCCTGGAGGTGTTCAAGAGGAGATTGGACGTGGCACTTGGTGCCATGGTCTAGTCGTGAGGTCTACCGAGACAGGTTGGACTTGATGATCCTTGGGGTCTCTTCCAACCTCAGTTATACTGTGATACTGTGAACTGAGACAAATGTTTTCGTTACCTGAACATAGAAGGTTTCACCTCAACATGAGGAAAAACTTCTTTACAGTGAGGGTGATGGTGCATGGGAACAGGCTGCCCAGAGAGGTTGTGGAGTCTCCTCTGGAGACTTTCAAAACCCACCTGGATACATTCCTATGAGGATTACCCCAGGTGATCCTGCTTTTGGCAGAGGGTGTTGGACTCAATGACCGCTTGAGGTCCCTTCCAACCTCTAACATTCTGTGATTCTGTGGAATAGTGTATCAGGCCCTGGGCAAGTGTCACAGGTTGAGTTTAAATCTGCTGCTGTTATTACTCAAAACCATCCTGCCTCATGCCAGTTTCAAAATGAAAGTGCTGGCTGGAGCAAAGTACTATGGGGCCTGAAGTTCAGACTAACATAAAAGGCTTCCTGTTTGGGTTGCTGCTTTTGGGTTCTGGGTTTTAGGTGCTGGCTCTCTTCCGGTGGGATGGCAGCCAGACAGGGAGGGATGGGAAGGGAAGGTAGCTTCCTGGCTTGGGGTTTAGTTTGCTGGCTTCTGCTTGCTGCTGCTTTTCTGAGTTTTGCTGCACTTTCTCTGCAAATAGGCTAAGGTAATTGTGCATTATGTTCTCTCATTTATATTAAACTCTTTTAATCTTACCTCAACTCTTTATCTCAGCCCAGAGGTTTTTGTGTGTGTGTTACTTTGCCTCACTTCTGTGTTGCAGGGGAAAGGGTGTGTTAAACTAACACAGCAAGGAAATCAAAAGGAGTGCTGTATTTTATTGGCAAGATGGAAATAGCCATAATTCTTGCAAAGGAACATGGAACCTTTAGTCATTGTTTTTCTGAAACAAAACTACACTGGCTCAAAGGTACTTAACAGGTATGCGAACAATTTAATTACCTCATCAGCAACTTTTCTTAAAATCACTTCTGCTTAGTTGCTTCCAAACAATACTGTCACCTTCAGACTGTCCCCAGGATGCAGTCTGGGTTGTCAAACATACATCCAAAAGGTGTATTCCATCTAATATAAATAGGACTAGAAGCTCACTGACTCCTGGGATGCTTGAAATTTGCATCTCATTCAGAATCCCCACAGCTTGGTGCTATGTCTCATTTTATGCTGATTGAGTAAGAGATGGTCCAATTTTCTTTTGTGCTAAAAGTATCCAGTGTGTGAGAAGAGTGCCCAAGGAGGCTCTGGATCACTCAGTACTGACAAATCAGTATCACAAGAGACAATATCTACTGTGCCCTTCCTTTAGGCATCAGATATTCATTATCTACTGTTTGAGAAGTTACTCATAGTTTTAAATGGATATTCCACCAATCTGTAAGGAAAGCAAGAAACACCCCTCCCTTTTTATTTTTCTATTTGCCTGTGTATCATATGGATGTGGTCTGTACTAGAGGCTCCTTGTATGCTCTCCCCACTCTTTCATTACATTTAGTTTCTCTTATCTATTATTCTTATTATAATAACAAGACTTGTTCATAGTCATAGGATATTACTGTGTTGTACTACACAAATACATAGCAAATCCAGACCTGAAGACAGGGTACCACAAAGAAAGCAACAGAGATATAATCAAAAGATAACCTGTCTACAGTTAGACTGTACTGTGAAATTAAGAGGTGCCAAGGCAGAGATCTTTTGCAAGATTCTTTTTCTTGGCAGAATTTATGACTGACTGTGCAAAAACAGTATCTGCAAGACTCACATATGTCCAGGAAAATAGGATTGTTTCTTAAGAGGGAGGTGAAACACTGGAATGGGTTGCCCATGGAAGCCGTGGATGCACACACCTTCCCCACCCCCATGGTGTTCAAGACCAGGTTGGATGAGGCCTTGAGCAACCTGGCCTAGCTGAAGATGTCCCTGCACATGGCAGGGGGTTTGGAACTAGACAATCATTAAAATCCCTTCCAACCCAAACCATTCTATGAATCTATGAAATATGTACAGACAGTAAACTAACATTTATTCTTTCCACATTTTACTTGCATTTAGCAAGTAATATAAGAGAAAACTGAACTGTACATAGAGCTACAAGTTGAAAAATACCATCGAGAACAGCACCTTCTTCATTGTGATTTAGTCATGTTACCTTCATAATCACAACTGTTAAAACATTTAGACTGAACAGCACATAATCACAACAGAAAAAAATGTCTTCTACTTCCATTTCTCTGATACACCTCTTTGCTCCCCTCCAATTTTAAGAGTTGTTCTGGTTTTGAAGGAGACATAAGGCTGTCAGTTCTTTGGTGAGGTTTAGGGGGGTTTGTACTGTGCATTAATAAGCAAATATTCTGTCAACTAACTATCTGCAGTTATTGAAAATTCAGCACAGAAGATGCACATAACTTTATTTTTCTGTTTTCTATATTTGTCTTCTACCATTTTCAAAAACACTGTTCCATTTCAGATAATATATTGAGAAAGTAGAGAGTAATTCCTCTGCATAAAGGGGAATAGAAGGAAAATTCAGGATATCTCAAATTGGAGAACTGATGTTTTAATTGCTCTTCTCCCATGATTTACACAGCTTATTAGTTCCCTGTTTCAGAGAAGATCAGGCCAAGAGGGCTAATGGCATCCTGGCCTGCATTAGGAACAGTGCAGCCAGCAGGAGCAGGGAAGTCATTCTGCCCCTGTACTCAGGACTGGTTAGGCCACACCTTGAGTACTGTGTCCAGTTCTGGGCCCCTCAGTTTAGGAAAGATGTTGACTTGCTGGAACGTGTCCAGGGAAGGGCAACAAAGTTGGGGAGGGGTTTGGAGCACAAGCCCTCTGAGAAGAGGCTGAGGGAGCTGGGATTGTTTAGCCTGGAGAAGAGGAGGCTCAAGGAGACCTTATTGCTCTCTACAACTACCTGAAGGGAGGTTGTAGACAGGTGGGGGTTGGTCTCTTCTTCCAGGCAACCACCAACAGAACAAGAGGACACAGTCTCAAGCTGCACCAGGAAGGTTTAGACTGAATGTTAGGAAGAAATTCTTCATAGAGAGAGTGATTGCCCATTGGAATGAATGGGCTGCCCAGGGAGGTGGTGGAGTCACCATCACTGAGGTGTTTAGGAGGAGACTTGATGGGGTGCTTGGTGCCATGGTTTAGTTGTTTAGGTGGGTTGGATTGGTTGATGGGTTGGACACGATGATCTTGAAGGTTTCTTCCAACCTGGTTTATTCTATTCTATTCTATTCTAAATATACTGCTAAGAAAAATCATACAACCATTAGTCCACAACCATTAAGTCCATTATTTGGCTTATTTAATACTGAAGAAAGCAACTGGCTATCACAGACAATGTTGTACCATCCTTCCAAGGACTGATTTTGTAGTATTTTAAGAATCTTATTTGGAGAGTTTTCTTGTCAGAATCTCTGTAAATTGCTTAAAAGAACAACTTTCACAAGTGTGAAAGCAACAGGCTTTTTTACCATTACAGCACAGGATACTTCCCTGGGCACAGTGATAACCAGTTCCAATTTTCAGAAAAATACTACATCCACAGAAATCAACTGCCCTCATTTTTAACATAACTGATAGCTTTTCTCACTGATGAAGACAGATTGGTTTTCAAAACCCACAGCAATTTTTCATCTTTAAGGAGTACATTTTACTGAGCAAGAGAAATAAAGGAAAGCAAAAACTGCTCAAACCTCTGACTCACTGTACTTTATTTTGCCTCCAGATACTGCGTGTCTGAAAAAACTCCCATTCTTTGTCAGCAGCAATCCCTCAGCTCCTTACAAGAGGACATAAGCAAATCTTGCAAATTTTGTAGACTGAGAAGAAAATGAGAAATACATATGTGAAATAGTCTCACAAGGCTTCTGCTGTGCTTTGGTTCTGCACAGCGAACAAATTTGATGGGTAGATTGTACAGTGGATAAGGAATTGGCTGGATGGCTGCATCCAGAGAAAGATGCTCAATGGCTCAAAATCTAGATGGAGAGCAGTGACAAGTGGTGTCCCTCAGGGTTCCATACTAGGACCTATACTGTTTACTATTTTTATTGGTGATACAGGCAGTGGGATCAAGTGCACCATCAGCAAGTTTGCACATGACACAAGCTGAGTGGTGCTGTTGATATGCTAGAGGCACCCAGACAAACTGAAGAGGTGGGCTCAGGTGAAACTCATGAGGTTCAACAAGACAAAGTGCAGGATCCTGTACCTGGGATGGAACAATCCTCATTATCAATACAGTCTGGGGGATGAGGTGACAGAAAGCAGCCATATGGAAAAGGACTTAAAAGTGCTGATGGATGAGAAGCTGAGCAGACAGTGTGTGCTTGTAGCCCAAAAAGCCAATGGCATCCTGGGCTGCCTCAAAAGAAGTGTAGCCAGCAGATCAAGAGAGGTGATTCTCCCACTCTACTCTGCTCTGTCTGGTGAGACCTCACCTGAAGTATTGCATCCAGGTCTGGAGCCCTCAATACAGTAAGGACATGGACCTGATGGAGTAGGTCCAGAGAAGGGCCACAAAAATGATCAGGAGGTTGGACCACGTTTGCTGTGAAGACACACTGAGGGAGCTGGGGCTATTCAGCCTGGAGAAGAGAAGGCTCCAGGGAGACCTAATAACAACCTTCCAGCATCTGAAGGGGGCCTACAGAAGGATGGAGAGGGACTGTTTACAATGGCCTGCAGTGATAGGATGAGGAGCAATTATTTCAAACTAGAGAAGAGCAGATCTAGATTAGATGTTAGGAACAAGTTCTTTACCATGAGGATGATGGAACACTGGAACGGGTTTCCCAGGGAGGTAGTTGAGGCCCCATCCTTGAAGATATTCAGGGTGAGGCTCAAACTGTTTAATTGAGGATGCCCCTCCTTATGGCAGAGGGGGTTGAACTAAATGAGCTTTGGAGGTCCCTTCCAACCCAGACCATTCTATGATTCTAGACAGGTATGTCCTCTTCAGAAGCACAAAGGAACTGACAATGACCTCTAAGATTTAAGCCAAAGAATACCAAACAAATACAACATCTAAAGGTCAATTTGGTCATACAAAAAGTGTACTAAGACTGGTGCTCTCAAAAAGACAATATGTTGCTGTATGTTAGACTGTTCAAGCTTCTCCCCATGTTATTGTCTGCTCACAAAGAAAAGTAAAGCCATATATTGCAAGATCATAATGGTGTGGTTTTCATATGTGTGGTATCTGTAATTCTGTCAACAGAGGAGAAAAAACACACCATTCAAATTATGTAAAGAAATGAATGCCCCTTGGATGACAAACCTCTAAACTGTCTTAGAAGTCATGAGTTACCCTATGAAAGCAAAATGGTATGCACAGTTTGAAGCTGAGAATAGTTTTCAAAATCAGCAACAAAACCCCAACCAAACAAAAAACCAACCTGAACTGCACAGTTCTGCACTTCTGCACAACTCTGCAAGAAAAAAAACCAACCCAACATTTCACTCATTTAATTAGAGGGGAAACACCTTGGAAAGAAACCGTTTTGCAAACCATGAAAATTACAGTGCTATTTCCCTTGTAACTAGCACACCATCACTGATTTCTGATGTGAAAGACCATAAAACTGTTAGGTGGTGGAAAGAACAGTAAATCTGGGTATTTGAAGATTTAAACAGAACTATTTCTAGGTTTATTAGGCATATCAAAATGACAGCTAAACCCTAGTAGTAGGCTAGAGCTTTTAGGAAAATTGTAGTTAAATCAGTAAAAGTTTATATTTCTTGGCACACAGGACCACCCTAACAAGTCTCCTTAAAATTGAGTATCTTGTGGAGGTAACATTCACTGTTTACTATACTTCTGGTTGTTAGGGGTTACCACAAAGGTCCTGGTTTTCCATGACATCAGCTGCATTCCAACAGAAATGTGTGCCCAGGAGTTTTAGTAATGACTGCAGTCCCCAAGTACTGAAACCTTGGCCAAAACCATTTACACCTGCAGACCAGCTGAGTAAAACAAAAAACACCAAGAATTTAAGAAATTAAGTTTCTGACTTAGCTCCTACTAAATGAGAAATTATTTTTTGTTCCTCAGATCTGTTATTTAAAGTTGTTTGGACCAAACTTTGAGTATCTGCTAATCATTGTTCCACATTAAACTAACTGCTTGCCTCCAGATCTCACAGTTGAGTTTGTCCAAAGTGTAACAGACTCCACACCGAATCAAATCAAGAAGATCAAAGCAGGGTGCACAAATTTTCTAAAATGTGTATGTCTTACCTGCCTTATGTGTCTCTCATTTTTCTTTTTCTTAAATGTTGACAAAAATATTCCATTCCCACTGAGATACCAGGAGAAGCCAACTGTTGGTGAAAAATACAGATCCTACAGTCTTGAGTAAAGTGCATGAAGACTAGAAAAATCTTCAGAGCGGGTATCACACTGTTTATAGGAAATACAGTACAGCACTACACCCTGAACACTGAGGAAAAACCAGAACACTATAGAAGTGGCAGATGTTATCCTCTACAAGGACAGCATTAATGCATGTAAATGACATCTGTGGAACCACTTCACAAAGCTGTATATACCAACAGCAGCGAAGTAGTAGACGAGTTCTGGACTCTTTCAAGTTCTACTGATCTTAATTACCTGTCTCACATGTGGGCAGTCCCTGGTCTCTACTCAGAGAGACTATCCCTGCCCAGTGGTAGGACCAACAGTATCCAAGTGGTTTATTTCAACCTGAGGCCAAATGTAAAAAACATCATAAAATCAGAATGAAAACTACAAAGAAAAAAAATAATGGTTTCAGACTCAATACCCAGAGGAAAAAACCCTACTTTCTCTTTCTCATTATTAATGCTAGCTATCACATTTTCATGAATACCATGTTATCACACTGCTAGGGCAGGTATTTCCTAGCACAAAGAAGAAAAGCCAGAATTATATAAGAAGTATAGGAGTGTTTTCACTATAACATGCACCATTTCCTGACGCTACTTTGTAGGGGGCTACTTCAAGTTCTCATTACAAAACACAACAACGGAGAAAACTTTCTTACACAATAACTAAATAGAGATTATTATTTTGTGCTTGAGTGGAAATAACTTCAAGTCAATCAACTCAGCATTATTTGCACTAGAACATGCACATAGAGAGAGAATTGCTTAAAATTTGAAATGGTTTCTTTTACCGAGTTCTCTTTGCTGATACAAGCCTGCTACAACTAGCAACGTGCAAAGGACAAAGAAAATCTCAGAGATCTATCCTGTATTCTCTACAGAGAAAGTGGTTAATTTGGGGGGAAAAAAGAACCTTGTTAACAAAATTATTTATAACAGATACTCTTAGGTCAAAGAACTGTGCCAACGATTGCTATGTACAGCCAGAAACAATTCTCTCACTGGCAACACATTCAGCTGTTATCTAATTGCATTTTTCAGCCACCATATGCTCTAAACATAGACTGTTCTTTCTGTCTTTGTTTCCTTAACTGTTAAAATGGGTGAAGGACAAAGAAGGAATATTTTTAGAATGGTTATCAAACAGTTAATTTGATGCAATCTAGCTGTGTGACCAGTTTTGGTAGTTCTGCAAAATGACAGATCCTGGAAGGCAAGCAAAAGAGGAGTACTTGACCATCAATACTGAGAACACAGGCACTGAAAGCTGTGGTATGGAACACTAGCAAGTGATTCTGTACAAATCGCTCATTTCCTTACTGTTCCCAAAAGTTCACTCAGTTTTTCTCAATGTCCTTCAACTTGCAGAGTTGTGTGGAGTCATCAAGTTCCCTTTTAGAATAGAATAGACCAGACCAGGTTGGAAGAGACCTTCAAGATCATCATGTCCAACCCATCATCCCACACCATCTAATCAACTAAACCATGGCACCAAGCACCCCATCAAGTCTCCTTCTAAACACCTCCAATGATGGGACTCCATTTTGTTTTGATTATCTGTTTTCTTTTGGACTGTCTCCTTTTTAACGTCAGGTGTCTTTCCTGTAATCATGTTATGATCCCTTATCCCTTTTGCAAGGTAACTCTTTGCAAGTTTTGCCCAACATAAAACAGCATCTAAGCCACAGGTCCTACATCTGTATTAAGGACTACTGCAGCATCTGATAGGACAGAACATAGCGACAACATCACTAAGAGCCTGCAAGTGGTACTATTACAGGTAGGAAATTGTCAGGAAGCAAGAGCCCTGACAGGGCTGTAACTGTATCTCTCAGAAGCTGAATGCACTAACCTGACTCACAGATGTGAACCTGCAAATATTTCCAGCAGAAACAGAAGTAACGCAGATCACAGATGAAGAGAGCAGGTTATCAACACAGTGTAAACTCTAATTTGTGCTACAGAACAGTCAGAATCTTACTGACAAATCCCAACCATGGCCTCTGCTTCCAATACAGGGCTCCTGTTGCATGATATTATGGAGAACTACTATGAAGATCAGAGGAAGGATGATGCATCCACTGTCCAATGTTTTATGAAAAATGTAAGAGCCAGAAATGTGTGAACCACAAAAGCAATGTCTTCAGAGCAGGCTTCACAAATTCCTCTCTTCCAGTAAGGTACTTAACATGAATTGCAGCTACATAGTCCCAATACTTAGGGAAGATCTTAACCCTTAAATATTGAGGCACATATATTATAATACATATCTTCTAAGTACTACAATCATTACTCTTATGATCACTGTGCATTGAAAATTACTGCTTTAGCTACATGTTTTATGCTCATAAAAGAACTTACCTTATGAAATGTGTCCAGAGAATGTGTTCTGGAAGGTGTCCAGAGAAGGGCCACGAGGATGAGCAGAGGGCTGGAGCACCTCTCCTATGAGGACAGACTGAGGGAGTTGGGGCTGTTCAGTCTGGAGAAGAAAAGGCTCTGAGGTGACCTCATTGTGGCCTTCCAGTATCTGAAGGGGGCCTACAAGAAGGCTGGGGAGGGACTTCTCAGGATATCAGGTAGTGATAGGACTAGGGGGAATGGAATGAAGCTGGAGGTGGGGAGATTCAGGCTGGATGTGAGGAAGAAGTTCTTCAGCATGAGAGTGGTGAAGCCCTGGAATGGGTTGTCCAGGGAGGTGGTTGAGGCCCCGTCCCTGGAGGTGTTTAAGCCCAGGCTGGACGAGGCTCTGGCACCACACTGATCTAGTGTGGGGTGTCCCTGCCCATGGCAGGGGGTTTGGAACTAGATGATCCTTGTGGTGCCTTCCAACCCTGACTGATACTATGATACTATGAAATCAGTAGAGGGTTTTTTGGTGGGGTTGTTTTGTTTGTTTGGGGTTTTTTTTATGTTGTCCATGTTTTACTCCTAAAAATTGCCAATGTCTCATTTTATACTCTTGCATAGAGTTATGCCTCCAGAACCTGAAGTGGAGCAGCACTTATTTCCTAAAGGAAGTATGCTCACTCCAACCAAAATACTATAAATGTGGAAATGGTTTCAATTTTGACAGTTAGCACATCAGACAGAAGAACAATTACATTTAAGAGCTATGATTTGCACTATGTGCTTAAGGTCTGCCAGACTTGTGTTAACAGAAAGCAAGTTGTACTCCAGCAGTTGAGAAATGCCTTTAGACATTTGTTGTAAATCTTAGGGACCCAGATATTTTTTTTTCTCTTCACCTTAATTGCTTCAGCTACTAAGGGTAAAAGCTGCTTTACTTGCAGAGGACTTTGAGGTGTCTGTGATCTGTTACCTTCTGGCCAAGTCTACCATTGCACTCTTCGGATGATCAAATTAAGTAGGGCAGGTGCCCCTACATGAACTGCAATGCACAAACCACCCTCCACAAACGTATGCTCCAGGTTCCCAGGCCACTAAGCACAAAGATTCATTCTGCAGTAATCAGGGATGATGAAAGCTATCTGTGGCCGCAGATTTCCAGTAAATTTAGGTTTGTGATGCTGAAGGAAATAGAACCAGTTATTAAACATACAGCCTTTTACAAATCAACATTTGAGGCAAACAAAAAGAAGTGTATCAGTGTGCACAAAGACCTCCATGAATTTCAAGCATGAACAGAAGTGTTGTCCCAAGTAGGATCTTGCACTTGGCCTTGTTGAACTTCATGAGGTTGGCTTTGGCCCACCTCACAAGCCTGTCCAAATCCCTCTGGGTGACATCCCTTCCCTTCAGTATGTCCACACAGGTTGGTATCATCACAAACTTTCTGAGGGTGCCTCAATCCCACTGTCCATACCACTGAAAAAGATGTTAAATAGCATTGGTCCTAGTACTAATCCTTGAGGGACTCCACTTGTCATCGGTCACCATTTGGACATTGAGCCACTGACCGCAACTCTCCGAGTGCAGCCATCCAGCCTACTCCTTATCAGTGAGTGGTCCACCCCTCAAGTCCATGTTTTTCCAATTTGGAGAGCAGAATGTCATGTGGGACAGTGTCAAATGCTTTATGCAGGTTCAGGGAGGTGTTCCTCACAGAATACATTTGCAAAGGCTAATCACTATCAAATTACTCACATCAGACTTCAGATTCAAGATCAATATTGAAATTTGATACCTCTAATGCTTTACTGTTTTGCTACATTTCATGGCACTTCAGTAATAAAAATCGTAAAGCCATTTAAAGTCCAACTGTTGTTCTTACTAGCATTTTTTTCCTCATACTATAACTTACATACAGTTTCCACAGATATCCAGTCTCTCCATAAAAGAGTTCACTAGAACACTGAAGAATAAACCTCTAACACAGGAAACTGAACCAGTCTTATGCCTTTATGATTTCATCAGCCTCATCTGTCCAAAATAAATGGCTGGTTGTACAGCATGTCACTGAAGTGAGGGAACTGGCAGCACCTAACCAGTAACTAGACTTCTATTTAATCTAGTTTATAAAAGGTGCAATCCCAAGGCACTGCTTTAATTATTTTAAAACACAACAGCCCCAAAATGCAACCCTACTAATAAAGCTACCCTCAAAGAATCAAATGTATATATTATAAACCAAAGGAATTCCTACTCTTCTGTCATTCCTAACACTACCAATTTATGCAGTTTGAGAAAAGATGTACATTTACCAAAAGCACAAATCTTTAGGTCTGGAAAACAAACATGACCATGATCATCTGCTGAGAACTGTAGCAGCAGTGAGATTCTCATTCACTCTTTCCTTCAGAAACATATCCCCAGTGCAGTACCCAAGACTGTATGATAATGAGACACTTCTATTGTGACATTACTTTGATCAGAATCTTGCTGAGCTTGTCATTTTCTTTGATACATATTCATAAAGCAATGATTCTTGTTGTGGCTGCTTTACTTTGTTTACACAGAGTATTTAGAGAGTTACAAATTTATTCTAAACTGAAACTAGAACTAGGTTGTGTAGACTTCAGACTTCCTCTGTTCTTCCACTGGAAAACTTATTTACCATATAAAGTCAACTATGGAATTCTATCCATTGCCTAGAATTGGAGACGAATGCCAGGAAGCTAGAAGAAATACTGGCTGAATACCTAAATCCCTGCCTACAGCATTAATCAGTTTTGATGTCTCAACTACCAGAACACTCAAACAAAAAATACTTACCTAAAATGAAAATAATTAACAACTGCAGTACCTGTTGCACACATCCAGCCAGAGGTCTGCATGTTGCTTAGATTATAGAAATGAAAATGTCTAAGCTTCAATGAGGACAGAGAAGAATGAATCGGTAACATCAGATAAAAGATCTGTCACCTAATCAAAAACGTCCACAAGGGTTGTCCATTCCCTTACAAACAATAATTAACCAGTCAGATAAACAAAGAAAATTATCTTGAGTACACAGAGAGCACTCCAATTAAACAACTGGCAGTAGTTCAGTCATCACTGTGGGTAGTAATTTTCCCCCCATGAAGCAGGAGCAAAACATGTCATTTACTTATACATGCAGTTCTTTGACAAAATTACCTGTGTTCACAGCCCACCTCAGCACAGCTCAAACAGCATGTTATTATTCATTATTACTATCGTGTTGCATTAACTGATAATAATGTGGAGACAAAGATGAACCAAAATGTAAAGGCTAGATTACAAATATTGAAAGTGATTTCAGATTTGAACCTTAAAACTCTCCTTCACATGTCCGTGTCTGTTCACTTGAAAGAAATCTTGGAACACCATTTCCCCCCCAGTTTGAGGAAACTCAGATTTTTATGAGATTCCAGATCCAACTTGGGTGATTCCTATCTTGTAGAAGTAATGTTCAAGAAACGTGACTTCACCTTTTTGATGTTCTCCTCCCTTTTTTCTCCCACTCCAGCACAGAACTTTTTTTGACAGTTGGGCTAAATAGTCAGAAATTCAGAAGACCTTCCCAGATCACAATAAACCAGTGCAGCATTATTTTTACAGCCACGCAGAATACACGTCGATTCATTTCATGTTTTAGTATTTATAGACATCCTTCATCGCACATTACCCTCCTGAAGATCAGAAATAAAATAACCATGCTAATGTGAGGGGGAAAAGAGGGCAACCTAAGCCAAACTAAAGTTGAGCTAGTGCCTTTCTGTGCAGTTAAGACAGAAGCTGTAGAGCCCAGCTGAACAAACAACAGAGACAGAAACTCTCAATAGCAGCAGCAGCTAAAAAGCTTACTTTAAAAATGTAACACATTAATTTCAATCCCCACGGAAAAGGTAATCACCAATTGGCTTGGAACAGCAACAGGACTAGTTCAGCAGAACCATTTCCTTCAATAAACACACAGCTTGCTCTCAAGCAAAGGAGGGCAGGATGGCAAATAATTCATTTGCTATTGCTCTGTTCCCTCTGCCTTTCAGTGTTTGCATTTGGGGTAATGCTGAACAGTGGGACATATGTTCCTATGCCTCAGTTCTGTTGAGGTCAAACTATATTCTTCTCTTGCTCTACTTCCCTAAAGAGAAATTAATTACACAGAGGGTGAAAGTAAAAATAGGAACTTTTGCTTCTAACATTCCTTTAATGTCCATTGATCTGAAAACACAGAAGTATCTCTCGAGTTGAAGACAGAAGCTATTCTGCAGCTTATGGCACCAGCACAAAACAGCCTGGGTACAAAAGTGAAAAGAATAGCCCTGTGTGCAACTTCTTACCCCATCCTACAGTTACAACAATTCAAGGTTCAGACTCTGGATGGTTTTGCTCATATATTTTTTCACTCACTGACTGAGGCCTTAGGAAAATCCCAGTTTAAAATCCTGCCAGAATCCATAAACCTCAGGGTTGGAACAACACAAACTTTGCGGCGGTTTAGAACATACCAAGCAACGCAGAAATAGGTCACAATAACAAGTCAAATAGAATAAGCAAAATAAGGAGAGGAAAAAAGTGGATTCACAACAGCCACAGCAAAACATGAATTACTGATGTATGCATGTAAAATGTGTACTTGGTAGTACAACTTCTAAAGTAGACATGAATGGATGTAGGAGAGGAATGTACTAAACAGTAACTAAATCCTAGATATAAGATTACTGAGAGTTAAGATGACACACTTAACTAATACAAGGGCCTAAAAAATGTCACCAGAACTGATCATATACATGTATTCCATAGTATAAACAACCATATCAGCTGACAGGGAAATACTGTTATAATGTTCTGCTATTAAAAGCCAAAACTGTAATATAATACTCCCAAGGGAAGGCCTTGGGAAAAGAGTACATGAAGCCTAGACATGGCCAACAGGTAATTATTTATTATGTCAATTTTTCCCTGGCTCTTAAAAGGAAAGAAACAAAGAAAACACTTTATGAAGGTTCCCAGACAGGCAAAATGCTTGTGGATCTCTTTCTGAAACACAAGTCATCACACTGTTGCATTCAAAGGTAACACAGGCCTTTTCACAAGCAACACAACTGTAAGTACAAGTCTGAACTATCTTTCATTTCAGCACTTCTTTCAGTGCTTATGTTTGAGAGTAAACCCCTCTAGGAATGAAATAAGTGTTGAATCTAATCTGCAAAGAAGTGGCTAAAGGCAAGCAAGAGCAACATCACATTCAAGAGCAGGGGGTTCTACCAGACATACTGGTTAGAGCAGCTCTGCAGCCCTGGACTTCAGTAAAAACAAAACGAAACACACACACACAAACAACCCCACAACATTAAAAAAACCCAAAGGTTAACTCTTTTGTACCTATTTAGTTTCCCAGATTCATTCAGGTCTCTTGGAGATGTCACATTGATAACAGCTGTAATGCTGTGAAGGAGCCAGGTCAAGATTCTCAAGGATTTCAACACTGAACCGAGTCCAAGTTGTGGTATAAGGTCCAGAACCACTTTTAGATTCAAAATAAAATAGTACATGACAGACATAACAGCTGGAATGTGCTGCTCAGGGAAGTGGTGGAGTCACCGTCCCTGGAGGTGTTCAAAAAAGGACTGGATGTGGCACTGGGAGCTGGGATTGTTTAGCCTGGAGAAGAGAAGGATCAGAGGTGACCTCATTGCCCTCTACAACTACCTGAAAGGTAGTTGTAGACAGGAGGGGGTTGGTCTCTTCTCCCAGGCAACCAGCACCAGAACAAGGGGACACAGTCTCAAGCTGTGCCAGGGGAGGTTTAGACTCGACGTGAGGAAAAAGTTCTTCACTGAGCGAGTCATTCGTCATTGGAATGTGCTGCCCAGGGAGGTGGTGGAGTCGCCGTCCCTGGAGGTGTTCAAGGGGAGATTGGACGTGGCACTTGGTGCCATGGTCTAGTTGTGAGGTCTGTTGGAACAGGTTGGACTTGATGATCCTTGGGGTCTCTTCCAACCTTAGTTACTGTGATACTGTGATACTGTGATACTTGAAGCCATGGCTTAGTTGTCATGAGGTATTAGGTAATAGGATGGACTTGATGATCTCTGAGGTCTTTTCCAACCTGGTTGATTCTATGATTCTATCAGCCTTGAGACAGCAGTTATATTCAAAGGGGAAGATATCACAGGATCACAAAATGGACAGTGGCAAAGCAAGAGCACTGAAGGACACAAGCACCTAACAGAAGAAGGTAGAACCCAAGACAATACCCTAAGGAAAAGGTTAAAAAATACAGAATGAGAACCTTTCAAGTCCATTGCTACAAGTTACAGCAATCTAAATGTGAAAGAATATTTTTAACAAGTACTAAAGAGAGAGGATGGAGAAAACACCTCAGAAAAGCTCTGCAGCAGGTCTCATACATTCAATCCATGCATCTTTTCAGTATATTGAAGGAAGCATATTCTTAAGTTAAAATTCAGTGTTCAGAATTCCTCAGATTGCAATTTTCTTGTATCATAGATACAAGGTATTTTTTTCCAGCTAAGAAACCACCACTGTGCTTGCATCCTTTCTTCCAAGTGAAACAAATTTTACAGCTAATCATCACCAGTTAGCTATCATCACAGCTGCCTAAACATGAGCCAGCAGTGTGCCCAGGTGGCAAGAGAGCCAATGGCATCCTGGCCTGCATCAAGAATAGTATGGCCAGCAGGAGCAGGGAAGTCATTGTGCCCCTGGACTCAGCACTGGTTTGGCCACACCTTGAGTGCTGTGTCCAGTTCTGGGCCCCTTGGTTTAAGAAGGACATTGAGACACTTGAACGTGTCCAGAGAAGGGCAACAAGGCTGGGGAGAGGCCTTGAGCACAAGCCCTGTGAGGAGAGGCTGAGGGAGCTGGGATTGTTCAGCCTGGAGAAGAGGAGGCTCAGGGGAGACCTCATTGCTCTCTACAACTACCTGAAGGAAGATTATAGCCAGGATGGAGATGGTCTCTTCTCTCAGGCAACCAGCACCAGAACGAGAGGACTCAGTCTCAAGCTGCACCAGGGGAGGTTTAGGCTTGAGGTGAGGAGAAAGTTCTTCACAGGGAGTATTGTTAGCCATTGGAATGTGCTGCCCAGGGAGGTGGTGGAGTCACTGTCCCTGAAGGGGTTCAAGAAGGGACTGGACACATGAGAAAGAAAAAAATTTTATAAAGAAAAAATAAAAAATAAAAAAGGGGGGGTGGGTGGGAGGGGAACCAGTAATAAACTGTGCTAAGCCACTGCTAAGCACAAATAATTTTAATTCTTTAAATGCAGTTTGATTTTAATTCTTACATCTAAGAATTCTTACATGTAGCAAAGGAAAAACGCTTGCTACCGAACTGCACAGTAACATATAGCCTCATCATTAGAGAAGCCAACTGCACCACACAGTGTATCAAAGAACAAAGCAAGTGGCAATGAAAAAAATAATTCTTGTATTTCCCTCCAGATTGTCAAATGGGATGGAAGACATCTTATGAATGCTCCAAACAAATACAGCAGCAGCTCTGTGAACAGCAATCACTAACGTTACCTGGCACAGCAACATTTGTCCAGAGCAACAGGCTGAGGTCATCCCTGTCTCTGCTTACAAAATCCCATGAAATCTCTGGTTTGTATCCAAACTCTCCCCAGGGAAGATCATAGTTTAAGTTCAGTTGCATAAGCAATAATACTTATTCCAGATACCCAAAAAACAAATAAACTGTGCCTTCTAAATAACAGTGATCCATAAAAATACTGTCTGTAATTAAAAATAACATGGCTTTCAGTACTCTGGATAAACTATCTGGGAATCATTTCTACACTATTATATAACAGTTGTCCAACAACTGGGGAAAAAAAATCCTCCACTTTATAAGATGGGTGCAATTCAAAAGTGTACAGAGAAATGAATGACAGCTGTGCCACTCTGCCACTCTTCACAAGTCAGAAATAGACAAGGAAGTTCAGGCCAGTGTCAGATTAAAACGAATTCTATGTTTTGGGAAAAGGCAAGCAGTTTAACCTCTGTCAGTGGCTGTGACGCTTCTACAGCTGATTCAACAGATCAGGTGATGTAAGTGCTCTGTACATTTAAGGCAACCCAGATGACTTTCTGATGAATGGTCCAAAGGATATTTATGCAATCTGCTTGCCAGCTTGGTGGTAATAACAAGCAACACCACGGGTAGTAATTTCAAGCACTGCTTCAGCTAAATATGAAGCAAGAGTCTGTCCATGCCATCAATATCTCACAGAAGGGGAAACAGTGACTGTGGAAGGCTACACAGGATGAAACTTGGGTAGCAGTAGCTTACACCAAAACGTCTGAGGTAATACTTGCCAAAAGAATAAAAATAGAAAATCCTCAGCTCCCCATATAAGCATGGAAATGGAGAGCCACTCACAGACTACATGAAAGGGCAGCAGCTGAGGGGGATTCTGCTGCTCTGAACCATCTCAACAAAGCCTTGCTGGATCATTCTCCCAACTGTGTAATCCAGTCTGCTTCTATGAAGGATTTTTAGTATTCAGTTCATTGTAAGTCATTTTCCATTACTGGACAGCGTCCTGAGGCTTTAAAGTAAAAAGATGACCAAGGATTTCTAGTGAAACCACTCACTACTTTTTAGTAAGGCCAAAAGTTGTGTCGACATTGTGCAATGTTTGCAACTCGAGCAAACCAGAATGCTACGTGATAAAACCACCTTTTTACCCACCAGGGGGGTGGTGGTGTGTATTGGTTTCCTCTTCCACAACTGTAGATTAAGCTAAGCAACACTAACAAAAACCTTCAGATGTTCTTCCTCCGTTATATATCCACTGCTCTCGAGCTTCCAAGCTTTACAGCAAACATACCAAGCAACTCATTTTATTTGCTACCCAAAACTTTCTAACAATTCTAACTTCAACTCCTTGGGTAATGGAGTCTCTCGTATTTAAAAAAGACATTAGGCAAACCAGGGAAAAGGAAAACATTACCTTCACTGAAATAGTTCTAATTTTCTACTAGCTGTTTGGCATACTGCAGCTTAGAGCAGATTTTTTAAAGAAATAAGCTTTCATTTTAATTAGTGTGATTTATTTGCACCCAAAGAAGCATTACTTCTTTCTCTAGGATACTATGTCATCTAGCTTATGACTATTAAAAGGAAAAAGGCCTTCATAAGCAACTACAGCGGCTTCTTTGATGTTTCCAAACAGCAATGGACGGATGGAATGCATAAGGTCTGAGAAAGATTATAGTGGGCAGAGAAGTATCTGTATCTATTTCTCTCTTCTGAACCTTTTTCTTCCAAGCTCTGTCGAATGTGACTCAAGAATTTATATAAATTAAAGAAAAAACACTCTAGTGTTTGATATATATCCTGTCTTGCCCCTTTGTATTCTGCCTTCAAACATTTGCTACATTCATCTTTGCTTTTAAACTAAGCCACAGATCATCTCGTAGTACTACGCCCTATGCTCACATACATATTTTCGACAGAACAGAGTCACAGAATCACAGACTCACCAAGGTTGGAAGAGACCTCAAAGATCATCAAGTCCAACCTGTCACCACAGACCTCATGACTAGACCATGGCACCAAGCACCACGTCCAATCTCCTCTTGAACACCTCCAGGGATGGTGACTCCACCACCTCCCTGGGCAGCACATTCCCATGGTGAACGACTCTCTCAGTGAAGAACTTTCTCCTCACCTCAAGCCTAAACCTCCCCTGGTGCAGCTTGAGACTGTGTCCTCTTGTTCTGGTGCTGGTTGCATGAGAGAAAAGACTAGCTCCCTCCTGGCTACAACCTCCCTTCAGGTAGTTGTAGACAGCAATAAGGTCTCCCCTGAGCCTCCTCTTCTCCAGGATAAACAAATCCCAGCTCCCTCAGCCTCTCCTCATAGGGCTTGTGCTCAAGGCCTCTCCCCAGCCTTCTTGCCCTTCTCTGGACACATTCAAGTGTCTCAATGTCCTGATTCTGCAGAGAAGGCTAAAATATTTCTTAATTCTAGAATCAGTCCTCACAGAGTCCTTAGTTCTGTGTCAGAATTACTCCAGTCCAGCACCAATCTGTTTGCCATCAATTTTAAAAATTGCCTAACATCACCAACATCAGATAATCCCCGTTAGCTATCACTGTCTGCCCACCTGCACATAAATATTTTAATTACCTTTCAAACTGATTTGGTGCTGAATCAAAGAATTAACCTAGGGAAACAGACAGTTTAGACATCATCCTAACTCTCCCCTCCTGGAGTACAGAGACAAGTTCAAGTGCACCAATGTAAGAGGGACATCAAGCGGCTGGAGGGGGTCCAAAGGAGGGCCACAAAGATGATCCGAGGGCTGGAGAACCTCCCCTATGGAGACAGGCTGGGAGAGTTGGGGCTGTTCAGCCTGGAGACAGGAAGGCTCTGGGGAGACCTTACAGTGTCCTTTCAGTACATGAAGGGGGCCTACAAGAGAGCCAGGAAGGGACTTTTAACAAGGGCTTGTAGTGATAGGATGAAAAGAAATGGCTTTAAACTTGAGGAGAGTCGATTTAGATTGACTATTAGGAAGAAATTCTGTACAGTGAGGGTGGTGAGATACTGGAACAGGTTGCACTGGCAGATTATGGATACCCTCTCCCTGGAGGTGTTCAAGACCAGCCTGGATGAAGCCTTGGGCAACCTGGTCTAGTGGAATGTGTCCCTGTTCATGGCGGGGTGGTTGGAACTAGATGATCTTTTAAGCTCCCTTCCAACCCAAACCAATCTATGAATCTATGACTTGACAAGAAACATGATGCTGTTATCTAAACATCTCTATAAACAAGGAGTCATCAGCAGTGAGTTTACAGACTAATTAGAAAAGAAATACAGTAAATGAGCATAACAAACAACATGCAGCAAGATGAAAAAGTAGAACGAGGTATGTTGACAAGACTACACGGATAATTCCTTACACTGAGCAGCAACAATTCTATCCACAGAAGTCCCGCAGTACCCAATGAGCCGACAAAAGCAGTCCCAATGCTATTATTGACTGACTTGATCAACAGACACTTCCCCCACAGCTGCAGTGAAACCACAACAAATTTCAAGAAAGTCCTAAGAAATTCCATCCTTCACTTCACAAGAGCTATCCTGTCATATCACACCTAAACAAGGAATTTTCCACCTTCCAAATGCAAATCTGCAATACTGCAATTGTTTCACACATAAGCCATTTCCTTATCTGCTTTGTATCAGAGCACATAGTTCGGTGGTTTAGAAAATGATTCTGCCTTCTTAGCAGACCCTGACAATTTTCCTCTTCAGGGCAACAGCTGGAGAATGTTCTGCAGCATATTCATTAAAATCCCAACACAACAAGATGTGTTCTTTCAGGTCAGACAGGCTGTTCCTGCTCTTCAGCCAACCTACTATGAAATATGCGTAAGCCTTCAAAAGGAAAAACCATCAGAAATTATGAAGGTTCAAAGAAACATAACATCCACTGACTACAAACTTCGGTCTGGAGAGCGAGGGCTGTACAAGAACCAGGTATTAGTTCATGACTAACAGACTGTTGTACAACTGGACTCTGTTCTTGATAGACTTAGCCTAAACTGCCAGGCTCCTCAGTACAGACTTGAGGTTACAGGCAGACATTGCTCTGCTCAGCAACACAAGGCCATAAATGGCTGAAGAATTCAACCTCAACAGCTAAGGTATTTAATTCGCAACGTCTCACTGACTTAAAAGAGTTGCGGTTTCTGACCTGAATCGACTTTGAAAATTTTATCTGGGCCATGCTGTCAGAAAACCCCAAACAGACAATTGCCTTAGGAAATCGACAACTATCCCTTCGGTATTTTTTCCACAGCACGTAAGGAGTCTCCCATCCAAGTATGCATTTTGCCTCCACCCAAATGCACCAAGTCTAGTCAGCTCTACCCTTTCAACTGCAGCCATTATGTCTCACTTCTGAAATAGCACCTTTTGTTGAAAGTTTTCCAAAATGACTACAAAGTTAGATAGAATTCCATTACAATCTGTAGAAATGTCTGATATTTCAGTTTTCAGTACAATTTTGGGAGTAGTTCTGGACTGACTTGGATTGGCAAGGAAAAAGCAGAACTGAACGAAGTCTTGTAGCCTTCGTTCCATCTCTGAAGCCTATGTTTTCACACATTGTTATGGAAGCACAAACTTTATCATAGTGATACATGTACACTCTGTAAGAAAGCCATGCATATGGTCTTCAGTTCTTCACTTTGATTGGCACAATCGCCTCCAATTTCTAATCACTAACTGTCCTCTGGGTGGCCTTCAAAACAACTTACAAAGAAGAACAGGCATAGCATTACTTCCAGACACAAGCCAACATTACTCTCTTGCAGTAAAACAGCTGTTACTAAAATATGTTTATAAATAAAGAAACAAATCCCTTAGTAAAATGTTTGTCAACACAGAGCTAATCCTCAGGTTTTGTTGAAATAAGCCAGAATTCAGCATGACGTTGTCTGTAAGAAGTTGCTTAGTCTTTCAGGCGGGAAATAATGAGCATGGGAAAGAAATAGGTCAATCACAAATCTAATTCAGCAGATGGCCCCAGTGCTTCTCTTGATTGAGACTAGAGAAGTTGTTCAGAAAAACAGTTACAACTTATTAAACACGAAGCAAGTTACAGAAGAACTCTAGCATTTACATGGAAGAAATGTCACTTGTGAGTCCCTTAAGGTTCACTGAGCTACAAATTCTGAAAAAAATGCAACAATTTCCTGAAAAAAAAGGAGTAATTGTCAAAAAAGGGACCTTCACATGCTGTGGAACCAGTTGGTTTGAATTCTGGGGAAATTGCCTTTGGTTTAATAAATTAGTTTGTTACTAAGCCACGCAAGTTTCAAAGATGCCACGTCTTTGTTAGCAGCCATGAGTTACGAGTGCTTAACGAGGAAATGAAAGGGATAACAGACTACACCACTTTTTTTCCCCCCATTAGTACCACTGCAGCTGCATTGTGCAACCTCCAGCAAAGAAAGACGCAGAGGCAGCCATTCTGCTGCCAAGAGCCCCATTCATTCTATTAATGTACATATGACTTGTGGACATCGTTCATCAACCTCAAAGTTCAAAGTTGTTCAAGGGTCAACCATACACTTCCAATCAACATGCCTCACTTGTTCCCCAATTCAAAAGCACAAGTTTGCATCAAGGCTTCTGGATTTTTAAAGCAGTCTTTAAAAAAGTATGTGCTCACATAATGCAGCAGCACACCAGTTAAACATGGCACTAGAGGCTGACCATTGGACTTACTATATCTTTCACTGTTTCAAGCTTCAATATTCTGCATTTTTGAAGCTAGACTGCAAGATACAGAGAAGAAAAATGAGATGCAAATAATTTATCAGCCATTCTTCCAAAGCTGAGCCACTATACTCCTCCTTGTCCTGGACTGCTTGCTTTCACATTGTAGCAGCCTAAAAGAATGTAAACTTCATTTTCTCCAGAAAACAGATTCATTGCACTGGAGAGATTGTTCAGAAAATTGAGGCATTGCAGTTCTGCAGTATCAGCTCTCAAATACTTCAATTCATATTTCTGAAAACAAACATCTGATATATTTCAGTGGTGGTCTGAGAGAGCATAATCAACACAGATTGCAGTTGGGGGTTTTGTTGTTATTTTGGTTTTGCTGTGGAGTTTTTTTGTTTGTTTTGGTTTTCCAATTGAAACACAAATATACGCTGAGAGATCTTTAAGAAACCTAAATAAAAACTCAGCAAACCAAACCAGAGAACATTGGAAAACTTTGCATCAAAATAATTACAGCCTATAGGACATTGTTGCCTTAATGTAAGTAGCTCCTGAATCAACTGGCAGCTTCTGAGAAATAATGTTCCTACAACAATCAAATACTCCTAAATGGAAGGAAAAATTAAATTTGAGAATGGAAGTCCAAACTGCCAGTGCAACTCAGCTTTCATCTGGAGGGATGGATCCATTCTGCATTAGTACAGAGCAGTTACAGCTCCAACTTTCAGCTTTGCTTTTACTTTTTGTTTTACATTATCTTTCCTCTGTGTTATGGGTATAAAAACATGCACCCATGTGTCTCAAACATTAAAGAACTTCATTCATGCCTAAGGAATGGCTCTAACAATTTATGACCTAACCAACACTGTCCTTTTAGTCCTTTAGTAACAGCCTAGTAAAGTTTTTAAACGGTTTTCTATATATCAGATACATGACAGCTTTTAACAAGACATGACAAGGAAGTCATGGAATGTATCTTGAACTTGGTTTACTTAAAGGAACCAAGTGACCTCTCTATTAACCTCTGATCCACCCTACACAAAAGTCTGGCAGGACATAATAGCTGATCTCTTATGTATTCAGCAGAGCCAAACGCACATACATGTGTTTGCGTGTTCAATCTACTACCCACGATCTTTCCATCTATTTACTGGACCTTCTTTTCCTGTTTTATTTATTTAGGCTCCAGAAACACATGGCAAATATTTCACAGGGCAACCAAGTAAGGCAGCTTCACCAAGTTCTGCAATAATGGAAAAAATTGCGAAGCTGATGCTGCTTCTCTAGTCTATTTTCTTAATGGAGTGCAGCTGAAATGCAGCTGGAACACAGCTGTCAGCTTTTATTTCCCAAATCTGCACTAAAATAACAACTACAGCTTGATCATATGATAATTACCTCTGAATTAGAGCCCCGTGTTTGAGACATTACACACAATTAGAAATTAGCCAAAAGCCTGAGGATGACAATAAACACAAGGCTGAAAAGCTTAGGGTTTTGGACATATTCCCCTCCAACATTTGTTAGTTCAGTACATTCTTCCATGAGGTAAGTATCTCAGGACAACATTAATGCTTTGCTATTCCTCAGTGCTTTTGAAATACTGTCCTCCAAAAAAAGTTTTTTTAACATTGCAAATACCAGGACTCTTCAATGTGAAGCAGGTACACACACATAGGAAATGAAGGCGCCTTAGGCTCCATTCTGAAAGGTAGTGAAATTCAAGTTTTCTAGTGGCTAGTTACTCTACTTTTAGAAACTACAAATTTCTCAAGTAATTTGAGGGCAGAAAGCAATCAATATCCCCCATCTGCTGCTACCTAATAAACATGTTGCTTTAATGGAAAACATTTAAAACATGTAGAGATGGAGAAATGTAAAGGTTTACTTTAAAATGCTTTTTAAAAGAATTTAAAAATAAGAACACATTCATTAATTATATTCCATCTTTCATAGTATCATAGTATCAGTCAGGGTTGGAAGGGACCACAAGGATCATCTAGTTCCAACCCCCCTGCCGTGGGCAGGGACACCCCACACTAGATCAGCCTGGCCAGAGCCTCATCCAGCCTGCTCTTAAACACTTCCAGGGATGGGGCCTCAACCACCTCCCTGGACAACCCATTCCAGGGCTTCACCACTCTCATGCTGAAGAACTTCTTCCTCACATCCAGCCTGAATCTCCCCACCTCCAGCTTCACTCCATTCCCCCTAGTCCTATCACTACCTGATATCCTGAGAAGTCCCTCCCCAGCCTTCTTGTGGGCCCCCTTTAGATACTGGAAGACCACAATTAGGTCCCCTCGGAGCCTTCTCTTTTCCAGACTGAACAGCCCCAACTCCCTCAGTCTGTCCTCATAGAGATGCATTTAGCCACTAGACTCAGGAGATAAAATTAAGTTTCATATAATCCCAATTTATTTTAGTGAACTATTTCATAAGAAATGAATTTTATCAATACATACAATCTGACTACGGCAAAAATGTACCTGCACAAATCTCAGAAGGAAGAATTGAGATGTGTAACTCATTCTTCAACTTGACCACTTCTCATTATTCTTCATAATCATTTCCCATAACCATAGCATCTATGCTTATCATCTAGCATCACTTGTTGAACTTTGTAATTTAAAAACATGAATCTAACTCCAGAAAACAGAGACAAGGGAAAAAACCAACCAACCAACCAACAACAACACAACGCCCAAACTAAAAACCCCCACTCTGTTTAACCACTCTGACCATGAAATCTCTTAGACATCCCTGGCAATTCATTTTTACACCCCTTATCAGACATCAGCACAGCAGAAATGAGGTGACAATGACAGATCTACATATGTTACTATAAAACCCTACACTTCACAGAAGAAAATAATTTAGAAGAAACGTTTTGAGATGAAACCTACTTTTGGCAGATTTAAGATCTGACTAGAATGAACTTCATGCTGATATGCAAAGGAAGAAAAAAAAGTTTGGTGACCTCAGAGGAAAATGCACTATCACATTGCAGAGTACATTCAGCTAATAGCTATTTAATAATGTAATTTTTTTTTAAGAGGACACTAGTGTCCCATCTTACTCCAGACAAAAACTGGCTTCAAAGAAACTGTTTTTTTCATGGTGTCTTAGCCTTTAAACAAAACTTTTGAGGGAGACTTTAAGCTCAAGGATTTGAGCTACTATGCTTTTCATGTGGCAGCCAGTCCTTAATCAAACAACCAACATGCTAAGGTATCTGTTTTAAACACCAGACCACCACACTACTATTCAATATTCATCCCTTTAAAACAGGTGGAGCCACAAAGCCAGAAGGGAAAAAACCTATTTAAGAGCTTGGTGAGAGCAGGAGCTTGCTTACTAAAAGGTTTCATTTTCACATAAGAAAGTCAAATAAATTATGATTCTGTTAGTGTCAATGATACTAATTTTCAATTTATTTGTCACTGGGAAAAAAAAGCAAGCACCCAAGATACCTACACTTAATCTCGACAACTTCTCTTTAACATTCATATCCACCCATGTTACGTCACAGGGTCAAACCAGACTTCTTGATTAAGCATCTCACTTCTTCCCACCCAGCATAACATCTGAATTATTAATGCCAGCCTCCAGCCAGCTCTCTGCCAGCAGCTGTGCTGCACTTGATTGTCATGTAACTATCAAAATAATTTCAAGTTCTCCTCGCAAGAATGGAAATGAAACTAATTTTCTTTGTCTTTAGAAATATAATCAAGATTTAACACAAGCACATCAAGCTTTAGCCTGAAACTAGTAATCTTTTTCACACCAGTCTCCCAAATGAAAAAGTACAAAAAGCAAAATGCTAATTTAAGAGAGAGGCAATTTACAGCACTCACTTGATCTGAGAGTGAAGAACAATGGCCAGAAGAGAAGTCTAAGAATACAGGTCAAGAGGAAATTTTCCCAGAATCAAGAACAAGTCTAGAAGCAATCAGTACAATAAACCCAGAATTATTATCCTAACATCTCCTGTACACTTTCCAAGAAATACAAAAGCAAATCCCAGTCATAAGCATGCACCTGGACTGCAAGGCTCTGGCAGAAGAAAAATGGGATTCTGTGTGAGGTTTTACCATGGAAATATGGTAAAAGAGATGAAGTTCTTCAGTGCATCATTTTATGACTTGGAAATCTCATGAACAAGTATCTCCTACAAAATTCTGAAATCCACTGTAAAAGTACACTGAAAACCAAATGAGATTAGTAACAGTCCCTGAATTTATTTCCCTTGCTTAGATGTAAAACCAATTCAAACTACAAAACCATACCCTAATTAGAAGGAGCTTTACATAGTGTAAAAGGAAGTTTAACGTGCACCTAAATTGATGAATAACCCAGCAATCCAGATTGTCAAATTCAAGGTGCTAAACAGGATATTAAAAGACACATTTATATCATTTTTTAATATATCAAAAGACTGAAAAAATGTTGGAACCTGAGATTATTGACCTTTCATGCCCATGGGATTCCACAGTTTAGAGTGCAACAGCAAGGTCTGATGAAGAGAGCCTCTCCCACTCCCCTCTTCTGAGCGTGGAACAGCAGAGGAGCTGGACAGCATGGTGCAAGTACACCAAACCTGAAGCATTCCCTTCAACATCCCAAGTCCATGACTAAAATTTACTCTCAGAAGAGGAAATGCAGATTCATAGAATAGATTCATAGAATGGTTTAGGATGGAAGGGTCTTTAAAGATCATCTAGTTCCAACCACCCCACCACAAACAGGGACAACTTCCACTAGACCAGGTTGCTCAAGGCCTGGTCTTGACCACCTCCAGGGAGGGGGTATCCATAATCTGCCAGTGCAACCTGTTCCAGTATCTCACCACTCTGACTATTAGGAAGAAATTCTGTACAGTGAATCTAAATCTACTCTCCTCAAGTTTAAAACCATTTCTTCTCCTCCTATCACTACAAGCCCTTGTTAGAAGTCCCTTCCTGGCTCTCTTGTAGGCCCCCTTCATGTACTAAAAGCACACTATAAGGTCTCCCTAGAGCCTTCCTGTCTCCAGGCTGAACAGTCCCAACTATCGCAGCCTGTCCCTATAGGAGAGGTTCTCCAGCCCTCTGATCATCTTTGTGGCCCTCTCCCAGACCTGCTCCAGCATGAACGTGACCTTCTTTTCGAGATGTGCGCTCTTTAGACGTCAATAAACATTACCATTCCCTGAGGGCAATGGGTCAAAGGTAGCACAGAGTCATAATGGTTTTTGTGTACAGCAATAAGTCTCACTCTTAGACTTAAGGAATACATTTTTCTGAACAGAGGTGGTCTCTCACTGCAAGCTGAGAGCAGAGTCAGATCAGTACAGCACTCACAATTCCCTGTGACCAGGCTGGGTGTCTTTGAAAAGCAGGAGTCAAGAGTCACCACCTGCCATCTACACAGGAACAGTACAGAGACAGATATATTTGAGGTACAGTTAAGAATCAAGTGCAGGGAAAGTTAAACCACACTCCTTTCATCCATGTTTGTATTCTAGGTTTTGATCAAAATGTGTTAAATGTTTCCTGTTTGTAGGAGAACATAAGTGTAAAGTATATAAAATGCTGTAATAATCCAGGACAAAACCAAACACTGTTTCAATATGGCTCTACAAAGTTCCTTTCACATGAGTAATCTCAAATTAGTTACAAAAGATGAGATTAGAGTGGGCCTTAATTAATTTGTTTTGATGTTCTCTCTCCCAATTTTGTGTTTACAAATATAAAACCCAACTATTTATTAACCAGGAAGTTTAAAAGCAAACAGTTCAATGATCCTTGACAATCAGTAGAGACATCAAAATAATGCTTCAGGAATAGGTCCAATTTACTCTAAAGCCACACCTCATACTTTTTTTTACTGGGCCTTTGGATATATTATCATGATACATAAAAGTTTTATGCAACGACAAGCCTCAAAAATGTGGAATTTCACATCTCTGGTGGGTGTCAATACCTCTGTTGGCAGCTCTTCCACGCCTGATGAACATCAGGGGACTGCTTTTTATCATCATAAACGTGGCAGTTTCCCACATTTACACAGCTGTTCGATTCATAGGGCAGATCTTCAAATGTTTCTGAACACTACCCTGAAGTTTCCTTAACTTCTGTGCTCATAATTAAACATGTTTTTCTGCAGGCATCAAAAACCGCGGCTAGAAGTCACGGCAATTTTCTTCACAAACATGCTGAAGAGCTATTGCTTCCCCTTGCACGAGGCCAAGGGCCAGACATGCAGTTCCATTACAAGCACCCTACAGAAACACATAAAAAACCCTCATAAAAATACATGTGTTTATATGGCAAAGAGATATGAATGAATTCATACTCTACACAGAAACTACCAAAATATTATTAGAGTTTATTCAACCTGCAAGAGTTTTATCGAATCTTAAATCATGTCCCCTTCCTTCTTTCCTCCCCACATGCATCAATGGACTCTTGTGTTTTGGTTTGCAAATATTTAAAGTGGTGTGTCAAGTCCTGCTGCAGGAGCCTGATGGTCATGCCATGCTATGAATAACAGACTGAAAGTAGGGAAAACAGTTCCTAAATCAAATTACGACTCTTGGGGATAAACACATTTCCAAATGATGTAATTATAACAATATGTCACACTCTGCTGAAGACCTCATATAACATTAAAAATAAAGAATGAGTGGGTAGGAAATATAAGCAAAGGATGACATAATACTGTTCTGTGCCAGTTTCTGCCTGTTTTCAATCAGGCCAGACGTCAGAAAGTGACTTGGGAGGAGGAAACAAATTCCCACTAACAATCAAGGGAATTTCTATTTAAGTCAGAGGTCTGTGCACCAAGATCACATTTGACCTTGTAATATAAATAAAGTAACCCTAATGAAATGTGTATAGAGCCTGGGAAAGGCAAGCCCCCCTGCCTATCCCCTCATACTGAGTCCCAAATAAACACACCAATATGACTTAAAACATGCTTGCAGAAAAGTTTATTATTTTCACCTCTGTGTATATTCCATGCCAGTAAAAACTGCTGCATCACAAGCTCTTAATTTAGTCCCTTTTAGACACAAGAGGATCGTGGATGGTTGATCCTAAATATGTCTGCACTAAATAACTCACAAATGAGCTGACAGAAAACACGTATCTCAAACTCAGTTAAATGCTTCGTATGCACAAGTGAAACAAGTTGTATCTGGTTCAGACCTGAAACCTTGGTATGGCAGTAAATCACATTATCAGTCTATAAAATGAAGTCACTTGATTCTATCAAAACTGAATAAACTCCACTGTGGCTTTGCTATAATCCTCTTACGAGAACTGTGTTCATCATTATTTACCCAACTGTTACGTGGGTGGAAACAGGAGATGTTCACCTCTAGCAAACGTGTGCAATATCTCTCATGTCAATACAGTTGCACCTGTTTATACCAGCAATGAGATTGTCTCTGATGCCAACAGTGATATTATCAAGAGATAGAACAGTTCCTGGTTTGTCTGAAAAATTAAAGACCTCAAAATATGTCAAGTCACTTGCAAATTCTACCCATAATGGAGAGAGGAAAAGCTTCAGAATTACTTCCATAAAACAAGTAGCTTCTGGGGCCAGAAATCCTGCACAAATTTGCATGCTCCCTGCAATCCCTTCCTGCTAGGAATCTTCCATAACAGCTCTGGAACCTGCCATGCCTTGTTTCTTGCTTATACAACAACATCCTTATTGGGAGCCCAGAAAGCCCAGTGCTGAAAATTGCCAAGCAAAAAGTAGGTAGCTTTCTACCTATTTACCGGCATCTTTCCAGGATAAACAAAAATGAAGGAAAATCACTGCTGTCTAGAAAAGGAAGAGGGAGGGAAAATGATGACAAACCAGCCAGGCATATTTCCTCTGCCAGTCCTCTTTACAGATCAGCCATTCATGCACTTTGCTTCCCTCCAACTTCCTTCTTCACCTCTGTAACTCATAGTCTTACTAAAAAATTCTTTTTTTCTTATGTTGCTATGCCTGAAGTCTATCCCCACTCTGCCCATTCTCATATTTAAAACAAAAACAACACATAAAACAACAAAACAGAAACCCACACCCAAGAAAACCTGTTTCACTTTGTTGTTTTTCTAAAAAAAACATACCTGAGCTATTTTTCCTAGTGAGGACTTCAAAACACTTAGCACATTTTGAGTACCACAACTATATAATTATCTGTTTTAAAGATTACCACAGTTAGGATTATGAAGAAGCCATAAAACCAAGTTTCTCTTGGGTGAAATTCCCTCCTTGCAAACTGTTTACCAAAGGAACATGGCTGGCCCAAAGCTCCCACTGCCTACTACTACAGTCTGCTGATCTACCAGAACTTCCATTCATACAGAAATAGAAGCTGCCCTTTAAAGGGGACCTGGCAAGACGTACTGGAACTTCCACACTTCTTGACCTTAAAAATACCGACTGAAAACTGCATGGACTCATTCAGCTTACATCACTGGCTTGTGTTTCTGGGACTTGTCTCATGTTTAATGGAACATTTACTCCAGTTTTAATGAACTGGTGTCCAATGAGCAGGTGATAGAGCAATAAAAGCAGGAAACACTTTCCCTATGTGGGAGACGTTGAATCTGCAGAGAAATACTGCCATACCACAGCTCATGACTGCTATGGGAGAAAGGTACACAGCAGAGTCTGTTTGATTAGTTGCTGACATTGGAGCACAGATATTTGGAGATAACCACTGATGTTTCTGAAACTTTGCCAAGACTTGAGTTCATCCTTCCTCCCTCTACAGAAAATACAAATTCACTGAATCCTATGAAATTAAGCGTAAGCACTGAAACCAACTCCCTGAAGATTACTGACTGACTAGGAGGAGCCAATTAACTCCATCTGGTCCTTAATCCTCAGGAAATTTGCTATGGTCAAGAGAATACTGTTACAAAATCAACCAAGTCAGATTATAAAATTTATATTTGTTTTGTTGCACTTCTTATCCTATATCTAGTTAGTATAAATGAAAAGTAGTGAAACTTACTTCTAGCTGTGTCCAGCATCAGCCAGTGATGGCTGGTTCTTAACAGTCTAAGCCAAACAATGCTACTTTCAATTTCCTATTTATTTTATGCCAAAACAAGGCATTTTGTTTACAAGCAACTGTACCCTGTACTTTAGGATATGGAGTTTCATATTACACCTAATTAAGTTGAAGAGGGATTTTTAGGAGCTAAAACATGCATAAAGTCACAAGACTTTAAATGCTTTACATAAATATTTTGGGGTTCTTTCTTTACTTTTAAATGGTAAATGTCTGACACCTACCACAGAAGTAAACAGCAATCTATCTACAAATTGTGCTGGCATGACAAGCAGAAGGTATTTAATGTAACCAACTGCAACTTACAGACAGGTTTGTCTATAGGAATTTTTATCATCTAAATTTAAAGTAGTGATTAACACCCCACCCCCATTATTATTCCTTCAAGTCTCAGCCCACAAATTAAATTCAATTAAAATAATTGAATGACACAGGTCAAGCTAACAGTTCTAAACCCCTGATTTTTAAAAAGCAGTTCAATGTCAACATATTTTGTCACTCAAGTCAATCAAAGCTACTAAATCCTTGCTAAAGGATTAGTTGTCACTAATTCCTTTGATTTTGAGTGAATTAAACCATGTACTCTCTACTCAGCATATGTGCAAGTAAAAGATTTGGTAACGGCACAGAACTGGGACAATGAGAAGTTTCTGGAAGAGAATAAAATTTCCTTTGAATTCCATGAAACTAAGTGCTCTTCCTCCCCTTTTTTAAATACTCTAAGTGAAATGTTGCATTGCCCTACTCTACATTAATTTCATCGTCTTTTAAAAGATGCAGGCATTTGTCTATGCATATTGAAACCTACCAGCTCAAAACTTATGCTTCCTGCTTGTGATTTACATTCCAGAAATGTCCCCTGCAAAGAGCAATGCATTTACATTTCACTCCTTCAGATGCTTGTTAAGTGAGATGTCATACTTGGATTAAATCAGTTCTTCACATTCATTTGGCATCTAGTAATGCAAGAAACCAAAAAAAACTTTTCCAGTTGATTGAGTTCCCTCAATAGAGAGCTGGCATTTCCTTGCACAGCTCCATTTAAGTGGAACAATAACAATATCAGGTTCTCCTCTAACAATGGCTCCAGTGTTGTTTGGCGTTGCTGTCAAACATCTCGAGATGAAGACAAATTTGAAAATTCATGGAAATTTCCCAAGAATGTTTTCCTATTCAGAAAAAAAAATTCCAACAATAGCAGCCCAGTGATGTTGGATTTTGGAGGGGGGGGGGGGGGGTTTGGTTGGCTGGTTGTTGTTGGTTTTAATTATTTATATTCTTAAGCGATAAAGGATCCTTATGAATGTTCCTACTTTAGCATTACTACTGTTCTACTACCCTACACTTAGGAATTCAGTCAGTGTCATCAACATTATCATTTCATAGTTGTGGATACTGCAAATAAAAGGATAAATATTTCAGTCAGGTTTGAGTAAGTTTTGAACAAACACTGAACTTGAGAATCTTAGTTTTCAGAACCTTTCTACTGCACAGACTATTTAGAAGTTAATCCCAGCTCAATCCGAAAATGTGGTCCAATTAACACACTACAATGTCTGAGCAATACCTGAGCCTTTCTCGACCAGCACTATGCACTCATGCACCTGCTGTTACAGGGGAAATTCTGAAATAAAGCAGCCTTTGGTCAGTAACACTTCACCATCAGGTTTCCATTGCCTCCTGATGCTCAAGGGGAAACTGAAGGGAGATGAAGTGTATCATCAGTGAAGTGGAAAGATGATCTCTGAGCACCACAATCGCCTTTTGGGTAGAGTCCACAGATTGCTGCAATATCACACACTGAGGATAAACAAAGTCCAGAAAACCCAAACAGCCCTAAGCAACAAAAAGGCAGCAAAAGTCCCCATTAAACTTTTCCTCTGAATTCAACTCATCCTGACTAGGATCTGGACTTCAGTGGAACACTGAGATACTGCCTTTTGTTCAATTATGATGGATGCTTGTATTTCTATGGTTCTTCAAAACCACTGAAAGATGCAAACAAGAGACTGCATTATTCCATTTTACCCCACAGATGCACACAAAGTTCCTCACAACCACAAATATTTATGTGTGTCTCCACATAAGTAAATGCTTTGTAAAAATTCATTAGACAGGCATTTCACTCCTCAACAGTTCAATCAGTGCAACTGGAATTGCAGCAGAGTACAGCTCAGCATTTGCTACATCAAACAAACACTGGACTGGTTGGCTATCACAGTAAGAAAAAAGTCTTTTTCTGCACGGTGTTATTCCTTTCCTTTTAAATGCTAAACTAGATGCTTAAATATTAACTCTTTCTTTCACAGTGAGATCTTTTGCCATTTAAACCAAACACGAGAAAAAGAATTAAGGTCCAAAACCATAGCACTTGTTACTCAGAGTTGCTCCATTTCCTTCAAGCAAATTACAGTGATTTAGACTAATATACCAACAGAGGAGGTAGAAAAAAAAGGCATACACAAAGCTGTCAGAAACCAGATCAAAATCTGCATTTAACTTGAGCTAATCTCCATTTCTAAAGGCAATCTTAACCAACATCTAGAAGTCCTTCATAAGATCAATAGCAATTAGCATAGCTCAAAACTGACTGAACAATATGACAGGCTGCTTATGTCAGAGTTTCTTGGTGTTCACATACCTACATGCTTCCCAAATCCTGAAAAACAAAAGATCTCCTTTAGCCCAATTACATTTTTGGAGGTTGAGGAATGCCAGTCAAAAGCCTAGCCTTTCAGCAAAGATTAGCAGCGTATCTTGTTGTAAAGACAAAAAAAAAAATGAAAACACATTGGCTCAGATACAACACCCCAGACATGTGACTTCTTATAAAGTATGTTATCCATGCACTGCTAGACAGCAGATGTTTCAAACAGTTGCCATTTGAACCAGGAAAACAACATTGATGGATGTTTGTTATTTCAAACTCCTACCAGGCACTCCAAGCTACAAAAAAAAGGAGCAATGTGGTTTTTTTCATATTTATCTAATTTGTTCATCTGTCTGTTTCTCCAGAGACAGGTAACTTATCAAGATATTCAAAAGAAAGTAGAAAGAATGAAGCATAAGAAGCAAACTTCCAGCAATTTACTAACACTGTGGAAAAGTGCTGGAATAGATTTGTTCCATCAAAAAGATGTTTGAAGCCTTGCTAATTGCTTTATCTGTTCATCTCACAGTATGAAGCTTTCAGTCTTCAATGGGACTGCCTACTAAAAATAGACAGTGGCACTCATTGGAAGGTGCTAGCATTCAAGCAAGGTCATTATAAATACAGAGGACTAAAACAGAACAAGTGAAAAGGCTAAAGAGAGATCCCCCTCGCCCCTCCCTTAGCCTAGCAGAAGCAACCTTTTCCTTTTGAAGGTTCATGGGTCATCAGAGATAAGCTAGGAACAGCATGGTATTTACACATTCTAGTAGGCAACAAACCTACAACTAACACTTCCATGTTTTGAACACCATTTTACTTTTGTCTTCACTTCCCAACCAGTGCAAAGAGTGAAGTCAAGCAGTACTGAATAACAAACCAGAGCTTGTGTGGGAAGCCTATAAAAGCCAAGCCTAGGAAAATTTTGACAAAAATAAAATACCCCACAGCCTCCTGGCTTTGAAATCTCTATACCGGCATCAAAAATGAAGCAACAAAGATGTTTCAATTTGCAGGGCCAAAGGACACCACTGGGCAGAAATGGAGAAAGGCAGATACCTCTCCCATTTTCATATTTCAATTAAGAACACCAGAAAGCCAGTTCCTGTTAGCCAAATGGTTCATGATTCTAACTGCCCCCACAGCTTCTACGGCTGCATGTGCAGAGCAGCCAAGGCCCAGCTCAAAAGCAATTAAAGCAGAAACCAAAACAATTTTACACTAGACACAAATTCAAAAGTGCCAGCACACAAACAGTCTGTTGGCATAACTGACAGAGACAAATGCAGCAATGTGAGACACTTTCCAAACATGATGAGAAAATAAAAAAAATAAATAATGGAAGCCCTGGGTGAGGAAAGGTTTTTTTCTAGCTGTAGTACTGTGGATCCAAAGGACCCTGAGACAATAAAACAAATATTCATTTTCCTTCAGCCTGGAAATCCAGAGTCCAAATGAAATGCAACCAGAGAAGGTTTTACAACTCTCTCTCTTTAGAGAGAGAGTGTAGGAAACTCACTGTGGTTAAGAAGGCAGGTATAATCCCTATTTCACAGCAGGGACATGCTGTAACTTGTCTATATTGAGAATAAGTCTAGGACAAAAGCAGTAACAGATTTCAGACCTCATGGCTTCTACTCAGACTGTCATCACTACGCTGTCTTTTACTGGAAATACATCTATTACTTGTGGAATCCCCTCAAATTGTTGCTCTGATACCTGATTTTACTTCTAATCAAAGATTCAAGGAACTGAGAAAGACTTCACAAAGCATTTGTTGGTAGGACATGAGTAGACAGGAAACATAATAGCCTTACAGAAAAGCTTTAGCAAACCACAATCCATAGTTTCCAAAAAAAACCCACAAAACAAAACAAAACCAACAACAACTAACAACAACCAACCCACAAAACCAAACCAAACAAAAAACACCACCAAAAACAATGAAGAATCATCCCTCAGTATCAACACAATAGCCATGGCAGGAAAAGGTAAAGCTACACTACTTGCATGCACAATTTACATTACAGTACTCATTCTTGATTCTGTTCTTGTGATATTTCAAACCTGTGACTCATCTGGGCTTTTTAAAGGAACCTTTTGACTAAAGTCATAGAGAAAGGTTACTCTATTAAGCTTATGTTTATACTCATATACATAAACCTCATCCCAAAAGATCATTTACCAGGCTTGTTTGTGTAAATGCTTACTGAGAAGCACATCACTGAAGTACAGAAGTCCTCTATACTTGAACATACAAAAAAATCAGTAATGTGGTAATGAAATGACAAGGTCAAAGTAAGCAAGGTTACAATGCAGTATAATGCATTTTTGCAATCTTAAAAGGGAAATATGCATGTTTTTAATGATTCTAAGTATATGCATTGATTCTGAAAGCATAGAAAGTCTGTGTCTGCAGATGATTAAAGAATTCTGGACCATCAAAAGAGACAGACATTGCTTTGACAGAGTTACAGCACATGTAGCAGAACTTTTGCTTATCCTGTCCAGGAAAGACTGCAGCATGACTGACTCTGCAAGGGCCAGCATCCCAGCACACACGCAGGGCTTGTGCTGCAACACAAGATCCGCTGTACTGCAGACTGAAACAACTGAATTCATTTCAAAGAATGGCAGAATACTAGCAAATGAGAAATAAAAACTTGGAAAGCAATAGGTTTCTCCTATTTACCCACATGACTTATCAAAATGCCATTCACCATATCAGCAGAAAGTCCATTATTCCCAGCTGACAGAGTAATTCATTGCTAGTAGGGCTGAATTGTTTTCTAGTGATTACTTTTCTCAGGTAGCCTCACCTCTCTGCATATAATAATTATTTTACAGACTGGCATTTTGAAAACTAGACCAATTTAAAGCAGTAAGATGCTAAGGTGCAGTAAGAGGAAGTCAGCTGAGCTGACGTAACAGATCAACTGCTGCAAAACCAGGTTCTGTACTCCCTCCGCCTCTTAGCATTCCCAGTTCCAGTCATGCTGGATGTTTCCCTTGGACTAGCTCTGATATTTATGTGATCCTTCAGTGAGTTAATTCACTAGCAGAAAGTTCATCTATGCAGAAGGAGCCTTCTGCAGGTTAGCAGTCTGAACCAACTTCCCAAGGGATCCAACGAACATAAGAACAAGTGAGGGAGGAAAAAGAAGCAGGACTACTCCCAGCAGCAACATAATGCTAATTTGGCTTGGCCTGTCTCTTCAATTCTAATCTTCAGTTTCTTATGAATATCAGACAACAGAATGTAACTTTCATGAGTTAAATTCTTAATGTATTTTGTTAACTAAAAGTATTCTATCCTATATCAGAACCCAGCAAGGGATTCTTGCAACTGCATTGGCCCTGTCAGTGTAAGAAGAATGCCATATACTCGCTATCTGTAGTGGGGTGTTTTTTCTGCAAGCAGCACGATTGAAGGTACTTCTGAAGTCACAGAATCACCAAGGTTGGAAGAGACCTCAAAGATCATCAAGTCCAACCTGTCATCACAGACCTCGTGACTAAACCATGGCACCAAGTGCCACGTCCAATCCCCTCTTGAACACCTCCAGGGATGGTGACTCCACCACCTCCCTGGTCGTTTCAGAACATGGTATCATTTTATGGAAAGGCAATACAATCTGGTCTCACTATAAAATGTGGATTCAACAATCACCTCTGTAATGTAACTTCTATTTAATCTTCTCAATATAAGTCACAGAAGTGTAGAATCATAGTGTCTCCACATGGAGAATGCACAGAAGGCAGAGCTGCTCAGTAATCTGTAGCTATTAGAGTGCCGTTTTTCTTACAGTGTCTGCAACAAAATTATAATGAATTTGTCTTCAGGATAAACTAATTTATCATTGTTTGTCGTGGCTTATGTTGCCTTGGCACTCAGTTTGGCTGACATTATTTAAATTAATACCCTGATTTGCTGCATATTTTCATCAACATCACTTTTCCCATGAGAAATTGATTTCCCTTTCTACTTGTACCTTAAGAACAACATGGCAAGATGTAATTCTCGCCCAGTAACATTTATGCTGATGTATGCAAAACTCATAATTCCTATTAATTAAAAAAAAAAAAAATCAATGTTGCAGTATGATTTGAAATTTTCTCATGCTATTACTTCATTTCAGGGAAAGAAAACAATATAGACAAAAATTATATTATTATTCACAGTGAGAACTCATGTGGGTCCTTGCATCATGAGATCGGAATATGCCAAAATATTATCCTCTGAAAACACCAACATTATGAAGCTCATGGGTTTGTTATATGAAAAATGCCACCTTAAGATATTTTTGTGACCCCCTGCAATGTGAAAATATGAATTCTGTACTCACAGTAGCATTTACTGCTTTTAAGAATCATTACACACTTCAGCACACCAGTGAGTTTTGTACTGACTTTTCACACTGGAATCTCTGACGCCGAAGCTGCAGGCACCCTGATTCATTACACATGAAGTGCTTGAGCCCTCCTTAGCTCACAGACAGATCCAAAGGGGTATGTCATTCTTCACTTAGAGACAGCATCAACAAAAGGTTACTGATATTATCAGTACTCTAAGCAAAGTCGTTTAGACTGGAGTTCTTACAAGGACATTCAGAACAACTAAAAGGGGAGAATCTACTGACAAAATACCACTCCAGACTTTCCTGAAGACAAAAAAATAGACAAAAGAAAAAAGAAACAAACACCAACCCGAACGCCATAACACACACAAACAACAAAAGCCACCAAATAAAACACAAATAACAACAAAAAAAGACACCCACAACACAAAAACCTAACAAAAAGTAACCAAAAAAAACCCCAAACAACACATTCAAGCACAGGCAGTACCTCAAATAAAACAATCCTTTGTGTTAGGGGAATATTTACTTAACCTAGAGACTGTTCCCAAAACAAGATGCAGTTTAACAAAGTCAAAGCTTTCACCTTGTTACAGGAATATACTGGCATTCCCCAAGCTTTTGGCAGAGCCTGCTATTTTTAATAACCACTACTTCACTGAGCAAAGAAGGAGCTCTGCTCTTCTGCACCTCTGTGAAATACTGCACAATGAAGCACAAGCTGCAGCAGAGAGCTGAAAATGCAAGCCCTCCACTTTCCATAGTCTTGTGCAAATACATCCTGCTCAGATGCAACATCAGACTGACTACGTGCTCATGGCAAGAAATTTGGAGCCACCTCTCCCAGGCCTCATTTTAGGCAACTTTTGACTTGCCATGTGATACCAAGCAACTGAGTTCCCATTATTTATTTATAAGTTACATCTAATTATCTAGGCAGCCTAATTAGCTCATCTGGAAAGTGATCTGAAATATACAGATAAAAGATAATGTGGATTTCTCAACTCATCATCTGTGCCAATAAAACACTTATTTCACAACAATTAGATCTAATTGTATTTTTGATAGCTGCTGCCTCATCCCTAGAAATTCCAGCTCTGGAAGTCACAAATAGAAAACTCACCGGGATGCAATGTTAATGAAGTGGTATGTGAAACATCTAGAGATAAGGGTAATATGCTGAAGGCCCTTTTGCAATCACTCAACATGTAGCAAAACCTTTCCCAGTTAGGTTCTCACTCAAATGGAGAATTAAGAGATTTACTTTCAAATGGTGTCCCACCTCTAGCACAGTGTGTTTCCAGCACTGTTTTAAGCTTGTCTTCAAAAAAAAAAAAAAGGCCTAGGAAATTCATTCTAATCTTGACTAAAATATCACAGAAAGCTTTACTAATTATGTCTTACTACTTCAAAGAGAAGCCTTATAGTCACTTTGAGTATTTTGTGAAAAAATTAGTAAGACCCTCAGAAAAGACAGAAAGCTTGACTTTGGCAGGGGGATCTGGGCAAGATGAGTGAAGTAAAATGGAGGCAGAGTAGGTAGCCTGAAGTGCTACAGTGGTTACACCTTCCATGCTCTAAGTCATGAGCCAGCTCGGAAAAGGGATTCTGATAGACCACAAACAGAAGGAGAGAGCTACTCTTTCCACTCATGTCCATTCAGCACATAAGTTTTCTGTTAAAGAAATGAAACACACACACCCCCATACATTAAGGTTTTCTACATTTTTAATCCCAACTGGTTTTAACCAAGTATTTTTCCTTTGCTGTATGAACTGGGATTTCAAAAGTAACCCAAATTTCAATGTTTGACTGCAAGCATTCTGTGTCCCACACCACCTCATCTCGTGCATATGCACTGTGCACACATTAGCCTAATGGCTTCACAGTCTTTGATACATTTTACCATCCTAAATACCCCTGGAGGAAAATTTTCAATATAAAACTAAGTACAGTTGGCCTACTGGGCATGACTTCTTTTTTTAAAGTCAAATTATTTTCAAACACACAGATCATTTTAAATAACACAAAACACACTGTTTTAAGTAAGAAAACAGAGCAACTTTTAATACAGCTTGACCAAGACAAAGTCGTATGGTTTATGATTTCCTCTGGATGAGATCCCATCTCAGCACTTCATTCAATTACTTCAAACAATCACTCAGACAAAAAACCAAAACAACAACAACAAAAAAAAGAAGACAAAAAAACCCCCAACAACCCACCACCAAACCAAAAAAGAAACAACCACCAAACAAAACCCCCTTGCTTCAATTTTCTCTGGCCCTAGCCGCTGCTGGTAAACAGATCAGCTGTCCCAGCTTCCTGGAAAATGATCTCCCACAGAATCAGGGAGGTGCTGCTGCAAACAAAGCTCTCAAAGCAGCAGAGAAATTTGGCTCCATCAGCAAGTGAGAAGGCTGAGGCAGGGGAACTGAGACTGAATTGATTGCACAAATCACTACATAGTCAAACCATCTAACCATCTTTGTACCTTTCTCCTCTATTCTTGTCCACACATCGGCTGCTTGTTTCCCATCACATTACCACAGAGAAGGAAAAGGAAATGAGGACTTTTCCTAGGAGGTGGGAAACAATACAAGTGGAAAATACAATTTCTTTTTCTCCCCTGCTTGACTCTGTCATCTCTTATTCCCTCATTTCAGCTACATCCATGTTTTCCTACCAAGTCCATGTTTATCCCCAAGGTGGAGGAAATGTTGCTGCTCTTCAATGTTGGCTCGATTGGAGCTTAATAAAGTCAACTTTCACTCAAAGTTTAGCAAAACAAATAACTGTCCTCATTATTGTTCCTTTTTCTGATTTTGTTTAGCTTGGGTTTGTCTAACAAATGCACACCTGCCCATTACAGTGTAACACTGCTGCATTTTTTGTCAGTGATGAGCAAACAGCATTTCTTTCAAGCACAGCTATTAGGGAGACAGTACTTAATTCTCTGAATTTCTCAGAAGATGTTGCAGAAATACAGCCAACCATAGTCAAAATTAAGTGTGGGGAATCTACATGAAAATTTCTGTACAAAAGGGTCACGGGGACACGTGTTAAAAGTGATGTTGAAACGTTTAGTGCACCTATGGGGCCCTACTTGGTATGCCCACACCCTACTCCATCAGCTACATTCTCTTTCAGACCTCTCACACCATGAGATTCAGCTTCTGTCCCCAGCTCACTGCAACCTCCAAGTATCAGAAGCACATCCCTATATAGGGATGCAAATTCAATAGTCCCTCTCTTAAACAGACAACCAGTGCAGGAAATAGAACACCTGCAGAAATATTTGCTGCATCTAAGCCTTGAGTAGAACTGGGATTATAAGATTCCTGGGGTTTTATTCCTGGTTCTTATTAAGAGTTCTTTTTGCAATACTTTGTACTGGACTCAGTTATATTTCTTCCATCTGTAAACAAAGAATATCATCAAATCTATAACTGAGGGACATTTTGAAGCTTAATTAAATGGTATTAAAGTCCTTTCAAATCTTTAGACGCCAGGCACTACATGAAACAGCATTATTGCAATTTTCATTTCTCTGGGAGATATTAATAGTAAATGTTCCCTGCACCCTCATGGCCTGTGTATAGTAGAGATCTGCCTCAGCAAGAACCATATATAACTGAAGGCTGGGCTCAGGAGATACTGAAACACTTAGCCAAGACAGACAGATTTCACTGTATATGAACTGCTAATTTTTTTACATCAATCCTTTCAACAGATGAGCCAACCTAGAGCAATATGTAACTCAATTAAAGTTCTCTTTCCTACCTTAACTTGGAAAACTAAATTAGCACCTTCAGGACACTAATAAATATTACACCATATTTGATTATTTCATTAACAGTCAGAGTTTTGAATAAATTTATTTTCCTTCAAAACTGCCACAGGAAAAAATCCTGATCTTTACCAAGAAGCAACCAAACAGTATTTTAACACTAACTGTGGGCACGTGGTGTTATACAGCTTTCTGGACAATAATTTCAGCACAATGTATCTCATAAGCAAGCCAAATGCATAACCAGAAGATTCACGACCACCTTATTTTCATACATTGACACACATATTCTTGACACACAAGCGACAGGGGCTACAACTGCTGCCCACAGCCTTCATATGTGGTCCATTCTTCCTCAAGGAAAAGTCAGCAGCAAAATCTCCCACGGATCGAGCCCATGAACTACCAGCTGGAATGCATAAATGCAAATGTTTGCAGCTAAAAATCCCAGCCCTTAACATGCCAAAATAACAAGAAAAAGATGACAAGGAAAAAAAAAAAAGGGGGGGGGGGGGGGGGGGCGGAGGAGAGCGGCAAAAAAAAAAAAAGGCTCTGTACTCAAAACAAGTAACAGCTTGCATCAAATCTCTATTTCATCACAATAAACCTATGGCAAAAAGCATGACTGATTTTTTAACCACTGTGAATGAAAACAAGATGCAGCAATTTTATGGACTCACTAACGTCAAACAGACTCTTTCTATATTTGATCAATATTCCTACATTAATTACAAAGGCTCCAGTTATTCCGCTTTTCCCCACCCCCCTTAGAGCATAAAATCAATGCTTCAAACGTAAGTCATCATAGTTCTTCCAAAGGTTCCAGTGCCAGAAGAGGCTATACTACACTTGGATTATTTTGCTCTTTTGTTTGCAATAGGTTAACAACTTGGACAACCTGTTGAATCTTCTCGCATGGTTTGGGGCAGCTACAGTTTTTCTTCATGTTCTTAAGCTGTTCATGTATTTTGACCACACCTAAAAACATTATTGAAATCTCCTGTCAACCTGGCTGACACTGGACTGAAGTTCATAAGCACATGGACATAGATACATGTGATCCTCTGTTTTGACCGCAGAAACGTGAGTTCAAACTATGAAGCTGAAGTTTAGGAAATGTAACTCTTGGGAAACAAAAAGCTATCAAAAAGAGTGAAAGCCTTCCATCCATTCCAGCGCTTACCTCTATTTTCCACCTTTAGATACCTGATACACCAACTTTTACTTCATTTGCCATTGTCCTGTTCATAATTTTGATATCACAGAAGTACAGAGCACCAGCAAGTGAGATAGATCCATCTACTGAATAAACCCTGGAGTCAATTTTCAGGAAGCTAGTCATGAAATTAAACCTACTCTGCAAACAGACCTCTGTCTACAGCTTATCTGTCTCATGTGGTTAGGTTCCCCCATTTCTGTTCTCTTTTTCTGGTTAGTTGTCAGTATTAGTAGGCAGAGAACCTGTCCATTCCCATTTTCAAATTCCTATGCTCACTGCTAAGGCAGTGCATTCAAAATGCTTTGATAACACTTGCAAGCCAACCGAGATTAAATTCACTGCTCAGATCACATGCGTGTTTCGAAGTATAATTGACTGGTTGATCTACAGAAGTGTATTTACAGACACTACAGAAAATTCTTTCCAGGGTTTTGGTCACGGGAAACATGCCAAAACACTAGTCACCTCCCAAAGCATAAGTCCCCACCAGCTGCAGGGTGTGATTAAACATTTAGAGAACGCAGCCTACCATTCAGAACAGATCTCTAAGATCAGCCAGTCATTCTTCACATTCATAGATATGAAAGCACTGCTGCACATTGAGAACTTGGCTTTTGTCACAGTTTAAAACAAAACAAAACAAAAAGCCCCCAACAACAATCAAAATACTAGAGCTGTTAATCCCTGGAAGGCCTTGTGATCACATTCCTTGACATGTTTGATAAATATGGAAATAGTGAAAAATGTTCTGACTTGTTAAACTCGCAGTCTCTTTAATGTACTTCTCAGCCCTGGCATGCACAGACTGCTGACTTGGCACACTTGGGGGACCTTCGCTCACCTTTCTCAATGGGCTCATGCTGATAAGTCTGAGTTCCCCCATGAGCAGAACAAAGTCATGCTTATTAAAATGTTTACTTAGTTCATAAAGTAGAGCAGTGCTGTCATGAAAATAGATGTCAGAGGAAAATCTCTGTGGCCATATGCATACAACTGCAGATGATAAAAGACATTAAACTGGAATTTGAATGACTCTTACTCTTTAACGTAGACTAGAATAAAACTTCTTTAGGTTATATGAAAGACAGACCTCTAAAGAATAACACCTGCTTATGCCCACTGATGAAAAAGACTGTGTTCACACATAGAAGCTACCTGTAAAAAATTTAGCTTGCTCTTGTCATTTTTGTCCTACAGTATGATTAACTACCAATGGGTTCATATGACAATGACCATGGGTGCAGGTAGCTTAGAATACTGCAGATCACTGATTTTTCATATCTATATATTTATCAGTTTTTAGATTATTACAGTACACATGAGCTCTACAGTAGCTTTTACTTTGCTACAGACAATAGATTGCTTCAGCCACAGGAATAAAGTACAATATTACAAAAAGTGTGGGAGAGAAAACTCCTATGCCTACATACTACTGGCTACTAATTATTTTGGGGGGGGAAAAAAAGAAAGAAAGAAACAATGAGTTCTGCAAACTAAGCTGTTTTCCATTGGGGTTGTCAAGATGCTTGACTGTGTCAGCCTAGCTTCCAGCTGTTATGTTTGAAAAACAAAACACACTTGACACTTACAGATTATAAGTTTTTGAAAGGTATATGACAATCACCTAATCCTATTACCCTGAGGATCTTAACAGATAATAAACACAGTAATTACTGCACAATAATCAAAGTAATCAGAACTCCCTTTGGTGGCCTAGTAACTTCAGAATCAATTAAGACAGACAACAGAGAGACAGAACACAGATGTATACAGAGGATATGCTGGGTTTGCCTCTGCTGGGATGTATTTTTCTTTCCTTTAGACCAAACATGATCTTCCATTGCTTGACATTTCTTCTCTGAAACGAGAAGATATAAGGAGGTGAACAAGGTGTGCAACTTGCAGGAGAACACACAAAAAGACTTTGTGTACAAGCAACCTCCTGATGTGTTAAAGCAGAATAGGAGAGAGAAAAAGAGCAGATGAGTTGCTGAGTATGCTGCAAAAGAGACTGAGTTAGGTCAACAAAATCAGAATTAACTGCTTCAGTAGTTACTTAAGGCTGATAGGCAGGAAGCAGCACACCCCAGCACCTGCAACCTCAGTTGGACTTCCCTCTACATAGCTCATACCTCGGCAATGCAAAAATAATAGGTTTAATAATGTAACACTAGCACCCTGTGCTTATAGGGAAACAATAAGAACAAAGATGGAACACATTTCTACTTCCTGTGACATGACGCTGATTTGTTTTATTGTGAAGTCTATTTCACAGCTGATTATGAATTCCTGGTGTACTTCGACTACTGCAATAGTACCAGGATTAATTCCTTTCTCTTAGCACTTAACTGCAGTCTTGATTAGTAAGTGGCATATGAAAGCTTGTGAAACAAGTACAAGATCAATCAAATTTCCTCTTAGACCATGTCATGGGTTAAGTTGAATATCTGTTGCTGTAATTCAGCTGTTTTCTGCTTTATGCTGTGGTGTGGTTTTTTTCCTGCAAATAGGAAACATTTGTACATAGTGTTACTATCTTATCTAATTTATATTAAACTCAACCCTTTATCTCAACCCAGAATTTTGTGTGTGTTTCACTTTTCTCTCACTTCTGTACTGGGGAGAAACAGGCAGGCTAGCCCATTACAGTGTGTTAACCCATTACATTCCAATTGGGCATCCAAACCATGCAGCACAAAAGCAGCTGTCTTAACTAAAACAGTTGCATTTGGCAGGAGACAAAAGGGTTGAGATTACAAGAAGCGAGATAACAAGAGGATTCAGTTAAGGCTTGAGGCTTGTTAAGAGAGTTTTATATAAGTTTTTTCCTGTGGTGTGTGCACTATGTTGATGTATTTGCTTTCCAGGAGTGGCTGGGGCTGACGTGCTAGCATTCTATATATATTCCTTCCAATGATGAGTGTTATCTCCAGGGAATTGCTTAGAGCTGTGATGTTGCTGTGCCTGTTATTAGCATGCCAGGTTTTGTTCAGAGAAATGCAGATCTCGCCCAGGAGTGCCACTGAAAGATCTGTCCCAATGCTAGGCAATTATGAGTGTTTGAGAAAATTCTTAGGCCAGTGGTCCCCTTCAGTGGTTTGGAGTTTCACCCCAAGCAAGTGCAAAATCCTGACAAGACAGTGAAACATTTGGAAAGAGTCTGTTGGCAGCCTGAGTGGCTGAAATCATTGCGGTGCGTCGGGGCCTGGCCCATGCCTATCAAGTCCTTCTCATCGCTGTTCAGAGTGCTCTGGGACAAGAGAAGGTCTCTGGGCCTTCAGACAGACCAGGAGGCATAGCAGCTGCACCAGAGAACCAGCCTGTACCAGTATCAGCTGCCCCGGCGTGGAAAAAAGAAGCATACACGGAAAACAGCTCATCCTGCAAAACATAAGAACAAACCAGGCCCATCACAGAAACTTGCTCACTTGGATTTTATCTCTGGTTTTGGAAGATGACCAAGGACAAACAGTGGATGAAATAAGCAGCAGGCCTCAGCAATGAGAGAAAAAAAAAAAAAAATCTCTCTTCCTCTGTCTAGGCCTGTGTTTCAGCAGTAAAGGAACTCTTCCAGGAGGTCCATCAACTCAAGAAGAATATGTTCTACTCCCTGCCTGTATGGTCCCATGTTTCAGCTCTGAGGAGCAGGGGCTCCCCTGTTTGAGGGAGAGCATCTGGGAGGTACACACCACGGCATACCCTGTAGTTTTACTTGTGTCACCATGAGGAGGACACAAGGAAGTGGGATGGAATTACAAGGGAATTCTCACCAAAGAACTCCGCCTCAGTTTCCAGTGGAAAGTCACCCAAAAAGAGCAGACAAGATGATACTGCTTCTGATCCTGCTGATGGGAATCCCAAAGCATCTTCACAAGACACAAGTAATTCCAGTCAGAATTAGAGAGGCCCTGCCTCCAACCAGATGGAGAAGGACAATGGGGTTCATTGGACTGTACAGAACCAATGGCTAGGCAAGTTGAAGGGGAGGACTGGTCGTGGACTGATCCAGACTGTACTGGAACAGAGTGGAACTCCAGAGCACCTGCAGTGAGAAGCCTTCTTTGTTTCTTTTGCATTCCTAAATACTATTTACCCTATGCTGAAATACGCAAAAGACAGTCATTTAAACTGCATTTCTCTAGCATCTTCATCTAACTCAAGTTCTCTCATCCCCAATATTACCATGTATTGTCTGTCTTTGGTTTAATAGTACTCTACCTACAAACTTCATCCTGACAATAAAAGCTACTAGAAAATACAATTAGGTCACTCCCAGTGCAATGGGAGGCTGCTAGATAAAGAAACATTTCTAACCACCTTCTGTCACAAAGCTCATTATATGCATAAAGTTTTCAGAAAGAAGGAAGTTTAATTTCTTTTTTTTGGCACTCAAGCAAGATGCCACTTAAGAAAATGCTGTCACAGTGACAGTATGCATGAGGATCCTGTATCTGTAAATTAGTACAGATGGGGGTGTTAGGCCCCTTAACTGTCTAGCACTTCCTGTTATAATTCATTTTCAGTCTCGTAAAACATTATTGAACTTGACATTTTGTTTTAATTTTCCATGATCAGACTTAAAACAAGGCTATAAAAAGTGAATTACATGTGCACAAGATGTCTTTCAACAAAAAATTACTCATTTTGTTTTCTCTCCATTCTGAAGCTTGTAATCTGAGCCCTCACTTAATGCACACTGCTAAAGTTCTGTTCTGAACACCAAATTACTCTTCTTTTTACTGACTGACACCTATGTTAAGTGCTTCACAGCTGCTTTGCCTTCAAAATACCTCTGTCCTGAGAGATGGATTAATCCTATTTTACAGATAGGGAATGGAGCCACAGACAGGTTAATGTAAAGAGTTTTGAGTGGCTGCTTTGAGCCACTCAGAACTTGATTGTTCAGTTAGATATTGCATGCTGTAAGATTTAATTTGTTAAAAGAACAGCTGCTACTGAATAGTAGTCGTAGAAGTGAGCACTTCTAATCTCACAAACCAAGCATCCAGAAAGTTAGATGTACTGTTAATGATCAGTTGTGAAAAATCTGCTTGTGAAGATTTAGACATCACTAAATATACTTAGATATGTTTATATAACCAAAGGCATATCTGACTCTCCAAGAAAGAATTCAGCTTTCCTGATTAGGTTTTATTCACTTAAGGGAAAAAAACACACTATAATTCTCAACTTTTCCAACCAGTGAGGCAAACACTTTCCTTCACTGCAAACAGACCCATTCTCTGAATAGACAGAGGCAAAGAGATCAGGTAAAATACACAACAGGGAGATCACATTATTCCATAATAAAGAAAGGAAACAAGTAAGGTTGCATAGAAAAATTTGATCTCCAATTCCCTAATTCTTGACTCTCCACCATACTACCCTCAAGCACATTTCACGTTCTTTTTTAATAGTTTTGTATTTGTTTCACATGGGTTTTAGTATTGAAGAACCTCCATTATTCTGATTTATTTGAGCTTATGGTCTAGGTATGAATAGACAACTTATAGGTGAAAAGCTCACTATTTCTTGACCAGCAACCAGAAGACTGTTTAAGTCTGGGAGCCCTTTTCATTGTGTATCTATCTTCTATATGACAATCAACAATGATTCTGTTCTTTAAAAAGTAGAAATAAAAAAGGCTTTTTGCTATCTGGTAAGCTAACAGCTCAGTGACTGTCTTAAAAGAGTTATCTACATCTGCTGCAAGGAATTACAATGGAAAGAAGCAGCAAAGGAAATTACGTGTTCTTCATGAAGCACATTTTTCTGTAATACCAGAGTGTATTGCTAACACACCAAATAACAGAAACTCAATCTGAAATTCATAATAGAGAACATTTATGTAAGAGCTACATTTGTTTGACATTTAACTCAAAATTTTATTACCTTGGCTCCAGTGTAGCTTTGTTCTTTCCACGTATGGACATAATTACTTTAATTGCTACCAAATATTTCAGTACATTCTTGAAAACATGGAATTTTTTTAAAGCATATATATACACACCTTGAGAATTAGAAACTTCAATGCATAGAAATGTTTCTGTTTATACCACTATATTTCAGTTGAGATTTTTCCTACATTCTGATGAGTCCAAAGCAGCAAGTGCAGCAGTTGATTTTACTCACTTTCAAGCACTGAAAACACACTTCAGGCCATTAAGGCAGGTTATGAAGCTCCTGCTGAGATTGCAGGGAATTTTATGTATTTGTCTTTAAACCACAAAAACAACAACAGATTACTACAGATATTTATGCACAAGAGAAAAGTTGGTCTCATTTGAAACATTACATATTTGACACTATCATTTCAGATTGCATCTGGACTCACTGCTAACCTGAGATTTAAATCTTCTGACATTCACGTCCATTAACAGTTTTGACTATGATCTTCAAGGTCCTTTCCAAACTAAATGATTCTATGATTCTGACAATGTTGGCTCTACCACTGACTCACTCAGTGATCTTTGAAGTAGTCATTTATACTCTCCATGCTTTAGTTACCTATCCATAGATTTATTTCTTTTATATCAAATCAGTTTTTTTGAGGAACATTTGTAATGCACTTTGAGACTGTAAGATAAAATATCTTAAGCTTTCAGAGTGTTTGAAGTCTTGCTTAGCAAAGTGAAGACTCAGGTCATCCTATCTAAATGAGTTGCAAGCATTTTTAATCCCTAAATTTTACTAAACTCTGTGAGAAAAAAAAGTTAGGCAAATGTATCCTGCAACTTCCATCCCCTTGTGGCGCATCTCAGCTGATGATGACTCAAACTTTCCTGTGGCCACATGAGGATCTGAAAGCTTGCCTGATAGAATGTGACCTTCAAGGGCTAAAAGTGTTTCCAAGTGTCTGCATAGTATGTTTGTTTATTTTGTTTACTGAGATTCAAGACAACTCAAAATGATTGATACAACGTTTAGCATTCAGAACCTCCAGTGTCAACACTTTGCAAGAAACCTTGTGTTATTCTTGGCAAAACACTGGAGAAACTAGTAAGAAAATATTCAGGATACCTTTGTATGTCAATGAACTGGAATTTTTCACAGAACAGTCTCTTGTAAATTTGTCTGCACCTAGTTCAATCAACCAAATTTGCAGCTGTTAACAGGCTGTGCTTCCATATGCTACCCTATATAAATACATCTCCTAGGACAGAAACTGGTTCAGGGTCCAATTGCTTCAAATGGTACCAAAAAAAAAAGAAAAAGAAAAGCATACACAATGAAGTTAACCATCAAATGAAGTACAATCAAATGTAGGTTACAGGAAAACTGCTTTCCTCTGACTTTGTGCAACAAAGTCTAAGGGCAGAGGAGATTTCTCAGCTTTGGTCACATACACAGTGTAGACAACAGCTCCAGTTTAGGCCTCCTGATCTCAAGAGAAACGTATTTCCTCTTATTTAGGGCCAACTAACTGTGCCCATGATGGGTGGACAACATTTAAGACACTTCCAGAGATAATTCCTGAGATAATGCCTGTAACCTAACTGGAGTACACTGCATAGTCAGAAAACACAAAAGATCTTTATAAAGAATTTCAGCAAGTTGCTTCAGATGATTTTCAGAGGCTTTGCTTCATTACTCATATTTCTTATTGTCTGAAACCTCAACTTTATCTTTCAAAAAAGAAAAAAGAAGGGGGGGGGGGGGGGCAGAAAAAAGAGGGGAGCAGAGTTGTAAACATTTCTTAACTATTTGGGAAGGTACTTTTGCTCGAGGTCTGTGTTGTTTGTCCAATTATCTTCACTTGGTCATTTCAGACCAATTAGACACAAAAGAAGGGCATGGGAGTTAACTTCAGGTTATTGTTTGCTTTCTACACTGCATTTATTATTTCACATCACCTGGAATTATGAACAAGCTCGTGTGAAAATATGGAAATATCTAGAATTCACCAGGGTCTGGAATTAAAAATAGAGATCTATGCAAACTATAAAGAAAAATGCTTTCAAGGTTTTTTTTCCTTCACATTGCTAAATAAAGGAATACCAAAAAAAGACATCCTCTGATAAACAAGAGCCTTAAAAATGCTTCTGATTGACAGTGACATCACTGAGCTCTCTGCTGGCACTAACTACCCTGTGAAAACTTACCTCATCAATGTCACACCATCAATCCCTGAGGAATACCCCAAGGTTGTAAACACAGGATATTCTTAGCAACAAGAAGCTTCATCTTTACAGAAAAAAAAACTAACTATTCTATCAAAAAAAAAAAAAAAAAGAAATCCCAAGCAACTACCAACATGCATTTCAGTGCTACACAGAAGCAAGCCATGGTACTACTGTATTCTTAATCAGTGCCCAGCAAAGTAAAAACAGTAATGCTCTTACTAAATTAGATAGAAAAGTTAAAGGATAGGCCTGGTACAAAGGTTAGAGCAGCACATCTAGCGGCACATTTAGCCTGGAGAAGAGGCGGCTCAGGGGTGACCTTATTGCTCTCTACAACTGCCTTAAGGGAGGTTGTAGACAGGCAGAGGTTGGTCTCTTTTCCCAGGGAACCAGCACCAGAACAAGAGAACACAGTCTCAAGCTGCACCAGGGGAGGTTAAGGCTGGAGGTTAGGAGGAAGTTTTACACAGAGAGAGGGATTGCCCATTGGAATAGGCTGCCTGAGGAGGTGGTGGAGTCACCATCACTGGAGGTGTTCAGAAGGAGACTTGATAGGGTGCTTGGTGCCATGGTTTAGTTGATTAGGTGGGTTGGATTGGTTGATAGGTTGGATGCGATGATCTTGAAGGTCTCTTCCAGCCTGGTTTATTCTATTCTATCTGCATTATCGGGTCATCCACTATGACCTCTGAAATCGTATCAGAGCAGTGGCTGAACTACAAATATAGCCCACTTATTCCCTGAAAACCATGTGGTGTGCATTCACAGTGACTGATTATTAGCAATTTAAAAAGTACTACTGCTTGGATAATAAAAGTTTCTACTTTTCTTTTTATAGGTTCTGAAGTCTCTGAGGAGTACACGGTTTAAAAATACAAGAGGCAGAGATCTTTAGAACAAAGATCTCTCTTTTGTAATTCCAGTGTTGTGAATCTTAAAAAAAAAAAAACAACAAACCAAAAACATCTCAACTTTGGTGAAAACCAGATGTGTAATTCAATTGCTGTTGGGCAGCTGCAAGGACATTCTGTCTTTGAAGCTGTCACATTGACTTTCCTTACAAGTCACACTAAGCTCTTCAGTGTCACATTCTCGCATGTCTATATAGATCAGGAAAAAAAATATAAAAAAAATAAAAGAAATAACACATCCCAGCAAGATTTCTGATGAGTTCTTCCCTTCATGTGTGACAGGTCCATTCACAGAGCCAGTCTAAGATGATCACAGGGTAACAACTCTCGACACTGTTTTCTGCTCCAAAGGAAAGGTTTTTAGTGTCAGAATGCAGGCAACCTCCCAAAGCAACAAAGGAGACATCCATCACTAACACTGGAACAAGGTAGTCGTGTTGAGTAAAATAACAAACATCTGGTACAACTTAAAGGAGTAATCTGGAGCAGTCTTCTGAGGTCTTGTATAGGTTAAAATAGTTTTGACACGTATCCAAACCCTGAATCTAGAATCACTCTGCCTATGATACAACTGTGACCAGTATCTAAGCCAATAGTTGATTTATCATGAAAATAGTAATTTCCCCTTCTATTTATTCTGAATAAGCTCTAAGGATAAACATGACTGAAAACATGGGTCAGACCACAGGCTGGCTTGTCTACAGCTAAACTGCAAAACAATCATTACTTCAAACATTTCCTCTAACTCAAATCATTTCACATCATCTATTAGCAGATACAAAGTTAATTATACATAGCCACTAATTTTCTGCAACCAGGCATAAAATTTGAATGACTAGATCCTGCTTCCAAGAAGGAGGAAATAAAGTGAAAGAAAGCAAAGTTGTAATCAGACTGGTTTCTAGATCTAATGTAGATGTATCCTCTCTCTTCTCAAAGGCTGTCTTTAAAGGAAAAAATGTTGCTTTTCATCCCCTTCCTTACCTTCTGGCTTTTTGCCTCTCATCCTTTCTGCACAAACACACACTGATCAGACCTTGCAGTCATTCATTTATACAGAAATTGAAAAAAATATGAAGTGCATGTTTTCCTCATTCATGTAATTTCTTTATTCTGGACAAAGGACAGTTGCTTCATAATGCTGGGAAGGAGGGAAGGCCTTTTTGTAGCAGTATCATTTAACATGCTTTGCAGAAGTAATTCTCCACTCCTAATGAGAATATGCTTGCTTAATAGAAAGATTAATTTCAAAGTCCATTCTTTGGAAGAAAAAAAATAAGTCTACATACATGAGAAAGACCACTCAGCGTTCTTTTCATGTCGGTTTAAGCTAGCTGAGGTACCTTGAGAGCACACTAACAGGATATAAAATGTTTTGTGCTTGATGCTGCTTTTAAAACTTCTTGCAACACCCCACTGCTAAGGGCTTCCAAAACACCACTTTAAAATTATGCAAAACTGTATCTGCTACACAACTTCATTAGAGGAGTGAGGCACCATACAAACTCATTACATTATATCCATGTCCATCTGGGTTTTCTGCAGATCAAGGAAGAACCTCCTAAAACACTTGCACCTCTCCCAAGTCAAGACAAACAGGTGCTCATTACAGCGTCACCAGTAAAAGAACCACAAGTAGCTTTGGAGTATAGAGGTTTCCTTAAGATCTGATTCGTATTTTTCAAATGTCTTTAGCACACAATAAGAACAACTTCAGCAAGAGATGTTTGTCTCTCACTTAGAGCTTTAAAGGACAATTTAGCTCAACCAGTGTTCAGCCCAACCAGTTTTCAGCCAAGCTTGGAAGCCCTGCAATGAGGGCAGCAGTCTCTCTTTGTATGCGAGTAATTATTCATTACCTCAAACCTATGGAGTCGGCAGTTCTGAAACAATGCTACGGCTGTCTATAGCCACACCACTGAGCCTTGTGAGATATTAAACAAAACCAAAGAGGAACAGGCTTTCATGTCAGCTGCACATTCAACAATGATAGAGTAGGTTTTTCTCAAAAAGTGAGCAACCACGAACTTGCCAATACAAAGATGTTAACAGCTGAGTCAGTGACACCTTAACACTAAAACCCAGGCCTCTCTGACACCATTCACTTAATTACTTTCTTTATTGTAAGTCTTCAGACTTTAAAACAGCTTGAGCTTGGGGGGAACTCCTGTTTTCTGTCATTTGGCAACTCATAACCTGCGGGGCTGTTTCATTTAGAATAAAATGTTAGAAAGGTGATCAACAGTAAATCACTGCACCATGCACTTAAAAGTCTCATAAAGTGAAGAGCTGGAAAGCAGGGACAACTCACGTAAAAACAGAGGGGAGGAGATGATTTGCTGCTTATGGCAGCAGACTGTAAGTTAATACATCTGGGTTCCATTCCATACATTAAATGGGAATACCACCATGTGCTTCACAGAAGTGGAAGAACATTTTCTTCATCAGCATTTGCAAAACATTTTGAGATTCCAATATACAGAATTTACCATTAGGGCGTTACTTTACTCTGCAAAATATTTTATGAAGCAAAAACAATGGTTTAAAAATATGTAGCACCTTATTCCCTCAAAGTCTCTGACAACTGGCTAGTACTTTCCTATGTCCACATTAAAAGTCAGGTTACCAAAAGAGAAGGATTACATACATAAATATCAACACCTTACTTTTCTGAGCAGAGAGCAGACAAATTTCAAATCATGCATTACCTCAGTCTCTTAATTCAACAACTGAACGTAAATATTTAGATTTGAAAATGCCAGTCTTAAAGTGCTTACAAATTGAAGACTTAGACTACCAAATAATATTTTGCAAAAGTAAAACACCTACTTCAGGTAAGTGTCCCACTAACATACCTCAGATGAAACCTAAAATGCACAAACTAATTCAAATTTTGCTTCAGCTAATCTACAAGTTTTCTTCAGTTGGAAAAGGTCTGTGTTGTGAATGCTAGCCTTTAAAGAAACTATTCTGAAACCTAACCAAAATATTTAGATGGCTCAACACTCAAAACAGCAAAACAAACTCAATTTCCTACCTATCACATCTGTTTCTAAATTAACAGGCTACAAGTCAATCCCTCGCCATTTCAACTCTGGCACTAGAGTCCTGTCCTGATACTCTTCCTCCAAATTCCCAGGCAGATATAAAGTAAAGCTTGACAGCACAGTAATACTAAAACATCAAATTGCATCAAAACAACATCTGACTGATCTCAGCTCTACTTGTTTGCACTCACTACTGCCAGAGAAGCAAGGTGTCCTCCCTAATATCCCAGTAAGGTCATTGAGAGCTTCAGTATGTGTACTGGATCCAGCTGTTGCTGGATGGGCAGCAATCTTCTGCTGCTGAAAAGTAGTGACTGCCTTTGCATCATCATTTTTTAATCCCCCCCACTTCATGTATTAAACTGTCTTCACCAGAACCCATGAATTTTTCTTGGTTTTCCTCCTTCAGCTCTCTCTCCAACCCCGCTGAGGGGAAGGAAACAAGCAGCTGGCAGGTGCTTAACTGCTGGGCTTTGCCTATCCACTGCAGAATGGTATCAGGAAAAGACACAAAACATATTTCATTGGTACATTGGTGTCTAATTATCACATTTTACCTTCGATTGACCTTAAAAGACTAAGAATCGAAGATAATGAATAGTTACTCACATACAGAGACTGCAGCCCTTATTGCGTTGCTTCCTAGCTTGACCCAAAACTGGTTGAGCTCAATACAAATACAGACAAATTATACACCAGGTCTTCTAGAACTTGAAGTTTGTACAACAAAAGTTCATCTGGGGATGAAAGTTTGGCTTGTGCTGCATAACTGCATTCAAAGAAACGTATTAGTTTTAAGAAACACTTCTTTATATTTTCTAAGGATTATTTTTAACAGTGATACCAGTGATTGCCCATTGGAATGGGCTGCCGGGGGAGGTGGTGGAGTCACCATCATTGAAGGTGTTCAGGAGGAGACTTGATGGGGTGCTTGGTGCCATGGGTTAGTTGTTTAGGTGGGTTGGACGTGATGATCTTGAAGGTCTCTTCCAACTTGGTTTATTCTATGTATTCTAATTTGGAAACATTTAAGAATATCTAATCTTCATGGAATGTATAAACTAAGAATCATCAACTGCATTAATAAGACATTGTAATTGTGGGCTTGAGAAAAGTTAAGAGCAGTAAACTGGTTTAGAGTGATTCTGCAGTCAGTCTGTCTCATCCACCATAGCAGAGAGCCTAAAGAGCATGAACAAAGAAGTTCAACTAAAGGCCATGAGGAGGAAGAGGATGGACACCCCCAAACAACCACCAGGGGACCCCCCACAGTATATAATGAGCATGTGTGCAGAAGACTTACATATGTAACTAATTCCATGAACTGATACAAACTGCTAATCACTTCTTGGAAAAATTTTTATGTACAAGATGTAAGCAGATACACTCTGAATTTTACCAGCTTTGGTACACATGTAAATGGAGTGATCCCCTACGTGTCCAGCACTGAAATAAAGAAATGCCTGCTTCTCAACACCTCATTCATCTTAGGGAACTTTCTTGCCATATTTAGTAACACCACCACTTTTCCTGCTTTCCCACACAATTACCAAAGCAGAACTGTAAGTTTTGAACAATAGAGATGTCAAAAGGGATCCTGCTAATAAGGTTATTTCAAGTGTAAATTCTTCCTGACATATTCATTTTTGTAGCTGTTCAGAGTAAGATATTTTTAGTAAAACAATGAAGATCTGTTATTTTTAGCTGTGAATCAATCTGTGACAGGTGATACACTTTTGCACACTGCAGTTGCAGTCAGCTGGCTTTGGGAAAGTGGCACCGACACTACTCTATCTTGCACATATGAAACTCTTGATGCGTTCTCTGAAGGCATTGAAATTATTTGCTGATAGTTGTTTTGAACAGGTATATATTTATTCTCATGTGGAAGAAAACAGCAGACAGAAATCAGTAGAAAAGGCAATTCCAGACCCTGAAATTTCTACAGAAAGAAATTGTGGGTAAAGGATTGACTGACAGTAGCTCTGAAATAGTAGCAAAAAAAATCTGTCTGTCTTTTTTTCCTGGCACTGAGACAAGAAAAACTCAGTACACCACTAATAAATAAGCAGTTGAACATCAAACAAAACACATCACTTCTGGTTTCTCCTCATTTATGTAGCAACCTGAAAGAATCCATGCATTTGGCTAAAAAAAAAAAAAATTGTCATTTTTTTTTGGTCTATAATTTTAAACTGAATTTGCACACTTACTCTAACTCTCCAATTTACAAGGATGTAGTTTACTCTCAGACAAGGTCAACTTATCTGTGGTCTAAAAACTGCTTCTCAAATTAATAGAAGAGCTTTATAGATCATTACTCTAGCAAGATTACAAATAATTTGATGAACACCACTTAAATACATTAGTATTTGAATTGGAGGTTGATAACTAGCCAACACATACAGAACATACATACATACATACAGCCAACACTTAACAGAACAGGAAATCAAGAGGAACTACCCCAGAATAGTATTAAAATTGCCATGTTAAAGTAGGCAAGTTAAAGAATCTGGAGACACAGTCTGTTGTCCAAAAAATATCCCTTAACTGCTGCAGAGATTTCAATGAAAGTATGAACAGTCACCAAAACAAAATAAATAAGGAAAGACAGACTACTGAAAACCCCACACGATCACGACTTTTTATTTCCTACAGTGTTGTTAATGCTAAATATTTAGTTATTCTGGATACTGCTTGCAAAACCTCATGTTTCAGAAGTGTAATTAATTGTTAATAAACCACACAGCTTTGAAGTAAAAATCAAGTCTATTACAATGCTTTGGTCTTTGTGTATTAGAATTACATTGAGATTTTTCTGTAGAGAATGACATACAAATTCAAGATACTGCCTCCATCCGGACTGAAGTAGGTAAACATAGTGAACAAGCTCATCCTCACACACACACACACACACCCATTTTAACATGTGCACCATTCTATCCATCACTCCTTTCAACCTCTTTGGCTGACTGAAGGTTCTTTCTTCTTTTTCTGGTATATATTAAGACCTTCAATCTGTACAAAGGGCAAATTTTCCAAACCATCCAGGTCACCACTAGTATATTGCTAACAATCTCCTTCCCCTCCATCACTGACTTCTATGTATTACAAGTCACTCCAGGATTTCCTCACTTTTAAAAATTACCAACCCAAGCTGCCTTTCACCCCTCACTTCATGTGGTTTTCTTATGGGACACTTGTGGATATAGAGAATGCCAAGAGAGAAGACATGGGTGCAACTCAGGAACAAGAACCACAGTATGTGATAGTCTAAGATCTGGCCTTCTAAGAGAGTGCTTTCAGATCCATTACAATGAGCTAGCATCCACAATGCAATATACATGCAGATTAACCAGTTTCTTGGAAATAAAGTGTTGTCTTTCAGCCCTTTCCAGCTATTTGGCAAATAGCAGTTACTTCTTTTTTTTAAAATTATATAAATGGTCAGATAACAGATTTAAGAAGCCAACACATTTCCTGAGTACAAGGCAGTACTTTAAAGATCTCTCATACATTTCCCCCTACCTTTAATTAAAAATGTAACTTAAATACCAAACAAGCTACACTTAATTGATGTTAACAAGCTGACAGCTGTCCAGGAAATCCAGTCCTAAAGAAGCTTTACCCCAAATCACTATTTTTAGAAGGACCTAATCCTTTCTTCCAGTCATAGGAATTAAGAGATGCTAGTGATTCCTTTTCCAACTTGGTCTACATCTATTAAAAACCAACAGCAACAAAAAAACAAACATGAGAGCATTAAGGCACACAACAGCCCACAAAAGTTAGCAACTGGTCAAGTAGTTAGAGGGGAATACTACAGCAAACTGCACTGCATCATTCGAAAGAGCAAGAACAGATACAGGGTGATTTTAACTGAGCCAGTTTCAGGCATTTCAATACAAATGAATACTGACTGACCACATGATGCCATTCATTACATTAGGTACTCTCAGGTAAATTTACCATAAAGAGATCTTCTACATGCTATTTTGAATGATAAAGGAATTCATCAGTAATTCATTTACAAACAGGCAATTTGCCCACAGGAGGGTCAGGATTTGGTTTTGGATTGAGATAACCAAATGATGTCTGCATGTCTTGCCTATCTTAGTGATGAGAGAGAGGATGTAGTTTTTTTGCTCAGCTACAACCCTCCACACATGGCTAGGGAAAAAAAAAAGAAAAAGTGAGATTACAGCCAGTACTGGATACACAGCACCACAATTCAATGAACTCCAGCCACCAAGATGTGTCATTTTTCTCCTCCAAATTTCTGTCATACATGCCCCTGCTGAGAAGCTCTAAGCCACCACTTCAGGTGCAATTAGACAAAAGGTCTCAAAACAAGGAAGTGAAAGCGTTTTTTGGAGGTCCCAGAAACTGTAATGTAACCTTGGGAGGATTTAAGAAGTTCCAAAGAGCCATGTTACAGATGTTTAGGATATTCCCAGCATTTGAACTGTGTGTGCAAGGAGGGGAGGAATATGAAAGGAACAGATACATCTAGTAGAGTAGTAAAACATGGTTATGTCTTAAACCACATTTATGCCATCACAGAGTGGTTCAGAAAGCCTTTGGTGAGAAATTACCAGAGCCTTCTCTCCACTTGCTGTACCTGCAACAAGCCAAGATAGTGATGTTAATTATTCAGCCATTTACAAGGAAGAACAGAAAATGCCTTCAGCAAGGACACATGAAACCACAAGTGAATGAAGCTTTGCTTAACATGATTCTCAAGAATTCCTTCTCCATATTTGAGACACCTGGAGCTTATCTTTAAGGATATATTCTCAAGATGGAAAATGCCTGAAGCAGATCTGCTATCAGAGCTGGCATCTTTCCTACCACCTTACCTAAGATGACAATAGTGAAGAGCACCATACTCACTGATGATTGTAGAAGGCAACACACAGTGACACTGACTCAAGCAGCTAAGCATAAGTTATAAGGTAGTATGACCCCAGGCAAATATCCCATCTTATGGCATTATAAATATATTTTAATTGGATTAAATTCCTCAAAGCCATAAAGATCAGAGGGGCAAGACAAATTAGGCATTGCAGAGAACCTCCTTAAAAAGGAGCCTTTCCCCTAAACAGTGTTATGGCTTTTACTGTGAGCAGCATTTTATTCCATGATGTTGCTGGCACTAAACATCTGAGAGCATGAGCTCACCTTCTTTTGGGAAATTAAGAGATGCATTAAACAGGGTTCTTTACACATTTCACAGATTAAGGACTTGCAAACATGTTCCTTGGATGCTAAATTATCCAACACAGCAGGGGATCCAAAAGTCTCATCATTTCCTGAAACGGCCTTAGCACTTGTGAGGTAATACTTGAATCCCAGTGAACTCGAAACACTATTTTAGGGCTATTTAGGACAAAGAATATCTTTCAGGCAGGTCGCTAGAATGAAATGGAATAAGCAAGCTTTATTGGACTGACACAACATGTGTCTATATAACCTTTTGCAGGGAGATGCCAAGGCTGTGCCTTTAACAGACATGAAGCTTGTTCTGTTCACAGCCCAAGCTAAACGCAACATAGCATGAATGCTCCTATGTTACCTAAAACATAAATGCATCAAAAATGTTTCCTAGTTGCCTGAAAACCCAAAGCACTAGAATTAGTAATTTTTACTATTACAGCTCTATCATACTGCATTTTTGCCAAATAAAATTCCTCCCCAAAAACCTCCAACAAATATATTTAATATGTTTAACTGGGTTTATTTATTTATTTTATTTAGATTAATTAAATTAGTGTTTACTTCCAACCCAGATGAAAATACTTTGTTTGGGCTAGTGGTGGATAAACAAACATCTATAAAAAGGAAGGCTTTACTAACTTGTTTGTTAGTCATTATTTTTCCTCATCAGACCCTTACTGCTCTCTAAAAGGTAAAAATCTTTCTGAGCTGCTTCTATAGTCTCTAAACACAGCACCTCACTGTGTACTTTGTGTTCGAAAAGCACTGCGCCAGGGGAGGTTTAGGCTGGATGTTAGGAAGAAGTTCTACACAGAGAGAGTGATTGCCCATTGGAATGGGCTGCCCGGGGAGGTGGTGGAGTCACCACCATTGGAGGTGTACAGAGGAGACTTGATAGGGTGCCTGGTGCCATGGTTTAGTTGATTAGGTGGGTTGGATTGGTTGATAGGTTGGATGCGATGATCTTGAAGGTCTCTTCCAACCTGGTCTATTCTATTCTATGTGTAGATATCTCCTCTTTTTCAGTAACTTCTAAAACAGGAATCTTCCATCTCAATTCTGCGTTGTAAATACCAAGCATTTTTCTGAAACTGAAAGATGTCAAGTTCTGTATCATTTTGGTAACCTTTCTCATTTACAGTTAAATATAAACCAGCAGCCAAGATCAAAATAATTCCTGGGGACAAAAATAAACCTCTCATTTCTGAGCCACCTGATGTTATATGGAGACATGACAATCAGGGCTAGCCCAGCTCCAAAACCTAACAGATTTATTTAACGCGTCTACTAGCCAGGAATCTGATCAAATGATTGTATTTTCTGTTACTAATTTGGCAGTGCAGTTAGCTTTGTATATTCATTGGCAAAACATCATCAAAAAAATTTTAAGCTAACATAAATCTCAAGTGAATTCCCAGCACACTTAAGCATAACAGCACCATATTGTCAAACCATCATCAGATGATGCTGAGCTAGTCTGACAAAGATGTATGGATCATTTAAAAACTAACATACATTTTCAACTTTTTTTTTTTTTCCTTTTAGTTTCCATTTCAAGGGAAAGCAAATTATTATTTTTTGGTAGGTATAGTCCTATGGTTTTGATTAATATTATGAATTAGTATAAATCACATTGACTTATTAGTTGTCCCCCAAGCTTAAAAGGAAACTGAACATGAAAATTCATTACTTAAAACTGCATCTCAAAAATACTTGTCTGCTGCCACGTTCTGGGATCTTATCCTCTTCATGCAACAGGATTTAGAATTTGTATCTGCTGCAAATAACCCATGCCTGATCAGGTGAGGTGAGGCGAGGTGTGTCTGCCCAACCTACTTCACGACTCAGCCAGACTAGAGATTAACAACCACGATCCTTATCTTGACTACACCTCCTCCCACTTGGGTGACCAGGTGACCAAAACGCAGCTACCTCAGAGAAAGAGCTCCTGTTGGAAAGAGCAACAGAATGCATTTCACGTTCTTATTTTGTCTGTCCAACAGATTAGGTTTTAAATACAACAAAATCTGGGCAAGAAGCACAAAGTCTTTGCTCTTCAGTAAAGATTTTGACAGCTGTCATTTTTATCTCAGATGTTAACAGACAATCTAAGAAAATGACACAAAATCTGTGATTTTAATATACATCTCCTAGCAGAATCTTTGAACAACTGAAAGGAGTTTTGTATTCAGAGCAACTGCTTTTAGTAGAGGAATATTCAAAAGCACTACTAGTTACCTGAAGAATGTGAATAAACATGACATCAACCCCCCAAAATTTCAAGTAATTAATACAGCAGAACTCATAACCTGGCCATATATGTGCATCTGTCTATATGTGTGTGTATATGCATGTGCATGTTTTCAAACTTAGAGAGTATTGCATGCAGTTTGGTAATATGAAATTATATTCCTAAGAAGGACAAACAGCTGTTGGAACAAGTCCAGAGGAGGGCCACAACGATGATCCAAGGGCTGGACATCTCTGCTATGAGGATAGGCTGAGGGAGCTGGGATTGTTCAGCCTAGAGAAGACTCTATGGGGGACCTTAGAGCTGCCTTCCAATACCTGAAGGGATATTACAGGAAAGCTGGAGAGGAACTTTTCATATGGGTGTCTAGTAACAGGAAAAGGGGGAATGGTTTTAATCTGAGGGAGAGTAGGTTTAGACTGGATCTTAGAAAGAAGCTCTTCAGTATGAGGGTGGTGGGACTCTGGAACAGGCTGCCCAGGGAGGCTGTGGATGCCTTCTCCCTGAGGGGGTTTAAAGCCAGGCTGGATGAGGCCTTAAGCAATCAAAGCTAGTCGAGAGGTGTCCAGGACCCTGGTGGGGAGATTGGAGTAGATTATATCTAAGATCCCTGCCTACCTAAGCCATTCCATGATTACTTTTGAAAGTTAGTCAAAACTGTGAGCTATGAGAACCATAAACTGGAATGTGTTTCTCTGTGTTCATTTACAAAACGACAGTTATTGAAAACAGTTTTCCACTTACACAATGAGATCCTGAAGCATTCAAAGATCTGAGGCCTGCTAAACTCTTCATCTATCTAAAACACAGACATCTTCCATATCCTTCTACTTCTGCCAAACTGGCTACGAGCATAACTCTGCAGCACTGTAGGGATCATACCCCATTAACTGCACATTATTTAACAGCCGTAGTGCTCTGGGAGCCTCTGACATTTTCTGCTTTCTAAACTACCAGCTTAGAGCCAGCCCTGCAAAATTGCTAGAAGGACCGTCTCTGGAATAAATCACTTCGTATGGCATTACTCCTCACTGAGACAATAAAATACAGCTCCCAGATTTCCTCTTGGGACTAAGCTGATCCTTATTTGTGATCATGGAGAAAGTGCACATCTGTAAGAGTTTAATATTACATATGCTTCATTTACCTGAAGGCTTTTTAATAACGGTCGTTTTAAATGCTTCATCTACCGGTCTGTAACATTTCCCTTTTACCAGGTCACTATCATCTACTCTCCTATGTATCTGGTTGAATAACAACAAAAAGCTGCAGTTCTATCCTGCACGAGGTTTCAGAGCAATGAAAAGGACAATGGTAACTTCTGACCCATTAATTTGATGTACTTAAGGTCGGTGAGGCCAAAAAAACAAACATGCAAGTTCCTGCACCAGCTGAGACAAACAGAAACCTAAACCTGTATTAGTAGATTTCTTACCAGAGAAGCTGGAAACAACAAAACACAAGTTTTACAGAAAACAAAAAACTAAGGTAGGCAACCTCTCTGCCAAAACAGAGTGTTAAGAACTATCTCCCTCTGGATGGACACAATGCTGGTGACTACAGAAAAAATAAGCAACCAAACAAGTAAGTTTACAGCACAATCAGAACAGGATGAATGAGAGCCCTACAGCAGGTCAAGATGCAGCTCTTCTTTCATTGTAATACTTGAGAAAAGAAAGCATTCTTCTCTCAGCTTTAAGCAGCAAATTGGTTTCTTAGGAGAAGTTTCTGTAAAGTTTGGGAGTTTCACTTTAAGAAAATAGACACTTTTGTTTTGTATAAATATTTATATAAAAATAAAATCAAATTTTAAAAATATATATAAAATAACTCATTACTAATGGCATCATGACCATTTCAACTCCACTCACACTACACACCTTGCTCCTCACTTTATTCAGTGAGAGGCTTTCATTTTAAGAGCCCCTTAATTACAAATATGTTCTAGCAAACTAAGCATGCAGTAAACTAATCATGCCATCCTTTTCATCCTCCCAGCCTACTTCTTCAGTTGCCTGAGCTGCTTTAAGATTTCCAAATGAATAATTTTAAAGGAATTCACATTTCTGATTCTCCACCAGGTCTCCCCTCAGCTTCCTCTTCTCTAGACTCAGATTCTCCTTGTAGGCCATGTGCTCCAGGCCCTTCACAAGCCTCACTGCCCTTCTCTGGACATGCTCCAGCACCTCAATATCCTTTCTGTAGAGAGGGGCCCAGAACTGAACACAGTAGTTGAGGTGTGACATCACTAGTACTGAGTACAAGGGGACGAACATCTCCCTGTTCCTGTTTGCCACAGTGTTTCTAATACAAGCCAGGATACTATTGGCTTGCTTTGCCAACTGAGCACACTGCTGATTCATACGCAGTCAACTGTCAACCAATACCCCCAGGTCCCTCTGTAGGTTGCAGCTTTCCAGCCTCACATCCCCAAGTTTGTAGTTTACCATGCAGTTTTTGTGACCTAGGTGCAGGAACTGGACCTTGGCCCATCAGTCTAACCTGTCCAGATAGCACTGTAAAGCTTCCCTACACTCCAGCAGACCAACACAGCCACCCAGATTGGTGTCATCTGCAAACTTACTGAGGGCACACTCAATTCCCTCATCCAGACCATTAATAAAGTTATTAAAGACAACAGGCCTCAGCACTGAACCCTAGGGGACACCACTAGTGACTGGGTGCTAGCCAAATTAAACTCCATTCACCACCATTCTTTGGGCCTGGCCACCCAGACAGTTTTTTATCCAGTGCAGAGCGCAGTTAGCCCAGCCTTGTGCCATGAGTTCCTGAAGGAGAATGCTGCGGGACAGCGTCAAAGGCTTTACAAAGTCCAGGTTGATAACATCCATGGCCCTTCCCTCACCCACCAGGTGGGTCACCTTATCATAGAAGATGATCAGATTAGTCAGATAGGGCCTGCCTTTCAGAAACCCATGCTGACTGGGCCTGCTTGCCTGGCTATCTCGTAACTTACGCGGCCTTGATACTTATGTTAAAAGAAATACCATTGGACAGACCCCTGTTTCACTCAGGGTTATTCTGTATGAAATCCATCCTGCTATTTGAAATTCCCAAACTTGCAACACCCATTAGTCAAACATATCAAAGTATCACTTAAATATTCAGGAAACCAGTGATATTTACTTTGAGGTTTGCCTTCAAATGAATACAGAATCCATATACCATGGATTCTGGTTATCTTTGTTATGAAACATTTTCAGGGTTTAGCCCACTGGGCATGTTGAAATGATAAATCATCTTCTACTATAACAAAAACAACCTCACTCAGATTCAAATGCCTCCAGGGAAAATAGCATCTACCCAAAACAGCACAACTTTTTGTACATTCCTTTAGGTTTTAATCCTTGGCCAATTCTGCTTTAATATCTGTAAATTCCACATCTTTGACAAGTAAACACACCCACCCTTTTTGTTTCCCACTCTTTGCCTATGCTTCCCAAACCTTCCAGTCACCCAGTCTTTATGGCTTGCATATGAAAGGCTCAGGGCACTTGACAAAATACTAAAAGATGTTCTTTATACTGGAAAAAGCTGTAGGGGGAAGGGGAAAGTACAGTGCTTTTTTGTTATTGTTCTTAAATTCCCTTCAGTATTTGCATTTCAAACCAAGAAGATTAAATGATACTTCAAAAGGAAAACAGCATTTCCATTGTCTTTCATTCCTTCTCCACTTACTAGTTGGTATCTAGCTAGATTTACAAGCACAATGTTGTCATTCCATTAAATGCTACAAGGACTGACCTGCACCTCTCTGCCTCAGGTTTCAAATACTTAAACTCCTGGGAGCCAAGCCTTCAATCTACAGCAGGGGGCAGATGAAAATAAGTAGAGTATCTTTCAGATAAAACTCAGCAAACGTAAGTCTCCTCCACTGACTGGACAAAAATCTCACAGTATTTCCAATTAAACCAACAGGTGACCAAATCATTGGTCATATTTTTTGTGCATATAGTCCGACTGCTGTCTCATTTTAGACATACCATTGCACTACTGTAACTATACACCATGCATATAAACTGACTTACATATTTGTAGGTAAGATCAATTGGGTGGAGAAAATCACTTAATTGTGGATTAACTCCACAATTAACGTCAACAAGTTAATGGCATCCATAACCTAGTGAAGACAAGTACCCATTTAATAGCATCTTTCATTAGAAGGTTAGTTCTTCCTTTGCTGGCTGCCACTTACTGAGGTACTCACACCAGGCTTGATGAAACAAGCAAGACAGCAACAACTCTGACCTATTTGACAGGGCCAGTATATGGCTACTGTTGTAGCACAATGCCAATCCTTTCAAAGACATAGTAATACTAACCTCAGCAAGCTAATACTAAAAACTCACATAGACAACTAGTTTCCCACCACAGCCTCACCAGTGATACATACCACCTTATGAAGGGAAAATATCACAGTACCACAGAATCACCAAGGCTGGAAGAGACCTCAAAGATCATAGAGTCCAACCTATCACCCAAGACCTCATGACTACACCATGGCACCAAGTGCCACATCCAATCCCCTCTTGAACACCTCCAGGGATGGTGACTCCACCACCTCCCTGGGCAGCCCATTCCAATGGCGAACGACTCTCTCTGTGAAGAACTTTTTCCTCACCTCCAGCCTAAACTTCCCCTGGTGCAGCTTGAGACTGTGTCCTCTTGTTCTGGTGCTGGTTGCCTGGGACAAGACACCAACCCCCCACCTGGCTACAACCACCCTTCAGGTAGTTGTAGAGAGCAATGAAGTCTTCCCTGAGCCTCCTCTTCTCCAGGCTAAACAATCCCAGCTCCCTCAGCCTCTCCTCAGAGGGCTTGTGCTCGAGGCCTCTCCCCAGCCTCATTGCCCTTCTCTGGACACATTCAAGTGTCTCCATGTCCTTCTTAAACTGAGGGGCCCAGAACTGGACACAGTACTCAAGGTGTGGCCTAACCAGTGCTGAGTCCAGGGGCACAGTGACTTCCCTGCTCCTGCTGGTCACACTATTCTTGATGCAGGCCAGGATGCCATTGGCCTTCTTGGCCACCTGGGCACACTGCTGGCTCGTGTTTAGGCGGCTCAGGTAAGAAACCATGTTCAATAGCATAGCATTCATTCCAGAGCGTCCAGATTCAGCAAAAATAAAAGATAGGAAGGTGTGCTAATAGCATGGCCTATTAGACAGAACCTGTGCCAGGAAAGAGCACTGACAATATAAACAACCATTTAAAAAGCTATCAGGACTGAACCTGCTCATCTGACTATTAACTCCACTTCTTGATTTTAAGTTAAAATAAGGAAATACAATCTGGGCATACTTTATCCCCTTCTTAAGCACTGTGTTCAAAGATCTCTGGCTTAAGGGAATGTTTTTCTATGCAGTTTGCTGAGACAGGCTGTCACACTTATATTTCACCTAATCAGCTTTTATTCAAAAGATAAGGTATAAGGCAGGCAGACCAGAAATTTCTTGCACTGTGAAGAACTAGGAGGATTCCCACTCTTCCTCTTGTCTTACACGTTACTTCATTCAGTTCCTGGACACTATCACACATGACCAGCTACACACTGCTCACTACCATCTGCATTTCAAATTACCAGAGACAATGGGAAAGCCTCAGCCCCGTAACATTTAGTTACTTCCTTCCAAGTTCTCCTATACCCTGCAGGCCTGAAATTCTGTAAAAGCAGCAGAAAAACATCACTTGTATTACTAAGCATAGATTATGAGAATTCTTGAGCAAGCATCAATCTGAAATATTCTATGATGTGAAAGATATGATGCATTTTTACACTTATCTTAGAGAGTTTCAAAGAGGATTTGATGTGGAACCAGATTCAAAAATCTTCCCTCATTGTCAAGCACTGGAAGCCACTACCACAAATATAGCTACAGTGTGACTGACAAATGCCAGTGTAAGCAGTTAAGAGTAATCATCAGAACTGTTGAAATAAATGCATATATTCTCTTTAGCAGGCAGCACAAACAACAGCTGAATGGAAAAACCTGATGTGGCCTTTGTGAAAAATAAGAGTGCATGAAATCTAAAAATGCCAACCCAGTGTTCTTGGCAATTATCACTTATTTCATTGTTGCTCTTGAAAATCGAGGAAGATCAGTTTTACCACTGGAAACTTTTCTAAGTATGAGAAGCAAATAATCTCTGTTTAAAAAACCAACCCAAAATCAACCTCAATAAAAGGCAAGGAGCATAAATGCATTCTCACACTTTTAAAATACTGGATACGTGGGTCTCCCTACTTGCTTCTCAAGTAGGTATTATTCATTAGGTTTTGCTTGCTTATTTAAGGGCTATAAAACCTTGGGGTTTCAGAGTTTGAAGGAGAAACATACCTAGTATATGACAACATCCTGCTGTAACCATGGAATCGTATACGGCCAGATCGGATCAGATTTTTCATTGTAATCAACATTGAGATGCATTAGAGAGTAAAAACTAGCTATGAGAGTTAGATTCCACTGCACAAGCCCTTCCTAGTTTGTTAATTAAAAATGCAACAGGATCACAGGATGTTAGGGGTTGGAAGGAACCTCTGGAGATCTTTGAGTCCAACACCCCTGCCACACAGGACCATATAATCTAGCACAGGTTGCACAGGAACGCATCCAGACGGGTCTTGAAACTCTCCAAAAGAGAGGCTTCCACAACCTCTCTGGGGAGCCTGTTCCAGAGCTCTGTTACCCTTACAATAAAGAAGTTTTTCCTTGACTACTACATTCCTCATGTTAAGGTGAAACTTTCTGTGCTGTTGTTGACATTCATTGCCCCTTGTCCTATCACAGGGCATAGGTGAGAAGAGGCTGTCCCTTCCTTCTTGACACCCAGCTCTCATCTATTTATATACATTTATTAGATCCCCTCTCAGTCTTCTCTCCAGACTAAAAGGCCCCAGGTCCCTCAGCCTTTCTTTGTAAGGCAGTGCTACAGTCCCTTAATCATCCTTGTAGCCCTCTGTTGGACTCTCTCAAGTAGATTCCTGTCCTTCCAGAACTGGATGTAATATTCCAGGTGGAGCCTCACTAGGCTAGAGGGGAAGGAGAACCTCCCTTGATCTGATGAACACACTCTTCTTCATGCTTCCCAGGATATCATTGGCAGATGCAACCAGATCACCAAACTAATTTAAAGAATCCCACAAAACTAATTTTAACTTTACAGCACTGCTATTAAAGGGCAACTAGCTACAATTCACAAATAAGGCAAAGCACTCATGATCTCCTTCCATCAACCTACTTGCAATTCTGCTGGTCAGAGTGGCTTCCTTGCCTATTTTTAAGAGATTGTAACAAGACTGGAAACAAAAGAGGGAACACTTAAAAGTTAGCAAGAATTATATATATTGTAGTAGGAAGAAAAATAAATAGGTAGCTGTACCACTGATCAGGGAAAAATCAGTAGCACAGTCCACCAAAACAAAGACTGACATGTTGCCAGAAAGAAATCATAATTACAGCATGTAACCGTGAGCATTTTTGTGCACTGAATTGTATTAGAAGCTCCCAACATTTTCTGCTTATTTGCAAAATATACAAGAGTACATGTCCACTCAGAGATAACAAAAGTTTAATAGTAACACAGCCGAGATTAATTCTAAAATATCCAACTCCTAGAAGCAAAGTTCAGCTCTTGGTAATGTCAACATAATGTGTTTTTTTTCCAAGGCAGATAGACCAGTTTCCTATGCCATTTACCATATTTGCCCTCCAGCTTTCTGGCAGGAAAATTTTTTGGATAAGACTTCAAAAACTGAAACCTTATTTGTTTGATGTTGATATTAACATTTTCATGACTTTTCTTCAAGAACTCAGGGTTGGCCTAATGCCTCTGAATTAAATTGCCATTCTTTTTTTAAAGCTGGTAATATTTTTTTTTTTCCATCAAAGAGGATCTGCACAACAATCATAAACTATACTCATCAAAACCTGCTAGAAAAAACAAATAATGTAGATGATTAATGTGATCACGGTACACTTTAGCATGCTTCAACATTCAAGTTGCAGACACAGCATATGTGAAAATACCCATGTGCTGAATGGCAAAAACACCATGGTGATAAACTGAAACACAATATATTACCATGGGAAAGGGGAATTCATGTGCCAATGTAGAAATAAAGGATTCTTCAAATGAGAACTAAAATTAGCTGCTTTGTCCAGCAAAGAAGTGCAGGAAGCCTAATCCAACAGGCAACAACAGACAGCCCTTCCAATAAACAAGAAGTCACATAGAAGGAGAGGTACTGATTCACAGAGTGATGAAGACAATCTACAGTGATGCTCAAAGCATATTTGTAAATAAGTTACAATTCTCAACTACATCCTAAAGTGAATGGAAAGTTGGTGAAGATGCTTGAAGATAAAGAAAAGAGATCGGGGAGAGGGGAGATGACAAGAATCTCAGCAGAAAATAGGAAGCAGGACTGGCAGCCAAAACCTTCCCCAGCAAAATACAAAATAAAAAGATTAAGCAATATACATCTCTTCTGCAGGCTGAGGAGGAGAGGAGTTAAGCAATATCCTGTGCCAGGTTGTTGATTCAAATCTCAACATTTCAATTGAGAGACTAGATCAAAAGGAAAACTAATTAAAACAAAAATCAAGCACAGGGTGTGCAATTCCTCTCCTTAATTACTCCAACTGTAAACCCCAGGGCTTCACTAGTACTTCACTTTCAAATTTCCAGATTAGCTCACTTCTTCCACAGCTGAGTTGTTCCAAAGGCAGCAGTAAAGGGATGGCTGCCTAGAATTAAAACGAAATGCCTGAGAGTTCCAGTATACTCTTTGTAAGTGGATGTGGGCTTTCTCCAACTGGCAAAGCAAAAAGGTACCTCATGCTGGGGAGCTGCAGTCAAAGAGGATAAAGCTAGCTTTTTGGAAGGAAAAAACATTCACAAAACTGACTAGCTGCTACAAGGGTTTAATTACTCTCCAACCTGAATGAAGCATCCTGAATTAGGGACAGATGCAGCTACATCAGAGGACTTGTCCTAATCATGAGATGAAGAGACCACATTAGTAAGCAGCTATAATCATTTACACCCTGAGCTGCCTACATTTTTCTCTGTTTTTACATTTTTTGCCAGCAACCATTCAGAGAGGGCTGCACTGAGAGATGAAACTCACTGGCAAATACTCAAAGCAAACAAAACCAAGGGGTAAGCTCCCTGCAAAGTCACAATGGCCAAACCTAGCGCCAGATAACACCTGTTTAATATGCAGCATTTTTTCCAAATGTAGTAAGAATCACTTAAATGTCATTAAAGCATATATAAACACCTTTACCTATTTTACAAACATTGGATAAAGAAAAGGAAAGGTACAATCAGGACTCAGTCCTCTAGAAAATCAACACCCTTTTTTGGCCTTCAAACATTTTTTATGAACTCTAAAACTCTGAAGATAAAAGAGCAATAAAACATAGGAAGAACATAAATGAAGCTCCTTCCTGGGTTCAAGTCCAATAGCATCCTCATTAAGCTAAGTATAATAAGAGCATCAGCAGAAAGGGCAAAGAATGAATCATGAACTAAGTCTGACTGCACCTTCCTAGCTCAGCAATAAACACCAGTGCTGAATCGTGATGACAGGGTTATTGGGGAAGTTTGCATTGCTGCCTTGGCACTCAGGAGTGTCAGTCCACTACATAATGCTAGTATGGAAAACGCTGGGAATAAACAAATGACCAAACTGTACTGTCCAAGGGCACAGCACTGAATGCAGCACATGGTGGTTACACTTTGGAATACCCAAAATCATGTTTATATTTTGATAAGCAAAACTACCAGCACACTCTTAGCCTTGGTCTTCAGACTTAGCCACACAGTAAGGAACGCAGTATTCAAACAATTCTGATAAGATATTGTTAGAAATGCACTTTGACAGATTTGTATCCTTCACCTCCTATCACAGGTCACATCAAATGGTCTGACAGAGCAAGACTAGGAAAAAAAAAAAAGAAGGAACTATATTAGAGAACATGCTGTAAACAACAGATTATAAACCCCAAAACCAGTAACATGTTTAAAGGGAATCTGGCACTATGTATTTATGATTCAGGCTGATCATGGCCTGCCCATCTGTCTATTTAAATATTCAACAAATGCAAGGACTTGGAGAGGACCGGCTTGTGCTGAAAAAGAATTTGTACATGTTTTACTTTCTTCTAGGACTATTTAACTGAAAGCAAAAGCTTTGAAGCTGCTCTTTCAATAAAGTGTGCCTACTGCTACAAACCACTAACTCCACAACTGCATTTGGCTTTCATTCCTATATCATAAAATTAATGACTCAAGTGCCATCTACTGTGTCTGCACTCAAGCGCAGTATTTCTACAGACAACAAATGGAAGATAGTGCCAAAAACATCATACAGAAATAACTCATCTTTTTTTTTTGCCAAATTTGAAACCATACCTTCAAGAAGTGTCTTCCATGCAGATTAACACACATGCTATGCTCAAAAGACTACACAGTCACCTTTGAGGTATGGAATCCAAGTTAATATAAGGATCTATAGAAGATCTTAAGATTTCAATTAAAGTTATAAAAACCAACCAACCAAAACCCCATCCACAACAACAAAAAATAGCCTGGTTTTCCTCTCATCCTGTTTTGTTTCACAAGATTAAGGAAATCAGATACTGGGAAAAAAATTTACAGGGAACACCAGAAAAACAGCATTTGCCAAGAGCCACCAGACAACTGTCATGGAAATATCATTGCATTTTCCTACACAGGGGTTTGGAACAGAAAACACACAGTACCTCAAAAATCTCTGGATTATCAAAATCTTGTCTTTAGTGCAATGCTTAATTAGGGGTGAGTTCCAATAGTTCTTTGAAGGAAAGCTTCTTATAGAAGAACACCACAAATAGCCTATTACAGGAAAAACACAGCTGGAAATCACTCACACAACACAGCTCTCTCTCATATGCTGCTATTTCATGCCATACAGAAGTCACATCAAAATTGCTTTACTTCATCAGTAAAAATGCTAAAGACAACGCTGCATTTCCATTTGTTGGTGGATTCCTTTCAGCTTTCTATTACATCCTTTTCCATCATATTTAATTAAAGAAGGCTCATGAGTGGAAGCTCACCCCATTTTTCTCCCCAGGCCCCTCAGCACTCATATATATAAGATTCGAGGCTAGAAGTACCACCACATGTGTTACCAACTACAGACCATAGAAGCAGTTTTGCTGGGCTCTTAGAAGTAAAGGGCAGTTAGTAAGGAGTAGCAACTCAGCTTCTAACACTTGCTTATTCTGCTGTAAATGCAGACACGTGGGAAGCAAACAAAACATGGCCAGGGCCACAGAGCTATAACCTCCCTCTGCAAACACAGCTCCTTTCATTTGTAACAGATGGAAGAAACAACAGAAAATGAATGTGAATGTTGCTCTAAAACAGCTCCTTCTCCAGCTCCATTGGCACATAGGAGGAATGATACACAATCCTTTAAAAACAAAACAGTCACTCCACGACTATCACCACAGTGATACCACCAACAACCAAAGTTTAGGCATCCAGAGTCTAAGTTCAAAGTAGATCAGAATCTAGATTCAAGTGCTATACATGCTTCAGTACTCCTTTCAATAGCCTATTTTTTTTAGTTCACACTTATATGTGATTATCAAGTAACATGGAGAACTCACCCAGACTAAGAAATATAAAAGGTTGCCTCCTACTTATTAGTTCCAAAATAAACACCACCATCAGCATGTGTGATTAAATTAAACTTTGTTTCCAAACTAAACTCTGTGTCATGCACACAATGCAGGGTTTTAAATACCACAAATATTCTGAAGGGGTCACAAGGTACAGAAAGACAAACATGAGATCAATTTGCAGCATGAAATCTGGCAAAGAGGTCTAAGGTGGGGAGGTTGAGGCTTGCTATTCTGGAGGAAAACTAGTACCATATGATGCACACCTGGTTCTCCTTCAGCCCTGAGTGCCACTAGATCTGAAAGCTCACACAGCTAGGAGGAGGCTCCTGCGCAGATCTCAAAACCCAAATTATTCTGATGCACTCCAGTGTCTGTTTGCAAAAGCACCATGCCATGAATACTCAAGTGTTTGGTATGAGCTGACAACAGCCCTTTTCCCTATCAGCTGTGTTTTCTATCTCGTGATCATTGCCAGAGCATTCACAGCTGGGAATTACATATAAGGCTTTATAATGCTTTTCAGGTCTATTCTGCAATAGAGGGTAATATTTCAGAGCATTTTCCAACTGCCTCATCTTCAACTGAATTCACCTTACAAAGACAAACTATGCCATAATTAAAAGAACTACCAGTGCTATGCCCTTCACCTACCCCCCCCAAAAAGTGCACAGCACTTGCCTAAAACATTTCTTATTCTTCTACTTCCAGGTTCCTGAATAGTTCTATCAACGTAGACAGAGCCTAACATATAAAACTTGTTGCAGTTCTCGGTCTGATTTCACAAGATTGTCTGGCAGAGCCTGCACAACTTCACCATTCCAGGGCCAATCTTCTCATGATTTTGCCAACATGGCTCAAATTTGATTTCCAAGCCACTACCTTTCTTTTCTACCTCTGAATTTCCCAGCATCACAGTTTCCAACCATTACAGCCTGAAAGAACGAATGATAGCATTCACTTTATATTCAGGGAGGAAAGGATACTGTCACCTCAGTATCTGAGCTTCTCATTTCTGCCAAGCAACAGGCCACAAGCCAACATCAACTTTGCAAAGTGAGTTCCTTTCCCCGTTGAGTGATGGAAAGACACCACCTTGTGGACGCTGCTCCCGGAGAAAGGTTTCACCAATGCACAGAAAAAGTTCCAGTACAGCCCGTTCCCAGTTTGTGTAACGAAAAAATTACTACTAAATAACAAATATCAGAGCCAGTTTCACCTAACAAAGCATTTTGCCTAACTGAAGTGGCTAATTAAGGCTTTGCTATGTTTAATCTCAAAGTGAATATTGAAGTTATGAAGCTAAACTAACCGTGCAAAATCTTAACAAGGGAAGGAATTTGACTTGTAACAGCCAACAGTTAAGCTTCTCCACAATCCCAGCTTTATTTACGGTTTCTCCAGCAAGCACTGATTAGACACTTTTTGCAAGGCCCAAAAGTAACATAATTGATTTGCATGTAGAAATGATAACACTTTCCCATCAGCAATAATCCAATAGCAGTCGCAGTCAAAAGCATTAAATTCCATCAGGCACCAAGCAAAGTGCACAGCCATTACCTTTGCCAGAAAGGTAGTGCCCAAATTTGCTGTAAGACAGTATGTTGGAAATAAGAATAAGAATATTGTACTTACAGTATCTCTCACAAATAGAATCCTTCAACCTTTTCTTCTTTGTCTTTTGCATGTTAAACTTGGGCCAGGGAAGATACCAGAGAAAGCTAAGAACATAATCCAAATAACTTCAAGTTCAAAGTCTAGCTACTAGAAAATATGTCTTCCTATCAGAAGGCCATAAACACATCCTGGAAAAGTGATGGATAGGACACAGAATTAATGATAATGGGCTGATGGAACACAAAGCAAGTGACAGAATGCATTTTGGAATATCTACATACTCAGTACTCAGAAAGTACAAAAAGCAGAAAAAGGCTGCAATTCCTCTTCTAAAAACGAGTTGACTGCTTCATATATCATCTCCATCTTCCTCCACAATTGCCAGAGCATTTATGCAATTCACACAGAATGAGCAACAAAAAAAACCCACCCATAATACAAAATCTGTTTGCAGTTCTTGAAAGTGTTTCCATAGTTAGTGTTTCTTAGGTAAACGCCAATATTTCAACGTCTAAAAAATATGAAGAAAAAACAGATTGCCATGACTTACAGCACAGAGAATTAACTCTCAAGTTCTGATGACTCAAGTCAGTGCCTGTTGAAATTATTTGCTTGTAAATCACTTGCTATTCTTTTATTTCATTATACTAATACAGAAAACAAGCCTGAAAAGAACTAGTACATGTAAGTTTCATCTTAATCCATAAGGCTGAAAAACACATCTGTTGTCACAGAATCACAGCATGTTAGGGGTTGGAAGGAACCTTGAAAGAGCACCCAATCCAACCCCCCTGACAGAGCAGGATCACCTAGAGTAGGTCACACAGGACCACATGCAGACAGGTTTTGAATATCTCAAGAGAAGGATACGAAGGAGACTCCACAACCCCCCTGGGCAGCCTGTCCCCCAGTGTTCAGTCACCCTCACAGTGAAAAGATGTTTCCTCACATTTTCATGGAACTTCCTATGCTTCAATTTTCACCCACTGTCCTCTCATTGGGCATCACTGAGAAAAGCCTGTCCCCATCCTCTTGGCACTCATCCTTTACATATTTATAAATACTAATGAGGTCACCCCTCAGTTTCCTCTTCTCCCCCCCAAAGAGCCCCAGATCTTCCCTCATAAGGAAGATGCTCCACTCCCTTCACTATTTCCATGGTTCTATGCTGGACTCTTTCAAGCAGTTCCCTGTTCTCCATGAACTGAGTGGCCGAGAACCAGACAATATTCCAGATGCAGCCTCGCCATGGCAGAATAAAGTGGTGGGAGAACCTCTCTCAACCTACTAACCACATCCCTTGTAATGCACTGCAGTATGGCATTGGCCTTCCTGGCCACAAGAGTACCTTGCTGGCTCATAGTCATCCTTCCATCTACCAGGACCTCCAGTAGTTTTTCCCCTTCACTGCTCTCCAGCAGGCCAGGCCCTAACCTATACTGATACACAGGTTTCTGTCCCAGGTGCAAGACTCTACACTTGCCCTTGTTGAATTTAAATTTCTTCTTGCCCAACTCTCCAGCCTAAGTCTCACTGAATGGCAGTACAACCCTCCAGCCCAATTAGTACATTCCAGTGAGAGGAACACATACACCACAGCATGATGTTCAGTAGCAGCACTGCAGAGCCCAGGCACCGGTCCAGCAAAATGCTTGTGCATCAGCACCATAAATGGAAGGAACTACCGATGACAAAAACAGGTTTAGCCTTCAAGGAGGTCTCAAAAGACCAGATAAATTCTTGCAAAACAAATAAAACATGGCAGGGCTGCTATAAGGATAACAAAGTCTAAAATAAAGACCAATTAATGACACAGGTTTCTTTCCAAAAGGATGTAGGGACTACAGCAGAATAAGTGAATGACTCAAGGTACAGGAAAATCGCATTCAGGTGAAAAGTTATTCAGGATAAAACCTGAAAGAACATATTTCAGGTGGATCAGTTTCCCAGTGCAATTCACCATATGGCCGCACAAATGCTTCTGTAAGAAAAAAAGTTAACATAGGGTGGGCATAAATTACACATTCTCTGAAACAAATACACATCCAAGAACAGTGACTAAACAGGCTCTGTAAATTGACTGCTATTGTAAAGAATGTGGGTGACATCTCTTTGGCCTTGAACAGATGAAGAATATACAACAGAGGAGCAGAAAAAAGGCTAGTGAGAACTTAACACACAGGCGTCTAACTTCAATTTATGCTGCCACTTTCTTTCACCATCTCCAAGGAAAATTCCTGATACTGGAAGAGGATATAATATTGTGTCGGTATAACAGGATGGGAGATTTTAAGGTGTATTTAAAATGGATTCTTATAGTGTATTTAGCTGAAATAGAAATGAAAGAGAAACAACTGCAAAACAGGTGACTGCATTTGGATCTCTCTGAGGTACGGTCTGAAGCAAAGCTAAAAAAACCCACTAGGAGTAAGATGTTCTCAGCTGCTCCATACAATAGGTGAAACACCAAGAATACATGTTAACCACAATCCAATGTAAAAAAAATGAGAATAAAATTATTCAAGAGGTTTCAACAGTGTCAGTTTCCACTTCCAAGTGCTTTAAAATCTGGTGCAGGAAGCGGGAAGAGTGTCAGCTTTCTGCTCTCAGTGCCATCAAAAACTATAAGCTGAAGGCTCTACAAAACATCTTAGAAGTATTTTTAGTTAAAAAACTCTATTTCTCCTATTCTGTTAGAACATCCACATGCCTATACTATGAGGGTGGGACCCACTCTCCAATTCATTAATACCAAATATTCAGGCTCTCAGTACAGTGTACTCTTACTAGATCACTCATATACAAAGGGATGCAAACGACAAGCATTTGGTGGTGGTAATTTATAGGTGATTTACCAATGATGGCCTTTCAAATATGTCAGTACAGGAATTTAAAAAAGCACACAGGGTACTGGACCACATAAATACTCCAGGAAATATAAACTCTGAGTAACTAGTATGAAACTATTCTGATTTAGACATATGTGATAGGTTGAGACACAACCTTCACTGTTATAGAATCATAGAATGGTCTGCGTTAGAAGGTACCTCTGAACATTATCTAGTCCAACCCTGTCTGCAGTAAATAGCAGCATCCTTAATGAGATCAGGTTGCCCAGAGCCCTGTCAAGCCCCACTTTGAGTATCTCTAGGGATGGGGCCCCAACTACCTCCCTGGGCAACCTGGGTGTTCCACCACCCTCATAGTAAATAACCTGTTCCCAACATTCAAACTAAAGGTGCTCTTCTGTAGTTTGAAGTCATTGCCCCTCGTCCTTTCACCACAGGCCTTTGTAAACAGTCTCTCTCCATCCTTCTTGTAGGCCCCCTTCAGGTACTGCAAAGCCACTATTAGGTCTCAGCAGAGCCTTCTCTTCTCCAGGCTCAACAACCCCAGGTCCCTCCTCAGTAACTATTTAGTATCATGCAGAAAGCAGTTTCACAGTCTCTCTATATATACACTACTTTCTACATTGATAGCTGTCTTTGATACAAATAATATTCATCATCGGTTACATTTACTGGAAGGAGACAAAGCAAAAATCCCATGCTCATACTACCCATACACTCACAGTATCACCAAGGTTGGAAGAGACCTCAAAGATCATAAAGTCCAACCTGTCACCACAGACCTCATGACTAGACCATGGCACCAAGTGCCACATCCAACCCCCTCTTGAACACCTCCAGGGATGGTGACTCTACCACCTCCCTGGGCAGCACATTCCAATGATGGACAACTCTCTCAGTGAAGCACTTTCTCCTCACCTCCACCCTAAACTTCCCCTGGTGCAGCTTGAGACTGTGTCCTCGTGTTCTGGTGCTGGTTGCTAGAGAGAAGAGACCAACCCCTTCCTGGCTACAACTACCTTTCAGGTAGTTGTAGAGAGCAATGAGGTCTCCCCTGAGCCTCCTCTTCTCCAGGCTAAATAACCCCAGCTCCCTCAGCCTCTCCTCAGAGGGCTTGTGCTCAAGGCCTCTCACCAGCCTCCATGCCCTTCTCTGGACATGTTCAAGTGTCTCGATGTCCTTCCTAAACTGAAGGGCCCAGAACTGGACACAGGACTCAAGTTGCAGCCTAACCAATGCAGAGTACAGGGGCACAATGACTTCCCTGCTCCTGATGGCCACACTATTCCTAATGCAGGCCAGGATGCCATTGGCCTTCTTGGTGACCTGGGCACACTGCTGGCTCATGTTTAGGCGGCTGTCAATCAGCACCCCCAGGTCCCTCTCTGTTTGGCAGCTCTCCAGCCACTCTGACCCCAGCCTGTAGCTCTGCGTGGGGCTGCTGTGGCCAAAGTGCAGCACCCGGCACTTGAGTTTGTTGAATGCCATTTGCATTCATTTGCAAACAGACGTCACTAGGGGCTCAATCTTCAGATCAAATCAGTAACTGTAACTTTCACAAGAAGTTCTTGAGAACAGGACTACAAAAATACAGGACAACAACTATCGGCAGAATTTCTGAAGAGATTTAAACAAACTACTGTTATTTGAAACTGCTGCAGCCAATGCAGTGCAAACAAAAGAAATAACAGGAAGAGTGCTACAGGCCAAGTAAGTTAAATCAAGATCATTGAATTTCTCCTAGCACTGAACTTAGTCTTGGACAATATAGTCAATTCTGTGTATAATTTCCTTTTACTAGTAGACAAAAACCAGGAGCTGGCGATAACCACATTCTACAGACTTGTAAAGCAGCAGCTGCAAAAACCTGGCTAATGGCTTAGCCATAGCATGCTGACAGATGGATATGAAACTGCTAATAATGAAGGAATGCAAGCATGTTACAAACTGTATCAGCTATTTTATGGATTTTTATACATTTCATTCTGAACTTTAGCATAGGAAGAAATACTGTGGTTTGAAAACCTACTATTCAGCATAGTTTCTGACCTCAGCTATAATTAATTATGCATGGATATATTACAACTCAAAATACAGCATATTATGATGCATTTTAAATCCAGAACATGCAGACTGAAACCAGGACACTGTCTTAATGATAGACAAAAGCCCTAAGCAATGTGAGGAGAGACTGTATGCAGCCAAGCATTTGCTCACCCTTAGTCAAAGTACAAAGCACCGTAATAGCGGTGCATAACAGCATTCTTCCTAGAGCTGCTAAAAGTTTAAAGGATGTTCCAAGCACCTAACACTCTTTCTTTGCTTGTTCTGAGTCATAACCTGGTTTGCATTTTTACTCATACTTGCACTTCTTACTGAAGATGCAGTTTTATACTCAAAATCTGTGCTGCTGCCAGAAACAACACACTCCTGCCCCTCCCTTCTACCTACATTAGTGCCTGTTCAGCTGCACAATTGCCTGCTACATTTTTTTTCCTGGGTTGCTCTTCAGCTGGTTTGCATCCTTGTTCAGGCTCATCAGCAAGTATAAACCAGTTGCAAACTCCATACTGAAATGAATTACAAGACAGGTAGAAAGAAAAAAAGCTGTTTCATCTCTGGCATTGGTTGACTACCTCTTCACCTTGGACTGCTCAAACTTTCTGCAATGCAGGCTCAATTAACCTGCTACCCTCAAGCCACAGATAAATTACTCTGCTTATAGATTGTATCTGGTGGCCTTCTTTCCTAGAGATAACTTCAGAATGGGCTGTAGGTCAGTGGATTGCCAGGCAAAAGTTCCTCTCTTCTGCAGCTCCCTTAAGCCAACTAAAAAAGTAGGTACAGCAGAAAGCATCACTGACAACCCCAAAATAGTATCTCCAGCCAGAAACAGTCTTATCTGCTATTGCCAGTCTGCTCCTTGAAAATACAACAAGCAAGAACAGGCTTCATAAATTGTTTCATCTGTTTGCTTCTAGTGGCTCCATTTTCAGGGCACTGCGGACCAGATCTGTTCTACTAGCTGACTATATGTACCCCCATCCAGGAAATCCTATGACAGTGCAAATTCAGAAGCTTTTTTGGGTTAAAAGTTTTTCACCACAAACAATTTTTGATGCAAGCATACCTCTAAAGTTTTATTAGTCAATTCCTCTTATGAATAAGCTGTTCACCACCAAGCTAGAAAACTATATGGAAAAGGACCTACCACTAAAACAAAAAGTGAACAGCAGGCACCTGCACTATTCATGGAGAATTGAGAGAATTTGCTAACAGCATAAAGAAACAGTTCTTAGATGTCATTCCAAATCTCTCTGGGCAGACCTGAGGTTTGTTACAATAAGACATTGTAAGGCAATGACACAACATAGGCAAAGGCCTGAATGAAAAAAAGTTGTTATTTAATACTTAGCTTTCATTTCACTGCACCTTTTCTCATGACTACTGGAAGGAAAAAAGACTTACCATAGATTTTGTGATGCACAAATTTAATGCTGATAATGAACAGACACACAGCCCTACATCAAACTTCCAATTACATAGGTGTAGCTTCCTAACATTGTTCATAAGCTTTAAAGACAAGAAACTTCCATTAGGTGCTTCAAAGACAGACAACATCCGAAGCCAGTTTGGTTAAGTTAATGTTCTCAAGAAGTAAAGTACCTGGATGACTGGTACATGCCTGCAGCCTAAAGCAAGGCCACTTCTTCCCTAGGGGGATAAGAATCCAAGAATCCTCAGATACTGTTAAAGAGCAAAGCACTCTTTGCTACAGGTAAAAAAGTATAGATATGATACATGAAAAAGCTTGGAAAATACTGGAACCTAAAGACAAATAAAGTGATTTGTATTCTGGGGTGGGCAATGCAGCTCATCCAAATTAGAGCATCACAAAAGTTAGAGTACTGGGGAGGGAGAGATATTGTCTTAATGAAATTCAGATTTCTGTCTTACCAAAAATACCCAGCATGATTTTCATTCCTAACTAATTCAGGCTCTGCAGATGACTGTTGTTTATCTAGAATACTATAACACAAGTACTATATTCTCAAGTGAGATACGGCTATGCATTTTAGCAAGAGGCAATGTGACAGTTTTGGTGAGGTTACCAAAATCATGTAGATTCTCATTGGAATCCTTATTTCAAATGTGTCTCCCTCAATTTGATTATATGAAACTTGTGCCACATGAATTGAAATGCTTCCTGTTAAAAAAGATGAGTTTCCTTCTCCAAAAGGAAAATGGGAGGTGAATAAATCACCAGAGAACTGCAACTTCTATGAACAATCATACAAAATGTATTTGTTGTCAGTAAAGAAGGTGGAATCTTCTTGTAGAAAAAAAATCAGAATGAAGTTGCTCAGAAGACCCTGCATTGTAGCTCTCAGATTCTAATTTCAAGCAAACCAGAGGAGGGAAACCAAAGCAAAACCCACAAGTCGTCTAACACAAGAGCCTTAACAGTACAAGAAAAAAAAGCAGAATTGAAAAGCCTGCCCATTAAACCTAGATACTCCTTTTTTCAAGGCAGTACACAACTATTCCATCTAGCTGCAATATGGCTGTCTATCCAACCATGTGTGGAAGGAAATTCTGCAGGCTGAAAAAGGCAGATTCTCTAGTTAACAGCACCAAGCAGACTGCACCATGAAGCTTCCAGATCATGCTTGATGAAAAAGTAGCTGCAGCAGTGCACCTGGTTCCACACAAATGCAATACTCTCACAAAGCACTCCTGTAGACACAGAGGGGGAAGCAAAACAGCCACCTCTAATATGAAAATAAAATTTTTACTTTTGATCTTTGGGCACATGTGTAAGGTAACCAACTTAAGTATTAGCTAATCATTATTTCCTCTTACTGCCATCGCTTTATGCTTCAGGGGACCGGTACAATATCATTTAGGAGTAACAACTGCAGAACAGGTCCTCTTTATTCCTAGAAGCCCTGGGGCTGAGTAACCATAAAGCAAACAAACTCTAAAGAACCTGGAAATCAAACCACTAATTAAGTCTATACGCAGAGCTCATACAGGTGAGATTTTTCCAACAACTTGTAATCTGGTCGACTATTCTTTGCATTGCCATCCTATCTAAAGACTAGAATCACTTGCAGTTACACGTTATGCAAATGCAGAAATATTCATCAAGAATCTACAGTTTAAATAAAATCAAAGTACAAAAAATAGAGGCACAAGAAAAACCATGAGAAAAGACTGGAATAATCAAAACATAAGTACTTCTCCGTTGACTCACAAAGAGGTTATTGGCCTAAAGGTTCAGTCGATTTTTGACACAGTCAAAACAGTGTGTCTTGCCAAACCTTAAACTCCCAATAAAAGACACAAAACCCCTTCAGCACAATTGCTCTTGTTTTCTACAGCACATACAGAGTAACATGACAGGGAAAAAACACAAACAAAAAACCACCCAAGTAGTATATTTTTATTTTAGCAGTAGAACACCTTACATTCTTAACCTATGTTACTTAAACCTGAGGAAAATAATCTAGATTAATATATTAAAAGGCAGATGCAAAGTTTATTGGAAAAAGACACACAGTAGTTACCAATGTTTCAAGCTCTCTTACTGAACAAAATGGTGTAGTCTGCTTGAAGTCTGGTTCTTTCTCATAGTCACACAAATAATCTCTATTAGAAACCAAGATTCAGGGAGAAGAGTGCAAGTACACTAGAATGTCAGATCAGAACTCAAAACCATTTGGGCAAGTCAGGAAAAATAACACATTAGAAGGAAAAGTAAAGAGCTAAGTAACAACATCAGCAGATGCAGCCCCAGGGTTTTAATAAAGGGTAAGTAAACAACACCAGGCTGTTCCAAAGAAAGCAATACAGTGTATGATGATGCACAAACAAGAAGATATCCTGCAAGGAATGAGACTAAATCCTCCATACCTAGACACTGGTAATCATCTGGAACACTGTCTGTTTAGGGTACCACACTTTCAGGATGATGTAAATCAACCAAAGGGAACCCAGAGAAGTGAAACAAGAATGTGGGTTAAAAGATGCAAGAACCAGCTGATTTATTTTGGATAGTCTTTCAGAAATTCAAGTCAGGGCAGATACCAGGGAAAAATGTCTGCCTTCCTTTGCGTCCAATCTGGCAAATAAAATCTCCCTCCTCTCAACTCCTTTCCTGTATGTTAATAGGGGTGCCTTCCCTCTATATAATTTCATATGTGCAATTGTGCAGAATGATAGCTTTTGGCAAAGTCACTTGCACTGTAAAATGGAAAAAGCAACGCAGGGAATACTTTAAAAGAAAAATGAATTCCAGAATCATATGACTTTAAACCACCTTATTTTCTATACTTCACCACCACATGAGAACAGGAAACACTGCTCTACCTTTTCTCATTCGTTTTCCACAGCAGTATTAAGCTTTTATGAGCACAGGCAGGCCAAAAGGAACACTGTGTTGGGCCATAAACTGCAGAAATGTATATTCTCCAGACACATATAAAAAAAGTACACAGATGGCAGCAGTACTGAAGATAGTTATAATTACATTTTAAACACTCATTTTATACTAAAACAAAGTCATGCCTTCCAAGAATAATTTTTAACAGCCACACGAAAAGACAAACCCATCTGACTTTGCCACTGTAACAACATCCAGCAGTTGAATTAACTCCCTTTTATCAAAACTATTTTTTGCTCTGTACTGTGGAAAGGAGGGATAACTGAAACACAAACAATCTGCCAACAAAAACTGTGTTTATGAAGTTTTACTGAGGGCAGAAATGTACTCTGGCCCGTAAGTCCCCTTGAAGCATTTCGTTCTCCCAATTAAACAATAACACAAAGTCAAAATGAATTTCAAACCACACTTCACAAACAGCAGTATTCACATATATTTAAAATGCTGACCTGTTTAAGCAGATTTTCATAAGAAAACAGAGTAACACTACAATATTTAATTGTTAAAACAACAAAGCTATAGACTCAGCACGGGACAAAACTAATGCTAGGTATACGATGGGAGGAACTCTTAATATAGATAATTTTGCTTCACAAACTATCACAAGTTTAGGTAATCCTCTCTGCACCAAAAGATAATGTGTTTGAAACCAAAAGTTCAAAGTTCCAACACAGCTAGTATGAGAAAAATTTCCCCATGGTGCTCCATTCACCATTCAACGTGGACATGAGCACCAACTTGCCTTTTGGTACAGGGGAGTGAAACACCATGAAGACAACATGAATTGTTCTTTACTAGAAGAAAGCTGGGTTTGGAAGTAATTTTCCTGATTTAGAAAACAAATTAACTACTGTTTTCCATGCCACAAAACAAAGATAGGGATAATCAGTGTTTCTTTAATTCATGCAGAAATAAGAAAAGTCAGCAAATTCTGCATTATCTAAATTATTCCAAATATTTATGCTTCTGCGGATAACAATCACAATGTGGTTAGTGTAAGACACTAGGATCTTTTTATCCTATTGAGTTCATAGGAGGACAACTCAGTTTCTCCAAGAAGTTGATGAATTATCTTAATGAAGTTCTGTGGGTTCAGAAGCACTATACCATCTTTTCTAAGCAAAGAGTTGCAAATTCTTTTAACTTGTCATGCCGCTCCCTAGAGAAATGTACAGACTTCATGAAAAAGAGGGAAGTTTGGGGCACAGTGGGGAGAGGACAGTTACATTCTTAGGTAAACCTCAACCTTTTGCAGCAGGCAGATGGCCTGGAGTTCAGTGACATTCTGTAGAAATACAAAGAACCACCTAGTAGCAGTTGGGAAGGGTATTTAGGGTCACATACACCCACAAACACAAAATCTGCTTGACCCCTGAGCAACAAGCCACTTCACATAAATACCAGCAGCTCAAGAGAAAAGGACCTGCACTTTCCACCAAATTCTCACCACTAGAAGCTCTTTTGAACCACATCTGGCCTAAATATGGCTAGTAAATGTCTGGTAACTCAGCCCCAAAATGTTTTCTTTTGATAAGCTTAGCTCATTAAAAGAATGGCATTTTGATGCAGGGTAACATGTAAGGTATTTCTTCTCTTAAAAAACAACAACAAAACACACAACATTGAAGCAGTTCCCTAATGTTTTGGAAGCAGAGAAAAGTTTTTTCTTATTATAGGCTTAAACAACTTGCAAAGATAATTCAATTACTATTTCTGTAACACTGGTATTAAATATATATTTTTTTTAAACCAAAATATAAAGAAAGAGTTTGCATTTCAGCACTTTGCAGTCCAGATACAAATCCACCCAGAAATCTAATATATCTCTGTAGTTTTGTAAAAGTCAGCATAAAAGAGGGTGCTACTGTAATAACAAACCAACCATCCAACAGTTTCCAAATATTTATTGCCAATTGCAAGGAAACTTATTTCCACAAATCTTCCATTTAGGAATCTGTTCAGCTCTCCATGAACTAGTATTCTCAGACATCAGAAGAGCAATCATGAAGGTGCAAAGGAGCCTGTTGACAAAAAAGCAACCATCTGTGTGGAAGCAGAATAAAACAGGAGCGAGGATGAGGTCAAATGAAAATTCCTGATTAAAAAGAAATTAAATTAACAGTTTGAATATTCTCTCTCTGCAATAGAAGCACTTGGGTCTTGAAACACTTGACTGTAGGAAGACAATACAATTAAACATACTTAAAGACAGTAGAAAAGGCACTGAATATAAAATAGTTTCTTCATTTAAATAGATTTTGAGGGGGGGAAAAAATGAAAAAACAAAATACAACCTTACACAATCTAAACCCAAATATATATTTAACTAAACATTTGGCTGTCCAAAGTGAATTAAAATCTTGGGCATAAAGTTTATAGAGCAGAAAACATAAGTGAGCATAAACACAAGCAAAAAAATGTGAGAATTGAGTGTGAAAAGAAAATTGCCTATGACAGCTTTAACTGCTGTCATACTATCAGTACTGATAAAAATTAAGTTTATTTTTTTAAAGAGAACATGTTTCTTCGGGGGGGGTGGGGGGGGGAGTATTACCTGTGGAAGTTATGAGTTTCTTAACTACTGTTAATTTATTTAGCATCACAAGTAAAAGCATTAGAGAATAACTACATATGGTTTGTCTTTCATTTGCACTATAAATCACAAGTGAGAGACGATAGTCTCTCCTTCTCAGCTATTTCATATTCTCAGGGGGGGGAAAAAAGAACAAAGATACTATTATACACTTGCTGGTAAAAATGATAACCAACATGCTTATGATAAATAACTAAGGTCACGTCACAAACCTAAGAACACATCCTAGAGAAAAATAAAGAGGACAGACAGTGTTGTAATTGAGGGATTTACAAAGCAAGTTTCATCTTCAGTGTCAATTTGACATTTGAAAGAATGCTTAAAGCAGTTTGGGTTTGCAACTGCCACTTTTAATGTAGTTTTCCATGGAGATGTCTAGCCAGCTTCACACGTTTTGTCAAGTACTAACAACCAGAAGACCAGGTTCTATAAATAACAATTTTTGTAAGTGAAGCAGTTAAATCTTAAGAATAATTGTAGCCATGCTGAGTTTTAGTTTTAGCTTTTCACTTAAATGGGAAACATCATTTCTCTCTTAACCAGCATCAACACTAAACTACATTTACTGACTGGCATTTAATAAATAGTTACCTATGTATAGGTTCCTAAGAATATGGAAAAAGGATAAGAAAGAAAATCCAAAGTGTATTCTGTTTTTTTATAAGGCTGAAGAAATGATGAAACTTGACAGGAAACACACAGGACTGATAACAGCATCAACACAGATTGTAACAGAAAACATTCAGATCCAAATGTTTTCAAGTACAACAGTCTAAAAGAGATAAATATAATGTAAACTTCTCATATAGTTTTAAATATTCAATGGATTTCAAAAATAAAATGCTGTTTGATTTATAGTCTAATTGTCCTTCTCAGTTGCTGGTAATTGGTTGAAACGAGGCAGTTAGATCAAAAGCAATCTTGGCAGGAAAAAAGTAGGTTTTGCTCATGGCTGTGTGAAGAGAAGGGGGGAAAAAGGATACTGCTACATAGTGCTTTATAGAGGAAAAAGCTTCAGTCACTGATCAGTCATCAATATGACTGCCAGGTGGCTTATCAGTAGACCAAAACTGATCCAAACTTTGTGCTGCCTCTTCCTCTCCAATCATTTAAAGAGCCAAGGATGAAACTGGGCTTACTGCTAAGTTAGGTGAAACAAGGGATCAAAACCAACCCCCCAAAAAAAAATAATTGGGCATCATATTTTGCTTTTTGAGAAACAACTTGTTTTACTGATGTCTGTAAGAAAACAAAGCTTTGTGCTTCCTTGTACTTTACCAAAAACATTAAAACCCAATAAACCCATTAACTGAAGCAAAATGTTGCAATCACGCCAACACTTCCGCTGGCTTCATTCAGTAGCTAAGACAGTGGCCATTCAATTAATAAGCTGGGGTTTATTTCTCATCTCAAGGTTTAATTTTGTAATTAATGCTAGTCCCTTTTGAACATCAAACTCGACACCCTGACACTGTGAATACACTCTCACAAACAGCCAAGAGAGTTTATAGTGCCAACAGAGAACTGAAGAACTGAGTTAAACTCATTTGAATTCTGGCATAATGTGGTAGGACAGGGCTGCCCCAAATTTATTCCTATGTGAACCCATTTCTTTGTCAGAAAACAGGAAAAAGAGGCCATTTAAAAATACTCAGTGACAAGAAGCTATTTATGTTTATTAATGCAACCAATGATTAATTAGTTCAGTAAGAAGACACTCTTACTTGAAGTCTGAACTTGCTTAATTCAGCTTCCACCCACAGCACTGTGGTATACCTTTGCCAGATGAAGAGAAGGTTGCTTTTATCAAATGCTCTTCCTCGAGTAGGTACATATTAACTAATACAGTGGCTAGGCTAAACAAAAGTAATAACTGTATCTCATAATTACTAAGACTCCTCTCCCACTTTCAAGGCTATTCTCTGAAAGCTGATTTTTTTTCACCATCCTCCCTGGCCTGTTAACACCAGATGTAGTGCTTCAGTAACAGTTACTGTTGAACAGGTAACACAACCTCCTTATTTCCAGTTCTCTTCCCTAACTACTCAAAGTTTTTCCACCAGACCTCTTACAGACAAAAGCACTGCCTTCAAGTTCAGCTCCTATCAGTCATCAACTTCAAATATTTTTCAATCTCTGAGTCTCCCTACTTGTTGCTCAACTCTGTATTTAGTTGCACTGACTCTATCATGAAATCAGTGTTACTTATTGTTTAACTTGCCCAATTTATTAGTCATCTGAATCACTCTGCAACCTTACTAATGTTCTTTTAGTCCCAAATTTATACACATTATTTTCCAGGTAAATAAAAACATCTGGAATAATTCCACCTTCCACCACAGTTATTTACAGTGAGAATCCTAAACACCCCCTAAACTCAGAGGAGGTTTAGGCTGGAAATTAGGAGGAAGTTTTACACAGAGAGAGTGATTGTCTATTGGAATGGGCTGCCCAAGGAGGTGGTGGAGTAACCATCACTGGAGGTGCTCAGGAGGAGACTTGACAGGGTGCTTGGTTGCATGGTTTAGTTGGTTGGGTGGTGTTGGATGATAGGTTGGACACGATCTTGAAGGTCTCTTCCAACCTGGTTTATTCTATTCTATTCAAGTAGCAGAGGCTAATGCAATGGCAAACATACCTCTGGTGTGCACCAACACTTGCAGATGCATAACAAATACTGATGTTGGATTTTGCATGTTACTCACACACAGCCTGACCTAGGGACCTATTTGCAAGAATCCAAATTTCTAGCTAAGGCCCTCCTAGAATTCTTGACTAATAGGAGTTGCTTCAGTATATTTTGTAACATAAAATTTAACAAATATCTTTGAAATGCTCTAGGACCAGCCAACAAACAACGTGTGTTTGAAGATGGCAATAAACAGAAATACAGTGGGATTTCCATTGTATAAATTGATAAGCCTAATCAATAGGTGCTTTAAAAAAAATAAAGTAGTCTTCCAATCTGTGTATTTACATGTAATCATATGGATCTTTAAAAGATTTTACTTAAATGGTAAGACATCTCACGGATCAATTAAAAAAGAGCTGGGAGCTGCGCACAAGATTCTGCCTAAAACCCAACAATTCCTTACCAAAGTGTTCAAAGTGTGAAACAAGGACAGACCAGCACAGCAGGCATCTATCACAAATGCCTCAAAGCAAACACCCTAGCTTTAAGGTAACAAATTTTTATACTTTCCAGTTTTACATTCTTCTTACATAGGATGAGTTAGGATTACAATTTCACGTTGTCCAACTCTAAGACTGTTGCACTATCCCTCTCACAGCAAGCAGGGTAGCAGCCTGCACTGTCAGAGGCTTCAACATTTTAGAGAAGGTGGAAGGGGGTGTCCAAAGGAAAAGAAAATAAGAGAAAAACAGTACCTTCCCATCTTCCCCCCTTTCTCAAAGAGCTACATAATATTTTCCAAAAATACTGGAGTGTACTGAGTTACACATATTTCTTTCCCAGCTTTTTAAAGCATTATAAACACTACTGGGTGCATCAACTTGAATAATGTATTTTGTACCTGGACTTTAAAGGCACTTTAAAGGATTTTAATCTTCTCAAAAGTGTCTAAAAATTATGCACAGCAAGAGGAAATCCATTCCTATTCAGAAGTTCCACACTTCCAAAATGTGTATTTCTGGTATGATAGTTGCTGTGACCCCAGGAAAGTCAGAGGGAAAAGTCCTCACCATTCTTGCTCAAGTTACTGCCACAGTTTCTCTCTTATGCTGGAATGCGGAGTAGATTACCTGTACTAGGAAATACAGCTGCCCAGTTTTTAAAAACTGGTTTTTAGATCTGTACAAGAACCAAGATTAAGAACCTTCCCATGAAGTGACTCACTCATGGCAACCCACAACTACCACAGAAGTAAGGATGGGCTTGGAGTAGTGGGTGAGTGGGCAGTGTTCTGCCAGGCTTCAGGGGGATGTGGCTCCAGAAGATATGCAGCTGAGCTCAGGGATGTGTTTTCAGCTGAAGCTCCATGAGAGCTGGCAGGCTCCTTGCTGGGGAAGGGAGCAACCAGTAGCCATTCCTCCTGCTGCTCAGACCCTTCTGTGGGCCACCACATCCCCTGTCTGGTTGTAGGAGTTGGAGGTGGGTTGTGTAAATTCCTTCAATTCTTATTAAGGTTGCAGATGAGGGAAGGTGAGGGCTTCAAAAGCATCTTGCACTGCAGCAGGGTTGGAACTAGATGATATTTAAGGTCCCTTCCAACCCAAGCCATTCTATGACTGAAGAGATTTTGATAGCAATCTGAGGCTCCAATGGGCCACATAACCCAAAGCAGGATCTCTCCAAAGGAGGTTTGGAAGAACCTGTAGTTAGTAATATTATACTGTATTACCCCTGGGTGAGTCATATAACAAAGGAACACACAGACATTTTATGCATCTTACATCTTCTAAAGCACTTCTCAATCAGCCCCATGCAGTCCCTGCAATGTGTCCATGTCTTCCTTTGTATTGTATGGGCAAGTCCACAAACAAGGATTTGCTGAGCTGTTACCTTCCTTTCTGCATGAATTAGCATACATGATCAGCCACAAACACCATTATCCTGCTTTAGAACATAAGGCCTTCCAAGATTCAGTCGCGGTCCCCCTGTTCCCCAGCTATTTTCCAACCAGTACCTGGTTTAAGATTCCTGCTAGAAACTTTTTCTGGTTTTCATCTTCCTGTCATTTTCACTACTTTCAGATTTTATAACTTGATACTGTGAGGTAACAATTTCAGAAAGGAGGAAGAACTTACTGGTATTGAGAACTCCTCCGCCAAATACTTCAACACTGATGCTCCTCTGGCCAAAAAGTTACTCCTCTCTGCCAGGTTGCCCTGGAGCTTTGTGTCAAACTCCTTTCTGACAACTGAAGCAACAGAGTCAATTATTACGAGTTTAACTTTCTTGGAAATAATTTCTTCTTCCAAAGACATAATCCTAGAAAAGCGAAAACAAAAAACATCTGGTCACTGATAACGGTTTTTACACAATAAAGCCATTTTATAATGCTGAAATTGTTCAGATAAAAGGTTTACTTCAATAAGCTGAAAGCCAGGCCTCTTCTTTTCCCCTCTCCCCACCAGACCACCTCAACTAGCATCTGCATGTATTGAAGAGATTTGGTAAGGAATCTGAGACTCCAACGGGCCACACAACCCAAACCAGAACCTCTGCAAAGGAGGTTTGGAAGAGCCTGTAGTTAGTAACATTATGCTGTATTACCCCAGAATGACAGACAGTAAGTTAAGTGGACATTGAAACTGTGCCTTTTTGCTCACAGTAGCACTGTCCCAGTTCCAACACCAGAATTCTTAGTGTCTTTATATGCAGAAGGTCAAACCCATTTCCTCCAAAGACTATGCCAAACCTAAGCCATTGATAGCATGCTAATAGCTGTTCTACAGTAAAGTTGCACTAGAGGAAGAAACTATTCTTTCACTAACTCTCCCACTAAGACAAAAAACCCCACAAGGTGATGCTAAAAATATAATTTCATTCATTCTTATTACAAAAGGTGTTCACAAATTAACATAAGAGAACAAACAACATGACAATGGTTGGACTTGATGATCTTTGAGGTCTCTTCCAGCCTTGGTGATACTGTGATACAATACAACACTGCCAAAACCAGCATTCAGGCTGATGGCTGTTAAAGGATGACTCCCTCCCACTGCTGGAAGTAAACTCTGCTTTGGAGGAGCAAACTCCTATTTCATAGAAAACAACTCTCATAGGAAACAGTCTCTCCACAACCCAAGACAAGACCTGTCACATAAACACTCCCTTTTAAAGGCTTACAGGGAGCAGATTATGTAGAACTCTCTGCCTATGAGAAATCAGAAAACACCACCTGAAATCAGTCATGTGCTATGAAATGAGAAGAGCACTGTCAGTTTTCTGTAGCAGTTTTACTCTGGAAAATCATGTTGTCATCAACATGAAAAGGCCTTAAAAATTTAATTACTCTTCATAAAAACAAGTATTGTTATAGAAAATCCAGACACAATGGGGTTTGGTTTTTAAACTGGAAATTAATACCTCTTCAGCACACTGCTACAGGTCAGCTCTTGGTACAGGTGAATGTTGCTGGTCATGCAGAAGAGCTTCTCATCCGAGTCAAAATAAGCAGGGAATCTGTTGCTGGCTATCTCGATCAACCTACAAAAAAAACCCAAAACAAACAAACAAATTTAAAAAAACACAACAGGAGACAAAACACTGCAAAAAGAATGTGGGATGAAACAACATGAAGCATTTACAAAGCAAATGTCTGAATGATAAGAAGATACCAAGTAATACTGGGAATCTCTCTCAAGGAAGAGGCCTATTTTAGCAGTCAGACTGAAATACTGGAAGTCAAAACAGTTAGGGCTTCTTCCCAGTGGCACTAGTATGCTAGGGAAAGGCCCCACCTGGAGTATTGAGTCCAGTTCTGCAGCCCCTATTACAAGAGGGATATCGACATGCTGGAAGGTGTCCGGAGAAGGGCCACGAGGATGATCAGAGGGCTGGAGCTCCTCTCCTGTGAGGACAGACTGAAGGAGTTGGGGCTGTTCAGTCTGGAGAAGAGAAGGCTCCAAAGTGACCTAATTGTGGCCTTCCAGTATCTGAAGGGGGCCTACAAGAAGGCTGGGGAGGGACTTCTCAGGATATCAGGTAGTGAGAGGACTAGGGGGAATGGAATGAAGCTGGAGGTGGGGAGATTCAGGCTGGACGTGAGGAGGAAGTTGTTCCCCATGAGAGTGGTGAAGCCCTGGAATGGGTTGTCCAGGGAGGTGGTTGAGGCCCCATCCCTAGAGGTGTTTAAGACCAGGCTGGACGAGGCTCTGGCCAGCCTGATCTAGTGTGGGGTGTCCCTGCCTGTGGCAGGGGGGTTGGAACTAGATGATCCTTGTGGTCCCTTCCAACCCTGACTGATACTATGATAATGTGTTTGTACAGCAAGAAACAGAACAGCTTATATCCTGTAGAAGGAAATGCAAAAGGCGATAGCTACTGAATGCAAAGTTCTTTGAGTAATGGTGTTGGATGATAGGTTGGACTCTATCTTGAAGGTCTTTTCCAACCTGGTTAATTCTACTCTATTCTACAAGAGGTTCTACTCAACAGCCAAGAATTATCCTACTTCAACTATTACATCTAAACTTTATTTCCATTTGAACAAATTCACCCTCCAACTCAAACCATCTTCCCCTTCCATCTTTACCAAGCAGTGAAATTATCACAGTATCACCAAGGATGGAAGAGATCTCAAAGATCATCAAGTCCAACCTATTACCCAAGACCTCATGTCTAGACCATGGCACAGAGTACCACATCCAATCCCCTCTTGAACACCTCCAGGGATGGTGACTCTACCACCTCCCTGGGCAGCACATTCCAATGGCGAATGACTCTCTCTGTGAAGCACTTTCTCCCCACCTCAAGCCTAAACTTCCCCCGGTGCAGCTTGAGACTGTGTCCTCTTGTTCTGGTGCTGGTTGCCTGGGAGAAGAGAACAACCCGTTCCTGGCTACAACCTCCCTTCAGGTAGTTGTAGAGAGCAATAAGGTCTCCCCTGGGCCTCCTCTTCTCCAGGCTAAACAACCCCAGCTCCCTCAGCCTCTCCGCATAGGGCTTGTGCTCAAGGCCTCTCACCAGCCTGTCACAACAGAACAAGCTCTTTAACAAGCTGGTTAGAATCAGTAGAACTGTTACAACATACCATCAACAGGGAAGCAGGACTGCAAAGAACAGCCCAGTTCAACTGCAAGTACTTATGACAGAAAGTACTTATGCAGAGAAAGTATGCCTGCCAGAGCAAAAGAAAAAGAAATTCCCTGACAATCTTTCCCTAAAGACAAGAACAAGATCATTTGGATGGGAGACTTTGACTGAAACCATTTCCATTGTGCCAGTTAACTCTTTGTAAAAAAGGGCTTTAAAAAAAAATCTTTTAAAAAAATTACACTTTTTAGAGTCTAACAACATTTTAAATGAAAATACAAAGTGAGCATTGTGTCACAAGGTGACTGTGGCTCCAGCTGCCAGGCAGCTACGACTGACCATCCATCCATTCAGACAGCATAGGCACAACTGGCAGGACTTGCCATAATGACACGACTCAGCAATCTAAGTGGCTGCTTCACTGATAGAACTGAAGGTAGAATTCCATGATCAAATATTCCCCACTACCTTATAAGCAAATTCAATGCCTTTCAAAACCTTGAATTACAATTGTTAATCATACCACTGTTTATTATCAGAGTAGATTAAGGAAGAGTATCAGATAACTAGTGATAAAGCCCTATGAGGAGAGGCTGAGGGAGCTGGGATTGTTTAGCCTGGAGAAGAGGAGGCTCAGGGGAGACCTCATTGCCCTCTACAACTACCTGAAAGGTGGTTGTAGCCAGGAAGGGGTTGATCTCTTCTCCCAGACAACCAGCACCAGAACAAGGGGACACAGTCTCAAGCTGCACCAGGGGAAGTTTAAGCTCAAGGTGAGGAGAAAGTTCTTCACTGAGTGAGTCATTTGTCATTGGAATGTGCTGCCTGGGGAGGTGGTGGAGTCACCGTCCCTGGAGGTGTTCAAGCGGGGATTGGATGTGGCACTTGGTGCCATGGTCTAGTCATGAGGTCTGTGGTGACAGGTTGGACTCAATGATCCTCGAGGTCTCTTCCAACTTTAGTGATACTGTGACCAAAGTCTGACCTTCTATACTGACACTGTGAACACCAAAAGAAGCCAGAGGAAGTTGGATATTTATTTTCTGTTGTCAAAACACTTTGATATTCAGAAACTGCTTTGAAGAAACCTCCAGCAAAGATAGAAAACTAAACAATTTTACTGATGGGAAGCTAACATTTTCAGTTAAATCAGAGTTCATACATAAAATCACTTAAGTGGTATACATTTTAGAGATGCTGACTGACTACAAACACTTCAGAAGTCAGTGGAAAGCAGTTCAACCCCTCTGAACTCTTTGATCCAAGTATTTTACTCAGAAACTTATAGCTACAAACTGAGCACTCATTCTTTTTCCAAAATGAGGACTTTTTAATAATAGATAAGAAACTTAATTGTTTGCATTTTAAGCAGACACATCCCAAGGCCTATAGCTGGAGAAGAGTGGCATCTAGTGGATGATAACTGTGGACACAACTTAATAGCAATATTGATGCTTGTTATTTAAGTCTCTTTCTGTAAAACCCATAATGTCACAGCTATTTCAGAAAAAAACAACTTTTAGTGGTTTTCATTTGGTTTAAACACAGAAACACTAAAGTTTGAACATTGATATTTGAACATTAAGGGCTCTGCAGAGGGACCTCGACCAACTGGACAGATGGGCAGAGTCCAACATGATGACATTCAACAAACCCAAGTGCCGGGTGCTGCACTTTGGCCACAGCAACCCCATGCAGAGCTACAGGCTGGGGTCAGAGTGGCTGGAGAGCTGCCAAACAGAGAGGGACCTGGGGGTGATGATTGACAGCTGCCTAAACTTGAGCCAGCAGTGTGCCCAGGTCACCAAGGCAGCCAATGGCATCCTGGCCTGCATTAGGAATAGTGTGGCCATCAGGAGCAGGGAAGTCATTGTGCCCCTGTACTCTGTGCTTAGGCCACACCTTGAGTCCTGTGTCCAGTTCTGGGCCCCTCAGTTTAGGAAGGACATTGAGACACTTGAATGTGTTCAGAGAAAGGCAGCGAGGCTGGGGAGAGGCCTTGAGCACAAGCCTTGTGAAGAGAGGCTGAGGGAGCTGGGATTGTTTAGCCTGGAGAAGAGGAGGCTCAGGGGAGACCTCATTGCTCTCTACAGCTACCTGAAGGGAGGTTGTAGCCAGGTGGGGGTTGGTCTCTTCTCTCTAGCAACCAGCACCAGAACAAGAAGACACTGTCTCAAGCTGCGCCAGGGGAGGTTTAGGCTCAAGGTTAGGAAGTTCTTCACAGAAAGAGTGACTGGCCATCAGAATGGGCTGCCCAGGGAGGTGGTGGAGTCACCATCACTGGAAGTGTTTCAAATGAGACTGGATGAGGCACTTGGTGCCATGGTTTAGCTGATTAGATGGTGTTGGGTGATAGGCTGGACTTGATGATCTTAAAGGTCTTTTCTAACCTGGTTAATTCTATTCTATTTTTTACTTTAAGTAAGTCTATGTGTTGAGTTAACAACAGGCTATAGTTGAACTTAATTACTACAGAACTGCTAGCCATTTTGATTTCCATACTTACACCATTCCATCTACCCAGACTGGTGTCCATGTTCTAACAAGCTGAAGGATGGACACCATCTACACTTTTACAGCTTTCTCTTACATGAGAAAAAAAAAAAATTATGTAAATCACAGAAATCATATCTCAGTTCTCATCACTCTTCTCAGCATTACTATTAGACTGAACTAAACTGTCATGTCTAGAGAATAAACAATAAGTCTAGAAAAGTTTGTGGAAGCAAAAAGCTGCCTGCCCTGAAGTCAGACCTGCCAGGCAGACTGAGAAAAAAGAAATGCCTGTCATCAAAAGAAACAGAATTAACCAGCTTTATGTACTATCCTTCTAGAAGCAGCACAGCATTGCAGCCCATACAACAGCTGCCACTCAGCAAATCTCAGCCCTAAAAAGCAGCAAGGGTACAAACACTCTTCCCCAGCTTTCTGTAGAGACTTTGGAGTTTTAAATAAAACCAGTAGTGACAGCTAAATGTCTCCATTAACATCTTTAAAGTAAGTTGCTATTAAATGGATATTTGCCCCTTTATCTGTGTTTAGAACAACTAAAACAACAAGCAAAGTCTCTTCTATTTGCCATTTATACAGGATTATAGAATCAAAAGATAATTCAAGTTAGAAACAGAACTCAGGAAACATCCAGGCCAACGTCCTGCTCAAAGCACAAAGTCACAAAGTCAGAACTATTTACTTGAGGTTTTAGCTAGTGATATTTTGGAAGCCTTCAATGATGGAAGCAGCACAACCTCTCTGGGCAATCTTTTTCCAATTCCTGACTGTCCTTAATGGTGAAAAGCCTTCTGCATGTAACAGCACAGAAGGGGATTTCAATATATGCCTGCTTTCCCCTTGCCACTCACCACTGTGCTATCTTCTTGATGGCCTTCTGCCACAGGTTGAGACTTAGGCCTTTAAAAAAAAACAAACCCAAACCAGAGTGCAAGCCTCCAGAGGCCAAAGACAGTGCAGAGTGGACAGGAAATTGTCATCTTTTGGTATTTTATTCCCATAATTCTGTTACCTTACTCTAAGATAGCAGCAGAACCAGCTCTTTCCACTTTCCTCCCTCCTGTGTCCTGGTATTTTTCGTGTGCAATCCTGGCCTAGGCATGGGGGTGTAGCACAGCCTTGATGGGCCTCAGAAAGGGGAAGCAAGGGAAAGGCAGTTCAAGCCTGACCAGCTCTGAACTAGGCCTAGCAATGGCAGGGCAAAAAGAGTGCTGGGGCTTATGGCAAACCTCAGGTCGGGGGAGAAAAGAAGTACTGGGTTTTTGGTCTGCTTTGGAGAAGGTTTTGGCTTGTCAGATTTTTGTGTATTTTATATGCATTTGCACTGCTTTGTGTTGTAGTTTGTTTTTCACATCCACTTCTCCTTTCCTTTAGCATTTCTTCTAAGCAACAAGTGTTAACTTATGCTTTTTTGTTTACTACCTACAACTCAGGGACTTGAAATAAAAACTAAGTGGTACATTAGAATGGAGCATGGTAATTTGCATGGCCATACTTGAAGCTTTTCTTCTTTGATATATTACACTTCCAGTTTGAAGTAATTCAAACCTCTGTGAAATTAACTCAACAAAACCAGAGTTAGAAAGCCCACCTTCTTATCCATAGCCTTAAATGATTAAGCAATGCAAATACGCTTGCTTTGATATTGCAGATTCAGTCCATGATTATAACTGATACATAAGTTATTTCAACTAACCATTTTCTGTCCATTTTTCTACAAAAACAAGGATGAGACTAATATACTTCATGTCTTCCAACACACCCTTAATATCTTTTAAACTAATTCCAAACAGTGACAAAGGAATAGACATCTCAAAACCATTTAATTTTCATCTTTTAGAAGAGTTGGTAGCCAATGAAAGTAAATCAGACTTCCCTTAAATGAAATGCAGCAGAACTATTTCATTAATTAATCTGTCAGTTAAAATGGGAAGAGTGGGAACCCACACGTTCATACATCTGTAACTCTCAAGCACATTCAGCATACAGTGTCTCCTGTTCATTCAGCAATGAGAAGATACTGTGACAGCTGAGCAGTTTCAGTCACATGGGCAAAGGAGGAGATATTTGAAGAACCAGGAATTTTAAAAAGATAAGAGAACACAGTACTGTGTCATCACTGAGGATATAGGACAGATGCAAGGTGACTGCAGGAGGAAATCAGAAGTTCAGGAGCAAAAGCAGGGGACCCACTAAGCAGAAACAGGACAGAAACCTGAAGGAGTACTGGTTATGAAAGTTCCGCTGTTCACAGAAAAATCTCCACTTCCTTTGTACTCACAACGCTTGGCCTTTTACGTCCTCAAAACTCTCCTGCTAACTCCACAAACTAAACTGCACAAAGATTTCCGACAGGGACTGTTAAAACCATTTCTAAATAAGAGTGCACCACTCACTTTGTCATACCACAATTGGAATCTGCAACATCATAAAAAATCACAGTATCACAGTACAGGTTGGAAGAGACCCCAAGGATCATCGAGTCCAACCTGTCTCAGTAGACCTCACGACTAGACCATGGCACCAAGTGCCACGTCCAATCCCCTCTTGAACACCTCCAGGGACGGTGACTCCACCACCTCCCTGGGCAGCACATTCCAATGATGAACAACTCGCTCAGTGAAGAACTTTCCCCTCACTTCGAATCTAAACCTCCCCTGGCGCAACTTGAGACTGTGTCCCCTTGTTCTGATGCTGGTTGCCTGGGAGAAGAGACCAACCCCTTCCTGGCTACAACCTCCCTTCAGGTAGTTGTAGAGGGCAACGTGGTCACCCCTGATCCTCTCTTCTCCAGGCAAAATAATGGTTTGCTTACCCTCCTAATATTAATTTCATCATCTATGGAATAATTGTATGTATCAGATGAACACTGAACAACTACTGCCAGTACTTACTTTATAAGTGTGTCATTATTGCTCAGAAAATACATGAAGGTTCTAAGGTAAAAGGTGCTAAAACAGTTTTAAGTGTGTCTTTTAGAATTTTGCATCTTACCTTTCAGCACTGAATGCAGACTCTGTGTCAATGTATATAACAGCCCCATCTAGTCCTCCCATGCTTACAGGGAGCGTAGCCAGAACACTCAGCATAATGCACAACTGAGTTTTGCCACAACCTGGTGGGCCAGTTATCTGGAAGAAAAAAAAATAAATGAGAAAAAAAGAGTAACAAAGGAGACAGTCACAAAAAGATAGAATGCAGCCCACAGAGCATCACTTCCAGTTACTTTGGGATCTGCACCTTGCAGCGAAACTCATTCAGGGCATGAACAGTTTCTCTTCCGACAGAGCATTATGCTTGTACTTTATCTGACATCCTTTATTACATCTCCTATTGAGGTCACCTACTGTCACCCTTCTTTTACTCAATCTTCCCTAGAGCAACACCTAGTTCTCTTCCATCTCCTCTGTGATATCTTCTAAAATGGAGCAGAATTAGAAGAGTCACAGTTGACATTAATGTGAATGAATGACATCAATGATCTTCAGAGCTGAAAACAAAGTTTAGACTTGTTCACAGATGTAGATGACTGCTTAGGAATTATCATTGCCTTGGTTACAACCAGGTCCTCCTTGACAATCACAAGTATAATTGCATATATCCTGTAAAGACTGAATGTTCAGTATGAACCACATATTGACATAAGACAGATTATCTGCCCCAGAGACTACACTTTATGTGTGTTTTGTCATTGGTGTTACCTCCCCACTATCACATTTCAACATGAACACCATTTAATGACCCAGATTTGCTTGCCAATTTTAAGCTTTCACCTGCACTTGCTGAAAGCCTGCTGCAGTTAAGCAGCTCTTCAAAGTGAGCATGCTCAACTTGTATGATACAGTTCCAGTATGGTTTTCATCCAAGAGAAAACCCACAAGGATCAAAAGAATACATTGTCTGATGAGATCCCCAGTTTGAGAGCAAGATTTTTCTACTGGAGATGGCAGTATGCTGTTCTTTATCCACTGCAGATCTTGCAGAGATTGCAAATGAATGCTGGCTTCTGTGTTCAGAGAATCATACATTCATTATTGCTACAGTGGGTCTTTAAATACAATATTACATTGTCACTGCTTCTGGGATGGCAGATAATTACATCTTAAATACTGAGAGCTGAAAAAGAGCACATACAAAGCTGAAGTGACTTCAGGCACTAAAATCAGAGTGATAACGGGTTCATTTTGTTGCTAGTTGAGACTACATAAAAGTAAGCCTCTGTGAGGAAGTTAAGCTGCAAAACGAAGCACACCTCTTCAAAACATCTTGTATTGCCAAAACAAAGGCTTAAATATAGAGCTGTTTAAAAAAAGAAACCTTACAATAGCCAGACACTCAAAATCAAACTGACTCTTGAGCCTGAAAATGCACAGTATTTTGTCTTAAGTGCAAACACTCTTTCATCACAATACACTATAGTATTGCTAGGGGTCAAGCACGACTTGAAGCACAGAACATTTACAGGAGAATTACTGAGGGATAGCTTTAGCTACTGTCACACATTAGTTACTGTAAACAGTTGGTTAAAAATCTCTCTAATCACTTTCATCTTTAAGCAAAGCCTGAGAGCCAAGCTGTATCAGTCAATCTACTTGAAGCTTTAATGCAAGAGAAGCATTAGATGATTTTGGCTTAGAAGCACACACTGCATTTAGTGAATTATAGATCAGAAATCAGTCATCCTTGTGCAATTACCTGTCCCACATCCAGTGTACTTAAATTGCAAAATACCATATCAACAATAGCTGCCACATTTTAATATGAATGCCAAGCATATATAAAAATTCAAAAAGCAATACATAGTCCTTAGACTGTGATAGCCAAGGAACCTCATCAACCTTTTTTAGTTAAAAAGACGACTTGAAATTAATTAGGAGAGGGGACAAACCCAGTTGTTAAACTAAAATGTTTGGACAACTACGAGGAGACCTCATATAAACACCTGTATCATAGTATCAGTCAGGGTTGGAAGGGACCACAAGGATCATCTAGTTCCAACCCCCCTGCCATGGGCAGGGATACCCCACACTAGACCTGCTCTTAAACACCTCCAGGGACAGGGCCCCAACCACCTCCCTGGACAACCCATTCCAGGGCTTCACCACTCTCATGGTGAAGAGCTTCCTCCTCATATCCAGCTTGAACCTCCCCACCTCCAGCTTCATTGCATTCCCCCTAGTCCTATCACTACCTGACATCCTGAGAAGTCCTGTAGTTACAGCCTTGCCCAGGAGGTGCATTGGAATCAGCATTTATTTCAAGTGGCTGATGGAGGTTCTAATTCAGCAGAGATGCTGTAAAAATGTCTGAGGATATTAGAATCATATCAAAGGAAGTCAGGGAGCTAGTACAAGAAATTAAACCAAAGGAGCAAGAGATAATTTCTATTCCCAGAGACAACACCACTTCCATCTTATACCAGCATACCTTTAAAGGGCATTAAAACACGATTTTAAAGGATCCACAGTGAAGAACTTTAAAGAACTACCACAGCTTATTGTAGTTACCACACGTACAGCAAGTGTTTAACTATACCATCTTAGTTAAAAACAAAAATTCATTTCTCCAGTAATTTCAAATGCCTGCAAAAAGCTTGATTAGTTGAGTTTAGTCAACCTTTGCTATGAAACAAAAGCATATAAGAAAAAAATAATGAAGTTTATAAAATAATCAAGGAAGGGGTTGGTCTCTTCTCCCAGGCAACCAGCACCAGAACAAGGGGACACAGTCTCAAGCTGCACCAGGGGAGGTTTAGACTCAAGGTGAGGAGAAAGTTCTTCACTAAGAGAGCAGTTAGCCATTGGAATGTGCTGCCCAGAGAGGTGGTGGAGTCACCATCCCTGGAGGTGTTCAAGAGGGGAGTGGACGTGGCACTTGGTGCCATGGTCTAGTCATGAGGTCTGTAGTGACAGGTTGGACTTGATGATCCTCGAGGTCTCTTCCAACCTTAGTGATACTGCAATATCCAGACAGAAATGTGAAGACTACAACAGTTTAATTTTTCTCTGCTTAATAAAATACAGTTCTATTTTTCAATAAGCTATATGTTATTTTCTCTGGCACGTCTGTAGGGTTTGGATGAAACCTCAAGGAGCTAATTCTTCTTCAGTTACCAGGAGATTAAACTCTTCAATATTCATGAAGTCATTACTTTAATTTTTCCTCAGAGTAGCTGGCCAAAAGCTGCAACATCTGACCACAAAATTTAAGCTACCGTTTAATTCCCAACGTAAAACCTAACAGTGGTTTGGGGGGGGAGAAAAATGGCTCAAGACAACATAATGCAATTCAAAGCCCTCTGACACTCAAAAAATCAAACAGCTTTGGCTGTAGAAGATACAACCACAACTCTTAACCCCATGGCTCATGTATTCAAATTCTAAGTTTCCAACCACCCTCACTGCTGAACAGGAAGACAATGATTTAGCCATACCAGTCAGGAAGCAAACACTGCACAAAACATACTATTGAAGAGAAATCCTCTGAGACTTTGAATATCTGCCTTATGATAAAAATACTGAAGGGCAATCTACTGGACAGCCATCCTCCACTAAGTTGCAAAAGACCAAATTAAAATGATTTCAGTTCCAAAATCGGTTTACTGCAAAAAGAACATGACCTGACAGTGCTCACAAGCTGCAGGACAACATCAAAGCAGCAGCAGCAGACACTTAGTAGCTTTCACCTAACAACCATGCTGAATTGCAGTTGCAGTGCCACCAACCTTTGAAACTACTTCAGACGTCATGACTCTTGCAAAAATGCTTTGTAAAAACATCTCCAGAACCAAGTTTTAAATGAGAAATTTAGTTTCTGCACAGTTAATTGTTCTCTGCCTTTACATGTGCTGAGAAACTGCTAGATATGTGCCCTAATTGCTTTCTACACCTAATACCTAGAAGGCAAATAAACGTAATACACTTTTTTTTTTAAGACATCTCCAGTCTCTCAAATTAGTTTTCTAATTTCTGGAGCCTACCTAGTTGTCTCTAGAATACTGCTGATGAAATAGTTATTACTGTCAATCTAGCATGAGGGTCCAACCAAGTCCAAGGTATTGGTGGAAGAGCATAGTTGGTGAGGGGCTTGGAACACAAGCACTATGAGGAGAGGCTGAGGGAGCTGGGGTTGCTTAGCCTGGAGAAGACTCAGAGGTGACCTTATTGCTCTCTACAACAACCTTAAGGGAGGTTGTGGACAGGCAGAGGTTGGTCTCTTCTCTCAGGCAACCAGCACCAGAACAAGAGAACACAGTCTCAGGCTGCACCAGGGGAGGTTTAGGCTGGAGGTTAGGAGGAAGTTTTACAAAGAGTGATTACCCATTGGAATGGGCTGCCCGAGGAGGTGGTGGAGTCACCATCACTGGAGGTGTTTAGGAGGAGACTTGATAGGGTGCTTGGTTGCATGGTTTAGTTGATTAGATGATGTTGGATGATAGGTTGGATGTGATGATCTTGAAGGTCTCTTCCAACCTAGTTTATTCTATTCTACAGTGCTTGCAGTCCTGGTCTCATCCACTAGATGTCTTGCAGAGACTTAAGCTTATCTTAGTCACTTAGTGAGATCACCTATTGAACCACCACCAGGTAGATCTCTGCATTTTTAACCAGAATACAAAAAAGCTTAACGTTCAACAGTTTTTGGCATTTTTTTTCAGAAGACAACTTAGTGTCACACCTTTCCTGGTGCAGTGCACTTCATTTGCAATCAGACAGAAGTTCAACCTGTCTGAACATACTCATTTCCCCCAGCTACTTTCAAATACACAGATTCATATGGAATATGATCACTCTTAAAACAGCATTTAGCAAGTTTCCCAGACTTTCTCATGTTTAAAGAGATAACTATTTTAAGGAAACAATTAAAAACTTGAATGTTGTGTTAATCAGCCAAGCTGAGAAGTATTACAAAGTATACAGCTCTGGAAAACTAAGCACTTTCATTTACATCTTGAAGAGCATTATTTTACACCATCTCAGGAAAACTGTATCTGACATTCATGTTTTGAGATCAACTGCTTGCAGAAGGTCTGATCCATTTTTTTATAGTAAGTTGGCAACAAAACTAGGCCTAAATATGGAATAGAATAGACCAGGTTGGAAAAGACCTTCAAGATCATCACGTCCAACCTATCATCCAACACCACCTAATCAACTAAACCACGCAACCAAGCACCCTATCAAGTCTCCTCCTGAACACCTCCAGTGATGGTGACTCCATCACCTCCCCGGGCAGCACATTCCAATGGGTAATCACTCTCTCTGTATAGAGCTTCTTCCTAACCTCCAGCCTAAACTTCCCTTGATGTAGCTTGAGACTGTGTCCTCTTGTTCTGGTGCTGGTTGCCTGGGAGAAGAGACCAACCTCCACTTGTCTACAACCCCCCTTAAGGTCGTTGTAGAGAGCAGCAAGGTCACCCCTAAGTCTCCTCTTCTCCAGGCTAAGCAACCCCAGCTCCCTCAGCCTCTCCTCATAGGGCTTGTGTTCCAAGCCCCTCACCAACTTTGTTGCCCTTCTCTGGACACATTCCAGCAAGTCAACATCCTTCCTAAACTGAGGGGCCCAGAACTAGACACAGTACTCAAGGTGTGGCCTAACCAGTGCAGTGTACAGGGGCAGAATGACCTCCCTGGATATGAAGAAAATACTAATCCTGACAGCTGGATGAAGTTCATGGATGGGTTTTGACAAATGCATGAAGACCTGAATGGTGTATATTCCTGTACATCTCGTACCAAGAGAAATACTCAGTGTTTAAAAAGCAATATCCACTCATTACATACACATTTACCAGAGCAGAGTTTGTTATGGTCTAAACTCAGTGCTGCTTAAACACCAATGTGTTTTTTTCCCCACAGATTTCATACATGATTTCTATCTCAAAACCAATCTGATTACAGGATGTGGGGGAAAATGCATTTTCCTCACAGTAAGGTTTTTATAACTTCTCACTTCTACTCCTCTGCTGTGGCAATCTGCCACAGTAGACAAAGAAAAGCACTTGGTAAGGACTGTTACAGCGTTCAAGGAAATAAATTGGTTTCAACCCATCTAGATTCAGAGTGTGAGGCACGCAGTATATATTTTTCCACTTGTTTCAAGTGTGTGGCTGAGTTCTGAACTTTAAGGTGGCAAATGTTGCCACACACCACGAAACTAATGTCCTTCTATCTCTGGATTTGGTCTCTGCTGAGGGCCTACAATGATGGCATGGGAAGAACAGGACACACATATTGATGCCCCTACCAATATGTGCCATTTCCCTATTTCTGGCTTAGCAAATTCTTAAGTCAGATTGCATCTTTGTATTTCTAGAATACTCAATGTCTCCCAGGAGCAACTATACCACAAATCCTGTCTTACCAGATTATAGAAGCTATGCAAGTTACTATCACTTTCTGTGAGGTGGTAAGAGAAATCCAGGTAGTAGAAGATGAAGTAGTCCCACATACTTAAAAGAAAATTCTAAGAAAAGAAGCAGCATTGCATCCAAAGTTGATAGTGTGCCAGTTACAGACAGAGATGCAATTTCAAGTGCTGCAATGTAGGCATATAAGACAGGCCTTCATTACAGTCCCTTTTAGAAGAATGCATTATATGTTTATTGCATAAATTAGTTACATTTAGATATAAAAGCTGTGGAAAGTCATTCTCATGTCTGTATGAGTCACATTTTTGCCCTACTTGCTTACTGCACCTTCATAAAAAATAATGACTTGAGGTAAAGTCAGTACTGAAATAAACTCCCAGTTCATGGAATGGTTTGGGTTGGAAGGGACCTTAAAGACCATGTAGTTCCAACCCCCCACCATGTGCAGGGACACCTTCAACTAGACCAGGGTGCTCAAGGCCTCATCCACTCTAGCCTTGAACATCTCCAGGGAGAGTGTAGCCATGACCTCCCTGGACAACCTGTTTCAGCATCTCACTACCCTCAACTGCAAGGAATTTCTTCCTAATACCCAGCCTACATCTGTCCTCCTGAAGCTTCAGTCCACTCCCTCTCATCCTAGCACTACAAGCCTTTGTAAAAAGCTCTTCCCCAGCTTTCTTGTAGGTCCCATTCAGATACTGGAAGGCTGCTATAAGGTCTCCCTGCAGACACCTTTTCTCCAGGCTGAACAGCCTCAACTCTCTTCCCCATAGGGGAGGTTCTCCAGCATTCTGATCATCTTCAGGGCCCCCCCCTGGACCTACCCCAGCAGATCCATGTCCCTCTTATGCTGGGGGCTTCAGAACTGAATGCAGTACTCCAGGTGGGGTGTCATGAGAGCTAAGTAGAGGGGAAAAATCACTTCTCTTGTCCTGCTGGTCACATTTCTTTTGAAAGATACAGCCCAGGATACAGCACCTTGTGTTCTGACCATGAAATCACACTGCAACATTCCCACGGTAAAAGCCACTCAATAATTCTCCCATATTTCCTAAGAACATTCTCACTTTTTTTCAAAGGAAAACAGGGTCACCAAACTTTTTAATTCCTGCATTTTCTTACTTAACCAACATGCTGGGAAAACAAAAATAGTAACTGTGGGAAAAAAAAAACATAACATAAAACCCAAACAAACAACAAAACTACACTAAAGTGTAGCCTCTACTAATTAAAAATAGTACTTCTCACCCAAAATTTGTGTGTTTTGTATTTAAAACTCCTGACACAAGACAATCCAACCTATCTGTGGCTTTTATTTTTAGGTGTGATGCACAACTGCAGTAAAACATATCAAACAAGTTACCTCTGTAAGGGATCCACAGGACACTCCACCGTGCAAGACTTTATCCAAACCATGAAGCGTGGTGGACAAAAAGGCTGAAGAAGGATTGCCAGCCTTCCTCAGTTTCATTTCATATGCCTATAAATGGAAGGGAAAAAAAAAACATCCACAGAAATTGGAAAATGTTTTTTTCTCCAATGGAAATACAGAATATCTTGCATTTGCTTTCATCAACCTGGAAGGGCTTAACACTTGCCAGTGTACAAACTACTTCCCTCTTCAACTATGGAACTCTAAGGTCAGTCTTTGTCACATTTATATCCCATTTATAGCTCACAGAGTACAGGTAGAAGTTTGTTGCATCTTCTTCACCACAATATTAGATTAGACATTAATCATGTGTTAAGGGTTTTCTCTGCTCCTATTCAGTAAGGCTTGCATTCAACCCATAAAACTACTTAATGCTGTATGTATTAACCAACAGAGAACACGCATGAATCCCTAAACCAAGAACACCCTAGCCAACATGTGACCAATTTGAAACCACCTGGATTGAAGGAAAGGTTTGCTAAAGATTTCCAAGTGCTTGAATAAGCCTGGGCTGATTTTGTAGCCATTCATAGTTTTCCACTTCTGTGAGGAAGACTAGTCAAGAAGACAGGACAGGTGAAGAAACGAAAATAGTTGGAATTGCTAGCTCCTCCACTGACTAGAAGAACTGGTCCAAGATCAGAACTCCAGCTCACAAAAATTATTTCTTGTTTGATTTAAGCTGATTCCCCAAATGAAAAGAACAAAGTAGAGATGCCAATTTGGAAATATGAAAACACATTTCCAAAAGACACAGGTCTTGCTTACACCTGGCAGACACCCGATTAAAACTGACACTTCCTCAACCACTGAGCACCCCGAGGATCACAAGTTTGATTTTTAAAAGGAACAGTCCAAGATCTAAAGGTTGTTGCTCTAGCCACAGGTAAGAGTTTGCAGAGCTTCAGACTCCTGGCCCAACAAGAGAGATTCTCAAAGCCCTATCACAGCATACTGCCATCACCTGCCAAGTTTGACCACTCCAGAAGAACAGATTTCTCTGTCCCTGTGAGAAATGCAAGCATAAGACTTATCCCAACCTTATGACAGTCTGATGGGAATATGGCATACTGTGGAAGAACTTCTACAGGAATCATAATATTGGCCTCGATGGTCTTAAAGGTTTTTTCCAACCAAAACAATTCTGTGATTAACTGAGTAAGTAACTACATTGAAGCCTAGATGGTTTTGGTACATACTTCTTGGGCTAAGTGAACATTTTTTTGCTGGGGTTGGTCAGAAAAGTTTCTAGCTAGTTCTACCAGCAAGCTAAGGTAAGACATCTTATATCTTCCTTTTTTATGCTGCAATTCTCTTCTTGTGACAGGAAGCATATCAGAATATTTGAAACTTATTCAGACCATCCCTGCTCTTCAGTTCTACTGAGAAAAAACAGAGAACAGCTCTCAACACACAGAACAGGCCAATGCAAAAACCCAGCAAATTTCACCTCACCCCAACGGATCGGAGTTTAGGCTCAGACTCGCTTTAACAGTGAATATATGCACTGCTGAAGAAGGATTTGCAGCATATTTTAATTTAATCATTTGTTTGTTTAACCTCTGACAGGGCAAACCCTGCAGACTGGAAGCAAACCCTGTAGATCATGGAAACAATAGTCTAGCTTCCTGCCTAACATGGACTATAAATTTTTACCCAGTGATTTCTGCATTAAACTCACTAAATTAGAGCCAAGCTAGACTGTCTTTCAGGAAAAAAATAAACCAAACATTCAATTGGTAGATCAGAAGTCCAAGTGAATGAAAAACTACCACATCCTTAGACAATGCTTCCCAACAATAGCTTAGAGATTTTCTTATTACTTCCAATTTCAGGGATTTGGTTTCAAATGTATCACTAGATCTTGTTCAGTTTTTCAGTTCACCTAGACTCTAGAGGCCTCTAATATAATTTATCTTTTTCTATTCAACATGTAATGTGATCAAGTCACCCCTTAACTAGCTTCCTCTCTGATAAGCTCAGTAGGTTTCACTCAGTAATTTACACTGCAAGGCAAGATATACAGTAAAACTAATTTCTGTAAAACTTGGCATACTCTCACTTTTTCCTGCCAATGCTTCCAATGATGTATCTGGAAAGTATTTTTCCTTGATTTGTAATGCCTGTTGTTTATTTATTTGTTTTTACACAAAGACACTGTCAAACCTTCTTGCTACATCAGCCATGTTACATCAGTCACGCTGATGTGAAGTCCATTTGAAAGCCTGTGTTTGCAAAAATTCAATCCACATCCCCTAAAAGCATCCTCTGCTTCTGAAATACAACTCTGTAGTGTACACACTTACAGAGCTGTACACACTTACAACAGCCCTTGATAACTATTGTCTGATGAACTTCAGTATCTGCCAAGCTTCTCAGCAAAGGAATTTGACTGAATAGTGATGCATGGATGACAGGCAAAAGCAGATACAAGAATTCTACTCAAAACTTCCATCTGTCTTCAGTGTAACAGTTATTGATGGAAAACTAGAAATTAGCTAGGCTTTAATCCATTTTTAAGATGCAGCTGGACAGGGTGATGGGCCATGCTTTTCCCAGATAAGGTTGGACCATGATGACCCTTGAGGTGCACTGGACCTTGAGGTCCATGATGATCCCTTCCAATCTAATAATCTGTAAATCTATGATATTAATTCTGCATGTTAACAACCTTAATATACTATGTTTCTGAATTCAAAGTTTCACATACTGCTACAATTACTATGCCAATTACACATAATAAACTTTGACATGCCATCTTTTCTCCTTTTTTTTTCCCCCAGGAAAAATAAGCTGCATTGACACAGGTCAGAAGCGTCCATTTTCTCTCTTTTCCACAAGATACCACTTCAACCATCTTTTCACCTGAATTAAAAAAAACCCAAAACCTAGCCACTACAGGTGCAGCTACCACCTGCTTCCTTCTTCCACTCTCCCCAAGTAGGCTACCTGTAGCCTAAACCATACTACAGCTCATTTACATGGACAGAAAAATTCCTGAAGAAATCACTTTCAGGATCACTTAACTTCCAGGCACCAATTTTATGTCTAAGACAAATTTAAACTGAAATTCTTATTCTTTGCTTCTATTAAACAATGGTGGTTGGGTGTTTTTTCATTTTCAGGGCCCAAACTAAAGGTAATTTGTATATGCTAGACTGTAAGAGAAAATGTCATATTTCCCTACTGCTCTCAGAGGCAGTTCTCCAAGCCTAAACAACCCCTTGAGGCTACAATGCCTAATAAAAGTCATTGCATCAAATTAAAGTGCATAAGAGATCTAAAATTTTAAATACAAGTATTTTCATTGTGCGAAGTGAGGCATCCAAGCCTCCTGGGTAAAAATATATTGCCACTATTTAGCTTTTTCCCCCACATACTGTATCAAAACCACAATCAACACAAGCATACTTACAGTCTGCATTTTGGGAGCACAAGCTCGACTGACTTGACAAAGAAGCTTCTGCACATCATAGTAGCTCTGTCCTGTCACTTTCATTAGTTCCAAGAGGGAAAGACATAAAAAGTCCTGAAAGATGACAGAACAGTTCAGAGGAACCTAGAAATCAAGACTGAGGACTAACCTGATGCAATTTATACATGTATACAATTAGTATACATGTCCCAGGTTTACCATCTGCACCATGTTGTACAGCATTGTGCTATACTCCTACCTTTCTCTGACACCAATATATTAAAAGAAGTTGTATTTTAAAGGCCACAGACTCAATATACCAAACATTACAGAACTGTTTAATAGTCCCAAAGTCTACTGACATTGAAAAACATTGAAAATGTATCATGTCTTCTAAACTGCAGTCCTAGGACTAGATTCTCTATTTATGATGTGCACTACTGAACTCTACAGGGCCTCTCAGCTCTCTTCAGGCACTCACAAGAACAACTTCAGAACGTACTGCTGAATCAACTCATAACTGACAGTGTAACCACCACAGCACCTTCAAATGATAGATACATGTGTTTTTGTGAAGTGTTCACAACTTTATGTCTTACTCTGTACAAGTAGCAGCTGCACACCCCTGATGAAATAAAGCATCTTCAGGACTTTTGGAAGTGCAGGTAGCAAGCACATACAAGTTTCAATGTCTTAGTTAGGCATATGCTGTTTTAAAGATGTATTTTCACAAGGGAGCAGGCCAGATGGGCCTGAAGTGTTCCCAACTTTAAAAAAAGTAAAGCTCCCCAGATATTAAACTAGAAAAAAAATTAACACCCACTCCCAAAAAAATACCCCTCACAAATAGAAAATAACTCTCACCTGACAGGTAGTGATCTGATGGCGACTCAGCCTTTCACACAGCTCCTCAGACAACTTTGCTCTTCTCAGTTTCTTAGCAGCCATGATCCCCAATCTACAGGGTAAACAAAAAGAAAATTTGAAAGATACTCAGAATATGACTATGCAGACAATTACACTCCTTACTAAAGAACAGGGAACACCAGTGTGTGTGTATACATACAGAAAAAGTCAATGTCTGTATCAAATCAAATTATACTACCACTCTGAAAGCAGTTATGCTAAATATTGACCATATATAAGATCATACAAATAAGAACCAAAGAATCAGCATTGTTTATAGGAGAGATGTTTCTGGGGCATATGAAAAATGGAAATTACCCAGTGGTGAACTGAACAAGAACTCTTCATGACCTACTACACTAGTAAGGAATAAGGTTATCTTTGGATGCCTGAACACAAATTGTAATCGCAGTCAGACATTAGCACTAGAATATATACTGCTAGAACACAACATTGGTTTCTGGTGAGCCAGAATTTGTGACAGATATTACAAGAACAGGAAAGACCTACAAAGGAGACATCAGGGAGCCTGAAGGGCTGGAATGATACTTTAGCATGCAAGACTCAAGATGGTCCGACTAGCCAAACCCATCTAACATTCTATTTAACAATTTACAAAACAAACACTTAAAGTTCCATAGCTCAAACTAAGTTTAAGCATATGAGGATGAAAACAATGCAAATATCATTTTAACCTAAATATGAACAAAAATACCATTGGACCAAGGCAGTAATGATAGTAGATTATTCACTTAAGCAAATTAATGCATAAAGAGTACCCATAATTTCAGATATGCCTTATCTTACGTCGTAGCTAAGATCACAATGCCAGTATGAATCCTTCCCTGCTTAACCCTCAGCTATTTACATTCATCCTTTTTTTTTTTTATTGGTCATCCCATGGTATTGACTAAAGCTTCACAGGATTGCAATCAGCTAACCTAAAGCACACGTTTTCCTAATCTATACATATGTTTGAGCACATAGCTGTTCCACACATATTATTTAGGCAGTATCTCTTAAACAGTTCAGTCAGATGTTTAAGCAAAATAAAAATGTAAAATTGCTACAACTTTTGCAGATGCACAGGCATCCACCTCTTCACAGGATGGAAACTTTATTGCAAACCCTTCTACAGAACCCCCTTTAGACAAGGAGGAAGCTCAAAAGCGTGAGGAGTTCTGCGTTCAACTTAAGGGCTGCATTAGTAACCATTTACCCCAACTGCACACCCTGCCACGCGCATTATGTTTCTGGCTTTGCATGTACGCCACACGCAGCTGCAGGTCAGCAAAAGCCGAGGCACAACCTCTGGCAACTGATGCTTGTGGTCATGGGACGAGCAGGTGGAGGGCACCCGTGAGAGAAAACCACACCCGAATCTCGGCTCCCATTTACGCCAGCTACTGCAGGAGCGCTTGACAGTATCCCTTCACCCGGAATGCGAAAGTGACTTACAACCCAACACCCGAAAGCAGCGCTGGGGTCCCCCTTCTGACACCCAAACCAGGTGGCTCAGGCGCGCCCGCCCTGTCGGTCCCGGTGCGGAACCTGGAGCTGCACCCGGAGCCTGAGGGCCAGGCCCAGTTCCCCTTCACCCCCAGCAGAGCCGCTCACAGCCCGAACTTAACACCCACCACTACCCCGCGGCTCGGGAGCTCCCGCCGGGCCGGGCCAGCCCCGCCCACAGAGCAGAGGACAAGCGCGCGCAGCCCCACACTTATTCGAAAGCGCCCCGCGCTGCGCGCGAAAAGGCGGGCCCGCTGCGCATCACCCGCACTTGCGATTGGCTCCGATCCCCCCAACCCTCCGCACTCATGGGAGCTTGTGGCGCGCAGGGCATGCCGGGAGCCGTGGTTCTGGGGCCGGCTGGGCGGGCAATGTGCTGTGCGCGCGCGTGCTGCCCCGCGGCTGGGATAACGGCGGCGTCCCTCCCGCCTCCGTTCCCCCTCAGAAGCGAAGCAGTAGGTGTGGAAGGAAGGAGGAGATGAGGGGGTGTGCAGTAACTGTCTCCACCTGTGAACGTGAGCGCCTGCTCGAGGCCGCCGAGACAAGCTGTTGAGGTGGAGCAAATAAGTGTGCTCGAGGTGTGCAAACATCGACGCGGGCACCTTCAGGGCTTGGCTTTTACAGTGCTGTCGCGCTTTTAAGAATTCCTATTAACCTGTGCATATATACCACCTACAAAACTCAAAATCTCAAGCCTGAGGAGTGCCACGTGTACGTTCACATATTAGTGAAAAATCCTGCAATCCTGATTCTGTCATCAGATTGAGGGCTTACAAATGTTTGGTGACACACAGAATCACACAGAAACATTCAGGTTGGAAAAGACCCTCGGGATCACCAAGTCCAACTGATAACCCTGCTCTACAAGGTTCACCCCTAAACTGTATCCCCAAGCACCACATCCAAACGACCTTTAAGCACATCCAGGGTGACCTCTGGGCAGCATATTGCAATGCCTGACCACTCGTTTCTGCGGAAACTTTCTTTCTAATGTCTAGTCTAAACCTACTCAGTCGCAGCTTGAGACCGTTACCTCTTGTTCTGTCACCTGTGAGAAGAGACCAGCACCAGCCCCTCCACAACATCCTTCAGGTATTTGTAGAGAGTGATGAGGTCTCCCTTCAGCATCCTCATTTTCAGACTAAACAGCCCCAACTCCTTCAGTTGCTCATCACAGAATCACCAAGGTTGGAAGAGACCTCAAAGATCATCAAGTCCAACCTGTCACCACAGACCTCATGACTGAACCATGGCACCAAGTGCCACGTCCAGTCCCCTCTTGAACATCTCCAGAGATGGAGACTCCACCACCGCCCTGGACAGCACATTCCAATGGCGAACGACTCTCTCAGTGAAGAACTTTCTCCTCACCTCGAGCCTAAACTTCCCCTGGTGCAGCTTGAGACTGTGTCTTGTTCGTCTCTGGTCTGCCACCAGCCCCAGGAGAAATGCATGCTGACTGAATAAGGTAGTACCCTGTAATGTGAATTTAACAGGGAATGGGTGATCAAAACAACTAGCATGACTTTACTAATGTCTATAGTGTTCAGTTTTCCAACTCGCTCTAGTTTATTTTGGGAAGTACTGAAACTATGTTGTCTATATAACCATTACAGTCATAGAAATTAACCTAACTGAAGTGAAAACTAGACCAGTATTACCCGAGATACTTCCTAAAAGCCCAAGTATTTGGAACTTTGTGGCTGGGGTTTTGGCTTTACTGAAAAAGAAACGTCACAGTGAAGCTGTGAAGTACAGCACACGAGCCAATTTTCCAAACTAGCAAACAGGATAAACATAATGAAAAGCTGACTATCATGAAATGCCCAACAAAAAAAAAAGGGTCCTTGAAATTAGTGTTTTATTCCTACCCTGAAGGGAGTTTACATGCCCAAAGAAGTTCAAAGGATTTAAGAAGCTGGACAGGGAGTAAGCAGCCCATACAAAATCAACTTAGAACTTTAGTGGACAGCTAGCTGAACAAGGAGAGAAGAGATAGAATGGAGGAAGAGCTCCTCCTAGTGTAGTTGGACTTTAAAAGTGTACTTGAAAAACCGAAGTCACAATTGAGAAAAGCTGTCTAGGGGGAGGAGAAAGGATATCTGTTGCTGCAGTGTAGTTTCAGTGGATACAGGAGAGCATGATCATTTCTGGACCACTGACCTGTTGTGGACTACTATTTCCTGCTAGATACAGCAGTGGCAGGAGCCTCACCTTCTGATCAGAGGTGCAGAGAAAAGTAACATTGCTTCATGACTATTTTTCCTTCCACAAATGCAACTGGGGTTTCCCTTTAATTTCAGGCCAACAGGATTTCTTCCCATCTTTTACAAAAACAGAACACCTGTATTAAATCAGGGAACTGTTTGGGGACATTGAGCAAAGCAAGCAGTTCTTACCAGCTGGGTAGTTTAGAAGTTTTGTGAGCAAAACCAATACACACTGGTGTCCTTTGCATCTTATTTATCAGTGGAGTCATGACTGTGCCACTCTACTTCTCAGATATACAGATACACTTTTAAATCTACTGGTGTCATGCATCATCTTCTCCATGTAACTCAAGAAGGTTAATATTACCTATCCAGGGGCTAATCAGGATAGGTAATATGACTAGGCACGTATGCCTGGTCATCAACACAGCAGGCAGCTCCACAGCGCCCATACGTATTCCCTAGGACAGTAGTTACTGCAGAGTCAGGGCACTCTGCAAACAGCTCTGCTCTGTGACCTCGTCCAAGCCCCATAGTGACAGGGTATCTGTTTTCCTTCTCAGTTTTGGGTTTAGCTATTTAGACTGTAAACAGAGTAAGTGGTTCTGGCCCAACAGACTTTTGTGTCAGGCATGATACAGCAGAGAGCTTTTCTAGTCTAAGCCTTTAGCTGCCCCTGGAATGCATAATAAAAAGGGACTAATAAGATAAGAGAGGAATACTTTATAAAAGCAGGGCTTCACCACATTAATTTAAGAATGTCCTTTGAAAGGGCAGCACTGGAGAAGACTTAACAGAAAAGCTAAGCAGAACAGCAACAACAAAGTCCCATAGAAGTAGAGTGCTCTAACTTCAAACACACTAATTACAACAAAAAAAGGGAATGGTGATTAGCCTGTTAAGAGGCAAGCTGAAAGGGACAGAATCTGATTTGAAGGGCACAAGATTAATTACTTAACAGTTCTTATCCAAATAAATACTCAGCAGTTAAGTAAATCTGGAAGGGTCCAGAACTTAAAGATAATGGCACTTTTTTGTTCCTTTTTGGAGCAGAATAATTAGAAAATTTTCTTCCTCAAACCCAAGACAGCCTTTTGTGATCATCTTCAGATAATTGTTTCACATTCTGCACCATTTTACATCATTTAATTGCTAATACAGCATCAGCTCACTGATACTGACTGAAGTCCTCAGGTTTATGACTCTTTTCCAGCTATCCATTCGTGCCTTAAAATTAGCAGTGTTGCCCTGCCCCTGTGAAGGCAAAATGTCTCCCCAAAAGAGTTCAGTCTATGAGAGCACAGCAACAGCTCTTGACTCACAAGGGTAATCCAGTTATTCAGAACAATTCCCTACCTTATGCTTGCTGACTACTGTCTAACTAGTCTAAGATAGTCTTAGTGCCTTGGGGTTATCTACTTGATGCTTACCACATTCTTTAAAAAAAGACATATCCATGTGCTCACAAGACTGGAAAACATTTATTGACTAGCCAATGCTTTCCTGGGATTAAGGACTCAAGATGTTACTCAATAACAGCACACAAAGGAGCCTCCAGTGTTCTCTCCATTACTGTCTCCCCGAAGGAGATGGAGATTTACTTCCAACACTATGAGGTTCCCCAGTCTTAAAAAGAAAAAAACAAGGAAAAAAAATAGAATTTAAAGTGTCTCAGAAGGAGGCCTGCAGCAGCCCTCGTTAAAAATGCTTCCTTTTCCATGCTGTCCATACCAGCACAGCTTTAGCAAAGCTACTTCACTTGAGACTTTCCCAGCTGCATCTGTTCCAGGGAGAGAAGGGTAGAGGTAAAGGAAATCATCTTTCTGTTGTCTCTACAAGCTGCTCAGCACTTCACTGTTACCATTTGCTAAAGTAAACAGATCAAGAAAAACAGACCTCTGAGCAGTCTGTGAACAAGACAAATGCTTCTCCTTGGGTAATAACCTTTTTCCTCCTTCTCAGGGAAGGATTAAACCCAATTATAATGAATCCTTCTGAGGTACTAGTGAGGACCTACCTGACCACACACATTTATACCTAGGAAAAAGCAGCTTTTTCTCATTGGAGGCAGAAGGCATTTCTGTTTTCTACCTCTTCACACATGCCACCATGGATTCAGAATTACCCATCTCCTCCAAAACCATTTCAGAAATATTGAGCAGAAATGCAGAGTTTTTGAAAAGGAGCATCTGTACCTCCTACCCTTTTCACAGAAAAGCAGACTAGCCACCTTCACTGCTATTGCAGGCAGAAGGACAAGACCCACCTGAACACTACAGCTTTGAAAAATTCAACTGCATTTTCTTTCTGCCCAAACTACAGCAAACAAAATGAAAGACCTCAGGGATTATTCCACTTTTAGCCTGTACTCGTCTAAGAAGATTGCCCTTCATGATCAGCTTCCTACTTCATTTAGCTTTTTTTGGTTAAAGGGACAGCAGGAGTCATTCAAGCCTTTGGGCTTTTTGTATTTCCCTGTTAAGTTTCTGTTAGATGAGAATGCCATGGGCTGGTAGAATGGTACAATGTGGAGTTGTTGTTACCAGAGCAGATCTTTATCTGTACATGCTAAACCATATTTACCCTACATAAACCAAACCTGACCTACTCTAGCTTTTTGCCTGTTCCCTACCAGCATCTCTTTTTTACTGCCTTTAGTTTCTGTTTACTGAGGTGCTAAGGTTATCCTATTAGTGATGCCTGCAGTCACCCGGCCTTGCCACTCTTGCCATGAAACTTCCTGCAGCTTTCCCTGGGATGCTGAGATAGACCAAGAAATTACAAATATCCCAGCAGCAGGCCTTTAGGAGCATTGCACAAAGCAGATAAAATCTGACTGAGGTAAGCTTAGGTCCCCACTGCAGCTTTTTGTTGTTAAAGCATGGGAAAACTACAACATACTCTATTACTCAGAAACTTGAACTATATTTAGACTTTTGTCCCATGAAGGAGATCTGTTTCACTGTGAGCATCTATGGAAGAAGAGTCAATAGTTCAGTGGCTCCCCTTTGATCAACTCAGTTCTCTGAGGACATTCACATCCAGAATAATACCCTGTGACCCTTCACAGCAGCCAACCTCTATTGAGAAGCTGCAATTAGACTGGAAAAATGCAAGCACCTTGCAGCAACCAGTAGAGAAAGTGCACTGTGTACCCCTCGTCATCACACACAGTCAGACTCCATGAAATCAGTACTAATGCTGCCTGATTTTAGCAGTTACAGTTGGACATCTGTTGCTTTCAGGTACAGCCCTCGCTCCATCTGTGAAATTCTTTAGTGGATAAAAGAGACAAAAGGAGATGGTGGACTTCACTGAGAGATGAGGGTTTTTGCATGGACAGCACCAGCAGAGAACAGTAGATCCCAGATATTCATCTTGGTGCAGGTCCCAGAAATGGGGATGCCCCTGAAAAAAAAGATAAGACTCATTCATTCATGTACAACATGAAAAAAACCTCCAGTGTGACTATTTTTATTCAGCTCACCACCTAAGGAGCTTGCTCCAAATCAATAATGGCAGTGAAAGTGCCTTGGTTTTTGGAAAAGAAGTCTTTACTTTGTGATGTTACAGATTAATCACTCTGATAAACCATCAGCTGAACTGAGTCAAATAGCTCTTATTTCAAACAACTAAGCCTGGAACACTTCATTCCATTAATTGTTTTTGTCTGGAGCCTTTGGCTTTTGCAGTGCTCTTCATGGATCCCTGTGGCTGGGACTGCAAAGGAGACTGCTCCAGATGTCCTACCCCTCTTCCCCAGAAATGTTTCCAGAGGTGGATGAGGGGCATGGAAAAGAGAAGAAACCACCAAACATGAGCAAAGCAAGCAGAGGAAGGTCTCCACTCCCACAGTGTTTGTGCCTTACAGTTTTCTGCCTGGCCTTGAAAGAATGAGACATCTTCATGCTCTGCAGTTGAATATTACTCATTCCCACACACCGCTGAAAGGAACTCAAGCAGTTTCAAATGAGACCCAATGTCCTGTGTCTTAGCAGTGTTGATGAACAGATGCAGGAGATCTCTTAATGGATAATTCTAGAAGACTTTTTCCACAGAGGATAAAAGACATCAGACTGGTTTTGTAGTGATTATTTTTCACCTTGAAGCATGGTGCTTCTTACCCATTTTACTGGGATGAGTGCACAGCAATAATATAGTCAAGTATCACTCTAGTATCCTAAACTGGGTACTACAGAGAGTACCCAGGCAAGTATGTTTGCCATTCAGTGTTTGGGCATCATTCCATAGCTATGATCATGTTATCCTCACCCTAGAAGGACTACCCATGACAAACTGATTTTGTAGAGTCACAGCGACTTTTTAAATCATTACAGCAAATTGTATTAAATGAACTATGCAGCAAATTAAGCCTATACTTAATTGAAGTAAAATAGGATATTTGTACAGCAGGAAGCTGTATGCATGATTAGCTGTTCTGCTAAACCATTAATTGTCTAATAGCTGAACTTTTGTTTCAATGGTCTTTAAGATATAGGCCTATAAATATAGAGGTAGCATCACAGCTCAATGCAATCCATCATCACTGAAGGCTTATTTTCCCAGCCCTCAGGAGTTTTCACACCCAACAGGGAAAGGGCATGAAATGAGAACACCCCCAGCCTTGCAAAGTGCGCCATAAGGAAGGATACCTCAGAGCTGACAGAAGATGAGGCCATCCTGCATTCATCACTGACTTTGATCATAGCTGTGCTGTCATGGCATCAGCAGGGACAGGTGTATCCCTGGCTGTGTGACTCAGCAGCCTTATGGTATCAAAGGTTTAATTCAGCTGGCTGCCCATCACCTCTCTGCAGGGACTGACCAACTCACATACAAAGGCCAAATGATTTTTAAAAGCCTCTGATATGAGCTGGCTCGGTTTTAGGACTTCCAACATGAAATATTTTCAGCCCTAAGGGTGCACAGTTACCGTACTTTTAACTGGAGCCGTTTGAAGAAAACCAGGGTAGAAAAGTCTCAACCTGATAAAACCCAAGCCACCCAAAATCTGTGGTCACTTTTCAAATATGTGGGCTTGAATGATAAGATTAGGAATGTAGGCAAGCCATTGAGGCTGGGAGATGGGCAGATGAACAGGAAACATGTTTGTCTTCACTTTCAATGTTATGTTTAAAACAAATCCCCTTTAAATATATCACCCAACTTCCTTCTTGCATTGGTGAGGATCCAGAATAAGGTCAGTGAATTGAATAAAGTTACACAAAGAAAAACTAAGAACAGAATCAGGTTTTGGGGAATTAAAAATGTGTACCATAAACACACAGTTTTGGCTGGCTTCATTCTCTGTTTTTAATATGACAGAGTAAAAAAAAGAAGCTGAGAGGATGAATGAATGTCAGATGTGAAGAAAATACTTGGGCTTTCAATTTCCTATTATAAACTAGGACTGGAACAGTAAAAAAGCAGCAGAGGTCAGGAATGAAATACAGTGTGGGGGGAAAAAAAGCAGCATGAACACTCTCTATTCCAGGGATAATGGTCTCAATCTGCTGTGTATGAAAAGAGACTCCGGGAGAGAAAGGCCAGAAATAGCAGAAGGTTTAAGAGGGCAAGGGAGGGATACTGTTATTTGTACTAGATCTGCCTATGGTTCAGTCTAAGGTTTTGTAGCTGTAATTCTGAGAGTCTGGCATCTGCCAGTCCTCACCACAGTCTGTGACCTAAACCACAGAGTGAGTGCACATATCCTGCTTTGCTGTCTGTTGGGAGTCAGAAGATGAAAAACAATTCTGGAGCCACCCCAGAAGCCAAGACCTCTGTTTCCATCTCAGAGTGCCCAAGAAGGGCAGATGTTTGGTTTCTGTTGGATTAAGCTTTTGGCTAGAGATTAAGTTTTGTTGTGGGTTAGCTGCTGCTCTTAACCGGATAGCTTTCCTTCATAGCTGCCAAAAATGCCTCCAGGAATACATTGGCTCTTTTCGTGCAGTCTATCAACGACTGAAGTCCACACATAACATCAAAACTACACATTTTATAAGAAATGGAAAAAATTAGTTCAGGGTGGGCATGAATTCCCCTCAGTCTCTCCTCCCCACTGCTAACTTACCCTGCTTACCTCCATTTTCTCCTTCTGCCTGTTCAAAATGTGGAAAAAAAAGCAAGTTGCTGCCACCCCTTCAGCCACAAAACTGTGGACATTGAGAGAATACAAGAAGGACAAGACATTGTTCATATACAGCAAGGAGAAGGCCTGATGACTTGAGTAAAATGAAATTTATTTATAGCATTGCTTTTGAAAGATTGTGCTGCAGGCATACCCCTCAGAAACTCATTTACTCCCAAGTCTGAAAAAGGTCCAAACATCATGGCCACATGTGTTATTTGTATCTGGTTTACTGACTGGGGGAGCTCAGACAATTACTGCAGACCCCCTGTTCCTCTAGAAGGTGTCACAGGGATGTCCTGACCCACTGGTCTCCTGAGGCTGACTGTGGCAGTGCTGCTGATCCCTAGCAAGGGGATGGACAAGGTGCCAGGAAAGCACATTCTGACAGGCATCCTGAGCTATACTTCTTTCATTGCTAGATACACTCCCCTGCAAGAGGACTATAGGACACGGCAGCTGTTTGCAGGGTAAAAATAGAAATCAGGGCTATTTGTGACATCTAGTTAAGGGCTCTTTAATACATACACAGCCTCTCTGGTGATCACTGCTTTATCTGTCCATAGTTTCTACATTCTACTGCACAAACACTTCCTGACATTTACTGTTTCTGGCACCATTAAACTCTGGGCATGAGGGTGGGGGCAACATGGTGGGGCAGTTCATGTTTGGAGGCCAGCCACACTGCAAAGCCAAATCAATGCCACATGCAAGCTATGGAGGGTACCTGCTATAACCAGCTCCTTTCTCTTACGCAGATTTCAGTGCTTGAGGTAAATCCTGGTTCCCTTGGTTACTGTTTGCTCCTTCCTTAGGAAAACAGTCATGGAAATTTGAAGCATTTTTCTCTGACGTAGTTATAAGTGAGGTCCATATTCCTTCTGTCTCTCATCCAGTGCTGTTACTTATTTGAGCACCCAGTGAGCATAGAACATTCCCTTTATGATTTAGTAGCATTTTTTACTGGCCCTGCAAACTCTTGAGTATCTTCATGAACACAGGACAATGGAGAAATTAATCCAGACCACAGATGCTACCTGTTCCTTCCTTTCAGAAGCTGGTGTGGGAAAGCCCACACCAATGCTGGTGCACGTTTTTGCCTTGCAAACAGATGGGCTGCACAGGCACTCCTTGTTGGGATAGCCCAACTTCAGTCCCTGACAGAGCCTGGGAGTGAACCACCTGCCTGCACTGGGCCAGGCTGCTACTGGGGGGTCCTCTAATGGTTCCTGAGCACTGTGGCTATGAGATGGCACTCTGGAGTGCCTGTGTTTGTACTCGAATTTTACTGATAGTTACTGATATTCTCAGACTGGATTTTAGAGGGACTGGTGCCAAGGTTTGGATTCCTAAGTCATGCGGAATTGGAAATTCCCATTCTAGCAGGGCTTGCTCAATCCTTCAGTATGCAAAGCAGATAAAATAACTGGTAGTAGGAGGAGACAGTTCTTTGTAAAAAGTCATTAAAACTTAGATCATCTCTGGCTTGTTGGTGTGTACAGTGGGGACTGCCTAAGTGCTTTTGCTGCATCTTTGGTCATGAGTCTCTCTCTTACAAAGCCTTCTGTTCTGGCCAGCTGATGATTGGTTTGGCCGAGATATGTGTGTTTCAGAACCACCATACTGTGATAAGGTGCCCAGTTCTGCCTGCCTTTATGGAGGCAGACAGTTATCCCCTACATGAACAACCTTTTAACAGCCCAATGAGTAAGCACTGCTCCTCTGCTCAGGCTCAGCCTGGATGCTTAGGCTGCAAGGTGCTGCAGTGCTGAGGGCTATTTGATCAAATGCTATTATTATAATAAAAGCTATCCCTGACAGAACTGTAGGTAAAATCTCTCTTGGGAGCAGTATTTCCTGCTTGCTCCATGTAAAAGGCTTGGCAGAATATCCTGTGTTTTACAGATACATTTTGTTTGAAACAGAAAAATCCTCCTGTGGGGCTGTGGAGCCAGCCTCTAAAGATCTTGACCCTAAATGTGTCATCTCTCTGGAGACCCAGTGTACATGAAGAAATAGAATCTGCTTGAAGCATCTGCTGTCTGTCTGGAGCACATGACCTACCAGGAGCATCTGAGGGAGCTGTGATTGTTCAGTCTAGAGAAGGGGAGGCTGAGGGGAAACCTCATCACTCTCTACAACTACCTGAAGGGAGGTTGGAGCAAGGAGGGGGCCAGCTTCTTCTCCTTGATGACAACTGGCAGGACTAGAGGAAATGGTTACAAGCTGAGCCAAGGGGAGGTTTAGGCTGGATATTAGGAAATACTTTTTCACTGAAAGGTTTATTAAACATTTGAATGGTCTGCCCAGGGCAGTGGTGAGTCACCATCCTTGGGGCTGTTCAAGTGGCATGCGGACCTGGTGCTTAGGAACACAGTTTAGTGCTGACTCTTCAGTATTGGGTCAAGAGCTGGACTGGATGATCTTCAAGGTCTCTTCCAACCATATATATTATGTGATTCTGTGATTTTGTGAAGCTTATTATTGTTACTTGAAACTTCTCAAATGCATTTTCTGAAGTGTTTGGCCATAATTGAGTATGCAGAATGCTGTCTGTTAAGAAGGACTACCTTATAATTGCAATTGCTGTGAGTACTGACTGGAGAACCAGCAAGGTGGTGAAGTGAAGCTCTTCACACTCAGGTAAAATTATTAGGCGACTTGTTTCCATGTAACTCACTTAGGTTGATATTTTCTGGAACCAAATTAACAGCTTGTTTAGATATATCCAGTTGTCAAATACTCATTGTGGTTGTTTGGTCCTGGCTGGGGGCCAAATGCCCACCGAAGCTGCTCTATCACTCCCCTTCTTGGATGGACAGGGGAGAGGGGAAAATACAACAAAAGGCCCGTAATAAGATAGAAGCAATTTAATGGGATGCAAAGCAATAGCACAGGCCACACATGGAAGCAAAAGCAAACAAAGATGTCCTTCTTTACTTCCCATCAAGTCAGACGATGTTGGGTCACTCCCAGGAACCAGAGCTCCAATATGCGTAGTGGTTGCCCTGGAGGATAAACACCATCAACAAATGTCCCCACACTTCCTTCTTTCACTTAGCTTTTATATCTGAGTTAATGTCCTAAGGCATGGAATACTCCTCTGGACAGTTTGGGTCCACTGGCTTGGCTGTGTCCCCTCCTAAGATCTTGCCCATCTCTCAGCATACTCCTGGGGCAGGGAAATGTTGGCTAAGTACAGCCCTGGTGCTTGGTTCAGCAGCAGCCGAATCACTGGTGTATTACCAACACCAAACTACAGCACTACAAAACATAGCACTAAAAAGATGCTCTGGGGAGCATTAACTCCATCTCAGCCAAACCAAATACACTCATAAGTCTTATGAACCCAAAGATAATAGCAAAGATAATGTCAAAGTGTGACCAGTAGGATGAGGGAGGTGATTCTGCCCCTCTACTCTGCTCTCATGAGACCCTTCCTGGAATACTGCACCTAGTTCTGGTGCCCCCAGCATAAGAGGGACATGGAGCTGCTGGAGTGGGTCCAGAGGAGGCCACAAAGTTGATCAGAGACCTGGAGCACCTCCTCTATGGGGACAGATGGTGAGGGTTAGGGCTGTTCACCCTGGAGAAAAGAAGGTTCTGGGGAGACCTTAGAGCAGCCTTCTAGTACCTGAAGGGAGCCTAAAAGAAAGCTGGGAAGGGACTTTTTACAAGGGCTTGTAGTGACAGGACTAAAAGGGAATGGATTGAAGCTTGAGGAGGGTAGATTTAGACTAGAAATTCTTTACAGTGAGGGTGTTGAGACATTGGAACAGGTTGCTCAGGGAGGATATGAATGCCCACTTCCTAGAAGTGTTCAAGGCCAGGCTGGACAGAGCCTTGAGCGACCTGGTCTAGTAGAAGGTGTCCCTGCCCACAGCAGAGGAGTTGGAACTAGATGATCTTTAAGGTACCTTGGAACCCAAACCATTCTGTGAAATAATTCTGTGAAACCATTGTGTTAAAATATGACTGGGATGCAACTGTCAGATCTCCAATTCAACTCATTGCAGAACCCCAACCCAGTGTGAAAGGAGCTCTTGCACACAGCAGGATCTTGATTGCTTTAAGATTTATTTTACCATGGTTTGAAGTCTTAGCGGTTTCTGTGGGATCCAACAGACATTTCACCTGCGTTTGCGTCCTGGGGAAGTAATAGCACAGAACAGATGGGAGACAAAGCTGAGTTTCAGGAGGTCACTGTAACTGCACAACATGCAAACCCTTGGCCCGTTGGGATCTACAGTGTATGAGCTCTGCTGGGGAAGCTGGGAAGAGCTTTCCTGCTCACACAGGGGCACAGGCTCAGATGGAGCACTTGGTGAGGATGCCTGGGAGGGCTGACTTCACAAATGGATCAGTCTGAAAGATCAGCTTTCCCACTGAGGTGAAAGGAAGGAGAGGTGTCTGCTGGTTTTTTAGTATCTTTATGCATTTTTGAGCAGTTGAAGGACTCAGTCTCTGGTCTGAAGATGCAGGTACAGGGAATAGGAAAAGTGAGAACTTCAGTGCAGAACTGAAGGGAACAGAACAGAACAGAACAGAACAGAATAGAATAGAATAGAATAGAATAGAATAGAATAGAATAGAATAGAATAGACCAGGTTGGAAGAGACCTTTGAGATCATCGAGTCCAACCCATCATCCAACACCATCAAATCAACCAAACCATGGCACCAAGCACCCCATCAAGTCTCCTCCTAAACACCTCCAGAGATGGTGACTCCACCACCTCCCTGGCTGTGGCTTGTCTGCTATTGTTTGTTTTATGCACTATTTTTTTCAACACTGTAAACTCTCTTCCTTGACATCTGTCCTGCTGATGCTCTTAGTCTCCCCTTGCCCCACTTCTGCCTTTAATGCTGGTGTCCTTGTTTCCCCTTTTGTACATATGACCCTTTCACTATGCAGGGATTAGTACCTCACCCATAAATATGTGAAATGGATACACAGATGATTTAATATGCTGGGTTTTGTAGGGCTGACAAGACAGACTGGCATGGGGACAAGGGTATGTTCCAGCAGGTCAGCTGAAGAAAACATCTTGTGTACACAATGCATAATGAGAAACAGACATACAGAACACCAGCACCAGCCCAGGGAGGCCTCAGGGGCTGAGGACAAGGCAGTAAGACGTAAAGGCCAGGCAAATAAAGGTGAGTAGAAGAAAAGGTCGGAGTTGTTGTCTCTGCTTCTCCCCTTTGTAATGTGTCTGCCAGGGAGAAAGAATGAAAGCAGGGAAGGTAAGAAGCAAAAGGGGAGCAAAAGTCTGCTCTGACTATGCTTGGTTTGAGTTGCTCATAAATCACTTGGGAATAAAATACCAGAGGGCTGGAGCACATCTGAATGAATTGGGGCTGTTCAGCAATGAGAAGGCTCTGGGGAGACCTTACAGCTACATTTCAGTATCTGAAGGGGACTTATGAAGGACTGTTTAGAAGGGCTGGTGGTAATAAGACAAGGGGTAAATTCAGGTTGGACATAAGGAGAAAGTGGTAAAATACTTGAGTAAGTTACCCAGGGATGCGGCCGAGGCTCCATCCCTGGAGACATTCAAGATCAGACTTGATGTGACCCTGGGCAGCCTGATATAGTCAGAGGTGTCCCTCCTTACTGCAGGAGGGTTGAACAAGATGACCTTTGAGGGTCCCTTCCAATCCAATGCAATCTGTGAATCTGTGAGCTGAGAAAAATGCAAGTGTGGAGAGATGGTGACAAGGCTAGGAGGGAAGCAGAGGTCTGAGACATGAGGAGAAGATGGCAGTAAAAGCTGTGTAACTGAATGGCAGCACCCAGGTGGGGGACACCACTGAGCTGAGCAGGGATTCCTGAGAAGGAGAGACAACAGAGGCCTTGAGAAGTTGACCATGAAGAGCTGGAGATGACAGCATTGTGGAGCCCTGCCCAAGGAAAAGTTACCAAGTGGCTAGCATTAAGTCACCAGATCCAAACCAGGAAGCTGAGACAAACACCAAAGCCCTAACATGCAATAAGACCTTGCCAGGAGGCAGTTGGTGATGAAGAGAGGAAGGATAGGATTGAGGCAGTGGGAAGTAAAGCAGAGAAATACAGTTTAATGGACCATACATGGCAGCAGCCAAGGCCAGGCTTCCAGATGGCTTTGTGGGCAACCTTAGTGTTACAGGCAGCCTTGCTGGGACACAGTATAGTAGCAAAACCACTTTGCCCACCAGCATCATGCTGGGTGCATGCCTGGCATTTGCCCAGAGACAGTGGCTGGGTCACTTATAGCCTATGCTGGTGTTGCCATAGCAAGCCACTGGGGGCCATGCTGCCTCTATTAAGAGATCAGAGGGCAGCTGTGCTTTGTCATCACATTGTCAACTAAAATATGCCTATCATGCTAATTCAAATCAGTATCTGCTGAAGACCCAGATGACCATCCAGTAACACTAAAAATGTGTTTTCCTAGAGCATGCCAACATCCAGGTCATGTGGACACACGTGTCATCTTCAGAAGAGTCCCAGCCCTAGTGTGCCACCAGCTGTGCTCCCCTCCACTGGCACTGCTGGCATGTTCAGGTCATCAGCAGGGGGTTTCCTTCTTGCATGATGCTGGGAGACAAGACTGGATGGAAAGGGGCAACAAATGTGCCTTGTGGACATTTTGGCCAAGCTGCTTTATTAGTGGAACAGAGCTGGGATGTTTATTCTTACTCTTAAAAGACTTCAAGAGACTTTTTTAGTGCTTACTATGATATCATAGCATGTACAGATCTTGTTGGGGACAGGCTCACATCAATGTTACAACAAAAAGACAAATCCTGGTCTGGAGAATTTGTGTCATGACGGAGATTAGAGATGGCAGACAGGAATCAGTGGACAACAGATGGAACAAAAGAAGAACAGAAGGATATTTAGGGCTGGCATAGTAGCCAGGGTGGGAGGGAGTACTTTTGGTCAATGGCTTAACTGAAGAAGAGTAGATGGGTCTGACTAAGGTTAGGTATACATCATTCTCATAAGCAATGAGTGCACACAGAAGGGAAGAAGACAAATGCTAGCAAAGACATCAGAAGGTCCCCAAGGTGATAACTCCTCTTTTTGTTAAACATGGAGCAGGACAGTACGTCATATTTGCCTTAGACATTAGTCTGATTCCAAAACCCTATGTAAAACACCTTTGAAAAACATGAGCCTAACTCCCCTCTCTGAGCTGAGTGCTCATCAATAAGCTTTAACCCCTTCCCAGATCAAACTGAGGTTTTCCCACATACCAAAGTATGCAGACACAGCTTGCAAGGTCAAGAGCACTTAACTCGGATCTTAACCTGCTTCCTGCATATGTGGCGCTCAATTTTGGGTCTTCTCTGCATTTCTTATGCTGAAGGAAGTGGCAGTGAGCTGTTGGCAGCTAAGCAGCTGATGGCTTTTTTTTGCCAGCAGTAGCTACAATGCAGTCAGTAGTACAGTGTGGAGGCCATCAGCTATGCATCTGAACACACACACACACACACACTATGCATGTATCCATTTAGAAGAAGGATCCATTGAAATTGTGCATTATTCCACAAACACTGAAACTCAGAGAGATTGACCAGAGAAGCTTTTTGCTGAACTTAGCTCTGAAAGCCTATTATGTACCATTGTGTGGTGTTACAGCAAAGGCACTGAACAGTAATTGCAAATTTACTGCTATACTTGTGCCTGAAGGCAAGTGTGTAAAGTATTTTCTGCTTTCCAAAGCAATGACAACTGCAGCTGCTGTGGGCTTTAATGGAAGCTTCAGACCATCAGCAATCAGCCTATTTGTGTTAAATTGCCAAAGGTCAGGTTCAGACAAGAAGTTTGGGGGACATAAAGTTCCAGCAGAAAGGCACAGAAAGGGACAGGTTACCGCTGATGGAGAAACAGGAGTAATAGGAAGAGCTGTGGTATCAGATGAGTGGTCTGACAACAGAAACAGCACAGATAAGCTCTGTGGTAACTGCAACAACATGAGCTGATAGAGCAGATGGTCATCTCTGTTTAGCCTCTAACATGGCTTGTTGCCCCTAGCAATATTTACCCAAAAGTACTGATGGAGACAGGATTATGTGGCAGAGAGCTATCAGTCCTATTTCATACAACATAGAAGTGTGCTGCCTATTAGTTCTGACAGTCCTTTCATGTGCCAGCTTTGACTTGGGCAGGCAAAATAATGTGATGATGTACAGAAGCATTTTTTGGACAGCCTCAGATGGTGGAACCTGGGTAGTATTTTTCAGTTCCCCACTTCCTCATAACTTTAACACTCCTCAGATCTGGAAACTTGGTGAACAGGTGAAATACTAAACTCCCTTTCCCAGTTCTAAAACAACTCGGTTGCTGTCCAGACATTTTCATCAGCTCCTGATTGGTGCTCTTTGGGGTTAATCCTCACCTACTTCAAGGTCTAAAGTGAGAATTATTTCACTAGTTTGTGAAAAGCACACAGGGATCCTTCAGTGAAAACTGAAAAAGAAAAGCAACTGTCATCCCCAAAATACTAGGTGAAGAACCACACTGAAGTAGCATTATAGATCTGTTGTGCAAAGGGGATTAACCACAAAGGGGAGAAATTCTGCACTGGAAAGTGTCCTGTATTTGAAAGGCTGGAGATCTACAAGCACTATGCATATCTCAGCTCATATATTTAATAAATATTTTCTCAACTGCATATGTTTACTTGTTTTTATTAATGAGCAAATCGCTTGTATTTCCTCCTCTTTCTTCTCCATTAGAGCATCAAAGCAGGACAGCATGCCACACACCAGTATAAACATACAGCATCAGCAGATAGTTAAGAGTCTTTAGCTCCTAAATTGACTAAAGCATAAATACAAACTGGCAGCAGGCATTTGGGATTACCATTTAAAAGTCGCTGTTTTCTGAGACACTAATGAAGGCCATTCACATCACAAAACCCAGTGGCTACAAAAGGACTAAGCCGCCCTGACTAGAGTAAGGAGTGGAGGAAATGGTCTGCTTCTCCTAGAATAAAAAAGCTGCCATTTTGCTTTCCACCTGTGAGAAGTCCCAAATACAAGGGACATGGAAGAGCTGCTTCCAATCTGTCCAGCTCTTGAAGATCTGGGAAAGGAGACGTCACCACCCGTCCTCGCCTTGCCACCATTGCCAGCAGTGGTCGTATCACCTCCTCTACTTGTCCCAGTCCTTGTGCAATGGAAGCTCACAGCTGTGCACTGGAGCTGCACAGCACACCATGTGCAGTGCAGTTCACTGTTGTATGATGCTAGTGACCTGCTCCAAGGCTGTATAAAGTCACCTTCTACATTCAGTCCCTAGGGTCTCAGTTAAGTAATGAAACTCTAAACAAGACACTGTCAAGTAAGATCTTAAGCAGTGAGGAAGCTCATATAGGATCTCAGTTTTTCTTTTGGGCATGACAAACATTTCCACTGGAACCCATGGAATTAAGAGTACATTTTATAAGGCAAAACGCATTCCTGAGTAGGTAATTGTACTAATTCAGGTGCTGAAGTGGCATAGCCACATGGCAGTAAGCTCTGGGGCCAAGGTATTCTGCTTCTCAGCATGCTTAACAGCAGGATGGAGCACAGCACTGTATGGCTCTTTGTTCCTTCACCGGCTTAATGAGCACGAGGTTGCATATCTCTAGATGATGCACTCTTCCACAAAGATTTAAATCGGGAATCTCTGAGAGAAAAAGAGGAGTAGAGATTTTATACACCCCTTCTACTTCAGAGTAAGTTCAGGCAACCATATACTTCAGAGCATGCAGACAACTTTAGCATTGCTGCAGGCAGTAAAGATCTCAGTGAGAAAAAGCAGTTTTCTGTTTGAAGAAGTGGTGCCTTTGGACACAAACTAACTAGTGCCTCTCCCTGGGGCTTCTCTCAAGACAGCACTTTTTCCTTTGTCCTCTGTGCTAGCTGCCCAGGGGCGACAAGAAGAGCAGGTACTGGAAGCACCACATGCCTCTGTAGCTTCCCTTTTCTTCACAAAGCAGTGAACTAAGTGGCTAAACTCTCACTGAAGAAACCCTTGCCATCTTAGGAGAAATAAGCTGTTCCACACGGTACAAATTCCCTTGTGGATTACTTGCCAGTAATAAGCCTGGAGCCCGGAGCCTTACAGCCATTAAAATCAAAGCTTCCCTGCCCAAGTGGAGACCAATCTCTATCAGCTTAAAATCTTCAGTGTTGCTGAGGGTCCAGGGCAGCATCATAGTTTGCTCCATTCCTGGATGCAGGAGGTGGAAGGAAGGGAAGGTCCTGTCCCCAGGGGCAGGCTCAACACATTCCAAAGGCAGTAAGGGAACACAGGTATGGGTGGAAGCCATTTGTCAAACAGGGACACTGCTCTTGAGGTTTCACCAGCATAGTGACCCTGCCCGGTCATTAGGTGCCAAAGCAGCTGCTTGAGGGGACTTAGGATGGGAACAAGACTGCACCAGAAGAGAGATTTCCTTCTAAACAGGGGATGGATTGCACAGGGATTTGGAAGCTGCTGATATGCAGGAAGGAAGGGGAAGAGAGTAGTCTCCTCAGGTGGTTCAGCTGCAGCTTGAAGGCACAACTAAAGCAAGGTCTGCAAGCCTCCTCCTTGAATACAGGACATAGTGCATGTATTCAGAGCCCAGGATAAACTAAAATAGAAAAACTTTTGGTTTCAGTTCATGTCTTTGTGGTGGCTCATGCTTTATTCATAGTACAGAAAGTCAGAAGTTTTCATGAAGGAAGAAATCCCCTTTCTTTCTGTGCATGTTTCAGAAAACCAGTCAGCAGCAGAGCAATGCTATTTAACTGAAGAGGACTCCTCAGGCGGCACCTGCTTCCTAATTCTCAAAACAGTTAAAACCCTGCAGTCTTTTTTCACCTTTTATAGTCATAGGACTAGTCAAGCAAAACCTTGATGGGATTATTCTGCTTTAATTACAAAGTGCACTCAGACCAAAGGCGCAATAGTACCTGGTACATATGTACACATTTCTCCCAATTACAACACCCAAGCCAAAATGCAGTCTGGTCCTGCTGTAAATCATGTCCCTCTCTCAAGATCTTTGGAGTATGAAAAGACATCACACAAATGCTTGAACTGCCTCTTGTGTGCAGGACACCAGGCTCTGCATTTCATCAGATATTTTGAGCTCCTTTAGTGTGGACCATGAAGAAGATAAGCAACAGAAGAGAGGCAAAACTGGAACCTTGGTGTAACTGGAGCCCGTATTCCGCCACCCCCAGGAAAAGAAAAGCAGCAGTAGGCCACTCTCTCCTTGCTGCAGTTAGGACAAGGTAGATAAATCACAATTATTTTTTTTATTGCTGGTGAACTCAAAACAGGCAACTTTAATCTACTGAGGAGGATACACATACAAACAAATGTTAGGCCTTGTGCGTTTGTTTCTTCTTAATGTAAATGTCTCTACAACTTCAGTCCAGCTCCTGAACTCTTGCTGAGCTGCCACTGAGACTCCAGTAATGGGCTCTGGGCACTTCTCTAAGATGTTATAAGGATCCCATGTATTAAAAAGGGAGATTTTGCTGAAATGACAAAGCTCTGACTGCAGCCATGTTGCTCAGAAAGGAGAAGTCTGGCTCGTCCTGCTGCATTAGGTACATGGCATTATGTGTAATTATCTTAATTGATTTAAGAATTTGCAGAGTCTCTGTTTCTGGTGTGCAAGCTGCAAGTAAAGTGCAATTCTGGGTGTGAATTACCACTCTGTGAGGATGCAAGAGCTAGGGGCTACACGTCAGACATCAGTGGAAAGCAGACTACAACAGCTGTAACAATGGCACAGGCAATACAGATAATGGAATAAGGTACAAGATACTGCTGGGAAACCTCTCCATAGTTTTAGCATCTAAATATTACATCATTGAGCAAAACCAGTGTCATTTAGCAGGGACCTTCTAAAGTCAAGACACAAGACTGTTACTGTTCACCAGGTAGCTCTGTGGACAGCTACTTCATCTCCTCCCCCAGGCCCAGCTACAGCTGGGAGTTACCACACCATGTTGCTATCTCCTTTTAACCTTTTCAAAGACAGTTTTGCAACAGCTAAGGAGAAAACAGGGATCCTAAGGATGTTTCTATGAAGCTGAGGGTTTCAGATGATGCAGGAGTGGCACAGGAGGCAGCATGACACCACACTTAAGCTATGCTGTGAGATGACAACCCAGCTTTAGACACTGTGTTTAGTGACCCTGACAGAACCAGGGCCAAACTGGGGAGATCCCAACTCCCACTTGCAATTCATGTTCTGGTCCAGTAGAGCTCATCTAGATTACCCCATGTACAAATTTCACCTCTTTCCCCCCAACCACATACAGTGTCAGGTGACTGTTTTGCCTGGGTCTACAGGTCAAAGACCATCAAGGCTGATAAACTGCACACTGTTGCTCTGACACTGTTCCTCTGATTTCACAATACTGCCATCACAGCATGCAAAAACAAACAAAAAAGAAAGTTCAGTGTTTGTTCTCTTTTAATTTAATGAACTATAAAAAGGGAACTCTAAATAGCCACCTAAGTATTCTTGGTGCTTCGGGGAGACATTGCATGCCCCAGGGCAGATTTGTTTAACTCCTTGCTGCCAGTGTCTTCACGTGTCCATTGCCAGCAATGGATGCCATGTGAGAAGTGGGGGGAGGTGGTGTAAAATAATTGCACTCTGTGTAATTCAAAAAAGGATTAACACTGCCTTCATAAGACCAGAACCAACAAACAGTTCCTCTCACAGGGGCCAGGAGTGCTTTTCCCTTCAGGAATGGATGCTCCAGGGCAAGGAGAAGGTTCACAGCTGAGTACTCCCTACCAAGAAACACACAGAAATAGCTCAACCATTTCCAATACAAGAGCAGAATATATTCACATTTCAAGCCAAATTGATCCTTGGTGCAGCTCTCTTGATTAAGGTGGAAGAACACCTAAAATTAATGTGGCCCTACAGGGCAAGCACAGCAAAACCTCTCCATAAACCAGTTAGGAGTGACAACTGAAAGCTCCAGGCTTGTTGCTAGCTTCAAAGCCAAGACTTGCCAGAGTGAATTATGAACCTGTGACTGCCACTATCAAGCACTTTCCCTGCACTGCAATTTTCTCTATACTCCTCAAATGTCTCCAGTACATTAAATTTCAAACTGTCCCTGATGCAGGTAGTTCTACAGTGGATCCACAGCGCTCCCTCTCGCGCCACCCCTGTACTGCTGCTCTTACACCCTAACTTGAAGCTTCATAGAGGCAGAGCACAAAGAAATGCTTTTCAGAGAGGAGATTTTTGCTTTTGGTTTTGTTTGGGTTTTTAAAATAATATATCAGGCAGCATGATGTATTTCTTGCTACCTCCAGTTATTGTTGTGACGCTAACTGTGGTTATTTAAAGAAGAATCTGGGAAGAAAAAGCAAATCCTCTAGACACACTGGGAACACTGGGCAGAACTGAGCCAAGACCTGCCACCTGCTGATGGAAGGTGAGAATCAGTGCCAGAGGACCAAATTCTGGAGACCATTAGCCATGTGAAGGTTTTGACTTTCAAATACAACGGGCTGCAGCCAGACTAAATCATCGACATCACCAGAAACAGAGGAATCCCTGGGAAGGAAGGCAGAAAATTCTCATGGCCTGTGAAGTCTCTACAAGGCTTGCCCAGCTGAGATGGGAGCTGGAATCTGCTGCAAATCCTCAGGCAAGGTCTGCTTTGGGGTTTAGAGGAGATGGGGAAGACTTGCACTCTTTCTCATGCCTTTTGCCAAGGTTCAGATTGCACAGATTGTAGTAAAATTCACTCAGCAAAGAACAACTTTATCACAAAAAAAAAGAAAGGAAAAAAAAAGAAGAAAAAAACCAGGAAAAGGAAAAAATTTCTAGTATCAGGACTGAGATTCCAAAAAGTACAAGATCTATATAAATTCAGCAAGATGTCCAGCACCAGACTTTATCACGGTGCAACAAAGAACCTGGTGAGAGGCGAATGGGACCTTGCAAGGGGAACACCATCTACCTCCCCCAGCAGACTGACAGTCTTCAATTCTTCTCAACAGCAGATGGATTTTCCTTGTTCCTGCAGCATCTCAGGTCCCACAGGAGGTATTGGTTGCAAGCAAGCACCTGAATATTGCCTAATGGAGTAAGCCAATCACTAATGTAGCTGGAGTGTCCATGCCCATCCGCTAATTAGGTTTTTTCCTTTTTGGATGCGTTTCCACCAAAGTATTTCTTTTTCTTCTTTCTCCACATAAAAGTGTAAGCAAAAGGACTGCTTTCATCTGTAATAAGTTAAAATCAGAAGTGACCTAACTAACAAGTAGCTGATATTGGTCCTTGGAGCCCAAAGAGTAAATCCATAGAAAATCTCTTTGTTCCATTTTTTTCTGGTATATCCCATGCACATCCCCATTAGAAAAATGGGATTTATGAATCTTATCATACAGCAAGGTGCAGTACCTCAAAACTAGAGCTGACAAGTCTGTGGCAGAGGTCTGGGCTCTCTCAGATTGCTAAGTGCAGTTCTGAGTCACTGCTCAATCAGTCTTCACATGGCCATTGGCCAAGGCAACAGGGACAGTGGGGGCCCCTGGCTCAGCAGTCTCATCAAATCGTAAGCGCAGGGTGTTTCTGATCACCAGCTGCTCCATGATGAAAGAAGCACAAAACCATGGGATGGCATACTCCAGGGTGATCAGGCCCATGAAGTCAAAATCAAACTGGGAATAGTCCCATGGGCAGGCATTGAACTGGCGTAGGATGAGGCCGGTGGTGAACTCCCAGAGGTATGTCCAAAGTGTGTAAATGAAGCAGCGCACTAAAATGTTACACTTGTCTTTGAGATATAGATACATCTTCTCCACAATAAGGATGGAGGTGCCATAGATGAAGAGCGCCCACACACTGGTAACACCTGGGAACTTCCAGTTAAAGTTGACCACAAACTCCCAGGCAGCTGTGAACATCACCTCACAGAAATAGCCATGAATGGCGTAGAGGTACCATCGGGAGAAAGCGGTCAGAGGTTCTGCCGCAGCCATTCTTCTGCACACACCTGAGCAGGCACTCTGGAATTAAGAGAGAGAGAGAGAGAGAAAGGGAGAGAGGCGTCAAAAAGGGTGTCACAAGTCCTTATCCCCACGATGGTAATACATACAAACTTGTAACCAAGGACAAATCCAAGAAAGAAGTGAATTTTGAATCGCCTCACTTTCCCAGAGAAAGGTGGTGGTGGCTCCAAGTCTCAGAATGGTCCCAGACAACATACACTGCTCTGCCTGAGAAGATGCAGCTGGCATTGCATCAGTGATAAGAGAGCTGGCAGGTACAAGGGCTTTTGCCAGGGTTGAGGCTGCCTAAGAACTCACTGGTTGCAAGCCAGTAGAAAAATGCAAGCACCTCACAAAGAGGCACACCTCACCTTTGGTGGTCTTTGCAAAACCCAGCACCGGCCCCTGCTTTTGATTCCAGTGTGCAATAGATTAGATGAAGACAGCACTGAAAGGTGCCCTTACTGCCGTCACCTACAGTCTCTGTACCCAAAATGTTTACCCCAGTGAAAAACTGAGCTTTGATGGGAGCCACAGGAATGAAACTGGAAGAGAAAAGTCAGAGGTTTTTATACTTCCAGACAGCACACCCTGCACCCACCTTTCAGCATAACTGGTATTTTTTCTCTTAAGTAATTCCTGCACTGTATGGCTAGGATTTGGAAAATCATTTTGTTGTGGTGTCAGGCTGCTTGATAGCAAGTCAAAAAGCACAAGAGAGCCATTGAAACCCACTCAGATTTGGCTTTGGGACAGCAAAACACAAAGGAGGATAATAAAAAGGAACAGCTGAGCAGAGAGAGAGGTGGCTAGTCATGATAAATAGGAAATGAGCACAAACTCTAATTTTCTCTACAGGAAGAAACTTGGTGAAGAGGTTTTGAAAGGACATAATTTGCTTATCACTGAGCTGTTTCAGCACAATTAAGTTTTCCCACTTGTTGGAAGCATGCAACGTCCTAAGCATTGCTCTGCCCAAGTTGATTTTAAGCACAGTTTTACTGAAACCTCACAGACTTACACACCAGGGTGAACCTGACCTCTTAAAGGCTTATTTGGAGAATACCTAGGGTGAACACAATACACTACAGCACATCACTGCATGAGTTGGGGACTGTACAGTGTAATGCCTTTATGTCACTTGAGCATTTGCAAACACAAAACTGCAGCTGTTCCCAAGCATTTTATTTCTGGTCCATACCAACTGGCTGGTGCTTGGTAGGCAGCAGAGCACAAGAAGGTCTCAAGAGAGCAATGAAGGAGAAAAATATTGTTTATTGGGCAGCAATTAATGATAAAAGGATCAATCTGAAAAGCAGTTGCAGGGCATTAGTGAAAGAGGCATCCAAACAAAAGGCCAGGACTGGATTCAGTAAGAGATGCAGATTTGTGCAAAGCCTCAAGTAAATAATTGAACTTGGTGATGCAAAACTTTTAATGGAGTGACAGCAATACAGACCAAAAAGCTGCTCAGTCTCCTGAGGAAAACAGATGACAGACATCACTGAGGTAGTTACAGTGGGATGGGCAGTGGCTTCGTGAAAACCAGAAGCACAGCTGCCACCTACACAACTGTCTCAGCAGAGAGCAAAACAAGTAGTGGAGACTACACATGGATGGCCATGCTTACACTGAGGCTGCTCACACTGCCCTGCTTTGTGGAAAGCCAGGAGCATCTCCATTCCAAGCTATGCAAATGCCCTCCATCAGCAGCAAGTTGTATTTCAAGCACTAAAGCAGAAATACTTCCTCTAGTACAATGTTGTTAGGAAGCCCTGGCTAAGCCAGCACAGAATTTTCCTCTCTTTTTCCAGCAGGATTTTCTTTTCCAGCTTGCTGATAAAAGAGAAACAAGGCAATCCTAAGGAAACCACACATGGATGTCAGAGAACACACAGTTCTCTCTCAGCTCATGATGTCTGTGCAAATAATGGCTATAGCAAACAAGCACAGGCCTAGCAGGAGGAACTGTATGAAATGAAGGGCTATGCTCCTCTACAGAAATCTGGTCAGAGGGTCAGGCCAACAAGTTAGGGCTGCAAGAAACTAATACCATAACAAGACAAAGATTATTTTATAACATCAACTTCCCACAGAGAGAAAAGGGTTCTAGGCAGGGAGTTGGCAGGACTCATTGACAGGGCTTTAAACTAGGTTTGAAGGGGGAAGGGGCTGAAACCAGTGCCCCCAGACAGGAGTCTGAGGGTGGTAAGCTGAAGTCAGGGGTGAAACCAGCAGCCCAGCTGAAGTGCATGTACACTAATGCAAGCAGCATGGGTAACAAACAAGAGGAGCTGGAAGCCTTGTTACAGCAGGAAAGTTATGATGTAGTTGCCATCACAGAGACGGGGTGGGACGACTCACATGACTGGAGCACTGTAATTGATGGCTACAGGCTCTTCAGGACAGGTGAGGGTGAAGGGGTGGAGGGGTGGCCCTGTGCATCAGGGAGGCACTAGATGCCATGGAACTAGAGATCAGGGATGACCAGGTTGAGTGCCTGTGGGTGAGAATTAGAGGGAAGGCCAACAAGGCAGACATACTGGTTGGAGTCTGTTACAGACCACCCAACCAGGATGAAGAGGTTGATGAATTATTTTATAGGCAGGTAGAGGCTGTCTGAAGATCACCAGACCCTGTTCTTATGGGCGATTTTAACCAGCCAGATATCTGCTGGGAACTCAACACAGGAGAGAGGAGGCAGTCTAGAAGGTTCTTAGAGTGTATGGAGAATAGCTTCTTACCACAGCTGCTGTGTGAGCCTACCAGGGGTAAGGCTTTGCTTGACCTTCTTTTTACAAATAGGGAAGGGCTGGTGGGAGATGTGGTGGTTGGAGGCTCTCTGTGGTCCAGTGACCATGAGACAATTGAGTTTTCAATATGCAGTCAAGCTAAGAGGGGCAGCAACAAAACCTCCACTCTGGACTGCTGGAGGGTGGACTTCAGGTTACTTAAGGAACTAACACAGAAGGTACCTTGGGAAACAGCCCTTGAAAACAAAAAGGTCCAGGAGGGCTGGACCTACTTCAAGAAAGAAATCTTGAAGGCACAGGAACAGGCTGTGCCAATGTGCCGGAAGATGAGCCACCGGGGCAGATGGCCGGCAATGAACTTCTGAATGAATTAAGGGGAAAAAAGAGGGTGTATCAGGAAGGTGAGGTAACCCATGGAATGTTTAAGGATGTTGCTAGGTCATGCAGGAAAAAAAACAGAGAGGCAAAAGCCCATTTAGAACTTAGACTGGACACTGCTGTGAAGGACAACAAAAAATGCTTTTATAAACACATTAATGGCAAAAACAGGGGCAAGGACAACCTCCACTCCTTAGTGGACATGAAGGGGAATATTGTAACAAAAGATGAGGAAAAGGCAGAGGTACTTAACACCCTCTTTGCCTCAATTTTTAATAGCAAGATAGTGATACGTTGTCCTCCAGACAACTGGCCTCCTGACCTGTCAGATGGAGTCAGGGAGCAGTATAGTTCCCCTGTAATCCAGGAGGAAGTAGTTAGAGACCTGCTCAGCCACTTGGATCAACAAAGCTGGTGAGGGGTTTGGAGCATAGCCCTATGAGGAGAGGCTGAGGGAGCTGGGGTTGCTTAGCCTGGAGAAGAAGAGGCTCAGGGCAGACCTTATTGCTGTCTACAACTACCTGAAGGGAGGTTGTAACCAGGTGGGGGTTGCTCTCTTCTCCCAGGCACCCACCAACAGAACAAGAGGACACAGTCTCAAGCTGAGCCAGGGGAGGTTTAGGCTGGATGTTAGTAAGAAATTCTTCCCAGAAAGAGAGATTGGCCATTGGAATGTGCTGCCCAGGGAGGTGGTGGAGTCACCATCACTGGAAGTGTTGAAGAAGAGACTGCATGAGGCACTTAGTGCCATGTTTAGTTAATTAGATGGTGTTGGGTGATAGGTTGGACTCCATCTCAAAGGTCTTTTCCAACCTGGTTAGTTCTGTATTCTGTATCCCCTAGGTTGAGGTAAGGCACAAATGAACCTGATGAACCAGGTCAAGTAAGGAGAAAAGATGTAAATCCCAGGCTGCCCCCCTTCACATGCAAAACTGTTCTGTCCAAGGGGAGCACTTCCATACTCACACTTGGTTCTGTAGGTGACACACAGCCCAGGCAGGCAAGAGGCAAGTGATTGGAAAATGGGTTGACAAGAGACCAAGAAATAATGGCAGATTTGTCACACACATGCACTGCAGGGGAGTCATCAGTGCATGACATATTCATGCCTGATTAGCTCTTGAGCACTGCCTGGTTGATTTTTTTCCAAAGCTCTCCTCTGCAGTGGCTTTCTGCCTGTTTCCCTGCTACCAAGCCAAACTGTTTAACCTATCATGGAGTATCTCTATTCCCTCTACTATAGCAGAGTTATTTGGGCTCACAGCCTCTGGATGGGTTGTAATGAGACTTCACCAAGATACTCTGAATTAAGTCTGAAGTGCTAAGAAAAGAAAAAACACAAACAAAAAACTTCCATAAGAATTCCCCTGCTTCGTGATAGCCTGAGGCTATAAATTCTCTCAGCAACTCCATTCACCGCAGCTGAACTTGAACTGCAGCATTTAGCTCCTTATTCTCAGTGCCTGGTTGTTTCTGACAGTTAAAACATTAGGGCACAGGTTTCTTTTACAAATTCATATTTGAAGTATTTACTAATATTGTTCATATTTCTAAGAAATGCTTTAGATACATCTATAACCCTAAGTTATATGTTGTAATTACTCTCTCATTTGAAAGAGTAATTGGAGAGAGAGGAAGCACATAGGTGGCAGTGTAAAAGGGCAACAAAGTTGGGGAGGGGTTTGGAACACAAGCCCTATGAGGAGAGACTGAGGGAGCTGGGATTGCTTAGCTTGGAGAAGAGGAGACTCAGGGATGACCTTATTGCTCTCTACAACTACCTTAAGGGAGGTTGTAGCCAGGAGGGGGTTGGTCTCTTCTCCCAGGCAACCAGCACCAAAACAAGAGGACACAGTCTCAAGCTGCACCAGGGGAGGCTTAGGCTGGAGGTTGGGAAGAAGTTCTACACAGAGAGATTGATTGTTCATTAGAATGGGCTGCCTGGGGAGGTGGTGGCGTCACCATCATTGGAGGTGTTCAGGAGAAGACTTGACAGGGTGCTTGGTTGCATGGTTTAGTTGATTAGGTGGTGTTCTTGAAGGTCTCTTCCAACCTGGTCTAGTCTATTCTATTCTATGGGCACCTGCCACTCCCTGACCACAAGCTCTACAGCTTCTGATATTCTCCTTCCTCAGAACCTTCTTATACAAACAGTACTTCTGTAAAAGCAGCTGTGTTCTTCCTTACAACTGGGACAATCAGACAGGTGTCTGCTTTTCTGCTTTACCAAAGTGTGAAGGAGATAGGAGGATTTGCCAATGCAAACCGACGTGCATTTTTGCACAGTATCTTCTTTAGTGTAATTCATCCTCTCTTGTTTTGCATTTTCCCTGCAAGTAAACACCAATAAGCAGGCCTTTGCAACCATGGACAGCATTCAATGGTTGTCAAAGGCAGACTTGCAGCACTTTTTAATACAAATCACACACAAACAGAATCACAGAATTGTCAGGGCTGGAAGGGACCCCAAAGATCATCTAGTTCAGCGTCCCTGCCATGGGCAGGGACACCATCCAATAGATCAGAGCCCAGAGCCACATCCAGCCTGGCCTTAAAAACATCCAGGGATGGGGCTTCCATGACCTCCCGGGCAACCCGTTTCAGTGTCTCACCACCCTCACAGTGAAGAACTTCTTCCTGACATCTAATCTAAATCTACCCTCCTCTGTCTTGGATCCATTCCCCCTATCACTACCTGACCCTAAAAATCCTTCACCAGCTTTCTTATAGGCTCCCTTCAGATATTGAAGGCCACAATAAAGGACTCCTTGGAGCCTTCTCTTCTCCAAACTGAACAATCCCAATTCTCTCAGCCTGTCCTCATAGGAGAGGTGCTCCAGCCCTCTGATCATCCTCATGGCCCTTCTCTCACGGCCATTAAGAGTAAAGATTTACAGAACACCAGTGCTGGATTTGGTCCCAAGACATTAGTTCATCAGTGTTTAAAGATTTATGTAGTGAAGTCTTAGCAGTACTTATGTCCTGAAGTCATAAGTCTGAGGAGATATTCATCCTTCAGGTAACTGAGAGCCTCAATTAACTGTGGCTCAGAAAACACAATTTCGACTGTACTGAAGTGTGGAATAGTTCCAGCAGATCGATTACTCAAACCCTGCAATAAAGATAAAAGCATGCCACAGACAGATGTCTCCAAATACAGACTTGATGTCCTTACTGTTAGTGCTTTCAGGATGGATCCCAAACCCTGGGATTTTGGTAATTTCTGGATGTATTAAATCCCCTGGTTTTACTGTATCTCTCTCTGGACTTTACCTCCAGCAGGTAGCATGTTGTTGCCCTTCCTCCAAGTTCTACCTACACTTCCACGAGTTGCATGTAAGCAAGTACAGACCATTTTCAATCTGCATTTTCCCCTCATTTTTGTCTCTAGCTCCTTTCCCTTAGAAACTACATCATTCCCTTGCCACTCCTTGTTTCCTTCCCTGGTTTAATCAGTACCTGCTGGCAGCCTCTGATCCCTGCCTATCTTTCAAACCTGTTCCAAAGAGAATTGGGATACAGTAAAAAAGAATGACGGCAAAAGGGGATTAAAATAATCCAATTACCAGACTAAGCCAAAGGGATGGGGAAGTATAGCTCTTACCAGTAATGCCAGTGTGTGGGCTGCCCAGAAGGCACAGTTTCGCAATGGGAAGGAGAAAAGTAGGGTTTACTTGGAAGGGAATGTAAAGGGGGGTCTGGGAGGATTTTTCAAAGAACAAAGACAAAAATGTGAAGCTATTGTCAGTTTAAAGAATAATTTTCTGACTAATGTGATTCTATGAATAAGCAGCAGAAGTGCAAAAAGTCGAGACCTCCTATGCCCTGCCTCACGTACAGCATCGTTACTCAAAAACACTTTAGCTCACAGTGACCGTTCCAACCTGAGAACAAGTTAAGGCAGCAGCTCTTTACTTAGAGCAACCAAGAGGGATGCTTCCTGTGTTTCTGACAGAAATTAAGACCCCCTCAAGAGTACAGCAAGCAGCATGCTTGCAAGACAAATATGTGAAAGATGACAGAGTCCAAACTCAGATACAGTATTTCTAGATGCTGAATCTCCCTGGCATCTCTTTCAGGTAAAGTCACATCCTTCTCCAAGCCTGTTGCCAGAAGATTCCTGCACCTTACTTGGTGCCCTCTCCAGTTTGGGAAAGATTCACAGCATTTGGTGATACAAAAGTTCTCTAGCAAGCAAGTGTCTAGCAAGGGCCTAAATACCCTTGGATATTTAGCAGAGACTTTGAAGCCAAGATCCCACTGTAGGGATATACACATATATGACGGTACATGGATGTAGTTTCATGGTGTCCTTTTTATCTGCTTATTTGCATTCTCTTGCCTTCTACTTGAAGGGGATGGATTCTTTTTTTCCCTCCCCTATAATTGCTTTTTCTGATTTGTGTTGGTTTTGATGCTGAAAGACTATGACTGGATCCAGAATTCCTACCTGCAGCCTGCCAACCATTTATCACAGCTCTGCATGGCATGCTCAGTTCCAGCCTTCACATAGCCCCTCTGAAAGTAGATACATTTAATATTATGTTTGAATCCTTTCTCTGCATTCCCCTTTGTTGACTGCAGCATGTCCAAATGACCATGCTCTACTGAAAACTCTCCCCAGTGAAACCAACAGATCCATTGCTCCAATATTTTCAAAACTTGTCTGCATTTATTAGTCAACCAAAGTTTAAGACTTTAGGTTCCTTAAGGCAGAAAAGTCTAAACATATGTGCACAGGGATGCTTCTGAATGCCTCAAGTCCAGGAATTCATCTTTCATAGTGCAGGGTAACCCCGATCACAACACAGCTTCAGAGTGCTTTGCAGAGCTAGCACACTATGGCTGTGATACATACTGAGACCCTACTCACATTCATCTCTTTTCCCAGATCCAGGCTACACACTGAGCCTTCTGAAAAATTCTAAGCCATCTCTTGTGCGCAGCAGCTAACACGTATCTGCTTCAGGACTCACGGAAGTTAAATGCATCATGCTAATACCACCTACTTGCTGAACACTTGAAAAAGGAATTAAGCTTCCACCTTAGAAAAGAAAATCCTTAAGAACTGCTAACTCTAATCCTAAACTCAGCAAGGAGGTAAAAATACTATTCACCTTTTCACTCCTGTCAGCTGTCAGTCTGCACAGAAACATTTTCCACTCTCAGCTGCAGAAAGATGGCAGAGTGGCAAAAGGTCAGAACAGTAATAAAAGGAGACTTGAACTTGTGTCCACACACACAGCTGCTGCAGTAGAAGACAGAGCAATTTTCTTACTTGTTTTTTTAAATTGACTACCCTATCTAGAAGTGTGCAATTTACTCTAGTGTTGGGATACAGAAGAATGGGTGAGAAGAAGAGGAAGATAGTAGGATATGGACCAAAGACCGCTCTGGGATGAAATATAGTCTTGAGAGCACTGGAAGAAAAGTTAAGATTTTGACTCTTGACAGCTGTCATACAGCTAACAAAACCCCACACCAGAAAGGTGCCAAGGTAAGTCAGGACTGCTTCTCTACCAGTCTCTTCCCAGATGACTGTGCTTAGAAGGCTACACTAGTAACAGCTTCTCTTAATGCAAGACCTAACGTTCTGTGAAGACACAATTTTAGTAAAAGTAAATTTTACTCTTGCTCTGCAGGGCAGGAGTTCAGGATGCTTCTCTTTTTCAGCAGTCCTTGCTGTCTGAAGCCAAGCAGCTGCTACATGCAGGGGGGAAAAAGAGAAAACAATTGAATATAGCCAGACTGCACTGACCTGTCTTGCTCATACATAAAAGGGAAGGTAGCTATTTTAAGGCATCTCTCCACTAACCTGGCACTGTAGTGGTGCTTGGCTGTCATCTGACTAGCACCCCAACAGAATGATCAGTGGCAGAAACAGGCTTTTGTGTATTGTCTCTTACAGTCTTAGCCCTGGGCTAGCAGCACATGTGACTAGCTGAATACTCCAAAGAGACTGTTTGTCCCAAGTGGTAACACTGTAGATAAAATTGAACGTCCTGCCTTTAAAAAGGAGAAGTTTAAGACAACTGAATTCCTTGCATCTTGTGTCAGTATACTTCAGAATAAAACATATACTCCCTTAATATTCCTACCAGAAGGAGTGGCCAGGTAAATTAAGGGACCATAACTCTGTGCAAACAAGCATAGAAAAGACGGCTTCAAAGACCACATCATATTATGTCATCTCCCTGCTGCTGCAAATAAAAGATTTAGAAACTAGAATCCTAGTTATTCTGGTTTTCAGGCTTCAAAATGAAAGCCATAGAATTGGTTTGGTCCTGAAGAGCCATGTCTACACGTTTTTGGAACATCTCCAGTGACAGTGACTCCATCACCGCCCTGGGCAGCCTGATCATTCTTTTTCACTAAATAAACTTTTCCTAATATCCAATCTGAACCTCTCTGGCATCATTTGAGGTCATTTCCTCCTCATTCCTCATCACTTGATACTAGGGAGAAGAAACCAACATCCACCTCACTCCAGCTTACTTTCATGTAGTTGCAAAGAGCAATGAGGTCTCAGCCTCCTCTTCTCCAGGCTAAACAATCCAGTCCCTCAGCCACTCCTCATAAGACTTGTTCTCAAGAACAGATCCTTCACCAGCTTTATTGCCCTTCTCTGGACATGCTCCAGCAGCAAAATGTCCTTCTTGAAGTGAGTGGCACAAAACTGAACACAGTATTTGAGATGTGGCCTCACCAGTACCAAGTACAGGAGGACAATCACTCCAGTTGACCCTAGATTCTTCTACTTGCCTCTGGAAGCTGCTCTTCCCAGAACAGATAACTCATGTTGATGCACAACAAAGAAATTTCATGTTCTCACTGTTAAAAGCTTCTCTTTAATTTACAAAATACAAATGTCTTTCTGACAGTACCTTTTACCAACTCTCAATTTCCCTTACAAAAGTGTGAGGGTCATACAGGAGCCTCAGGGACACAAGTGCACAGGAGATGCTGGTGGCCCAGTGGCTCTGTCCAACTGGGGTTATGATGTTCACAACCTTCTGCCACCGCTGGGCTCTACAAGCAAAATGTTCATGCCAGAGAGAATTATCTACTGCAGACCCACATTATGTTTTCAGTAACTGTGATCTTACTACTTTGGTCAGATCAGAGACAGAAACCTGATACTAAACTTCAAACAGCTTCAAGCCCAAAGATAGCCTTAATCTGAAACTTATTGCACCCCTCTGTAGTATCAGTTGACCCAGCAAAACATTATTATCTCTCCTTACAAAACCATATTGCACTCAAAACATTACAGGTGTGGTTGGACACAGCTCTGAGCAACCTGATCTAGTTGAAGATGTCCCTGTAGGGGGGTTGTCTTAGATGACCTTTAAAGGTTCCTTCCAAACCAAAACATTTTATGATCTTTGAAGAGAAGGGAATACTGAGCTGAACATACTTCACTTAGTTCCCAGAAGAGGCTTAGTTTTTCAGTCTTACGGCAGCCTACTAACCAAATCTTATGAAAGGTGGGATACTCACAACTGAAGCACTGGAAGTGATGCTACCTACCAGGGTATGTGCTACAGAGACATTTACACTAGACAGGAACATGTAAGAGGAAGTGGTTAAGACCATGACTTTCCATACATGAAGTTCAGTTTATTCTTAACACCTCCTGCACCTCTTTCTGTCAAGTACGAAGCCTCCACTGACTTCTGCCAACTTGTCAGAGGAAGCTTAATGCACTCTGCACCTGGTCAGAAGGACTCAGTTTCCTCATGCAGCCTAACAAGCACAACATGAATAGAAAACACCCATGGCTGCAGCAGAGAGGCTGCCATCCTGGAGTCTCATGCAGCAGCAGAGGCCTTTGAAATGGAAGGGCAATTCAGCTAGCTTCTTTCCATTGAACTGCAACCTACAGCTTTACCCAGCTACCATGTAATTGTCCTTTCGTATTTACACAGAAAGGCTTTGGCCAGGGATGACAAGAACGTCCTGCCACAGAGCTCTCAAACAGGGCAGGGCTTTCCCAGGGTCACACAACTTTTTGCCAGGGACTTTCTGCCCAACTCTTCATGTATGGTGCTTTTATTTTGCCACTTCATAAGGATAAAAGTTTAAAGGTACACTCCAAACCACTGTGTGTTATTTCAGCAGGCACAGTTGTTAGTTAAGCAGTGAGGAGCTGATCCCTCCTTTGTGTAGCCACTGAGCTCCCATGGACCAAAACACCTCTGACAGCAACTTGTTCTTTTGAGATTTGGCCCCCAGTAATCTGCCTTACACTATTACTGCAACATGACACCATGCTAACAAATGATTTGCATTCGACACAGTTTTACTAGTGTGTGAATTTCGTATAAACATGTCCCAAACACACACAGGGAGGCCCACATTTGTTCATGAATTTCAGACCCTTGAAGGTACCATCACAGTGAGGGAATTGTGAGAACAAGAGGGAATGGCCTCAAGCTGCCACTGGGGAGGTTTAGACTGGACATTAGGAAAGCTTTTTTGAGGGCAAGAGTGGTCAGGCATTGGAATGTGCTGCCCAGGGAGGTGGTGGAGTCCCCAAGCCTGGCTGTGTTTCCAGGTGGTTTGGTCGTGGTGCATGGGGCTATGGTTTAGGGGTGAGCCTTGTAGAGTAGGGCTCTGGGTTGGCCTTGGTGATCCTGAGGGTCTTTTCCAACCTGAATGTTTCTGTGATTCTGTGATCATTACAAGCTTTGTCTGTGCAGGCTCCCATTTGTAATTACTAGATCCTGCAAGGGTAGTTCAGGATGGACACACCCAAGAGACAAAAGTGGAGTTTTGAGCATTTCTAATGCTGCTGTTTCTGCATCTTTTCAGTACCTACTTAAAAAGTGCTCAAAGCAATCAGATTTATCCACCCCAGTGAAATACCTGAGGTTACGTAGGGTAACTTCAGGTCTTAGCAAGCAAGAATTTTTCTTTATCTGGTATTCCTTCTGGGACAGAATAGGTACCTCATGCCTCTGGACAAAGAGCCAGAGGAACAAAGATGCCAGTTCTCATCTGTGTGTTATGAACTGTCTTCTGAGAGACTAAAAAGGAATTCGTCGGGTTTAAGTAAAATGCTTTGATACTGCACGCACCGGCCACCAAGGGAAAGAAAGAGAACAACCAACCACCAAAATCACAACACTCTCCCCAACCACCAAAAAACCAACAACACAACCCTCTCCAAACTCTACATTCTTTTAAAATAATCTTTAAAATCTGCTCAACAAACAAGAGCATCAGGCGACCCACAGCAAATGGAACCAGAGAGGCACCATATGTTATCTTGTGCCTGCTTATGTAAAACACTTTACGAGCTGTCATTTTCATGCCTGAATCATGCATATACTATTGGCAGCTCTGGAAGCAGGCATTCTGGTCAGCCTGTCCATTCCTTTCTAGAGGTATGCAAACCTGCAGCAGCCGAGGACTTCTATGACAATCACTAGGTAATTAAGCAATACACTGTTGGGAGGATGAGTAGGAATTCAAGTTTTTATCTCCCACCATGAGTAAAACAACCCAAATATGCTTCCATTATATAACTAGTTCTGATACATGCCACAAAAAATGTGTCACATTACACACGGGCTAAACAGCACTATTTCCACCACCTTACACAACACTTCAGAGCAATGTCAAGGGCTTCAAAATAGATACCCTGACATTTTTCATGTGTGCTCCTTGTGCACAGGCTTGTACTAACCTAGAACCTTGATGTACACTGCAGCTAACCCACTTGCTTTGCTGTATCTCCACTGTCTGTTCCCACAGCTTAAAAGATACACAAATTTAACTTTCAAACAAATGCACCTGAGCCAGGACAGTCATGCCTGTGTGGAGCACAGATATAAATTGTTCTAACAGTGCACACCTGTTCCTGGAAAAAAGCCTGCAGGTTGATTTTTGCCATCTCATGCTGATAGTAGTTTTCTTGGGCATTTCATAGAATCAACAAGGTTGGAAAAGACCTCAGACATCATCAAGTCCAACCTATGACCTAACACCTCATGACTAACTAAACCATGGCTTCAAGTATCACAGTATCACCAAGGTTGGAAGAGACCTCAAAGATCATCAAGTCCAACCTGTCGCTACAGACCTCATGACTAGACCATGGCACCAAGTGCCACGTCCAATCCCCTCTTGAACACCTCCAGGGACGGTGACTCCACCATCTCCCTGGGCAGCACATTCCAATGGTGAATGACTCTCTCGGTGAAGAACTTTCTCCTCACCTCGAGCCTAAACCTCCCCTGGTGCAGCTTGAGACTGTGTCCTCTCATTCTGGTTTCTTACACCTAACTCACTCTCCAGTCACCTGCACTTAGATAACTTCAATAGCACAATACAACATAGGAAGTTTTGCACTGCATCCACAAGATTGAAAGATCTTCTTCTCCAACTGGATCTCTGACAATCAGCATGTAAGCATAAGGAGCACCTTCTGAGGCCTGAAGAGGCCCCCCCATTCAGCAGCCTTCCTTCACCATCTTCTCTATTAGAGCTATAGTGTATAAAGAATTCCAAACTAAGAGCAGACTCAAGAATTAAACTGAACATCAGAGGATGCTGCCAAAAAAGTGAAGCTCTTCTGCAGAGCTGCACAAAGGCTCAGTATTCAAAATATGGTTGATGCTGGAGATCTATCCCAACACCTCTCATCCTGGGAGTACTAAAACCAAAGCTCTCTCAGAGCAATTCTAAAAGGCATTGATTTTTACAACAAAGGATGAAAAAAAGAAAGAAACAAGTAGCAGCCAGGACTCAGAAAAGTAAAAAGACCTTCCTGGTGGATACATGGATGATGTTGAGCTGCTCTGCTCAACTCATGCAAGCCTTGCAGTGAGTTATGCTGGCCCTAAGAGAGCTACAAGGGGCCAAATAGTGCAGCACACTAACACAGGACTGACAAAACCTGTGTCTGAATTACTATGTTTGACATGACCTTGGACAAGTCACTCCATCTCTTGTGCCTCTGGCTGCCATCTGGCTAATTAGCCTATATTATTGGGTGTGAGGGCTGCATTTTACTATAGATTAATTTGGCAGATAGCACAATTGGTTACAGATACAGCCAAAAACCATCAAGCAAAACTGTAATACAGAGAATGAAAGCAACTAGTCACTTGCAGAAGCACCAAATTCACATGGAGCCAAAAGGCTGCACAACAAGGCAGCTCTCAGCACCAATCTCAATTGCTCAGTCACGTGTCACATGGATTCCTAAGTTTACCCAAAGCATTTCTTTCAGGGATCTTTCTTTCAAAGTGCATCTGTAACAGCATATTCAGTAAGCATCTGTATAGCATTTAAGAGTGAGTAAAGAAAACATTACTGCAGTAGAGACTCTCATTAGCAACCTAATTAGCCTTCTGAAAATAACCAGCATTCCTTTCTATAAAAGGAACAAATGACCCATTACATCAGACAAGCAAAACAAATGCCGAAGGTAAGGGAGGTTTGTTGAGGGAGAAGGCAAAAAGCATCAAACAGCAATGAGTGAAAAGGAAGACAAGGCACAAATGCCTATGACTCACAAAGACTGGACTATGAAAGTGGGTGTGCAGGACTGGTATATGTCTAACTGTCTGATGTGTGCATCCAGGCAGCACTCACACTTGAGCTTTTTCCTTTCTCTATCTCTAGAGCCCACTGATAATCCCCCAGCAGAAATGCTGAAAAATTCCACACTCCATCTTATTTTGAAAGCCAGATTTACAGCTCTCAAATTCAACCAACCATTCAGTCACAAACAGCTCCCTCCATATGGAAAAATCCTTGAAAGGACCTGTTTTGACTATTAAAACACTCTGAAAATGCCCACTGAAGTAATCCAAGACTTAGTTTCTGTGGCCTACAGTAAAAAGTGAGGCAATGGCTATGAATAGCATGAAGTGCACTTATTAAAGTTTCAAAAGGTGGTGTTCTCATCAGTCAGCATGCCCTGAAAGAGTTAGGCACACATTTCTTGATCAGTGCATGCTTGAAATCCGTGTGGGTGAGCAGAGAAAGTCACAAGCATCAGTGTTGTGGGATGTGTGTGCATGTAGATATGAGAGAAAGCAAAGTATACAGGTCAGCATGTTACTGCCTGGTGGAGGAAGAACTGTGGTATCAAGACAGCTGGATGCAGTTTCAGGACAGGACAACAAATAAAGAAGCCACCATGACAGAGATGAGCTTCCCAGCATCCACATATTCAGGCAATATAGCAAACGTAACAAATCATGAATGTACAGTTGCATTTCAGCCATCTCCATGTTTGATGTGTATTTACATTTCCCTGGCAGGAAAGCTGACTACTCAAGGACTTCAAGTGTGATTGCAGAGAGGGTGAAGCTCAGCCGTACAAAAGCTTCCACAGCTACATCACCATGGAAACCACAAATCCATCGCCGGCTCTGTTTGTCTACTTCTTTCAATGATTAAAACAAAAATCCAAAGTAAAGGATTCTTCCAGTTTGTCCTCTTAGTTCTGTCAAGACAACAGGGGAGCAAACACATTTTACCTGCTTCAAGACCAACTCTTTCAATTCTTTTTTCCTTACAAACCCTCTTTGTGAAACCTATCCCACCTCTCAATCCACCTGGGCAATCTTCCTCCAAGGAGGCTTTTACCACTTCTTTCAATGAGGACTCTTCAAACACAGTCCAGGATTTTATCTTAGCCTCCACACCTTCCATCACCTTCTGGACTAGGACATCTCCAAAGGCAGATCACTCTAGGGCAAATCCAGCTAGCTGGCATAATGAAAAGCTGAAAACTGTTCTGGACACAAGCTAGTGTCTTGTTTTACAAGCTCTTTAAGAACATTTGAAGTGCCTTAAAAGAGGGGTAGGACACACTACAAGACAACTGTAAATGCAAGGCTTAAACTCCTGCTTTAAGAAATCCATCATTTTTGCAGCAGTTGCTAGTTACAGATAGCTTTTCCCACACTACAAATCAGAATATTTCACAGCAAAAGCCTAACAACCAAGAGCAACTCTAGAAGACACAGAAGGAAAATAGGAAAAGTTTAGTCTCTGCAGCTCCTCAGTGCCTCTCAACTTCAGATGCCAACTAGCAACTGTTACATAAGACAAATGATGACTTTTAAGCAAGTTGAGAAAAAAAATACACATTTCACAGACGCTCCCAGAAAGCCATTTAAGTAAGTTCCTCTCCACTAATGCACTCAGCGTGGAGAGAAAAGCCCTACCTGTGCTTAGGGAACTTTTAGCATGACACTTTGTTCTTAGCTCTGTCTTGCTGAGAAGCCAAACTGTCACACTAAGTTCTCTTACCAAAGAAAAGTAAAAATCTGCACAAAAGTTGCAGCCTCCCCACCTCCTTGTTTGCAAAATGGGCCAGAGCAGTCAGTGCTTCCATCTCACTCCGAACTCATCTCACCTTATGGCCAGTTCCAGGCTGGCATTACCTGACACATCCCAGCTTTGCCAGTGTTATAGGAGTTCCTCCTAACAGCCACAGGATGATCAAAGATTACTTCTGTGTTCTGAAGGATGTCACAACAACATACAAGCCATTTCATGAAGGACAAGCTGGTGCTCATAGTCTTCAGGGTTGTGTCCTAACGGCTTTGGAAGCAGATCTGTCTGCATCTCCAGCAGACAGCATCTTGAACGGCCCAAGTGGATGGAACACACAGGAGGCATTGGAGGAATGAATAATTCATTGTCTTGTTCTGCTGCCAATGGATCTATGTTTTCTTGTGCCTGTATGGCACTCAGTTTTTATTTCAACAGTAATAGGAGATGTCTGTGCTTCTTTTGATGGTTCTTGAGGGCAGGCAATAAGCAGCATATGCTCTACTCACAGCAATAGTACCACACACCAGTGCACCTGCCAGGCACAGCTTTCTTCAGAAGTGCTCATGGTTGCATCACTGACAAAGTGGCTGGACATTCCAAGGCTCAGCCCATCACCACCAGCCTTCTGCTGACACTAGCTTCGCCATTAACTTTGCAGCACTGGTCAGTACTGCTCAGTAAATGACACTTATTGATCAACTGAAGCTCTGTATGCAGCTACACAATGGGCCACAAGATCACTGTTGGAACTCAGGTCAGCATCCATCCCTGCTTATCCAAACTTGTAAGTCTATTTCTTTCCTTCAGCAGTTGATGGATCTGCTCCCCAGTCTCAGAGAGCAACAGGGGTCTATCACAGGAAGAATACCTACAGGAGTGGGACAACAGAATATCCAGCATAGGATCTTCAGGGCACTACCACTAAGAGAGGATAATGAGACCCCTGAGACAGGACAAGCTGAGGAAGGAAGGTGCTACATTAATCTGAATTCCTGATACATAGCACCTACATACTCAAAATGAGTTCCCAGTTGAGGTACTCTGCCTGACCTATCCATGAAACCTCAGTCACAACAAGAAAAACAATACTGTAGCCTGAACTGCTGCAAACTGTATCAGAGCACCCATGCTTAACCTCCTGTTAGGGCACCATATTGCACACTGCAGATAAACAAAGTGCTTTGAGAATGCTGCAGGTTCTGGAGATCATTGGTCTGGTCCTAGCAATGTCCAGTCCATCTACTAGCATCAATATAAAATTTTGCCCTGCAATATAAATTACCCTTCTGATTTGACAGCATTTTACATCCACTCTGTACAAGTGTAACAGACTGCCATACATACAAGAGAGTGGCAAGACAAGCCTACAAAGATTAGTAGAGTGATTCACACTGGTGAATCAGGTGCAGAGACTGCACTGCTTGTTAGGGCCAGGAATAGATTCCTCATCATCCAACTCCCACCTGTGATCTTACTTACCACTGGAGAGAGCAATCCTCTGCTCTTCACCTACTGCTCTGGTTTAGCTCAGAGATAATGCTCCACTGTCCTGATTGTTTTAGCTAAGGCTATTCAAGTGTAAGGTTTTAAAGAGACAATATCACCAGCCTAAGTTAGAAATACAAATTACAAGCAAGCAGATTGATGTGACTCAAAGCAGACAGAAATCAAGGGTGATGTGTGCAAACAGTCATCTTACACTTGCAGAAAGAGTCCTGCAGTTTGAACCTAGGGAAATAACTTGCCATCTTGACCATCCTTTATGTATTCTATGTACTTGAATTTCAAAGGTCCCACCTACAACATAGCTCTGTACTCACACAACCGCTCTGGTTTTCCAGTCTGAGTGCACTCCCACCAGTTTTACCCTCCAGCCCTTACCTTTGCCAAGAAGGAATTCCTGGAGTTCTCCCACTTTTTGGTCAGCTCCTGGTTCACAGCATCCGCAGGTCAAGGAGGTTGCCTCCAGCAAGTCTCAGCTGTTTCAGATGCCAGTTGTTTTCAGACCAGGTGTGTGTGCCCAAGAGCTAATACACCAACCAGACAGCCTTCCTAAACCAAAGAAGTACAGTTTGATGTTAATGAAACAGTGCAAGAGAAGCTTTAAACACTAAAAGACCTGTGCATATGGATAGCTGCAGTACATTGAGCCCTGCAAGACCTGACTTCTTCAGAGCCCCAGGCAGGCACCTGAACTTGCTCCTTGCCCAGGGTGGTTCCCTGGCAGCTGCCTCTCCTCTGGTGAGGCTGAGCCTTTCAGCTCTCCACTGTCCTTATGGATCCCTGCCACAGCAAACACACAGAACAAGTTCACTGGAGCCAGTGACCAAAGGTTTCGCACTGCTACCATCTCAGCCAAGGTTTCAGTTAACCCTTGAAGTGTCCACCAGAAAGTGCGTTATCTCTGTTTTCCTGGCCAGTACCCCAGCTATTGGGGGTACTGCTGCCTCCTCTTCACCTTCATCGCCCTTCTCCTAACACTGACTCCTTATCTCTTATAGCTGCTCTCCTCTTCCCATCTGCAATCACCACACTTTTCTTCTCCCTTCTCTGAGCCAGAGCATGACCTTTGTGTAAGCAGGCCTTTGTCACTGCCACCTACCCTCCACTCTAGCCCATTCCTGGGGGCACTGGCACTGCCTCTTGCCCCCACTCCAGTGACCCATCGCCTTTCACCTCCATTCTGGGCTTGGGCAGCACAGCTACATGACCCAACCAAGCAGAGTCCATGAGCTGGAGCTGTACTTCTGCTTCTTTTGGAGCACTGACATTCAGGATGCCAGGCTCCCTATTTTCACAGAAGCCACGACTGAAGGTGCCAGCTCCAACGCTCAAGTATGTAACATCGTACTGATGTCAGCCTCACAGCTCTGACACTCCAAGGTCTTGCCTATACAGAGATAGCATTTTTCTGGATTAGTTGCATGCGAAGAAGTTAGAATGAGGACATTTGTGTCAGACTGTAACAAATGGGATCTTCATGTTATCCTAATGAATCTGAGTTTTTGAGCACCTAAGTCCCAACAAGAATTCAAAAGAAACATTTTCCCTAAAATAAAGTATTTTTTAAAATCCACAAAACTACCAAACCAACCAACCAACCAAACAACCCCACAACACTACACTATTTTTGTTTAGGTGACACTGAAGTACCAAAACACTCCAATCAAAAATGAAGATTAAATAACTAACCCTCCTCCAACAAAATCTTCTCTCCAAGATTAACAGTGCAATAAAGAGCAAAAAACTACCAAATAAATCAAGGTAGCATGGGTACTATAGAGATACATTTAGCACTTTCTGCCTATGCACCGAGGATTGCATCTATTCTGAAGTCTCACTTATGAGAAATAGTTGCTCTTTTAACAGCTAGGTATTTGTAGATCAGCTTTGGAAAGAACTTGTTTGTTAGCTAGCTCTGCTCTTCTCCCAGGCAACCAATACCAGAACAAGAGGACACAGTCTCAGGCTGCGCCAGGGGAGGTTTAGGCTGGAGGTTAGGAGGAAGTTTTACAGAGAGAGAGTGATTGCCCATTGGAATGGGCTGCCCGAGGAGGTGGTGGAGTCACCATCACTGGAGGTGTTCAGGAAGAGACTTGATAGGGTGCTAGGTTGCATGGTTTAGTTGGTTGGGTGGTGTTGGATGACGGGTTGGACACAATGATCTTGAAGGTCTCTTCCAACCTGGTTTATTCTATTCTATTCTAAAAGTGATGCTCCTAAAGATTATTTGCTTGTATTCTACTTCCATTATACACATTTTGTCACAGCTGAATATAGCTTTGTATTGAACTACTTATCAGACACATGCAAAGAAAAGTGTTTCCCCAGAATCACAAAGATACTGAGTACGCTTTTTACATGGTAAGAGCTATTTGTCTATAATCCAAATTGTAAGAGAGTGTGGAACAAAATCATACAACAGGACAAGCAAAAAAAAAGCCCCAACAAACAACATCAAAAAACTCTGCAGCACACTCCTAAATCCTTCAATGCAGAAACACTGGCTTCAAGCCCACCTAACACCACAGGCCCTCCATTGGCACTAGCACTAAGGTCACCCATGGGGCTTCACCAGAAGACAGACCAAGGAGCTCATCAGTCATGTGAATTCTTCCTCCATGCTATCCCAATGCAGTTCTCAGCTGCATTACCTCTTAGAGTTGGCTCACTGGCCACCATCCAGCAGAAAGAAATTCCTTTTCCACAAGAAGCTTCATTTCTATGAACTCGAGGTGCTGGAGAAACCACACCCCTTCAGTTACACATGTAATTTAAATTTGAAAGAAAATAATCATTTAATAAACTCTTAATTAGGAAAGACTATGTTTGAACACACATGAGCAGAGGTAGAGCTGAAGATAAAAGTTCAACCTTAAAGCTCACATAATTACTACAACACTTAAACTCTCCAGAAAAGGAGATTTGTTTTTCCTTTTGCAAACAAATTAATTTTCTGTGTTCAAATACTAATGATTAAAAATGTGCAATGTTTGTAGTAGAAAGCAAAGCAAAACAAAACACAACCCAACCAACTGAAAAACAGCAACAGTGGTGTGACCACTCAATTGCATAGTAGTTACAATGTGAAATCCACTACTAGGCCAGCCTCAGGCTTCCCAAAACAGCACTTGCCCATGCTCTGACCGTTCCTCTAACGTAGACACCAACATTCATATTGTCAGCAGGCTGAGGACTGTACGTTAGCATTACTTAGAAGAAGTACTCATCCAATCAGAATACAGAGAACAAGCAAACAAAAAGGAAACCAAATTCCCGACTGGGAAGTGGTTACTTGTGTGTTCCTCCTTCTGTTCTCGTAATTTCCAGAGCAGTCAAAAACCAAAACCTGAAGTCCACGCAGCTATCCAATGATCAATAGTCCAACAGACAAACCAAGTCACAGCACTGCTCCATGTCTTAGCTGGCATTCTCCTGGGAAGTACCAAATTTGGAAATAGCAAACATCTGTCTTCTCAGAAACTCGCCCTGCTCTGACAGGACTTATACGGAGAGTGATGCAGACCACTTTTGACTGAAGTCCCAGCATGCCTTTTGATGGGGACTCTTGAACATGCACACAGACCAGGTGGCATCTGAACATCTCTGAACCTAGACTAGTAGACAGAACACAAAACATGGTAGGTTTGGCTGAGTTTCCTTCCCAAACAGATTGCATTACCTCGGAGAGATACATAGGAAACACACTGCTACACAGTCCTCACCTCCCGAAAAGGAAATGCCTCTCTTCTGAAACAACAACAACAAAGTAATTGTTAAAACAACTCTGTAAAAGCAACAACTTTCAGTAACTTGGAAATCAAGTGATTTCCAAGGTTAGGTGCATCCTTTCCCAGATACCTCCAGGTAGGTCCCCTAAGTCTACAAAAAGCCCCAGCAAAGCCTTGAGAAGCACATTAGACCTCCAGTTTCAGATTTCTTTTAAAACCACTGCCATCCAATAGCCGAAAAGGCTTGGGCAGATGCCCACAGCCACAGTATCTGCAAATGCTTCTGTGGCTCTTTATCAACAGAGGCAGAAATGTGTTTGTTTAGAATAACTGCCAAGAGTCTGTATTTTTTTGTTGTTATCCCACAATCTGTCTTCTAAAAAAACTTCAAATGAAAAGGGTTTCAAACAAACACAATCAAATTCCTTCATACTGATAGATCTGTCTTATATTATTAGACTCTCACTTACTTTTTCCTCTGTGTACACTTATCCCTGCTTAAGTTCTTTCCATTCTGTTTCTGCTAAGGCAATGAAAATGAACCAGCTGGGTTTGTATTCAGGTTTTCATGTGTTACCACAGTTTTCAACACTTCTGGGCTAATGGGTCATTGGGAGTGTTTTAAGACTTCTCCTGGCTTGCCACATATCCCTGCCATGTATCTTTTAACACAAATCTCTCACTCATTGTCTTATTTTTCGTAGTCCCATGGATAAGCTAGAAATTACTTTCCATAAGGTGCTGAACCACCAAAGACCTACAGACCCTCGAGAGGGAATGGTTATTTATTTAAATACACTGACAAACATATGCTTCATTATCTTTAATAGCTCATCCAGTATTTTTTTTCTGTTGATTTCAGGTCCTGTGAACACTTTTATCTAAAACTGAGGTCAGATCTGACCTCACAGTATGGCAGGTTAAGCAGGTGAATTAAAAGGAGCAACTCTTACAGAAGTCCACCTACACTTGCTTTATGAAGAAGTACAGAACACATGTTACATCATGAAAGCAAACTCATTGGCTTTTTGGTAAATGAAGGCAGGGTACTGTTGCTTAGCAACTTATCTGATTACCATTCTTTCATTTATCACATGCACACTTAGATATGTTGTATAATAATGTCTCACTTTTATGCTGCCTAACCCTATAGGGGGGGGAAAGGACGGGGGGTGGGTGCGGAGGAAAAAGCTACCAAAATTAACAACTTTAGTCTCTTCTCTGGCAGAAGAGAAAGTACAAGACAGCAGCTCAAAAACAGGTTGAAACATTAGTATTCCTGAATTCTATTCCTGTTTTTTTTCCTGGCTTGCTCAATGTGCTTATACAAGCATTTTATTTTATCTACTTGCCTGCAAAAATGACACTAATAACACCAATCTCACAGAGACACACTGAAAATTCATTAAGAGAGATCCTCAGATGAAAGATGCCATGGAAGTGCTGCTGTTAGCACTAACAGCTTTTTAGTACTCCAAACATTGCAAAGACCTAGTCCAGAGTGTAGCAAATTTTAATCATTGTCATGACATTTTCCAGTCATCATTTCTCAAAACAAGGATTTCGAATCAAGAAAACCATGTTTCTTCCATCAGAATGACACACTTTTCTATGTCTGATACACAGTTGGGAGAAGAAAAAGAAAACAAAATACCTACTCTCACCACCCCCCACACACGGCAGCACACTGAAAGTTGAGACTGGAGTACTAAACATTATGGCAGCTCTGGGAGCTCATACCATGAAAATCAGAGTTGAATCTGAACATGTGCATACATGACATTTTTAGAAATCAGCAGGTACTCTACTTACTGATCTGATCTTTGAAAAACTAATTACAGTCTTAGATAGTCTAGATAATCTACAAAAGAATTAAGCATTTAAGTTTCCTGTATGACAAGCAATAATACCAAATAGTACAACCACCAAACTGAGGCATTGTTTCCAACAGGATATAATTATCTAACAGGAGGACTTTGATTTCAAGATGTTGACTTTTTGCACATTCACATAATGTATCATAGTAAACCACCTACTTTGTATACACACCTGAGTCTTCCACTGCACAGAACAGCAACAGCTTAGCTGCCCAGGGCACTCCCAACACCACACTACCCTCCTTCAGCTGAAGCGACTGAAGTTGTTTTGGAAACTCAGTCTCTCATCTTCATAGTAAAGTATTGAGCAGCAAAGGAAAATCAAAAGCAACAACAGCCAAGCTCTATATTGCTAAGTAATCACTATATTACCTTCACAGTTGCTCCCCTCTTCCTAGAAGACACTCAAGTATTTCCATAAACTGTGCCCTACATCCTGCAGTTCTTGTACAACTCCACTTCCAATTGAAAGCTTATTGCAAGACCTGCCTCAGAAAGGACTGCTGGATCAAAACGCAACAAATCACATGGCATCTATCATGCCGCTAGGGGAAACTATATACACATCTTGAAAGCACCAGAAATCACAAGAAGAAATAACTCTTCTTCCTCTAGAACTTACTGGAAGCATCCTTACCATAAACCTCTGCTGACACAAAACTCAAAAATACATGGTGTGAGGTATCCCATGGGTTAAGCAAGCCCAGCTTTGCTAAGCTGGTCACCAAGGAGAAGAGAGAACACTATCAGCAGGCACTCTCTGCTGCAAGCAGCAAGGAGACAGCCTAGCTAGAGCTCTGCACAGACACAGCCCCAGCCCGTATTTCTCAGCCCAGATTAGGCTGGTGGAGTCAAATGAGCTTGATCATCTTCTGTGCATGTATTCTGAGTTACAAAAATGAAAACAAATTCCGCACCCCTAGAAGACATTTAGCAGTACACACAGCACCGTGACACAACTACCCTAAAGAGAGAACTTCCTCCTTCAGAAGTACTTCATCATCTCCTTCACGCTTCCAGCAGAGTCAAGGGCAACAGGACAAAAAACATGCTGCACTTTGAATCCTTCATATAGACCAGCTTCAATATATGGTGCACCTGAAATCAAAGATCCAGCAAGGAAGGAGTCAAACAGCAGCTTCTCCACTCTATGCTATCAACACTTCTCTAAGGACTAATACTTGGCTCTTATGCAATGAAAGGAAGACAGCATTTGTGGTAGGGAAGATTCCCTCAGTCATTTAATCCAGCTTTGACAGAAGCCTGTGAGGGCGGGGGAGTTTTCAAACAAGGTTGTGGTGAACTCCTGTGCACTGACACTAATAAAAATCCCAAACGAAAGACAAGGTAACGTAAAACAGTGCTCTCCTCTATGCAGTGATTAGACATCTCTGAACTAGTAACTGACAGGCATTCTCATTTAGATGTAACTACAAACATACTTCTACAGCAGTGCAGCTTTTATTTAGCCTCTAAGAACACATTAAAGAGGAGTATGCACCTGCAAATACACATCTTTTACACTCTTTTTAGCCAGGTGCATAAGTTCTGGCTAGGCATTATTGGCTCTATCATTAACAACCAGGAATGCAGCACACTGACTAACCAGAAAGAGTGTGTTGTTCCCAGTTGGCATGGATGTTGGTATCTGTTTCTACAGAGCCAAAGCCTTTGCCCACTTTGGCAGTCTTTCAGGACTCTTTCTTGTTGCCTGCACAACCACCTTACCTAGGAGCTTGGAAGCCATCTGGATACTCCTGCCTGACATACTGCCACAGACGTGTGAAAAGCAGACCAGTTTATTTCTGATGTACAAGACAAAGCAGCACTCCACTCCCCCACCCAGTCTGTACTAAGCCTGCTGAGCCAAGAGCAAGCAAGTCAGGCAACAAAGCCACCAGAGAATCCCCAAAATACATATAGGAAGCAAATCTAAGAAGTAAAAAGTGATAATTTACAAACTCACACCAAGCAAGCTACAAGCAGATAATACCTTTTAAGTGGGAAAACATTAGCTATCTAGATAATCAATCTTCTTTCAGAAAAAGTAAGGACAAATGCTTCACCTTCCACAAAAGGAAAATTTTATTTTGAACGAGAACTCCCACCTGTATTGTTCTACTTCATGCCTTTCACTTCAGATCCAACTCAGGAGTGCCTCTGTTGGATACTGCTTCATTTGAAGCTAGACAGGATCACACAGGACAGAAGGGACCACATTTAAGTTTGCTCAGGTCCATTTCCCCATCTGCAAGACTTGGCTCTGGCATCTGAAAGCTTACCTCCATAGGCAACTGCCTATGGAGGTGGGCAGTGCTTCCCACACAAGGAGGGTGAGGAGTAACAACAGGTTCTTCCAGCCTCCTGCTGGCAAATAATTTCTCTAAGTAATTGACCCATTTTCTACAGAATAATTAGTCCTAGGGAATGAAGCACTGTCACCCTTTAATTAGTCATGCTGTTACCTGTCTTCTCTTACCATGTAATAGCAGGCTGCTTGAGACTGAAAAAAAAAGAAAAAACAGAAACAAAACAACACCACAGCCTGATGTAATTTCCCTAGGTATGGCATTTATTACATGCAATTCAAAACCAATGAATCCTAAGGTAAGACTGGCAACAATAAAATTTCCCCTTACTTTATGATTTCACCATCAGAACAAGTAGGTCTCTTTCATGCCACTACCCTTTAGGCCTCCTCAAGATACCAAGCTTTTCATTTTTTAGTAACTTTTTCAGGATACTTCATCTTCCACAAGGAAAAAAAAATTCTTTCTTCTGTCAGAAAGTTTAAGAACAGAAAGGACTCCAGTCAAACCTCCTGCATATCACAGGTTATTAAAATTTCATGCAGTTTCTTGCCACAGAGCTCAACAACCTGGATAAGGACAGAAGTCCTTTAGTCTAAAAAGATGAGATTTGCATACCATGAACAAAACACACGAAATCAGGCCACAGACAATGTAGCAACTCCAAAACTGGTAAAGGACTGCTCAAACGAGTCTCACACAGATGGCCCTTAGTGACTGATCCCATGCTGCAGAGAAAAGAGGAAACCTACAAAGCCTGGCCTCAGACTCTATGTGATTCTGAAGATACAAACAAGACTTACCATCAAAGCACACAGTGACAGTAAAAAGATGTTTGGTTTTCCCCTGGGAAGAGTGCAGAGTTTCCTCTCCTTCTCCTCCACTGCCCCTAGACCTCCTCCTTCCTGGCATGCTCAGTCCCCTATTGTGGCTCATTTCTAATGCTTCAGAGGAAGGCAAAAACTAAATTCATCTAATTACATCAAGAGAGGAAATACCCTTCCTGGACACAATGTAGTGACTGTCAGCAGCCCTGAAGCACTCAAGATGAGTGCAGTCATCGTCTTAAGCAAATGGACAGGTATTGCAAGCACATTTAGGACACTGCAAAACTCCAGAGCTCTTGACTGTGGACGTTAAATAGATCCACAAATCACAAAGCCAAAAGGATCCCTACACCTTCACTCCTTAGAACTTCTCCAAGATGCTGAATTAAAAGATTGTAAAAAGATACCTCCATTTAAAGACTGTCAAGTCCACCACCTTAAAGGAAAAACTCTTCCAGTCTTACACTCAAAGTCAGGAACACGCTTCTGCCTTCAAGGTTAAATTTGCCTTTCACTGCTCAGCACCACATCATGCTATGACATTGTCAGCGAATCCAAAGTCTCTACTATCAGGTATCATTTCCATATGCATGCTCAGATCTGGATAGACATGGATTCCTCTGAACCCACATGTCAATAAGCTATCCACAACTCTTGTTTTAGCCCACCTTGATAACTTCTATAAACCTGATGTAGGACTGGCTGCAAGAACACCAAATTCTGAACTCTCCCAATAAAACAGCTCATTTTCCACCTCCACCGCTACTCTGCTGCCACAGACTTAGCAAGGAGATGTTACACAGTCACAAGCAATACGACCTCAACACCTGCTTCCCCCTCTATTCACCTTCCACCAGACTATCACTATGGTATGCTTGTAAGCAGAGGATCTCAAAATGTTTCATGGACATTGAAAAAGCCGCTTGTTACACTGTTGATGACCTTTAACAAGCTGCTAGTTAAACAAAATGGATTTGGAGCTAACTCTTGGGTTTCAATTCGACTTCCAACTGTGAAATGCCACCTTTCTGTACCTTAGTCTCCCCTCTTCAAAGAGGGTTACAGACACACAAAGCTCCACAGAAAGAAAGTATCTATTTTCAAATTAAATGAACGATCTTAATTTATCCACAGTTGCAAGCTGTTGTCACCACACAGAGAAAAACCTGACATGCCTGCAAGGAAGAGGTCTTACTTTCTCACTGGGACTAGGTGCTGGGATTCAGAAAGGACATTCAGAATGTGCCTTGGGCATCGGATTGTATTATGGACTTCATGGTTTTCCCTTTACAGACTACAGGGTTTTCCTCAATGCTGGCTAAAAGTGGATGGAGGCATTAACAATTCCATGTCTGCAAGTTTTCCTTTTCTGTTTTCTAATAATTTTATGGTAGTTGGTTTTTCCTGGTTGGTTTGGGTTTCAGTTTGCTTAGTTGGTTGGGTTTTCTTCTTTCCCAAGACTTCACATTCACCACTAAACCATAGCTAGCCCCATCTCTGACTGATGCTGTACATATATTAAACGCATTTGCCTTCCTGGACAACACAGAACAAGAGCTCTTTGGGCAATCCATTTTCCTTGCAAATCCTCAATGCACAGAGCTCTGTCAGTCACAGAGCTGTAAGCACTTTGCCTCCAAAAAAATTCAGCCCCTGCAGGGACTGCTTTCCCCCTCTGAATTAAAAGAGAGAAACTGGACAAACCTGTCAAATAAATGATGTCAGAGAATAATACAAAATATTGTATGTGACAGAGTTTTACTGCTTCTGTTACATAATTAGCAATCTTAAGTTTGTATCTGCCTGGTAGTTTTGGGGCAGCAATGCCAAATGTGATCTACAAAGTCCCAGTGTAATGCTCAGGCAAGAAGAGAGGGATGGGCCAGCCTCCCAGCATCCTTGCTCCTAAGCATCCTAGAGACAATATTCAAAACCCTAGTGCAAAGAACGGGGGACAGAAGGAGTAAGATTTTCCATTTCACCAAAAATCAGCTATTGTGAATATTTTCCATACCAAAAATGGAATAAGAGCAAATATCTTGAGAGTAATTTAAAAAAAAAAAAATTAAAAAAAAAATTCTCATTTTCAGCTGATGATAATATCCAGGTCCCTGACCTCCAGGCTTTATACATACCAGTATACATACAAGGTTGCAGAAAAGTCACTGAGAGGACCACAGCCAACTCCCAACCCCCAATTCTATTCTGCAAGCGTTGGGCTGCTTCAGATTTATCTTTGCTTTCCTTAAATAAAATTTTACTGGAATCGACACAAGAAGATGTTTCAAAATATTTAATTTTGCCAGAAAAGTGTCCTTTTTCGGCGACAAGCAGCTCAAATTTCAAGAACTCTTCCACTCCGCTCCCCTGGAACACCCGCGCACCTCCCTGAGTTGGGCCAGCGGCTCCCGAGCAAAGCCGCTGAGACAGCCCCCGCGCCTCCGCCCCGGCGCTCGCCCCGAGGGGCTGCGCGGGGCAGCGAGGCCCAGCCGGCGGGGGTGACGCGGGCGGCGCTCCGGGGGACGCCGCTCTCAGGCCGCGCCGGGCGGCTGTGCTCCCCGGGAGAGGGCGACAACCCGCGCCCGGGCCACGGGCCCCGCCGGCCCTCCCCGGGGCCCCCCACGGGGCCCGCCGGCGGGCGGGGAAGCTGGCGCTCCGCCGCCCGGGCACCGCCGCCCGCCTTTGTCTCGCTCAGGCCGCTGTCCGCCCGGCTTCCCCGCGCGGCGGGAAGCGCTGCCGCGGCCAAGCGCCGGCACGGCCCTCCAGCCGCCCGAATGAGAAAACCCACGGCGCCGGGAGACCGCCCCCGCCTTTCCGCCCCGGGCAGCGCATCTGCCGCCGCCGCTCGGCTAAGAAGCCGCCGCGGGCGCCGTGCACCTACCGGCGAGGCGGCCGTGGGTGCGGCGGCAGCAGGCCGAGGGCAGGTGCCCGTGCCGCGGCTTTCCCTGCCAGCCCCCTCTCTGCCCTCTCGGCCGCGTCGCGGCTCATCGCCTCACCGGTGTCCATGGGTGCCCTGCGGCCGGCGGCTGCGGGAGGTGAAGTGTGCCAGTGACACTCGCCCGTAGTATGGATGCGGTTGCAATCTGCACATGCTCGCTTCCGACAGCCGGCCTGCCCCGCCACCTTCCCTTAACTCTTTCCCTACTGTCCCGCACTGCCTCCCCAACAATGGGGCAGCGGCGCTCAGCCCCCACTAGCTTCACCGGGGGGCGCCGGCTTCACGCCCTCCCGCGGAGGTGCAGCCGGTTTGCTCCGTCCGCAGCCGGGAGAGCCCGTCCCCCTGCTTTTCCCCCCGAGGCCTGCCGGGACCAGCGCGGGTGAGAAAGCCTAAACCCAGTGAGGGGGAAGCTCATGGTGGCAGACATGCCGCCTCTAGACAGCCGGGCCATGTCGGTGTGGATCGGTGTGTGCTCAGGTGCACAGTGGGAACGCTCCACTCAAAAAGCTACTCCAAAACTTGGAGTGCCTGCACTGCCTGGGATCACCATGTGGCAATGCTTCTTGGCTGGCGAGTCCCACGATTCTTTACATTTGCTCTTCTGAAGAAATCCATAACGAAAACAAATACATGCACCCCGGCATCTAAGGGACATAACCCCCTTGTGCCTGCTGTTGAATTTGGACGCTGCCAGGACGTCCCTGCAGTGCAGGAAATCAAACACCACTATCAAAGGAAATATTTGTCTGCAGCACCACTCTTAAAATAGTGAAACGTAATTTCCTGCAGAAGTGTTTTTCCACCCTGAAAGAACTCTTCAGATTGAGAAAATTGCCTGGGGAAGAGCAGTAAGAATATAAATTTAAAGTATAGGTAGTAAAATGAATTTAAAGTTGTTTCTACGGTAAGCCTCTATCAGCATAAGAACACTGGGGGAAAGGGGAAAAAAAAAAGAGAGATAAAAAACCAGCCACCTTTTGCTGCGATTCATAATTGGGAGATTGCAACCCTGAAGCAGAGTTCATGAGCAAACAAATGACCCCTCTGTACTGCTGCTGCCTTCCCTCTGAAACATGGAAGTAGCAGCCGGTCTCTGCAGTGAGGATTAGCTAGCTAATGCTTCTGAAGTGCCTTACAGTTTGCTGACAGAAGTGAGGGAGATTTTTAGGTTTGTTCCTTCACAGCAGGAGAAATCAAAGTTTTGTGGGGTCAAATGGTAAACTCAAATGACTCAGACTCACATATGGCAATTGATCCTAAGCCCAAAGACCAGTGTTTAAGCAACACCCCACCTTTCTTCATTAGCCCAACTGACTCTGGGCTCTTTGGTCTTCCCAGGCCACTGATGCAGGTCACATTTTCTTTCTCACAGACACCTGGTTTCCTGATCTCTCCTGCTTTCTGTAGTACCACAAATGATGAGCTAACGTTTTTAGCAGAATAATGATGTTTTTGTGACCTCTGTTTAATGACTCAGCATTCCTGCTATCAATAATAAATGGTCCCAGTGATGAGGTAACATTGGGTCTGTGCAAGCCCTGAGGCAATTATAATCGAAGGATTCTCAAGATGTCTGGCTGCAATGACTCTCTCAAAGGCAGGCATCTCTCAAGAGACAGCTTCTTCAGCCCTGAAGCTGCAGGACCAGCAGAGGCTGCACACTCAAAAAATGCCATGGCTTTGCATAGTCCCTCTCAGTCTTTGCCTGGGGAGGGCTCTGTGTACAAACCACTGTTGCTGCTCTGAGGATGCCACAATGCAGCAAACCTGCCTGTCAGTGAGTCACCTGACTGCACAACCTCACTGTGAGAGTATCAGAAAGATGGAGCATTTTAAAGGGGAAATAGAGAATAATGCTCAGCCAGTTCTATCTCAGCAACCAATCTGTGCAAGCTAGGACAGTGCTGCCTGGGCTGGTGACCTCAAGCTGGGTGAGAAAAACATGAAATATTTTATATGTACTTCAACAGAGCTGAGATGAAAAATATTAAGATAGATATGGCCTCTTTGATGTTCTAAGAAGCACCTCTAAAATACTACATACGATTAGGCAGCTGCAGAGGACAGCAGCCTGATTTACTGTGAAACAGCATCCTTTAGAAAGCACTGAGGACCGTGCTAGAGTCATAGTTGAGAGAGTGTGAGAGAGATCATTTCACAGTATGAGACAGCATGAACATTTCACAGCTTGAGAGGAGAGAATGCCTTACAAGGAGAAGAGGAAAGGTCAAAGAGAAAGGAAGAAGAAAACTAAGAGATACCCACCTACGAGAAGGAGAAATCAACAGCCAGACATGGGCCAGAAAAAAATGAGTCTCACATGTAAGGAATACATAATTTGTATTCTCTTGTGTAGTTACAGCAAGCAGAGAGAGGAAGGAGGAAGTGAGAAAGAAGAGGGCTCCCAGACTGAGAAGTGAGGAAGAAGGAGGCAGGCAAGGGTGAAGGGAATGAAGGTAAACACTGTACTGTGCTGAGAGGACAGGCAGGAGGGAAAAATGTCAGCAAGCAGCTGGTAGTGGTGCTGTACACCTGAGAACTTATTCATCTCTCCCCAGCTGCATTAGTTGGTCCAGAAAAGCTGTTATTTTTTTCTGTCTAGCCTTGTTTCTTTCAGCCTGAGCTAGTAATGGAAGAGGATAGAAAGAAATGGAGTTGAGATTATAATACAGTGAAGATAAAAGCAGGATGAACCTCAGGGATGAAGAAGAGGATTTCTAGAACTGCCCTTTTATCAGGCATTCATCAGGAGGCTTGAGCTCAGGCGTAGTGCCAGGAGGAAGCACCCTCCTGTGCAGAGCATCCAGGTATGTACACAGGCAGCTGGCTCCAAGGTGAAAAGAGTTTGCAGCAACCTAAGTATGCTCTAAGCCCCTCTGCAGCTGCTTGTAAACAGGCAAAGGAGATGCAGGTGATCCTGTTAATGATCTCATAATCCTATCGTGCCTGAGTTGCCTTTATCTGCAATAATGCAGATAATGTATAACACCTGATCTAGTTCCTCTCTACGCGCGCCCAAATCCATGTCAGATGTCTCTGCACCTTCCCATCTGACTCTGGAAGGATTTATTTCAGTGCCACATTGCACCTGAATGGAAACATTTTGGAAGGCAACATAATCATATTTGCTTGCTACTATATTCTTGTAGCTGGGCACACTATAAAATGCAGTGCAGCAATACCCAAGCTGGTTCCTTACTCATCCACTCTGTGTCTGGCAGAACTTAGTCCCTCACCATAATCTGTGTTTTAGTTGTGGTGCAATTGGTACCCTGAAAAAAATAGTGATTTCTTTCTTCAGAAACTCTTTAATGTGGTCATTACAATGGTACCTGAGTGCATCACAAATGATGTTAACATAGTCATTCCCAGTGAGGTAAGACCTCACTTTGCAGACTGGGGTTTGAAGCTCAGACATCTTACACTTAAATCATACATTTCAGATTTATAGCATCTCATTTTTCTCCAGAGAATGGCTCTTTATATTTATATACCAGTTGTGGATGCTCATCTGTTCTGTAAATCCACCCCCAGTCTAGAAAACAGAGCACCTGGAAAACTGGGAACCTCCATTAGTCTTACCTGTTCACTTGGACTGATCATGGGAAACCAGGAGTGGCTGACACACCAGAAGGCTGTGCTGCCATTCATTGAGCTCTGGACAGGTTAAAGAGTTGGGCAGAGAGGAATCTGATGTTCAAGAAAGGCAAGTGTAGGATCCTGCATATAAAGAAAGATCTGGGAGTTCTGGTAGATAACAAGTTAACCATGAGCCAGCAATGTGCTTTTGTGGCCAAGAAGGCAAATAGTATTACAGGAGGCTGAGGGGAGACCTTGTTGCTCTCTACAACTAGAGGTTGTAGAACTTGTAGCAAGGCGAGTGTCAGTCTCTTCTTCCTAGTAATAAATGATAGGACAAGAGAAAATGGCCTCAAGTTGCACCAGAGGAGGGTTGGATTAGATATTAGAAGGAACTTCTTCACTGAAAGTGTTATCAAACACTGGAACAGGCTGCCCAGGGAGGTGGTTGAATCCTCCTTCCTGGAGGTGTTTCAGAGATGCAGAGATGTTGTGCTAAGGGACATAGTTTAGGACCAGACATAGTAGAGTTAGTTAACTGTTGGACTCAATGATCTTAAAAGTCTTCTCCAACCAAAACAATTCTATGACTCTGTGTGGAAATTACAGATCCTAGAGGGTTTAGAGGCCCTCACATTCAACTCTCTGTTCTTCTGTTTTCCTGGCTGTAAAAGAGGGAACACATGTCCTTTTCCTAGGAGGCTTTGAAACACACCAGTAGAAAACAGGATTAGCAAAGAGGTGAAGGGTTTCTAGAATGTCAAAGGAACCAAGGCTAGCACTTCACTGACACATCTTGTAACTGAGCTAGCTAAGAAACTGAGACAGAGAAGTGAGAAGGTACATGATTTACCTAAAATGCTTTTGAATGGCAGCACCAGAGATGCAATAGTCATAATAAATAATTCTATTTCATATACCGTTTCTGGTACATATTATACTGCCAAATGTAATTGAAAGACTAAGCATTTGTGAAGCTGTGGTTTTTATTTGCACAACACAAAATGTATGTCAAGTGCTCTGCACAGCACTGAAATGACAAGTGTCTGCTTCGAGTCACTAACAGTACAATTCTCAAACATTAGTCAAGTAGTGATAATAAACCAGGGGGAAAAGGGGAATGGATGAAGGGAAATGATAGAAAAGACAAGGGTTGCAATATAGAAAGAAAAAGAAAAAGGACTGAAGAAGGTTACATGGGATTAAATAGTATGAAAGAAATTGAAATGTGTTCCTCAGAGATTTGAATTTATGTAGAAAGTGGATGAGTCAAAGCACTGCATAAAAGTGATTCAGAGCTAAAAAGTCACAGCTTGGCTCTCTACATCCCTGTATCAAATATTCACAATGAGCTGCTTGAGAACATTCCATAGGCCAAGAGCTTATTGAACAAAACCACGAGATGAACAAAAGCTGTTCACAAACAGTGCTGAAGCAGCAAGAGGTGTGGCTAAATCTGTCAGATAATCTGTCTGCTGTAAATAGAAGTTATCTACCCTGAACTTCTCTATTCTCCATTCCCTGAATTTCCCCTGAAGTTGCATTAGTGATGAGATTCTCCAGTTTCGTATTTAAACTGTTCTGTTGAAAGGCTGGGTACTATCAGCAGTACCCATGCTTTGCCCTAGAGCCTGGCAGGCCTCCAAAGTGCTTTGAGATTATATAGAGTGAAAGTTCTCACGGGCCCAATTCTTAAAAGCATTTAGGCACCTGGATATGCTGATTGCTACTACAAGGCTTCTCAAGATCAGATCTGCAGCAGTTCACGCCTCTTTGTTTTGGTGATCCAAACATCAAACATCACTTTGGCAAAGGAGGCTCAAGCATCAAAATAATGTTAAACCTCCAATGGCAGTGATGTGGAAGGGTTTTTTTGCTTTACTGGGTAAGAACCTATCTTTAGCATCTCCACTCCCATTCATGTCTTCCAAAACTACTTCAGCTGCTTTTGTTAATACAATGGGTGCATGAGGCCAGGTTACTTACTTACTGTAAGTGTACGTCACAGCCAAAGGCAGAGGGAAAAAGAAGGGGAAAGGAAGTCACTCAGCAACTCATATTTCTCATGTATTATGCCAGTTCAACTGGTAAAGTGGCCATCTACTGTGATATCTATAGATAAAATCAATTGTGAGCTTTTACAGTCCTCTAGTCTCTTTTGACTATTTAGCTACTACTACTACTACTACTACTACTACTACTACTACTACTACTAATAATAATAATAATAATAATAATAATGGATCTCAGAGATCACCATCACCTAGAATGACCTCTTAGATATCACAGCCCATCAATTTTTGTAGCTGTATTCCAGTATTAAATACTGTAACTCATGTTTGACAATTTGTAGTTGACTGTAGTCTGATGAAAAAGACATCAAGTGTTAAATGAAGACATAAGGAGATGAAGAATTTGCCACATTAACTTGTTCTAGTGGTTAATCATTTTCTGTGTCTCATTCTCCACTCTGTAATTCCTGCACTCAGTCCTCAGCATGCTTGGTCTGCTCAGGGCCCTTTCCTGCTGCTGTTTTCTGCCTGCAACAGTACCAAGACATTAATCATGGCATAAATCATCTCCTTTTCAGAAAGTCAGACAGGTTGAGTGCTGCAAGTCTTCTATAATAAGGCATTTACTATAGATCTTGAAGCTTCTTTTGCACCTTGCCCAGCTTTTCAACAACCTTTGCAAATAAATACCCTGTGTATGATTATTTTCATGAGTACCACAAAGGGAGGAAAAGCAGCCTGGTATTTCTACTCACTATTCCCATGTTTATGCATTGAAGGATTGAATTCAACCTTTTTGCCACACTATCTCACTGGAGTGAAACTACTCCATACTCTGATGACCCTGATCCTTTTCAGACTACTGTTTTCCAGGGTAGAGTTCCTGATTACACATCTCCTAATCTCCTATCTGGTTTCCACATGCATAACTTTGCATTTGGCTGTAGTAAAAGACTTTTTACTTGAATGTATCTGATCTTCTAGGGTGATCCAGCCTCCTCTATATAAATGCTTTCCCTTCATCATGGCCATTCTACCAGCTTCCTAATGCCTGCATATTTTGCCAGCAGTGAGTTTATACTTCCTTCTAGGATAATGAGGAAAATGCTGAATAGCACTGAATCTCTAATTCATTACATTACTACTTCCATGACTTTTACAAAGTGCAGGTGATATGGCCTTAGTCTGTTCTGGTTTATATCCAGATAAACTTGGATGGTCTAGTTGAATGTCAGAGCTCAGTGGGTTATGATCAGCAACTGAGTCTAGCTGGAGGCCTGTAGCTGACAGTGTTCCCCAGGGGTCAGTACAGGGTCCAGTCTGGTTGAACACATCCATCCATGGCCTGAATGAAGGGACAGAATATACCCTCAGCAAACTTAGTGATGATACAAAATTGTAAGGAGTGTCTGACACACCAGAAGGCTGTGCTAGCATTCACTGAGATCTAGACAGGATGAAGAGTTGGGTGGAAAGGACTCAGATGAATTTCAAGAGGGGCAAATTAGGAAGGAATAACCCCATGCACAACTGCAGGTAGGGGCTGACCTGCTAGAAAGGGGTTTTGCAGAGAAGGACCTGGGAGTCCTGGTGAGTAAGAAGTTAACCATGAGCCGGCAATGTTCTTTTGTGGCCAAGAAGGCCAATGGTATACTGGGGTGCATTAAGAACAGTGTGACCAGCAGGTCTTCTACTCTGCCCTGGCAAGGCCAGTATTGGGGTCCAGTTCTGGGTTCTTCAGTTCAAGAGAGACAGGGTACTACTAGAAAGAGTCCAGTGGAGGGCCACAAAGATGATGAGGGGACTGGAGCATCTCTCTTATTAGGAAGGGCTGAGAGACCTGGGGCTGCTGATCTTTGAGAAGACTGAGAGAGGATCTCGTTGATGCTTATTAATATCTAAAGGGCAGGTGTCAAGAGGATGAAGCCAGACACTTTTAAGTGGTGTCTAGTGATACGACCAGAGCAATGGGAACACACTGGAACACAGGAACTTCCATCTGAACATGAGGAAATTTATTTTGAGGGTGACAGAGCCTTGGAACAGATTGCCCAGAAAGGTTGTAGAGTCTCCTTCTCTTAAGATACTCAAAACCTACCTGGACATGATCCTGTGCACCTCTAGGTTTACTCTAGGTGAACCTGCTGTAGCAGAGGGGTTGGACTAGATGATCCCCAGAGGTCCCTTCCATCCCATCCCATTCTGTGATTGTAGGACTGTATTCCCTGTGCTTCAATTATCCTGTGTCCTATATTTCTCTCAGTGACTGGGAGTCATACAGGCACAAAGGTCCAGCACTGCCCTTGATCTGAATACTATACACAGAAGCATTCAGTGAGAAAACAGTTTTAAGAAATAAAGTCAAGCAGAATTCACATCCCATACATATAGTCACTCCTATCCAGTGAGGGCTCTCTGTTGCTAACTATGTTATGTCCTCATGGAACCACAGAAGGTAGGCTAGAAAGTACTTTTAAGATCATCTCTAGTCATCTTCCTACTCATGACAGGGATGCTCAAATTTTCTTGATACTATTTTTTTATCAAGATTGTTTTGATTCCAGAAAACACATCTCTAGGTTTTCTTATTCTTTGTCAGAAGATTCTCAATCAGTTAATGATTTTTTTTTCCCTTGAACTGCTGTTAGCTTTGCTGATACACATCTATTGGGATTATTGACTTTACCATTTTTTAATATCGACATAGAACAGATGCTCTTCCTTGAGTCCTGTGTCCAGTTCTGGGGCCCTCAATTTAAGAAGGACATTTGAGACACTTGAACGTGTCCAGAGAAGGGCAATGAGGCTGGGGAGAGGCCTTGAGCACAAGCCCTATGAGGAGAGGCTGAGGGAGCTGGGACTGTTCAGCCTGGAGAAGAGGAGGCTCAGGGGAGACCTTATTGCTCTCTACAACTACCTGAAGGGAGGTTGTAGCCAGGAGGGGGTTGGTCTCTTCTCCCAGGCAATCAGCACCAGAACAAGAGGACACAGTCTCAAGCTGCACCAGGGGAAGTTTAGGCTGGAGGTGAGGGAGAAAGTTCTTCACAGAGAGTATTGTTAGCCATTGGAATGTGCTGCCCAGGGAGGTGGTGGAGTCACCATCCCTGGAGGTGTTCAAGAGGGGACTGGATGTGGCACTTGGTGCCATGGTTTAGTAGTCATGATGTCTTGGGTGACAGGTTGGACATGATAATCTTTGAGATCTTTTCCAAGCTTAGTGATTCTATGATTCTAGTATTCTGATATTTCCTCACTGTTACAGAATTTATGAAATACCAGTATCAGCAGGCTAGACATCAGTGAATTGAGCTCTATTAGTATTCCCATATAAGCCATCCAGACTTGCTGATTTTAAAATATTTACCCCCAGTCCATGCTTCACATTCCTCCTGATCGCTAATGGAGTGGAAAATTTTTCATGAGCCCATGTGATATAAATGCATCATCTTCTTTCCAAATGCAGAACAGAAATACTTACTGAATAATTGTCTTTTCTGCAGCATTATCATTTCCTCATCTTGCATCAAGCAGCATCATGTACCCCTGTTAAGACTTATGTTTTTCTTAATATACTCTTAACTCATTTTATTGTCTCAAGGTCTGCCAGCCAATGATTTTCCTCAGTTGTCTATTTTTACATTATATAACCTCTGATTTATATTGATTGCTATTTATTTCCCATTGTATTTGCTGTGTAATATTTGTATTATTTGCTGTGCAAGCTTTTTATCTTCTAACCATGCCTTCACTTCATACATTGACCCCACTTCATACATTGACCCCAGGCATTTGAAACATTCTCTAGTATGCTTATGAAATGGAGACTTTCTTTTCAATGGTTTCTGGTTGTCTTCCATATTTTTGTATCTGAGCTTCTCTTCCTCACCTTTAGTGTGTTTTGTCCTGTTCTCTGATCTGGTTTAGTAGTCCCCGAGAGACTTTTCTTCTCCAATAACAGATTGTTATTATTTAGCATATTGAGCTATTATACATTAAAGCACCCATGGATCTGGACTAGTAATAATTCCAAAATACTCAATGGCTGTCCTAAGAGAGAGCATATCTTCCTTCTCTTCTTCCTTCTTCTTCCTTTCGTACTCACTTTGTGGTGCAAACTGAGATGAGGTTTTACAGTACAAATCACTGCAGCAGGTTTCAGAATGCTGGTTACATTCATTATCTTCATAGCAATGAATAGCTCTGTATTTGTGCTACTACCTCCACTACATCAACAGTTGAACAATTCCTCCTTTCTTTGGATTTTCTTGGTCTTGGGTTCAGTTTGTCCACAAGGCTGAATTACATGGCAGCTCCACTAGAAATAAGTTCCTTTTGCATTGTTCATTTAATATCTTTGCTGATAACTCACTGTTTTCGTTATGTCGCTTTCAGAATGCATTACATATGAATGTTTTTCCCATTCAAGCAAATGGCCTCAGGTACAGGGAACCTTATCTGCAGTTCATCACACAGAACTGAAGATGATACCCAAAAGCCTTGATGAGCAGCCACCTAATCTTGACATTTATTTCACCTGCCATGTAGCATGCATGTGACAAAGAACACATCACATGCGTGTGACGAAGGTACACAAGGAGATTACTGCACTATGTAAAAAGTAACATTTTCCTTTTCTTCCTTTCCTTTCCTTTTGGATCTTGTCACTGTGTAAGAGCCAAATAGTCCCATATCTTTTTGATGACTAATAAGAATCAGATAAAAAAGACTGTCTCTACAGATATGCTAAATAAATAACTGCTTCGTCAACTATTCATCTGTGTCTTACACAGCAAAGCTCCCCAGTGCTAGGCATGATGGCCATGATAGTATTCATTGAGTAAGTTTTCATTTTGGAAAGTTATTAAGGAGACTTTTTATGAAGAGTTTAATGAGATTAAGTAAGTACATTATGCTGAAGAATGTTTAGTTCATGACACGTCCAAAAGAAAAGAGAGTTTCTGTCATATTGTAATCTGTACTTATCAGACATTTTACACTGACTACAAATGTCAGCTAAACAGTATCTAGCCTAGTGAACTTCAGAATCACAATTTATAGAACAAGCACAAAAATTGACCAAGTGAAATGGAATTTGAGCAAAAGTCATGATGCACCTTTCAGCTCCCCAGCTGTGAAAGTCATCTGCCCCACTAGTCATGACTCTTCATCTGTGGATCCAGCTTTTAACAGTGCTGCAAACATGAAGGGTTGTTCCAGTTTCTTAATGTGATATACTTATATGTACATACCAGTACTAGCTGGACTCTGCCTTCAAGAATATTGTGAACCTTTGCTTTCTATCTACTGTAATTCCCTATTTACTCAGTTGTGAGAGGTGAATGCTTCTGGGTGATGATGCACTTCATCCTAAGGAGAAAGATCTTTTATCCCCATTGATGGTAGATGGAGGCAGATGAGTCATTCAGGCCCTTTTCTTGACTTCTGGGTAGCTGCAGTCAGGCAAAATAATCCCAAACTGATGATCAAACTAGGTACTTTCCATTTCATAACACCCTGACTAACTACATGAGACAGCTCCTAAAGTGGCCAAATGATAGTGAGAAAGAAGCCCAAATTAGGTCCTGATGCATAAGTAAATCTCACTTTTTTCATCATTTGACCTCTGTCACATTTAGGCCATCAGATGCTTTTGGAAGATTTTTTCACAGTTGTCCTTGCAAACAAGAACTAAATTCCTCTTTTATATCCTTCCAAAGGAAAACTTCAAGTTAATAGAGGGGGACTTGACAGCAAAAGTGCCCCTATTGGCTCTTGCTTCTTCAGAAAAAAACACCATAGTTGTTTTTTTGATTTAAAGCCATTTTAAATTTTGTTGTAACATTGGGCATGGTATGAGGGAGAAATATTCAGTCATAGTTTAACACAGCCAAAGATGATATCAGCTTATAAAATCCTTTTGGAGTCTGCTACATTTTGAGTAGGCTTTTTTTTCTTAAGGGACATCTATACTAATACAAGCAATTAAGGGTTCTTTAGTAGGCAGTCTCAGAAGTATAGATTTATCCGTCAATTGATGTTCTTCTCAACCCCTTAATAAGAACAAAGGACAAAGAAATAGTACATCTTCTCTAAATAAGCTGTTTCTCTAGCATGAACCTGGACATGAACCACTGTTGCTAAGTATATTGCACTGACTATAAAACATTCATGTGCTCATAAATTCTGTGAATATTTAGTTGTAGCCTACCTGCAAGCATACCTGGCACAAACTAAGCTTGGATAAACTAGCAGTTCACAAGCCCTGATTCCATGGTCAGAGTATGTTGTCCCTCACTTCTCCTTTACACTCCAACAGGTCTATTACCTTTCTCTCCCCTAGTTTTTACATTCCCTATGTTCTCAGTATCCTTGCCCCATGATCAGTATAAGGAAAAATAACCAGGTGGACAGCTCAGTCAAGTTAACAATTTATGGCAGGGCAACATCACTAGACTTGTATTAATAATCTTTTGGGGTATTTTTGGCATAGCAGAATAACATCTTCTGGATGTCCTGAGGAGCTATATTTACAGAAGTAACCTTAGAAATGTCTAAAACTGATGGGCAAACAATTAGTGAAAAGCTGCAGGTAGATGAATTGATGTCCACACAGCCCCTGCCTCCTGGCAGCTGTCCTGTAACCCCAGCTGGTGATTCCAGGTGCAGATATTGCTGGGCAGTTCTTCTGTTCCTTTGTTGTGATCCATGAATATTGACACTGTGACACCCAACTCCTTTCTTTCCAAGAGAGTAAAAAATGGTGCCGTCATATTCCCTCAAGCTGGCAGATAGTTGTATGAAAATTAGGGAAACTGGATATGCCTCGAGTTGTGCACAAGGAGAAACAGGCATCCCCAGGGAATGATCCACCCAGAAGCCCTATATTTCACTGTTAGTGTTGATCTCTCCCCTGCTGGATAACAGAGGGGAAGAATATCATCTGCAGAAAGTTCATAGAGCATCAGAAGAGCTCTTCTGTGACTTTTATCCATGCTAATATCTGGGCATCCAAAGGTTATTACCTTAAAAAAGATGTACAGGCTGAGTAACAAACCAAGACTGTCTCTGACAGGAACTAATACAGGTTTCTCTGTGATACTGAATAATTTCCAACAATATTCTCTGGAAGCAACCTCTACCAGCTCATCCTTACAAAGCTGGATATGCACACAGTATTTTAGCTCTATCATCTGAGGCAAATGTAATAGCTCTGCAGAGCTGTTTGTCATCCGCACAGAGCAGGAGGTCACAAGGTGTGCTGATATATGCTTCATACCTCCTGCATGCCATTGAGTTTGAAAGACCAAAACATGCTGGAATTACCTCAACAAATTTCAGTCCCTGCCTCCAGGGCTTTTTGGGCACTGGGATCTGAAAAATGAAGCTTTACTGGATATTACATTTCAGGACCAAGACCAATCCAATTTACAGTGGCTCCAATATCCATGCAAACTTGCTGCCTTGGGTTTATCTCAGCAAAGATTTTGAGCAAAGTTTTTGGGGTTGGGTTTTTTTTGTTTGTTTGTTTGTTTGGGTTGGTTTAGTTGGTTGGGTTTGTGCTTGGGGGTTTTTTTTGTGGTGGTTTTTGGGCTTTTGGTTGGTTGGTTGGTTTGGGTTTTTTTCAGGTTGCTTTATACTTATGTACAGTGATTGGAATGTACCATATGATAGTGGAGGGTTTTTTTTGTTTAAAATATGCCCCAAACCCATTTCAAGAAGGGGTTCTTTTGTTCACTTTCAAGTACCTAGAGATTTCTTTTAAAGAAAGAGAACATTTTGGTTGCAGGAACCCACAATGTACAGAGAATTATGGAATTCTATATGATCACAAATTATTAGAACTCAAAGTAAATAGATGTATTCAAGGTCATCATACAGTCTTCATTATTGTAAAGAATAGAATAGAATAGAATAGAATAGAATAGAATAGAATAGAATAGAATAGAATAGAATAGAATAGAATAGAATAGAATAGAATAGAATAGAATGGGATGGGATGGGATGGGATGGGATGGGATGGGATGGGATGGGATGGGATGGGATAGAATAAACCAGGTTGGAAGAGACCTTCAAGATCATTGCATCCCACCTATCATCCAATACCACCTAATCAACTAAACCATGCAACTAAGCACCCTATCAAGTCTGCTCTTAAAACTTCCAGTGATGGTGACTCCACCACCTCCCCAGGCAGCCCATTCCAATGGGCAATCACTCTCTCTATGAAGAATTTCTTCCTAACATCCAGTCTAAACCTCCCCTGGTGCAGCTTGAGATTGTGTCCTCTAATGTTGTCTAGGGGAGTATATTTGTGGGATCAAAATTAGGTCAAAGTTTCAAGGTTAGTAAATGAATCAGATTGTAAAAAGCTTTCTTGAAAGGCTGAAAAGAAAAATAGTTTGACCTTGTCACTCTTCTGTATCTTCAGATGGCTTCAGATAAGAAACTTTTCTTGAATCCAGGGACTTTCCTGTAAGGTAGGGAAAATATTTCTAGTAGCATAAAAGAAGGACCAAATGCAAACCCACATGTGTGAATGATCATCTTTAGTAATTGGCATTTATGGTGGGCAGAGCTGTGTGTCATTTTGTTTATGTTTTATTCTGAGGAGGTACATGGGTCTTGATGCTTTCTCCCAAGTTATTCTTCAGGCCTGCATTGAAGGGAAAAAAAAGCAGCCATATATGTTCAAATGGGCACACTACTATGTCAATGTTTTTAAGGTTTCAGTCAGTTTTAAGGTCTTTCATTAGTTTCCGTCCTGTGTTTCTGAGTCTGTCTATATGGTCTTGAACAGTTCCCAACAATGGATCAAGTAAGCAGTCCTGTAATTGAAGATGGAAATTTTATAATCAGAAACTACACTAATGTTACCATGACACATGAAACTGCACTGTTTGAGATAGAGAGTCAGATATGGCAAGACCTTATTTGTTTTAGAACAGTCTTGAACAGAGTTGCTTTTGGTACTGAAAGTCTTGGGAGGTTTTGAAATTGTTGATGCAAATGCAAAGGATGATTTATTTGTATGTGTGAGAGCTGTTTTGTTTCATACATGGTTACTGATGCCCCAGCGAGTAAATGATAAACACTATTCTCCCCAGCTGAGTGTCAAATTATACAATCTGACTACTGTTACACAAGCTTTATGTCTAGCATGCACCATTTACATTGAACTTGTGAAACTGCTGAATTTTCCAGAACTTCTTGCAGCAGATTTGTGTGATTACACTGGGTTAGGTTTGATTAATAGACTTCTACTGATACAGAGTGGCTCAGAATTAACATATAGGACTACTTGACACTAGAAAATAAATAAATCACATTTCACAGAAATAGTCTCAAACTTCATTTGAGCTTGATATGAAATGTCCCCCTCTGTAGCCCCAGAATAGAAGGAGCTTGGCATTCTGAGAGTGGTACAAAGTGGTACAAAGTGGTATTGTTAAGCAGAAGCTAATTAGGATGGGATTTCATGTTGCTAAGAGCTAAGTCTCTGGTATGCAACAGAGCCAAACAGCAAGGGCAAAGTGTAACTATTTAAGGCTGAAGTTTGCTATTTAAAGGAAAATGTTCATCCTTGCCCAACCGTTAGCTGCAGTCAGGAAAGTGTTTCTGTACCATTGATGAGATGACAGGCTGTCACGATTCCACTCAGTCAGTCCAGATCAAATGTGCTCAGGATAGAAGCCAAGAGATTACTTTTTCCAATCTGCCAGCATCACAAGCACCATCTGTGATCGATTTTGTGATAATGGAGTAAACAGCTACTGGAAATTCAGGACAGTTCCCTGAGATTATGGTTTCTGGGAAGAATGCAGGAGTATCACAGTTGCTGCTCTCCCAATCCTGCTGTCTCTTCTGTGGAGGTTGAAAGACATGACCCAGTCACAAACCCATGTGAGCATAACCCCTTACAGGCAGGGATATTTTACCTGATCCTATGCAGGAAAATGGGTCTTCCCTCGGCTTCCTTTTCTCCAGGCTAAACAATCCCAGCCCCCTCAGCTGCTCCTCATAGGACTTATTCTCAAGACTCTTCATCAGCTTCATTGCCCTTAATATGGAGGAAACCCACCCCAAACAGGTTTGACTGTTCTGTGTGTATATTTTACAATGTGAAAATGGGCTGTGTACAGGAACAATTTGGTGCAGAGTCTTCTGGCAGTTGCGTGGCTCAGCCACGATATCTGTGCCTATAAAGTCCTCTGTCATGTTCTTAAAACATAACACCACTCACTCACACCCTTTGACTGGTTTCCAAATGCCTGCAGGCATGAAAGACTTATCTGGTAATATTTTTGGAAAGATTTCACAATACAAAGGTCTATGGAGTCCTCATTTTGAGCAGAAAAGTTCCACTGCACAATACTTCATTGTATCCAACAATGTCCTCACAAACCATGAAACCTGAGTTAGCTTATAAAGGGAATGATACACAAGGTAAGCTCTTGTGCTTCCTTGGCATTGTGTTCAGCCACTGGCCTGAACACTCAGTGAGTCTCCATTTGAGTCTATAAGCAAATTCTGTCTTACCAGGGAAACAAACTTCCCAGTGGGAAACTCTGTGATTGCCCTCTGACAAACATAAACACAACTGTGCATCTGCACCATTTAGACTGTCTGCTAATTACAGCTAACAGGAATTTTTCATCAGCTGAAATAAACAGAAACCTTGGATCACACAAATGTGGGCTACACCCAAGGCTGTTCCTAGGGAGCATAATAGTGGTACAGCTCTGAAGAGTTGGAGGGGAAAGAGGGTATGAATGGCCATGGATTTGTTACGGGTTTTCTCTTGGAGAGGTGCTGAGTCAGCCCTAAACCATGTCCCTGAGACACTGATGCACATGCTATCATATAATTCTGACTCAGGGAGCACATATGTAACTATTCCCAAAAAAATGATAAGCATTGCATTATTTTACCTGACAGACACATGGGATGGGGCAGGGAAGTAGGAGGTGTTCCTGGGGCAGTGATTGCATACCTTACCTGTGTTCAGTTCAGGCATTAGTTACCTCAGTCCGGGTGTAGACCTGTACTAGCTCCTTGTGTTCTCAGAAACCCATGCCAGGATGCAGAACAGCACCTTCTCACTCTCTACAACAAGCTGAAAGGAGGTTGTAAAGAGGTGGGTGTTGGCCTCTTCTCACAAGTCACAACTGACAGGACAAGAGAAAATGGCATTAAGTTACTCCAGGGGAGGTTTAGGTTAGCCGTTAGGAGAAAACTACACTGAAAGGATTATCATAGAGTGGTACAGGATGCCCAGGGAGGTGACGAGTCGCCATCTCTGGATGTGCTTAAAAAGACGTCTAGATGTGGTGCTCAAGGGGCCTTGGTTGAGTGAAATAATGGTTGGACTTGATGATCCTGCAGATATTTTCCAAACATAGTGATTCTGTAACGTGTTAATGCCTCGAACAAAACATACCCCGAGGGAAACCCGCCCGCCGTGCCGCCGCCAGCCACCAGGTGGCGCCAAAGCACGGCGTGGGGAGCCGTCAGCTCCTGGGGGGCGCGGAGCAGGGACGCGGGGACTGCGTGGGCCACCGGCGCTACGCGACCAGCGGGGCGGGGCGGCGCGGCCTCCGCGCTTCGGGCTGTGGCGAGACCCAACTCGGAGGCGTTTTTCTATCATTCCTCATATTATTGTGAGTTTATACAATACATTTATTGCCGTAACGTGTTAGGCATCACAGTTATACAGATAACAGGTATATGTACCATGGGTAGGTACCTTATTACATGCACATGCATACATAAATAGTAGCAGTATACTTTGCCATAACGGCAAATTTAAAGTCACTTCCGACCAAGGCGAAATCAAAACACTCCAGTTTAAATATCTGGAGGAAGCCCTTGCCAGCAGGCCAGCTTTGCCCGTGTCTGCCTAGGGGCAGTGGTGGTGCAGCCAGGCTGTCGGGCTGAAGGCTCTTCAGGGCGGGAGGGGCAGGGTGCCCACGCATCCCCTTGGTGGCTTCCCGGCTGAGCTTCCTGTTTTTCTTATCCTACTCCTCTCTCTGTTTCAGAAAAAAATCCCCAGAGTTTCATTGCCCCACTGACACCATGAGAGTGATGCCAAGATGCTTCTCCTGCTTCTCAATCAGTTTACAGAATGGCTGGAGAAATCATGCTTCACAGCCAAATGAGCATTTGCAGGCTGTGTTCTGACCTCCTACTGTGTGCAATTAACACTAATTAAACAAATAATTAAAAATTACCCGTGACATCCCTTGCAGAAGGTGGTCAGTTTTGTGGTGAGACTGCTCGGGCTGTTTTAATTAGCTGTCTGCCTAGTTCCATTCTGCATCCTGGCATGCATTTCTGAGGGCACAAGGAGACAGCACATCTCTACACCAGGACTGTGGTTACAGGGCTTGCCCTAAGGCAGGGGAGGCTGTCATTGACAGAGGGAGAGACTGGACAGCAACCTCGACTTCAGAAGCTCCTTTTGGGGCTCACAGGACTGTGAGAAAGGGAGCAGAGCATGAAGAAATGGGTGGCAGTCTTTCATATGGCAGCAGTCAGCATAATGAAATCCAAGCATCATTGAAATCTACAGCAAAGTCTTATGTGAATTTTTGCCTCAGAGTTAAAGACAAGTTCTGCATAAATCCCCGAGCCTCTTGGGGAGTGCTCACTGATAGGGAAAAAAAATATTCAACATTGGCACTTTTTTCTGGTCACCCTGTTGCAGGCACCCTAGGGCTGGTTTTCAGAGATACCCAACCCTTGAATTTCCCAGCATGTTTGAAACCAAGCCAAGAACATTTTGCCCAGAGATGGAGGCACACAAAACTAGTTTCCCTTTTTAAGACGCTTGTTGGCTGTGTTTGAAAGCCAGCTTACCATTTATCACTTTTACCTTTCCCCTCCTGCAGATTTTATTTGGCAATCTTGAACTGTATCAGAAAATAGTCACCCCTCTACTTGTTCCCTTCATGTCCTTTCATCCTGGCAGCTGTGCTGTTTGGCAGTTGTTGCTTCATGCAAGGGAGTGGGTGGGTATCAAGCAGGCAGGTGCCATCCAGTTGCATGGGGAGGAGCGTGTTGGGTAATGCTTGCGTCTTTTATAACAGAAAAGGTGGCAAGGTGAGACCCTCATGGAAGCAGGTAAAGTCCTGGGAACATAATACTGTGGTGGTATGGATGCACATGGATAGTTTATGAACTAGAGGAAAGGTCTGAGATTTTGTCCCTGTGTTTTTAGACATGACAGAAAAGAAAGCATTGTGCATCCTTTCTCTGTATGTCATATCTCTCTGGGTGTGCTTGGACGCTGAACCATACAGTGGCATATCCTGGGTTCCTCATCAGTGCTTCCTACTAACCCTATCCAGTCAAACTGCTGTCAGACACTGTTTGCTTAGGCTGCCTGCTGACATCACTTGCCAGTGATGTCCATTAAAACCAATTTACAATATCATTTCCCCTGACAGCTTGTAACACCTATAAGCAGGAGTTACTGCTTTGAGCTGCTACTAGCTCTTTGGGAATGGTACAGCAATGCTTTCCTTGCCAACTGGAGGTGGGTCAAGCCCAAAGATTGACCTCAGAACTCAGTTAACAGTATGAAAGCGGGGTCACCCCCCCTGCCCAGCCACAGGCACTATCACATCCTATTACTTGTCTTCCAAAAGAGATCTGTGCTTTTCTGCTCTTTTTGTGAATCACCTTGGAGACTATCAGAAACAGGGTCATGGTGGGGGAGTTCAGGAACCGCTGTTGTCAGAGTACTTTGTCTGGGGATCTTGCCTGTGGAGAGATGGAGTCCTCTCCAAGGATGATCACCTGCAAATGACCCCTCCCAGAAGAAGCAGCAGAGGGATCTCTGTCAGGACTCTTGACATTTCCACCACCCAAGTGGGAGCGAAATAATTCTGCCCTTTATACATTGCCTTGACAAGCCTGAAAGATCCCAGAGCAGACATCACAAACATCTGGGAGCTATGTGCCTGGCTCCAGTGTGAGACCAGGAAAGAAGCCAAAAACCTGTCCAGCTAACATAGCCTGCCTCCTGCACTCCCATGGAGGACCGCCTGCCCACTGGTTCCAACAATGGTTCCAACAATGAAGGCTCTGCAATTAGGAGTCCAATGGAATGGCAAGTAACCATATTCTTCTCCGCACCCCATCCTGACATCTGGCAACTGTAAGCATGACTTCAGTGCAAGACTAGGAAGGCAGCCAAAACCCTTCCCACAGACTCGCACCATCTCTTACTAGTGTCTTCTTTCCCCCACTCTCAGTCAGAGCAAGCCATCCTACTGGTTGTGGAGACACAAGGAACCTACATCAAAGTATGATGTCCTGTGCAGCCTCTCCTGCACTGACCACATAGCTACCCCAGGTGCCCGTCATGAAGTTCTCAGATCAGCACTCAAACAGAAGGGAAGCTGGGACCTACTTTACTCAAAAGTATTGATTTAACGATTTAACAATTCTGGAAATGGAATTTCCCTCCCTCAGCTCTGCCAAAGGGGTACAGCAGGGACACGGATAGCCCCTTCACCTGGTGAAACCTCTTCCATCCAGCAACTCTTCTCACAGCTCTAGTGGGGATCAAACATGAGTTCACTCCCCATGATCCCTTCTGGGGCTGACACTTGTTTTGCTGAGAAGCTGTTTGCAGTGATGGGTGGATGCAGAACTATAGTCAACTATAGCAGTAACAGAGGGCTATGCTCTGCCATGGAACTCCTCGGCCAACCTGAAGCACACACCATTGCCTCCTCAGTACTCACATGCCCCTCAGACAGCTAATGTTTAAGAACTAGGTTGAGGTGACCATTCTGTCACTGCTGCTGCTTTCCAGAGGGTAGCAGGTTTTCATTTGTTACTTACTGAGAATTCAGACCAGCAATCTGTATTCTGTTCCTGGCTTCCCCCATGGTTTGGTTCCCTTTCCTTGGTGCAGGTTTTTACACTGTGCTTCCAGAACCAGCTCTGTAAATAAATATTTGTCTGGCATTTCACAGGAAGCTTTGAGGAAGCAAAATGACCATGGACTGCTGCCTACTTTGCCTGAACTATGCTCCTGGGAGTCCAGACCTGCTGCTGCCATTCAAGGAGAGGTCAAGGGGTATGGATTCTCCCCTGCAGCAGAAGAATTGTGGCCATCTCTCATATAACCAGGGCTGCAGGAACAACAGGTTCAGCTTACCAGGGCTCTCCCTGATTCCTTCCCACACCTTATTCCAGCTCCACTCCCCCTCTTTCTATGCCTCTATGTTTTCTTGGCAGGAGCAGCTAGCAGCAATATTCAGTTTTGCAAGTGCTGTTGAGCCAGCACTGTCTGCATAGTTGCATCATCTGGGCTTGATACAGTTTACCTGTGAGATACATTGTGTATGGCATCACTTGCACAGCAGTTACTGCTGTAGTGTGTGGACTCAGAAAAAGATTGGAAGCATGCTGTGGTATGTGGGAACCTTATGAGCTGCATATCAGCCAATGTTAGATATCACAGAAAACTAATACACTTGCAGACTATTCTCCTTCTCCAGCCTGCAGACTCCCACATGCCATCCTCCTTTCTTCTCCCCTCTGGAACAGGACTTTAACAGGCACACATAAGCAGGCTGATGAACAACCCCAAGTTTACTTTCTAAGCTCCAGTTGTCTTTTCTATGATCTAAATAAACCTATGAGACTACAAGCACTAGAAAACATCAATTATTGTGAGAGATGGTAAAGCTGTGTAGTTTATAGAAGAGACAGTTAAGTTTTTTGTCACAGACTACTTCAATAATAGTTGATGACTTTTTAATCTAGCTGAAAAAGACTTAATGCAATCTGGTATGTGGAGGCCGAAATTGGAGAAATCCAGAGATGAAATAAAGCATGAGCTATGAATACTGAGAATAACATAGGAATTACCCCTGGTATGACTCCCTAAGGAAAATAGAAATTCTCCTTTGTTTTCCTCTGTGCCAGTCAAGACGGTATATAAAAAACATATGCTTTAACTCAAGTTCTGCCTTCAACAGTACACACAAGTGTCTTTATGTTCTGTGTGTTAAGTGTGATGAGATGACCGTAAGGCACTGAAACCCAGCTGACAAAGTATCAGAGGGCAGTGGTTTCCTGGCCCTCCCACTGGGTCCTCCCACGAGCAACTGGTTTATGCAGTGAGGTGGTGCACAGCCGCCAGTTTAATTTTCTGCTGCATGAGCTTGTCATTGCTGATAAGAAGCAAAGCAAGGCAGGGGTTTGCAGTTCTGTGTTATGTCTAGCTGCATGTTGCAAGCCCAGGAGGAATAAAGGAACTAGGTACAAAAGCCATTTTCAACATCTTTAGGCTTCTAACATAGGTAGAATTTACAGAGCTCTGATATGAAGCCCAAGTTCCCTGTGGAGAGAGAAAAGTATCCCGAACAGGTGTTTCAGGGTACTGTCTTGGTGTTGTGCAGGCTTTTTGCCCCCTAGGATTGAACTTTCAGTGGCACTCAGTCTGGCTGGCATCCCTGCCCCTTTGGTAAGTTTTCAGCATCACTGTCTCTGGAATGCAATGCTCTCTGCCACCTGCAGGACTATGAAAACTTTGCCTAGTAGAGAAAGTTTTTTCTGTCCTCATCTTCAGACACCTTGTTCTCCTTTATCATTTTGTCCATCTATTTAGGTGTCTTGGATGTGGTGTTCCTAACTAAGCAGACTGTGCTTATATTGTGATAAGGATAATCTAACAGTGCCAAGCTAGTTCTTCTGGGTGTACCAGAGAGTTTGTTTGTCAGTAAGATATTTGCTGTTTGTAGTAAGTTTTATTTTTTTGCTGAAAGATTTGTCTGTGAATTGTGAAGACCTAACTTAGCATGCTTGAGCAGACATATTAAAGATAACTGCCAAGAGAAATCACATGGGAAATGTGAGATATTTCTGTCTGGTTTTACAACCTTCTCCCTCTGAAGTCAAAACTATTTTTTTGTTTGTGGAAGCCACATTCTCAATTAAAAAATGTTCAATAATTTGTTAAGAGAAATGACAGAAGGGCCTATGGAGGCACAGCTCTATGGAATAATTGATTAAATAAATGGCAGTACGTAGTTGTGTGAAGGCTGATGTGATTCTGGGTCTCCAAGAGTTAAAGCAAGGTGTGTGCAGGCAATTCTTTGGGAGGTACTTTGTATAAAGTTCAGTGGCTGAGGAATGTCCTGGCAGTCAAGCTTCATTGCCTGGGAAAACCGTAAGGCCAGACTGACATTTCAGGGAGTGATACAACCCTGTTGGCTTTGCTGGTGCAAATGAGAGAACTTGACCAGTGCCTTTAAAGGAAGAATAAAAATACCTCATAAAATTCACATCAAGAAATATTGGATGGGAAGCATGAAGGGAATAGCTCCTCGCCCCATTTTGTGTTTGGCCAGCATCAGTTCAGGAGGTGACTCTGTAAAGCATAAAGCTACCTTTTGCCCTCTGAAATACCTATAGAGAGCCACAAATCATGTTGGTTCTGGTTATTTATTACAGTTCCTTGATCATTGGGAGTAATGATTAATATAGGCTCACACACAGCGTACAGACTGTAGGCAAGTGGAGTCCCTTCCACTAGAAACTGATGGAGAAATCTCTTAGGGTGACACCATCCCAACAGCCAGCTCCATGTCTGCCTGTACTCCTGCCTCTCCCTGTTCAGCTGGCCGAATGGAAGAGCTCCTCCCCAGATGCCTGTTTCTTTTCAGTCTTTGCCCATCACCGTGTGGCTCCCTAGACATCTCTGCCTGAACCAGCTCAGTAATGCATGCTTTGTCTTTTAGCTATAAAGGAACAGGTAGCTCCATTCAGCCAATCTCCTGTGAAACTAGATGAAAAATCTTAAAGTGAAACAATCTTTAGGGAACGGCAACGTCCACGGAGTCTTTGGAAATCTGACTTCTTATTTGGATATTAAGATAAAGCTTTCAGAGTCTGCCTTTAGTCACTGCAAATCTTGATCTTATGTTTTTAGTTACATGTCTATATTTTCACCACTTCATCACTTCAGTCTTCATTTGTGCATAGTAAGTTATTTTGCTACCCATCGTTTCCCTGCCGAGACACAAGTGAAATGTGAGGAAAGAGTTTACAACAAATGTTTAATAAGCATCAGTTCTCAGATCAGGCAATATCTGTGAGCCAGACAATCACATCTTAGATCTTGTTTAACCATGCCTAATGAATTGTGTTGCTTACACTACTAGGAGATGATTTTGTTCAGTTTTCCAACCTCCTTCTCCATAGATTGTTTGAAGTCCCCTTTAAATAGGGCTGCCCTGTTTTGTGTGAGTAGTCTCAACAAGAGTCAAAGTAGTTTCAGAGCATTCATGGATTCACATAATCACTCAATACACCATCTTTTTGGTGCAGCCCTTCCCCAACAAGCTACACTCACTTTCTGGAGGAAATGAGCCCACTTTTCATGGTGGCAAAGCAGGTCATGTGAAAGGTACATGCAAATTAGCCAGAGAAATACATGGAATCATAGAATCACAGAATGGTTTGGGTTGGAAGGGACCCTGAAGATCATCTAGTTCCATGTCCCCTGCCATGGGCAAAGACATCTCCCACTAGACCACGTTGCTCAAAGCAGCATCCAACCTTGCCTTGAACACTTACAGGAAGGAGACATCCACAACTTCTCTGGGCAACCTGTTTCAGAGTCTCACCACACTCACAGTAAAGAACTCTCTCAGTAAATTTCTTACAAGTATTTAATCTAAATCTACCCTCATTCAGGTTGAAACCATTACCTCTTGTCCGATCCAAGTACACTCCCTGATAAAGATTCCCTCCCCATCCTTCTTGTAGGCCCTTTTAAGTACTAGAAATCTGCTAGGATATCTCCCTGGAGCTTTCTTTTCTCCAATCTGAACAATCTGAACTCTTGCACCATGTCCTCATAGGAGAGGTGCTCCATCTCCCTGATCATCTTTATGGCCCTTCTCTGGAGCCACATAAGTAGGTCTATGTCTTTCTTAGGCTAAGGGCCCCAGAGCTGGACACAGTACTCCATGTGGGGTCACACCAGAGCAGAGGGACAGAATCACTCCCTGTGACCTACTGGTCACACTCCTTTTAGTGCAGCCCAGGATACAATTGGCTCTCTGGCTCATATTCTGTTGCTCATCCACCAACACCCAAAAGGCCTTCTCTGTAGGGCTGCTCTTATTCCACTCATCACCCAGCCTGATTTTGTTCATAGGATTGTCCTACCCATGTGCTTGACCTTGCACTTGCATTGTTGAAATTCATGAGGTTTGCCCATCCCCATGTCTCATGTCAATATGACTGTTATTATCTTCACTGAGGAGAGCCTCACTGAGAATTTTTTTAAGTAACTTTGGCAGAAGTAATGTGCCTGATGATAGAGTAAGAAACAAGTATTTGATAAACCTGAACCAGAATGAATGACCTTTCATTTTGATACACATCAGCCTAAGGCCCAATGTCCTGAGAGCATTTGGTCCTGCAGCCCTTTCATGGTCTTTCTCCAGTCCCTTTTTGCTTTTATGTGCCTCCCTTAGTCTGCTCAATATTTAGGGACACTGGGCAGGCTCAGCCAGCCCAGAGTGGCAGAGGCTGGCCTGCAACAGAGGGCAGCAGCAGGTAGTGCAAGGCTCTGCACACACCCCCTGCCAGCCTTCCTTGGCAGTGAGCTATGCTTGAATAACACAGGTAATATCATAGTATCATAGTATCAGACAGGGTTGGAAGGGACCACAAGGATCATCTAGTTCCAACCCCCTTGCCATGGGCAGGGACACCTCACACTAGATCAGGCTGGCCAGAGCCTCATCCAGCCTGGTCTTAAACACCTCCAGGGACAGCGCCCCAACCACCTCCCTGGACAACCCATTCCAGGGTTTCACCACTCTCATGGTGAAGAACTTCCTCCTCACATCCAGCCTGAATCTCCCCACCTCCAGCTTCATTCCATTCCCCCTATCACTACCTGATATCCTGAGAAGTCCCTCCCCAGCCTTCTTGTAGGCCCCTTCAGATACTGGAAGGCCACAATGAGGTCACCTCAGAGCTTTCTCTTCTCCAGCCTGAACAGCCCCAACTCCTTCAGTCTTTCCTCACAGGAGAGGTGCTCCAGCCCTCTGATCATCCTCGTGGCCCTTCTCTGGACACCTTCCAGCACATCCATATCCCTCTTGTAATAGGGGCTCCAGAACTGGACGCAGTACTCCAGGTGGGTCAATATATATGCATATATGGGATTGCTGCTTGTAAAATTGCTCAGAAGGTGGTGGCTCTGTGCCTGAATAAAGTATTTTCTGCACTGGCAGGTAGAGAAATGCTTGAAGACCTGTTTGTGTGAGCCACTTTGCATAAACGGTGGTCCAAGAACGTGGGGCAGGATGGTGTCCTGTGGCCAGGAAAGCTATCATTACAGTGACTGGGTTTTCATCTCTGTCCTGGCACCAACCCAGTGCCCTGGGGCTGCCTACAATCAGGGAAGGGTGCACCAGCTGAAGCCTCAATTTCCACAGGCTACTGAGGGCTGCAGGTGGGAGATGAGGGCAGCATGACTGTGGATGCCAGCTCCCAGCCTTGCTCCTTTACAGTAAACACGGCTGCGCCCTCAGGGCTGGGGCCAGTTTGGGAACATCAGCTCTGAAGGCTGGTGGACTTGCAAGGTGAATCTCAGGAGACAAAGACTGGACATCAACACTTGCCGCTTTGGTGTGCCCGAGGAAGAAGCCTGCAGCCGCCAGGAGCTCTGCCCGAGATGGGGGCTTCAACCCCGCTCAGCTTTTGCCCGAAGGCGCTTGGCGGGACAAAATGGCTGCCCGGTGCAGGGGCAGCAGGAGCGCTCCCGCCTTAGGGGGCAGCGGACAGGCCCTCAAGGCGGCCGCGGCGAGACCGGCCCGAGGTGAACCGTCAGCAACGATCCATTCTGAGGCTGCAGGGTTGCGCGGGTTTGTCTCCGCCAGGGTTTTTCTCCTCCCGGGCCGCTCCGGCACCCGGAGCAGGGCGCTGCCCGCCTCACCTGCCTCGCCGCCGAGCCCGAGAAGGGGTTAAAAGCCCGGGGCGGGTGATGTCAGTTCCTGCACTCCTCGGGAGGGCTGGCTCTGATATTTGAGCTGGGCTCTCCCGCTCGAAGGAAAACGGAGAGAGAATGGGAAAGTGCTGAATCGGACAGAAGCCGCGCTGGGCACCTGCCTGCCACCCTGCGCCCGGCAGTCGCCGGCGGCGAGGGCGAGCCCCGCCGCGCTCCCCGCGGCCGCGCCAGGGCGGGAGCTTCCGGACGCCGCCGGCTGCGCCTGTCACCACCGGGCTCCGCTTCGCCGGGACGAGATCCCCATGCTGGCCAAGGTGAGCGGGGCAGCCCGGGCCCCCTCCTCGCTGCCGAGGAGTTGTCTTCAAAGGGCTGGTCTGTGCGGGGTTGACTATCGTAGCCGTTCTGCCCCCTCCTTTCCTTCCTCAAGGTGACACTAAAGGTGAGCGACGGCAGCGTTCTGGGGGTGATACGTAATCGAGGTTTGCTACATTCAATGGGTTTGCCTTCGGGTCTGAGACATGGAGAAGGTCGGGGGGCGAACGGCCACACAAGGGGAAAATGTGCAGCCAAAGAGTAATTAAGTCTTGTGGTGTCTTCTGTCTTTCTGGTAAGCCAAGGTGTGCAGGTGTGGTGGGGAAGACCTCTGGAGGCTGAATGATAAACCCAGAAGCTCTCTTCCTGCCTTTTGGCATTTTTCACTAGTCACGCCACCTGCACTAATGTAGCGGGATGGGGTTTTTAAACATTTTTTTCCCTCTGGCCCATGCCAAGCCTTGCCCTGCTCACAGCTTGTCGTGTTACTTTTTCCCCATGCTCTGCACATCCCAGGCTGCATTTGTGAACGGGAAATGACTGTGTGGCTCAACATTCTAACTGCCTCGGGGTTAAAAAACTGTGGAGTGAAGCTGGTTATGAAATGGAAAGTGAGGTGACTAAGGGCAGAGAATTAATGGTACGGGGTTTCCACACTGAGCTTTGACTGTCGTCCATAATACCCGACCCTCTTGGTTTTGATGCAGTGACATGGGAGGAAATCTCTCTCCTTTCATATGTTACGCTTACCACATTTCTACAAATTCCTTTTGTAATAAGATGGTAGCCGAACGTTAGTATTCAGGTCTGGTGTTTAGGCAGGGTCTGGTGCATTTTACTGACAGGTGCTAAGAGCAGCACTCCTTCCATACTGACTGAATCCCCTGTTAACAGCCTGTGTAAACTGATTCCCGAGCTGAGGAGACACATCTGAAACACAGAAATACTTTTTCACTTGTCTGCATTGTTTGCACTGAATGAACAAAGCTGTGAACGCTTTATTTGCATTTATATCAGCACCTGTATTCTTCACATTGATTAATTGCTTTTTATTCTCAGGAGGCTTTTTGAGTGGATATATAAAAAGTTTCTGAAGTGTTTTGAATTCTAGTCTGAACCAGCCAGCCTCTGAGATATTATCTGATTCTGGTCTAAGAAACAAACAAACAAACAAAAATCCCATTCTGGTGTCATTTTTACCTTCATCAGAATTACATCTGGAGAAATATATTTATTGTCAGAACCATCTCAAATGCTGATCAAAACTTACAGCTATAGTCAAATATACAGTCTTATATCTGTGTTTAGTAGCTGCTTCAGTCTTTTTATCCTCAGTAAGTTCTAAGGGCTTTGTCGCTCCCATTATCTTCAGTGTAAGTTGTTTGATGCTTAACACTGAAAATCAAGCTGCTCTTTAAGAAATGTCTGTATGCATTTAAGAATGAAGCTTTGAAAATCTCAGATTGCGTGAAAAAAGTGGCTGCCTCCTATTTACAAGCTCCTGAAATAAGAATACTGAACCTGAGCCTCAGTTTCTTTATGTGCCAAAGGGAAAAAAAAGATATGGATATGGAAAAGACTAATATCTAGGGGAGGGGGGGATCAAAGAACTTAGTGCATTGAGAGGGTTGAGAATTACAACAAAACCCAAACCAAACCATGCAAAATGGCAGGTTCAGTAGCAAGGATTTAAAGTCCATCTGTTGATACTGCAACTTAAGCAGTTCATCTGTACTTTATATATTTAGGAGAGTGGGGGAGAAGGAATGATGCATTTAGCAGGAAATGGGAATGTAGAATAAATTTGAAGTTGTAAATAAAGTAATAATTTAGGGGTAAATGTGAGACATTGTGATACAGTATCTTTCTTGGGGAAAGGGTAAGGTTTTTGCAAGAGAGAGGAAAAAAAAAACCACAATTCTAATCTCTGGCCTTCAGAAATCATTTGATATGATGACACATGGGGTATTCACTAGCCGAGGTAGAGGAAAAAGGGATTGCTAGAAGAATTATAAGATAGACAAAGAAATGACAAAAAAAGAATGTGACAACACTGTCCTTAAGGGGGGGTGTTAGAAAGTAGGTGTTTTACTGGAAGAGTTGACTGTTCCAGTGGATTAGTAAGGATGGGACAAACTGTAATGGCACAAAGTAAAATCACATATTGGAAGGAGTAATAAGGTAGGCATAAAACCTGGGAGAGCAGTATCTAGAAACAGAGGAAGAAAAGATTTGGATATACTAATCAATTTCTGGGCTTGTTAAAGTCTGTGGTACAGAGATTCTTGATCTTTTGGAGATCTCACACAGACTTGTGCTTTGTTCCAGTGTCATTATAATGGGCCACTTGCACTCCCATATCTGCCATTCGCAAAGGCAAAGCCAGCTGATAACCTTCTGTTCCAGTTCTGTTGGCTCATCTGTGAATCACAGAATGGTTTGGGTTAGAAGGGATCCTTAAAAGTCATCTAGTCCAATCCCCCTGTAATGAAAAGAGACCTCTTCAACTAGATCAGGTGGCTCAAAGCTCTGTGCCACCTGACCTTGAATCTTTCTAGGGATGGGGCATCTACCACCATTCTGGGCAACCCATTCCAGTGTTTCACCACCCTCATGGTAAAAAAATTCTTCCTTACATCTAGTCTAAATCTGCCCTTTTTTAGTTTAAAACTGTTGCATCTTGTCCTATCACAACAGGCCATGGTAAAAAGATTTTCCCTATTTTTCTTAAGTACCGAGAGGCCACAATAAGGCCTCTCTGGAGCCTTCTCTTTTCCAGGATGAACAACCTCAGCTCTTTAAGCATTTCTTCATAGAAGAAATGTTCCAGACCTCTGACGGTTTTTGTGGCTCTCCTCTGGATCCAGGCCAACAAGTTCATGACTGTCTTGAGTAAAGCAAATGCAACCAGGTGGGGTATTCCCTGCGAGAGTGAGAAGTAATAAATGCCTTTACACAAGGCTTCAGTGAAGCTGCATGCTGCCTTTCAGGTGCAGTTGTGGTCCAGCCATGTCTGTGAAGGAGAGTGAGACAGATGAAACTCAGCTCTTTTGTATGATGTGCACTGAAGCTGGAACAGGTGCAGAGGAAGGGTGGTGAGCTTTTCTTGTAAATGAGGTCTTTAAGGAGAAGCTTTTGACATCAATAAATATGAAGGAGGGAAAAAATAGCTAAGATGAATGTCAATAATCTACAAGAATGAACAGATACAAGCTGGTATCATATTCATGCTGTCAACTAGAAGGCAGCTCATTAAAGGGGTGACATTCCAGAACAGAAATAGTGGGAGCAAAACTACCTGCACAGCTCTAGGGAAGGGCTATGTCATACAGATGTCTACAGTGGGAATGAATAAGACTTCATGATTCAGGACATCTATCCCAATCTTGGTTTTCCTATTCAGAATGGGGTATTTTTGTCCAACCAGAAGGGATGGACTATCTGAGGAAATTACTTTTGCTCTGGCATCAGCTGTGTGGCAAATCAGCTTCGTTATAGTTTGTGCCATTAGAGTTTATCCCATTCATTTTTATGTCCTCTTTAAACTTAAACTCTGTGAATATAGACTAAAATATACCTTCACAAAAGAGAACAGAATTTTGTTTGAGAGCCAAATGATTATGTCCAGAACAAAGTTGGCTGTAACCACACTTGCAGTGTTGTAGGATCCTTCCAATGATTTGGCACACTCTTTTGGCTTGAGAAGGACCAATAGCACTACCTTAGACACAAAACTTACAGTGTTGTGAAGTGTGCCAAAGATAACCTGGTTAAATATCTGTCAGGGTGTTAGGGCTAGAGATTATGTCTGTATGCTGGACTGGGCTGTGGAAAAGGATGGCCTCTCTATTTCTGTAGAAATGTAGGTGTGCTCCTTGTAGAATACTGGTCTTCCTTCTTCTATTCTGTAGAAATGTAGGTGTGCTCCTTGTAGAATACTGGTCTTCCTTCTTCTTCCAGTGTTTTCAGTGATGAGTTTACCAGACATGAGTGTGCCATTTCCCTGTTTGGCTTAAATCTACCTTCTGAACTGGATAACATTTCGCAAATCACTGGAAAGGCAGGCAACTCACTGCCTGGAAAACTTTCTATTACTGAACAAAGCAACCTGTATATAAAATAATTCACAGGTAATGCTTCTTGCTAAAGGGTATGAAATGTGTCTTCCTTAAGTCAGAACAGCAAGATTATAGCTGAATAACTTGGCTTGCTGTGCTACGTATAATTACACTATCATGTATACTCTTAAGGTGACTTGAAACTCAGGTCTCTTCTGTGCAAAATATGAGCCAGGTGTCTTGGTAAGTGAGTACAACTAGAGGGGCATCTTAAGCTTTCCCACCTACATAGGCATATGTAAAGGCAATGAGGCTGAGTGACTTCACTGTTCTCTCCCAAGTCTTGGTCTGTTACTTTGCTCCCAGTTCAGAAAAGCACCAAGTTTGCCTGTGAGCAGGTGAAAAGTTCCTGTAATAAGTATGAATTTCAGTATTTTGATGAAGCTGATGAACTGATAACTGTTCTGGGTTTGTGAACATTTGGTATTTTAGCCTAATACAGATGGCTGGTGGACTGCACACACTGAGTTGGTACAAACTTTCCTTGTGAGTGTTCACAAATGCCTGAATTTGATTAAGGACCCTTATTACCAATGTTTTACCTATCTTTTACAATGAGCACAAAGTATATAAACAGTTACTGAGTAAGAAAATAAAACAACTTCAACCCCCACATTTTTTTCCACTTTGTGGAATGGTGTATCTCTCTTGATATCTACAAGGACTTCAGTAGACTCACATGTTTTGTCTTTAGCCCTGGCTTATGCCTGGCTGGGATCTCCTTCTGTTTTAACAGAAGGATTGTTTGGATAATGTGGTATGGCTACTCATCCACTCCTATTATGGACTGACTGTTAAGGTTTGGGAACACAGCTGCATACATCACATCCTCTTTACACAATCTGTATGAGATGAAAAGTGTGTTAACTGAGTTATGTGTAAGATTTGAGGGTTTTACAGCCATTCTGGTACAAAGGAAGCAGTAGTGAAAATGCTCCTAGTCCATCTGAGCAAGGCTATAGGAATGGCAGTAAGGCTGTTTGTGGAATATACAGCATGATGCATTAGTAAATTATTTACTCACTCTAAAGGTAAATGTTTATTTAAATATTTATCTGTTATCCATTAAAAGAGTGACCTCTGGTAGAGGGCAATATCAATAACTTGGTGTAGTACCATTTTATCCTCTCCTTGCAGAAGAAAAGGCCTTGATTACGAGTCCTGTAAGATGGACCAAGGAAATTCAGGCACAAGGGGTGAAAAGTTTGCCTGTTTAAATTGTACTTTTTTCCCCTTCCCTTCTCTTCTGTAGGATTTTTAGAGTGCCTCAGACAACATCCCAAATGGATGATTAACTTCACAATGGCAGAAGTCACAGTGGAGAGTGGCAGCTGCATGGACTGGCAAAAACGATGCCTTGCTTTGGAGTCCCAGCTCTTCAAATTCCGCTTGCAGGCAAGCAAGATCCGAGAGCTGTTAGCTGAGAAGGTGAGGCAATGGTGATGGCTTCTCCTTTATGAGTTATGAGTTATGGCATGAGAGCAAAAACTCCCTAAATGCTGACCTACCCAATAATACTGATACTTGCAGTGGGGATCTCTTCCTTGATTACAGTATGTCATTGCACTCTGCTTGAGATACAGAGGTGTGCCTCTCTGAGTTGTGTAAAGTGGCATTAGAATTTGACCTTGTTTATTGAAAAATTACCAGGTATTCAGACTTCACTGGGAAAAACTGTACCAGCAAGATTCTGGGTATCTGAAGTGACTGAGGCAGAGGCAGAGCAAAGATGGATATTTTGGAAAAGAACAGCAGGATCAGGGCTTGGCTGGCAATAGAAAGCTTAAAGTGCAAATTATGCTGCAATGTTAAAAGACTGGGCGGAAGTACATGTCCTGCTGTAGTGTTAGAATAACTGCATGTGCAGTCAAAACATGCTGGGAATACTAAAGAGCAGGACTGAAATGGCTCTGAGATCTGGATGTTAGAAACTTGCCTGGCACCTGCGGTTTTAGAGTCATCTCTTACTAATCACTTAGAAGTCCACTAAGTGAACTCATTTGCAGTCCTAGGAGAGAGGACTGGGAAAGAGTTGACAGATTTGTTTGTTTTTCCATCATGGTGTGGATTTCTGGTGGTTTTCTTTACCTTAAACTTATTATTCAATTTTCCAATTTGAATTAAAGCTTTTCACTACCTTCTAATTTGCGTAAAATCCAAGTTTGTAGGTTGCTGTGAGGTTCCTTCTTTGTTTTAAAGTGTGCCTTATATTATCACGGTCCTGTCCAAGATTGCTCAGATAATTCAATTACTGTTGGAAACAGTTTCTTGCAGTCATAGTTTGCCAATGAAGTTGAAATCTTTACAGCTAACTGCAGTTTAATCCAAATGATTTTAAGCTCTGTACCTGATGACAGATATGTTCTGTCCTCACTTTTGCTCCATTTTGTATTATGTAACTTTTATGTATATACTCTTGTTTGTTGGTTTGGATGTAAAAGCATCCAGATGGCATCTAGCTTAGAGTGGAGCATTGTCCTTGCTTTCACTGTAATTGAATTTCCACTAATACCATATACTGCATGAGACATTCATTCTACCCTTCATCTTCTAAGAAATGTTGCAATTTTATGCACTCTCTTAATCTTTTCAAGGTAGCTCCTGAGGTAGACTTTAATGATTAATTAATAACCTTAAAAACCACTGAAATGGTTGTGAAGTCTGCTTAGATAAAGCCACATTTTAAAAAAAATCAAGTATGGATGTGGCATGGGTCTGGTAAAGACAACCAGTACTCATGAGCAATACTCTGTGCTTGCTGCATTGTGGAATCCGTGGCCTTGTGCCTTATTAATTTCTGCTTTGAGAACATTCCTGACTATCCCCACATGAAACAAAGAGACCCACCTGTCAAAGTTTCTTTTTGCAAAACAGGCTTGCAAGAGATCTTTTGGCTATCTCTTTAGGGTGGTTTGTGGGCCATGGCAGAGAATGACATTTTCATCTGCTTCAGGGGGCGCCCCAAGGCAGGGGCCTGGCTTCCCTTCATCCAGCCTTTCAGTCAGAGCGATGTTCCCTTTGTTAAGATGAAGGAGCAGCCTGGTTCAGTGAGCAGGTTACTCTGTAACTACCTGTACAGTGCCATCACAGGTTTACTTGAAGGGTCAAAGAGCTAGCAAGTTTGTAATTCCCTGCTCTGAATGTCATGTGGGAAGTGGAGAGCCTCAAGGACTGGGGGGCATCTCTGGCAGGCCCTCCTCATGCATACAAACTTGAGGAACCAGAGCAGGTATTCAGCACACAGTGTTCACCAGTGCCTCAGGTCCCAAACTTCTTTGCAATGACTTGCTCAGAGACCCTCCTTTGCTCCTCCTTAGTTGCCACAGGGCTCCCCAGCAGCCACAGCAACTGGAGCTCCTGCCCATGCTGTGCAATCCTCCTCCTCAGAGGGGCAGTGCTGCTTGGATAGATTGGATCGATGGGGCAGTGTTAATGGGATCAGCTTCAACAAGGCCAAATGCTAGGTCCTGCACATGGATCACAACAACCCCAAGCAATGCTACAGGCTTGGGGAAGTGTGGGTGGAAAGCTGTCTGGCAGAAAAGGACCTGGAGGTTCTAGTCAATGGGCAACTGAGTATGAGCAAGCAGTGTGCCCAGGTGACCAAGAAAGCCAATGGCATCCTGGCTTGTATCAAAAATGTTGCATCCAGTATGAGTAGGGAGGTGATTTTCCCCTTGTACTCTGCCCTGGTGAGGCCACACCTCGAGTATTGTGTCCAGTTTTGGGCATCTCCATACAGGAGAGATGTGGAAGTGCTGGAGCCCATGCAGAGGAGGGCAATGAAGCTGTAAAGGGCCTGTAGAATAAATCTGATGCAGAACAACTGAAGGAGCTGGGGATGGTTAGTTTGGAAAAGAGGAGGCTGAGGGGGGACCTCATCACTCTGTGCAACCACCTGAAAGGACATTATGGAAAGGCTGGTGCTGGTCTCTTCTTACAGGTAATTAGTGAAAGAAGAAGAGGGAATGGCCTAAAGCTACGACTGAGTAGGTTTAGACTGGACATTAGGAAGAAATTTTTCACAGAAAGAGTGTTCAGGCATTGGAATGTGCTGCCCAGGGAGGTGGTTGAGTCACCAGCCCTGGATGTTTTTCAAGGTCGCTTGTGTGTGGTGCTTGGGAATATGGTTTAGGGGTGCAGAGTAGGGTTATCAGTTGGACTTGGTGATCCTGAGGGTCTTTTCCACCTGATGAGGAAACGCTGAGAGCCCTGGGGCTGGTTAGTCTGGAGAAGAGAAGACGGAGAGGGGCTTTCATAAATGTTTATAAATATCTGAGGGCTGGGTGTCAAGAGGGAGGGGACAGGCTCTTTTCTGTTACACCTTGTGATGGGACAAGGGGTAATGAATATGAACTACAGCACAGGAGGTTCCACTTCAACATGAGGAGGAACTTCTTCACTGTGAGGGTCACAGAGCACTGAAACAGGCTCCCCAGAGATGTTGTGGAGTCTTTGTCTCTGGAGACTTTCAAGTCCTGTCTGGATGCATTCCTGTGCGACCTGTGCTAGATTCTATGGTCCTGCTCTGGCACTGGGGTTGGACTCAATGATGTTCAGAGGTCCTTTCCACCCCTAACATCCTGTGGACCTGTGAGAACTGAAGGAGATGCATGCTTTATGCATAGTGATGCCAGCTGCAGGGGTTTTTATCATAGATTTTACAGCAGCTGATTTTTAATGTTGCTGTGTTTTGGGGTTTTGTTGCTTGGGTTTTTTTTACACTTCTGCCTGTGAGAATGAAAAAAACCCAGATTTATTTGAGCACTGCCCTTTCAAAAATGTTTTTTTTCAGGGGAGTTGGGGGGAGATCTTGAAAAATGTGATGTGGGCACAGTTTAAAGCTGGGTTGCCAACCTGTGGTGAGCTTTGCCCTTGAGATCCTCTGATAGGGTTTACAGCAACAGGAAAAAAAATTTAGGAAAAAGAGGGGTTTGCCAGTGAAAGTGGAGAGCAGTGTTAAGAGTGGTGTGATACTTGCTCACCAGCTAGGTTGTCTCAGGGGTCTGGAAGCTCAGGGGTTGAAAAGCTTAGACTGGACTAGACTAGACTAGAATAGAATAGACCAGGTTGGAAGAGACCTTCAAGATCATCACGTCCAACCTATCATCCAACACCACCTAATCAACTAAACCATGCAACCAAGCACCCTGTCAAGTCTCCTTCTGAACACCTCCAGGGATGGTGACTCCACCATCTCCCCGGGCAGCCCATTCCAATGGGCAATCACTCTTTCTATGATGAATTTCTTCCCAACCTCCAGCCTAAACCTCCCCTGGTGCAGCTTGAGACTGTGTCCTCTTGTTCTGGTGCTGGTTGCCTGAGAGAAGAGACCAACCCCCACCTGGCTGCAACCTCCCTTAAGGTAGTTGTAGAGAGCAATAAGGTCTGCCCTGAGTCTCCTTCAGGCTAAGCAACCCCAGCTCCCTCAGTCTCTCCTCATAGGGCTTTGTGCTCCAAACCCCTCACCAACTTTGTTGCCCTTCTCTGGACACCTTCCAGCAAGTCAACATCCTTCCTAAACTGAGGGGCCCAGAAACATGATCTCCCATGTATCAAATTAGAAGTGGTCATAAAGACTATGATTTTAAGCAGATTGTGCTATTTTACCTCTCAAGAAAAAAAGCCCCAACCACTCATGCCTGGCATTGGTAGTACAATGTGTGCTAACAGTTTAAATACTTCAGATTTTGCAAATCTGCTTAGATTGAATAATCCAGATCGCTGTTCCGAACATGAGGAATTTGAAACCCAACAGTTGAACTGCCACTGCCCTACTTCACGTGGTGTGAGCTTCCATGTTGGTACCCTGGACTCAGTTATTGAGTCCAAGCTGCGCAGAGCCTGGCTGTGGGCGGGCATGGCAGAGGAATCCCCAGGCCCTAGCCTCCTAAGACAAAGCTATGCTGTCCCGCTGGACCCTCACAGGGTATTAGACCCTGAGTCCTGCTTTGTTGTGGACATCAGCAGGGATCTGGTCTCTTTGGAAACAGGCAGTTGTTTCCACTCCGACTTTCTTATACACACACAAAGAAAGAAACACTCCTCTGCTGGTGAGCAGCACAGCAGGCCATTGCCTTGGCAGCCTGGCTAGGAGCAAACTCTGGAAGAGAACAACAGGAGAAAAATGAGGCTGGGACATGCACGAGCTTTTTTTTGCTCAGTTTGATTTACCCTGTTCTTAGCCATCAGGAGAGGGAAAAGCCTGTGTGAATGAATGGTTGATTGGAGGATCTTCTGCAGCTTTTAGAAGGGCCATGTGGGTAGGTTTTAACCTACTTCTGTCTTACATCAATAAACAACAAACATTTGGAAAAAGCCTCTTTTGTCTTATGCAAGCATAGGTATACAACTGGGCCTGTTTCTCTCCATACAAACTATCTGGGCTAATGTCTGGGAGAAGAGTAACTTGAGTTTGGCTCGGTCACTAAGTTTTTTATGTGACCTGGGTCAAGTTGCTTAGTAGCATTTGTCAAATTATAAAGTATTTTGAATGAAAGGACCCATCTAAGTACCTGGCATTATTATTAATTCATTGAGGGATTTGAAAGAGGCTTACAGGCATGGGTGTATTAAATCTGAATGTGCTTCAGTGAGATGGCTGACACTTGGGATGGGTGAAGGAATCATTTTATGTACATGAGAAACGCAGTTATTTAACACTTCAGAAGTAGGACAACCCAATGTAGTACAGGAAGTTAAGAAAAGTACAAGTTCATTTAAGGCTACAGTGGGAATTAGGGTGGAAAAAAAAGTAATTGATTTGACTGGAATGTAGCCAGGTCACCCTGCTTGCAAAAGAAGTTTCATAACTCTTTAGTGATCAGGAATGGTCCCAGCACACATACTCTGTCCTGATCAGGATCTGGGACTGCTAGCTATGCAAAGCTAACTGCCATAAGTCTGGGACAAGGACTGTTTCAGTCAAAACAGTGCTGTCTTCTTGAAATAACCTGAATCTTTCATGGTGATCACCCATTTGTGGAGGATTGAGTTATTAGTCTAAGAGGATAGCCTTTGTGAAAAGGCCCAGAGATTCCTCTGAAGACTGTGCTGTGAATGTAGACCCTGTCAGTTCATCAGAAAACTAGCAAAGGCCATTGACTCTGAAGCTACTGTCATAAACCGTCTTTGTTTCACAAGGTGTATTATGTCTCCAGTTAGTATCTGTTTTTCACTTTGCTGCTTCCTGTGTGTGGTGATGACTGTGCAGAGGCTAATAGATAAATACATGGATAGATCGCTGTTGCTGGCAGACACAGACTTGAACCCAGACCAATGCTGTCAGTGTTGTATTGCCTTAAGCTCAGTCTCTACCAAGAATCTGAGAGACTGGGTCTTTGCCCAGAGCAGCTTTGGCTGTCTGCAGTCTTCTGTGGCACCTCCTTGTTCCTCTGTCAAAGAAGTGCCCTTAATTTGGATATTAACCTCCACAGACTGTGATGTCCTTGACTGCCCCACTGAAAAAGCAAACCTGAGAGGTATCATGCTGAAAGTGGCACTTTGTGATCTTCATGCTTTGAATTTGTTATGGCACATCTGTTTTTAGTTATATGACCATTGAAATGTCTTTCATACATACCTTACTGACATGTTTGTCAGTAGATGTCAGTCTGCTGTTATGATCAATGTGTACACATAAAAAGGAAATCTGTCTTGTTGCCATTTGAAGGAAAGGAAATGTGAACACAGCAATGTTGTCATCTCCATTCTGGGTGATCAGCCCAAGAGAAGTAAGTCCCATTTTCAGAAGTATTAGTTTGGTCCTTACAGTGACCAACCTGAATACTTGGCTCTAATCATAAAATCCATTGGAGAGAAGGAGTTTAGTCCTCCTTATAGCTTGCTTTCTGCTTGAAGCATGATTCTTTTAATCTTCTGAAGCTGCTTCTATGTCATTACTTCATTACTAAAAATATAAGTACAAGCTGGAAGCTCTGTGAAGCCTGTGCAACTTAGTGGGTGAAACTTAGTGCCACTAACTTCATATTACTGGGTTTAAATCTGACGCCCCCGGGGTGGGTGGTGGAAGATGACCTTGCACTCACTGAAGAAGATACTCAGTTGCTATTAAAAAAAAAACCCAACTACCAATCCACAAAACCAACCAGCCAACCATCACAAAACCCCCAACCAAAGACAAAACAAAATACCCCTACAATCAAACATCTAGTAGTAAGTAGTTAGAGGAATGTCAGGTACATCTGCCTTTCTCTGATAATGAAGTGATGTCCATAGCTTTAGAATAAAAGTCCATTCAGTGATGTTTGACTTCAGTAACAGCAATGCTCAGGTGAAGAATCACACAAAGCTCCTTAAAGGAAGCACTGAAAAATTAAGGTCATTGATAATCTTGTCAGTTACAAGGCTGTGCAGCTTTTGAAGCTAAAGCACTATATTCATTGGTTGTAATGTGGCACCGTAGAGAGCCTGCTGTGAGCTTTCCAAGACGTATTCATTTTTATGGTAGCATTGTGAACGAATTCTGTCTGGAATAAACCCAGGAAAGAATGGCATGCTGTATACAGGCTTCTTGCAGGGACAATCCCTGGTGTGTAAATTGTAGAGACAGGGTCAAGACTTTGGGACTATTCCCTTGACCCATATAATGAGTGATGAAGCTCACTAATGAGAAAACAGTTCCGGTGAATTCAAAGTAGGGCAGAAGACTGGAAAAGGTCAGCAGCTTTTTTTCCTTTTTCTTGGTCAAAGCTGTCCAGTTAACTCAAAAGATGCCAATGATCTGTAGACCAGCACAAGAAATGGAAGATTCCTGAGTAAACCACATAGATTTCAAGGTGATGTTAATTTCTTTTCTTTCTTTCCCCCTCTTCCTTTCTCTTCTGGCTCTGAAGATGCAGGAATTGGAACAGAGGGTGATAGAAGCAGAGCAAAGAGCTGAGGATGCAGAGAAACAGGTAAGAGATTCTCTTATGGTTCGTCTGGTACAAGCCCAACCGTGACTTAGTCCATGTTCCCTCTAGTTTAGCATATGGACAACACTCTGCAGTGCTGCACTCCGCTAGCGAAACATTGATTTAGAGTGATTAATGCATTTTCTGGACTACTTTGCAGGTTTTGAGTCTGAGCTATGAACAGGCTCCTAAACAGGTTCAACCCTAAGGGAAAACCAGCACCTTATATTTGCCTCTCAGCTTCACAGCCTCTACCCCCTCATCTATGATAGGCATGCTTGGTCATGGAAAGGGAAGTAGGTGTTGTACCTCAGGATTAAAGTGCAGAGATAGAGCTGCCTGGCACATCCTCAGAAAACACCAGAATACTGGTAAAGACTTGTCTACAAGTAGAAAAGTTTCTGCAACAGAAGTAAGGGTGTGACTGTCAAAGCTATCAGCTGCTTTGGACTTTATTTTTAGTACTGCTCTGGCTCAGGAGTCCATGGAGAAAAACAGTAAGAGCTGGATTCATTGCATGTTACTTTAACCATCTGAAAACTAGGCATATTGTCATAGCTAGTCTCTCTATGCCTCCTGAATAATGGAGAAGAGAAGAGAGACAGATTTCAGCTTGTGAACAAGCTATGAAGAATAATGGACCTTTGGGAAGCAGGCTGTTGTATAGTCTGCACTGTGAAGTGTATTGCAAAAGCGAAAAAGCTAGGAAGGGCCAAGTAGTCTGAGCTTCTGTGTCACTGCAAACCAATGCTGAAGAGCAGATTTATCGTCAAGCAGCTCCCTCCATCTGGACAGGAGCTGCAAGACTGAGCATTGAACCAGAAATTAAAGGGTAGAACTAAAACCCATGCAAGATGACCAAGAATGGCTGTCAAAGATGACTTGAGCAGTGGAGGACTGAATAGGTAGTGTTACAAGCATTGGGAAACATATTGCCTAGGAATCAAGAACTTGAAATACCTGGTAAGGTATTCTGTCTGCAGAATGTACTATTCCATGCCAGTCTGATATTGACATCAAGATTTGTTTCAACAAGCTTAAATAAAGGAAAGATGCTATGTCTAGTCACCATGCTGTTGGCCTCTGTGCTAGATCAGCAACTACCAACCAAAACAAAGAGTTGCTCTTGAGAGTGATATCAGTAAGTCCACGCCCAACCGAGACAAAGCTGTCACTGTCACTGTGACAGCACCAGCAGGAAATACAGCTATTGCTGCAGGCCAGTGAAGGAGGTTTCATACTAGCAGACACCTCAGTGACAGGAGTAGAGTGTTCATGATATGGTAAGATGCAATGACAGCAAGGGAGCAGATGGAAAGCAAGTCAAATCCAGGTCAGAGAATGGGGAAGAAAGGGAGAACTTGATTGGGAAGGTGCAGGAGAAATGAGGGTTGCCTTCACTCACCTGCCACCAGCAGAAATGAGGGTTGCCTTCACTAACTTGCCACCAGCAGTTCTGTAGCCATGTGTTGGCAGGTCCTAAAGACTAGCAACCCTCACAGTTTGCCTTTCCAGCATCCTTATCTACATCCAGAGATAAGTGTTCCTAGAGAAACACTTCATTGCTGCCTGACAGCCTGAAGAAGTGACAGCATAGGAGTAGGACCATTGCTTTCCACTGACAAGTACATTCACCATGAATGAAAAGCAGCTGACAAATGAGAGGGCTCCACATCAAGTGCAAAATCCCTTGTTATCTTTCTCTCCAGGAGTCTGGGGGGGGTGGATTTGTTAATTCAATGGGCTCCCTGTAGCTGCCAACCTCAATTAAGGAAATCACATGTTTGCAGTCCCCTCTCTGAGCCTCTAGTACAGTCAGCATTTGGGCATCAGACAGAAAGGAAGGGCCATTTCTTTTTCCACTATAATCACCCTAAACTCTAATGAAAACACATCCGACTCAGCAGGCTTAGTTTTCTGGCTTGGATACAGGGCGCCTACCTTCCTAATTCAGTATGAGGAAGAGGCAGTTTGCTTCTCTGCCTAATGCAGACAGACAGGAGGACAAAACACAGCTTCTGCAAGTATAAAGTGCAGGCTGCTCAACAGAGCATGAGTAACTCTCTTGCAAAGACTCTGTGCTCAGATCAATTAGCAGGTTTGAGTTAAGTTGACGGAATTCCATTCACCTTTAGAAATGAAGTCTTACAATCAGTTGGAACAGGATGAGGAAAACCAGATTGGCCTATTGAGAGGCATAGGTTTTGAAGAAAGCAAAGAGGTTTTAAAACTTTGCTGAACACCTGAAAGGCTTCAGCAGCAGCTAGATATTAACACATTGAAACTGTCTGTAGTGAAGGAGCATCACACTGATACTTTTCTTGCTGAGAAGAAGCATTTGCACTGAGAGAAGCTCAAAGAAAGGCAAAGCTTCTGAAATGTCTAACATGTTAACTCCTTAGCAGGTCTGGAGAAAACACTTCTCAGAAGGCCAGAGGTGACCTAAACATTGTCTAAGCTGGGGCTAGGATGAGGAAGGAACTCTGGAGTATGTTTCTCTATAGCAATCTTGATCTGAAGCAAATGTCTGGGGTTTGTGGTGTATACCTTGGTAGTGAACAAGGTGAAATGCTGACCATAACATTGCAAAGAAGAAAAATGTGGTACACTATGCCCACGTGTCTCTGTAGGCTGTAGTGCTTGTATGATCTCTGACTAATAATGGCCAAATATTTCACAATCCATAATATGTTTATCTGTTCCTGGTTCAGTTTGCATCTAGTAATGCTTCAGCATTACAACTCGTTGGACAATGTATTTTTCTCAGATGTGGATATAAAATAAGCTTGACCTGAAGGATTGTGGTCTTTTATTCTTCCTTTCCCAACTTCAAAAATAGGAAACTCACAAATACTTTCTGTTAGAGTCCTACCACTAAACAAGCAGCTCCTTCATTTGCGTTGTCATGACAGGTCAGAGTTATGGAAGAGAAGATAAAACTAACCAATGTGAAGACCAGTGAATTTGACAGCACTCTGCACAGGAAATACCAGGAACTGATGGGCATAGTGCAAAGAAAGGAAGATCTGATCAACAGATTGGAGACACAGCTAGCAAAACAGGTAAAGATACTTTCTTCAGGGAGACCTGTAGCTTTCATGGGTTGGAGGCACTCTGTAATGCATGTTTCAAAGGTACAGATTATATCTCCATTACATATTAGACTCTCAGCTGCCTTCAGATCAGCTGTAAAATAATGCCCTGTTCAGTGCACTTCTTCCTTTCTCTGTTCAGACAAAAACATCCATTCAGCCTCAGTAGCCCTTGTCTCTTCATTACAGGAGTTCAGTCAATGTCCTTAAAGAACATCCTTATGTAACCATTTAGATCCAAAACTGGTAATGCTTCAGTCTGGTCACAGTATTTCTCTGGCTTCCTACTATATAGGTTTCGCTGCAAAATCACTGCGTAGCCCATTGCTGACTCAGCATATGCAGCTTCTTGGGAAGTTCATAGAATCAATAAGGTTGGAAAAGACCTTAGAGATCATTAAGTCCAACCTATTACCTAACACCTCATGACTAATTAAACCATGGCTTCAAGTGCCACATCCAATTCTTTTTGAACACCCTCCAGGGATGGTGACTCCACCACCTCCCTGGGCAGCCCATTCCAATGGTAAATTACTCTTTCTGGGAAGAACTTTCTCCTCACCACCAGCCTAAACCTCCCCTGGAGCAGCCTGAGACTGTGTCCTCTTGTTCTGGTGCTGGTTGCCTGGGAGAAGAGACCAACCCCCACCTGGCTACAACCTCCCTTCAGGTAGCTGTAGAGAGCAATAAGGTCTCCCCTGAGCCTCCTCTTCTCCAGGCTTAACAACCCCAGCTCCCTCAGCCTCTTCTCAAGACCTCTCCCCAGCCTTGTTGCCTGTCTCTGGACACGTTCAAGTGTCTCAATGTCCTTCTTAAATTGAGGGGCACAGAACTGGACACAGTACTTAAGGTGTGGCCTAACCAGTGCTGAATACAGGGGCACAATGACTTCCCTGCTCCTGCTGGCCACAGTATTTCTGATGCAGGCCATTGGCCATTGGCCTTCTTGGCCACCTGGGCACACTGCTGTTCAGCCAGCTGTCAACCACTACCCCCAGGTCCCTTTCTTTTTGGCTGCTCTCCAGCCACTCTGACCCCAGCCTGTAGTGCTGCATGGGGTTGTTGTGACCAAAGTGCAGCACCCAGCACTTGGACTTGTTAAATGCCATCATGCTGGGATTGTTTAGCCTGGAGAAGAGGAGGCTCAGGGGAGACCTTATTGCTGTCTACAACTCCCTGAAGGGAGGTTGCAGCCAGGTAGAGGTTGGTCTCTTCTCCCAGGCAACCTGTGACAGAACAAGAGGACACAGTCTCAAGCTGCACCATGGGAGGTTTAGGCTCGAGGTGAGGAGAAAGTTCTTTGCAGAGAGAGTTGTTAGCCATTGGAATGTGCCACCCAGGGAGGTGGTGGAGTCACCATCCCTGGAGGTGTTCAAGAGGGGATTGGATGTGGCACTTGGTGCCATGGTTTAGTAGTCATGAGGTCTTTGGTGACAGATTGGACTTGATGATCCTTGGGGTCTCTTCCAACCTTATTGATTCTATGATTCTCAATGTGAGAAAACTTAATGTCAGTGCTTCCCCCCCTGTTCCCTTTGTATCATCATTGTTACTGGTATTGGTTCACTTCAGGAAAAATAAATAAATCTAGCAGATAAACCATCATTTGCTACCAGGACATGTTACCTTTGTTCATTTAATGTGAGATATAGGGCATATTCCCCCTCCCTCCCTTGTTACTGGAACTGATTTCTCCTTGTAGTTGTTTAAATCATTATGTATATAGGAGACCTCTCAGTGACACAGAATAGAATAGAATAGAATAGACCAGGTTGGAATAGACCTTCAAGATCATCATGTCCAACCCTTCATCCAACACCACCTAATCAACTAAACCATGCAACCAAGCACCCCATCAAGTCTCCTCCTAAACGCCCCCAATGAACAGAAGGCTTCAGGTGATTGTAGCATCCATCCAACATCTTTCAAAGGAAATTCCCAGAAAACAAACAAAAAAAACCCCACAGCTGAGAAAACACAGCTGCAAAAGTGATGCTGTTGCAATATTGCCCAAGCAGATACTTGGGGAAAAATGTGTGTTGTGCAAATCAATGATATTTCCATAACACCTTCGTGTGGGCCAGAACCTATTTTAATAGATATGTAAACAGGCAACCACTTACACTATCTCAAAACCTTCTAGCAGGTATTAGTGTTTCAAGGTCAAGCTGAAGGGTTGTTTTTTTTTTATCCTAAGTCTGCTATCTCTTTTGTTTATTTGTTAATTTTGTTTTAATTTACTTCCTCAATAACACTAGAGTGTGTGTGTGTGTATGTTAAATACATTGTTGGCATTAGTTTCCATCTCATGCACCTTGAAAGTCTATACTCTCCCCCTGTGCTTGCAGCAATTGAATGCCTTTTGCTTGGAATTATTGTTTTATTCTTATTAATTTCAGCCAACAGTGTGTGTGTAGGCTGGGGGAACACTACAGATGCTTAGCAGCAGACAGCAACATTGCAAAGCCATCTAAACTAGGAAAAGTTGCAGACTGTAATCAAGAGAATCTGTGGTAGATGGGCAATCATTATCCAAGCTGGATTTTGCTATTCCATGACAAACTTTTGAAACCCTTTGAATTTGACTCCAAGGATCATATAAGACAATTAGAGCTTGACTTTCTGGAAGCCAGCTAAATAATTACATCTTAAATTTTATGTCTGGAGTGGGAACTTCAATGTTTAAGTCACTCCTGCAGTAACTTACTGAGAACAAACAGTTGGTTGTACTCTCCTAATGCATCAAATGGTTTTTTGGCACAGAAACAGTTGAGGACTGAGGAAGCCAAAATTGTTCAAGAGAAAGCCGCCAAGATCAAAGAGTGGGTAACATTTAAGCTGAGAGAGGTGAGTCTTTATTGCTGCCAGTTTTCAAGGACTATGAGTAGGTACAGTGGCTGCATTGCCAGTGGGCTCCTGTGTATGTCCTCCTAAGGACAGCCAGCCTGCCAAGGAGGCTTTCTGATTGTTTGGACCTACACACCGTCTTAATTAGGCTGTTCATGATTTGGCCAAACTATAAATGACTGTGAAGTCACTAATGCCCAGATGCAGGTTCTGAAGAAGATTTACAAGAAGCTTTCACCTAGTTTTCTTCTGCCTCTCCCTTTTTTTTTCTGAGTGCAGTTTCTGTCTTTTTCTGGCAAAGCATCTGTGACACAAAACACCTGTGCTTTGCTCTTTCTGAACTTCTCATCTCTGATTAAGGCTGTTTTCCTGCTGCTCAGCATTTTCTCCTGTCTAACCTCTCTTTTCTATCTATCCTGTAGATTTATGCCTCTCTCTGGGCCTAATTCAATACCTGCAAGAGATAGCAATGGGTCAGCATGCAGTTTAAAGATGCTATAATAGTTTGTAACTGGGAGTGGGGCTATCTGGTCTTTCTTTTTTATTCCAGGTTTTAAAGCCATAGGTTTTCTAGCTTATGCCAGAAAGGGCATTTGTTTGGGTTGAAGCAGTCTTTGATGGCATTAATTTTATTATGATGTGACTTTGTAATCTCATTAGATTGCCTGGATAATTCACCAAGCTGCTGTACTGCTTCTCTTACATTTTCCTATATAAGATAACTTAAGGAAGCACAGGGGTTGACGTGGTAGGACTTGCTATGAATCCAGGACCATACATTCACATTGTGTGTTTATTGGCAACAAAGTTTCTGCCAGATGCTGATTCTAGGTGCCTACAACGCACAAGTGGACTACTGCCCACTGAAGGACATCTGGGTTGTGAATGGGTTGTTCTAGATAGATCATGAGTGTAATTTCAACTTTGACCCCATCAAGAGGGAAGCTTCTTTGGGTGCACCCCTGCTGTGTTGAAGAATATGTGCTGAGACACTTCAAGCAAAGACATAAGGCAAATGTGCACTAATTGCAAATGTAAATGCACCCTTAATGTTGTTTTGCTGTTTGGGGGGTTTTGCCTTTGGTCCCCTGAATCCAGGGGATCACCTTTTACCACATGCAGGGTGAAAGGAAAAGGTGCTCCTCCTGGGTAAAAGTGTTTTGATTGTCTCTTTCATGACAATTATTTCTGGAACAGGAGTAAATGATAAAAAATAGCAGAAAGATAAATCACAAGACCTATTTGAGAACTGCAAATAGTTGCAGGGGCTGTTTGAGAAAGCATAACAAAGTGTTTCAGTGTGCTGTGCAGTGAAGCTGCTGAGTAGAAGGATTTCAAGGAGACTGGTGGACTCACCCATTCTTTTTCCTGTTAAGACATTTGAATGTAATAAAGACGAAGAGGTGTTCTGTATAGTGGAACACATACAAACAGAGTTTTGCATTATATTTCTTCTTTTATTATTGTTGTTCCATAGCTTGAGCTAGAAAATTACCACCTGAAAAACTGTAATCAGAAGCTGACGGAGCAAATTGAAGCCCTTCGGGATACATTGCAAGGTAAATGTGTTCACGTGCCATTGTGGCCTAGTAACCACTACAGGAGTGCAAATCAGCATTACTGGGTTGCACTCCTGAATTTGTCTGAAATTAGCACTTGTGACAGTGAGGTGAGCAGTAGAGTTGCTCTGTTCCTCAGTAGGTCTATTTTTAAGATGGGAAGAACAGTGCTTACCTGTCTTAAAAACGTAAGTGGCTTCCCACCAGCAATTCAATGCAGACTTCTTTTTCAGAGCCTGCTTTTGCTATTAAAATAAGCCAATGAGTCCTGAACTGGAAGCAGTCATTGGAATATGTTGCAAAACCCTTCATTGACTTCAGTGGTGCAGGATAGAAATACTTGAGGTATTTCATTTTGCCTCCACATGTGAATTATCCTCACACTCACAGAACCTCTGCTGGCATGTAAGCTGAGTAACTGAATGGGCTGAGGCAGCAGCTGTCTGGTCTGCCTTTAAAACTGGGTTCCTCTGTGCTATCTGGTTGAGTGGGAGAAAGCTGCTTACAATGCACCTGCTTTTGTGGTTTGGTGGAAAGATGAAGAGCTTTGGTTTCCAGGGCTTGAAATCAGCACCTTTCATTGCAACTCAGCTAGTTTCCAGAACTTCACTGGGCATGCAGGCAGAGAGCATTTCTTTCCTGCAGAAGTATCTCTGACATTCCTGTCACTCTGCAGCAAGGGAATAGGGCAAAATTCCTTCTAAATCCCACCACATTTCTAGCTAAATGCTTTATGACTGAGTTTTTCTCATCCCCTCTGGCTCTGGCTGTTTACAAAAAGAGAATGGCTGGTAAGCTGCGTTAATAATCTGGCATTACATGTTCCCTGGATCCCCCACTCTCTGGGCAGTAAACAGCTCTGTCCTCTCCTCTTATCCCACTCCTCAGTGAGCCAGGCTGAATTCAGAGGCCTCTGCAGAGAGACAGATCTCTTCTTTCTTGCCATGCTAATAGTAACAGCTTTCTCTGCTACATCTGTTGCATCTAGGAAGAATATTTAAAATTAAAGGCCTCTTTTCAGTCTACACTAATGATTTATCTCAGGGGCAGAGGAAAATGTGTGCCAGGATTTCTGTGTGCCAGTGTTATGTGTCAGGAATACCTTTGTTAGCAGTCAGTTCCGTGTGATTGAAGTGCCAAGGTTAGGTTTTCATGGTTGTCTCTATTTCAGCTGTCTTTCCAAGAGCACATTTTGTGCTCTCCACAATGAACAGTGATTTATTCTGCTGTTTGCCCTTCCCTCTGTTACTTTGTCTTCAGTTTGTTTCTACTTCCTTGTAAATCCCGTCAGTGGTTAAGCAATGCCTGTGAAGTTTGATGCGCAGGCAGCATTTTTCAGCAATAGCTGTGCAGAGTCACACTCACCCATATTTATGCAATTTCCAAAGCATCTTATGACTTTTCAGTCAGGCAAGATATAAATGCCACAGTCAATCAAAATCATAACGTGAAGTAACTTTTTAATCTGCACTTTCTCATACTCTGAAGCTGCTACTCAGCAGAACTTGAGGAACAGAGGCAGTCTTTAAATCAAGTAATTGTGGAAAGGCATAGAATCATTATAAAGTATAGAAAAGAACAATGAAGGTAATTTAACATCTATCTTTTATGCAGTCCTCTAATTTAGCAACTGAAGGGGCAGAGGAAAAACAAACAAAAGGGAGTTTTAACAGCAGAAACATGTAAGCAACTGTTATAAGTCTTTTTGACAAAAAGCACTGCTTGGGTCATGTAGCACAAAAGGATGGCAAAAAGCTCCAGGGGAATTCTTGACAAGAGAGAAACCTCATTAATTGGTGTGATGCTTAGGAAGGTCTTGATGTTGGGAGCCTCATCTAGCCCTGGGAACTGGGAGGAATCATACCAGCTTATTTTATGGCTTAAATCACCCACTGAAGTCAAAAGCCATGCTAAGCAGTATTCTGGTCACTCACATGGTTTTTGGCAAAGTATTATGTGGATAAGTGCACTTCCTTGTCATGACTGTCTTCAGAGGAGAGAAGAAATGTAACTATGGAAGAAACATAGCTGTGGATAGGTAAGAGTAAAACCTGCTACACTGAGTTAGACAGAAAACTTCTCTGGGCCAGTATCTTGTCTCCTGGCTGGCTGTGAATGTTTCAGAAAAGAGTGTAGAAAATATTTTGCATAGAGCTAGAGCTGTTCTCCTTTCCATGTACCCTTTGAGCTTCTGTCAGTGTTTTAGGAAGTTCCTAGGCCAGAACTTCTGCCTGAACAGTTATTTATCTCACCCACTTGTTTCCTGGCCTATGATTTGGACATTGAAGCATTCTCTTTCCTTTTTTTGTCTGGAAAAAATCCCCCTCCTTCTGTAGATTCCAAACATACTGCCTCATAATTTCATTAGGTACCACTTAATTTCCCTTTTTAAAGAAACTGATAATTTTCTATTATTCTTCTCTGTACAATTCCCCTTTAAATACATGGTACTTCTGTCACAGCTGTGCCCATAGAGTGGAGTTAAATCTGGCTGGTGCTCAGTCACTAGTGGTGTCCCCCAGCATTCAGTACTGGGCATGTCCTCTTTAAAACCTTTATTAATTATCTGGATGAGGGAACTGAGTGCACCCTCAGTAACTTTGCAGATGACCCCAAGCTGGGTAGCTGTGTCAGTCTGCTAAAGGGCAAGAAACCTTTACAACAGGATCTGGACAGGTTAGGCTGATGTGCCAAAGGTAATTGTATGAAGTTCAGCAAGGCCAGGTGCCAGGTCCTGCACCTGGGTCACAGCAACCCCATGGTAAGCTACAGACCTGGGCATGCATGGTTGGAAAGCTGCAACGTGGAGAGAGACCTGGGAATGTTGGTTGATGGTCCACTGAACCTGAGTCAGCAGTGTGCCTGGGTAGCCAGGAGAGCCAGTGGCATCCTGGCTTGTATTAGAAACACTATGGCCAGCAAGAGCAGGGAGGTGATCATCCCCCTGTACTCAGCCCTAGTGAGGCCACACTTCAAGTACTGTGTTCAGTTCTGGGCTGCTCACTACAGGAAGGATATTGAGGTGCTGGAGTGAGTCCAGAGAAGGGCAAGGAGGCTTGTGAAGGGCCTGAAGCACATGGCATACCAGAGACTTCTGAGTGAGCTGGGGTTGTTCAGTCTAGAGAGGAGAAGGCTGAAGGGAGACCTTATCACTCTCTATAACTACCTGAAGGGAGGCTGGAGCAAGGAGGGAGCAGAGCTTCTTATTGCTGACAAATGGCAGGACTAGAGGAAATGGTTACAAGCTGTGCCAGGGGAGGTTTAGGCTGGATATTAGGAAATACTTCTTCACTGAAAGGGTTATCAAATGTTGGAATGGGCTGCACACCTGGTGCTTAGGAACAGGGCTTAGTGTTGACCCTTCAGTGCTGGGTTGAGGGTTGGACTGGATGATCTTTGAGGTCTCTTCTAACTAGATATATTCTGTGAATCTGTGATTCTGTGTTAGTCATAACCAGGCCAGGATGCTACTGAACCACAGCTAACATGAACAACTTACACTAGCAATTGGAGAGTAGAGCATTTGAATGCCCTAACTGTATGTTCTCCTCCATTGTAGATATGGCCAGCATTCCTGCCTTTGAATCCCTTTGGAGCTGTAATTCTCTGAAGCCCAGAGCATCACCCTCTTTTGCTGAGAAAATAGACCAGAAATCTATGCTCCTTACATCTGGTTTCAGACGTGCCAAACATGTCCTCTCTACAGGAAACATAGTCCTTGCCAATGAGACCTTTACTGAGGATGAAGAAGATAAATCTCTGCTTTCCCAGAGCACATTGAAGCTTATATCTGACCCATCAAGCTGGAATCTCTCCACAGAGAAAGATGTATTCCCACCCATAAGTTCTGAACACAGGTTAGGATGCTCTGACCCCACGTCATTGGACCCTCCAGCCTCAGCCACAAGAATCCTTGAGGCTTTGACTTTCCAGTCACCTTTGGAAGGAAACTGTAGTGCTGTGAGCACCTTGCAACAGGCAGCTTTAGATGGCACCCGCTTCTCTGATGATCTGAGTGCCAGGTTCCACTCCCACTGGCTGGACTCTTCTTCCTCAGGAAGAATAATGACCATGCTTGAAGACCATCTTCAAACTGCTGAGCCAGCCCTGGCTGTGTCGACACCAACCGTTCCAGCACGTTCCCTCTGTCCAGGGAGGGAACGTGGCCTTGGCAACAGTATGACTTTTCCCAAAATACGAACTCCCAACACACCAAGAGACAGCATCCAACTAGCCAAGAGACATTACAGCCAGCCACAGCCAGGGGCTAATTCTTTCCATTGTGTAATGAGCTTAGAGGCTAGCACCTTCCAGCCCATAACAGACTCTCCAGTCTGTCATGGGCAAGTGAAGGAGACAGACATCGATGATGATGGGGTGCTAGAAAAGATGGAGACAGAACATGGCCTGCTGTGTGAAGAAGCTGGAACATGTGAAGAAATCAACCACTTATTTGCAGGACAAAGAGAAGCTGGGAGTTCTGAAACTGGCATACTTGACCCAGGAGGTAAACCACCCACACCACCGCTACACAGATTGCCATCATGGGTAAGAAATGTTAGGACAACAATCTGAGAAGTTCTGCTGTTCTTTGAGTAGTTAGGCTACAACAGCTCTTGGTCTCAAGCAATTACTTCCTGTGGACACCAGTCCCTTTTCTGAACCACCTAGTCTGACAGTTCCACATCACAGGGTGTACTGGTTCCAGTGACAATTTTTAAATTCTTTTCTCTTTTATGAGGAAAAAAAAATATACATGGAGGAAAACAGCACTCCAGAAATACAGGAAGAAAACTCAAAGTCAAGAAGTGCTGCAGTGTGGTTTCTCCTTATGGGCGATCACAAATCATTCCTTAGTTCTGCTGTGTTTTAAGACAGAAAAGTGAGTCATAAATCCAAGTGAATGGACCAGACCAGATAGCTTCAGAGTCAGAGAAAGCTGTGAATGCTAGTACAGATCCATGCATTAGGTCTCAGCATTCCTATCTCATGGTATACTTCTGCCATTGGGGAGCTTTTATGGAAACCCTCGGTAAAGTGGATATATGTTTGTGTCCTATGGCTTGCTTCATTTGAGAGAAGTGTGTCATCACTTTCAGTTACTCCTTAGTTCAGATGGCTGGATTGTTTGCTAATGTGTCAATCTGACTGATAAACTTAGTAGCAATCGATGTAGTATCAAAAGAGATCATTCCATTATCTTCAGTTTGCTTTTTCATAGGCAAACAAGTGGTTTATTGAAGGTGCAAAGTCAAGCACTTATTGTTAATTCTCATTGATAGCTGTTGTTTTTTCCCTACAAAAAGGTAACATAGTTTGTCATCTTAGGGCCGTGTCCTTTGTGATAGCAAGTTAAACTCCAGAATAATCACAGCCTTTTTTCCAAAGGAATCTCTTTCCATTTGGTCTGTAATATGAAACTGTGCTGGGGATGAAGCTGGGTAGCATAGCAAAAGAAACTGCAGTTTTCAAAATGTCTGCTTTGCTTGCTACAGAAGTTTAAAAGGTGTCATGAACAGGGAAATAGGTCTCAGAGACTGGCTAATCCCTCAAACTGAAATTTGCATAGGTGACCATCAGTTCCATACAGAGATTCTCAATGTCTAACTGGAGTTTGGCAAGTAAATTCTATTGGAGAAGCTCTGAGCATTTCTGTGCTGCAACTATATTTGGTCTTCATTACAATGTTATATGATACTGAATTCTCCAAAAGTGAGGTCTTGGACATCTTGAAATGGGTACTCCAAAGATATTTGATACTTCAGAGGATCTATGTCTGAGTTTCTTTCCTGGAAAATAGTGATAGCACTTATCAATGTTGCTCCTAGGGGAGCTGTAAGAGTTTTTATTAAAAGTTTATGGAGGATTGCAGTATTAGAGTTGGGAACACCACATGGAAAATCCATTTTTTGGTGTTCAGACCACAGTCAAGTAAGTGGGTACTAGGGTAGGGCTAGTTTAAGTATATTAAACACTGAAGAATTTTAAATAGCAGTTTAATCAGTAAGAAGTGTCTGTTATGTGCCCTGAATAAGAGGTGTCTGGGGTAAAAATACACATAATATTTCATTACAGACTAAATCATGGTGCATATACCTAAAAACACTAATTCTGTTGTTTGTGGGTTTTTTGGTGTACTTGACTTTGCAGCCTTAGGTGCTTTCATTCTTAAGTATTGCATGTGTTACCTCACAGAGTCATAGAACGGTAGGGGTTGGAAGGGACCTCCAGGTATTGAGTCCAAGACTCCTGCCAAAGGGCAGGTCACACAGGAAAGCATCCAGATGGGTCTTGAAAGTCTCTAGAGAACAAGATGCCACCACCTCTCTGGGCAGCCTGCTCCAGGGCTCGAGCACCCTCACAATAAAGAAGTTTTTCATCATGTTGAGGTGGAACTTCCAGTGTTGCAGTTTGTGTCCATTGCCCCTTGTCCTGTCACAGGGCACCAGTGAAAAGCCGCTGGCACCTTCTTCTTGACATCTACTCTTCAGATATTTGTAAACATTGATCAGATCTTCTCTCAGTCTGCTCTTTTTCAGATTAAACAGCCCCAAGTCTCTCAGCCTTTCCCCATCAGACAGATGTGCAATCCTACAAGCCTCCGTTGAACACTCCGTTGAACACTCTCTACTATATCCCTGAGGATATAGTAGAACTGAGGAGACCAGAACTGGACACAATACTCCAGATGTGGTCTCACCAGGGCAGAGGAGAGGGGGAGGAGAATCACTCTTGAAGGTTCAGGGAGAATTCTTTGAGTGATCCTCACCCTCACTCCCCTGGTCCAGGGAGACCTTGCCAAGAAGACCTGCTGGCCCTCAATGCTAACCCCCTTTAGCTGTTTCATTAGTTCTTTTCAAGATTAGGCAACCGAAAAAGTAAAACCCCACAACAAAGCAAGAAATTAACAGTAAAAATACTTTCCCTGTCTCTGGTTTGGTCCTTTGGCAGCTGCACCTGCACTCCTCTGTCCCCTCCTGGTGTCCCCAACCCAGGACACATGGGTGTGATTGGTTGTACGCTTTAAGGAGCATCCCTACCCTGGAATCTTTATCAATTTGCAAAGTACTTGGGGATCCTTTGGACTGAAAGCTCTGTATGTTGTTGTAACAGACATAGGCTCAAGGATGATTAAGGGAGTGGAGCACTGCCTTATGAGGAAAGGCTGAGAGACTTTTTAGTCTGGAGAGGAGAAGACTGAGAGGGAATCCAATAAATGTATATAAATATATGAGGGCTGGGTGTCAAGAATGAAGGGACAGCCTCTTCTCACTTGCACCCTGGGTGGATGTAAACTACAGCACAAGAAGTTCTACCCCAACATGAAGAAAAACTTCTTTACTGTAAGGGTCACAGAGCACTGGAACAAGCTCCCCAGAGAGCTTGTGAAGTCTCCTTCCCTAGAAGCTTTCAAGACCCATCTGGATGTGTTCCTGTGCGATCTATGCTAGATTCTATGGTCCTGCTGTGGAAAGGGGGTTTTGACTCAAAAGATCTCCAGAGGTCCCTTCCAACCCTTAACATCCTGTGATTACAAGCATTTCTTTTCATTGCCTTATCAGGGGGATGCAGGTGATGACTCTGATCTTGATTGATTTTAATGCATTGTTCATAAAGTGGAAACCCCAGCTTTTTCCAAACTGTGATACAGTAATTTATTGATTATTTTATGTAGGTTTTCCAGTCTGTAGATATCATCTCTGTAGCATTTATTGGCCAAGCCTGTTTCGATTCAAATGTAATTTCCACATTTCATGCAACATCTAGTGGAGCAGAGCAATCTAACAGGGCCCCTCTTCCTGCCCAAAGGTGTGGTTGTGATGTGATTCTGTGACAAACATTTAGTTTTGCATGAAATGTTTTTTTTCTGACCAATGCTGTTCATGGCATTATTGTTCCAGGAGAGCCGAATCTATGCTGTGGCCAAATCTGGCATGAGATTGTCTGAAGTGGCCGTGGTGAATGATACTTCAAACTGCTGTAAGTTCTGGACAAGATCAAGATCCATCCTTAGAGGGGGTTTACAGTGATAATGTGGGACCTGAGCTTCTGGTAAATCTGATATTGCAGATAGCCACAATAAAGAAAGGGAGGAGGATACATCTGATCTCAGGGGCAGTTGGAGCTGGGCTGTTTGAGCCCCTACATTCAGTGATGTCTTCAGGGGCCTCATTATCTCCTTCACATTTGCTGACACTGTTCTGCCTCTGTATGTTTGTGGCCTGCTTTTAGTCTTGGATTCACCATCACCTTCCCCTGTTCCATATTTTACTTGTTTGAAAATGGTGCATGGGATTGCCATTGTACCATGGGGAGCACAGGTTGGGTAAGATCTCTTAAAGGCTAAACAGAAGGAGCATTGCAGCTGTCTCTGGGAGTTGTGTGCCTTGAATAACACATCCCCTGGCCCTTTTGAGGGCAAACTGTACAGGATGGCAACCCTCCATTATTTTGTGTTCCAAGTGGCTGCATAAAGTCTTACCCACATACGTGTAGCTCTCAATTAAAACCTCCTCCTCTTCATCAGTTTGTATTATTTGGTCTCTTTCTGAATTTTTCCCAGTATCCAATTTCTCATGTTCACCTTCTGGGCCATTTTCCTGTCTGATCTACAGAAATGTCACAGTGCCAGTCTACACTACGCTGAAGGGGGTAAGGAGTTACTCACTTTTCCCGTTATGGAAAACATGATCTAAGTCTGCTAATAATTAGAGAGGATGGGATCACAGAATCACAGAACCACAGGATGTTGGGGATTGGAAAGGATCTTTAGAGATCTTTGAGTCCAAGCCCCCTGCCAAAGTAGGATCACCTAGGGCAGGGTGCACAGGAACACATCCAGGTGGGTTTTGAAAGCCTCTAGAGAAGAGGCTGCCACAACCTCTCTGGGCAGCCTGTTCCAGTGCGCCATCACCCTCACCGTAAAGAAGTTTCTCCTCGTGCTGAGGTGGAACTTCCTGTGTTCCAGCTTGTACCCATTGTTCCTTGTCCTATCACTGGGCACTACCACAGAGACCATCACCTTCATTTTGACACCCAGCCCTCAGATATTTATAGACATTGATAAGATCCCCTCTCAGCCTTTTCTTCTCAGGACAAAACAACCCCAGATCTCTCAGTCTTTCTTTATAGGAGAGATGTTCATGTCCCCAAATCATCCTTGTTGCTCTCCATTGGACTCTTTCTAGTAGGTCCCTGTCTCTCTTGAATTGGGGAGCCCAAAACTGGACACAGTATTCCAGATGTGGACTCACCACAGCAGAGTAGAGGGGGAGGAGAACTTCCCTAGACCTGCTGGACACATTTTTCTTAGTGCATCCCAGATGAAGCTGTGCATTTAAGGAAAGAAAATCAGAGAATTCTAGGATGTAATGGACACCAAAAGAATGCCAAAGGAGTAGCAGGTGACAAATGTACTTAGGAATAGAGAACATTGCAGCAAGTTTTGATCCAAGAATCTTCATTGGTTATTATGAGGCTGTGGAAATCTAGGGGTGATAGCATAGCTTAGAGAATGGAAACAGGCTCTTGAGAGTTTACAGGGAATCACAGGGCTTGTGGAACAGTAGGCAAGTGTCACCAGATCTCAAACAGATCAAATGAGAGAGTCCAGCCTGGAACTTCTTACACAAGAAAGGGAGGAAATGAGTAGCCCTGAGCAGGACAGTATGAAAATGAAGGGCCTGTGCTGATTGCCACATTTCCTTTCTGTTCTCCAGAAAGCCACTCAGATCAGCAACGTGCCTTTCCTAGATGAGTCTTCTGGCTCTGATGATGACTGTGGCTCCCATGCCAGCTTCAGGACTTCTACAGCTGGATCTGAGAACAGGAAAGCTAGCATGCCAGGCAGCCCTCGTGCAGTGAAGAGAGGTAAAGTGAGAGTATTGATACTGAGAAGCATGAACTCCATTCTCATGGGTGAAGCAACATGTCCTGAACAGCATCATCAGTGACAAGCAAATGCTTAGCTTTGGTGATGCTATTAAGTTCTCCCAGACATCAACAGCTGCTCAGCAGAAATCTGTCTTTTAGATGGATTTACTGCTGGTAGATTTCCATGCAGGCACTCACTAAACTAAGATTATGTGAAGAATTCATCTTCCAAGTCACATGTCTAGTGAAGCCACCCATACCTTACCTGTGACTTCTCATTTGTAATCAAGCTAGTATTGAGACATAGAAGAAAATGTTTATCTGTCACTGGCTGATAATTTCTTGACCAATAAGCAGATCTTCCCTATCTGTGAGGGGCATGAGGTAATTTGGGTCCTGGCTAGGACAATTTTTCTTGACTACTAGGAAGGTTAAACTGGAACTTTGAGTGGAATTTTCATTACAACTGGTAGTCAATGAAATAAAAACCCATTTCATGTCATGTTCTTTCCTGAGTCATTGGCTGATGCATCTGTGTATTGCCATGGACTAGTGGTGGAAGATTCACAGAAAACAAAGCCCCATTGCTAGTGAAGGAGCCTTTTCTTTAGTTTAAATGAGAGGGGCTTGAGGCTTTATAATGGATGTTTCCAAGCTGAAAACAGTACATCTATGCTTAGATAACAAGTCTGTTGATTTTTATATTTTTAAAAGTGTTGTTTCAACCTCTGTTCATTCAGCAACAAATTTATTTCACTGTCAGTATCCAAAACTCTCTCTCGCTACTTGTCTTCCTAGGGAAAAAAAAAAAAACCAAACCAAACCATCCTCTAAGTTTGGTTACTGGGGTTTGAGTTTCCAAAGTTTGACCTGATTTATTCTTCTTGAACACAAAGGCCTTAATGGTGAACTCAAAGACTTTTCCTGAGTGTGCAGTATTCAGTGTGTGCTTCTGTCTAGCCATATTTCTCATTCTTTATTTTGAACAGGTGTCTCTATGTCCTCACTGAGCTCTGAGAGTGACTATGCCATCCCTCCTGATGCCTACTCCTTGGATGGTGACTATTCAGAGCCAGAACATAAGCTACAGCGAACATCTTCCTATTCCACTGACGGTGGAATCTGCACTGTAAGTGTTGCTACCTCACAGTTATGAGAGACGTAAACAGTCATGGCCTTGAAAAAATCTCAACTACAATATAAAGAGTTAACCCCTGCAAAGTGATTCTCTAACAGACTGGTCTGTTGGTCCAGCTGATCTGTATCAAACTACATTATCTGATGCTTTAGAAGAAGGTGCAATTTCTGTTACGTGGCTACGTAACACAGCCCTCAGTGTTTATATTTTTGTTTCCTGATGACCTATACTGGTTGCCTGTAGTCAGACTCTACTTTAATGATGCCATTATACTTTTGTGACAAAACAGGTCTGGAAATTTGGAGTGAGTAAGGAAAAGCAACTGAATATTTTGTCCTAAGGGAAAACAAAAACAGCCAACCAAAATTCAAACACAGGCAGCATTAAATTCTGCACTCATAAATGTAAGGAATCAAGCAGGCAAGGAACAGGAGGCTAATCATGGCCTTCACTTTTACTTGAAAAATCACTGCTGTGGTAGGAAAACAAGTAAGTTTTCAGTGCCTCAAGCCATCACTGAAGTGATCTTCAGATGGTTTATTTGCTAAAACAACACAATGTAATATTTGCCACTACACAGATAGTCTAGGACTCTTTCCAAGTTGATCAGAGAGCACTGACCTTGTATGGCTGATACTCCCATCACACAGAGAAAATCAGAGACACAGCAAATGTCTGAGCTTGATTTCAGCACTCTTTCATTTGTATTTTGAGAGGCACAAGACAGCCTTCTCTCCCCTTTGCTCTTTGCCCTCCAGGAACCCATGGAAAAATCAGGTTACTTGCTGAAAATGGGAAGCCAGGTGAAGATGTGGAAGAGACGATGGTTTGTTCTAAGAAACAGACAAATAATGTACTACAAGTCCCCGGTGAGTCATGAGAATACATTTACTCCTGCGTGGAGGGACAGGGGAAGTTGTCTGCAGAACCACTTCCAGGCTGACAGCGCTGTTGTGGTGGTATAGGCAAGCCATGGGCAAGCTTCCCCCAGAATGTCCTGCCAAAGAGCTTTATGTCTGACCCACAGCATCAACTATGGGTTTCTGCTTAGGCAGGGGAGCTCCATGTGGTAGCATTTTCCAGCATATGTAAGATTGTTCACAAGGGCAGAAATCTATTAGTCAGTTGCATACAGAGCACAAAAAGCAGAAGGCATACTATGGCCTGGCTTTAGTCATGTTTAAGATGAAAATAAAGGAAAAATATATTACAACACCAGGAGGGTGCAGACCAGTCAGCATATGAGGCTCTGAGGAAACCTACAACTTTCAGGGGGGGTCAAAGTTACAGTCTTGTGTTTTTCACCCTCTCAGATGGACATAGAAGTATTAGGAAACTAGGGTGCAATTGAAAATAAGCAACATGTAGTCTGGAAAAACTACTAACAGAACATGTTTGTGCATTCAAACATTTCCAAATCTGTTTTATAGCTCACAACTGTTTCAAAAGAAGTTACATTATTTCAAAAATTCAAGCAGTGTGCACTGAAAATTTGTATATACAATAAAATACATTTATTGTTGGCCTTCATTATTCTGCTGTACTTAGCCACATTAAAGAGAACTAGACTCGGGGTTATTTCCATGGTTTTGTTCTTCTGGCCACAGTAATTTCCTCTATACCTGCACAGTGTGTATATACACAATATTTCTGTGTATGTACACATCTTTGCCTGCAGGTCAGGAATGTTGAGAAGATTTGTTTTCAACTTGTTTGTTTTTCACAGCTGTTGTCACATTCTGACAAGACAGTGGTACACTTTACAGCACAATGCATCTCTATTTCTGATACTAGGTTTGCCCACCAGCATTCACAAGCCAGTTATACATTATACATTTTTTGTATATACAAATTTCATAAATATGCAGAATTTGTACTGTTGGTTGGAAGGGATTTCTGAAAGACCCTAGTCCAACTGACACATTGAATGTCGACTGTCACCAGCTGTAAATCAAACCACTTGTGGCTTGGTGTATCTGAATCTTGAAAACTTTCAAAGGTAGAAATTCAGCTGCTCTCTGAGTACTCATTTGGTATTGTGTTGCCTTCCCAGTGAGAAAGGGTTTGGGTTTGTTGGTTTGTTTTTTTTCATAATCTCCAATCTGAATTTCATAAGACAGTGTTTGTTATAGTGTCTGCTACTGTTAAGGAACCTTATGCTCCATCATTGCAACAGGATCACACTGTCTGATATTCAAGCTGACAACTGTCAGCTGTCCTTTCCAGCTCATGAATGCAGACTCCAGCCTGCATGTGTGTATTTTAACAGAATCATAGAATCAATAAGGTTGGAAGAGACCTCAAAGATCATCAAGTCCAACCTGTCACCCATGACCTCATGACTACTAAACCATGGCACCAAGTGCCACGTCCAATCCCCTCTTGAACACCTCTTGTGTTTAAGTACTCCAAGACCCATCTGAATTTTTTTTAGATACAGAAAGGTTGTTTGCTTTTCTCTTTTCAGAGTGATGTCATCCACAAACCACAAGGGCAGATGGAGCTGAATTCCTCCTGCCAAATTGTCAGAGGTGAAGGGTCCCAGACATTCCAGGTAAGCATTGCTTTTTCATCCTGCAGATAACCACACACTCAGTGGCTGAATGAGAGAGCACTTATTTCAAGCTGAATGGTACTGCACATCTCAGCTGATATAAGCTGACTTTATCTGGCCCCTGTGCTTCCGGGCACAAAACAGACAGTTTAATAAATAATGGAGAAAGAGCTAAATTATAACCCAAATACAGCCTTTTGAAATGGAAAGAAACTCTTGTTTATTTTGGGGGGTTCTTTACATCATAACATTTTCCTTTTTTGGAGTCAGGACCCAGAGCTTGAAATCTGTGGGGAAAAGTGAGTCTTAAAACTATTAAAACAAGACAGTACCTAGGATCTCCTCTTTCTGAAAGATTCCTCTCACAAGGTCTCCTCCCTGACTTCACATGTTTGGAGGATCTGCACAATCATCCTACTAGAATTTGGCTTCAGAAGTATTAGAAATTGGCCCATCAGTGGATGCAATTTTAAGTCATTGTTGTTAAAGGACTTCATTACAAAGGTGGCATTAAAGTTTCTCTCATGCTCTTACTGAAAGGCACATGGCCTGACCTGTGAGCTACTTTGTCCTGTTACTCAGTTCATAGCATCTTTCTGCTCACAGCCACAAGCTACTGAAGGCAAAATACCATACAAAGTAAAGGCAGCAAAACCCACCACCACATTTATGGAGGTACCTTTTAAAAAGAAAAAATGTGTGCAAGCAAGGATGAGAGGAGAGAAAGTCACAATATCCAAGAGAAAGAGCAAGAGACCTCATGAGCATTTGATTAACCTGAGTTTCTGTTCTTTCATTGGAACTTGGAGGGTTAGAACATTTTTTCCTACCTTAAAAAAAACCCTCATGAACCACAAAAAAATTGTATTGGATAATGAAACTGAGCAGCTGGAGAAAAGATGCATAGGTGTGCAGATTTATACTTCTCACTCCTTTTCCTCCCAGCTTGTGACAGAAAAGAGAACCTACTTCTTGACAGCAGACTCTCCCAACATCCTGGAGGAGTGGATTCATGTCCTTCAGAGTATTCTGAGAGTGCAAGTGACCGGTCCTGTTGGTGTTCCTCACAGTGATGCAAAACCTACTGTAAAAGGTTGGCTCACCAAGGTAAAATATTTTTTCTTGCCTTGTTCAATTTAACTTAGTATTGTCAGTCAGCAGGCTTCTTGGTTTGTGCAGTAAATGTCACCAAGAAATAATTATTTTAATGGTCTGTAGAAGAGTGAGTAAAGAAAGAAAAGTGGCAGTAATCTTCTGTACTTCAGAGAGAGGAACGTTTGTTGGTAAGGAATGGGACAAGCAGAGCTACTGAGAGGTTCTTTGTGAAACAGTGAATAATAACAAATACTTAGAGTATGAGTGGAGTAGAGTAGAGTAGACCAGGTTGGAAGAGACCTTCAAGATCATTGCATCCAACCTATTATCCAATACTGTCTAGTCAACTAAACCATGGCACCAAGCACCCCATCAAGTCTCCTCCTAAACACCTCCAGTGATGGTGACTCCACCACCTCCCTGGGCAGCCCATTCCAATGGGCAATCACTCTCTCTATGAAGAATTTCTTCCTAACATCCAGCCTAAACCTCCCCTGGTGCAGCTTGAGACTGTGTTCTCTTGTTTTGGTGCTGGTTGCCTGGGAGAAGAGACCAGCCCCTGCCTGCCTACAACCTCCCTTCAGGTAGTTGTAGAGAGCAATAAGGTCTCCCCTGAGCCTCCTCTTCTCCAGGCTAAGCAACCCCAGCTCCCTCAGCCTCTCCTCATAGGGCTTGTGCTCCAAACCCCTCAGCAGCTTTGTTGCCCTTCTCTGGACACGTTCCAGCAAGTCAACATCTTTCCTAAACTGAGGGGGCCAGAACTAGACACAGTACTCAAGGTGTGGCCTAACCAGTGCTGTGTACAGAGGGAGAATGACCTCCCTGCTTCTCCTGGCCACATTGTTCCTGATACAGGCCAGGATGCCATTGGCCTTCTTGGCCACCTGGGCACACTGCTGTCTCATGTTCCGCCTACTATCAACCAGTACCCCCAGGTCCCTTTCTGTCTGGCTGCTCTCCAGCCACTCTGACCACAGCCTGTAGCACTGCATGGGCTTGTTGTGGCCAATGTGGTAGAACCCAGCACTTAGATGTGTTAAATCTCATGCCCTTGGACTCTTCCCATCTGCCCAGCCTGTCAAGGTCCCTCTGCAGAGCTCTCCTACCCTCTAACAGATCAACACCTGTCCCCATCTTGGTGTCATCTGCAAATTTATTGATGATTTTCTTCAAAAGAAGAAAACAGCATGTTATAACAATAAAACCCACAACCAAACAAGCCCCAAAAACCAGGAAATGTTGTCACATTTCACATTGAATGAATCTTAACTTGGGGATATAGGAGAGGTTCAAAGAAAGGCTGGTATGGTTCTAGGTTAGCATTTATTCCCATCATAACAGACTGCATGACCCTCGGTACCAAGTATAATCTCAGAAAATTCTTTGGCTTTGTGCTAGTTCCATCCATTGATTGGTATTACAGAGCAAGTTACTATGCATTTTTAAATGTAATTCTGGTCACCAGCTAGAAATGGCTAAAAAACCCCCTGTGTCTGAAGCTTGTTCTTCTGCAACAGAAACCAGCTCCTTTGACTGCACGTTGACTGGTCTTTTCCTGCCAAGATGAATTTATTTGGGTTTAAAATCCAAAAAAAAAGGTTATTCTTAATATATTTCAGGAGATAGATATGAGTTGCTAGGAGGGAGTAAAAATTACTTCACAAAATCTTAAACTCATAAGAACCTGTGCCCCATCTACTTAGATGGGATGCACTTTCCTGGTTTTGGAAGTGGTAACCTGTATGTTGTGAACCGAGTTCATATTAGCACAGGACAAATATATATGCAGGTTTTAAAGGCAAGTTGAATTGGGAGCTGAAACCCTAGAAAATCACTCCAGCAACATTGCTGGTGTTAAAAACATGTATTTCTTTGTCTGTCTTACAGGTCAAGCATGGTCACTCCAAGCTGGTCTGGTGTGCACTGATTGGGAAAACTTTCTACTATTACCGAAATCATGAAGATAAGGTAATTCCTTTTCCCTTTTTGTTCCTGAACAATTCTCTTCCTTTTACTGCTTTTGTGTCTTATGCTTCAAACTCTTCTTTGGCTGTACTTCTAACAGCATCTGCTCCTCAAAGAAAATCAGTATTTTCTCTGGATTCTGTTGCATTTTTTGTTGGTGGTGGTTTGTTTTGTTTGTTTGTTGTTTTTTAAAGCAAAAATGACAAAATACTTAAGAGGTGAGTGATTGCTTTTTCTCTGATCACTGTTTATCTTGTTTCTCACTTTCTTCATTTGGACTTCTGAAGCCTTTAGAGCAGACTTCCATACAGCTGCAGATAGATTCTGCATGCTGTCATTAAAATAAGCAGCAGACTTCCATACAGCTGCAGATAGATTCTGCATGCTGTCATTAAAATAAGCAGCAACAATCTGGGAAGGAGACCACTTTATCAGTGTGATGTGCTTCCATTTCTGGAATTTTGGCCCAATGGTCCATTACTTTGGCTCAGTGATGTCAAAACCCAAGCTGTAGAATATTAAGGAATACTGTGACTCATACATGGCACTGACCTCCAGAGTTAGCACAGCGGATACCCTCTGTTTGTCTGAATCTGCCCATTTATGTAATTGCTAAAGTACTTATCTTCCAGTAGCAAACAGAGTCTGACCAGAATTGGAAGGCAGTGGCTCATGATACTGAGCAACTGACATCAGAAAACACATCTGGTCTTCCAAAACCAATGATCTCAAACAACTCACAAGTGTAATGCTAAAACCCAGTACTTCATGGGAAAGACCATCTTTTTATTTGCATATTCTCATTCTGACCTGTACATGTCCTCTGAAGAACAAAAGTAAACTAGTAACACAGTTTGTAAGTACTTTAGTTGTACTAAAGTGAAGAGATCCTACAGAAATACAAGATTACATCATTAAATTAAGCACTCAGTTACAGTTTATTCCTTGTTTTTCACAGAATTGCTAGCATGCTGACCTGTTTGTTGCTTTCCCCCCTCGCCCCGCAGTGTTCCCTGTCCATAGTGGGAGATTAGCTACACTTACTAATGGGCTTTCCCCCCTTATAGTGTCCCCTAGGGCATCTGCCTATGCGTGAGTCCAAAGTGGAAGAAGTAGACCGTTCCTGTGACTCTGACGAAGATTATGAAGCCACAGGTGGAGGACTTCTCTCATCCCATTGTACACTGGTGATTCACCCACAGGACCAGAGTCCCACATACTTACTTATTCGCACCAAACAGGAGAAGGTATGAAAGACATCCTCCTTGGAGGACAGGAGTCTTTTTGGTTTCAGTGGGCAAATGTGACATACAGACTGAAGCTCTATGTAGAGAACAAGGTCTGAGCTGACCTGTAGTGTTGTCATCCTTGTGCCTAGAACACCTGGCTGTACCATCTGACTGTAGCAGCTGGTAGCAGTAATGCCACAGTGGGTACATCATACGAACAACTCATTGGAAAACTATTGGACGCAGAGGGAGACCCTAGTAAGTAGAAACCACAAACTCTTTTCCATGGTCCCAAAGCATAAAGAAGGCTAAAATCAGTTCCCAGCCAAAGGTGAGGAAAGGGGATTCTCAGTAGGGTGCATATGATAGAGCATCCTTCTTCTCTAGTTCTACAGTAATGCCGATGGAGAGGAGGCATGGTATTGTGAAACTAGACAAGTCCATCAGTTATAAATCATCTGGAATGTCTGTAGCATTAAAAAAGAACTGGAGCTTTCATTTTTCCTGTTGTTTTGCTCACAATTTTCCTTTCCTGGGAATCTTGACCATACAAACATGTGCTCTGTCCTCTAAACACACTCATACACACTTGCCTTTGCATCTTGCCCCTCTCTCTGCACATCTAAACCCTCATGCTTGCATCCATGCTCATCCATTCCTCCTATGTTAATGCACTGTACTCTCAGATGTGTATTAATTAACATGTGTTTGTACTTAATCCTCTTTACCTGCACATACACACATTCCTGAACCTATGTGTGAACCCCCATCACAGGCAGCTGCCCTAGCAGAGTTTGTGTCTCTTGTTTGAACATACTGCTAAGCAGTTTGTCACCAGAATCCAGCTGATAAGTTCTAGCACAGCAGGACTGTGGATGGCGATATTGACAATACTTCTGCTGCTGCTGACTCCTTGTTCATGGCAAGCTTTGCTGAAATCAGTGAAGTGGAATCAAAGATAAATATGGCCTAGTGCAGTGCTGCTTCCTCAGATGCTTTGCCATTTCATCAAGGCTCCTGTTCAGCGTGGACACTGTCTTTGTTCTGTTTCTGACAATGCATGTTTTTGCCCATCTGCTGTCTCAGATTCTCCTCTCTGGAAACATCCTATGTTGTGCTACAGTAAAGATGGGTTGCACACATCCCTTACCACTCTGCCATCTGAAGCTCTACAGACTGAAGCTCTGAAACTCTTTAAGGTATCTAAAAGGATGGTGCAAGGTTTTCTGTTACTTTGTTCTGTTGTTGGGACAACATTGTTTGGTCATGTTGTTTGTCACAACATTTACTGTCACCACTGGCTGCTTTAGACAGACCTGCTGGGTCATTGAATTACAGTAGAACAGTTGAACATCATTCTCTCTCAGTTTAATTTTTCCTTGTAGGGAATCTGGGTTTAGAAGCAATGTTCCCTACAGGTTTTGTCTTTCTTTTTCCTCTCCAGTAGCTGGATTGAAGGAAACAGAAACAATTTACTGGTAAAACCAGTTGTGTCAGTTAGACCAGTGATGAAGCTGTTGGAGATTTGATTCTTGCTCTCTAGGATTGTAAGATAAGCAGTAAGACTTGACAGTCTTAGCAAAGTAAAGCACAGGCCTGAAAGGCAGGTACGTTTCTCCCTTGATTCTCGTGCTGACTTGTGAGCTCCTCAGGTGTGGGAGCTTGAGTGAGTTTTCTAGTTGCCACAGCATAAAGAGGGAGGGATAGGAGCTAAGTATTTATGCTCCTCCCTCCTTTCAAGGTTCTTTAGAAGAATTCATTAATTGTCTGTAATGCATCTGGGAACTGTTGCTGTATTGAGTACTGTGTCCAGTTCTGGGCCCCTCAGTTTAGGAAAGATGTTGACTTGCTGGAACATGTCCAGAGAAGGGCAACAAAGCTGGGGAGGGGTTTGGAGCACAAGCTGAGAGGCTGAGGGAGCTGGAGTTCCTTAGCCTGAAGAAGAGGAGGCTCAGGGGAGACCTTATTGCTCTCTACAACTACCTGAAGGGGGGTTATAGACATGCAGGGGCTGGTCTCTTCTCTCAGGCAACCAGCACCAGAACAAGAAGACACAGTCTCAAGCTGCGCCAGGGGAGGTTTAGGCTGGATGTTAGGAAGAAATTCTTCATAGAGAGAGTGATTGCCCATTGGAATGGGCTGCCCAGGGAGGTGGTGGAGTTGCCATCACTGGAGGTGTTTAGGAGGAGACTTGATGGGGTGCTTGGTGCCATGGTTTAGTTGATTAGATGGTGTTAGATGATGGGTTGGACACAATGATCTTGAATGTCTCTTCCAACCTGGTCTATTCTATTCTATTCATGGCACTGACTAACTTCCACCTTTTTACAGTCCTGTCAGCTGTTCATCAATGTTCCTGTGGAGGCATCTTCTATTGATTACCATGTGTCACTTGCCCAGACAGCACTGCAGGTCTGCTTGACACATACTGAACTGCAGAATGAAGTTTACTGCCAGCTTGTTAAACAGACCAGCTGCCGACAGCCCCAGAACCACTCGGTCATTCAGGTCAGCTCTTCTTTTGTCACTTCCACTCTGCAAATGCTTTATATTTAATGCCATATTTTAATAATCAGCAATGGGACTGGTTCTCACAAAACTGTGCAAATGTTAAAGGTGTGCTGGAGAAAGGAGAACCTCAGCACCGAGAATGTGTCTGCTTGCAGAATAAATTGTATCTTGAACTTAACCATTTACTGGTTGCAAATGGTCTGTTCAGAGCACATTCAGAGTCAAAATTCATGGCTTGTGTTGGTTAGCTATGATTGTATTGAATTTGTTTTCTGTTTTAGTTAATCAGCAGCATGGAAATCATGAATATTACTGTCAAGGATTAAATCTGATTTTTGCACTGTAATTTTTTGGCAAATCAAATTTGAAACAGAATTCCCCAGTGTATTCTTTGTGGCTTGCAGTTACAAAGAGGGGAAAGAAGTATTAACTTAAGTCTTAATTGTTCACTTATCTCTGGTTACATTACTCAAAATTTTCATAAGTGGCTGGTCATTTAGAATGCCTCTTAGAGTCCAGGCTGAGATACCAAAGAGCTCTCTGTCCTGTGATCATCACTTCCTTTTGAAGCCTCTTGGACTACATGTCACAAAGTGATCACTCACAAAAGCACTAGGCATCATCAGACATTTTGGTTACAGTATTCTATGAAAGAGAACAGACAAGTGCAGAACAAAAATCATGTCCAGTTTTATGTTTGCAGTGCTGGCAACTCCTGGCTTTGTGTGCTCCTCTATTCCTGCCTCAACATCACTTCCTCTGGTATATCAAACAGCACTTTCAGCGACATGCAGATCCCAGGTAAAGAGCACAACAGCGTTATTTGCTGCTAAGCTGATTGCCTTGTGCAAGGATAAAGGTGGAAGCAATTTTAGAACTCACATCTGCAAAATAATGTGATGGAGAAAGCAGATTTCCAGCATTATCAGTCTCACCCTCCTCAGTCATTCACATTAACTTGTTACTTTATACTAAGACAGTTCACAAACTGAGTGACCTGTGCTAGCAAAAGAACTTCCTGCAGATGTATCACAGTATAACTAAGGTTGGAAGAGACCCCAAGGATCATCGAGTCCAACCTGTCTCCACAGACCTCATGACTAGACCATGGCACCAAGTGCCACGTCCAGTCTCCTCTTAAACATCTCCAGGGATGGTGACTCCACCACCTCCCTGGGCAGCACATTCCAATGACGAACGACTCGCTCGGTGAAGAACTTTCTCCTCACTTTGAGTCTAAACCTCCCCTGGTGCAGTTTGAGACTGTGTCCCCTTGTTCTGGTGCTGGTTGCCTGGGAGAAGAGACCAACCCCTTCCTGGCTACAACCACCTTTCAGGTAGTTGTAGAGGGCAATGAGGTCACCCCTGAGCCTTCTCTTCTCCAGGCTAAACAACCCCAGCTCCCTCAGCCTCTCCTCATAGGGCTTGTGCTCAAGGCCTCTCCCAGGCCTTGTTGCCCTTCTCTGGACACGTTCACTGCTTTTCAGTGGAGCACTCTCTTCAGGCAACAGTAACCTTGATCATATGAGTAACTGTCCCTGTACTGTGCTGAATTACCAGCCAACCCGAGCCTGCTTTAATCTTTGTTGAGTCTCTTGGTTGACAGGTAGGGTTAATGCATGGAAATGTACAATTTGTATGACTCTGTAAATTGATAAACAACTCTCATAATCCTGAGACACTAATGTTACAACCTATTATTAATACTTCTGTGGACTTGACAGGATAGTAAGTAAATTTCACTGGCATGACAGTGAGCTCGAGGGTGAAGTAGTCTTGCTTTAATGGATAATGGCAACAGGGTAGAGAAAAGGATACTCCTGTTCTATATGCAGTCCATCTGGGAGCAGGGAATGCTCTTGCACTTCCCAGACAGTACCTTGCCTATTTTAGTTTTACAGATCCCTAGAGCTCAGGTTTGTGTTGCAGCTTTTTTCACTTCAGCTTCAGCTGTTAGGCTGTTGGGATGAAGCAGAACATCTGCACAGAGATGTATCTTTCTTTGAGCAAAACCCTGAGGGAGGAATACTTTGAAAATGGGAGGAATACATGGGATATGGAAGAGCACATGACATTCAAAGTATGTTTGTGGCTTATCTCCACCTCTTCACCTAGGAGTGAGATAGGCAAGTATGCCATCTACTGCCAGAGATCAGTAGACCGCACTGTACAGACTGGCGAGCGGGAAGCCAAGCCCTCCCGGATGGAGATTGTATCCATCCTGCTGAGAAATCCTTACCACCACTCACTCCCCTTCAGCATCCCTGTGCACTTCATGAACGGAACCTACCAGGTGAGCCACCATAGCTGCCTTTCTTCTGGGCACTAGAGGACTGCACTGTAACATCTTCCTTCATGTGAGTGGGTGGCACTGTTGTTTATTTCTGTGAGATACTGGGAGATAATACTTCTTCTACTTAACATCTTAGTGATTTTCCCTAAGCAAATGAAAGGAATCCAGCCCCAGATCTACAGATCTTAGGAAGAAAAGGTAGTTAGGGAAAAGGGAGAGATGTACTGAGACACTTCAGGCAAGCAAGCAATGTAAATGAACACAATATGCAAGATATCACAGGAGCTGGCAGCCAATCCTAAGACACCAATCTGTAGGAAATCAGGCATCAGTAGTTGTGATACCTACCAATGCTGTGGTTATCCTCAGTTAACTCCTCTTTCGTTGCAGGTTGTAGGTTTTGATGGTTCCTCCACAGTTGATGAATTCATCCAGCGACTCAACCAGGAGACAGGAATGAGGAAGCCATCCCACACGGGATTTTCTTTGTTCACAGATGATCCTTCTGGCAAGAATTTGGAACATTGTCTGCAGGGCAACATGAAGGTCTGAGTTTATTTTGCCTCTGCTACATTCATTATACATATTTGAGAGCTGCTAAATGGCTAATATTTTTTATTCTTAATGCAGCAAGATCAAATACACTTGGGTATTGGCTGTTTGGATTAGAATTCAGAGATAAAATATTCATTCCTGCAACTGGATCACAACAACTCTATGCAGCACTACAGGCTTGGAAGAGTGGCTGGAAAGCTGCACAGTGGAAAGGGACCTGGGGGTTTTGGTCAATAGCAGTGTGCCCTGGTGGCCAAGAGGTCAACAGTATTGTGGTTTGTATCAGAAATAATGTGGCCATTGGGACTAGGGGAGCGATTGTCCTCCTGTACTTGGCAATGGCAAGACCACACCTCAAATACCATGTTCAGTTTGGGGCCTCATACTACAAGAAAGACACTGAGGTCCTGGGGCATGTCCAAAGAAGGGCAATGAAGCTGGTGAAGGATCTGCAGAGCAACATTTAGGAGAAGTGGCTGAGGGAACTGTGGTTGTTAGTCTGGAGGAAAGGAGTCTCAGGAGAGACCTTCTCACTCTCTACAACTGCTTGAAAGGAGGTTGTAGTGAGGTGGGCATTGGTCTCCCATGTAACAAGTGATAGGGCAAGGGGAAAAGGCCTCAAGTAGCCCCCGGGGAAGTTTAGTTTGGATATTAAGAAAAATTTCTTTACCAAAAGGGTTCTCAAGCATTGGAAGAGGCTGCACAGGGAAGTGGCTGAGTCACCATCCCTGGAGTATTTAAAAGGCATGTAGATGTGGCACTTAGGGACATGCTTTGGTAATGGGCTTGGCAGTGTTAGGTTAATGGTTGGGTTAGAGGTCCTATCCAAACCAAATGACTCTGAGTCTATAATTAGCTCAGTCTAGTCTGAGATACTAATTAAGACAAAGCACATTCTTTTTTAGTAGGTGACAAATCTGTCCATTTTTTAAAAGTCTTTAACTTGAATTTTAGCACATTTTAAAGTTTAATTTGTCTTGACTGCAAAATTAAATGACGGAGCTAGCTAGCATGATCTGATATCCCAACTAACATCAAATGTGACACTCCTAATTGAGACAAGTTTATGTTAGGCTGTGAGTCTCTTGGCATGCCTATATAAATCCCATTTAATGAATTATGAAGTATCACACAGCTGTCTCCAGTTAATTCAGACTTTCATTCTTGATGAGTATACTTAGGGGAGAAAGTTCTACTGAATATACCTTCACTTTGAAAAAGAGAGGAGTGCCTCAGATTAAGGGAAGAAGAGAGCAGATAAAGTATTAATCACTGTGTCTTTTGTATGGAGATTTTTACTCATGCTGCAGCTGGATGATTTCCTTAAGGGAACAGGCTAGCAGCCATGAATGAGACATGTCAGAATATGATACAAATCTGGAAGAATAATCTGTCATACAGCAGTGATGGAGGAATAGTGATAGTAGCAGCTTTGAAGAGGCCCTAATACCTGTAAGGAACAAAAACATTTCAGGTTATGGCCAATGGAGAGAGAAGATACCCATAACTTTAAATTAGATGGTTTGAAGAGGAAACCACCACAGACAGTGCCAAATTATATACTTCACTTTCACTGCCTGGCATAGATCAGATAATCTGTGGAGTTTTGCTGGTAACCACCATCAGGAGAGATGAGACATTAGAACAAAAGGAGGAGCTTTAGACAATCAAAGGCAGTACTTTGACTGGTTATTAACTGGTTTTAATTTATTTGCCAAGTCAACCTCAGTAGCTTCATAAGAGAGGATTTGGATACCTGGTTAGGTATTTCATGTGGCTTCTTATGTTCACATTCATTTTATTGAGATGCTGCCAAGAAAGAAGCAGAAGCCTTTATTAGATCAGTTGTAAAAGGACTGGGATAACCAAAAGGAGCTGAAGGGAACCAAGGAATGCACCATGCTACTGCTAAAAATATGTCCAAGTTACAAAGTTGGAATCTAGGACCAAATTTTGGACATTCATGTCCAAGGGTTTGGTTTAGCCATGCATGTAAACAGCTGCTAGCCAGAGGCTACAACAGTGCTTTAGTTTGGCTCAGAAGGGCACTTTTGAAGCAAGTGTATCAGTTAGTACTAATAACCATGCTTTGATTCACATTCATGAGCAACCTTAGAGAGTGTGAAATGGGTTAGTATCACTAAGGTTGGGAGAGACCTCAAAGATCATCGAGTCCAACCTGTCACCACAGACCTCATGACTAGAGTAGGGAGGACACTAGTGCCCACTGCAGGCTTGAACTCACGACCTTTCCCCATTAAAGGTCTTATGTGCTACCAACTGAGCCACACCACTGACTTCTGTGAAACATGAAATGGAAAACATGATCCAGTAGCAGTAGGCTTTCAGTCCATTAGACCAGACTAAAGTTAACCCAGAGGAAAAGCTTGTAGTGTGGGCATAGACTCTTAGGAAAAGGTATTCCACTGGACAAATCTGCTCCTCCAGGGTTTTGCCACTTGCTAACACAGGCACAGAGTTGCTGCACCAGAATTCACTTACACATATGCTGCTGCAGATTAGAGTTGGAATTTTCCACTGGAACACATTAACTTTTCCATACTGTGTAATAGAAGAAGGAATTGTTTGGTCATTTTTGGCTGTGTTTATGCTGATCCAGTCTGTTCCTTTATCTTCTGTGTTCCACAATACTTTTTACACTTACTTTCCCCTCAAGCCTTGACTGTACATTTCATCTCAGTTTCTCTCTCCCCTTTCCATGATATTTTTTATAGATCTGCGATGTCATTTCCAAATGGGAACAAGCCTTAAAAGAATTGCACCCTGGGAAATATGAAGGTGGCACAAGAATTGTGAAGTTGACCTATAAGAACAGGTACTGTGCTTTGTTGGATGGCCTCACTATTGCTGCTAATTAAACATTTCTAGACTGCACACATCTCCATAGATGTCCAATAATTTATAGTCCTGTTACTGCCAAAACTGTTCTAGCTTTTATGTGTGGTACATGTATAGAAGAGGGCATGTGGCCTAGAGGGAAAGCCAAAACACTTTGCAATAGAAGAATACACTTTAAATTGTTTAACAACTAGCTGTAGCACAGTGAGATATACTTGGCAAAATTTCATTTACCTAGATTTTAAAACATGATTAAATAATGTGTGTTAGGTGAGCGGAAGAGAGACCTGTGGGAAAATTACCGGTGGAAAACAAATGTGCTGAAACATGCAATTAAGTGAAGAATCAGAAAGATTAAAAAGAGACAAGAGCAATGTTCTAAATTGCATGAGCTGTAGAAGAGACATGTAGTAGCAGTGCCCAGACTTTACAAAGAAAGAAATGTTAAAAGTTAGATCATGACACATGGTAGTGAAGGGAAGTACAAGACAAAGATCTATACCAAAAACTGGAACAAGTTCATAATTAATAATACGGACGGGAAGGCTGAAGTACAGTGACTAGAGAGCTGTGTAATGAGAACAAGGAACAACATTCTGCATGTGAATTCCCTTTGCAGGTGAAACAAAGGCCACTCCAAACTAAAAAGAGGCAAAGTATGAAGACTTTGTTAACTGTAATGGTGAAACAAATTTCTGTCAACTTTGTTAGTTGGTCTAACAGAGGTGGAAGCAAAAGTTATTGCTTTTGACCCAGAAGGCAGTGTTCATTTCAGGAGTGAAACATTGCAGATTATTTTGTTGGACTGGAACATGCTTTGACTGGACAGCAAGGATGTTTTGATAAGGTCTTTCCAAGGCTGGGCTGTTCTGACACCAAGGACTCTGATAAGCCATGTGTAAGGTCGATGTGGTTCTAATGGTGGTAGAGCAGACATAGTTTTGTATTCTGTGATAAGCAGAGAAGGCCATATCCTGTGTGTGCTTGATGGAGATGGATGGATGCCAACTGACCTGTGATTAATAAGGCTTCACCATCCTGAAGTGGTTGGCTTAGAGAATACAAACAGCTTCCAGAACTGGAAAGCATGTTTTGAGCCTCTTTGCCTACATCTTGTTCATAAGAGCAGCACCTCAGCTTCCAAAGATGTCTAGTATCCTTGCAATATAAAAAGTACACTTTGGAGAAGGAGGGGAAAAAAAACCCAAACCTACTTTTAATTTTACTGATGTTGATTAAAGTTCTTACCTCTATGTTCAGTTCACAATACCTTTTTAACCTTCACAATCCTCTCTACTTTTTAGGCTCTATTTTCGGAGCCAGGCCAAAGGAGAGACAGACCGTGAGCGGTTGCTGCTGGCCTTCCAAGTCAGCAATGAAATTGCCAATGGAAGGTTTCCTGTTAATAAGGAATTAGCTCTGGAAATGGTGGCTCTGATGGCTCAGGTGAGTGTGGCTATGGGCAGAAATTCTCTCTTTTGTCATCCAGAGACATCAGCTGTACACATGAATATCTTTGACTAATCAGCTCTCTTTTACATCAAAAGTGATTTTTCATCTATTAAGTTTCAGATGTACCATGCCAAATACATTATATCAGCATACTTATGTTGTTAGCAAATTTTCCTATAGCAAAAGGTATTCTATAGGAGTGCCTCTCCTTTTCTTCTGGAGAAAAATATTGGAAAAACTCAGTAGAGCTGGACCATCTCCAGAACTGCTCCAATTAGTGCCTTAGCTAGAGGTATGGAAATAGTATGACTATTTGAATTAAACTAAGTGAAAACTTTCCCTCTTGCACTGCTAATGCCTCTTACTCAGGAAAAGCACCCTGTAGCATCCTCTTTACATCTCCAGGGTTACATTTAGGGTTTTACTACATAAAACACATGGTATGGGTTGTGGACATGATAAGCAGGATAACAGTTTCTTTCTGAGCTGAAATTGATTGTTGCATTTGTTTGAATCGTGTAAATTGAGATGAAGAAACTGTGAAGGTTGTCCAAACTATTTACAAACACTCTGTTGTTTTAACTGGCCAATTGAAAACAAACTCCAAAAGCTTGGCAGTTATGCAGAAGTATCTCCCTACAACAAGTAGTTGGCCAAGATACTGTTTCATTTTCTTAGATCAGTGAGGAATTCCTTAGCCAGTCACGTCCTCAGTAACTGCTTTGTTGTATACATTTACAAACCTACAGATAGAACTCTGCAGCCCAATGGTGTCTTTTTGCATGACTGAGAAACACAGTAGTTATCAGTATGAGAACATGTAGAATGTTCTTCTGCATCAAAAACACCATAGTTCAGCCATGAGCCAGCAGTGTGCCTTATGCCCAAGAAGGCCAATGGTAACCTGGGATGTATTAGAAGGGGTGTGGTTAGTAAGTTGAGAAAGGTTCTCCTATCCCTCTACTCTGCCCTGACGAGGCCTCATCTGGAGTATTGTGTCCAGTTCTGGGCCACTCAGTTCAAGGACAGGGAACTGCTTGTTACAGTCCAGTGCAGAGCCACAAAGATGATTAAGGGAGTGGAACATCTCCCTCATGAAGAAAGGCTGAGGGAGCTGGGTCTCTAGCTTAGGCAAAAGAAGACCAAAGGGTGACCTCATTAATATTTATAAATATGTAAAGGGCTAGTGTCAGGAGGAAGGAATGATGTCCTTCTCAGTGATGTCTAATGATAGGACAAGGGGCAAGAGGTGCAAGCTGAACCATAGGAAGTTCCATGTGAATGTAAGGAAACACTTCTTCACCGTGAGGGTGACAAAACATTGGAATGGGCTGCCCAGAGAGGTTGTGGAGACTCCTTTTCTGAAGACATTCAAGACCTACCTGACACGTTCCTGTGTGACCTACTCTAGGTGATCCTGCTCTTGCAGGGCTGTTGGACTAGATGATCTTATGAGGTCCCTTCCAACCCCTAATGTTCTTTGATTCTATTGTACTATATTATGTTGCCTTAGGTGGAATATGGGGATTTGGATCGACCAGGATCATCAAATCCTGGGGGAACATCACCATCAAAAATGCAGCATCTTCTCCACCAGGTCTTAGATAAATTCTACCCGAAATGTTACAAGCAAAACATTACTCCTGAGCAGCTCAGGTAAATTCTTGGTTCTTCTAGACTTTGCACTGAAAACAAATTTTACTCGCAAAATTCTGTCTTTATGTGCAAGAAGTTTCAAGGAACCCTGTCAAAATTATTTGATGTAGAAACTTGTGTTTTAAGTGACAGGAAAAGGCTCCTTTGAAAGAAAACAGAAGTTAAAGAACATTAAAAGAGCCAAGTCACCAACTAGTTTTTCTCTTGACAACAAGTTTTGACAACAAGTTTAATAAGCTTTTTGCTTCCAAATTGGGCATCTTGGTTCCAATAAACTCTACCCTAAGTCCCAGATGAATTCTGTTTCTGAGCTTTGTTTTACTCTTCCCCAAGTGTCAATTGAATCCAGATGCCTAACATTTGCAATGAGCCACAAAGCCAGCACATATGGGCTGCTTCAGGCCATGTGGTAATTCTGGTAGGACATTTTTTGGCAGAGCTTTTTGATGTTCTGACTTGGAAATTCTCACACAATGCAGAGATCTGATGTACTCAGGTACAGAATTCAGATGCTCACCTCTAACTGTTTTAAAGAGAATGGTCATCTCCCAGATCCAAAGCTACTTAGCGATGAAGTGGTGGAACTAACACAGTTACCTCTTTTTGGAAGCAAATTCCACCTGCATGTTGTAAGACAGCTGCCAAACCATCCCTAGTGAACCAAATCAACAGTGAATTAATATATATAGCCACCCCACATAGAGCATAGTACTAAGTTAAGATGAAGGTGAGAGTATAAGTGAATGTGAAGACAAGCTAGGAAGGGTTTTATAGTAACAGCTGTCTCAGTATTTGTAGCTACAGTTGTTTAATCTATACAGCACTGAGGAACCCAGATATGACTGGGATTCCTGGCCATTATAGTGTCACTAGTAGTAAAATAATTGTGGGAGAAGGGAAACTGCTAAAATAAGCTTAGGTTGTACAACCCTCATAGCTGACATTGCTTACAAGACCTCTCTATTGTACTCTTTAGAACAGCCTTTTTGGAATAAGAGGTTCACCTATTAACTGTTACAACTTCACTCACCTTTCCTTGGAAGACACTATTAAATAATGCTATCTTGCATCTTTGGTTCTGAAAGGCAACTGGCTGACAGGCTGGCAACAAAGTGGATAGTGCTGCAGGGATGCTCTCCACCAGAATGCATTCGCATTTATTTGACAGTGGCCCGGAAATGGCCTCTCTTTGGGACAAAAATATTTGCTGCTAAGGTAACTGGAGCCCTTTTTTCTCTCCCTCTCTTTGGTTTTTTTTTGTGGTTTTTTGTTTGTTTGTTTGGGGGGTGGTGATATTGGGGTTTTGTTTCATTTTTTTTGTGTGTGTGTGGGTTTTGTTTGTTTGTTTGTTGTGGGGGGGGTTGTTTGTTTTGGGTTGTTTTGGTCTGGGTTTGGTTTTGTTTTGTTTTGCCTCCTGAGACCAAACTCTCTGAATAGGGATATACCTATGATCTCTGGTAACAGGGGTTGAAACTGCTTCTACTTCAGAAAGGTTAAAAAATTAACACCGCTTTGTTCTGAGCAGCTCTGTTTGATACCATGTATCTTTCAGAAGAAGAGAAATCTGTTCTTAACACTAGAGGCTGCTGGTGTTCAGCACTGAAGGTTCCCCGTCTGCATCAGTTGATCATAACAGAGGGTACTACCTCTCCTTACAAACCTTGCCAAGATTTCTTCAGGCAGAAATTTCCCTAGCCTTCAAGGCTGTAATGATTGTTTAAAAAATACTGTGTACATACCAGTAGGGGTGTGAAAGGCAGAGTCCCTCATAGATCACACCTGGCAGCTGATGCTAGCTAAAAGGAGAATGGGTATTTCAGTCCCACTCTCTGCTTGACAAAAAGGCAAAAAACTAAAGCACATACTGGGTAAGCTGTCAGCCCACTGGCATTAGGGGGAAGGCAAAGAACAGCTGGAGGGAGTGCTTCTCCCAGTAGCTTGTACCATCCTTCAGCTCTTTTCAGACTAGAGCTCTGTACCTATTACCTTTGCCTAAAGTAATGTTTTAGCACTGAGTGTCTGTCTGAGAAAATCTTGACAGCATTAACCATCTTCACCAACCCAGCAGAAACATCCTTTCTTGAAAGCCTGAGATAAGCCTTGCTCATGGTTATACATCTCCTACTTAGAAGATAAAGCTGTTATAGTTGTGGAATAAAGTCTAAGGATAAAAGGGACCTTTTGAGTAAATATACAGGAAGGTTTTGAAAATACTGTTACTGTCAGGAGTGAGAGCAGAAGAGGTTACTGGTATTTGAGGTTACTGACACTGAAGAAGCAGAATACAGAATAGTTCCAAATAATGTTGATATTTTCAATTAACATATTTTGTAACTTCTAAATAGTTAGATGGCAAAGCTTATGGCATTAGCTATTGTAATAGCAGATTCCCAGGAAAGATTCCTATCACTAGCTACAATAACACTTAATCTTTAAGAGAAAATAGATGTACATTTGTCACAATCAGTAAGAAAGAACATTTGCAGTGGTGCAATAGTACTGGGTACATTGGTATTAAAGAAACCAACAGGTTTCACTGCCTGCCTGGCTGACGGGAGTAGTATTAAAAACAAGAGTATAGCAGAACTGCCTTTTTTGTTGCTCTGTCCAGTTTTAACCACACTGATGGAATTTCATTTATCTCAAAGCCTTCATTATCATTACATCTCCCAAAATTCTGTGTAAATCTGAAGATATTATTCCAGCTTTTAAGAAAAGCCCTCTTAAAAATCAAATGGGGTCAGACCAGTAAGCCTACAGGATTCTTTCTCATCTTCACTTTATCCTTAAACCTCAAGATTTATGTCAGAGATATCTTTATGTGGTGGCCAAGAAGTGTCTAAATTAATAATTTCCTTTCTTTCTAGCCTGTTTTGCCTTCCTTGTTGGAAGACTATCCAGTCTGGATAGCTGTGAATGAAGATGGTATCAGCATACTGGATTATAACACTATGGTATGGTGAGGAGCACTGTTAAGAAAAATAACTTACCTCCCACAGAAAGACTTTCCTCTGAGGCCACTTAAAACCACTAAAAGTTTGTCTAACTAAGAGTTAATTTGTAGAAGTCAGAGATGAGGGAAGTCCTTACAATGTTTGAATGTTACAAAGGAAAGTTACAGCTACAGTGTGAGGCAGGGTTTCATGAAAGAGCTAACTGCCTCTCTGATGGGCTGTAAACATGCTCATACATCATGCAGACTCTCAGTGCTGTGTGCTTTGCAATCACCATCCGCAATGTCACAAGGTTTAGACTGTTGCTTGGAAGCAGTGAGGTTCCATGAAGTAAGCTAGGAGGAAATCAGAAATGCAGTTCTCACTTGAGCTGTTTCTGCCAGTTGTTACCCATGGAGCCAGTTGCCTCTGCTGCCTACTACTGCTGCAGATCTGCTCTTCTTGAGGTAAATAACAAAGATATTAGTATAAGGTGGACATTCTTTCTTTTACAGAACTATGACTTCTCAAACTTTCTGTTGTCTGCAGCACTTGAAGGTCTCTTATTCATACTCCTCTGTGCTGACCTTTGGAGGCTGTCGAGAAGACTTCATGATTGTAGTCAGTCAAACCAAAGAAAGGAGTTCTGGAAAAAACAGCACTGAGAAACTCCTTTTCACAATGGCAATTCCAAAGGTAATTACAAAACGAACAGTGAGTTTCTTTCCAGCTGGCAGCATCACAGCTGGCATTTTATATAAGCCCTGGGGACTGATACTTGTGGCTGCTCCACTACCTATATATATTCAGTAAATCCTTGTAAGCAGAAACCTTTCAGCAAGAGACTTGTTCTACCTCACTCTTAAATTAGGACAGACCTTCATTTCTAAACTGAATAATTCCATGTAAGAAAGCCATTTTCAAAAGTCATGCAGTCAATAGCTTCTAAAAACCAAAGGGCACTCTTACTTCTAACTGACTTAAAGTTAATAATTTTCTTTCTCCCTAGATTGTTGAAGCAACACTTCTTATTGCCAGCTATATTAACTTCCGCTCGACGCCTTCCCTCCTGTCTTCTACGCAGCCCTGCCAAAGCAAGGCACCAGCTAACAAGCTTTGGGAGACTGAAAGTCGGTGCTCTTTTCCTTCTGTGCCCCGAAGCACTAAGGGGCCCACCCTGCTCTGAGGTCTCGTTCCAAATTGCATAGGGTATTTGGGGTGGCTTTTGTTTGGGTTTTGGGTTGTGTCTTTTGTTTGCACTGCTCTGTACTGAATTGCAGACTGCTATGATTTTGCTGGTTACATACCTTACTTCAATGCAGGCTTCGATTCTTTTTCAGTAACAGACAAAGCTCCTTACTGTGGGTTGAGGCAGTGTCCTTTCTCTTTAAAAACAAAAAAAGGATTTTGGGAACGGTGCAGGAGCTTCTTTTCCATGCCACACTCCATCCAAAACACTCTGCCTCTGGTCATCTACCTGCACAGTGCTGCAGTCACATTACATCTGCTTTCTTTCCTTGCACCCATTTTTCTTCCAGCTCCTGATCATACTGCTTTACTTACAAGCATGTACATTTTCTTTGATCCTTCCTGTTTTCAGCTTTGCACCTGCCTTTAGTCACTGCACATCTTGTGTCTAGAATCTCAGTCCAGCTCTTCAAATTTCTAGTGATCTCTTTTCCTCATCATACCCCCTCTCAGTTACTATTTCCAATGATCTTCTGTTTGCAACAGCCCGTAACTTGCTTTTAACCTGAAGCAGACTGTAACCTCTGCAGGGCAGATTGGAGTGGAATATAGGCTTGAGTCTGACTGCAGTCAGCCGAGCACACAGTGTTTGTAAAAGGCGAAAGAAGTGGTAATGGATGCTGGTGTGTGGCATGACTCCTGTACAAGGATGTCTCCTGTTGAGGACTGCCTGTATTAGGAGCTGCACATTACTGCACCATAAGCTAGATATACCAGGCTGTTACCAGAGTGTAGAGGTTAACATGACATGGTCTGATTACAGACATAACTTCAGCTCTAAGCTCTGGCTGTGAATAGCCATTATAATTAAAGTTTTTACCAGGGTTTAAACTCAGTATTGCCACTCCCAGAACAACTATTAAGATAGTCTTTTTGCTGAGACTGTAATAATTTTTATGCAACTGCTTAACACAACCAAGAGAACAATTTCATTTTCCCTAGAGCTATAACGACTCCTCCCTGAAACCAGTGCTAAAATGGAAAGACAAACTTTCCAAGTCCTTGCTCCAGATGTGAAAGAAAGAAGACACTGTTGAGAAGGAAGAGGAACTAAACTGACAAAATAACTCCAATGCAAGTAAAGGGTAATTTCAGACCTGAGACGGGGAGTATAGAGTAAGAGTTCAGTGGTACTCAGGAATATTTTCAACTTAAAATGAAGGTGGAAACCTTTGCATATTGAGGACCAGAACAACTGGGACTGGAATAGTGTCTGATGGTGCCCTAGCTGCTACAAGACTGATGCATGTCAGGAGTTGACACTGTGCTACACAATAGATGAACATTAGAACCTGCTGCAAGGCTGAATGTGTCATGTGCTCCACTGTCACAAAACCACTCTCAAAAGACTTTCTGTTAATCACTGCTGTAGATGTTTTTCTATGTGTTTGAAACTGCACATAACCTCAGACAAAGGAGGGCAAGGCAAGCAAATTTGGTACTTCTGTCTTTCAGCAGCGGGAAGAGATCTTCCCAAACCAGCTCTGCCATTCTGACTTGAGAGGAGCTGCTCCTTTCAGACTCCTGCTTCCTTCATGCTACCACAGCAAGCAGGAAGTAGTCAGCAAATGTGTACTCAAGTACTGGTTTTATGACCTTCCAAGAGAATGTTGGGTGTTTTGGGGTTTTGGTTTGTTTGTTTTAAATCTGTCTGAAAGGGACTTCAGTATGATGGAGAAGCTTAATGGATTTTAAACAAATGAAAGAAAAACAGCCTTTCTTCTTGAAAAATCTAAATTACCTTAATAAGCATTCCTTTAAAAAAAACAAAACAACCTAAAGAAGAACAACTGCACTTTCAAAAGCACCATCTGCAACTTCAAAATAATTATGCCTTCAGAGTCAGCTTCCCAAGCGAAAGCTGTGTGAATCCAACCATTGGAAAGAATGTAGCAATAGCAAACCGAAGCTCTTTGCAAATGATCAAATCAACCATACCAGTGTGAAATTTCACTCCCTAGTACCTGCCACCAGCCTTGAAACATCCAAAGAACACACACACAGGTGGAGCTGATAATACTTCTGGAAGATTGTTTCATGCTTATGGTGGGTGAAAGGCCTTCATTAAAAGAGAAGAGCATAGGACAGACTAAAACTGTTCTAAGTAATCCCTTATCAGCATCTTTGTAACAAAAACCCCAGCAAACCACCCCATGGTGAGTTGTGGAAACAAGATAGCAGACATGAGGCAGGAAAAGATTGTATGAACAGAGACCAAATGTGTACATACTGTAATGTCCCCACTTTTTATGAATTTAAAGACCATCCCTTGAAGTTACAAAAAAAGGGTAGAAGCTTTCTGAGCCAAAAAAACCCACAGTTCTGATAAGGTATTCAGTCTTCTTTTACCTTAGATACTTTTCAGTGATTATATATGCTAATAGTGGTCTGTAGTATGCACTTCCTCTCTCACACACAGAGTGATCTTAGTGTGGCCACATCAGTTTGAATACAGAGAGCGTTATTCCTCCTCACTCAAATCACCTGTGCCTAACAATTCTACCTGTATCTGAAGGTCTGTTTGTCAGTCTCCTTCTTGTATTCCACCAGTAACGAAGCTGCTTCTGAATGGACCAATCTGTCATTGGTGCTGGGGATGTTCAAGGCATAAGCCTCCAGTTCAGATGCTGTACTTACCTTACAATGCTAACACTTGTATCCTTACAGACCCATATGAGGGCAAGCAGAAGCAGTGATGTTGATTAAGCAAACTCATTATTTTCTGACAGAACTGCACTTTAAACTGAGAAGTGTGGTGTGGAGAACTTTTTTCTTCCTATTTCTTAAACATATTCACAAATACTTGGCTATTTCAGGGACCACTCCACTCTGATGGATGCACATATACCTCCTATTTATAGCTCACCTAACTTTAACCATCCCTGTGTAGATACCTATTTTGTATGATTCTTTGATAGAGAAAACAGTTTTTGGTTTAATCAATGCTTCTGGCAATGACCACTGCTGCAGCATAGAATAAGATGACAAAAGCCTTTGTTTTCCTAACTACTGTGTTTATGTAAAAGGCTGTCTGGGAGATACTGTGAGATTTCTGTTTGTTCTTAATAAAATGCAGTTATCATTAATTAAACTGTATTGTTTTCAGAATTAAAGGAACTATTTCAAAAGCCAAAGTACTACCAATATAAACAAAAATGAACAAAAATTGTGTTTGGTATCCAAGCACATACTGGCTGCAAACCTGCCCTAGTCTTGTTTGTCTCTGCTGGTCTCTCAGCTGTAGCGTGTGGCTAAAGTGCAATCCCATGGGCACAGCACGTTCACTCTTTCAAAAGGTGGCTAAAACAATCTTCAAGATTTCCTCTTGTGACATAGCTCCTTAGTCATTTCCTCAGTGTGCCTTCTCAGGACTTCAAGGGATTTTTACAGCACAGTCAATGTTCCCAGCACATTCTCAGGCCCAAGACTCCATTCTGTTGAGGCATGATTAGCTGGTAATATGTTCTTCCCACAGTTCAGCAAATCTACCTGCTGCTATAGTGCTTCTCAAGAGCCTTGACCATTTCTCCTCCTCCTGAGGAAATACAACTTGGCTGAACTATGCCCTGAGCCATATGCAGCTCAAGTATACTATGTAGTTCACTTACAGGATGTTAGGGGTTGGAAGAGACCTCCGGAGACCAGCAAGTCCAAGCCCCCTGCCAGAGCAGGACCATAGAATCTAGCACAGGATGCACAGGAATCCATCCAAATGGGTCTTGAAATTTGTCTCTAGAGAAGGAGAATCCATGACCTCTCTGGGGAACCCCAGGGACCTCAAAGGATCCCAACTATAGCCATTTACACAGTCATGCTCCAGGACCTGCTGTTAACAGCCTATTTCTACCCCTGCTTGCAACCAAACTCCATTTGCATCAGGATGCAGCTTCACTGACTTCTAAGGGACATACCAACTTACATTAGGGAAGCACTGGAGTTAACAATCTGTCCAACCTCAACATTTAAAGAGAAAAATACCAGTCAAAGGTTACAGAAACTTTGAGCTCATCAGCAAAAAAGCATTTCAGTTAACCTCAAGAGCACAGACCAATAAAACTTTATTCACGTAGCCATTACTGTAATTTTTAACAATACATTGTTCTGATATTCTCAGAAGTTATAATGACATATCTTTTCCATGTCCTGTGTCATCACATCCCTGCCCCCCTCAGCAATGGGTCCCTGTCTTCTTTTTGTTCCTACTGTACTTACAGAACCCCTTCTTGTCATCTTTGACATTCCTCCACAGATTAAAAGCCAGGTGGGCTTTGGCTTTTCCTAACTGCATCTTGGACAGTGTTGCTGTATTCCTTCCAGGTTACTTGTCCCTACTTCCACCTTCTGAGTACTTATTTTTTGTGTTCAAGTTTTGCCAGGAGCAACTCGTTCATCCATTCAGGCTTCCTGGCATTTTTGCATGACTTCTTTCTCATTGGGATGGGCTGTTCTTGAGCTTGGAGGAGCTGATCATTGACTATCAATCCTCTTTTTCCTCTAGAGCCCCTATCTCATAAGATTCTTCCAGTCAGATCCCTGAAGAAATGGAAGTCTGCTCTCCTACATTCATTTCATTAACAAAATGCAATATATTTCTTTTTTTTTTTGTTATTTTCCTCCTGCAATTCTCCACTTACCAGGAGAATCAGGTTACCATCCCAGACCACACATCAACTTTGGTATTTACAGTGATATATGCATTTTTTTTTTCAAACAAAGGGTTGAACATAAAATGTAAAAATGTGTATTTTTGGGCATCTGGCCAAGGTTACATGATGAGTGTATCACAATTTTCAGATCCACAAAAAAGTATATGTTTGATGCATATTCTTGCCTGCTTCTGGTCCTCTGGAGAGGCAAGGAAAAACCTTTTCTGTCAAGTCTAAAAAGTTCTGCTTCTCTGTTTCCATAGCAGAGGATCTCAAAGCTCACTTCCTGTGACTGAGCTGACATTTTCTCTAACAACTCTTCAGCCTGTGCAGGCCTTTAGCCCCATTACCGCCGCACTGCTGCTCCATCTGCGCCTTCTACTCATCTAGTTTATAACAGCCATCAGGGAGTTTTGCTTACTCATGTATGTGTCTCTCTGAGTCCTCGTGCAAGTTTGCTGCCTTGATTTTTTGATTTTTATTTTTTTTTTATTCCACTTGGGGAGCTGTCCTCCCCTGCTCCAGGATTTCTTGACAACTTCTGTACAGTTCTTTCAAGCAGTCCAGACGTGGCTTGGAACTCTAGAATTTAAGTCAAACAACAGAGAATCAGGCTCTGAACAGGAGACAGAAGGCTTTAGCTTCCCACTAGTGAGACTGTCAGGCAGAGAAAAGAATGTGGAGACAGCTGACAGCTATGAGAAGCATGCATGGAAAAGGAATGCAACAGCAAGGTATCTGTAGGTAATTAACTTTCTCACATTAAGCCAATGGAGAATAAATTTCTCTCTTACATGTTTATTGAGATATAATCCACCAAACTCTAGGAGGTGTTTGATGTAAGCAGGTGATATAGGAATGCAAAGCCATTCCATATGCTATACCCACTCTGTGATGAGCAATGCCAGTCAGGTCTAAACGTGGCACCATTGTGTAGTAAACCTGAATCTCTCACCACATAAGAAATCCTCCCCTTTCCCAGCTCACAGTTCACAGTGGCAGCAAGGAAGAACATCCATACCTCCCAACCCACTGATCTATCTGTTAGGCTGTATTCCCTTTAGACACCTACCAAATATTTTCATATGCTACCCACCCCTTCAGGACAGAGGATTTAGGCACATGGCCCTTGGCCCCTGTTAGTACAGCCAAATAAGGGACAACAGAAGGTTAACTGAGAACATCCATTCATTTCACATAATCAGCAAACAGTGGTCAAAGTATAATGATTTTCCATCACTTCTAGAATGGATTAAAACCAGCAAGGAGGAAAAAGTTTCTCAGTTCCACGGTCCTGTGACTTTTGACTTCCCAAAACAGCACCGCTGTGTAAAGTCCATCAAACGATTCTCCTTGAAAGTGCTGCTTAAGGAACAATAGGTCAGTTCAGTGCAGAAGTGCTACTGACAAGGTAAAGTGTAATTTTGAAGGCTGACACAACTTAGAAGAACCCAATGAAGGTGACACAATAATGTTACCAATTATTGCTCCTTCAAAGCTCAGTAACATACTAGCTTCCATGTTGAAGTGAGAATTAGTGACAGGTAATGAATTGCAAACTGATACAGCTCTTCCTCCTTTGTTGGTGGAGTCTCTACTGATACAAAGACATTTCCATGAAAATAAAGTTGAGACAGAAAAAAAGGGGAAATTACACAAATGACAGCCAGCCTCTTTGAAGCTCAAAAGAAACATGTATAACTAAAACCAGGTTCCCAGCTGCAGTTCTCTGGAATTCATTAGTTGTTGATTTCCAGCAAATCCATTTTTTCCCCTTGACTATGCGTGAAACAATTTAAATTGTTGTTCCCGCATATGTGGGACCAAGTCAGCAGCCAGTACCAATGAATAGTCTATTTATACCCTTAAGTATTTAGCTGAAAACTAACTGTGTTCAATCACAAACTGGATGCAGACTACAAAATGACAGTCACCAGCAGCAGGTGAATTAAGAAGGACAGAGAAAGCTATAAAACTCAGCAGTCTAAGATGTGAGGTACCTCTGTACTGTTTATCACCACTCTTGGGGATCAGGGCATTGCAGTGGCAGGAATGTACATACAGAAAGAAAACCCATCCCAAAAATGGGATTATGAACAGTCTGAACAAGTTAGCAAGAGAAGAGAAAGGGGAGATGGGGTAATGCTAAACCAAGCGAGTCATTACACATTAAGCAAACTGCTCACAGTTTGTACTGTGATCTTTGTCAACGGGTGAGACAGGAGAAGTCATTCTAATGTGAAGGAGGTTTTTGCAAGCATTTTTGGCACAGGGAGCCGAGAAAAAAATCAGCTGCAGCACAGTGCCATGGTTATGGTAACACTGAGTATGAGGCTACACAGAAAGCTATACGAGTCCTCAGCACCCTACGTGACATATATACTTCCAGTTAATGCAAACTCCTGCTTGGGTTCAGATTTACACAAGGGGACAAATGAGAAATCCACCCAGTATGCAGCTCTAATAGCACCCACCCTGAACACCCTGTCAGGGAAAGGCAACTGTCATTAGCTACCTGCAGTGGAATAAATATACACTTAGATAACTGCTGTGCAGGCACAGACTGCCATTCAGTCAACTCACCTGAAAGAGTGGCACAACCTCAGATATTCCCTGAGGATCTGCAGGGTCCTGGAGGAGGATGCACAGATAGTAGATAACTTTTTGCTACAAGACATACAGACAGAATCATCAGAGTTTGAAAACGATATCAAAGTGCCCAAAGTTATCACAGAAAGAGGATCTGTTTCAACTGACTGGGATGAAGGCAAATCACCCCAAGGCCACTGCCAAGCCTACAAATTTGTATCTGCAGTTTTCCTCTCTTCACACAACACTTAAAAAAATGCCTGTGTTTTTTTGTTGGTTTTTTTTTTTCCCTATTAGATTTTTAACCTGAAAGAACAACACATGCTGGAAGGGTAAGGTCTTTTTTACAAAAGCTTTGCAGAAACCCCCAGCAACAGGAAAAAAATCATCTCTTGTGCTGTCTTAATCTCCATCTTGACTTCTTGGGGAGATTGGCATCAGGATTTGTAAGCACAGAACAACACAGAACTAAAAGTCAGTGGTGTTATGTAAGTGGTAGTTCTGGCTTTTTGAGGTTACTTGTTTGGCTTGAGTTCTCATTTAAAGGTGAGAGAACACATAAGAGAATAGAGAGAGATGTGAAACAAAGTTCCAGCATCAGTAATGCTATGGGTAGTGCTGTATTTAATTGGTCTGGTAAATCACACTCTGGATGTGAGTGGGCCCACTGATATGCAAGAAGACTGTGTGTAATTACCATATGGATAGCTTCATTGATAACCACATCCTTCACCTGACCCATCTCAATGAAGGTTGTGCTCTCTTTTCCTGAAGCATAGGACGAAGTCACCTGAATGCCGAGTGAGCCAATGACCAACAGGGACTCCTGGTCAACCTTCACAAAGTGCAGGTATATGATCAGGCCAACCAGCGTAATGAAGATGGCAGCAGAAAGCACCATGCTATTCTGTAACACAAGCCAAGCAAAGACAGAGCTCTGGTCTTAACAATTAATTGAATATGGCTTTAGAGAAGGTAGCATTGCACAGTAAACCATCATATTAAAGCTACAGTTATAAGGCAGTTTTGATAGAGTAGATTTCTTTTATTCACCTGTCCTGCAAGTATATGTGTAGTCAGATTTGAATTAGTCTTCAAAGTATGGGAGCCAAGACTGAAAACTACTAGAAAATTCTATTGCCTTGTAAATGCAGTGCAGAAATCTCAATCAAACCAAATCAGTTACACTCTGGAGTGTTCTGAAATGTTTACTAGAACTGAGGGTGGAGTCTTGGAAAGGAAGGAAAATCTTCCAGGAAAACACACTGGGCCTGTAGTTCTATTCTTATGAACTGCAAGTCTAAACTCATCCAAACTTCCTCCTTCCTGCCTTAAATGCCAGGTTAAAGGACATTTGCTTTCTGTTGTGCTTTGTGCAAGGACAAAAATATTTTGCACACTGCAGTCTTGGGATTGCTGTCATATAAAATAATATATAACTGATGAAACCACAGTCAACAGTAAGTCTTATGATGGCCTGATAATAAATCCTTAAGGCCTGCAACCTATAACATTTTTTGGAAACATGTTTTAGAGAGCTCCAGGCTGTGAATCAAGGTTCTGATTGACACTTCCTAAAGGACCAGAACTGCATGGTCTTACCACACAACCTGGGTCTCCACAACCATGTGAGATAAAGAAGCTGTGGCCATGTTGAAACAGAAAGGATACAGGACTTCTCTCAAGTGTGTCACCATGGCAAAAACCAGTCATGAATTACAGACTGAAATCCACAGCAAGACTTTCAAGTCTGGTTTCCAGGCAAAAAGTATAGATTGCAGTCACTTGCATAAAAGCTGTATGATAAACACATGTGAAATCAAGCAGGAGGGCACTAGGTACGGCAAACTCAAACACGGCTTCCCTTACAGCTAGAGGAACCTTAACCACCTTTTTGTACCAAAAACCTGCACCATTTTTTTGTATCAGAAAAGTGCCAACTGACTCATGTCACAATCTATCTTCATTCCTTTGCAGAGATTACTGAAAAAAAAATAGAAGTGCAACAAGCACAGCATTGGTCACAGTGACTGGCATCCTCAGCCAAGCTACTGACTTCAATCTGGGTCTACAAGCCAGTCCTTCCATGCAAGTATGGATCACAGATCATGTGTGGGTCACAGATCATATCTAAAGTAATACCTCTGGATTTATCAGCAACTTTTGAAATCTGTACTACCGAGGTCTTACTGCCTCAGCTCTGAAACTTGAGCAAGTAGGTAACATTTATGGTGTAGTGCTTGCCGAGTCACTCAGGGAAATGCCTTTGAGGATTAACCATCGCTCAGCTTCTTCATTATATCCTTTATTTCTGATTCCCACAACCCATCTCTCCCAGTAAATGCCTATAATTTGGATTCACAAGGATGCACTAGGCATCACTCAACACCCATACACATCTATCTTGTCTGGCAAGAGGCTGCAAACCAATGGAGGCACCTGGGAAACTGTAAGAACCCAAGGGGCAGTTTACAGATGCCAGCACCTGGCACACATGCTCTCTTTTTCACCACATACTCATCACTTTTTACCACCTCCATGTTCCCATGCATGAAGGAGCACGGAGGAGGCCCAAGACATGCAGGGGCTGCCTTTCCACCGGCTCTGGCCACCTTTCCTGGCCCTCATCGGCCATGTTCCAGGAGCTGTTCGGCAAAGGCTGCTTGGCTCCCTCCAGAGCGACGGGAGCTGGGGACACGGTGCCACCGAGCCGATCGCTGCCCCAGATTACCCCCGGCATTTCAGCGAGACGCTGGCTCAGATAAGTAGCCGTCTCGGAGTCGGGCCCCCGGGTCACCCCTCGTCCATGGAAAGACCCGAGAGACGGCAGGAAGGGGCGCACCGAGTCCCCCGCGGCCCGGCGGTAGTCGGTACCTCGCTGAGCGCGAAGAGCCCGTAGGCCGCCAGCCACACGGCGGAGGTGACGGCGCTGAGAGAGCGCAGCTGCAGGCGGGGGCAGCGCACGGCCAGCTCCCGGCAGGAGGCGCTGTGTTGACGGCGCCGCAGCGCGATGGGCGTCCCCGAGGCCGAGCGGTATTGCCGCTCCTCCATGCCGCTCCACCGTAACCACCGAGGAACGGCCTAGAGCGGCCCGCACGCCTCCAGCCTACGGTTCGGCGCTGCACTTCCGGCGCGGGAAGGAGCTGGGTGGTGCCGACTGGAGTAGCAGGCGGGGTTGCTTCGACAGGGCCTCCGGTCCCCGTGAGCTATGCCAGGTTGCTCCGGGCCCGCTACCGGGGCGTCAGCCCGGCCCGCCCTAAACGCGGAGCAGCGGCGGTGTGGGCGCGGGAGGAGCCTGACCTGAGGTGAGCTCAGGGGAGGCTCTTTACGCCTGGCTCTCCCCTGCCAAATGGCGTCACGCCCGCAGGCTCTCGCTCAGTGAGTGTACAGCCGCGGACTGCCAGTCCGCCGCGCCCCCGCGCTGTGCCGGGGTGGTGCTGCCGGGTTGCCTCGCTTGGTTAAAGATTGCGAGGCGTCCTTCCTTAATCCCGATCGACATCAAGAGCTGCAGCGCTTAGCGAGTGTTGATAATTCACCGCTTGCTTTTTAATGACCGTTTTAATGGTGCTCTTGCTATGGCGAGGAGAGACGGGATGTTTTCTCCATTTGCCTTAGTATCAATTCCTACCACATAAATGTATCTCTTTGTCTGTCCCATGCTTCACTACAAGCTTTTTGGGGTTTGTTTTGGCGGGGGTGGGGCGGGGAGGTGGATGTTTGTTTGCTTGCTTGCTTTTTTAAAGTTTAACGCAATGTTTTCTGGTTCCTTGCCATCTAAGTACTTAATCCATTGGAGAGTTGCCTTCATGTGCAGAGACTTGAGTCTTTGTATTGTGTTCCCGTTAATACTTCTTAATTATTGCTTGTATGACTTGCCTGGCAGTGATGTAAAACTGCAGTTCTGTAATTTCCAAACCATCAACGTAACTTCTTTGCCCTTTTTATTTGTTTCCCCTCTCCAACAATCCTGGAGCGTGCCCATTGGCTTTAATTGCAGACACCATCTCTCTGTGAGCAATTTACCTTGTTCATGGTATCTTCAGAGTTCTTGGGTGGATACTATGAGTATAAACTTGCCTTTAATAGACATGAGAAACCAAGGGGCACTGAAGAATCACTACCAAAGTCTTTGCTCAGCCTAGAGGAGTGGGTGGTGGTTGGCACCAGGGGCAGAGGAGTACAGTATGTCCAGGATCTCGCTGTGACGCAAGAGCCAAGGTTAGGGATGGGTTGGAGCTTTTAAAAGGTGAGCTGGCCCAGAATGAAAAAAGTAATGAAAGGCAATGAGCTGCAGAAACAGAGGAGAAAATGCTGGTGTTAAAATGAGACCAAAATAAGTTTATAAATGGACTGTAGGTGGGAAAAATAATAATAACTTTAAACCAGAGTTAAACATTTTGTAAAAAGGGAAGAAATGTTTAAAGTGACAGGTGAAAAGGACTCTGGCATGGCAGCCTAGGAGATGGGGACAGGGAGAAGAGAAAGAAAATATAAGAGTAGAAAGTAGAAGAAAATGAAATGAGAAGGTCAGTGGCAGGAGGTGTGAGCTCCTGAACAATGGTGATGGTAATTCACATTAACAAAGCAATTCACATTCACAAAGAGGTGTGGTGAATGGTTGAGATACAGAGGTGAGGACTTGGAAATCTTAAAAGGAAAAAGCAAAAGTGCTTGGATTTATTTTGTGTATGTGGGACTAGGCAAGTCACACTTTCACAGCATTTCCCCCTCTGTCGTCTCTCATGTGCGCTGCCTGCCTTTGAGATGCATAGGTGGGGTTGCACGTTTGACGGCAGGAGTCATGCTACCTTGTCACAGAGGGGAAAGGCAGGGGCAGTTGTTTTTAAACAATCTGTTAATCTATAACCCAGTGCCCTGGGTGTAGGAGCAGCAGGAGCTTTCAGAACTTGTGAATTGTCTCAGGCCAAGACAGAATCAGATTTTCGAGGCAGGTGCTTGAAGAGGTGGCCTATTACGGTTTTACCAAGGTTAGCAGATAAAGACTGTCTATAGTCTGACTGTAGTTTTCCTCCAGTAAAGCCAAGGAGTTTCCTGCAAGGTGTCCCTGGGGAGCCCAGTGCGGCCAGCCCGAGAGCTCGACTGGGGTGATGTTTTGCCGCCGGGAGTTACGAGTTCCACGGTTTTACTCTCAGCCGGGGCCTGTGTCTCGCAGTGGCCGCAGTTCTAACGGAAAGGATATTCCGTGCCGCTGCCCCAGCCCCGGGCCCGGCCGGTGTATCCTGCCCTTTCTTCTCGGCAGAAGAGAGCCGGTGTTGCATCCGCCCCGGGGAACTGCGCGGATAAGGCCGCGAAAGGACGGCAGCCCGGTGACCCCCACGGCCAGTCCTGGCAGCTCCATCCACCACCAGCAGCCCGGGGAAGCGGTGGCTGGGAGTGGAAAAACCCCGGCGAGGAGGAGCGGGCGCTGCGCTGGCCCACCGGGGGCGGTGCAAGGCGTTGGCCTCGGAGCAGGGGACGGTTGGCCGCCCCGCTCCAACTCCTCTTCCCCCCTCACCCCCCCGTAAAGCCGCGGCTGTCGCGCGCTGAGCCGCGTGCGCCGCGCGGGGCGGGACACACCTCCGGGCACGCGCGCTGCCGTTGGCCGCGCGGCGCGGGGGTGTGAGGGGCGGGGCCGCGGCGGCCCTGGGTTCCTTAAGAGGAGCGCGGCGGCAGCCGGCATCGTTCTGGGGATCGTTCGTGCTCGCACCATGGCTCTGCGCAGCAGCTTCGCCCGGCTCCTCCGCAAGCAGGCGGACACGGGGCTGCAGCGGTCCCGGCAGGCGCACTCCGTGGCGCTGGTGGGAGCCCCGCTCTCCAGGGGGCAGGTGAGCATCGCGGGAGCGCGCATCGCCCCGGCTGGGGAGCCAGGCGATGCCGCAGCCGCTCCGTTCCTCTGCTCTCCGCAAGGCCGGCGTACCTGGCCGCGGGCTGTGTTGGCTGACGTGTTCCCCTTCTCTTTGTCTTGCAGAAACGGCGGGGAGTAGATCATGGACCCGCTACCCTCCGCGCCGCGGGGCTGGTGGAGCGGCTGGCCGGGCTCGGTGAGGCGGGGCGTACTGCTGGTGGGGGGTGGCGGGGACTGCGGGGCTCTGTTAATCTTTCTCCTTCCCTGGTGCGGCATCCGTTTCTCGGCTTGTTTTGGTGAAGCGTGACTCACCCGCTTGCTGCGAACCCGGGCGGGGGGAACGGACAGGGTCGGTCGCAAGCGGTTCCATTCACAGTACCCGAAATTCTCCCGAGCTACCGGTGCCCGGGGAGAGGCGATGCCTCTGCGGTGTTGGGAAGGTGAGCCTTGCCGCATAGCGGCTCCGTGCGTGCCGTGATGCAGCGCACCCGAGACTGGCGGGGTTTCCCGGGACAAAGAAGTGCCCGGAGCTGCCGGCCCGCATCGCCCCTGATGTGCTCCGGATGCTGGGTGTGCCGCCGCCTCTCTGCGCTGGCACACGGAGGTCTTCACTGGTACATGGGATGTGTACCGTTCTGTGTTGACTTAAGAGAAGCTGGAAAAAGGTGAGGCTGTCTAAAGCATTATCTGTGCTCGGTGCAGCCAAGCAATGCCCTTAACTGTGTTCCTTAGTTTTCCACATAATCTTTTTTTGGGGCCCTATTAATTACCAGCTACTTAGCTTCTTCCAGAAATGCTTGCACCCTTTCAAGTGACAAAATTCGAAATTTTCTGGAGAAATGCTCAGATTTGCATATGAGATCTTGCCTGAAGTTTTGCTCTGAAAACACTTGTGAACAGGACTGCGTGGATGGAAAGTTTCTGGTCTTTTCACTGGTAATATGGCTGTTATTCAGGCGAATCCCTGCACTGATTTGTGCTTCAGCTTCCCACATACATTATTTCTATAAGCTGAGACCTGCAGAAAACTGTATTATGATTATTAGAAAGAGGACAAGAGGGTCAGAAACTTGTAAAGCTGAACTCTGTCTTAGAGAATCATTACTCTAAAATGTGTCACTGCAAACTGTATGATGGGGATGGATTGCAGGGATGGACCACAGAAAGAACTGTTATATCTGCTCTATATGTGATTCGTCTCAGTGGAGTTTGGATGCATGCAGAGGAAAGATAATTGCCTAATAAACTTCTAGCACATTGATTCTAAATTATAAGACTCTCTAAAACAGAAGCTATTGTTTTGTGCAGCCCTGTAGGCTTATCCTGCATATTTTGTGATTCACAAGTTGAAAGCTCATTTGCAATTAAATGAGTAGATGTTCCTTTCCTGTCTTGTTCTATGCAAAGCTGAGCCATATGCCATCCTTGGCAATATTTGAATTCTAGTGAGCATGATTTATAATGTTACTCTACAAACATAGAAGAGGAGATCTAGAAGAGATCTTATATACTGGAGTAAAGGTCTGGATGTTACTGAGCTCAGCTTATTTGGCAAGTTACCATGTCTGAAAGGAAGATGTTACTCTAGACAAGACTCTAGGCAGAAGTTTATTTTTGTATCAATGACAAAATTTTATACTGCAAAGCTTTTCTTTCAAGGGGTTGAGACCTAGTACTTCCATTTTGTCAGATTTCTTTTGGGGAGAAAAAAGAAACAAACAAAATAAATAATAATAAAAAAGACCACCTAACACACACAAAAAAACCCTCACACTGAAAAACACCCCAAACCAACCAACCAATGGAAAAGCCAAACCCAAAACAGCAGGCAACTCTCATTTGCATGACACAAAGTCACTTCAATAGGAATTTGGAAAAGGTAGAAAGAAAGGAGAATATAAGCTCTGTCTGGATTACAGGAATAAAGTTGTGGACATAGAAATGAAGCAAGCTAAATTAGAGTGGCAGGTGAAAAATACTTCCACTGTTTACTCGTTAATCAATACTGCACATGGAGTTCTTTTCTTCTTGTTCCTTTAGTTTTTGAAAGCTCTGAGTTTTCATCCTCCTGCAGTTTATTTCCTATTGCTGATATTCTTTTCCATTTGGGTTCGTTTTCCTCTCAGTATTTATTGCTGCTTATATCTCTCCAGCTCTCACGTGAACAGGTTCAGATGGCACATGGATTGTGACAGGCTCTGCCCATCCTGAAACAATGCCAGTCATCGGCATGCACAGAGGAGTTGTTTATCTTGCAAAGACAATCTGCTTGAGGGGAGGGTGGTAGACTGAGGAAGACACCACATAGCCTTTTGTATCGTGCACATCTGTTGTTCATGGAAACTTAACAAATAGTTTGTGTGTGGGCTGTTTATTTTCCTTCCCTGGATTGCCAGGATGACTCTGCCTGTGGTACTGTGGTTGTAGTACCATTGCTTGGTCTGCTGCCGTATGCTCAACTGGCAGTAAAACGTTTTATCTTTGCCTTTCTAAGGCTGCAAATTTCCTCCTCATACACTGAATAAGTCAACAGAGCTACAGCATTATTGTTATTAACTTGGTTGTTACATTTATATGTTACATTAAAAGAATTAATAATTTTTGTGAGACCTTGATGCTTGTTTTCCAGGAGCAGGTAAATTAATACAGCAGCAGATTCAGTTTCTCATTTTAGAAAGAAATATCATTTATCTAAGATTTAGGGCTTCTATCTATCGTGGCTACTTCTGAGGTATTTGTGTCAACAGGGTCTGTGTGTGTGAATTGTTGCATGGCCCCATTACCCACTGGGAAGTGAGTGACTGCTTTTAAACATGATTTTTTCTATCATGAGAAGCTTGGAACGGGATATGATACCAGCTGTGCAATGATGCTTTGCATTAGAAGTGTGAGAATGAATTCTAGGCAGTCTAATGAAGTATAGATGGGGGAAAGAGTCAGAGTCAGTCTTGATGAAATGCAAGCTCTGTCTTAACTCTCAGAATTACCCTTGCTTGTTCCAAGTGGTAGAGTGTGCTGGTCATCAGGTTCTTCTGTTTGCCTAAAGTTATAAAGCTTTATTTTATTTCTTTTCCATTCATATAGTCACATGCTTTGACCTGCATGAAATGGATGTGCTCTGTAGCCTCTTCTAAAATCGATCATTCAGTAAGATGCACTCACTGCCTTTGTTTTGTTTGTTTTCATCTTATGTGCATATACTTTGTTACTTTGATTATCAGGCCCCCACATGGCTTTCTATGTTTGTGTGCCTGAGTTAATGACTTCTGCTGCTAACAGTGCTCAAGTTGCACTGGGGGGAGCGAGAACCCAAGACCTTTGTTTCTTTTATTCACTGTTTTGCATTTGCCTTTCACTTGCTGGTATGTTTGGGAGGAAATTTTATTGCTCCTTTCAGTGCAGTCTGTTTTCTTTCACAGAGTTCTGCTGCAGCGTTCTGAGTTGCAACTCCATTTCCTTTTTTTATTTTGAGGGGGGTGCGGGGGATGGGAATCCCTCCTTTGAAAGAGACTGTGACTATACATACCTGGTATGATAAAGTCTTGGCTACATAAAATGATGGCTGCCTGTGAACAGCTTGTTTATGCTTAGGCTGAAATATGAGGAGGGAGCTCAGAGGCAGATGATATCACTAGTCTGTACTGCATCTGAGCCACTAACTTGACTCTTATCCCCTTGTTACAAGCAGCCAGAATGTAGTAGCTTGAGGTGTACTTGGGAGGAAAGTTAATGCAGCAAGAGTCCAGCACCTAAGCCAAACAAACAGCAGGAGTGCAAGTCTGCAGCAGGGATAATTTAAAATATAACTGACTCAGCCTCTGGGGTTTTTTTTTTTCCCATCTTGGTGATGTTTGTCTTTTGGCTTTGCTTCTTCTCCTAAGGGGAACTGAAATATTAACACCTGAAAGGACTCTGCCATCTTGCCAGAGAAGTAAGAGCAGTGTATGAAAATAGACCCAGAACTCCCGGGCATGGAGGAGGAAAGGGTTCAAAGCTTGCAGAGCTGTGTATTGTTCTGGCAGTAAAGAGAAATGGGTGTAATATGTGGAGGCTCTTGGACTTCTGTTGGGAAGCTGTGGGGAAGATGAACTTGACCTAAACTGTACAAGATGCAAAGTATGAAGTTCTCTAAAATGAGAATTTCTTGAACAACTTCTGTTTGCTGCAGATTAACCTTAAATACAGAGTGTTACCTTGTCCTTCTACCTGAAGGTGAGAAGGACCATTACCAAATATTTATAATAGCTAACTGTTGTGCTAATTACTATAATCCATGAGGTGACTTAGAACACCTCTGCTGTTGCTAACATGGGAAGAACTTCAGTATGAAACTTCTTCCCAAGTATTCATTCTTGTATGCTGACTGTTGTAGATTTCCCTGGCTTGGTTTTTTCTTTGATTTATTTAGAGCAGGATGTGGCTGGGTTGCTGAGTCTAGTCAGACTTGGGTTTGGATTACTCTAGAATATATTTACAAAGTTTGGATCAGAGTTGCTGGTTTGGGAAGTTAGTGGACTGCAGAAACCCGTGGCTTGCAGACAGAAGTAGAGCTTAGTTCATGGAAGAAAATGAATGTGTTGCTGTTACTTTGTTTGACTGAAAGAAAACCTTTCAGTAATAGGATTCAGGAAGTTGGTGTAGTGACTCAAAGGAATAACCCCCTCTAAAAGAGGAATGGAGTGGCTAATCTCCCTGTGTAACTGGAAATACACTCCTCCTATGCCTAAAACCATTGGACTCTTACTGACATCTGCCAAAACCAGCAATCCAACTTTGTCTCACAACATTACTCATATGATTAGTTTTAGTCTTAACAATAAATCACAAAGCAGCCTTTACTACATATCTCACCTTTCTTTCCACCTAAATGTTCTTGGGTGAAGCATTTGGTGCAACTGTGGGGTTATGTCCCCCTTGTTATGTACCAAGGAGTACATAACAAAGTCCTGGTGCTGAAGTTCAGTGGATGTAGGCTGGTAAGATTTACAGCTGCAGTGCTGCAAAAATGTTTTTCCTCAGCCTACCCAGTAAATATCTATTTAAACAGCTGTCTATATCCCTTAAAACTTTATTAATCTGTACCATTCTCCTTGTCCTACGTTTGAATTAAGATTGGACTTGCAAACTGTAGTTTGTCAAAGATTCATTTATGTTAGAAACAAGATCTGTCAGGAATTTGAATATTCTTGAGTTAGAATCTGGTTTGGCTTTGCATTTACTCTTACCTTGATTGTTTCTCTTCAAAGCGTAAACTTTTTAAGACTTTCTAGTTTAGTCTAGAGTCAAACATCTCTCTAAAGTGTAGGTAACATCAGGATCTGTCATTTTTGGCCTCTTTCCTCATATTTTCCACTGTTGATAAAGTTGAAATGGGAGACACACAACATTTAAAATAACTGCTGGCATTTCAAGCGGCATGTTAGTTAAATCTGCTCTGTTGAGATGAGATGCTGCTGTTCATGGTCTCTACCTGAGTCACCATCACTGGAGGTGTTTAGGAAGAGACTGGATAGGGTGCTTGGTGCCATGGTTTAGTTGATTAGATAGTGTTGGATGATAGGTTGGACTCGATGATCTCAAAGGTCTTTTCCAACCTGGTTAATTCTATTCTATTCATCTGCTGTCAGTACTATCAAAACTAAGTATATTCATTTTCTAGGAGCATTCTTAGGGGGCAAAAAATTGGTTAGGATATAGCATAAAGATGTTAGACTAACAGCTAAGTCTTCAGCCCTACACAGAGCAAGTGGGAATGCCCATTCTTTACCCAAACACACCTTCACTCCCCTTTCTTCCCCTGAAACAGAACAGGTAAATGGCAGTCCTCTTCTTTTTTCCTTCCTTTCCTTTAGACACAAGCATGCACAAACAGTCCTGTTTAGTATCAGTAAAACATGCTTGTGTAGTACTGTATCTTATTTCCAGAACTAGAATAGCTGACCTCTTTGTATGCATACAGAAACAAATGGAGATCCAAGAGACTCTTCATGTTTTCCCCTCAAATGTTGATTGGTTAGCTTCAAAGGCCTGTGGTTTGGCAAAAATCAAAGCACAGTCAAAGGGGTTGGTCATAACTGACATCTGCAGTGAGTCTTTGAAATTACAGCAGTTGTCAGAATGCATCAAGGTCAGGTGCTGCTTCACTCTGAGGGAAAGCAGCCAGGAGCTCACTCTGATAACCAGGCAGGCAGAAGGATTCCAGCTGAGGCTTTGGAGGAGAGCTGTTTTGGGAAGGCCTTCATTGAGACTGTTTCTGTGTTGCTTCTTCACAACGGACTTCATGGGCTAGCTCCCTTTGAACAAAGGAAGCCAAGTCCCTAGAAGTGGGGGACTGTGCTCTGACATCATTTATGGTTTATCCTTTTGAATGTTGTACCCTTTGATATTTGCCTGACTAATATTAGCCCTAGAAATTACTGCAGTGAAAGTATATGGAGTCAGAGCATTCCTTGTTCTGATTCTCTTCCCTTCCCCACACCAAGGGAAGCCACAGTCTGCTTGGTTTTGCTTCAAAATGAAAAGCTTTGTGTCAGTCATTGATTGGATGTTTGTTTTCCTCTCCCTTTTGGCTGGCACATGTTCCAGGTTGCACATTATCCATGAAGTTGTCTATAAAAGAAATGTTAATTTGAGGTAAAATTCCACATCAGTGGACAAGGGATGACCTCAGGATGTGATCCACCTGTACTTCTGCAAGGCCTTTGACATGGTCCCCTACAACATCCTACTTGATGAGTTGGAGAGATGCAGATTTAATGGGGGGACTGTTCAGTGGAGAAGGAATTGGCTGGATGGTCTCATCCAGAGGGTGGTGCTCAATGGCTTGAAGTCCAGATGGACAGCAGTGACAAGTGGTGTCCCTCAGGGGTCTATACTGTTTAATATTTTTGTCAGTGCTGTAGACAGTGAGATCAGGTGCACCATCAGGAGGTTTGCAGGTGACACCAAGATGAGTGGTGCTGTTGATATGCCACAGGGACCTGGATAAGCTGAAGAGGTGGGCCCAGGGGAACCTCATGAGGTTCAACAAGAGCAAGTGCAGGGTCTTGCACTTGGGTCAGAGCAAGCCTCACTATTAATACAGACTAGAGGTTAAGGTGATAGCAAGCCGCCCTGTGGAAGAGGACTTGGGGGTGCCGATGGACGAGAACCTGGACATGAGAAGACTGTGTGTGCTTGCAGCCCAGAAGGCAAATCACGTTCTGGGCTGCATCAAAAGTAGTGTGACCAGCAGATTGAGAGAGGTGATTCTGCTGCTTTGCTCTACTCTGATAAGAGTTCACCTGGAGTACTGCTTTGTGGTAGACAGAATCTTACTGCTTTCTCATTTGAAACTTTCATCCTGTCTCTCATTGTGAACTCAAGACCAAGATGTATAGCATGTGTGTGCTTCTGTTAACGCAGTACAGAGGATTTTTTTGGGGTGGAAGGTGGAAGTTTCTGTAAGAAAATCACCTGGTGAAAGGCAGGGAATGGGGCACTGAAGCAAAATAACAATAAATAAATCATATCTTTAATTTGAGTATGAAGAAGTAGGTGATCTGATGTTAGTGTCTTGCATCTGCTAGGAGGGAGGGAGAGAAATTCAGTAGTCTCAGATATATTCTTCTTTCCCTTCCTTTCAAGTGTTACCTGCCTGGGTTAAGTAATATGATGATCACTTGCTGCTCTTAACAATCTAAAGCACAAGTTGCTGAGAAGAATTGTTTTGGTGTTATGATTTCCTATGGCTGTAAGAGCTTACTTGTGTGCTTGCTATCAGGAACTGTTTTGGGGTTAAGCTTGTTTGAAGGGAATTAGAACCTGGGCAGGGTTTGGTGGAGTGGCAGACTGCAATAGCTGCACCCTTGTCTGTTCTGTGATGTAAGCCACAGTGCAAATATTTCCCAACACCTGACACTGACGTTTTTTACAGACCTCTGCAGGTTGAGCACCAAATTTCCTAAGAGATTTAAGTTATAAATGGTTATCAAGGCAAATGAGGTGCCTGCTCGCTTTGGGGTTGGGAAAAGTAGTTCTCATCTAACTTTATGCAAGTCACAACTTGAGACTACAACTCTGGGTAGCAACTGTAATTGGATTTGCTTGTTGCTGTTCTACGAGCTGAAATCTTTTACATAGGTACAGATAAAGAAATTTTGTCCTAACCAGACCTTTCAAACTACCAAAAGGTGGGGTGGAAACTACTGAGACATGAATCTACATTTTAAGAAGTGAAATTTTAGATCTGAGAGGAACCTATTGAGCCATCAAATGTCTGTATCTAGTAGGAACTTGCAAGCAAGAAGGCTATGATTAAGTAAAACTGCTGAAGTTTCAGTCTCTTGTAGTGAGAACCTTGCTAACCTAATTTCATATAAACCAAAATTGGGTACTTTGTTTCTACAGTTTTTACACACACACACACTCTAGATAATTCTGGAGGTTTAAAACTGTCTTAAAACAGGCTTCAGAATGCATTGCTCATAATGAATGGAGTCATGTTTGCTCTTGTGCAACATTCTGACAGTGTCCGAGAAAGGATTGCAAAGTCTGTGCCATATGCCAATGAGCTTATACTGAAAAGAAGGAAGGTAACAGCTTGTGGCTCTTTGTTTCAGCTGCAGGAAGGAAAACAACAGTTAAGTTTGTCTGTAAACATTGTCACACATTGACAACACACATTGCTTCCTGAAGAGCCTTTCTGTGTCTGTGGTGATTCACTAAAGGGGCTGTAATCTGAGAAAACAGTTTGAAGGAGTGATGCTTTCGTGTGAGTGCTTTTATATAACGCATAGCATGAAGTAATAGCTGGGATTTCCAAATTCCTTTGAAAGCAGGTCAGCAGAGTTTAGAAACCCAGAAGAGGAAAGACTTAATTTCCCTATTAATTTAGGATGTTTTTTTTACCTCTAGTTCACAAATGTCCAGTGTAAACGGGCAGTGTCAGGAGATCATTTCAAGCCTACAGTGCACATGCTTCTGTTCCAGTGCCTGTTTGCTATAGGAGAGCTGTTATCAGTGTTACAGTAGCATGTCATTGGGCAATTGTAGCAGAGAGCCTGGATTTTAACTCAACTTTCCTACTATCAAACACCAGAACAAGAGGACACAGTCTCAAGCTGTGCCAGGGGAGGTTTAGGCTGGATGTTAGGAAGAAGTTCTTCATAGAGTGATTGGCCATTGGAATGGGCTGCCCAGGGAGGTGGTGGAGTCACCATCACTGGAGGTGTTTAGGAAGAGACTGGATGGGGTGCTTGGTGCCATGGTTTAGTTGATTAGATGGTGTTGGATGGTAAGTTGGACTCAATGATCTCAAAGGTCTTTTCCAACCTGGTCTCGTCTGTTCTATAATTGCTGCTTCTGGCCCTGGTGCAGTGTCTTGTAGAGGAGGATGGAAGGGAGGCTTTCCTTGCTACTCATCAGATGTTTTCCACCTAAATGGCCCCAGATTTAGGAGCCACCTGCATTTACCGAAGAAAATTCTCTCTAAATCTGTGCAGGAACATGATTTACTCAAGTAACTGCTGCCTGCTGTGGGCACTGAGTAAATTAATTGTATTTTAAGATGATAGAACATGAATGTTGCCATTGTCATAGAGCTTGATAAAGGGCATCTTATGTCCCAGTTATAAACATCACTGGGCTGAGCCTAAGTGCTATATTGATGACTTATTTGAAAAGGCATGAGGAAACTTCCTTAAATAGGTTCCTAATTTGTATTTCTACTTTTTTTCCCAAAAGTATATTAGACTCCTAATTATGAAAAATGTCAGTTTATTTTATCACATAAAGTTCTGGCTTCAGGCTGAAGAAATTACTTCCCTCCATCCCCTGGTCTGCTGGATGAATGCCTATGTGGCCTTTCCCTATCCTGTTCTGGTCAAAAGAATCTCATGGAATCAAAATGGTTTAGGTTAGAGAAGACCTTTAAGATCATAGTGTCCAAGTGTTAATCCATCACTGCCAAGTCCACCATTAAACCACGTCTCTAAGCACCACGTGTATATGTCATGTAAATAGCTCTGCAGCGATAGTGACTCCATCACTTCCCTGGGCAGCCTGTTCCAGTGCTTGACAACCCTTTCAGTGACAGTTTTTCCTAATGTCCAATGTAAATCTCCCCTGGTGCAACTTGAGGCAATTTCCTCTTGCCCTATTGCTTGTTACTTGAGAGAAGAGACCAACACCTCCTTGCTAAACCTCCTTTAAGGTAGTTGTAGAGAGCAATAAGATCTCCCCTGAGTGTCGTTTTAGCCAAGTCTCCTAAGAATTGTGCTCTAGACCCTTCTCCAACTTCATTGCCCTTCTTTAGATGTGCTTCAGCCCCTCAAAGCCCTTCATTTAGTGAAGAGCCCAAATATTAACACAGGATTTGAGGTGTGGGCGCACTAGTGCTGAGTACAGGGGGGATGCTTGCTTAGCCAGTCCTGCTGGCCACGCTATTGCTGATACAATTTGACCTCGGAAAGATCTACTGTACAAACTATTTCAAGGTAATGTATTCATTTTGGCTGAAATGTGCTTTCAAACAGCTTTGGTGAAACAGTTGGTGGTTGGGACAGGGCATGTTGAACACCTGTGGATTTTACTGCTAAGCTGTAGAAGGGTTAAATAAATCTGCCTTTACACACACATCATTCACACTAACAGGAGGAGTGTTGCACATACATACATCTCTTTAATGTATATTGTATGCACATTGACACCTTTTAGCTCCTTCATATCTCTTTCAAGCTCCTGTGACAGAAATAAATGAATCAAACCTGTGGGTTAGTTTCCTTCACTTCACAAAGTGGTCTCTTGAGCCAGCGTACCGATGAATCCGGTTTGTTTGGACTTGATGGTGATAAATTTTCTGGGCTGTTGATAACTGACTAATGAATCAAAAAAAATATTTTTCATTTGAACTTAACTTCTGTTAGAATTTGAAAGTGGAAGAGAAGACTTCTTTTGACCATATTTAATTTCATATTACTTAGTTGCTAGCAAAATGTCTGTGGTGTTTATTCTGCAAGTGCTGTATGGTAATCTTTCATTGAAAGAAGAGCTTCAGTCCTGGCTCGACCTGTTCTGCTGCACTGACAAATGGTGTGGATGCTGTGCCCTCTCAGATAAGGTGTGGGCTGATAGAAAGCCAGCTTCCTTACACTCGCTGGTTTTCAGAACTTGGGAGCTACTGCCTTTTAAAAGGCCCATATATGTTCTTCATGGTAACTTTCTGTGCTCGTTTAGAAGCTGTGTGCTTATTTCTAGTAGTATCTTAAAACAGAGTGCCCCAGCTGCCAAAGAAAGTATGTCCATAGTGTTTGGTGTGATAGATGACATAAATCTTTCAGTAACAGCAAGATCCACCAGATCACGATGCAGCGCAGAATGCCTCTCCATTGGGCAATTTCTGTGCTGGGCAACATAGTGTAGTTGAGAGATTTAGTTTTGTAATTCCTTTAGATCAAAGTTAAGTGTGAGCAGACAGATGAAATGTAAACCAATTCAGGTCTTTGAAGTATCAGACTAATATCTGAGCTAAGAAACTACATCAGTAGTGATTTTAATTTAGCATGCATCCTTTACTGTTCAGTAAGCATTAAGACAAATGCACATGGTGATTTTTGTATGGGCACATGTGCATGCACTCTTCTAGTCACTTCAGGAAATGTGATTCATCTGTGCACTGTGACTTTTTAGTTACTTTGTGTGTGCACTATCCACTAAGTTTTCCTTTTGCCCTAAGATTTAATCATAGCAGGAAGAAAATATGCTATTACTATTCAAAGATGGGATTGGTGTGTACTTCTGAGATTAACTGTATCTTAATCAGATAGCCATGGGACACTTGGCTGAAAATATTCATATCACCCTGGGAAACCTGAGCTATTCTCAGCAAGCACGTAAGAACAGCCGGGCTAAATAAGGGGGAAGCACAAAGCTGAGAAGAGAAGCTGCTACAAAGTTTATGAACCATCTGAACAACAACAAACTTTTGAAGATGGTAACAAACTACAGGCATCTATTGTCTGTAACAGTAGGGGGTTTTGTAAAAACAAAGGTGCCTTTTAATGCAGGAGGTCTGAGAGCACCATTTGTCCCAAAGGTGGATGTGATCCCAGAATTCTGGACCCCAAAAGTGTCTCTCCATCTAATTGTTCCATACCCACATTGTAAGCTTTATGAACCTGATAATCAATGCTTTATTTGGAATCTGAACCAAGTCTTTTTGCCTTACAAATGAGGTCTGGGAGGCACACAGGATAAAGACATTCTGGAAATCAAACTTCTCTAAACTCAAACTTCTTGCTAGAATCTGCTGTTTGGCTTGCCTGGAGCATAACCTGGAGTGTTTTATCTGATTCCTGAGAGTGCCATGAAAGCTGATGAGCTTCATCATAAAATTTTCTTTTTACCCATTAAAGGATGAAAAAGGATGAAAATCCTGAGCAAATCATGTGGCAGTCCTTTCTTCCATTACACTCTGATGTGCTGTCCTGCAGTTTGTAAGTCGCTGAACACAGCTCCCAGCTGCAGATTTACTTCCCACAGATGTCAGAGGTACTTGTACAGTATCTCCAATGGCATTATTCAATGTATTGAAGCCTTTCTTCCAAGACTTGTCTGCCAGGTGCAGTCATGTACTTTCATCAAACCTTGAAATACACCACTGCACACTGCTATGCAGAAGTGGCCTTGCAGGAAGACACACACACCAAAAAAGTGAATTTTGACATTCACTGAATGTCTTGGGACTTGCAACTCTCTTTCTGGTTCTACACAGCAGCAAAATGAAACAGAAAGTAAAGCCAATGGTCAAAGGAGATCAGATAGGACATTCAAATCTGAACAAAATAGGCTCAAAATTCCAGAGCCATTATCCTGCTGGCTAATTAGGTATTGCCTAAGGAAGGACAAAAATGCTTTTGTGTGCTTGTGTTGCCTTTTGTAAAGCAGGGAGGGGTATATTACAGTCCTGCTTACTGCTTAAGTCTCTGCAGATAATGTGTTTTCTCACAGGGTTGCTGAGACATTATTTAATCTTTTGTTCAAGCAGCTGTGCTCAGCTGATGTGCCCTCCTAGCAAATATCCTGCCATGGTCATCTGTGTCCCTGCTACTAACAGCATGCTTGCTGATTTACTGGACGCCTAATTCTCACAAGTGACTCTTTTCCTTCATTCTTTTCCCCAGTCAGAGCTCCTTTTGAAATCATAATAATAAAGTCATGCTTTTTTTCAATGCTACTTCTATGTTATTTCCACCAAGCAAATGCAGAGCCTGTTTCCTAGGCATTAGACTAATGACTAAATGGAAATTAAGCAGGAAGCCCAGAGCACCAAGTGGGCTCTTTATGTATGTTACTTGCTTGCCTCGGTTGTTCCAATTGCCCTATTAGGCAAAGGATGGCTAAAGGCAAAATGTCAGGCTCTAGCCTGGATGCTTTGAACTGCAAACAGACTAGTGATTGTGAGGAACAAATGGGGCAGGTATGACTGGTATTGAGGGTGGTCTTGACTCATTAAGCCACTGTTGATGTAGTTGTAAATACTTGGAGCCTTTACAATCCTCTTCAGTGCCTACAGCAACAGACCTATCTGAAACAGGCTCTGGCCTGTCAAATACTGGTAGCAATTTTAATGTCTAAATGACTGTTAAGAAAGCACACAACGGACAGTGGAGGCTCAAAGCTCTACAATGTGTGTTAAAGAGAATGAAATTTTACATGCAGGTGAATAGTAAATACGCTCCCAGTTGGGGGGAGGAGGGGAACCAACGCTCAAAAATGTTCCTATGTTTCCTGACCTGTGAAGTAACTCCTCTTCAGGCAAAGCAGAGAGAAATGCATTCTAGGAAAGGCCAGCTCTTAGACCCAGAATGTCAGGTGTCAACAGTTAAATTGTAACTGGCAACAAGAGGATCTCAAAACAGGTTGAGATCAAAGCCCCCAAATTAAAATGCCTGCTAAGACATCTTGCATTGAGAAAATCAGTCACCTTCTCTTAACTAAGCACTAATGCATTCTTCGTGGAGTTGCCTAGAGGTACTGCAAGAACATTTCCCTTATTGCTAACTTTGGCACTTTTGTGCCTGGATTCTTCCTGGGTTTGCAAATGGGAAAGAACTGTTAGGACTCAAGTACACTTGGTGAAACGTGCAGTCCGAGGCATCTTTGAGCAACTGAGCTCCTTTAAGGCTGCGCGCAACCCAACTGAGAAGGAAGATGGCACGTCTTTTTCATCTGACACTTGCCAAGAAATAATGCAAGAAAATAAATCACACTTTTATGGGTGACTTGCTGTGAGTCTCGTATCTCATCACTGAATTAAAGCAACAACACTGTTGTAAGCTTTCTAATCCATAAAGTGACACAGTTGTTTGTGAGGGCATGCAAGCAGTCAATGAATCCCCTCTCTTCCCCTTATTCCTATTGTGCTTGGCTGAACTGATTTTGTGAAGGCACCATCTTTTGAACATTTCTCTGAGCACTTCTATAAGCACCTCACTTTCTCCTTTTGCTGCTGTGTTTGCAGGATGTCAAGTGTACGACTTCGGAGATCTGAATTTCACTCAAGTTCCAAACGATGAACTGTACAACAACCTGATTTTATACCCGCGGTCGGTGGGCTTGGCCAGCCAGATACTGGCTGATGCCGTAAGCAGGGCAGTAGCTGCTGGACACAGCTGTGTGACAATAGGAGGTGACCACAGGTGAGATGAACTAGGAGCAACGAGTGGTGTGTGCTGCAGGTTGACACTTGGAATATAAGAATTTAAATAAGAGGATGGTGTCATGTCCTGGCAATACCAGAAGGTAGCAGCACTTTGATTTTATTGCTGGGGCTTTCGAGGTACAACAGAGACAGCTGACCTCTGAGACAGTGCTGCTTCATCCCAGACTGTTCTGTGATCTGCAGACATACAAATGAGGCTTTCCTGTTTGGAAAAGTTTATGTGATCAGGCCTCTTTAGGAACTGTTGTAATTTCTTTATCCATGAATGTTTAGAGGTGTGTCTCATTTGCCCCTCAGCTCTCAAAGTTGTCAGCTCTTAGGATGGGTCTGTAATGCCTGCAGGTAGACCATTTTGTAATGTGTCTCTACCACGTCCATCTGTTTCTTCTCTTTTCCTTTGACCTGACAAATGGTTGAACATTGGGCATGTAAGAATGAGCTGTAGGGGTTTGTGTCAGGACTGGCATGAAAATGGGTGAACAGAAGAATTGAGTGAATGTACTAGATTCTGTTAGAGATCATTTAGAGATATGACAAGTGAAGATTAAAGAGCTTCTTGTCTGTCAGTACTGATACAGTCCTCCTGTAGAGTTACTTGGAGTCTCCTGATATGATGACAGTGACACATCATGCTATTTGTATGGGAGGGCTGATGTGTTGAGACCTGAAATGTTTCTGTCACTGCAGAGATTTCCCATTGTCCTGAAGCTGAGATGGTGACTAAATATTTTGCTCCTGTACTCACAGCTTGGCACTTGGTTCTGTCAGTGGCCACGCACGGCAGTGCCCACACCTTGGTGTCATCTGGGTGGATGCACATGCTGATATCAACACCCCTCTCACAACTCAGTCTGGAAGCCTCCATGGACAACCTCTCTCATTTCTCTTGAGAGAGCTTCAAGATAAAGTAAGTATCCTAACTTGTACATTTGCCTACACCGAATCTTCAGAGCATTTTACTTTTCTGTTGTGAGCTGCTTTCTTATCTGCTAGCAAAAGAATGCCTATTCTGCTAGCAAGAATGCCTATTATTTATCATATCCATGTCTATACACCCGTGTGGGGACACATGGATATATGCATGCACACACGCTTGGAAACAAGAAGGAGAAAAAGCTGTGCTCACTCTTAGCACCCTTGTGGGTTGTACAGAAAGCAAGAGTCCACATGAGGTGTGTATGCAGCAGCTGACCACGGTGCCATTCCAGTGTGATGAGTGGAGATGGTGCTGTGGCTGTGCAATGGCAGCAATTCTACCAAGTGAGCACAAGAGGGAACCTTACCCCAGCAGAGCCTGTGAGAGCTGTGCTGAGATCACGGCCAGTAACAGCTGGGTCCTGCATACGTTGCACGTTTCTTCAGCTTAGTTTGGCTTTTCCATGTTCTGACAACCTTGGGGCCTGACAGGGCCGTTGCTGCATGATCTCTCTTAACTGGCTGCTCTGGATTAGGCTCCACTGGCAAATATTACCAATCAGAACAGGTGTACTTGCAGGATGCTTTTAAAGAGATAGTCTTTATTTGGGAAAGAGGTCAGATTATCAGAGAGCTGCTTACTGGGGCACATGGATGTACATGGCCGGTTTTGCTACTGTGAAGATGCTAATCAGTAGGTTAACCTAAAGCCTATATATCCTTTTTGGCTTAGCTGCAAACTCTGTCTCCTGGAGACACGCAGGGACAACTTGTTAAATAGTCTTGTTAATAGCAGAGGCCTTTGTAGTAGCAACTTAGATATGACAATTTGCTTCTGCTCAAGCTTATGCTGGAGAGTGGGAGCAGGGTTAGCAACTGCAGCTTGGGATACGGATGCTGGAGCTGTAGAAAACCTATTTTATTCTGGCACTCTGCACTGCTAGTAATTTCTCTTAAGGTTCTTTTTTTCTCTGATAAAGTTTGGAGGGTGGTGTGTTGATGGAAATGTCTCTCCCAAGTAAGACTGAGGATGATTAATGTCTTTATGGCTATTGAAGATGCCATTGCATTAGTACCTGTTTGGCATAGCAAGATCAGTGCATTTGGCAAAGCTCTTCTCCTTTTCACCTGCAAATTCTTTGCAATGAATTCTGTCCACAAGGTGACAGTCATGTGTTGCTTTGACACCATCCTCTTTCTAATACTTTGTGTATGGTTTCTAAAAGCATGTTAAGAATTCCCAGAGCAATGCAAAGTTAAGGAGGCTTCCTGAAATACCCACAGGGCATGAGGTCACTATAAAAGGTTACTGTAGTTGTAGTTTATTGCTGCAAGTTGAAGGGGGTGGGTTTTTTTGGGCAACTACACCCACTTCTGCAGGAGAGATAGAAGAAGCAAGAGACCATTTTGTAAATCTTGGAGTTCACCTAAGGTGACCTGTTTGTCTTGGTGAGGACAGAAAAAAGCCATGTTCTGCAATAGCTGAGGAAGGAGGAGAAAGGCAGAGTAAGAAATGCTGATCACAAGATCTGCTCACCACTGTAACTCTCGGGAAGGCTATATAGCACTTGGCACCCTGTCTAAATTGTTTTGTAGAACCAGAATGCAACAACAGCTCCTTGGAGAATCTAAAAAGAGGGCAAAATAGCCTTCTTGTGCACATTTTTAGCTTCCTTATTCATTACCCAGCTCTACTAACTGGTACTGCTCTTCCAGCATCTCCAGCCTCTGTGCTCTTCATTCCCCATCAAGAGGACATGAGATAGAGGTGGTAGGGTAACACACGTCTCTCTTGGTGGCACAGTCTGTTTAGACTGTTCTTGACCCCATGCCAGCCACTTAATTTAGCTGCTGTAACCTTTTGTGGGATTGCATGTGAGCTGCTCCCTCTTCGCTTCGTTTTTGAGACCCATCAAGTCCTAGCCCTTGTTCACCCTATGACCCCACAAACAGCTGTCCTGGCACAATGTAACCTTAGGGAATTCATGTGGCAGCAACTGCTCAAATTAGCACAGGGCTCTTTCAGGGCCCTCAGTGTGGGTGTTACCTCACCCCTTTTGAGAGTCCCCTACCTACCCAGGACTAATGAGCTTGGTCAATGCTCTACTGAATTAAATGTCCCCACGTAGCAGAAAACACAAAGTATAGCAGTGACATACATGGCTATGAAATAAAACAAAGCATTTGGCCAGGTCACTGTAGAACAAACCCCAGTGTTGCCTGCACAGCCCATTCACAGGCTGTCAGCTGCTCCCTGTCTGTCCAGCTGGCTTCACAGGAGCATTGCTTGGTTCTCCTTAAGGCAAAGTGGCACTCAGGGTTTTAAAAACAGGCTGTTAAAATCACTTTGTTGCTTTAAGGGAAAACATCCAGCATTCCTCAAACCATTCTTTTTACACCCAACTGTGGATTTGTTTATACTTCTTCACTCTTCTGCTTGAAAAACTGCAGCTAACTTTTGAAAGGCAGAGCCTGAAACTGTCACACCAAGCATTAGTGTCCTGCCTCCTGGAACCATTCAAAGCTCATAAACCTCTGTTAGTAACTTGCTGTGAGAATGCCTGCACCTTTTTCTGATCCCTGTTTGGCCTTACTAGCAAGCACCTCCTCTTCTATTGTGGCAAAGTCAAGACAGAACCTGCCAAAGGAAGTTCAGGCATTGCACTCTCTTTATTTAAAAGTGCAAGAGTTATAATTTAAAATGGCAGTGTTAAATCTTCTAAATCATTGATAGTAAGAGAGTAACTGGCATATATTATCAATGGTGTGCTCAGCTGATGCAATGGTAATGGGGTTTCCAGACACAGCATCATTTTTGACACTTCAATTACTTTTCCTAGTTGTCTCCAAGTCATTTATTTTTCATGACTGTTTCAGGTCATTGTTCAGAAAGGTTTCAGGTCGTTTCCCCAGAGTAACAAATACTGTTTATTTCATCCCAGTGTAACAAAATACAGTCATGTGGGTGTGTTAGCCTTTAAAAACAAATCAAATACTGTAACTAGAATAGAATTAGTAATGGAGAAGTGTAAGAGGGAAACAAAGCCTTCTTGCTGCTTGACAGCTGTGTTGGCTGTAGCCATTTTCAGAGCTGGGAGAGGAAGAAGAGAAATTTGAGTTAATTTAAAGCACTCCTAAAATCAGTAGCTATTGGTAGCTGAAGGACTTTTATACTTGCATACCACAACTACTTCTCAAAGCTGAAAAATGATGACTGTGTCATCTTTCCTTTGCTGTCCTAGCCCTGCTTTCTTCAGTTACACACTAAAAATCAGTACACTGTAGCCCAACGTGGAGGCCAAACTTCTTGCCATGCTCCGGTGGGGAGTTGTTGTTTTTTTGTCTTCCCATTTTGGATTTGTCCACCTTTAATGCTGTTTTTGCAACAAAGTTTGCATGACTGTTTGGTGATTCTCCAAAAAGGATACAGGTGCCTTTGTGTTTATTCTTCCACTTGGTGTGATGTATAGGGTAAGTTACATAGCATTACCATTACATGCACTTTAGAAGTGATCTGCATCTGGGTACCTGGTTTCTTATCATTCATCCTTACATTCACTGATGCTAATTACCTATTGCTTGTGGATCTGGCTCTTTATTCCTCCTTTTCAAACTGGAAAATGTAGAATAGTTAAACTTCATCCATTACCACTCAACTTGGGTAAGTAAAATAGTACAACGAAGGTAAGGGCTGATTAAATGGGGAAGCTAAACTCTCCAGTGTTAAAGTTTCTCTGTTTATATAGATGCTATGAATAAATACAAAGTTTTGATGGCGGCAGTAAATACAGTTTTGTATCTATTACTATAAGCTACTATATATCTGTTACTATAAGCTAACCTGATACCAAACCTTTGCTTGCAGGTACCACAACTTCCCGGCTTCTCCTGGCTAAAGCCCTGCCTTTCAGCATCTGATATTGTGTACATTGGTTTGAGGGACGTGGACCCTGCTGAATAGTAAGCTGATTTAAAGGACTTTTGTAGATGTTGTTCACAAGGGTCACTAGATTTAAGCCTAGGCCAGTAATGATTTTATTTTTTCTGATGTAATTTCACAGCTATATTTTGAAGAAGTATGACATCCAGTATTTTTCCATGAGGGATATTGATCGCCTTGGAATTCAGAAAGTTATGGAAAGAACATTTGAACAACTGATGGGCAGGTAACAAACTGCTAGTTGACACAAGCTGCTCTTATCCACTTGTTGACTATATACTTTCCTTAAAGTTATTTAAGTGAAGGTCAGTCTTGATGGGAGGTGGCCCAACAGAACTGTGACACTGTCCAGTAAACAGTAGCCATAGTGCTGACTTCCACATCTTGAACTGGAACCATTTCAGTGTTTGGCAAAAAGCTACAAGATAGGTTACGTTGGTCACTACAGCTGGGGCTCTGTTTTAAATGGCTTGTTCTGTTTCTCATGGAATTCTACATTTTGTGGCAGTCTGACAGGACATTTGAATCCCCTCAAGAGCCTAGAGTATACCTTCTACTTAAAAACCAGTATACAGTAACTTGAATTCAGCTGTTAGTACATGAGGTAGAAGCATTTGATGGCTTCCTCCTTAGCTTGGGCTCCTCCATAGGCTGGCCTGATGACAATTGCCCATTTCAGTTCACTGTAACCACTCCCTTAATACTAAAGGAGTATTCAATACTAAAGCCTTTGCTAACTGTTCAAGGTAGAGGAAGCAGAGCAGACAGCACATCATACTAGTCTGGGAACACAGGGAGAGGGTCATAGTTAGAAAGGGTGACCTCTCACCACAGAATAGAACAAAGCCTCATAAACAGAACAAGGTCCATGTGCCTATGGTGCATGCTCTTGTATCGAAAGGTGTGCTCCATCCTTCCTAGCTGCGCCTGTGCCAAGTAAAGTTGCTAATCCAGCTAATTCTCCCTACTGAGCATCCCCATTAGGCCTATCATTCAAATAGCTCATCTGACTGACAAGCAGTGTCCAATCTATTAAGCTGTCATTGGTTGCCAGACTTCACATAGAAAGTAACTAAGATTTCAGGTCTGAGATTGTCCTTAGCTTTGCATTGTAAAACTAGCTGATGAAAGAGGTTGGAGGCAGCCTTCCAACTACTGACCTGAAAATGGCAGAATGTCTGATTCTTGTTGGTGGGCTATGAAATCCTCAAGTTTGGTACTTCCTAGATACCATACAAATGAATGTTTCAGCTTTTTGCCCTATTCACCCTGGCTTTCTGTACAAAAGGAGAAAGGGATGAATTATGTCATACATGCTATTCCAACTAGAGATGAGTACCAGGTAAGATGGTTAGACCTGAAATACTTCAGCCAAATCATACCTGAGTGGATGCTCTGTGAAACTAGAAAGACAAACTTCTGCTTTTCCAGTATGTCCTGGAGAAAGTTCTGAGCTAAGAGATGTTTTAAATACATTTGTACTCCAAAACAACTTTAAAAATCCTTTCCCAATGCATGTGAGACACTGTATAGAATTTAGGGGTACCCTTAGCATCATGAAGTGAGATGCTACTTTTGCTGATCAGCTTGGACAGTAAGAAATACATGTAGAAAAAAATTAAGGTTCTGAAATTGCTCCTCTTGTTCTATTCTCAGGAGACAGAGACCAATTCACCTGAGTTTTGATATTGATGCTTTCGACCCCTCCCTGGCTCCAGCAACTGGGACTCCTGTTCTAGGTGGATTAACCTACAGAGAAGGCATGTACATCACAGAGGAAATACACAACACAGGTAGGAGCTCACCAGCAGTACTGGACTAAGCAAGGACAAGAGAAACAACATAGAGCTCTCATTAGTTACATTTTTCCTGTGCAGTAAGATAAATGTACTCAAAGCTAAGGTGCCTCCAAAGTTAGTCCAACCTTCAGTAAGGGAAAAGTAAGTCCTATGGGTGGGCAGTACCCTAGGTGTTCATAGCAGCTTAACCATCAACAGGTTCAACTTACCATAAATAAATACATAATGCCAAAAATGACTTTCTTTTTTTGCATAACACTGCCCCCTATTCCTAAGCACACGAGGTGAGATCTGAAAATGGACATCTGGAGTAAAAAACCAAATGCATACAATCAATTTTAAACAGTTTAAAGGATTTTAAGGCTAACAAATCAAGTTTTCACTAAATATATACTGCAGTTGACTCAGTATGAGGACTTTCCTCCTTATGCCATGGAGTTTTTATTCAATGTGTTTAAACAGTAAGTTATTTGAGTAAAAAGGAGAACAAGAAGAAACAAAACACCCCACCCACATAACAGTCCATTAGTAGAGTTACAGGCAGGATACCAAAAAATACTATGTTGAGACCCTTATATCCCTTGATTTTTAGACTGGAACAAGACAAGATTAAAAACCATTCCTCTCCTATGTGTACAGGGACCATCAAACTTATTTTCCTGAATGCTAAAAGCATGAATGAGTCAGACAGTGATGATTTAAGAAAGAAACCAAACTGAAAGCACACTTGAATCTATGGATGATAATCTCGTCCCTCACTTGAGCCAATTCTACTTGTCCAAAGGGCAGAGTAGGTGTCAGACTTGCTGCAATGAATGAAAGGCTGCAATAGAAATCCTGTTACAGCTATTTTACTCTCTTCCACAGTAACAAAGCTGTAAATCATTTTCACAGGAATGCTTTCAGCTGTAGACATGGTTGAAGTCAATCCACTGCTTGGAGCATCTCAAGAGGAAGTGAAAGCAACTGCTAGTCTGGCCATCGATGTGATAGCAACGTGCTTTGGGCAGACAAGGGTAGGACCACACGCTGCCTTTGATGAACTCCCAACACCCAGTTCTCCAGATGAATCTGACAGTGAAGAGCAAGTGAGGATTTAAGAACCCAGTGTTGGGTACATTGGACATTACAGAGCTCTGCTGAGGCACTTGAGTGGCTATGTCAACACTTGACAAATACTGTTAACTTCTCCATTTTTAAATAAACTAGATTTTCCACTGCTTGGGGGCTACTTTATTACCAAGATTTATTCATTTAGTTAAGTATATACAAATGGAGGCAAGATATTGATTACCTTCTTATTAATCTTACCAGCAGGTCAAGGCTCTCTGCATTTTCCTTTTACTCCCATTCTCTGTCTTTCTAGGGTCAGTACACGTTCAGTTTAACATGCTGTCTCCTGAGACAGTTCAATCCTCAGTCAGAGGGAACAGACAGCCTGCTCTGCTTCCTCAGCATTAGAAAAGTTCATCTCGGTCACAAAGATTCATTTGCTGCGAAAGAACTTGTAGTAGACCACACCTCCTAGGATGGCTAGTTCCAGGATGATGATGATAGACAGCAACAACTTATTAGTGGTAATCCTAGAGTTAAAAAATATAAAGAAAGCCAAAATAGCTTTTTTATGAATTCAGATTCTAGATAATTCAATCACCATCTGGTCTTCAGTAAGTATAGTCCCTCTTTCAGCTAGACCACAAAGTGCTATTTGAATAGCTCTTAACAAGCAGGAAGCTTGTTAAGCTCACTAGTTTCTTGCCCATGTTGTTTGGGTTTTTTTAAGTTCTGCTTGTATCTTCTCCTTCAATGGTAGCAGTTGTGTTCATCTTCCCCCACCCTGTGTAAGGCAGATCATTCTGCTCTGTGTGTGCCCACTCATTCAAGTAAGAAAAGAGAAAAGCCCCAGTTGAACTCCTGTACTAAAACCTGGACTGTCCTTGCTTTTATTTGGAATGATGCAGTTGAGGTGAAACTCTAAAAATCTTCAAATAGTGATGCACTTTTACTATTGGAAAATTACACAGCTGTCATAACTTGCTTTAGCAATCTGGGCATAAAGGAAAGGTGGATAGACCAGAAGTACCTACAGGCTCCATGAACTGGTTCATAAGGATTATAATTAAGGCATGTAATTAAGAAACTAAACATACTTAGGCAGCCAAGGCTTTAGTAATCAAATAGTATAGTCAGGTTCTCAGTTTCTGACATGATATTCCAGCTGCTCTAGGGTATTACTGTGGGCTAAACAGATTGGTCTGCATCACCAGACATCTAATGCTGCTGCAGTGATTTATGGCAGAGCTTTTTCCAGGCAACAAGGAGCTGCATCTCAAGTTACCATTAGTAATTCACTGTAACATGCTTATGTCCTCACCACCATTTATCATGGGGGAGGGTTGAAGGCCCCATGTTACCCTAAATGAGCAGCACAAATTCTATAATGTTCAACTACCTGTATTCCATTAAGTAATTACCAGAGAGGAAAAACCCACAAATTAGCACCTGTACCTCTGCACACACTCTGGTTACACCACTTCTAAAAGCTCCCTGCAGTTCCAGCTAACACTGTATTCTTTACTTTTTGCCTGAAACTGGCAGGCAGCAACACTACCAGCTGAGTGCTGCCCCTGGTCAGTCATGCTACTCACCTCCTGGACATAGAACGTAGGATCTTGCGACTCTTGCTCAAGTTCTCACTTGTGTTCACCAACTAAGAAGAAACAAAAAAATCTGTCAGTTGAACAAGCACAGAGCAGCTCTGAAAAGATGCATCTGGAAGTAGCTGCTGTTGAAGTACAGGTAGGAAAAGGACCAAGGCTAACCCCATGTCAAAATTCAGACAGCAATGCTCGGTGCAAACTGGAAGCACTGTCTCCTTTGTATGGAGGAAATGAGACTTTGATGTGTATATTCTCTTAGGTACATACATAGAAATGCAGTTTAGGACTACTTCCTGCCCCTTCAGTTCATCTACAAATATCAGAAAGTTGGTATTAGTTCCTTTCATCAAATTTCATTTCATTATTCCAGTTGTTGACATCAGAAGGAAATTCTACTGCCCTGTTCTCCCCCTGCCTATCTGGAACCTTCTGAAATGCTGTGCAATTTCTAGCAAAGAAGAACAATGTTGCACTGATAGGTCTCAGCGACCCCGGGGGTACAAGCTCTTGAGCTGTTAACAGATACTCCATTTCAGAAATGAACTGTCAACTATTTCTTAGTCTGCTACTAAGCAGCATGTAATGAAGTGAGGTTACAGACAACTGAAAAAGCTGTTGTCTCACAGAGTCAAGATTCTTGATGTATGGCCACAGGTCAGATTCTGCCATCTCATTTCCAGACCTTCAAGGACAGTAAAAGGTAAGCCAGATCAGTAACTATCACAGACACCTAGCTGCACAATAGTTTAAGTAATTGCCCCAGTTACATAACTGGCTCTGCAGGTACCTTACTTTGCACTGAGTTTTCTTCCCAGCTCAGTCTGGTTCATCTACCAAGTCCATTCAAAGCATACTAGACCAATCTTTGCTATGAAAGACCAAGCAAGAAGGAAGTCTCTTTCTAGGTGCAAAGTGTGGTTAACAAAATTTAGCAACACAGTGCTTAAGAGGCATGTCCCAGCTTCATGAGCATGCTGCCTGTGAATGGACTGACATGCTTGAAGGACTGTTTTTCTTCTAAAAAGAGCAGATGAAAACTGTACCTACAAATCTTGAAAAACACATTTACTTTCCTGCTCCTCAACCCGTATTGGGGAGCACAGCAAATGAAATTCTGACTGAAATGGAAAGACTACTTAAAAGAAAAACCTAGACTCAGCAGGGACCACTCCCAAGGAAAAGGGGTACCCTTTTTGTTTTGGCTGAGCGTGCTGACTTGCCAAACTCGGCATCCCCCTGCAAGTGCTCACCTAAAAGCTTTACACTTGGGATCCCTTGTACACACAGAAAATCCCATCAGTTTGTTACTTCACAAATCAAATTCTCATTTTGCATGTGTGTAAACAAAACAAATGAACTATTTTTTAAAGCTTCCACAGCAGGAGAGCTTCTTAACCCAAGGATATAGAATGGGCATCCTTGGGTAACCTACAAATATGGGGTGCTTAGTAAGTAATTGAGCTTCTATTCAATTTCATGTCATTAGAAGGACTTGCTCACTGCCTCCCAAATCTAAACTTTTGCTAGGAATCTAGTAGTGGGCAGCTCCTTACCACTTCTTTGAATCTGTTATCCTCTCACTAATGCTGGTTTTTCAAAAGCAGGTTTCTAGGTCAACTATTCTCTCTTGCACAGATGCAGCATCACATGTTTGATCATGGTGCTCTGGGCCCTTCTGTGGTAATTAATTGTCCTTTTATGAGTGCAGCATAGGAATGTGGCAACCTGGATTTGGTCTGTAGAAACATCATGGTCTGCAGAAACATCTACCTGAGCAAAGCCTTTGGCACTGGCCCGCACCACATCCTGGTCTCCAAACTGGTGACACATGGTTTGATGGCTGGACCACTAGATGGATACAGAACTGGCTTGATGGCTGCACCCAAAGAGTGGCTGTCAATGGGTCCATGTCCCAGTGGAGGCCAGTGACAAGTGGAGTCCCTCAGGGATCAGTCCTGGGACCAGGCTTGTTCAACATCTTTGTGGGTGCCATGGACAGTGGCATTGAGTGCACCCTCAGCAAGTTTGCTGATGACAGCAAGCTGTGTGGTGCAGCAGACATGCTGGAAGGAAGGGATGCCATCCAGAGGGACCTTGACAGGCTGGAGAGGTGGGCACAGGCCAACCTCATGAGGTTCAACAAGACCAAGTGCAGGCTCCTGCATCTGGGTCGAGGCAATCCCAGGCACAAATCCAGGCTGGGCAGTGACTGGCTGGAAAGCAGCCCTGAGGAGAGAGCCTTGGGGGTGCTGGTGGACGAGAAGCTCAACATGAGCTCTCAGTGTGCACTTGCAGCCCGGAAAGCCAATCAGATCCTGGGCTGCATCAAGAGAAGTGTGGCCAGCAGGTCAAGGGAGGTGATTCTCCCCCTCAGCTCTGGTGAGACCCCACCTGGAGTACTGTGTCCAGTTCTGGAGCCCCTATTACAAGAGGGTTATGGACGTGCTGGAAGGTGTCCAGAGAAGGGCCACAAGGATGATCAGAGGGCTGAAGCACCTCTCCTATGAGGACAGACTGAAGGAGTTGGGGCTGTTCAGTCTGGAGAAGAGAAGGCTCCGAGGTGACCTAATTGTGGCCTTCCAGTATCTGAAGGGGGCCTACAAGAAGGCTGGGGAGGGACTTCTCAGGATCTCAGGTAGTGATAGGACTAGGGGGAATGGAATGAAGCTGGAGGTGGGGAGATTCAGGCTGGATGTGAGGAGGAAGTTCTTCCCCATGAGCATGATGAAGCCCTGGAATGGGTTGTCCAGGGAGGTGGTTGGGGCGCCGTCCCTGGAGGTGTTTAAGCCCAGGCTGGATGAGGCTCTGGCCAGCCTGATGTAGTGTGGGGTGTCCCTGCCCACGGCAGGGGAGTTGGAGCTAGATGATCCTTGTGGTCCCTTCCAACCCTGACTGATTCTATGATTCTATGATCAGTTGGATTGTCAGCCTAGGGAAGCCTCTGAGAGCAGCGACTGGCACACAGTTCTCACTAAGTTGACATCAGCTTGCTTCAATACAATGTCCAGTCTCCCTGCTCACCCTGCTCCTGGTGCGTTCCAGCTGCTCCCGCTGCTCCCCAAGCTCTTCAATGATATCGGTGCCAATCTGATCTGTTTCTGCAGCAATCCGGTGGGAGCGTTCGATGCTCTGACTGGCTCGGTTCAGGCTGTCTGTTCCCTGGAGAAGCAGCACCCTCTGAGACTGCAGATTAGTCTGAAAAATAACATATGCTTATGTATTAGAAGTATTAAGCTTCTGACATATTAACAGTTAGGGTGTGACCTCACAGGCCATCCATTTGTTTCTTGGGTTAATCCATGTGGCCCAGTTCATTTTGCAAGAGTTTTTGTCCCTATTCTAAGATTGTAGCCAAATCTGGTTAAACCTTGAAAAAGGACACATAGCTAAAGAGTCAAAACAGTAACAAAAAACCTGACTTTGCAAGAGTTTGCTTTTCCATCAAAGAACATCTACACAAAATACCTTAAAGAAGCTAATTCCTTCTTCCATTTGTATCTAAATTGAGTCTTACTTGTGACTTCACAGTTGGTTGCCAGGAAGATCATTAAGAGTTTACAGTCCAAGGGATTAGGAACAAACAGCACTAACAGATGGGCTGCTAAGTAACGAAGATCCTCTTTTCATGCCAGTAGCCTTGGCTAGAGGATAGAAGATGTTTGCTGACCTTGGGGTCAAAAGGTACCTCAGAATAAAGTTTTGTCTTAAGCTTTGGAAAGTCGAATCTACCACCCTGCTCTGGGATTTTAGAGGAACCAACCAAGAGGAATCAAATGCAAAGGTTTACCAAGCTACTAAACAAAGAGCCTCCCTCAAAACTTCCTTATCTAAAGCAGACAAGCAGAAAGCCCATGCCCACAAACTTTCTGTCCTGTACATTGAGGATCATCAGCACATCCAGTCTCACTAGCAGGAAATCTGAGCATACCTGGCAAACCAAGAAATTGGTGCGTTTCTCACACCTAGCAGCACATCCACAGGGAACTTCCTGTCTTTTTTGGAAATTATTTACACTAAGATTGCTTAGAAGAGAATTCTGTCAAAGAACCTATACACTGCATGCTCCACACACTTTTGGAGCCTGAAACTGGATCTGTTAAGCTTTCTTCTCAGCCCGTAGCATCACTTTTGTGTTTTCACTGCTGTAGGGAATGATTAAATAAAGCATTTTAGTACAGAATGTTGTTTAAGTTATGAACTGCCTAGCATTCGAGGAGTTGCATTTTGATTACACTCCTATCTTTGGTTTGGAACAGAAAAGCTCTCCTTTGATTCCCAAGTGTCCTTCCTCCTCCCTGAGATACCCAGGTTCCATACAGAGATCCAGGGAGATATACAAACACAGAAGCTAAGCGGATTAAAGTAGAAACACTGTCAATGATTCATCTGCAATGTTATGTTTAAACAATCAGAGCAATGCCAAATACAATTTCAATCTAATTCTCACACTCTGTTCATTTTCTGTGGAGAAAATTCCGTATTTTATATCACTTTGACTTCCAGGCCCCAGTCCCAAATCCGTGCTTCGCATCTCTCTCTGGAACATGGAGAGGTCTCTTCTGTATGCCCGGATTTTGCTCATCATTTGGTTGCGGAAAGGCAGAGGAGCGTACTTCAGTTCTTCCTCCATTTCCCGCAGCTGTGACAAAAGAAAACGTATTCTTCTTATTTGAAGCACCAAATCTATTCTTACAGCAGCTGTGCTCAACACTCAGCACCTGATGAAGGGATTCACATGGTTTCGTGTGTTTGTGTAAGGGAGATTAACCCCAAACCCTTATTGAGTACACCACTGCCTAATGCTGCTCAGCCCACATGGATTTTCAGATATCACAGTATCACCAAGGTTGGAAGAGACCTCAAAGATCATCAAGTCCAACCTGTCACCACAGACCTCATGACTAGACCATGGCACCAAGTGCCACATCCAATCCCCTCCTGAACCCCTCCAGGGACAGTGACTCCACCACCTCCCTGCGCAGCACATTCCAATGACAAATGACTTGCTCAGTGAAGAACTTTCTCCTCATGTTGAACCTAAACTTCCCCTGGTGCAGTTTGAGACTGTGTCCTCTCATTCTGGTGCTGGTTGCCTGAGAGAACAGACCAACCTCCTCCTGGCTACAACCCCCCTTCAGGTAGTTGTAGAGAGCAATGAGGTCTCCCCTGAGCCTCCTCTTCTCCAGGCTAAACAATCCCAGCTCCCTCAGCCTCTCCTCATAGGGCTTGTGCTCAAGGCCTCTCCCCAGCCTTGTTGCCCTTCTCTGGACACGCTCAAGTGTCTCAATGTCCTTCTTAAACTGAGGGGCCCAGAACTGGACACAGTCCTCAAGGTGTGGCCTAACCAGTACAGTGTGGCCTAACCAGTGCAGATATACAAAGTCTCAAGAATAAAAAGAAACAAAAACCCACGCTTGATTTTCTTCTGAAACATCCCTCTAAAACTTCAACATCTGAAATTCTCACTTTCATATAGTTTAGCATTTCCAGGCTGGGTATCAGTTTCTCATCACATCTATGCAGCAGAGATTGACTGCACAGACAGGCACGGCACTAAATTCACACGCTTCCAACAGCCAGGCCTGGCAACTGCAGGTAGGATTTGTAAACCTTGAGCGTCTGGATGTGTGAATTTTCACATCAATTTCTAGTGACAGTTATGAATTCACAATGATTAAAGCTGCCTGCCAATACAAGCTCTCTCACAATATGAGCTCTACATCTCAGGCATCACCTACACAGATGTGTGTCCATAAAACTCAGCAAACTGTCAGAAGAATAAAGCACTGCATTCAGCTCTGACTCAAAAACATCCTGAGAGCACATTAACGTGAAAAGAAAGCTTAATACACAATGTCTTGCTTAGAAAGACAAATCACAGGGGGCTTTTTTTGTGTTCTTCCATGTCACCTGATGCCCAGAAGTCTGTACAAGCCTATTCATGGTCCCTGGTATTTAACCATGAGACTATGATAGAAAAATCAGATGGGTTAACATGCACCAGGGGAAGTTTAGGCTGGAAGAAATTCTTCACAGAGTGGGTGAGTGGCCATTGGAATGGGCTGCCCAGGGAGGTGGTGGAGTCACCATCCCTGGAAGAGTTTAAAAAAAGACTGGATGTGGCACTTCGTGACATGGTTTAGTTGATCAGATGGTGTTGGGTGATAGGTTGGACTTGATGATCTCAAAGGTCTTTTCCAACCTAGTTAATTCCATGATTCTGTGAAAAAGACAGTAAAGAAAAATAAATAAAATAGCAGCTTTTTATATGCCTTCCTTACAATTTTAATTGCACCTCTATCACTCCTCATGAGGGGGAAGTGACATCCAAAGGTGACATCCAAACCAAACACACATATTTGTCTGCATATGTATATAGATGCACCCAACACACACACACACCTATCAGATCAATTGTACCAAACATTCCATAACATACCACACCTGCCTGCCACAATTGGATCTGTAAAGACAGTAAGATTTTCAAGCACTGTTCTTTTAAAGGCATCAATATTGGAACTAGGCAGAAAGGGCAGGAGCCGAGGCTATCTTTACCGTCTCATTTGCTTCCCGTTGCTTCTCATCGAATTCTCGAACTAATTTTTTCTTCTCCTCTGTGAAGAGAAAAGCAACATGTCAGAGACACTACAGAGAAATGACAGCAGAGCCCCAACTCCATCCATTACGAAGGAAGCTGCCACAGATGGCTGATTACAGAGAAGCCAGGCCAAAATTTACCTCAAACAGACACAGCCGGGTTTTAAGACAACTGTTGAGAAGGGAAGTGGTGGGAGAGTAGAAACCAGCCTTCCAAATGCTGGCCATGACTCTTGGTAGACAAAAGAAGTCATTTTTTCAAACCTGAAATATTTTCTCTGACCTATTACCCTCCAATCTCCACAGACACACCCAGAGAATTGCATGTTGAAAAACTGCATGCGGTTCTGACACTGCAGGATTGCATGCACATTTAACATGAAAGGGTAACAAAGAGGTAAACCCACTTGTAAGTATTTCCTTTTTCCACCTACACTTAACAAGATTACTAAAGGCTGGAACCATAACTTGGATTTCAACAGAACATCAAGTCAATCCATATTTCTAAGTGAGCCCTGAAGATCCTGGCAAACAGGGCACTGTCCATACTCACGGTCACAAAGTAACTAGGGAGAAGCATTCCAGAGTGCTCAGAGATTAAAGATGCCATCAAGGTATCACCTCAGGTTCATGGATAAATGCTCAAACGCTTCCCTGTTCCACAATGACACCAGGTGTTTGAATCAGCCAACAAAACTACACAATTTAGTTCCTTGAGACTGTAATTTGCCAAGATCTTTGTAACTCAGGTGTGAAAGAATGGGTTTCTCTGCTGCTGTTCTGGTTTTAAACAAAAGCCTTAAAACATGTACTCTGCATGTCCTAAAAACCTGTCATACCTTTCCAATATCCACAACCCATGGAGGTGTAATTCTGATACACCCCTTGCCTCAACAGGGCAAAAATGTGTTTTACAAGCTTCTGTAAAAGCACTGGAGACAACCACCAGAGAACCCTTGAAGAGTACTGCAAATGAAACCGAATCCTGACAGATGTCTGACAAATATGCACCAACCCAATCACCTCTCTCAGGAGAGAGTAATTCAGCCTTAAGTAAAATTCTGGGGAGCAAAAAATTTGAGACAATCATCTTGGTAAAACTTCTCTAATTTGGTTAAACATAGAGACAAAATGAAAGGCAATATTATGAAAACATCTTTGCAGTAAAAAAAATCTGGTTGGAGGCCTGTATCAGGTGGAGTGCCTCAGGGGTCAGTACCAGGACCAGTACTACTCAGTATATTCATCAGTTACCTCGATGAGGGCACTAAGTGCATTGTCAGCAAGTTTGCTGAGGACACAAAACTGTGCAGAGTGGCTGACACACCAGAGGGTTGTGCTGCCATTCAGACAGACTCAGACAGGCTGGAGAGCTGGGCAGGGAGAAAATGAAATTCAACACAGCCAAGTGTGGAGACTTGCACCTGGGAAAGAACAATCCCATGTATCTCTATAGGCTGTGGACTGACCTTTGAGAGCAGTGAAGGGGAAAAGGACCTGGGGGTCATGGTGGACAGAAGGAAGACTATGAGCCAGCACCAAGAACAAACTGTTCCATCATTTTCACAGGGATGGAGGAGAGACTAACCAGCCTCTTTCTTGCCCTTTTTGAAGGCTGGAGTGACACTGGCTTTCCTCCATCCCTCAGACACCTCTCTTGTTTTCCAGGACTTGTCAATGATGATGGACAGTGGCCCTGAGATTACTTCTTCCAGTTCCCTCAGCATTCATGGGTGCATACCACTGGGGTCCATGGATTTGTGGATGTCCAGTTTACTTAACTGATTTCTAACCCAATTCACTGAGGCCAAGTCTTCCTTTCTCCTAACTTTTCTCTGTGGTCTCCAAATTCTGAGACTCCTGAGGGTCAGCCTTAGCAATAAAGACTGAAGCAGAAAATGGATTTAGTAACTCTGTATTCCCTATCACCAGGGCACTCACTTCATTCAGCAACAGACCCACATTTCCAGTAGTCTTCGTTTTGCCTCCAATGTACTTGAGCAAGCCTTTCTTGTTGTCCTTGACCTCCCTTGCCAGGTTTAATTCTAAGGAGCCCTTGGTGTTCCTTGCTGCTTTTCTACATAGTCTGACAACATTCTTGTATTCCTCCCTAGTGGTCAGTTCCCTTTTCCACATTCTATAAACTTCCTTATTTTGCTTGAGTTTATCCAGTAGCTCCCTGATCAACCATGCAGGTCTCCTGCCACCCTTACTAGATTTCTTACTCTTTAGGATGCTGCATTCTTGAACTTGAGGGAAAGGGTCTGAGTACTAACCAACTCTCTTGGGCTCCCCTACCTTCTAGTGCCCTATCTCATTGGATTTCTCCAAGTGGTTCCTTGAAGAGGCCAAAGTTATGCTTTCTGAAGTCCAGGGTTGTGATCCTGCTTACTGCTCCAGGCCTACTGCACCTGCTCCTGAACTCCACCATCTCATGGTCACTACAGCCAAGGCTGCCCCTAACCTTCGTGTCCTCAACTAGTCCCTCCTTGCTTGTCAGTACAAAGCCCAGCTGTGCTCCTCTCCTTGCTGGGTCTCCTCCAACATATGTGTCAAGAAGCTAGGGTCATTGCACTGCAGGAACCTTCTGGACTTGTGTGCCTAGCTGTGTAGCTTATCCAGCAAATGGCAGGGTAATTGAAGTCCCCCATGAGAATCAGGGCCTACTTTCAGCTGTCACCATGCACATTTGTGTAACTGGGTGGCAAGGGAAATCACAAGCATGAACTGCAGGAAAATAGCCTTCAGAAGTCAGTATTTTGTTTCATTTCACTAATCTGATTTAAGTAGTGCCCTTTAAAAACAACTGCTGACTCAAACTGACTGAAAGCTGGTACAGCATTTCACCTTCTTTCTGTCCCTGAAGTGGACTAAGATGACACTGCACTTATAAGTGACCAGCCAAAGAAATACTACATTCCAAAGGTCAAGCAGCAATGGCTTGAAACTTTTTTGTCTGTATGTCAACAACAAATCAGGCAATGTGGCTTGAAAACATCATACTGGACCTGGCCTAACAGATATGCCAGAACATGAGCAGTGTAATTTATATCACTGTGGGTTAAACTGCAACTCAAAGTACACAGAAAGAACTTATTTAATGCAGTAAAAAGTATCTAAGCCACAGTAACATTACCCACATGCTCATCAACATTCAACTGATGTATCTGCAATTGGTTAGGGAGAGATCCACTTGGAAAGTACACCTAACCGAACTAATTCAGAGGAAAGCATCTAGAGTTGAAACTGAACCAGGCTGTTTAAGATGCCTTCTTACAAATTTGGAAGGAAAATACTTCATTCTAGAGCTATGATGCAAAACAGCATTTCCAAGCTGCAATGCCTGAAAGATATCCCAAGGACTACAGATTCTGTCTCCCCTCAGCCTTGGAAGCGTGCCTATCATCTCATAAGAGTATGCAAGGTATCTTGTATCACCTCCTGAAGTTTTCAGGATCAGACAACTTGCAAAATAAAGATACACTCCCCTCCTCATAAGTACAAGAAGCAAACAAAGCATTTTAGGAGACTGGAATACTTCCACTTAGATAAATTCCTGTATTATCTTAAAACTCTCTTAGAAATACCTTCCAAAAATATCACTGGGGTTTTTGCAGTAACAAATTTAAAGAATATTAAAATCTGAAAGCACATCTGAAAAAGCAGTCTGAAATTGTTTGCAATTTCTTGGGGAAAAGAAAAGGTATTATACACAAGCGCTGCAAAAAATGCTGCCTGTGCATTTAAGCCCAATCAGAACTCATTGCTCAAGACCACACAAGCTCCACGGAAACCTGACAACGCTTTATTTCACCCAGAAACCAAGCCAACAAAACAACAACAACAACAAAACCACACACACACAAAAAAACACCATAAAGCTCTGCCGTTTAGGCAGTCCACCTAGAAACAGCATCAAGTAATATCCACCTAACAACTCCTCAGAGACAAGACTGAAGGTGGCAGCCCAGCACAGCAGCGCTTGCCAGACGAGAAGAGCTGCTCCAGGAGAGTAAAGCGACACTGCGACACACCTGCCTCGCTGCTTGCCTGTATGGTGCTTTGCATGACCATGCCTAACACACAACAAAAAAGCTACCAGAATACGGCAGCAACTGAAAAATGACACAGGGTGAAGCCAGTCCCTGTAAAGCCAACCCTCCCCGCCCCCAAGGAGGCGCCTACCGAAAGTGATGCGTTAAGATGCTTGCAATTACCTTGGCAAACTCCTTCCTCTCACACAGGCTTTCTAACAGGGCCTTTGCCCTCCCGGCTGTAAAAACCAGGGTTATCCGAGAAGAAACACCCCGAACACCCCAGCAACGGCCCTACAGCAAGCGCCTGCTACCCACGGGGCCGCCGCACAGAAGCCCACATCGGAGGACCGGCTGCTCCCAGGCGAGGGGGAGGGAAAGTGGCGCCAACCCCGCCACGGCCGGTCCCCATAGTCAGTGAGAGAGACGGCCGCGGCCCCCGCTAAAACCCAGCCCGCTGCCCTTCCCTAAGCAACCAGGGACGGCGTCCGCCCGCCCCCGCCTCACCGGCCGCGCTGCCCCGCAGCCGCTCGGGGACGCCCCGCAGGTCTCCGTGCAACCCCCGGAAGATCTCGTGCAGCCGCTCTAGGTGCTCCGAGGACGCGGAGCCACGGCCCGCCATGACAGACAGCCGCCTCCCACCACGCTCGGCTGCCGCTCCCCGCTAGCCCTTCGCCTGCCTGCCGAGGCACTTCCGCCATCTGCGGCGGCGTGGGCCTCCCCCCGCGCAACCGGGCGCCCGCAGCGCCGCCCAACCGCAAAACCGGCCCGAGGCGTCGACAGCGCGGCCAGCCCGCCGCCGCCTGCTCCCCAGGGGACCGGGCCGCCACACATCTTGCGACGGGGCTGCCGTTTGTGCCGAAGTGCATCAGGCGCTGTCCCAGACTGCCGCAGGGAGGGAACTGTGGCCCCGGGGGCGCACTGCCTGCCGGGTGGTGTAGTCTTCCCGGGGACAGGCAGCAGCGCCAGTCCCGCCGGCACCGCGCGGGGCGCTCGGCAGCCGCCGTCGGGGTCGGTGCACGGCTCCGAGAAGGTGGGGAGCAAAGAGGCAAAGCCACCAGCTGCCCCCTGCCGTTTGGGTTTTTTTGCCGTCAGATGAAGGTGAGTGAGCACTGCCGCACGCAGCGCCGTGTTTGCCCCAGCCCTCGGCGTGTGTTCACGTATAGAATCACAGCCAGCAGGGGGGACCTCAGGGGACCGTCTAGTCCAACCCCCCTGCCAAAGCAGGTTCGTCTAGATAGCCTTGCACAGGAACGCGTCCAGGTGGGTTTGGAATCTCTCCACAGAAGACTCCACAACCTCTCTGTGGAGCCTGGTCCAGTGCTCTGGCACCGTCAAAGTAAAGAAGTTCTTTATGTTTATGTGGAAATTTATGTGTTGTAGTTTGTGCCCATTGCCCCTTGCCCTTGTCCTGTCACTGGGCACCCCTGAGAAGAGTCTGGTTCCATCCTCTTGACACCCACCCTTTAGATATTGAAAAGCATTGATAAGATCCCCTCTCAGTCTTCTCCAGGCCCAGGTCTCTTAGTCTCTCTTCCTAAGTTCCCTCATCATCTTCATAGCCCTCTATGGTTTTTGTCTGTCTTGAACTGGGGAGCCCAGATCTGGATGTAATACACCAGATGTGGCCTCACTACGGCAGAGTGGAGGAGTAGGACAACCTCCCTTGACTTGCTGGTCAAAGTCTTCCTAATACATCCACTTACGGAAATTATTAGGTTGAAAAAGATCTCGATCATCAAGTCCAGCTGTTAACCTATGAAGTCCATCATTAAATCATGTCCCTCAGCACCACATCTTTTAAATACTTCCAGCGATGGTGACTTGACCTCTTCCCTGGGCAGCCCGTTCCAGGGCTGACAACCCTTTCAGTGAAGAAATGTTTCCTAATATCCAGCTTAAACCTCCCTTGGTTCTGCCTGGGGCCATTTCCTCTCGTCCTATGGTTACTTGTGTACACTCCATACATTTTGATAGGGTTGATACCACAAACTTTGGCATGAGGTTATGAAAATGTGTGTTGAAAAGCCTTTCCGGACAGCCTCCTCACAGCTTCATGGGCTCGTTAATTGCGCTGTGCCGTTAACACCGGCAGTTTCAGGTTGTTCTCGAGAGCCCCTTCAGAGCCGTGTGCTGCCCGGAGGAAAAGCCAGCAGGAGAAAAGAGCCGGCAGGGAGCAGGCCCTCCGGGTTGCTGCTGCGAGAGGGCTGAGGGCAGGTGGCGCAGCCGGGGATGGAGGTCAGCTGTACCTGAGCGAAGGGGGGCGCGGCTGAGGCGGGCAGGGGCCGGGCCGAAGCGGATGGGGGCCGGGCCGAAGCGGGCGCGGTGGGCGCGGCCGAGCGGCGGCAGTGAGCATGGAGCGGGCGACGGCGATGTTCACCTGCTGGGGAGCCGCGCTGGGAGCTGCCGTTTCCGTTCCCGTTCTCCTTTATGTGGCAGCACCCTACATCAGGTGCGTCTTACCGAGCGCGGCTCTGGCTTTTCGCGCGTATGCGGGTATCGGCGGCGGCCTCCGCCCCGCGGTGCTGCGGATGGAGCCGGTGTGCGCCGCGCCTCAGAGCGGCCGGGTCTCCCCGTTTGTTTGAGGGGAGTACGAGTAGAAGGGGTTCCTTTTGTGCAGTCCGCGCTCCTGCGGCTCCAGCGCCTCAGGAACGCTACTGCACTAGAGAAGGCGCGGAGCGCTTCTGGGACTGGGTTGAGCACTGGCACCGTCGCGCAGCTCGGTGGCGTCCTGCGGTATCCGACAGCCCGGACCCGGCTCTGGGGTCAGGGCCGGGGCCGGCGGGTCTGGCAGAGGGGCCGCCGTCGTAATGGGATTCCCGCGGGGAGGGGCCCGCGTTCTCCTCACGGTGCCGCGGCGGAGCCCATTGGCCGAATCTCCGGAGGTGACGGCGGCAGCCAATGGCAGCCGTGGCCTCACTCGGCGCTGGGGAGGGGCCGGGGGCGCTGGTTGTAAAGCGGGGGCGCTGGACAGCGAATGGAGACCTGAGCTGGGGTCCGATCGCGACTGGGTCGTGATAAGCCTCTTCAGGCAACGATGCCCGTGACTCTCCGGAGCTTGGCGCGCTGCGGTCAGCCCAGCCGAGGGGGCTAAACCTTGGGCGCTGAGTCCCCTAAGGCGGGAAGCTGCCCTCCGGCCTGGGCCGTGACCGAGGCCACCCTCTCTTGCAGGAGGTATGTCGCTGGAGGACAGTGCAAGTCCACAGCTAAGCTGGAGGGGAAAGTGGTGGTCATCACAGGAGCCAACACGGGCATCGGGAAGGAGACAGCCAGAGACCTTGCACGAAGAGGCAAGTCACCCACAGGCACCCATGCAGCTCATGTGCCTCTGCGGGCTTGTGGTCCATTTCTGGTATCTAAGGGAGGTTTACAGTTAAGTGAGTTAGGTTCCAAAGTTATTTCAGACACGCCTGAGTGTTGCTCCTCCAGATGTCGTAACCACTGGGGTGCAAGTCTCAGGTAGTGATAGGACCAGAGGGAATGGAACGAAGCTGGAGGTGGGGAGATTCAGGGTGGATGTGAGGAGGAAGCTCTTCACCCTGAGAGTGGTGAAGCCCTGGAATGAGTTGTACAGGGAGGTGGTTGAGGCCCCGTCCTTGAAGTGTTTAAGAGCAGGCTGGATGAGACTCTGGCCAGTCTGATCTAGTGTGAGGTGTCCCTGCCCGTGGCAGGGGGGTTGGAACTAAATGATCCTTCCAACCCTGACTGATTACTATGATACTACTATGATACTATATAGTTTCAGTGCTCAAACTCCAAAAATGAGTCTTGTGACAGGAAGATGCTCTGCACTGCAGCTCTTTTGGGAGAACTGGGGAAGTTCCTGCTCTCTGGGCTCTGCTTGTATGAAGCTGGGAAATCAGAATCATAGCATGGTTCGGGTTGGAAGAGATCTTAAAGGTCATCTAGTTCCAGCACCCCTACCACGGGCAGGGGCATCTTCCACTGAAACTTGGAACCACAGCTGTGTGTTGTAGTTATTCATGTTTCAAGCTAATTTGGTTTAAGTGCTTAAAGAAGAAGAAGATTAAACTACCTATTCACAATCCATTTAGAAATTACTCTGGATGGAATTCAAATAACTTCATGTATTCCTGGCTTGACATTCCTGTTACAGGGGCTGATACACATATATCATACCAATGCTGTGGTACATACTCCTGACATGAGAGAACCTGTGCAGATGCACTTCAGATGTGCATTTTTCTGGTCCAAAACCAGCTTTGGGCTGGATTGGAGCTAACAATGTAGTAAGAAAGGCTTTGTCCCTCCCAGCTGCTCCACTGACTGATGCCCATTCCCTCAAGGAAAAAATAAGTTGCATGTAAGCACTGTGCTTGGTTGGCCTGCTTGCCATGTCTTTGACGATCCAGTGTGCTCCCCTGATCTCAGCTTCTGTTCCTCTTGTTTTGCCCCTTGCAGGTGCTAGGGTGATCATCGCTTGCAGAGACATAGTGAAGGCAGAGGCTGCAGCCAGTGAAATACGAGCTGACACAGGGAACCAGGAAGTCATTGTGAAAAAACTGGACTTGGCTGATACGAAATCCATCCGAGAGTTTGCTGAGAAATTTCTAGCAGGTATGGCTTCTAGATCCTTCTTTTCAGTGAGAATATTTTACCAAGTACTGCTCACTGCTCTTCTGGCAAATGCCACATCCCTGACCTGGATATCCCTGTACCATGCTGGGTACTGTGGTTCACAGCAAGGGCTTGCCAGAGGCCGTGAGCTAGTTTGTGGTAGGAGATTTATCCATATTTTATTGAGGTGATGTGGCTGCAACTCAGGCATGGGATTTTTTGGTGGAGTTGTGCTACCTTCTTGTCTGTCTTTGGTCTCTGTTGCCTTGTTTAAGGATGTCTGTTGTTTCTTGCAGAGGAGAAGGAACTCCATATTCTTATTAATAATGCTGGGGTAATGTTATGCCCTTACTCCAAGACTGCTGATGGCTTTGAGATGCATCTGGGAGTCAATCATCTTGGTAAGGTCTCATCCTTCCTTCTTGGGACAGTAGGGAAGGCTGGAATTAGAGTTCTGGAGATGCCCTGCAATGTATTTGCTTATCATGGATCCTGTTTAAGGATCTGTACACATTACCTGGAACACTTGAATTGCATGACAGCTCCAGCTTCTTGAAGCTGAGGAGCAGAATTAATGGCCCCCCAAAAGTTTAGCCATTGATTCAGGAAGGTCTTCTTTTCCCTGGACTTGATGGCAGCAGTAGGCTGTAACAGGTAAGTAATACATTGGAAGTACGTTGACATTCCAGAGGGGAAGCCCTCCAGAGAAGGCTGATGGCTCCTTTTCACCACTAGGTCATTTTCTCTTGACCTTCCTGTTGCTGGAGCGCCTGAAGCAGTCTGCCCCAGCTCGGATCGTGAATGTGTCCTCGCTGGCGCATCACGGAGGCCGCATCCGCTTCCACGATCTGCATGGTGAGAAGAGCTACCATCGAGGCCTCGCCTACTGCCACAGCAAGCTGGCCAACGTGCTCTTCACCCGCGAGCTGGCGCGGCGGCTGCAAGGCAAGTCCTCGACCGCAGGGGAGCGCTTTCCTACACCATGGACGAGGAGAGTGGATTGAAGAAATGGTTTGAGGCAAGGGCCAATGACAGCTTTTTGCAGTAAGAAAATATCTCCTGTCTGTGGAACCAGGAGTCCTAAAACATGAATAGTCTTTACAGCAACAGGGCAGAGTTGTATGCATGGCAGTATGCCAGTAGCCTGGCACAGTTGAATGCATGTCATTTTCCTCTGGTACTTGTCAAAAGCTAGTAGTGTTCACACAGACAATTGTGGTTTGCAGGTGGGAGATGAAAAAACTGAAGGAGCTGAACTAGAATTGCAGTTTCCAATAGAAAACCTAATGCATGCTGGGCTGCCTTAAATATTGGTGGCCTGTAGAACAGAAGCATAGGACTAGACATTACCTCTTACGACACATCTGTCACAGCCTTGTCATTCAGTCTTTTTCATAAACTGAAGTAGTATTTCATTAAAGCAGAAGCAGTGTCTTGTCTAGGAAATGAGTATTACAGAAAAGCAAAAGAAGCTAGTGTTCTAGAAGCCTGATGGCTGCTGCTGCTGGTTTAGTACCTAGGCCCTCTAGCACATTGTTCTGTAGATTGTGTGTAGTGACTGCAGTGTTTGGAAGGGAGTGGGGGGGTGCTCTAGCAAGCATTAACTACGGAGATCTTCACTTATGCTCCCTGTATCCATGCCTGGACTCCTTCTTTAAATTGTAGACTATCTGCAGGTAGAATTGAGGAGTGTATTACCCCTTTATTTTTTTCAAAGGCAGGTTAATGCATGCAGATTTGTACTGGACTACTTTCTTTTGCCATAGGCACTAAAGTCACAGCAAATGCTCTCCATCCTGGTTCTGTCTCTTCTGAGCTGGTCCGGCACTCATTTGTAATGACGTGGCTGTGGAAGATATTCTCATTCTTCTTGAAGACACCTGTGGAAGGAGCTCAGACCAGTATCTACTGTGCAGTAGCAGAAGAGCTGGACTCTGTGACAGGACAGTATTTCAGGTGGGTACAAACTGATGGAGTGATAATACTGTGGGAGGTAACCTCGTTGGCTGGAGAAAATTAAAGGGCTCACTAAGAAGCTGGCTGATAAGGTTGGGCATGGTAAAATTCTAGAGCATTACCCCTTCCAGTTCTGTTGCAGTGGTATCATGTTAGAAGAAATCCCTGACTTGTACAGGTGATCCTGCTCTGGACTGCATGATCTCTTGAGCTCCCTTCCAGCCCCTAACATTCTGTGATCACTGTATTCCAAGTGCAGGAATGGCTGTCACATGCTCAGAGCTTTAATCCTGATCTGCCTGAGACTTGAGCAAATCACTTTTTAGTAGAGCTGTTTAGTTAATTGAGGTCACTTGAGTCAGTCCTGTGAAGACTATTTTGGTTGTCTTTATAGTTTTCCCTGATGGGAGCAGAAGGGGTGTGTGCTTCCAGGGAGATGGGAGGGATGAAGGTACTCAGAGATGCTATTTTCAGGGCTGGCATGTGAGAAAACTTGATTTCCCAGTGTGACAGAGCCACCAGCTGGGAGGGAACTCCTGCTGGGATGCTTTTCACTCTGTCCTGTAAACTGTCAACTGTTGCTCCCCCTACAAACCCTTTTGTTCTTGACTCTTTTGCCATGCTCCAGGATCGTGCACAGTCATGCCTTTTCCCCTCACCAAGACTACAGTCCAAAGCAGTTCCAAGTCACTTTCATCCTAGATTTGAAGGCTGCCATTTGAGCATATTCATGTAGATGTGTCTGTCGGCTTCCCACAGGGCCTAGAGCAGTGTAATAATATTGGGAGGGTTTCTGGAAGTAAATGTGAAACTTGTGGGCAGTTTTTCCATATGGGAAAAATGCCTTTGCATCTTTGCAGAGCTTTCCTCTTCTGCTGTGTGAGCAGATTAGTCTCTGTAATGACTCTGCCTGATCTTCACTTGGGAGTTTATACTGTCTTAATCAGACTTCAATATATAAATAGAGATCTTAATCTTCCCTGGATGAGCATCTGTCCCAGGATATAAATGGAGCATTTCTGTGCTGGAATACAGAAAACCTCAGTGAATTTTTAATTCAGGAGTTTTGGACCTGGTGGGTAATGAACAGCTTCAACAGTAATTCAGTGTTTACATTAGTCTAGCCTAAAAGCCTTTTCACTTTCTGAGCACTAGAATATAGATGTTAAGAGAAGAATTTGCATGCCACAAGACAGGTGAAGTCTACCAGAGTCATTTCAGGAACAGGAGACTCTGCACTTGGAGCTTTAAGAACACTCAGCTGGATAGAAATCTTAGGAGGTGCAATTTCCTCTGTTCTCTTAAACTCACATGTTATTGCAGCATCTAGCATTACAGAGAAGAACACATGACCTCTCTTCTAGACAGGGTGCTGCCTGGTTGCAGGAGCTGAGAAGAAAGGAGCCACAGTTTGCAGCGTAATGGAACAAAGGATAACAGTACATGGTTATTACAGTACCATTATTCTGGGGCAGCTTTGCCTTTCATGCACTGGCAATATAGTGGGATAAACAGTTCAGAATGAAAGGTTGGATGAATGGATTTGCATTTTTTTGTACTGGATGCTAGAAAAGGAGCCCCTGCTGAAGCCTGGTCAGCCTTTATAAGCCCTTTTAGTGGTATTAATGAGAAAGTACACAGAGTAGTAGAGCATCTACAAGTTTCTTGAAGAGTTCAGACAAAAGATAGAGCTAGACTTGCTTTCCAGATCTTGGTGCCATTGGGGAAGATTGTTCACTAGCCAGCTGGGAAGAAAGATTTCTCAAGGTGGTTTAGCACCTACCCTTGCTTATTCAGTGGATAGCCCCTACCCTTCTTCAACTGGTCTTGAAGTTAACCTGATAAAAAACAACCCTCTTGCCTTAACACAGACATTTCAGTGTGCTAATGCAGATGAAGATCATTGACTCAAAGTGTTGTTCTTACAGTGATTGCCAGCCAGCATATGTATCACCACGGGGCCGGGATGATGAGACAGCAAAGAAGCTCTGGAGTGTGAGCTGTGAGCTCCTCCACATCCAGTGGGATTGAGCAGTGCAGACCTCAACTGTGCACCTGGCTGAGCCCAGCTATGCTTCTCCTGGGAAAAGCACTGCTGAGAGACCTCAAGACAAGAATGCTGATACTTGGCTGCTCTTATGCTGGCTTTATGGACATAAACTGATACAAATTACACTTAAGGGTCAAGATTTGTGAGCAACCAGTTCCCTTTCCTAGCTGGAGAGTTAGAGCTCTAAAGCAGGTAGCAGCCTTTGCTTGGTATCTCACACAACAGCCAGAGTCTGCTGTTCTTTGGCTTTAGATAGAACTGGAGGTTGCAGGCTTAGCTTTAGATTATGAAGTTAAAAGAGAATTACCTTCATGACCTAGGTTTTTCCTAACAGTGGTAGTAAAAACATAGGACTCTAAACTTATGCTCTGTGAGGTTATTTTCACAGTTCTTGCTATTTGAGCTGGCAGAGTGAAAGTACTAGATTGTCTGGCAATTACATGCACTACAGATGCTCTCAAGGACACAGAAACAGGTGCTGGCCTTTTTGTGCCAAGCAGTAGGTAAAGTTTTTAAATACAATCAATACCTTTTCTCTGTATTCATTATAAGAAGCTGGATCCTAGCCACTGGAGTACTTTGGCCCTGAATGCCCATTGATTTGCAGTAAGGTAACTGAGGGCTGGCCTCTCTTTTGAGAAGCCAGGTCTCAGCACAGGTGATGTGGAGGTTCAAAGCTGCAGGCAAGTTACCATATTTAAAAAAAATCAGCATCTCTCCTGTGAAGCACTGAGAAAAGGTGGCACAAATGTCACAATAAACTCCCCAGCTGCACTTTAAATGACTGTAGAACCTAGAAAAGAGAGCAGAATGAGTAAAGAACATCTCAACTGTGTTAAACAACGTTAAACTTCAGTTTTAAATGACAGCAAACCACCTAGAGCAATATAGCTGAAGCAGAGGTTGGAACTATCTTGATATTAAGGTCAAGTTAGCTACAGGACAAGAAAGTAAGACTTGCACAGAAATCCTTGTTTGTTTGTCTAGAAATTACTGGCCTTGACTGGCTGAGGCTGCAGCCTGACCTTGCCATCCCGTGCAGCTTGCCTTCCAAAAGGCAGCTGGGTCAGTTCACGTAGTGATGGGACTGCTCCCTTGGAACTCCAGTGCTGCTTTGTTGCAGATTGCTGGAGTGTGATCCATTATCACAAATTAGTTCTGAGAGAGTTAAGCAGCTAGAAAACAAGTGCCACAGCTCAGAGTCATCTTCTGAAGCTTTTGGGCCTGCCTATGAGCTGTGACCAACTGCCAGTTGTGGGAAACAAATGCTAATTTTGTGATTGATTCTTTCTACCTGGATGCTGTCTGTGCAGATCAGTCCTGTGCTACCTCTGAGCAATACTAAATAAAGCCATTTTCCTTTTGCAACAGGAGACTGCATCTTCCTTCAGGAATGGTGAATTGGTTTACTTGGTGTTGCTGTTTCCCCACACCTACCTTACCAAAGTAAAGAACTCACTTCGGGTGACATTTTAAAGTCTCTTTGTCTTTCTGCCTGTTTCTCTACTCTTTTTTTTTTTCTTTCTTCTTTGTACTTCGTCTTGCAGAGGAAACTAAAGCCACAACAGTGTAGCATTGCAGGCTTTGCCTGCTTTCTCTGCAGGCAGTTCTCAGACCTTGAAAGTGGCTTTCAAGAGCAATAGAAACCTTTTTTTAAAAAAGCAGGATGTCTCTCTAGGCTGCAATATCTTGTCATTGCCTGGCTGAGAGAGTCTGTTGATGTAACATAAAGCATGTAGTTACATGCTTCCATAGAGACACACTCGCTCTTTTTGACCTTGGCCAAGTAATTAATACCTTCTTCTAGGTTGATCTGTAAAATGAGGGAACTAAAGCTTATTTAGCTGTGTTAAAGGGAGGCTTGTAAGGGAGAGTTAGATTAACTCACAAAGCTCTCCACAGAGGATTACTGATCTGTGAGAGTACAGGTTATGAGGCTGAGCTAGCTACCAGGAGGACTTCTAAAGATGTGATGTTCCAGTTCATCTGAATGTTGAGGACTCTGTAGCAGAGAGAGAGTTTGCCACAACAGACCAGTTGTCCCCCTTCTAATTACTCTAAGCTCAGCCAAAAGCAAAATACGAACCTAGAGGAGATCCCCAGCTCTGCTGAGATAAAAGCAAACAAGATACATTAACAGAAGATATGTTAACAGTCATAATACTTTATTATCTTTTTTTCATTGTAAACAAACCTTGGTCATTAATAATAGAAGTTGGTTTTAACTGGCAGTTCTCACTCCCTTTTTGATGCTCAAGAATTCAGAGCCCCTGGATAATTGCACTATTCATGACACAAGGCAGTTAGTCAGGATCAAAAGTCCAGTTCTGCTGGTAAGAGAAAGATCCCTACATTTCCAGGTTAAGAACATCAAATTACAATGAATACCACATAAAGTGCATCAGGTACAGTGCAAAAAGGTCAGGAAGAAAGGCAGGTACAGAACTGCCTGGTCTACGTAGCACACTCCACTCTGTGCTCGCCGCAGCTGACAGAACTCGAGCAGAAAGGTAGACATTACATCAGTGCAGCTCTGGATACCCAACAAACTGTAAAAATCTCCTCATTAACAGAGGTTTGGAAATGGTCAAAGGCAGGGATAGTGTCACGTTTTAGGATTAGCCTAATGGTTGAAAGCTGATGGGAAGCTAGGTCAGTCTGGCCAGGAAAACAAAAGCAGCTTTCATTAGTACTGTTGGCTAACGAGATAATGCAAATCTGTGGTCAGAAGAGTTTGAAAGCTAAATGTGGGCATTTCTGACTGCTCTGCTCTCAGACATTTCTTGCCCTGCTCTAGTAAGCAGAGCTCCTCCAAAAGAGGCATTTGTATCAGTGGGGCACTGCTCATGAAATGCTAAAAGGAGATGGACCGAGCCCTTTCCATTACCATGGAAGTCTGTTGTGTCAGTACTGTGAGCTTGGCAATAGTGAAAACTCAGCCTTATTATTTTATGTACTGAAACCATTCACAGTTCCATTACACTTCAGAAAAGCTGTTTCTTTTGAAACAAATAAACCTTTAAACAACAAAAAAATTGAACTATTTTTCCTCACTTCATGTGCTGAAATACATGTAAATGGCAAACAAAAACTCTTGCTGAGGGCCTTGTCTCGATCTGTTTCTTTCTGAAGGTCCTACACTACTGTCTACTATTCTTCTGTCCATTTCTCATGTTCCAGTCATGGCTGCAGAGAAGCAGCCATCCCTTAAACAAAGCAATTACACAAAGACTTCTGCTTTTTTTCCATACAGCTGAGTCAACCTACCGCTTCCAGATCAGAGCCTGTCAATATAGTCTAGACAGTATGTCCAGTCAATAAAGATTTCATCAGGTGTTCTATTGATTAATTATTCAGGGATTGATTATTCTGTTAGGAAACAAATAACTCCCTGAGAGGGATGCAGACTGCCTGTTGGAAGTCTACCTCACCTTGCTCTCTCTCTATTTTCTGCAATATCTGATGAAAAACTGTCAACTGTACAGTGACAAAGCTGCATTGCAACCATTCAGCAAAGAGAGAGCCATGTGATTTTTCAACTAGTTTAAAGGATTATTTTCCCTTGGTACACCCTGTACAAGTTATGCCCTTTATAGCTTCATCCATCTAGTAAGGTCTCAATGCCACATGTATTGGCACACATCAGACAGTGTGACTGGTAAGCAGAAATCTACCATGACAGATCTGTCCTTGCCTTTTGGAATGAACTAAAGAAACTGGGCACACTGTAACAGTGGGGAAGTGGGGGAAAAAGAAAAAGCAACCCACAAAATTGTAGCAATGGTTTGTGGAGACACTTGAAAAAACCTTTCTGAATTTCATTCTTTGTAAAAGATCTCTCCAATCTTGGAAGAGTTTACAGGAAACTCATAAATACAAAAAGTTTTATACTCCAGGCTACACAGAGATGACAGAAAAATCTTCCTCAATTCAATAGAGGTTTTCTGGATTAAAAAAAAAAAGAGTCAAAAACCAGAGTAAAGTTCATCTTCTTTCAAAAGAAAAACACCCAAACCAAACCAGACACAGAAGTGCTCTTTTCCATATGCCTGAATTCTTGCTTGTTCAGTTTGAAACTGCATCCCTCCCCCCAGAAAAGATAGCCAAAAAACACCCTGAGGTAGTGACTGTTTGTCAAAATACAGGACTGGCACTTGTAATTTAGTTCCTTGCCAAACACCAGAGGCATGTGAGCAGCGTCCATTTGCCACCAACACCAGTCAAGAGACTTCCATTTTACCGAGAGACTGCTGAACCACACAGCCTGTGAGCTGTCTTGGAGCCTTCCCCTTCTGTATGATGGTGAATCTCGATTACTTGTTACTTTCTTGTGCCCTGGGGAAGCCGATTTCTCATTTTGGGCTGGTGCACTGAGAGCCACTGGGCACAGATGGCCTTCACAACATGATCTCCGCTGTTCTCAGCCAGCTGTCGCACGTGCTGGACCAGCTGCACTGCTCTGGTCTTCTCCTGTCTCACCGAGACGAGATAGGCCGAACGCAGCTTGTTGCACATCACATAGGCCTGGATCTGAAGCAGAAGAGGCAGTTACAACATGGTTAGAAAGCTGCAGTAAACAAACAGGACAAGCTTAAGCAAGGATTCACTGCAAATACCTAGTTCAGACACGTGTGGTACAAGGTAGTGGCAATATATTAGGAAGCAGAGTATGGCATGGAGTAGATGCCAATGTAATACTTGGAGCGACAGCTTTATTTTATCAAGTTTGTCTGTTGTGAAAACTTCCTTACTGTATCTCCATGGAATTAGCATCAGGAATCCTATCTTGCTCTCTAATTTACCATATCCTCAGCAAAGAGTCTAAACCAGCCACCATTTTCCACAGCTCCCATCTTTCAGTGATAGATCTTACATAAAGGCAGAACGAGAAGCCATTTTTCGGTCTACATACAAGAGTTTGTCAGTCAGAGCAGGACAGAGGACAGTCACAGCTCCTAAGGTTTGATCCCCAGCTATGTCACTCAGGCTCTACAACAATCTACTGATGCTGAGGCATAGCCTCTTCACCTATAGAAATATGCATCATAAAAATATCCTCATATACCTATCTGTGACTTCGCAGTGGCTTGGCTGGCTGGTATGAAAGCTAACGAAGAAACCATGCAGTGCAGGCCTTGCTTCTCTCAAAAAAACCCCAACCTACCAAACCAAAAAACCCTCAACCTTTTGGAGAAGTTTTATTATTTAACTCAGTCTCAACAGTAATAGTATAATCCTGAAACAGTCAGCTGGAATGGCCATCTTGGAGGTATGTTGATCCTCATGAGCTGTGTGCCATTACAAGAAGCTTACATGTACCTAGGGGAGCAGCTGGACAACAAAACCAACAAACCCACCAATGCACCTCTCTGAAACACTTTCCCTCCCACTGTCACAAATTCTCAACTCTCATTCTGAGGACTGTCAAGGAACTAATAGTCATAATGACATCAGACCTGTACCTTCATGTCACAGCTCTACAGTTACAAACACCACAGCCTTGAGGAATTCACTGTGATTTCTACAGTCTAGGTAGTGGCCTTCAAAGCTTTGGCTTGAGGATGAGAGAGAAGATAGTGAAAGAGAATCTTGGACTGCAGACCAAGACTGAGCTGTTCCTGCAAGAGAGTTCCTCTACTGTACTTTCATTTACCTTGTTTTCATCACTGTCCATGTCCTGAATCAGATTATCAAGATCCTGTATCCAAAGAAAGGAAAAAATGTTCACACTTGGAGTGACTGTAGTTTGCAAACCTTTACCTCATCAGGAACCAAACTCCTGCACAGAGATCACAGCTAGGAGGTTACATTGTCCCAACAGCAAGTGTTGCAGATGTAGCAAATAGAACGCCCAATTCCTCTCTTTACTGCAGCTTCCCCTGCCTGCCACGTGTGCAGGGTATCCCTAGAGAACACCATGAGCCTGCGAGGCACCCCATGGACATGGCTCCTATTGCATGATATGAACTTGTAGGTTCTCTGCATCTCAGCAGGAGTTGGCCCTGTGACCCATCCTGGCCCAAGGGGTGGACTGGGTCCCCTAGCCTGATTAGTAGAACTTCACTGAGGACATCTCCTTCCATCACTGGGATGAAGACATTGTTAGGGCAAAGGAAATCTTCAAATTGTTTCCCATAGAGGCAGCAGATTTTTACCTCCACACATCCTCTGCATGAGCCAGGGAAGCCTCACTAAACCAGCACCTCTCACCCCAGAAAGGAGCATTTAGCAGGATTCTGTGAAGCAGAGATTCTCTCTCCACCATGGATACTCATTTGGGAATTGCAGGGCAGGAGCATGCTACAGCTACTTATTGGCTCCTCTCAGAGTAACTTGTGTAAGGCAAAGCACACACTCCCACCTTTAGACAATGTATGTAGTACGAAGTCAGAAGGACTCACTGACAGACCAGCACAGGCACCAGAGGATGGTTTCCACATGGCCTCCATTGTCTGTTTCACTTTAAAAGGGGCACATTGAAGGATAGAATTACCTCAGCAGGAATATTCTTGAACTCATTTAGACAGTTTAGGATTATGTTATCTCCATCATTTTTTGCTGCAGCTCCAGATTCATTGACACACTTGAGGAGCTGCCGGATCTCACTGTACTTCTGCTGCTTCACTAGCTGCTTGGCCACTTTGCTGTACACCTCTGTAGCCTCCAGCTGGAAGTCCTAGAGGTAGTTGGAACATGAGAGTAACATGTTAAACGTTCTCAGAAGGTTCTCTCACAAGTAGTCTATACAACTGAGATAATCTCCTCAGAGGACAATGTATCACACCATGTTCCAAAAAGTTTTGGGGGCCTCATTTCCCAGTCATTACTGCTCAGGACTTGCTTATAGATTTTCTATAATCAGACTGGTTAAATTCAATTTTACTGGAGAATAAGAGCACTGATAGTGTCTCCTTTTCAGGAGTGGTGAAACACCAGTTTGATTTCTTCTGGCAAAAGATTTTTCATAGGTCCCTACCCACTTCTTCCTCACTTAGCAAGCTCCCACTATATTCCTCCAGCCACCCCACCAGCAGTACACCTTTTGTGTACCCCAAGAAATTGACCATCATACACATCCCACATAAAGGGAGAGATGATAAAAGCTGTGGACTGATCCTGCCACAAATAAGGAAAAAGAAAAGGAAGAAAGAAAAAAAGAAGACGACAACAGAAGTGATGCTAAGCACCTCAACTTCTACCCATACATGAGGAAGGAGAGGTCTCCAGAGATTTTCCAGTTAATTACTTTTCCTCTCTCAGCTAGGACAACAGTACAGAGACAGTCCTGGCACTGTGTCTGCATGGCTATCATGAACTGCAGGGAGTTACCAAGTCAGAGTTCTCAACTCACATCTGATTGTGTTTTGCCACAGGTAAGTTACTGAAGGGAAAAGGCACAGCCAAGGAAAAGCTGTACTTTATTCCCTCATAGGACCCAGTTAGTCTGGAAGTGTCCTGCCGAAGCAGAGTCTTCATTTCTTCACCAAGCTTGCTCTGCATACATGGACATTTGATACTTGAAACAAGAGGCTGGTTGGGGATTTTTAATTAAAAGACATTAAAAAAAAGAAAAAAGTCTTTTGCTTGAACAACAGCTGCTTGCAGGAGTTATTTTTGAAATAATAGTACTTGCTATATCAAGTTTCTCCATACCTGAAGGACTCTAAAGGCAATTCCAAACCCCTCCTCGATGTTTTTGCCTTCCAACATGACCTGACAAGAGAGGCACAGACAAGTCTGGGGATGCACATTCGTTTTTCATCACATACAGTTAAACAAAGATGCATTTCCACATTTTGCCCAGAGATCAAAACACAATGCATTACTTCAAGAGAACACAGCACCACTCCAACAAGCAGAGCAAACATCAGGTCTGTTGTCACAAGCCAGTTCCCTGTGGGACACAGGGCAAATTGTAGACGGAGTGGAGTTGAACGTCAAGAAGGGTTAGAATAACAGCAGTTATTTGCCTTGCCTCTAAACACAATAGGAAGTATAGTCAAAATGTATTTGTATTTGGGGTCCCCTGGCTCTGAAAAGTTGGAGCCTTGAGGAGAGGAGCTCCAACTTCTCATGCATTCTCCACTACTCTGAGACATTTTTCATAAATGGAAGGTTGCACACATGTACAAGCAACCTGCCCATGAAAAATACAAGACGCTGCTCCAACCATCCAATGTTTCAACCTGTGTACAAAGTAGTATTGCTGGTGAAAAATAAGAGGTGTGTTTGAAATAACAGTAAGTACCTTGCAAGCAACATCCATTTTCATGTTATTGTTTCCAAAGAGTGTGGGCAAGGAGGAACCTGTCATTTGAGAAGTTCCTGAGCTCTCGCATCGATGCAGGAACTTGGTTACTTCCATTTGCAGATCAACTGTATTGATGTGCCTACATAAGAGGAAAAGTTGCAACTTTATTTTTAAACAGAGAAAGTGTCAATTATTTGTGTGAACTTACTAATTTCTTGAACATAAAAACTACTTCAGCTACATTTTGACTTTGTCTTCTGCACAGCCAAGTCTGCAGCAATGAGACACTTCTCAGATCTGTGCACTTAACATGCATCACAAGCTGAAGGTGAGCACTCATTCGCGTTATTTTAAAGAACTGAGACAGAGAATCACATTCCAAATACCTGTTCCCTCTTTTCCATCTCATCACACACAAAGCCCAAGTACAAGAGTGATTTGGCTACATTTACATTTCAACTTTTGAATACAGTGACTCAGTTATGTCTGACACTATAATTTGTACATAGTTGGGATGTTGTGAGTTAACCCTTGCAGGCAGCTAAGCACCACAAAGCTGCTTGCTTTGTGGAGAGGAAAGAAGCGGATTGATATATAGCTGTTTGTGCACTGTAGGGTTTTTGTTTGTTGTTTAAATTAAAGGAAGAGAGATGACACATATTTTTAGCAGAAACAATTGCTCATCTCCTGGGTTGAATTGCTGGGGGAAAAGGTAATGAGAATCCTATACTTGCAACCACATAAATGTCAGATTTGGGTCAGGCAGAGCTAGCATGTGTTAGCTAAAACAAATTTAAATACAACTACTGAAGAAACCCTGAATCACCCCTTTCCTATACCTCAGCTTCTTGTTTATAGATACCTTGAAACATCTGTAGCAGACATTTTCTTCCGAAAAGTGAATGTCATTTTTTTCCTTCCTGAACTCCTTGAGACCTCCTGCAGATAGACTTTGAGATGGTCCTTGATCTTTAGAAGCCATGTCTGTTTGCCTCCCAGTTCAGTGTAGGACTTTGCTCCATGAGTGAAAAATCTAATGCAGGTCATGGCAGCACGAACATGATCCTAGAAGAAATATACTGAACACTAAGACAGCCCAAAGTACACCACCCTCACTAATCATTGTCTGCACTGAAGTGCTCATGCAAAGCAGGCAGTGCTCTGTTTTCTTTAAAACAGTAGTTAAGAGACTGAAATGTGCCAGATTCATGACAGACACACATCAGGTCAGCTTCAGTCAGGCTCAGGCCTTCCTATCTGTTTCTCAGAACTGGAAAATAGGAAAAAATACACCTTTGCATCATGCAGATTTAAACCAAAGTGAATAACCAAAAGACTGACAGCATTCAACATCTCACTGAAGGAGATGGCACTGACCCTCATCTTACCTTCATGAACTGTTGCAGCTCATACAGAATATGGTAGTAATTCTTTCTCTGTAAGTATTTGCAGGCTGCAATCAAGTAGACTCCCCAGCTCTCCAGTCCTGGATCAATGGTTTCCAGTAAGTTCTCCAACATATGCAATTTTCCACTTTCATAACTTGGAATGAAGATGCCTTCAATGAACACTTCTGATGGGGACTCCTACACAAACATCAGAAGGGCAGCATAAAGCAAAGCCACTGTGGTGTGCTGATTTTCATTACATAACAAAGAAGTGTTAAGTGACAGAGATCATTAAATTAATCATTCCAGTTGGAAGGGATCTCTGGAGGTCATCTGGTTCAAACACCCCCTCAAAGAATTGTTCTGGGCCTGACTAGTCAAGTTCTGAGCATGACAAAAATACAATGATTCAGCAGCCTTTCCAGGGTCCAGGTCCTCCCATGTCTGAATAGTCTCACTGCAGAAAATCTCCTTTCTTTATATTCAGCTGGAATTTCCCCTTGCTCCACACAATGTCTACTGTTTCCTACCCTAATACTGTGCACATGTGGGAGAAACCTGGAGCTCTCTTTCCTGTAATCATGTACTTGGTAGCATGTAGCTCTCCTTTTGCCTTCTCTTCTTCAAGCCGAAAACACCTAGCTGTATTGCTCTCCTCATATAGCATGTGCTTTAAGAGCACTAGCTACTTTGCTGGCCTTCCACTTTGACAAGTTCTATTTTCTACTAGGGACTCCAAAACTGGGTACAGTAGTGCAGTTGAAACCTCACAGGTAGTGAGCTGAGAGGCATTTTTTTACTTCATTTGACCTCCTGACTCTTGTCTCACAAATGCAGCCTCACATATTAATGTTACCATGGAAAGGAGCACGTGTGACAACCTGGCCACTGTTTCAGTACAACAGGGAAGAGAGATTAAACACAAGATGTAAAGATCAGTTATTTTTTTCATGACACTGAATTCTCATCAGATAGTTCACATAACAACATTTAGGACCTCAGAAAACACCTGTACAGAAGAACACCCAGAACACTGCACGATAGTCACTGCAATCTTAAACTGGCCTTGAAGTCCTCTTGGAAATTTGAAAAATCACTGTTTAGGGGAAGGCAAATGAGATTCATTCCTTACCTTATTTAACAAGTGAAGCAGTGCCTCTCTCATGCAGTCATGCCTCATGTAAAAGCTTATTATTGCCAGATTAGTGCCATAACTATGCAAATAGAACAAGCACTCTTGATAGTAGCTGTTGTGTTGTATCTTCCCCTCACACATCATCTCCAGAGAGAGACTTCTCGTTCTCAGGGTTGTTTCAAGTTCCCTCAGTGTGGCAAAATAATCATCATCCTGTTGTTAAAATGGAGTCAACAATAGATGATGAGCAAGAGGAGAACTTTCTTTTCACTTGGATCTTGTCATTCAGCCCTGAAGCATTTCTGTTAATGTTATTTTTTAAAAACAGACAGAATGATAGAATGGTTTGGGTTAGGAGAGACCTTAAAGTTCATCTAGTTCCAGCCCCACCTTCCACAGGCAGGGACATGTTCCACTAGATCAAGTTGCTCAAAGTCCCATCCAACCTGGCCTTGGAGAAAATGTTGCTTTGGAGGGGTGAGAATTCAGTAATGCTTTTTATTAACTCCAGGCTGCAACTCTGCTCTCAACCTGAATGCTGCTGTAGCCAGCATGACTGTCCTGGGACAGAGAGGAGACTTATTTAAATACAGTTTCCTGTCAACAGTTACTTCAATAACCAAATTCAAATGGGCTTTTTTATTCTGCTAAAATATGTACTACTGAGAGGGCTCTTATCATTATAATTCTGCAGTCATTTAATACTAGATGTTGGGGTTTGGTACCTCATCAGAACTCGCAGAACTAACCCTAAACTGTGTAATAGTCCTTTTTGACAAGCAAAGGAGAGTGGGACAGCATTTGTAGATTCTTTGAGTTCCTCCCAAGTTATTTTCAGTAGCACAACAGCATCACTGCAGCATCACAACATATTGTTGGGGTTGAGTTTAGTTTCCTCAGAGTGTAGCAATAACATGTTAACCAGTACAACTTCTTTCCCCTTGTCCTGGTTTTGGCTGGGACAGTGATAATTTTCTTCCTAAGCAAGTGATACTGGTAGCTGGTGTTTTGGATTTAGTGTGAGAATAATGCTGAAAGCCCACTGATGTTTTAGTTGTTGCTAAGTAGTGCTTATCCTTAGTTAAGGACTTTTCAGTTTCCCATGCTCTGCCAGCGAGCAGATGCGCAAGAAGCTGAGAGGGGTCACAGCCAGGACAGCTGACCCCAACTAGCCAAAGGGATATTCCACACCACAGAACATTATGCTCAGTGCATAAACTGGGAGGGAGCAGACAGCTCCGAGATGCTTAGTTTCCAGCTGGGGTTAAACCATGACACCCTTCTGCTAAGCACGCCCCAAAATCCTATGCTCTGGTTCTCAGCCAACAACCCACCGTCACCAAACATCTCAACAATAATCAGTTTACAATATGCAACCATGAGAAGAGAAGGAAAAAACCCAAACACCTGATACAGTAGCATGCTTTGCTATAAGATGTGCATTAAAACACTGCGGAGCAGAAGACTCTTACCGCAATGAGTATGGGCTTCACTGTGGACTCCAGATACTGTATCACATCCTGGACCAGCCTTGAACCCTGGCTCAGCTGGTTTAGATCCATAGGTGGCTTTAAACATCGGTTAAACTTCTCTCTTGCTGAACTTAAATTTCCAGCTTTAAGGCAAGCCATGCCCCAGGCATGCCACGCGCCGCCTGGATCCAAGCCAGATTTTGTAGAAACCTAAACTCATAGAATAGAATAGAATAGGATAGGATCGAATAGAATAGGATAGGATTGAATAGAATGGAATAGAATAGAATCAGTAAGGTTGGAAAAGACCTCAAAGATCATCAAGTCCAACCTGTCACCCAAGACCTTATGACTACTAAACCACGGCACCTAGTGCCACATCCAATCCCTTTTTGAACACCTCCAGGGATGGTGACTCCACCACCTCCCTGGGCAGCACATTCCAATGGCTAACAACTCTCTCTGTGAAGAACTTACTCTTCACCTCGAGCCTCAACTTCCCCTGGTGCAGTTTGAGATTCAAAATCATTTGTCAGTATTCCAACACAGTCCTAGCCTGGAGAACAGGAAAACCTGACTTAACACATAGCCTGATCATGACCTTTCACTTCCTAGAGCAGCTTTCCCATTAGAAATAAAACAAAACATAAAAAACCTCCTGATTGTTTCTGTATTACTGGTGCAATATACCAACCACCCAAACATCCACAACATCCAAATGAGGAAATATTTTTGTTGTACAAGTTTAAGACATTGATTTATCTGGGAAATTTCAGTTCAGCGGTTCTAAAACTCAGGACATTTTCACATCTGCTTATCTACAGCAGAGGATTTTTACAGAGCAGAACTCATCAGATTTGTGGTTTAATTAAAAAAACCACAAGGCTTCAAAAGATGCTTCACAAACTGCCACCAGACCAGCTGCCTTTAAGTGTGAACTAATCAAACTGATTTTATTCTAACAAGGCCTCCACTACTGCTGTTTATAACCCCTCAAAAATCCTTATCTGTTTACAGCATCATTATCCTGCTCTTAAATAACTGCAATGCCACAAACTGGAGCTTCATGAAATCCTGGGAGCAGGGGAAAGAGAGAAGATGATGAATCACACCAGATGAGCACCAATAGATTTGCCAGCATTGCTGATTTTCAAGTCAATGCTTGGGATGTGTGCCCTACTAGTCTCTGCTATGGGATTATAGACAAGTTAAATCAAATGTACAGGCTTCAGATAAGGTCCTGCCACAAAGGATCACAGTATCACCAAGGTTGGAAGAGACCTCAAAGATCATCAAGTCCAACCTGTCACCACAGACCTCATGACTAGACCATGGCACCAAGTGCCACATCCAGTCCCCTCTTGAACACCTCCAGGGATGGTGACTCCACCACCATCCTGGGCAGCCCATTCCCATGACGAACACCTCTCTCAGTGAAGAACTTTCTCCTCACCTCAAGCCTAAACTTCCCCTGGCGCAGCTTGAGACTTGTGTCCTCTAGTACTGCTGCTGGTTGCTAGAGAGAAGAGACCAACCCCTTCCTGGCTACAACCACCTTTCAGGTAGTTGTAGACAGCAATAAGGTCTCCCCTGAGCCTCCTCTTCTCCAGGCTAAACAATCCCAGCTCCCTCAGCCTCTCCTCATAGGGCTTGTGCTCACGGCCTCTCCCCAGCCTCATTGCCCTTCTCTGGACATGTTCAAGTGTCTCAATGTCTATCTTGAATTGAGGGGCCCAGAACTGGACACAGTACTCAAGGTGTGGCCTAACCAATCAGGCTTTCTACTAGATGCCAAGATTCCTCTATTTAATGACTTCCTTGCAGTTAGTTCCTTCCAATTTTAATTGGACTGGCAAAAAAAAAAAAGGCCCCTACCCCTTCCTCTAGCAGCCTGCTCCACTGCAGAAGGATTTTTCCTTCTCAAAATTTTTTTCCCAGTGTTCAGAAAATTATTTCTTCCTTGCTTAAAAACTTAATCCCAGTTTGTAACTGTTTAAATGTCTATATTTCACACATCACATCCATCTGAACTCAGGAGGGAGAAACCAAAAAGCCACTACAGAGGCACTACTAACACTGACTGTCATTACCTCTATAGCTAGCTGATAGTACTCTGCTTCCAGAAGCTGATTTCTTAATCTTGTTACTGCTGCAGGGAGAAGAATCTGATCCAAAGATGGTATTGGACGGTAGGCAGCAGCAACCAAAATACTCAACACATCGACTTTACTGATGTAGCTAGAAAGAAACAAAGAGGTTAATCAAATACCATTACCATACACCTAGAGAACTTTGTCCAACTCCTAGAACAGTGGCTCCTAATCACCAGGATACCACATTTCTCTATCCATCACACTGTCCCATTCAGGTGCTTTTTATTGGGGCTCCCAGCAATATTGGCTGATACTGACTACAGATACCAGCCTTATGTTACCAAATCAAAACAGTAACTGTGAAATTCCTGTATTATACCTGCTATCCCAAGCTCTGTAGGATAAAACTGAAAGAAAGTGTAAAATGCTCATTCTCAGGAATAGAATAGAATAGAATAGTAGAATAGAATAGAATAGAATAGAATTAACCAGGTTGGAAGAGACCTTTGAGATCATTGTGTCCAACCCATCATCCAACTCCATCTAATCAACTAAACCATGGCACCAAGCACCCCATCCAGTCTCTTCCTAAACACCTCCAGTGATGGTGACTCCACCACCTCCCTGGGCAGCCCATTCCAATGGCCAATCACTCTTTCTATGAAGAATTTCTTCCTAACATCCAGCCTAAACCTCCCCTGGCACAGCTTGAGACTGTGCAGGTTAAAATCCTGTATTGAAATACAGATTGAAAGCAGATACACAATCTGAGCAGTAGAATATTTACTTCAGTCTTTGTGAAAGATTTCTCCATACTCTGAGACTCTTCTCAGTAATTATGTAGTTATATTACTTGAATTTCTACTGTTTGTACTCTCACTTCATTCTTACATTATGAACTTCCTGTTTCAGAAGGCTGCAGTACAATCACAAAGCAGCCCTCTTACTCTCCAGTCCCCAGTGGAAAAAAAGATAACAATCTTGACAATGACAATACCTCACCACATCCCAGCGAACATCTGATAAATCACCTGTCACAGAGAGCTAGATCCTGGCTCCTTCCAGCTTTTACAAACATCATTTTGGCACTGAAGAGCAATTGTTTCATGATGTCCATGAGGAGACCAGCATCCACCTCAGGATTAGTGAGTCCTTGGGACAACTTGCAGCAGTGCTCTATCAGTTGGTGTCCACACACTATACTGTCACTGTGCAGGCTAAGGATGGCAATACACAAGGAAGAGCTGGGAGCCTGACAGTTTGAGAAAAGACAGACAAGCATGGGTATTGAGGTAGCTCTCCAGGGGAGTGCTTATACTGGACTCTTTCTCCAGATCTCACCTGTTCATAATAAAATTCACTGCGTACAATTTCATTCTCTTCTTCATTCAGGGTAAAAATCCATTCAAGCTCAGTTGCCTTGGGTATTCTCACCACTGTGGAATATTCATTATTAGAATTCTCTGTGGAAATACCAGGTAGAATCACCAATAAACCTGGCTATGGATACATAATGCAGAGTATTCCCATACTCTTGTAAAACAGTCATCTGTAATCCTCTCATTGTGCCACCTCCTGGCAGCAGCACGTCAGGCACACATTACAGAAACATTTCCATTCCTCAGCAGGCCATCAAATTATACATAAACTTACTTTCACTGCTAGCAACACCCTATCACCAAGAACTCTCTCCAGTAACATGTTCAAATGATTATCCAGTTCTTATCATACTGGCACAATAATCTCCCCTCTTCAGACTTACCTCAAGCAAGTTATTAAATATTTCTGAGCAGGAGGCAAGTGAAAACATGAGTGGAAACTGAAGAATCAGTTGTAAAAGATTGGGTGAATTGATTTAATAACCTGAATTCTAGAAAGATACATGCAATTTGAACACACAGTCCATCTGCTTTAAGACAATTGATTGTGAGACGATGAGCTAACTCCTTACATTGTTTTCATGTAAACTAGCCCTGCAGAAAATTGGAGTTTTGATCGTATGACTCAAATTTCACTTCAGTAGTTCAGTATCACTAAGGTTGGAAGGGACCTCAAAGACCATCGAGTCCAACCTGTCACCACAGACCCCATGAATAGAGTAGGGAGGCCACTAGTGCCCACTGCAGGCTTGAACTCATGACCTTCCCATTAAGGGTCTTATGTGCCACCAACTGAGCCACAGACTGGAAAAGACTTCTGTGAAGTCTTTTTCTTCCCTTCAGATTAAGGAAATTTCTGGTTTGAAATCAGTAACCCAAAATAGCTACAAATCATGTGTTGCCAGTCATCTGAGGGCAGCTGAGAATGAACAAGCCCTCTGATGCTCATGTTTGTGATTGTGGTTCCCAACAGAAAAGTGTCACAATGCTAAGAAATGGAGAGCTAAGCTAATTTGCTATTCTTCCCTCTGATCAACTTCCTCTTCTCCCTGGAAAAACTTAAATTAAAAAAAGGAGAGGAAAAAAAACAAAAAAGCTGCCATTTCTAAATCAAACTTGAAACTGGAATAATTGCAGTAAGCCAGGCTTGAAAACGTTTGATAAGCCTTCTTCATGGTCTCATCAGGTAAGTTAGAAAAGCAGAATAAACCACTCTCCTTTACATACTGTTCTTATTCACTCATACTCTCATACTGAACAAATCATATGATGGGCCCAATGGTATTTAGAGCTGCATGCAAAGAGAAAGACCTAAGCAGAAGCAAAAGAGCTCAGAAACTGTATTTCAGTCGTTAGTTTTGTAACAAAGGTAGCAGTAAAGCAAGCCTTCCTCAACAGCAAAACAATAAATTGCTCTAATAGCCCATAATACTTTAAAAGGATAAAGAAAATAATCTCCTGGGGTTTGGGTTTTGGGGGTTTTTTTGTAGCACAAATGCAAATTTTGTTTCACATGGCTGCTGCAAGCCCTTCAAATAACTGTGGTTTGGTCTGTCAGAATTTCATGTCAGTGTGGGGAAATCTTGCAGAATCACCACAAACACCATACTACACAACAAGGAGTAAAAACCTTCTGAGGAAAAATGGTAGGGGAAAAAAAAAGTCAACTAGATTTTGTTATTCCTGAAGCATTATGATATTAGATGTGGAAATTTAGTCCATGTTCACACAGCCAGCAAAGGAGATGGACACAAAGAGGGCCATGAGAGGGGCTGCAACTCTGCGCTACCCGCAGACTGGGGGGATTAAACACCACAGCACATTGCAGTGGCATTCAGGGCTGTACTGACGTGCTTTGTATAAAGAGGATCAGCCAGAACAGCTCTGTAGTGGGCCAATTAATTCCTGCTCATACCACAGCCTCTCACTGACTGTTTTTAGTATGCAAAGTGCATTCTCCAACTGCTGTTTTTCAGTTCCTTCCTTTGATCCCCATCCAGCACACTCGATATTGGCTCAGACATTTCTCCTAAATCAGTTTCCGTTCACAGAAGTTTGGAATATTCAGTCTCAGCCCACCATGCAAAAGCTATCACTGATATTTTGCAGCCAATGTTTTGATCACCCTTCAGCTGCAGCTAAGTGTTATCAGCTTCCTATCTCTATCTCTGCTGCTAATCAAGCATTTTTTAAAAAGTGAAGTTTCACATTACCTTCCACTTGGGCCTGATCTCCTTTTCCACTGTAATAAAATAAATGACAGAAAGAAACATCATGCCTACTCCAGCACACTGGGGAAAACACAGTTTCAAATGAGAGATCACTATGGCTAGCCTTGTCAGAGGACTGTCCTGAAAAAATTCTAACACCTCTCCTTCCCTGCCCCCTCCCCTCTTCCCACCCCCTACTGTCTGGAAATACAAGATCCTACATCTGCATTGTTGTATTCCAACTACATTAAGGAATTAGCTCTTGTAACTTTCTGTAGGAATGGCACTGTTGTACATATCCTAAAAAAGCAAAGATGGAGCACAAGAACGGCCCGGTATCAGAATGTGCCAAAGTGAAAATCAAGTTTTTGCATCCAGGGCTCTAAATCCTTAAGATTTAGTTGGTTTTGGTATACAAATAGGACAAACAGCAAGAAAAAAAAATAAAAAGCCAGACACTTAAGCAATTAAAACATGACAGGTGGCATTCAGACTCACTGCTAGGCTCTGCTGACCTAATCTGGCAGTGTAAACAACCACACTGATAGAAACTGGCTCAGCTAAAGGTAATGCTTGCTATTTCACAGCTTCCCTGTCAGATCTGCAGAGTATTCCTCTTTTCCTAGCAAGCCTGCTGACACTGCCATGGCAGATACTGCTATCTGCAGGCTTGCTAGGGAAAGAAGAAATGCAGCTGAAAAGAGTAAGCCTTGCTCTCTGTGACTCTGTCAAGCCTGCTGAGACCGCTACAGCCGATACTGCCATCAGCAGGCTTGACAGGGTTACAGGGAGTATCAGCTATAGCAGCCTCAGCAGGCTTGAGAGCCACAAAGAGTAAAACTCATTCTTCTCAGCTGCACTTTTCACCAGCTGGCCTAGTGTACACACAACGAATTTTACTAAGGGCAGTTTAAAAGCCTGTCTAATTCAATTTGGTTTTGAATACCCAAGAGTTTGAGGAGTTGTAATCAAGGGATTATGGAATAACATTAAAACACTGCTATGCTCAGCAGAGCTATTCAACATGTGATGTTAATCCAGAACACAAATAAACTGCAAGAGACACTGTCACACTGTAGTAGTTTGTGAACTGAAAGTTTTACATCAAAGCATTCAATTATTAGGTTTAATAATTGATGCTAAAAGAACAGACTTTGTTGCTTGGTTTTCCAATGTTCTTTCTAATATGAAGAGTAAACTGAGGCATAAGGAACGTCCTCACACCTATCAAACCTGAAAATCCCAACAGCTGGAGGCTAAAAAGCTGATGTTACTATATCATCCAGATAAACCCAAATGCTTATTTCCCTCTCATTTCATTCATGTACTCTGCTGTCTACATGAAATTGAGGAAGGCTTAGAATGGAAGGACTTACACACTTGTGTCTTGTGCTAAGCCAGGCAGATGTTCTCTGTTGTAGTAGCCATAGCACTGATCACATACACGAGCCAGATTTTCTCTGCAAGCTTCTACTGCCATTTTCTTGGTGGAACAAGTGCTGCACACCAGCCTGCCACAGCGCCTGCAGTGATGGCGCCTGTTAAACTAAGCAAGAGGTGATGGATGAGTTACAGAAAGAATTTACTGAAGTCCCTTCCTAATATCTGCCTCCTCTCATGAGTAAACTTATTTCCTCTGAAGAGAGGAAAAACCATGCTCGATAAGGCTTTTCAGAACCATACAATGATTGATTGTCACTGTTATAATTTCTTTCTGCAGAGGGCATAGCAAAGAGAAAAACAAAACACAACACCAAAGCCCAGAGGCAGGCACTTAAACAATGTTTGCTGCCCCAGTGTCTCGGGCTTTTCGCTGCCTGAATTGCCCCTGTTTTGATCACAGCACTAATTAGGTCATCTCTTGGGAAAGTCAGAAGCTGTAGACTGTCTTTTTGACACTCATTTAAGTAATTTCCAAACTCAAAAGAAATAGATACTGTGAGAAAACTGCACTCAATTCAACAGAAGATAACAGACTGTCAGCACACCTGCAAAACTCAGAATTCTCCCTTAGAGAACCAAAGCAGTTACTCAAGTATTCTATGAAACAACAGGTATTAGAAAAGTGCAGACAAGAGCAAAGATTACATTTTCTATGCTGGTAATCTGAACTGTATGATACTGATATTCATATTATCTCTTGCTGGCACAGTCTTTTGGAATATTAATATAGCTATTACTACACATTTTTGAGACCTCATATTTGTCTCCTCTCTGATGAGCAGGTTTCCTCTTTAGGCTCTATCACTACACAAGGCTCTGCAAAGTGCCAACTGCTGCCAGTCTCCAACTAATGGTTTGTGGTCGTTTGAGGCTGTGCCTTTAAGAACAAACACTGCTGGAACACACTGGCTAATGTTTTCGGTACTAGAACCAAAACATTCTGATATTCTAAACGAATTTCATTGGTTGATAAACAAAAATGCAGCTTTAGATTGTGAAGCAGTTGGAATTTTTTTTTTCCTCAGTTCAGTTCGGTTTGGGAGTTGGGGGAGTTGGAGGTTTCAGCCTGTTCTCCCTGCCTGCTTCTTCTGCGAACTGCTGGAGTTGGCCTTCAGATAAGCAAACACTAATCCTGCATGGGCTTTTGAAGCTTGCTAACAACTCTTCTCCTTAGTAACTTGCCTTTCTCTCTCTCTAACCCCTTTTTGGGGAAAAAGGGAGGTAGGGGGGGGAGAGAGGGGGTTCCAAGGAGGGGATCCCTCCCTCGGGGAGGGATTTTTGTTGTGTTATTTGTCTTTGCTGTGTATTTCTGTGTATATACTGTAAATACCTGTATATATTGTGTTATATATAACCTGCTTTCCATATATGCTTGTAAATATATAGCTTGCTCTTCGACTGAGTTAGCTGTGGTTTCTTACTCTGTGGAGGAGGGAGAGCTAAGCCCTCTCTCAACCTACCACATGGTTAAATACCGAAGGACTGGCAATCTTGTCAAGCTTACACTGATGCAGACAAACATATAAAGTAGCTAGTGTCTCTTAGGAAATGGACTATGAGCAATTGTTCCTATCAAGGTCACAGTTCTAGGGATGCCTGCACTTCATTTTTTGCTCCTTACCATAGTGAAGCGTTCAGTTTTGCAAACCATGCATATGGTTTCAGTGTCGTCAGGTATCCATTGCTGCTTTGGTGGTGGCTTCTCAGGAGGCACAAATTCTTGAGGAAACAAACTCTGCTGCAGACTTCTGTCTCTGGGACTTGATGATATGGTGACACCTTAAAAAAAGCCAGGCCAAGAAAAACATGGAATAGGATTTAAGCTGCTTAATGAAATCTTGAATACCAGCAAATGCTACAGACTTCCAGAGGTTGTAGGATCTTTCTGTCTCACAAGATGAGTACCAGGATCTTTCAAATAGGCATGACAGAACAACATTGTGTAAAGAATATATACACTATAAGCTACAGTTCTAAGATTGCAACACTCCAGAGAACACTTCAGGTATCAAGGTATCAGTGTGTAGCTCTAGTTCCAGCCCATCGCTAGCTGAGAATCACCAGCCTTGGAGCTCTGAGGATATCCTCTGCTGGTCACTCCCTGAGAGCACAGGCTGTGCAGCTCTTACAATGTATACCCTCTGAATACTGCATCTCTTGCATTAGATGCTGAAGGGAACCTATAAAGGGATTTGTGGTTGGCTTTAAGCCACAAATCTTCTTCAATTCTTTTGGCTTAAATGATTTTATTCATATTAATCTGTGTTTGAGGACTGTGTGTGTAGCCTCTTAAGCAATATAAGGTGTGCTGTTTCCCTCAGGTCACAAGAGGGATCCTAGGAAAAAAAGGTATATTCAAGGACCAAAAGAATGACACATATAAAAGAACCCCAACCAAACAACCCTCCCCTCAAAAAAGACACAAACTCCAAAACCCAACATAAATGAGATGTCTACTGTAAAACCAAAGTTAAGATCCACCAAAAAAATAAAAGTGAGAAAAGAATGAGAAGATAGAGAGAAGTACCACAACAATGGGTTCCAGACAGGCTCTGCCTGTATACTGGGACAGAGGTTACAGAAGTGACAGAATCACAGAATGTTAGGGGCTGGAAAGGGCCTCAAAAGATTGTCTAGTCCAACCCCCCTGCCAGAGCAGAATTACCTATACCAGATCACATGGGAACAAACCCAGGCAGGTTTTGAATATCTCCAGAGAGGAAAACTCCACAACCCCCCCACTGGCAGAAACCCACTAGCAGCCCGACTGGGAAAGAGGCAATTTATTCCCCCCCTGATGTAGTCCTGTTTTCGGTGATCAGTTCAACACTTTTTGTTGTTTATTTTTAATGTAGGGTCTGAAATGGAAAGGTTTTGTGCTGATTTTTCAGACATTTTATAGGTACCTAAGAAAACACAAAGGCATACACTTCTTGTTCGCCTTTAAGCTCTCTTTCAGTTGGGCACAAAGCAGGGCCACACCTTGAGTACTGTGTCCAGTTCTGGGCCCCTCAGTTTAAGAAGGACATTGAGACACTCGAACGTGTCCAGAGAAGGGCAACAAGGCTGGGGAGAGGCCTTGAGCACAAGCCCTATGAGGAGAGGCTGAGGGAGCTGGGATTGTTTAGCCTGGAGAAGAGGAGGCTCAGGCGAGACCTTATTGCTGTCCACAACTACCTGAAGGGAGGTTGTAGCCAGGAGGGAGTTGGTCTCTTCTCTCAGTTGGCCAGCACCAGAATGAGAGGACACAGTCTCAAGCTGTGCCAGGGGAAGTTTAGGCTGGAGGTGAGAGTCATTCGCCATTGGAATGGGCTGCCCAGGGAGGTGGTGGAGTCACCATCCCTGGAGGTGTTCAAGAGGGGACTGGATGTGGCACTTGGTGCCATGGTTTAGTCATGGGGTCTGTGGTGACAGGTTGGACTTGATGATCTTTGAGGTCTCTTCCAACCTGGGTGATTCTATGATTCTGTGACCTACTAACCTGCATTAAATGAGACCCAAGTTACTATTAAGTGGTGGGACACACACAAGGCATAAAACAGATAAGAACACATTGAAAGAAAATGGTACCAAGGTCTTAACCTCACCAGTAAAGTTGACAGGAGATAGCTCTGATGATCCTGATTTAGACAGCACTTCACACTCCAATACCTGATTGATGCTTTCTTGGATACGTATTAGAGAATCTAGGACAAAGGGAAGGAACAAATAAAAAAAATCAGAGAACAATCAACACTGGCCACAAAGCTACCTGGTTTTAGGAAAATTAGAGGAATTCCTTCACAGGATTGATGTAAGAATGTCAGCACAGAATGGGATAATTACATAATGACAAATTGCTCTGTTTTCACAGGATGTCAGGGGCTGGAAGGGACTTCTGGAGATCATGGAGTCCAACCCCCCTGCCAGAGCAGGACCATATAATCTAGTGCAGGTTGCACAGGAATGCATTCAGATGGGTCTGGAAAGTCTCCAGAGAAGGAGACTCCACAACCTCTCTGGGTAGCCTGTTCCAGTGCTCCATGACCCTTAGTTCTTCCTCACATTGAGGTGGAACTTCCTGTGCTGTGGTTTACATCCATTGCTCCTATTACAGGGCAGAAGTGAGAAGAGTCTGTCCCTGCCTTCTTGACACCCAGCTCTCATGTATTTATACACATTCATTGAATCGCATCTCAGCCTTCTCTAAGTATATAAAATTCAATGACCTAAAGGGCAGAGAACAGGATCCTTGCCAAAGCAATGGGCACAGGAATAACACAACAGAGAATAAGTGTCAGATGTGTCACAAGATGCTCATGGTACCAAATGGCAACGGAAGGAACGTACTTGCAAGGTTATTGGTAATTTGCCAGGAAAAGAGTTAAAATCTGATGCTTTTATGTTAACAAGAGCTGCATCTTTAAATCATGAAATGAAGTCAACATTTGGAAAGTGGTACAAAGCAAGTTAGTGCCATAGATGTAGACATAAACAGGTACAGATAGGTACACTTGCCATGTGCTTTTAACAATGAAACAAAAGCACTGTACTTGATCTGCAGCAGCCTCTGCTATGCCAGTTCTAAAGCTCTGGAAGGAGAGCCAGATGCAGGAAAAAAAATAAATAAAAAAATCAAGAGACAAGATGGATGAGAAGGGACTGGCAAACCAGAAAGAAGAATTGTGCCAACACCATTCAGAAGAATTACAAGTTTAAAAGTTTTCTATGCGAAAAAAGGAACAGGACACTAGGAGGAGGAAAGACTATGTAAGATAAAATCCCCACTCTGTTTGGGGGAAAGTGGAGTTGGCTGAGGTTTTAGAGCTGCTGAAGTCATCAGTGACTTTATGTTAAACAGGAAGAAAATAAAATTGAACTATATCATAAAATAAAAGAGAGCCCCCAAAAAGGAGTGATGGAGGAGAATTCAAGACACACTTGAAACTCTTGGGTCTTGGGGACACACAAAAAAGGCAAAGACTTTTAAGACTGTGTCCTTGGCTAGAGCAAGACTGGAGGCACACATCTGAAATGTTATGGCACAACTGGTGAAAAGATTCTAGGGTTAAATCAGCTCTTTCCCAAGTGGAAAACTGCATTCTCAAGGACAGTCACCTGATTTCTTTTCCTTTAATGCAAAAGGGAATTTGAGAGCTTTTTCTGCATATTCGGAGAGCAAATTGTCAATGTCCTCTACAGTAAAACCAATTTCCTGTCCAGTTAAAAGCTGGTGCAGTGTCTGCACAGCAACAGCTACCCAGTCCACCTTCATATTCATGAGAAGCTGCTCCAGCATGAGCAATGGCCTGGAGGAGAGGTGGATGTAGTTAACACGGGAGAGCTCAGGCAGAGTCAGCAGCACCTGAGACAGAAGGAAAAAAAGCATATGTTAAGATGATACACCTTCAATTTTTTTCCCCTCTTTTTATGGGTGAGATTAAAGAAAAGAAGTTAGCACAGTAGCTTATGCAGGGAAAGAAATATAGAGGCCAAAAAAATGTAAACAGGAATTCTCAGACCTATTCCTACTGCAGTTGAAAGCATTTTGTGACCTCGTAACACATCATTTCTAGTAGGGTAGAGTACATTCTCTTACTAAATAAGCTTACAAAAAGATGTGTTATCCTCACATCATTTGAGGAAATGTTGAGAGAAGAAAGTAAGAGTAATCCTAAAGATGAACAGTTAATATGGACACTTTTCCAAATAAAATCATGTCTTCAAAAGAAGGAAACAGGAAACCCAGCAATATACTGTTGTGACACACACTGGAGCAAAATGCTGTCTTGTAGTCCTGTAACAAAACAGACACTATGGAAAATACTGCATTTTGTTTACATATAATGCTTTCAATGAAACTCATCTATTGCAATGTTAATGCATCTATTCCTAGGCTGGACACAGAAGCTGTATGATTTCAGTAAAGACAATGGCCATCCAAAAAGAGGAGTGATACTGTCTGCCTTTGGAAGGTACTTGAGAGAAACATCCCATGTAAGCGTCGAAGACCACCATACAGGTGGGCATATGTAGGATACCTGGTTTAGTGACACCAGCAAGTAAGCTGAGGGTGCTTCCTTTTTCACTTGGGACAAAGATAGGAACTCTTGATAAAAAAAAAATTAAAACCCACGAGGTTTTAGATACCTTTGATCCTATATAGAGTGCCTGGATTTCGTTACGGCGTGCTGTTGTCAGATTTGCATAGAAGTGAGCTGTGAGGTAATCAGCCAAGAAGTGAGAGGCTGCCAAGTTTGGATACTGGTCAAGGGACTGTTCACTGATGGCAAGGCAAATACCAGGGTCATCAATTCTTTGTAAAAGCTACAAAACCAAACAAAATACAGTGAATCCCCACTACATTCCTGGAAAGCAGTCTTTCTAACAGGCAGTCCAAGAGAGATTATTGCCCTGCAATGTTCCAACAAGCAAACTAACTTGCACAAGTGTCTTCAGTAGATAAAGATTATTTAGACAATCCATTTGTAGACTGCTCATTGCCTATTTACTCCACCTACTAATTCTTTTTATTTTTAATTGAAGTAAGTAAAAACTAAGTGAGGAACAGGACAGAAGGCATAGTGGTCAGAAGTCTCCACTTTTCTTCTGGGATATTTCCAAAGCTACAGAGTCTGAAAGAGCCTGTACTTCACTTTACACTGTTATTAGCAACAGCTCCATAATTATTAAAACAAGAAGAATTCACACTTCACTCCTTTGGCTACTGAAGCACAACTGACCTGTTCCTGTTACCAGTTTCATTTCTCGGTTTCTATGCTTAAGCAGCACAGAAATGCCTCATTATGGTTTTTCACACAAAAGGGGCCTTCTTCTGCCACGTAAATGACATTTATTAGGTCAAACAACTAGATTTCCAAGCTGGATTTACACTTAAGCAGAACAGGGGAGAACCAGGATCCTGATAGTACATCTAAGCATACAGCATCTCTTCAGGGAAGAACCAAAACAGCCATGATAACACACATGAAGTAGTCAAAGAAAACAGTTCTCAACTTTTTTGACCTATGGATGTAAGACTGAAAGAGTCTTGCTATTACCTGCAATGCTTTTTCCACATCTCCCATCTCCAGTAAGTGGAGAAGGTGCCCACGGTGAAGGCTGATCAAGTCTTCTCTTGGGACAGGATATAAGTGCCCCCATTCCTCACACAACTCATAATCCTAAAGAATTAAATAAAAAAGCATTAGAAGAAAATAATATTTTAAAAAGGACAAACTCCATTATCTCTGATAAAGCTGTTTCTCCCAAAGTACTGATCAACTTCACACACTTGGATGAGGCTCTGGCCAGCCTGATTTAGTGTGAGGTGTCCCTGCCCATGGCAGGGGGGTTGGAACTAGATGATCCTTGTGGTCTCTTTCAACCCTGACTGATTCTATGAAATTCTGTAGCTTAGATTCCTTTGTCACATGCAAAAAGTAAACAATTACGTTGACCAGGAGAAGAAGATGATAGTCAATTTTGTTAGTCACACCTCACATTAAGGATACCTTAGAGAGAGAGACTTTTAAGGCCATCCAGACCTACAATATTAGCACATATAATAATCAAGCCTGCACTATGCCAAAAGCTATGCCATTAAAGTCCTCAAAATTCTAAGAGAAATGAACAGGGTGTGAGAGTTAAAATTTAAGAATTATTAACTACATGTAAATCTTGACATTAAATACAGATCTACATTTGTTTCTGTAGCACAGAAGTGAGTAAAAGAATCCTTCCTCCCAAGGTAATCTCTACCAATTCCTTTTTCAAGATACCTCAACAAATTTATCTATTAAAAGTTTAATGCATTCCAATACAACAAAACTTGTATGACGATGCCTAACCTTTGCTTTCAGAATGATATTCATGATGGCCTGGGGGTCATCAGTGCAGGCTTTTTTCAGATCCTGCCAGTCATGCCACAATGGTTCACTTTGCACAGTCAAAATCTGGAAAATATTATGGTAGCACAAATTGTAAAAGCTTTTAGGTACAACAGTCGTTGAGACTAAGAAAACAGCTTGGAGCTAATGTCAAAAGGAGTCCCAAATGTCAAAAAGGAGTCCCACATTTATCTCTAGTCTGGGATGATGTCATTGTCCTGGTTTCAACTAGGATAGAATTAATTTTCTTCCTAGTAGCAGGCTCCAGCATTTGCATGGGATGGAAAACCAAATACTTTGCAAAAAAGCAGTTTCACACAAATGTTTATGTCTCATCATGTCTGCAGACCTGAACGCTAATAGGAGAGAGTATAAAAGTTATGAAAGACAGAAGCACTGAAAACACATGAACTGTTTTGGACCAAAGACTTGAAAACCTACTATGATCCAAAAAAGAGAATCAAGGGCTGAAGTTTTTCAAAGGGCAAGCATATTTACTCCCTGCTGCCTACTTCATCTCACTGTTTATGTGAAGAATGACTTTGTACCTTTTGATAAACCTGAAGCTCTTTCTTCATGCTCTGCAGACTGGCTTTTAATTCATCAGTTATACCCAAATCAGAAATGCAATAAGCCAGGATTTCCAAACAGGCATCAAGGGGCCATCTGTCCAGACAGCGCAAAGCCAGCTGACTTCTCAGCGTTGCGTTTTTCATTTGGAACAAGTACTGCCAACCACTCTTATCTGTGGAAGAAACAAACCATTAGACTGAAATTCAGTTTCTGTGGTACAGAAAATTTTAATAATAAAATCCTCATCTTCACTGGATGGCATTACCAAAAGAACCAGTCCACTGCTGAAAAATCTATGCATCAGATGCTCAGGAAGTAAGCGAAGTTAGCATGGGATACTTTAGACTCCAAAAGGCACCTTCTTTCACAGGAGGCATCATCCACATATGAAAATGACACTGCTGTTAAGAGATGTTCCATTAACAGTACTATGATGCATTCCAGATCTCTTGAAACAAACTGGTCAGGATTTGAACATTTGTAAAACAGAAACTAAACCATCAGAGAAAGCAAATTCAGGATGAAAGAAAGGAGGGGATGTGTTTCCGTCTTTGGATTTGCCCAAGGACCATGACCTGGTCAAGGCTACATTCTTCACTTTAAAAAGGTAAAAAGAAAAAGATTAAGGAAAAAAATAATGCCAGACTTAATCCTTCTTACCTTCAGCAGCTGCACAGCTCAGCACAGCATCTTTCACACTGATCAGCTCCTCCATGTCCTGACTGTACAGATCTAAGATGTTCAGAGCTCTGTCCCAATCTTTCGCGGCAAGAGCTTGTTCAAAGACTCCCATTAGTATCTTAACAGCTGTGGTGGAATGCAGTCCTAGGAGAACCAGAGCTATGTATGTCTTGCCAGAGAAGACAGTAGCCAAACTGCTGCCTTCCTCTTGCTGATTCTGAAGTGGCTCGAACATAGAAAGAAGAAATCGTTCCAGTATTGGGAACTCCTTCAACAATGCCTCACACTCCTTGGAAATCTGTTCCAAACTCAAGGGCACCTCCCGTTTGCCCCGAAATTCCATCCAAGATAAACTTGATTTGGGAACCTTCTGTATATTAGATGCACTTAGACATGCCACTGTAGCCATTAGCTTCGACTGAGACTTCAGGAAGTCCAGGGAGGAGGCAGTGAGTGTGTGCTGGCTCAAGTCATTCACAGGGGATGGGGCCTGAGCAGAGATATCCTCAGGGGTCACTGAAGAGTTGTGAAGAGGTATTTCAACATCTGGCAGGCAGTGGTAGGCACACTGGTGTGCTAAGTTGCTGATGTTTGTCAGCAGAGACTTTGCCTGGCTGGTTTGCCTTGCACTGCACAGGGACAGTGGTTCACAGCAACAGTTCACAATAACTTGCTGCACATTTAAGTTCAACTCTTCTTTAGCCAAGAGAGAAGAAATCCTACAGAGTTGAAAACACAAACAGCTCACCTAGCACACACAAAAGGCACTTTACAATTACATATTATCATAAATCTTCCATACATTTTGTGACCATAAGCCTCCTAATATTCTTCACAGGTACCTATGAGGGGAAGCGTATGTGTCCTGTGTTTACTCAGTATGAAGAAAACAGACACAGCACATCAGTAATAATTCAGAGATATTGGTGCCATTCCATGAAAGAGAAGGAACTTAATCCTCAAATGTGATGTACTAAAACATTTCACTCTTAGTGCTTATCTTTTTAAGAGCTAATTTGTCAAATCTGACACGTTCCATGCCAGTCTAATCTAGTAATGTGTGATGGAAGACCTTAGATTATCCATTTTCTCTACTGATCAATGCAAAGAGCCAGGCCCAGCTGTATCTTAAGAAGCTCTACTGGTCTATTTTATTACAGTGCTAAGTTGCAAGTCTACTACCCTGAAATGTCACACATTCACTTAAAAAAAATAAATCCACATGAATGCATTCTCTCTCATCACAACAGGTAGTAGTTGTTAAAAGTAGGTAGCTACAGTTTTCCCTATCAAAAAAAATCTTCAGGTTGGTAGAAAAGCCACTGACTAAGCTCCTCTGCACACACTAATCCTTGCTTGTAAGACACAGTAGGCTGTACTATCTGTACTAAGTAGACAGAGAAGAATTTAATCCTGGCTAAGGTTCAAAGACACCTACACCAAAATAATCTAGAGAAGTATGTATTTTGAAAAGCACCAACCTGTCAGGATGAACTTGTCTCTCAAACACAAGCTGGGAGAGTAGCTGAGATGGACTCTGCTGTAGCAGTATGAAAGGATTCCCCACTTTCACTTCTGCAGACATATCTTCAAAAAACAAGAGCCAAACCCCTTATGACATTACAAACACACTAGCTGAAGACACCAAGCATGTCGTATTTTAGGAACACAAATTTCAAGAGATGGAGTCTGAAACCTCTTTGACTAAATTCCCAGAGGTCCACATTCACATCAGTATGTAAAATCCAGCATAAATTGCAAAGCATTTGTGATTATGATATGCCTCTCAAACTTGGCTCACATTTTAGTGGACACATTTTACCAACTCACATTTTCCCAAACAGGTAAAACAGAGAGTCTTTGGCTTTTAAGTGAGATCTCAATTCACGGAGCTCAGCAACTCTGCTTCAGACTTTCACCACAACATGTATTTGTGGTGAGAGACAGAAAATGTTTCTGAGGAACCTCTGGATGTAGATTAGTGAGTCCATGCTCTGTTCCAAATCAAAGTGAGCAAAGGCAGAGGGAACTCACAGGCATAGAGCTACTTCTACAGAGTGAAGCCCTGGCCAGTATTGTCGAACAGCCTTTGCATTCACTACAGAATTATGTCATGTAACTCTGAACAGATTCTTCTAAGTTTACCTTTTCCTTTTACCTTCCAATACAATAATACTTCCTCAAAACTCACTCAGTCCTATTTTCTTTGGGGGGGGGGGGGGGGGGGGGCTTTGTCAATGAAGACTGAATCATGTCCATACAGCAGTTATGGTTGCCCTGTAAGTGACCTGAGCTGAACCAGCATATCTTAAAACAGATCTTTGCCCCTTTTTTAACTCATCCTTTTGGGAAGGTAGTCTCTGCAGTCAGTACTGTGGTATTTTGCAGTAGTACAGCTCAATTAATGTCAACTTTAAAAAACAGACAAGTGTTTTTCCCCTGGCACAGTGAACTGTTGTGTTGTTTGGACAGCTTTACATGCCAATGGTGCATTTCTTTTCACGGACCTGATTCCATGAAAAAATGCTGCCTGGCTACCTCTGCATAGCCCTCTACACACTCTCTCCTTATCCCTACACCTGCAGGGCACTAGCAGTCTCTAAGGGAGCTGAAAAGCTCACAGCATGCTGATTCACTGGAAGAAAGTAAAATGAACCTTGTCTTACAGAGTAGTGATCAGAATTTTTGGAGGCTAGGGGTTGTTTTGTCAAAAGTAAGTGCAGGAACTGGGTCAGTTGTTAATGTTTCTGTTCCTGCATTCCTACTGCCATCAGCTCTTTTTACCTCCGCTTTTGGTGATCCACATATTAAGAAATAACATTTTTTAAGCAGTGTCATAATTACTTGACATGAAAAGATCTGACTGTGCACAGAGTGTAGGTACATTTGGCAAATCATTTTTGTACCATTTCCAGAATGAGTCTGGACTACACAGCCTGAGTATTCTCACCTAGGCTCTGACTTTCCAGCAGAAATCCCTTACCTAGCTCCACATTCAGGCTTCGTAACACAACAGCAGCCAGTGTAGTGATGTAGTCAAAGAAGGCCTTCACAAAGCTTGTCTGTGTGTTGCTCTGTGGCATGGTTTGGAGAAGGAGCTGTGTTTGATTCCAAACCAGGTGCTTCTCCAGCTCCATAGGTTTGAGGGAGGCCTGCTCCACCAAGGTGCCAAGCAGGCCCCCTTTAGAGTCTGGTTGAAGAGAATGACATACATCCAAGATTCACATAAGCATGAAATGCAAAAATGGAAGAGGAAGGAGGAGGAAAAGGAAGAGAGAAATGCTTTAGCTTAATTTCCTTTCTGCAATTACAGATGCTAGTCTGGGTATTTCAATTTTATTACAAGAAAGAAGTTTTCACAGCAGAACACATCAATAGTTCATCTAAATCAGTAACCACGACTCTGACAACTTAGAAACATACTAAGGCAGGTCTGAAATACACCTAGATGTGTGTCATTAGCTTATTTGAAAACAAAGGTGTTGACCAATCCTTGTGCTCCATAGCATTTAGCCCTTAGAGCTCTCCTAGAGTTTTGCCTATTAATCATGCAAATATCTGTAAATACTTTATAAACACCTTCATGCCATTTAGAAAATCTAGTGAATGGAAGAAACCAAACCAAACCAAACCAAACCAAACCAAACACCAACCATCAACCAAAACCATAAGAAAACACCCCAGTGCTATATAATGAACAGAGCTCTGAGAAAAGGCAATGGTGAAAGACTTCACAAAACTGTAAGATATTTTATGATAGCTCTATATAAACTATTGCAAACAAATTTTTGTAGGGCTATCATAAGACAGCTTATAGACAAGTAAGTGTATCTTTACTATTGCTTTTTTTTCCCTTAAACAAATAGTTTTATAAATTTATCTCCTTTTTGTTAAGAACAACAACAACAAAAGAGCAATAATAAAGATACACTTAATTATCTACAAGCTGTCAGCTTAAAATACACTTAAAGAATTCCTTGTCAAGTTTAAATGAAAAATAGGACAAATAACCTCAGTTGCATTCACTGACATTTCCCCTTCTTCTCTGAAAACAGGTGCTTAGAATATAAGAATTATAGAAAACTTTCCACTTTGCATTTATGATTAAAAATATTTTAATATATAGAATCATAGAATCAGTCAGGGTTGGAGGGGACCACAAGGATCATCCAGCTCCAACCCCTCAGAGGCTGGCCAGAGCCTCATCCAGCCTGGGCTTAAACACCTCCAGGGATGGGGCCTCAATCACCTCCCTGGACAACCCATTCCAGGGCTTCACCACTCTCATGGTGAAGAACTTCCTCCTCACATCCAGCCTGAATCTCCCCACCTCCAGATTCATTCCATTCCCCCTATCACTACCTGAGATCCTGAGAAGTCCCTCCCCAGCCTTCTTGTAGGCCCCCTTCAGATACTGGAAGGCCACAATGAGGTCATTTTGGAGCCTTCTCTTCTCCAGACTGAACAGCCCCAACTCTTTCAGTCTGTCCTCATAGGAGAGGTGCTTCAGCCCTCTGATCATCCTCGTGGCCCTTCTCTGGACACCTTCCAGCATGTCCATAACCCTCCTGTAATAGGGGCTCCAGAACTGGACACAGTACTCCAGGTGGAGTCTCACCAGAGCTGAGTAGAGGGGGAGAATCACCTCCCTTGACCTGCTGGCCACACTTCTCTTGATGCAGCCCAGGATCGGATTGGCTTTCCTGGCTGCAAAGTGCACCTTGAGAGCTCATGTTGAGCTTCTCATCCACCAGCACCCCCAAGTCTCTCTCCTCAGGGCTGCTTTCCAGCCAGTCACTGCCCAGCCTGGATTTGTGCCTGGGGTTTCCTCGACCCAGATGCAGGAGCCTGCACTTGGGTCTTGTTGAACCTCATGAGGCTGGCATTTATGCATATTGTCAAAGGGCACTACTACTAGATTTATAGTTGTCTGGACAGATCAAACCAAAAATATAGACCCTTTTGTCAGTCTTCATGAGCACAGTAACTCACCCACAGACTGTTCAACATGTGCCAGTGCTTTTAAGATTTGATCCAGATGCTGTGACAAAACAATTTCACTAGTAATACTTTCTTCAGTCATGGCAGGGTAGCAAGCTTGCAGAAGGTCTACAATACTGCATCGAAAATTACTCCCTATTTTCTCATCAGAGACCTCTACAAAGAGAGAGAGAAAAAAAACCTGTAACACAGACAAATATTGTTGCACAGAAAAAAGGCCTCCAGAACCAAAATTCTTTTATAAATCAACTAGTTTGCCAAATTCCAAGTGTTTCAGGTTGTTCAGAATTGAGTTTGGGTTCCTCCTCCCCCCTTTTTAAAAAATGTCAAATACCAAGCTTAAAAATGGAAAACACAAACTTTCACTCCAACAACAGCCACTAATGTGATTTAAGCACATTTCAACAGAAAACCTTATCAGCAAAGCATACTACCTGGCTTGGATTGCCCTTGTGAGGTACAGGAATAGTTGAGTATTTTACTTATTTGCTGGAGAACTGCTGGGAAACCTTTTATACCTTCAGAGTGCAGTAAAACAGCATCAGGTCGGTGGCCTGGAAAAGACATCATGCAAAGGGGGACAAAATAGAATTTAGGACTGGAGAGAGGAGAAACCAATATGAAAGCAAAAAATAAGATTAAATCTAAGAATCAGGTGTTAGCACAAACAACACAGAACAGAAAGAGAGCACAGCATGTTCTGCTCCCAGGCCCATGTTGATAAACACAAACATCAAAAGCTCACCCCGAGTTTCAAGGCTGCTGTACAGTCTCCTTTCTGCTGTTTCCAAAAGCTGTTTGCATGTCTTCCAAAGACGGCACTGAGTACAAGCTAAGTCAAATGCTGCCATTGCTGAAGGACTCAGATCCTCAAGGACTTCCCACAGAGGATCAGTACGCTCCAGCTGGATGTTGCTGATCCAGAAGTTTTCTTGGAGAGTAGGGGCAAGACTTCCAGAAGTTGCAAGCAATTTATCAGTAACATCCGAGATGGAATAAAATACCATACCTGCATGCATCAGCAAAATACACAATCAACTAATTAAACAGCATATTTACCTCAGATCCTGGCATGGATAATGATTCTCTAATCTTTTAAGCCGGTAATTTAATAGATATGAACCAAATGCTGCTGAATGGATAAAATTCATTGTGCACCCCCAGCAGATTTCAGCATTCTTAGTCTCCTTTTAAGACAAAGAATCATTCTTCTGAACAATTGTTGCAATCATTATGACAGCATTCAAATGGCTTTCCCCTGTTTTCATCTCTGCTTATGATGAGAAAATGTCAAAACCCCTAGTCCTTACCAGCAGCTGCTGCATTCCCAATAGCCTGCAGTGTCGAACGGCCGCTGCCAGACTTCCTGATGCCTCCAGTGCTATCTGATGCTTGATTCTCAATGTTGTGCTCCACTCTTGCCATTTCTCGTACTGCCTCTTGGTAGCGCTCCATGAAAACCAATTCCCCATAGCAAGGTGAAGTAGCCAGATTAAACATCAAAGCCACCTTGCAAAAAGAAAAACAGATGCAATTACAAAGCACATCAAAAGAAGCTTTCAACAGCCAAAGAGCGCTGGGAATTTTAAGAGGAGACAAGGGAATAACATAAACCAGGTCTTTTTAACTGAAGAAAATCCCACAGCAAGCTCAAATGGTTGGTTATTGTCAGGAACTTAAACCTAGAAAAACAGGGCCTTAGAGACATTTTCCAGGTGTTTTTATAATGCTTAGCTATTGTTTGCTACAAGGCTAAAGTTGAATTAATTTTTCTAAACCACACCTTTCAGAATGGCTGTTCATGATTACAATACACTACATAGAACCAATAAGGGTTGGAAAAGACCTCAAGGATCATCAAGTCCAACCTGTCACCCAACACCTCATGACTACTAAACCATGGCACCAAGTGCCACGTCCAATCCCCTCTTGAACACCTCCAGGGACGGTGACTCCACCACCTCCCTGGGCAGCACATTCCAATGGCTAACAACGCTGTGAAGAACTTTCTCCTCACCTCAAGCCTAAACTTCCCCTGGCACAGTTTGAGACTGTGTCCTCTTGTTCTGGTGCTGATTGCCTGGGAGAAGAGACCAACCCCCTCCTGACTAAAACTTCCCTTCAGGTAGTTGTAGAGAGCAATGAGGTCTCCCCTGAGCCTCCTCTTCTCCAGGCTAAACAATTCCAGCTCCCTCAGCCTCTCCTCCTAGGGCTTGTGTTTGAGACCTCTCACCAGCCTTGTTGCCCTTCTCTGGACCATTCAAGAGTCTCAATGTCCTTCTTAAATTGAGGGGCCCAGAACTGAACACATAACATGTGAAATCTATCAGGTTAGGCTTCTAAAATAAACGATTTTAAACAAATTCTTACTCAGCAAGGAATACCCTCTAGAAATTTAAACACAGAGTACACAAGCACAGCTGTGCAAGTTCCCCTTATTAAACCAGTAACAGAACACAAACCAAACTTGAAGACTTGATACTGAAACTCAAAGTAACAAAGAAAAACAAAGTAGTTCTTTTAGCTCTGTAAGTAGGGAAAAGCTGAAGTGACATGCTTGACATCAAACAGAACTAAAAAGTTGAGCAGTAACCTACTGCTAGTGTAATGCTTAAATAGTATTAACTGCTCTGACATCAGTATCTCAAACCTAGCTTTTTGCAGAGGATCCAATCACTGATGTACCTCAAGATGTTTTTTCAGAGTATGAGCCCAAAAGCCACATAGAGGAAGGCAGCACAGCCTTTAGTCTCAAAACATACCTCCTTCAGATAAATGTAATCACTACTCTGTCTCACTTTGGGTAAAGAAAACACTTTCATGTTCCTGCTGAACTTACAAGTGGCAATGTCACAGTTTTGATTCACTGACTAAACTAAGCAGTTTAGATTTCACGCCTCCTCGTGAGGTTTCACATGAACTTTGTGTTCCTCATTCAGCTGAAACACAAAGTTTGGCCAGTTCTCTAACAAATATTTTCAGGCTTTGAGAACTCAGGCTTAGATAAAGCATTTTTACTTAACAAGGAAAAAAAAGCAAACAGTCTCCTTGGGATGTTGGCTTGGAGTTATCTCTGCTCCCTTCACTTGCCCCTGCTTCTGAAGCGTCCCTTTCACTTGGAATACAAACCCTTCAGCCTCATGCTTGCTAATGCAGAAGCAGCAGGAATTTCATCAGCTACCACAACCACAACCAGCAGCAGCAAATTAGATTTTTATTTGCACAGAATACATGCAATTCATTTACCTGATGGGCCTCTACAAAGTTTCCTCTCAAAACACAAGAAACTAACAGTGATTCTGGTGGTGAAAGCATCAAAGGAATCAGGGGGTTTTGCTGATGTGGTCTCACCCTGCTTTCCAAATCACTCAAACCAGACACATTACTGGTACTTCCCTCTGTAAGACAACAGAATGAATCAGTATGCTATTGTGGAAAAGAATATTTCACCAGGTAACAGCCAACAGTACTTCACATATTTAACACAAAAAATAGGAGCAGAGTCAGAAGGAAGTTTTAGGGTAAAGAGGTCAATGTTAACACCTTCTTAAAAATTCCTGTAATAGCATCACAGAATCAACCAAGTTGGAAGACACCTCCAAGATCATCAAGTCCAACCAAATATTTCACTATTTGGTCAAAACTCTATTTTCAGTTTGGATCTCATCCACATGTAACACTGTTTAGCAGCCACAAGGTGGATGTAATATTAGGTCAGTAGTTCAATATGGAGAAAAGGAGAAATCCTAAGTATTGGACCTACCAGTTTAGTATGCCTAGGCATGTTTTAGGCTACCTGCTACCTGACTCCCAGTCTACTAGCTTTTTGATGGTTTGTACATCACTACATTGCATACTGCTTCCTGCAAGCCAGAAATATAAAGAAAAAAAATATCTGATTTTCTTATTCCAGAAGAAGAGAGATATATACTATTCTAGAGAAGTGTGGCCATCAGGTCAAGGGAGGTGATTCTCCCCCTCTCTGCTCAGCTCTGGTGAGACTCCACCTGGAGTACTGCGTCCAGTTCTGGAGCCCCTATTACAAGAGGGATATGGACATGCTGGAAGGTGTCCAGAGAATGGCCACAAGGATGGTCAGAGGGCTGGAGCACCTCTCCTATGAGGACAGACTGAAAGAGTTGGGGCTGTTCAGTCTGGAGAAGAGAAGGCTCCAAAGTGATCTTCTTGTGGCCTTCCAGTATCTGAAGGGGGCCTACAAGAAGGCTGGGGAGGGATTTCTCAGGATCTCAGGTAGTGATAGGGGGAATGGAATGAAGCTGGAGGTGGGGAGATTCAGGCTGGATGCGAGGAGGAAGTTCTTCCCCATGAGAGTGGTGAAGCCCTGGAATGGGTTGTCGAGGGAGGTGGTTGAGGCCCCATCCCTGGAAGTGTTTAAGACCAGGCTGGATGAGGCTCTGGCCAGCCTGATCTAGTGTGGGGTGTCCCTGCCTGTGGCAGGGGGGTTGGAACTAGATGATCCTTGTGGTCCCTTCCAACCCTGACTGATACTATCATACTATGATAAAAAGTCAGCCACAAATGGGAGTTCTGAGAAGTGAAAAATCCTCTCTTGCATAGAGCAGTAATTCACAAGAATTAGTCAAGCAAATACTTCATCATGCACATTGGCAAGACACAGAAATTCTACTTTTACAGCTTAATACCTGAGGTACTGGTGCTTAGCTCACTACTTGTACTTTCTAGTGATGGACTGGAAGTTCCCTCTTTCCCACCTAAAATGGGAAACAAATCAAAACCAGCACATTAAATGCACTTTTTCTAGACAAGGTAATTAAAAACTTTCTGCAAATAAGAGATCAGGCAACTGCAACAGATCTTCAAGATTAGCTGTCAAATAAGCCACCACAGATGTCTGTGATAAACACAAAAACTGCTGTGAATAAAACGCTAGGGAAGGCACTGTTAGGGTGGCCATGCTGGGGAAGAGACTATGTTGAGTAGTCTCCAACACCAAATGTGTCTTTTAAAGCTAAACAGTAAAAGGGTGAAGAGTCCAACTTTCTCCTAAGGCTGTGAATTTAAGTGACAAATTCCTGCAAATTCATATCCTAGACACTGTTGTGATAGGAATGAAAATATGCCAATCGTTGGATGTTGAGGAGAAAGGGAAGAACTGGTACTGCAGTTGCAAAGCTCTCCCCTGCTCCAAACCAGACTATGTATGAAGGAAGTTATTTTCTTACTTGAATTATCTTTCAGTTGTGCAGGTAAGCTTCCAGAAGAACAACTTCAGTCCAAGTGGAACTGGACTAAGACATTTCAAACCAGTTACAAAACTAAAAGGAAATTAATCTAGTTCGCTATTAGTCCATTAAATTCAATCATGCAAAATTACACACATTTCAGAGGTGGCTTCTCCAGGTGACTTTTCAACCCACCTGTCTTGTACCTTTGAGATCTACTTCGTTTCTTAAAGCTGGAGGACCTGACTGAAGAGCAGTATCTCCTGGAAGCTGCAAGCTGATGTTCTGTGAAACATTTAAGCCAAAACATTACCAAACAGCTGGACAGACTAAAAGCAGTTATTTGTCTGCCTTAAAGACTCTATCAGCACTTCTACACAGGTAGAGAGCTATGGTGGCAAATGTCAAAGGAAACACAGCTGATCTCAGATAAAAGCAATTCTGCAGTAAAGTTTAAACCAGCACCCTGAGGTAATTTTAATGACAATTCAGCTAATGCTGTTTTGCACTTCCACATCCAATGCTACTTGGAATGTACTATGCCTTGTACACACCTCTGATGAGCACTAAGGATCTTTTCCAACCTAACTCTTTCTATGATTCTAACTATACAGAAAATAGGTATAGCTCAAGCACATAAGCAGCTAAAAAAGAAACCTCCTATGATTGATTAGATCAGAGATCACTCCTATTCAAAAATGGTACAAGAACCAGGTGATCTCCAACTAGGTCACACTCCTAATACCTGTCAAAGTGTAATCCCTCCAAGGAATTTAGTCTTGAGACCACCACCTGCACAGTTGTAACAAAACAGTACCAATAGATCAGAAAATGCCAAAGACAAAGCCTACCTGCACTTCTGTTACTCATCACCACCTTGTATCGCCAGTGAGCTTCAGAAAGGTGTTTGGAAAACTGTAACACACGAGTTCCAAAGGCATCTCTGCTTGCAGAAAGATTCAAGCACTCAACAAGCTCCAGCTCTTCACGAAGCACATTACTGGAGTCCCATGGAAGAGCACTCTGAATTTCTTCCAGATGATTGAGAAGCATTGTGAGGAAGGCATCCATAGACACATCGTCCACTAAAAACCCAGAAACACCACTGGTGAAATGTTTCAGATCCAAGTACCTCAGCCTAGAGGTTTCACAGCTTTTGCCACCTAACACTGAGTCATGAAGACCCTGGGTATCTGTGTGAGCAGTCTGGGCAGCCGGCAGATGCCTCTCTAATTTCTTTTCAGCCTCTATTAGGCGTTGTGGACTTTCTGAGGTGGAAGAGCGCCGACTAGAACTGCCTTCTACACTCACAGTAGTGCTCTTTCTGTCAAGATCATCATCCTCTGCATAGTCCTCAGGTAGGAGAGTCTCAGTATGGAGGTCACTGTAGGAAACAAAAAGCAAGGAGAAGATGTTCTCCAAAACCTCCAGGCGCAGAGGAGCAGGAACACTCCTTAAGAACTGCTGACACTTCACAAGATACTGAGGAAATACTGAAGAGCAATCTGTATAATTGAAAACAAAAATAAAGAACATTTACAACATTTTCCAGTTCCTTCCTCCAACCTTTGCCCTTCAAGAAGATCCTAGAAGAGGGAACTGTCCCAGTGGCTCAGAGCCAAGCATTCCTCCACAAACCAAGTAAAAATATGTCCAATATTTTTAAAAGGTAGTATGCCTCCTCTCTTTCACTGATCATGGAATCAAACAGGTTGGAAGAGACTTCCAAGATCATCCAGTCCAACCTATCACCCAGCCCTGTCCAATCAACCAGACCATGGCACTAAGTGCCTCATCCAGTCCTTTCTTGAAGATTTCCAAGGATGGTGACTCCACCACCTCCCTAGGCAGCCCATTCCAATGGCCAATCACTCTCTCTGTGAAGAACTTCTTCCTAATATCCAGCCTGAACCTCCCCTGGAGCAGCTTGAATCTGCATCCCCTCATTCTGTTGCTGGTTGCCTAGGAGAACAGACTGACCCCCACCTGGCTGCAACCTCCCTTCAGGTAGCTGTAGACAGCAATGAGGTCTCCCCAGAGCCTCCTTTTCTCCAGGCTAAACAACCCCAGCTCCCTCAGCCTTTCCTCACAGGGCTTGTGTTCCAAGCCCCTCACCAATTTTGTTGCCCTTCTCTGGACATGTTCCAGTACCTCAACATCTCTCTTGAATTGAGGGGCCCAGAGCTGGACACAGTACTCAAGATGTGGCCTGACCAGTGCTGAGTACAGGGGCAGAATAATCTCCCTTGTCCTGCTGGCCACACTATTCCTGATATAGGAATAATGCTGACTATCACCTTATGCAATAATGTTCAAACACAGATTACATCCATTTCAGCCATTAAATCAGTTTTATCTCTGGGAAATCATGAGCCCTTACAAAAGCATCCCTGCCACTACCACCCTATACATAATACCACCATTTTGCCCTACATTTTTATTACAAGTTTTAGAGCAAGGCAGGTAGTTTATTCATATCTATTATTACTAAAGAGAACATCATCTCAAAGAAATGCCATGGTAATTGTTTGCAAAGCATTCATAGCCCACTGAATAAAAGCACCATATGTACACAGGGTGCAGTACTATCCCAACACTACGTGGTAACTCGGAGCCCAACAAATGGAGAAGGCCAAGCTACTGAACCTGAGAAAGGAGGCCAATCACCTGCTGGTTCTCCAAAAGCTGTGTCTTCAGGGATATCCCCAAGAAGGCTGTGGACACAATCTTTGCACTTGGAATGCTTATGTGAGTTCACACAGAGAGCATAGATTGCATACTTCATGGCACAAAATGCTCGGAAGAGGGCCAGGTTGCGCTGCTGACTCAGGGTGTTAGGGAGCGCTGCTGCTGTGAAGGGAAACAAGAGCGGTGAGGGGGTAAGAGACAGACAAGAAAGCAAGTCATTTTCTCCTGCAGTTCCCATACAGCAGTATGGTGTATATGCCACCTCCATCTCAGCTTTCCTCTCTCTCACTGTTAACTTCACAACCTTTGGGGAGGGGAAAAAGAAAAAGAAAAGGATAAAGGTAAAAAAAGTCATCAAGAGATGGGCACAGAAAAGTCAGGCCTGAAAATGGAATCTTCTGTGCATTTGTGTTACAGACCCTGGCTGTGGCACAGAACAAAGCCCGCTCGCGTTGTGTCTACAGTGCAGGGACAGATCCAGCCCTCTGAGCAGCATCCCAGAATTTGTGTTCTGACACACAGTAGGTAAGTAGGGAGGTAGTGTGGGCTGGCTGTGACTGTAGTGAGAACAGACTACCAGCACCTCTACCAGTTTGTGCTAATAAATAGGTAACATGGGTGATTCTAGCCACAGCAGCTGGCCACACAGAACGTATACAATCTGCAACTGACTAAAGCACAAGCCCACGGTTTCCTTCACACATTTATGATAAAGGCAACTTAAAGAAGTGCTACACCCACCTCCTCCCCCTTCTGCTTTTTTTGGGGTTTTGAGGAAAGAAAAGAAAATGCCAAAGACATGATCCCTTCTTAGCACAACAGAACATCACAGCTGCAAATTATGTAAAGGGTGTATCATCATTGCCTTCACCCAGAAACACAATATAGTCATCTGCTTTGTTATACCATGTTTAGATGGATTTTCTCATTACTGTACAAAAGCTCAAACAGAAACAAACCAAAACACACACCAAAAAAAAGAAGAAAAAAGCAAACCCACAAAAACCCCCAAACACAAACAACAACAAAACCAAACAAAAAACCCCACATCAAACCCACCAAACAACAAAAAACTCCACAAATCTCAAAACCCCAGAGGTGTCACATTAGTGCTTGAATTCACTATCCTATATTCCTGTACAAGGCATGCAGGGGAAGCATTAGCCACATATTGTTTAAACAAAGCACTGGAATAATGCACTGCTAATGTCCTTATCCAAACCCTGAGACTGAAAAGCATTACCAGAAAGTGTTTCAGCACCATCCTCTACAAGGCACGGCCTGATTTCAAAGCACCCACCTGAACTCTTCTGAAAACTACAAAGGAGCCAAGACAAAAGCCTAAGAGCACAGTTTGAAACCAATTATTCCCTAGAGCTGCAATTCTAGACAGCAGCAACAGTGGAAATCATAATGCAGACAGCAGATAGAACTAAGGAGACATCCAAACATGAATCCTTTGCAGAAGCCACAAGGCCACAGAAATGCTATAATTCACCAGCAGCTCTACACTAATATGTAGCACCTGAAAAGCTCTCAAGGCTACTATCTTAAGAGAACTTCAGGCAGGTAAAGCCAAAGATCTGATAAATACAATTCTCAGAAAAAAAGAGAAATAACTAGCTGTAAATACTGCAAGATACACACTGATAATCAAATGCAAGTTCAATAAACTTTGCCTCTCAGGGTCTTTGTCAGTATCTGAACCTAAAGCAACTCCTTTCCTTGTAGCAGTACTGAAGAGCTATCACTTATAGATAAGCAGTTGTTTAAATTACGCCAGAAATATTAACACCTTCTTCTTGAATTCTCTGACTCATGAGGAATTTTCTGCTCATCACTTCTTCTGTTAGTGTGACTAATCAAAGCTAGCATTACATGCTGATCTGAAGGGTGCCTATCAGTTTGACTACTTCAGTTTCACTACTGCAGCTGACAGATGCATGTCAGAAAGGAGGGGAAGAGGAGGAAATACGGGGAGTGTGCAGAGAAAAATGTCTGCCAACACTACCAAGTAAGAAAAATCAAAACTTCATGACTCTTCTCCCCCTTTTACAACCCAAAATAGATTATTTTAAAGGAGAGTCTGTCAAACTGCTTATGGAATTATCTGAATTTTACAATAATCAGTGGGCTGAAAAGAGAGGAAGGACTTGTTTTTCATTAGGTCTGTAAATAAAGGTGGTTTGAACAAAAAAAAAAAGTGTAAACTAAAGGTAAAGTTACTTCTCTACAGTCATGCAGCACCCAGAAGACATGATGGGACTGCCCCTTCTGCTTTTTAAAGCTTTTGGCTGAAAAGGGTTAAACTGTAAGAATTGGTTATAAAAACCCCACAATAGCAGCAACAACAAAACAATGAACTTTAGAAAGCAGGGCTCTGAAACTGGAGATCTACACAGAGTCTCCTGCACCTTTCAACACTATTCAAGGCAACTGTCATGATAATTTTAATTTTGAACAACAAAATCTATAAAAACAGGACTGATAACCAACATCCTAACAATATGATACTGGGAGGACAGAAAACTGCTTTCCACTAAACAGCCTGGGAAAGTCTGTACAAGATCCATCTCTGAGAGCTCTCCACACGATTTCAGTTGAAACTACACATGCACAAATTCCCATCCATAGAAGAATGCAGCTTCTTAGGCCCTAGTACATGCCTGAAGATGGAGCTTCTGTATCATTAAGTGGCTTTATCAGAAAACAGCAATAAAGTAGCAGCAGCTGAATGTGGACATAGGCCGCAATCAAAGGAGAGTACAAGGACAGTCACTCCCAAGTGAACTGATGTGTTTAGTGATCTTAGGCATTTTAAGTGCCATGCAAAAATGAGAGAAGCAAGGCACAAGGGATGTAAATACAACCTGTAGGTAAGCCTTGTTGGCTTTTAATATTAAAGTAGATTTGATAAGTTTTCATATTAGAAGAAGGAAAGAAAAAAAAATACTTCTTGTAACTTTCAAACCCGGAGATGTTACAGAATCATAGAATCAATAAGGTTGGAAAAGACCTCAGAGATCATCAAGTCCAACCTGTCACCCCAAACCTCATGACTACTACTACCAAGTGCCATGTCCAATCCCCTCTTGAACACCTCCAGGGACAGTGACTCCACCACCTCCCTGGGCAGCCCATTCCAATAGCTAACAATTCTCTCTGTGAAGAATTTTCACCTCACCTTGAGCCTAAACTTCCCCTGGCACAGTTTGAGACTGTGTCCTGTTGTTCTGTCACAGGTTGCCTGGGAGAAGAGACCAACCCCTTCCTGGCTACAACCTCCCTTCAGGTAGTTGTAGACAGCAATAAGGTCTCCCCTGAGCCTCCTCTTCTCCAGGCTAAACAATCCCAGCTCCCTCAGCCTCTCCTCACAGGGCTTGTGCTCGAGGCCTCTCCCCAGCCTCGCTGCCCTTCTCTGGACACGTTCGAGTGTCTCAATATCCTTCTTAAATTCACAGGCCCAGAACTGGACACAGTGTGAGATACTGTCAATTTCATCTGGTTTTTGCACTTTGATTTTAAGTGGAGGGAAGACTGAAATCCAAACCATACAATTACTTTCCAAGCTAAAGGTATTACACAAGTTAAAAAAAAAAAAGGAAGTATCACACATTATAAGCACGTGCAAACACTGCTACTGTTTTGAAAAAGCTCTTTCAGAGATCTGTGTGAGACAATTTATTCCCCCAGAGGATTCTAAAATAATTTCCATATGCTCTCTAGTTGTCTTCTGTAAAATAGCTTATAAACTGTGTCTTCCTTATCTACAGAAGCAGGTCAAAGAAACAGACTCTTCCTAACAGAAATACTGAGCAGCACATACTTGGATGGATTGGGGTTTTCCTGGGTTCTCTCAACCCTAGACATTTACCCTGCATCTGCTGGTCTCTAGCAGGACCTTTCTGAAGAAGCTCAATAACATCGTCTTCATTCAGTGCCAGAAGATTAGTGAGATGATGAAGAGAGTACACTGCAGTGTGGCAATCTACTCTGTGCAAGTGTTGCAAAAGAACCTTCCTCGGGATAGTAACACTGCAAAAGAGAACAAAGAGGTGGCACATTTAAGTCTCAGATGTTTCAAGACATGTCTCTTACTCTTAATCCTGATTCAAGCAATCTACTGCAGTTAAGAAGAAAATCAAATAGCAGAAGCAATGCCCATGAAGCAATTTTGACAGCTTCTGCTATACAGTCACTATGAGATCATTGTCCAAGATGCACAGAAAAGAAGACAGTTTCTATTTGCATACATAAGTTGATAATGAGCAGACTTGGACAGAGAGTTTGGAAAAAGTCCTTCTGATCATTTTACCTGTTCTGCTGTATGCACCATTCAAGAACTTCCACCTGAGCCCACAGCCCGTCACAGAAATCTTTCAGTACTGAATCATTGCACAGATCCTAAATGGAAAGACAAAACATCCCTTATAACAAATCCTCCATTCCAACTGCAGAACCAAGCCTGTGTTCACATGTGGAACACTCATAAGACTTCTTTAGCTCGATAGTTATTTCAAAGTTTTATTACAAAGCCAGCAAGGAAGGGCTATTCTGAGGAAGCATCAAAAATCAGTCAGCCTCTAGCTGACACACCTACAGACCATGAAAAGGTGGCTAAATCCCTTTTCAAGGTTAGCTTTCAAAATGCAGATTAATGCTTCTTACTGAGACATTCACCCCTGAATCTAATCATGTACTGGAAGAGACAACATACTGGGTAGCAGACAATTATTTTGCTTTTCCACCTCCTTTTCTTACTATAGATGCCAGACCTAAGGCTTTTACTTTACAAAGGCTATTGAATAGACCTTCAGTCTATTATCAATAGATAGTAATTCCCTAAAGGCAATACCAATCTAGATCTGCCTCAATGATCCAGCAGTGCAAGGGGCTCTGTCTCCCCATCTCTGCTGTTCAAGCCATTTGCATGCAAGCAGACACCACCTCTAATGTAACTACACCCTCAGAGTTAGAATGCTCTCTTCTTCAAAGATGAAGATTCCCCTCAAACAAGATAGATCTTTAATCCACATCTCTTGTAATTTACTATTTCATTTTAAGAATGGATCAGGGAAATTTCCACGCTACCCTGTGGCTGAACTCAGGGTTAGTTGTGACCAGAATTAGTCACTATCCAGGGATGACTCACTGGACAAAATGCCACCAATCAAATGTCCCCCAGCAAGTCTCAAAGCTAATCAACTATTGCTGTCTATCTTCATGTTAACAGCAAAGGATGAAGAGCTCACACAAAAGAAACTTTCAGAATATCCTGGGCAATCATGCTCTCATCACAGGTCAGTAAGGAGGAAAGACACAAGTCTAATCATGTTACCTACACACAACTGTAAAAGCTTAGCTTTTTTTGATTCATTGTTAAGAAAGACTAAAATTTTCACTGCATACTCACTGATTTTTATTTTTTTTTTAATTGGATTATCTGGATTCAGACTGGGATATTGCCAGGTGTTTTCTGCTAACTTACCTGAGTTTTGTGAAGAGTCCACAGCAATGTTTTTGCTGATTCCAAGCTTTGACAATGAGTCCACCCCAGCAACACTAACAGGCGGCTAAGGGGGTTGAATTCCCTCCTCAATAAGCTGCTCAGGCCAGAGTAGTCTTCTCTTTTCAGTAAATTTAATGCAGTCATCTAGAAAACAAAAGGAAGAGGTATTTATCTTTCCAAAATGCAGAGCCATAATGCCTAGCAGCTTATGTAAGCAAGTAGCCATTTCAATAATTAGCTTCATTTAAGTTCTGCATCTGGAACTTCCCCTAACATACATTTTTTAAGCCATCAGTTTACTCTTCAGTAAAACTGTTGTGAGGAAAAAACACCATCACTTCAGATGCTTACTGCAGAGCCATCTCATACTCCTTCACTACATTCTCTTTATATGCTTTCTACTGATTATGTGTCTGCCATGGGCATTAGCTAAGAAACTCAAATGAATCATAGACTCAATAAGCTTGGAAAAGACCTCAAAGATCATCAAGTCCAACCTGTCACCACAGACCTCATGACTACTAAACCATGGCTTCAAGTGGCAAGTCAAATCCCTTTTTGAACACCTCCAGGGATGGTGACTCCACCACCTCCCTGGGCAGCACATTCCAATAGCTAACGACTCTCTCAGTGAAGAACTTTCTCCTCAGCTCCAGCCTAAACTTCCCCTGGTGCAGCTTGAGACTGTCTCCTCTTGTTCTGGTGCTGGTTGCCTGGGAGAAGAGACCAACCCCCCACCTGGCTACAACCTCCCCTGAGCCTCCTCTTCTCCAGGCTAAACAACCCCAGCTCCCTCAGCCTCTCCTCATGGGGCTTGTGCTCGAGGCCTCTCCCCAGCCTCGTTGTCCTTCTCTGAACACGTTCAAAGTCTCAAGATGCAGAAGTAGTTCAGCCTTTAACAATGACCACCTACCTGTAATTCTACTTCTTCTATCTATGTAAATAAATTTAAATTGCTTAACTCTTACCAGAATATTGTTCACCATGCAAACTAGCCTCACTGTCCCAAGTCTACCAGCAGCAGGAAAGTAAAGTAACAAATTCAGTCATGAGGTAAATCATGCAGCGTAGCCAACAAAATTACATGCAGAACATAGGACTTCTTACATCCTGAAGACCTAATCTTCAGTCTGCATGCAGATGAGATTTTCCAAAAATCTCACTGCATGTCCTGAGCTCCTCATACAGCTGAAAGTAGGAGAGCTATCACCAGTTACCTCCTTGCTGCTGTAAGTCATTACCCTAGGAAACTCTATTTGAATATAAAATACTTCTGGGCAACATCAAGATATGTTCAATACAAGTGGTGACTTTAGCCACCACTGGACTTCCCCCCTTAATGATTTTATGGCTGTACCAGAATCTGTTCCAGAAAGTGCTTGCTGCTGCTCAAGCAGTAGAAGTAGGCTGTCTTCCAAGAAGGAATGTCTTTGGGATCTGAGAACAAACTCATCACTGTCCGTTCAGTATCCAGCTGCTCAGATGAACCTAAAAAACATTACAACCAGATTACCTTTCAGTACAGAGTAACCAGTACCTTTGAAACAAGTGTAAGACTCTCAGATACTGTTACTGCAAACCAAGAAAGCCAAGCAGAGAAATTTGATAGAAAAATACAGGTCAGATCAGAAAACAGGAAACCGTCTGGACAGTTGTTAAGCCAGCAAGACCTGTTCAGCACGGAGGTTCGTAAGTTCAGGTCACATTGTGTGTCTTTCCTTAGCCATATGCATCCTATCTGTAAGCTGCATCAATTCTCACTTGTGCTCTGAGACACTACGCTGTTTTACAGGGCCTTAGCAAAGACTTGTCCAGTACAGGAGCTTCTTGGATCTGTGCAAAGCGAGAACTGAACTACTCCCAGAGGGAGCAACGGTATCTGTGTCTCCATTTCCCTTCAGCAGTCCCTGTAAAGGAGGAGAGAGGATACAAATCCCACTGACTTACACCTCGGTGTACAGAGGTAAACAAAAAAGGGCAGGTGTTCCAGGTCTTCCCTCCTGGCATGCTCATCTGCCACTTTCCTGACAAGAACATGCATGGGCACCACTTGCCATTCAGCTTCAACAAGATCCTCAATTAAATGCACCGATCATAGGGAGCTAGACAAGAAGCTGTGAAGTTACAGCCAGTATAAATGCAGAAGTTGGCTCTGCCAAGTGTGAAGGTAATCAAACTGTATCTTCTTTCCAGCTGGACTACTGGCCCACTCCACATCTACTTCTGTATGTTTTCCAGTATTAAAGAGGATTGAATGTTTTGGGATTACTGAGGTAGGTGAACTGCTGCTTGGCCTAAAGTGGAACAAATGTCCAACACAAATGACCCTGAGCTGGAGCTGAACAATTAAAAATGTTATATACACATGGAGAGTAAACTTTCTAGTTACAAGCAAGATCTTCAGCAGCAGAAATGCTGAGCAGATAAAAATCTCTCACAAATGTGCCTATAAAAGAATGCAGTGCAAAGTGCAGAAATGTAGGGAGAGTCCTGGGGTTCCTATGCCAATTCCTTGCTTTTAGTCATTTTTGTATCATCTTTTGCAAGACTCCATGGCTTGTTAGGGCACCTTAGCAAAAACATGGACTTCTTGACAACTTGCCTGTTTAGCACCTCACTGACTTTGCTCTGTTAAACAAGAAATGAAAACAAAGCAAAAAGGGGAAACAAACCTTTTCGTACTGATGTTGAGACTAGAAATTTTTCTCTCGTTCTTTCTATGAAAACACTGCTATACAGGCTTAACAGGCCACAGCTATGCTTCCTCAGCATACAGTTCAGTAGCTTCTCCTCCCTCAGTGGGCTTCCCTCAGTCCAACATACATCCAAGAGCTCCCTGAATATGTGCCGTACTTCATCTGCCTGGTGCTCCACGTCAAAAGTCACTGTACTAAGAGCAGCATAAATTGTATCAACAAGTTCTCTTTGATCTAGTTCTGTTGAAATTTCAGAACTGCACTGAAGCCTCTGCAGAGATTTCAAGGAGTCATGAAGAAATTCAATGAAGATGTTTTGTGGAGAGCAACATTGCTGGACTGAAGACCTCTGTGTGCCTTGTTCTTCCTGGAAGAATTCCAGCAGGGCTTTTGCCCTCTGGGGAGCCCGCAGCAAAAGCTTCCTGAGAGCTGAAACCATATCCAAACTGAATCTGTGAGAGCAGTCATCTTTTCTCTTCCTGTCTGTGATGTGCTTGTTCTGGGTGCACACAAATGCTTCAAACAGTTCCTGGTAGGGAAATAATGAAAGAGAAGCCTTTCAGAGTACATTCAATTTATGGGACTTTGTTTTCTTGTAATAGGAGAAACTTGAAAGCAAGAAGATAAATACATTTGGAAATATCATGCTACCTAAAAAATCCATCAGTAAAGGTCCACCTCGTCCAACACCCTTCCTAGAAGAGTGGATATGCCTGAATATGTAACCATATTCTGCCTATTTGCAGTATAAACCATGGGACTGCATCTTCATAAGTCAGCAAGGGCATAATGATTAATGTTTGGTTGTTTGTTTGGGTCTTCATAATCCTACTCTTCCACACTTACACCATCTCTCTACCAACTGCAACATCAACACTAATTTTTCAGACTTGGTTCAAACTGGCTAACAGATTCAAAAGCCATCTCACAAACTTCTTTCTTAAGCAACAAGAATTTTTCTCACTAACAGAAGCAAATCTACAGTTTCAGAAGTAGGAAGGGGAAGAACCAACCAACCTCAGTTAGCTCTCCCAATAAGAGAGCAGGTGAGGGACAGCCCAGCTGAAAAGCAATTAAGCAGCACTTGGGGCACTTCTGGAACTATGTAGTGCTGCCCTTGTCTGGAAGAGACAACTTAGGGAATGTGGAGGGGATAGGTGGCTGGTGTGAGCAAAGATTAGAATATTAGTAGAAGACAAGCCTACAGCATCCTTTATTTGCTGAATCAAATCAAAACTACACACTAATGTACTTCTGACAGGAATAGTGAAAAGCATATGAGGCTGCTGAATCTCCAGTTTCTGTGCAACACCGCAGACAATGGTGGAAACTTTAATGCCCTTGGAGGTTAGATAGTAATATAGAGGCTTCACCAGCCATTAGCAAGCAGATTTATTTTAATCACTCACGCTTACCATGCTTGAACACTTTTCCCTTATTCATACTTAAAACCTGTGAATAGACTCTCAATACAGTAAGCTTGCATTTTCCTCTTAAAAAAAAAGGCAGACACAAAAAAGTTCCTTTAAGACTTTGAACCTATAAGGCTAGAAGCAACGTCTGAGAACATTCCATACACCATGCCAGGTCAAATTCTGTTGTAACCAACACTAAAATTAGGACTCTCCTGATTTTCTTTTCTATACTCACTTTTAACACTAACCCATCTTGGCTTGTTTCCATGTATTTCTCAACTAAATCAGCTAATTCAAACTGGAAAAAATAAGCCCCAGACCTCAGAGGATACATCATAACAAGAAATTTCCATGAAGGAAGCATAGGGGTCTAGAGGAGACAAGAAGAAGACAAATCAAACAGATGTACTTTTACAATCTCCTTGCTGACTACGGTTTATTTTGGCTCACAGCAGGTTTAACTTTATGATTACTAAAGGTGTCCATAGATAGAAGACTGTGGCAAGTAGTTGCAGTCAGGACTGAAATATGTTAGAAAGACCACATAGAAAAGCTTGTTCCTTGCCTGCCTATAGAAATAACTTGCAGGCACACTGGATTAACTTCAGAAAGGGATCTTAATTACAGTCCCTTTTAGTGGCCTAGAAGATTAATAACATGTTAGCATCTCAGGCAGTCAGGTTAGCAGAAAACACTAACTTCCATCCCAAAAGCTGTTAAATTGGACATTCTGCATAACTAACATGAGGAAGGAGGACATACTAAGAAGCTCACCTTTAGGACTTCCTCAGAGACATCTTTCTGTAGTTCCTCCAAGAACAACAAAAATTCAGTTTCTCTCCGAAGGAAAACTGGAGCTGTTTTCTGAAGCAATTGCAAAAGAATGAGAAAGACATTAGCCAAAAAAGCTTTTACTTACTTGCACTACCATATAAACCTAATCTTAGCTGTTTCACTAACATTTTGAGGCAGACTGAAATCTCTCTCTGAAGATACCCAATCCTTGATTAAAAGCTATTCCACAATTAGGCTCTGCTCCCACACCAGTGGATTCCATTTATCCATATGTTTGACAAGTGTCACTTAATTCCACAAAACATGGAAAGCCTATAAATTACACAAGGTTGGCATTTTACACTTGGAAGTCAGCTAGAAGTCATGGCCATAGCTCACACGTGGGAGTCAGGCAATGTTTCTGTACCTGATTCCTGGCAAGCCATTTTTCCAGCACAAGAAGCCAAAGCCATGCAGTTCTCCATGGGCTGGGATTCTGTCCACATCTATAAAAGCAATACACACATACAAGGTCACTCACACACTCTAAGATGCAGGAAAACACTGTCAGAGGTCATTCTGATTTTCACATTTCGTTTCAAAAGGCAAAGATGACGAAATAGCTGAAGATGAGTCAGACAGGAAGAGAATGCAGAGAAACCAGAACTTACACATTAACTCAATGATTTCTGCTGTGCAAATAACTGCTTTTAGACCTACCAAACACCAACACTACTGCCACAGTTCTTTGCTTCAAAACAATGGCTATTTTTTTTTCTGGTCTAAAGTTCAGTCTGTATAGCCAGCCCTCTCTGAGCACTTCAGCAGATTTCTTTTGAAATCTGGCTGCCCGCCAACCACTGCTTTTTCCTACTCTGCCTTGCTCTACCTGAAAAAAAGAGAAATTAAGTTTTAGGTCACAGCAGCACAAGTACAGCTCTATGTCCAAACTAAAAGTGAATTAATGTACTAACAGAACAAAGAAGACTTCTAATCACTACAGCTTTTCGTGTGCTCCAGTACTTATGCACACACTCAAAAACCTACACTGTTAGGGAGTATGTTCAGTACCGTTTAAAGGACTAGGAAAAGGGGGAAAGCACAAGGTAGTTTACTGGACATTAAACATCTCAGCACTGCTAGCTAAAGCTTTCAGATGCCCAACTACCAGAGATAAAATGGTCAAAAATGCTTGTCTCACATGGCCATTGACAATATTCATCTAACCACGTGCACCCCTTCCTCCAGACTTTTTTAGTTGCTGTGAGTGCAAACTGTTTCACAGAGTCCTTAACAAAATGCTACACAAATTTTAATACGAAGAAGTATTACCATCTGCTTGGAGAGGGGGAATATCAGTGTTCCCTGAAGTGCTAGAAAGTCACCCTTCATAGGCACCTACTTGAGAAGCAGAGATCAAAACTAGGTAGGATTGAGTAAAACCAATGCCATTTCAAAGTTCAGTGTGAGAGAAACAAGAAATCAAGAGTATCATTCAGAACTTTTAATTTTTTTTTTTTTTTTTAGAAATTGCAAGGTCTTTCAAGAGCTAAAAACGTGAATATTTGCAGTAACAACCGTGCTTTCTTAGTGGTTCCATTCCTGAATTAACTAAAGATCAGTGTCAAAGGAGTGTTAATTGCAGATGGTGTTCCTTCTCCTTCGTATTGTTCATTATAACTTAAAATCAGTTCTTAAATGCTTTGAGTAAGTTTTAAGCTTGTATCAATCACCCTGACAACTGCATGAAAGAATACATCTCACTATCCCAGTAGGCTGGGCAGCAGTAGGATGTCAGCATTCAAAGAACAGCACATCTGGACACATCCGAGACACTTCGGTGTGGAAGAAAGTGCTATTTCCCAGACTCTCCTTGTGTCCCACAGTCTCCACTAAACTGATTGCTCTTCCTCATTTCACACTCAGGTCTACCGAGCCAAAACAGTACTTTACTTACCTCACCCCCACCGGGCAAACCACTAGAGCTTGAAGAATTGCTTCCACCTTCTTGGGGCCATCCCCATGCCACTGGCTCAGCTGGGGCAAACAGGCCTGCGCAAGCTCCCAGTCACCATGCCGTACACACTCACAGAAAAATCCAAAGAGCCGCTCCAGAGAGACCTCTTCTTCGTTTCCAAAAGAATGCATCTTCCCAGGACAAGTGACCTGGGGCAGGGTGACATACGCGAGGGCATATGGTCATAAGGGCGCGCTGGGGCACCACCCTGATGTTTTCTTCGTCTTGACAGCGCTCTGGGCACGGCCAGGCGAAGAGCCCTGGCCGGGATTCAAGGGGCTTCGTCCCACATGGGGCAGGGGAGTCAGGCGCCCAGCACCGCGGCTGCCGCTCGGCAGTGACTGCCCCGCGGCGGGTGCGCCGCCCGGGGAAACGCAGCCCAGTAACTCGCGGGCTGCTCTCGCCGATCCCCCCCGCCGCCCGACCCCCGCCGCCAGTATGTGGGCATGGCGGCAGTTACTCGCCCCGGCCCGCGCGCTCGCCGCGGCCTCGCCCTCCCCCACAAGGTAGGTCCCGGATCGGCGGCCCGCAAGGCCCGTGCTGGCGCGACCCGCATTACCTGGTGGGGCAGGACGCGGCCACCCCCGCGGCGCCAGGGTCTACTGCACTACCCCGGCAGCACCAGCCCTAGCGGCCGCCATCTTGGGCACCGCCTCAGCTGACCGCGCCGCCGGGCGGGCACGCGGGCAGCCGCGCGCCCATTGGCGGAGCCGGGACAGAATGTAAATAAACCGCCATCTTTCTTGGGGGCGCCTGACGCCGCCGCAGGGGAGCGGGCAGCGCGGGCCCCGCCCCCAGCCGCGCCCGCCCCCAGCCGCGCCCGCCCCCAGCCGCGCCCGCCCCCAGCCGCGCCCGCCCCCAGCCGCGCCCGCCCCCAGCCGCGCCCGCCCCCAGCCGCGCCCGCCCCCAGCCGCGCCCGCCCCCAGCCGCGCCCGCCCCCAGCCGCGCCCGCCCCCAGCCGCGCCCGTCTCCGCCCACCAGCACGCCCCCGGCCGCCTCCGCCTGTTGCCGTGCCCGGGTCTCTGGTGGCTGTGCTTGGCTGCTGCCCTGCGCTGCGGCGCGGGCCGTGCGGGCCGGCCGCTGCCGAGAGGCTGTGCGTGGCGGGCTGTGCACACAGGCACGGAGGGAGGGTTACGTGTCCGTGTGAGTGCTCCCCCGGCACTGACAGGTCACCGCCACACCGAGTCCCACCCCACCTACACGGACTGTAAACACCCCCACAGCCACTCAGCCGCTTGCCAGGGTAGCCCCTTCCAATCCTTGAGAACCCTTTCGGTGAAGGAATTTCTCCTAAACTTTCCCTGCTGCAATTTAAGGTAATTTCCTGTCATCCTACCACCTCCTTCCAGGTACTTGTAGAGTGTAAGGAGGTTTCCCCTGAGCCTCCTTTTCTCCAGGCTGAGCAACCACAGCTCCCTCAAGCGCTCCTCATCAGTTTTACTCTCCAGATCCATCCCCAGCTTTGCTGCCCTTTGTTGGACATGCTCCAGCACCTCAACGTCTTTGTTGTAATGAGGGGCCCAAAACTGAACACAGTATTTGAGGTGCAGCCTCACCAACCCTGAATACAGGGTCACAATCACTTCCCTGCTCCTCCTGGCCTCACTATTGCTGTACAGGCCAGGATGCTGCTGGCCTCTTGGCCACCTGGGCACGCTTGCCAGCTCATATTCATCTTTCTGTCAGTCAACATCTCAGGTCCTTTTCTGCTAGTCTTCTCCAAGTCTGCAGCACTGCATGGGGTTGTTGTGACTCAGGGGCAGGAGGCAGCATTTGCCCTTGTTAAACCTCACACCATTGGCCATGTCCCATCAATTCAGCCTGGCAAGATCCATCTGTAGAGCCTCCCTACCTTCAAACAGATCAACACTCCTGCCCAACTTGGTATCATCTGCCAGCTTACTGAGGGTCACCTCAATCCCCTTATCCCGATCAATTATAAAGACATTAAACAGAACTGACCCCAATACTGAGCCCTGGAGAACGCCACTTCTGAGCGACAACCAACTGGGTTTAACTCCATCCACCACAACTCTTTGGGCCTGGCCATCCAGACAGTTTTTTATTCAGAGAAATGCCCACCACTGCAGCTGCCCTGCTCTCACCCTCTCTGTGTTATTTCTGAGCCTCCCTGGTGGGATCAGGCTTGAAGGGACATGACTCAGCTGCTCAGCTGGGTGGTGTCCAGCTAGTGTTTGACAGAGATAAGCCCCCCACCCCCAACATCCTCCCTTTATTCTGTGCTTTTTGTTTGTTTTTGTCCTGACACACAAAACAAAACTTTCTTCAGGCACTACTGCGACGGAGGCAAGTGTGAGAGGCAAAGTGGAGATGACGGAAGAAAGGTGTCCCAAAGTAAGTGACTGAGTCCCCAGGGCTCCTGATTGGAAAATATGGGAAGGGGGCTAAGTCTCTGTGCATGTGTTGGGACCCACCAATAAACCATGCAAGATGCTGCAAGAGTTTGTACCATTACCTCTTACAGCACCCTGAGTATTTTTCACCTATGCTGTAAACTCAGTGTTGTCAGAGAAATGGCACATGAGTAGTCATGCCTCTGAACTTAGTTCAGCCATGCTGGATGAAGTGTTGAAATTGTGCAGTTCTGGTCCCTTAAGCCTTTAACAATGGTGCTTACTAAAGTGCAGCTCTATGCAAAACATTTCTCAATGTGTGCTTTCAGTTTAGGGTATCATTTTCTCTCTTGTGCAGCAGAGGAAGGTGCTTTAGTGTGACACAGGACCTGCAGGAGGATGAAGTTAATTTAGCCTGGGATTTTTTATGCTTATTACCTACTCTCTAATTGCTTTATCCAGTTTAAAGGATCTCCTTACAGTCAGACTCCCTCATATAAGACATATTGGTTGTTACAAAGTTCAAAACATACCTACTGGAGTCACCCACTCACTTCTGCAAGGGTAAGTGCCCATTGCTAACAGCAGCAGTGCTGCCATTTTTGATGGTACTTTTTAATTAACTTCTCCCAGTATTGGCCTTGCTAGGAATTAGATGTTTATTAATGTATCTGTGAAGCTGTAAATGGCTGGATGTAAAAATCAAGATGGGAAAAGAATTTACACATAATTTAAGGCCATCTTAGAAGGAGAGATAACCTGCACACTGAAATTAGGATATGGGGTATAGGCAAAACATTTTTCACCTTGAATTTGTGTCTCTGATAAGCAAGCTGGTATTCAATACTTTAAAAATCTGATCTTGGTTATGTTTCTCAGAATTTAAAATAAGTATGAAATACCCACAGCAGCTTGCACTGGAATGGGCACTAATTTGCTGTGAACAGAAGTCCATGGGTTTCCATGCTGATGCAGTGCTTCTCAAACCACATATTCTGCAGGTCTTCTAGCACAAAAAAAATGTCTGAATTTTCACCTTGGAGCATTGGAATGATACAGTACTTTTTATCTGAAATAGGGTCTGTGGTGCATTGCCTTGCAATATTATCAGTGCCACACAAATTGCTAATAACACTTGGTGTTTTGTAGCAGCTTCTTTCTAAGTGAATCTGCATAGGGAGCAATTACATGCAGCAGTGTAGCATTCTGGCATTTACATCTTAAAGCCATTTCTGAAATGCCTCTAAAGTCTCTAAATGTCTCCAAAGTCCCTATCACTTATTTCCAAGCTCTCTCTTTTATTTCTCCATTTCAGCCAATGCTTGCACTGGTTTCTAATTGCTGAAGCAATTAGAGAATTACTTGAAGCAAGTAAATGTAGCTGTGATCTTTGGGTGGAGGTTGTAATTACAGGTTTCTGTGAATGTTACAAAAGTAGATCCAGCAAGAAGCCATTCTCTGGCTTTGAAAAAGTGAAGGGGAGAGGTGTGACAGGGATCACCCGTGAGGACATGGTTGCATTTCTTCCAACATGCAGCACCTGGGCAGCATCTCTAATGGCTTTGTGCTTTTATTGTGCTCTTATGGCAGAGGACAAAGATTACCTGGCCTGATGGCATCAAGTTAGCCTACCAAAATGTGTTACCAAATTTGTGCTGGCAGAATAAGTTCACAGAGAGTCTTGTGTCATGCTGCCACAAAGCTTTTGATCTGCTGCAACCAGATTCATTGTGTCAGCACCATCTCATCGCAGGTTTGTCAGCTATCTGGGTCCTGTCACTCATGAGACGTGGGTCACCGCAGCACTTGCAGCACCTGCTCTTGTCCTGGAGAGTGGCATCAGTCACCTGAAGTCAGTGGTGGCTGTTCCCAGAGCAACCTGAGGCATGTGTCAGAGCTGTCAGTAAAAGGTATTAGTCATGTGGAGCACTGACGGTGGCCACTTGACTTACAGGCAGCAGTTTGGCCAGAACTGCCCCCTGGAGCCAGCAGTCCTGTCAGGCAGCTGATGCCTCTCTAGCAACCATTCAGTTCTGGTGGCCCTCTCACTTGCCTCAGATACCAGGACTAACAGAATTTATGCCAAAAGTGCAAGAAGTACTTCAGGCCAGAAATATTTTTTAAATCCAATGAGGTTGAGTTACATGAGGTGACCTAAACAGCTGTTAAAGCTGATTTACCCACGGCATGACCTACAGCAGCACATTTTCACTGTACCTGCAGGTGGAGCAGTATGTTGGTGAAATTAAAGGTGGCCTGAGACCAGCCATGAAACTCACAGTCATAGGAATGGTGCACTCCAATCCGAAGAGGTATGTGAAGGTGCTGGCGGGGGCTTCATGCCATCACACATGCTCCTACCTGTCTTCCAAATTCAAGAGATTCCTTGAAGGCCTGTGCTCTTTGGAGGAATAAAGTCAGACAGATTCATAACTTACAGCTATATTTCATTTTCCTGCTTAAACTGAGATTTAAAGGGCAAGAAAGAACTCACTGGTCAGCCTTTCTAACTGCCTTGTCAGGATTTTCTACTCCTTGCTCTTATCTCATGTGAGCTGGAGTGGGCACACAAGTGGCATTCTCCCCTCCCTTCCCCGCCCCCCAAAGAAGAGGTGCAATTCTGAACCTGCATCTCAGTTGTTTGTGGGGGGCTGGAACAAACACCATGTGAAGAACAGTGGGGTTGGCACAGGAAGTGCAGGTTCGTTGATGTGTTTAATTTGGATGAGCAGCAGCTATGCTTATCTGTACAAGTTTTTTGATCAGTGCTTCCACTGGTGAAGAGTTCAGCATAACCTCCTTTAGGACACAAATTAGAATTGGCTCATGCATGTTGGTTTGAGTTCATTCACAAGAGAGGGAAAGCAGCATCAGAAGATTCTAGCAGCCTACTGGAAACTGGAGCAGAAACAAAGATCAGTCTCTTCTCACCCCTTTCTGCAGCTTCTAAACCTGTAGGAGTCCCATGTTTCAGTCTGACAGGAAGTCAATGTCTATCTCTACTCTTTATAGGCATCTGCCACATTCAACCATGTCCTTTCATATGTCTGAAAGTCCTAGTCATTTAACTGTTGTTTTTCTCCAGCTTTTCAGTGACTCTCCTCTGTGATCCAGTGGATGCAAGCAAAGATGTTGGGCTGTTGTTTACAGTTAACTTTAGTGACAAATCCATCACCCGAAATGCTCGAATTGCTGGGAAGTGGGGAAGAGAAGAGAAGACTATTCCCTACTTCCCATTTACAGCAGGAGACACATTTAAGGTAATTTTTAAGGTGATATGAATAGGGTGAAGAAAAGAAGATGGAAAAGGCTGAAGGCTATGCCTACAGAGAGCTAGCTATTGACATTGCCAGGTTAGTCTAGTGTGGCACAGAGAGCACCAGTTCAAGCCCTGAAGAGAGAGGTCTATTCCTTTCTCCAGTCTTAGTGAAAGAGCTTGCTTAGAGTATCATCTCAGCAGTGGGTAGGTTATTTATTGAGGGCATTTCAGAACTGACAGACTTTGTGCTTCACTATTCCCATCGTATGGGGTTCTAAGTCCATACTCATGAACTCATCTCTAACACCCTCCCCTCTCCTTCTCCACTGCAGATGGAACTCTTATGTGAACACCAGCAAATACGAGTCTTGCTTGATGGACGGCAGCTCTGTGACTTCAGTCACCGTATTCAGCCTCTCAACTTAGTGAAAGCTTTGCAGATCACGGGGGACATCAAGCTTACCAAAGTGGCTTGAGAGAAGAAAGAAACCACAGCATCAGCAGAGGACAGAGGCAAATGTATTTTCTCCTGTCTGAGAAATGTTTTGTCTTTTCACCCTGGCTGATTCTGGAGAGTGGGAACTTTATCTTTTTCATTTGCTGATGTGTTTGAAACATACACTTTGTTCTTTTCTTTCAGTTGCTCTCAGCAATTGCACAACTATGGCTGGTCCAGGTAAATCAGAGGGCCTTTGCTGAAATACCTGCTCAGCCCCCATACTGCAAGATTTCTGATACTATGCAACATCTCACATCCTCATGGCCCCTAACCCTCACACATACCAGCTCAGTGGAGATAAGCATTCTACAATGGGATGGCTGTCAACTCTATGACAAGAACTAGGCAGTATGCATGTGGTGGGACCAAGGGAAGAGAAGCAGAAGATTTCCTTATAAGTGAGAATAAGGAAGCCTGGCAGGCCCCCAGCATGGCTCACGTTATCAAGAAGGAGTTGCTTTTCCTGGTATCTTGGCTCGGTCAGCACAAAGTGCTTCCAGGTACAGAGCAATAAATACCTTAGCAGCATTCCTGACTCTTGCAGGTAACATTCTTGTGAATTCAGAGGTTTCAACAACTGTGGATTTCACAGTCTTCTCTGGACCAGCCCTAGGAAATGGTATCTGTAGCTGAAACTTCTTTGCCCATTCTTGTATCTAATTAAAACTGCATCTTTGCTGGCAAACTTCTTTACCAGCTCTGTTAAATATTTGAAGTATTAAATATGTTAAATAATTGAAATATTTGAGTGTTGTGCTGTTATTTCATTGCTGTAGATTTAGACAGCAGTCCTAAATACATGGCTCTTCTAATACCTATTTATGCATATATCATAGCTGCTGCCTTTGGATCTGTTGCATTGTAACACATGATGAAGGGGAGCTTCTAGGTGAGATGAAGATGTTTACAGCACATAACCTGGAGAACAACAACAACAACACAAAATAATCTGTGAGGAGCTGTTTCCATAGGTAGAGGGCTATCAAATTCCTCTCAGACTTCAGTGGGGGTATATAGCATGCTGTGGTCTGAGGGCTTTTAGAGGCTCTGCAGAGTCTGGCTGTCAGATACAGGTACCCAGAAAGCACAAGGAATTGTATTAAAATAATATATCAGCAGGCTGGTCAGGTGTTTTAATCATCTCATACATTCCATTCTCCCTCTGTTGTGAGGCAGAATGTATCATATAAATGTCTTTATTAATCTAAGTTTACAGTGTATGAAACCCTTGTTTTCTTAGACTAACCTCTGAGAAAAATCATGTCTAAAGAGCACAGAAGATTCAAATGCAGTGAACTTATATATATGTATGTAATGATACCAAAGTCAAGTCTAGTAGATAAATAATGGGGATTTTAATTGCTTAAAATAGAAAATACAATAGTCAGAACTGCTATTGGAGTTCTCAGTCCCAGTGGTGCTCCACATAAATGAACTTAGGTTGATAATCGGGAGGAAAAGTCTGGCTTCTATGGCTGAGTGAATTCTTCCAGTATATTCAGCACCAGCCATTGACTGGCATAACTGCCACTAGTCTAACTTGATACTCAGGTTCCTGTACTGCTATGGGCCATTATTGGCACAAGAATAACCTATATAAAGGAGAGGAGAATCCTTTGGTCTTTTCCAGCCTTGCAGAGAAGCAAATGGTAGATGGATGGACAGATAGACCCCTGGTTTGTTTCACAGTAGCAATTATCCTGGCAGTTGGATTGTGGTTTAGCACACTTAGCACAAGATTCTTGTGGTATACAAAGAAAGGCAGTCTCAGACACCAGGATCTTCTGTGACTTCAATTCAGTCAAGCCTTAACTAACTAGATTTATGAGCCCCTTTATAAAGGGGAAAGGAGCAAAGCATTTCTGCTTTAGGATAAAGCACAACTCAGATCTGTCAGATACATGAAATTATTATTTTCTTCCATCTTGGAATATTATATTCCAGTCTTTCCTTGCAAAGCCCTGTTTGTCTATAGCCATCTGCTGTCTGTTGTCTCTTCTTTAGGTGGGAAGTTCTTGGTGGAGAATCATCCTGAGTCTACATGACACCAAGGCACTTAGGATGCAGGTCTGCCAGGAATTGCTAGGTGCTAGGGCAGTACAAATAACAAAAAAATAGAATGTCCAATGGAAAAACAAAACAACAAAAAGTGAAACAAAAGCAAACAAAAACCAAACCAAACCAAAACACCCCAAACCAGTGCTCCCAGAAAATGAGAGCAGGAACCTTGGTCACAAATATGACTTGTCATTTATCACAGAGTCCACCTTACTCATGTCAGTGGTTTGATTGCCTCAATCCACTGCGCTCGCTCTGCCTTGGAGCTAGCCTGGATGTAATAATGAATGTCCTTTTTGGTAATGATTTTGAAGAGGTTGCCTTGCACATTGCCCTTCACTCCTGCAGAGGGAAAAGAAAGGAGAAAAAAAGGGGGGCCAGATGAAGAAGGTGTGTAGGAAAATGCTTTGTGGTGGATATGAAGCTTCATAGGGAAGAATTTTAATTTAGCAAATTAGAGTATCAGAACTTCCATAGATAAGACATCTAAAGCTCTTGTGGTTTTGATTTTCCTTCTGCAAAAAGAAATATGTAGTACAGACACCCTTCACACAGATCATGTGAACTACTGTGTGCTATGCATCATACGTAAAAGAGCTGCTGTTTAGATGGAGAATCTCACTTAAGTTACACAGTGGAGGGATTAACTCCCTACCACTTTGTGCAGCAGATTAATTTTACTCCTGTCCATCCTCAGGTTCCTCTCAGCAAAGAGCTCCTTTGTTCTTCATTGTCCCCCACCCTGGACAACATCTTTTTCAAACCCTGTCTTTTGTCTTTAGAAAGATGCTCCCTATTAAAGATCCACACACTGGGTCATAAAATAAATCCCTTTAACAGCAGAAACAGCTGAGGTTCTAGAAATGCCTAAGCTGTGCATATGCACTATGAGAACTGGGTTTTGTATTGCTGTCTTTATGTCTCTCCCTACATTTGAGGTGTAGAAGATCAAAAAGGAAAAGGTAGCAGCATAAGTAGAGAGGACATACAGAAAAGTGATAACAACAGGGGATGCCTCAGTACGTTCATTTAAACAGCATCCAGAAAGATGATATTCCCTCATTTTCTATTAACTCTGCAATATTAATCAGTGTTCTGGGACTGGCTCAGAGTCATCTGACTGAGAAAAACCCATAAAAAGAGGAACATCAAAGATAAATGGAACTAAGGCTTTAAAAAATCCCCTCTGGCATGGGCGACACAGCAACATGGGGATTTTTGATTATCACAGTATCACTAAGGTTGGAAGAGACCTCAAAGATCAAGTCCAACCTGTCACCACAGACCTCATGACTAGACCATGGCACCAAGTGCCACATCCAATCTCCTCTTGAACACCTCCAGGGATGGTGACTCCACCACCTCCCTGGGCAGCCCATTCCAATGACGAATGACTCTCTCGGTGAAGAACTTTCTCCTCACCAAGAGCCATTATATGGCTCTTCACTTTCTTGTGAGAGAAAAGACCAGCCCACTTGTGTATGCAGACACAGCCATACACATAACCCCACACTCAATGATTTTGGATGGCATAAATAATTGCATACAAAAGTTTAGAGGCTTGTGCTTACCTGCTGGGACTCCGTTGTCCTCCAGAGCTGAGACAAGACAGCCACGAAGAGAAAATCCACCCACCGGCCTGTTGTCTTCCTGCCAAGAAAGAGGAAATGAGGCATACCTGGAAAATATCATCATGAAAATACTTTCCCAGAGCAGATAAATTATTTTTACTGAGGCAGAGATGTAATGCCAGTCTATCCAGATACAAAACATCCATGTCACAAGAGAAGTCAATTAGGACTTGTACTTAAATGCCTCGCTGTGTTCTTCCAGTCTCAGATGTTTCCCTGATGTAGCTGGGAATGGTGAATCACAGAATCACCAAGGTTCTCAAAGGTCATCAAGTCCAACCTGTCACCACAGACTTCATGACTAAACCATGGCACCAAGTGCCACATCCAATCCCCTCTTGAACACCTCCAGGGATGGAGACTTCACCACCTCCCTGGGCAGCACATTCTAATGGCTAACAACTCTCTCAGTGAAGAACTTTCTCCTCACCTCAAGCCTGAACTTCCCCTGGCACAGCTTGAGACTACATCCTCTTGTTCTGGTGCTGGTTGCCTGGGAGAAGAGACCAACGCCTTCCTGGCTACAACCTCCCTTCAGGTAGTTGTAGACAGCAATAAGGTCTCCCCTGAGCCTCCTCTTCTCCAGGCTAAACAATCCCAGCTCCCTCAGCCTCTCCTCACAGGGCTTGTGCTCAAAGCCTCTCACCCCCCTTGTTGCCCTAGCACACAGGCAGGCTAACAGTCACATTTCAAACTTATTCATGGTCTTGCAATGAGATCTCATAGCAAAAACCCCAGATACATATTTCTGCAAGTTTTTAGCTTGTTCCTTTTCACTGGGACTCTATGGGTGAAAAAAAATGACTGTTTTCACTAGCAGGGTGGCTCTCTTATTTGATCTTCAGGTTCTGCAGTTTGAGTTTACAGCATTACAAGGGTGAGTTGCAGTACAAAAAAACCCCAACCCAAACAAAGAAACAAACCAAACCAAACCAAACAACGAGAAACCAACCAGACAAACAAACACACAAAGAAACAGATAACAAAAATTGAACCAGCTCCATAAGCTCTTATCACTGTTATGTTGGTTTTACTGCCTTTAAAAGTTACACAAAACATTTCTATACTTTTTTTTTCCAGCAACCTATTGGACATTCTGGAACTCTATGCTTCTGAGGCTGATGGATCCACATGCCCTCCTGGGTTGTTCACATTGATTATTATATCCATAGACAGAAATTCTACTATTCCCTGAGCAAGTTTAAAACTGAGTAGCAGAAGTTCCTATAAATACTTCAGCATCAAGGAGACCCTGTTCAGTGTTGGAATAAGAATGTAAAAGAATCCCAGTAGCAGTATGTACCTTAAGTGGTGAGATGTCATCCCAGGAGGAATCACTACCAAAACACAGAATCAACAAGGTTGGAAAAGACCTCAAATCATCAAGTCCAACCTGTCACCCAACACCTCATGACTACTAGACCAAGGCACCAAGTGCCACATCCAATCCCCTCTTGAACACCTCTAGGGACAGTGACTCCACCACCTCCCTGGGCAGCACATTCCAATGGCTAACAACTCTCTCTGTGAAGAACTTTCTCCTCACCTCGAGCCTAAACTTCCCCTGGTGCAGCTTGAGAATGTGTCCTCTTGTTCTGGTGCTGGTTGCTGTGGCCCAGACTGTGTGGGCACAGCAGCTGACCAATACCAAGAAGATTGCTGCCTCTTGGCTAAGGAAAAAGAATGTCACTGGAGAAAAGACAGAAGGGGAGATGCAAGGACAGAAAATCCTACAAGGACAAAGTCAAGGGTAAGAGGACAGAGAGGTCTTATTCCCTAGGAAATGCACAAAGGAACCCAGAAGGAAATTTGGAAACATTTACAGCATAATTGTATTTTCATTCTAATGTTTAGGTCTGTAAGAGGATTTCTAGGGTAGTAACTCCCCACTCACATACCTTAGTGGGATCATAGTAGTGCAAAAAAGCAGGATCAGCTCTCAAAACAAATCTCCTCACCTTCCAGTTTTTTCTCTTGTGCCCCTGCAAAACAGGATAATTCAAATTACCATCAGTAACAGGATAATTAAAGTTACTGCCAGTAAGTGCCTCCTGAAATGGTCATTCCCCTGCAGGCTGTAGGGGAAACATCAACAAGTACTGAAAAAAAGAGGGGTTTGGAGCTAACAGAGAAAAATCTTCCCTGACACTGGTTACTTCTGCCTCTCTCCCTTCCTTGTGCTGAGAACCAAGCAAGCAAAGTGACAGGATCAAAGGAATATATCCCTGATTCCTGCTCTTACTTTCAGATTGAATATGGGTGTTGGATTGAAAACCCATGCAATACAGGTCCTTTCACAGCTCTTTCCTCTTTGTCCCCCAGAACTCGCAGCTGCTGACAGTGCAGGACAGCACTGCAAGCCTGTGCCAGACCCCAAGAGCATCCCCCGCCCCTGGAGGTTTGCTGCTGGGCCTCAGCACCAGTGAAGGACTGGGACCCCTGCAGGCTGTCCCTGACTGCTGCTGCCTGTAGGGAGAGGCTCCTGGGTGGCTTTCATCTCCTGCCCTGCCTCTGCAGAATATCCTATTAATCCTGCCTGAGCAATCCCACAGCTCACTTCTTTATAACTCCACCACATGATGTCTGACAGTAGTCCTGGCAGACAAATTAGCTCTGCTGGCCACAACACCCCAGCTGTGCTGGTATAAATCACATTTATTCTCTGAGAAGCTCAGAGAGTTGCCATTTTTCTTGTTTCCCAGTGAAGGCTCAAAGAACCATACTCACCTGTTTCACTAAGAATCCTTGCTTCACGATTGTGCCGCTTAGCTCAGAGATGTTGAAATGCAGCTCTTCCTTGGAAACAGTATTTTTGTTACTGCTTTCAGCCTGCAAAAGGAGGAAAAAAGGTTCCACTTTTCTTTCTAATCTAAGCATGCTTTTGGCTTCTGCATTTTATTTCCCCTGAGTTAAATTCTACTCCTGAATAAATTCTAGTCTGTAGCCCTGCTGCTCAGCTTTGTAGACCAGAGATTTACAAGTAACACGTTGTAGCTGTAAAGCCAACCCACACCCTGTGGCTCTGAGTTGTGGTGTAAGTACAGCCTGGACCCATTCAAACACAAACACAGCAGGGCACTCGAGGGACATACCCCTTTTAGTGCTTCACTGGGTAATTTATAGATCCTTCCAATGCAAATGTTAGTATTACTAAAATCCTACAGGTGTTCCTTCTGTCTTTGCTTTCATAGCCTGCAGATCTTGCCTCTGGTTGCATGCTCTGTTGTCTTTGCTACTGTCCCAAATCAAGGGTGAGGAGGGACGAGGAGGGGCAGAGGAGCGTCTGTTGGCAGCTGCAGCACTTACAAACATGTACAGTGCGGAGGAGTCATCGAGGAACTGCTCAGAGATGTCACTGTAGCGTGTGGCCTCAGTGCTGCGGGCTCCCACGGGCTTGATGAAGTTCTCCTCCATCAGCATGGATGCCAAGGTGACAGCTTCAAATCGTGACACAGCAAAGCTGTTGGAGATGAGCCAGTCTACGAGGGCAGAACCTGCAGGGAGAACAGCAGCTCTCATATCAAGACAATGTGCTCTTCCATGGGAGACAAATGGTCTCCTGACACACAGGTCTTCCTCTGCTGAAAAATTTTGGCACCATCACAAAGACTGTCAATGAAGTGCAAAGTTGACTGATAGCATGGGGTCCTACATGTCCTTCCACACAACCAAAGAGCAGAAGACAAAAGGTGTTGGAAAGCTGGGCTGCATCACTGCTTTCCACTGGGCTGTAACTGATCCCACAATGAAGGCAATTCAGTAGCCCCCTTGTCTCTGCAACACAGTGTGTCAGATGTGAGGAAGCTCTTTTCCTGCAGTAGGTGTACCTGTGAAGGTCTCTTTGTATCTGCTGCCTTGCTCCAAGTTGCGAGTCAGCTTAATTCCAGTACTGCTGTCGCACATTCTCTCCACTATGTGGCTGTAAAAGAGAGCACAGGACCAGGATAGTAGAATAGAAAGGCAGAAATTTCCACATACTTCTGTCAGTGCCTGGGATATCCTCGTGATTACCAACATAAAGATGGGAAGCAGCTGAGAAACTGCCCCAGAAGTTTTGTTCTAAGTGTGGTATAGGAAAACTACTCTCCCAACAGCAGTGCTAAACAAGATGTCTCACCAGGTATCATTTAATTTAAAGTACTTCAACTTGAGCTATAACCAGCCTCCATTACCCTTCTCAACATCAATCAGATTAATGTGATTTTAAAATGTCTTGATTAGTTTTGTTTCCTCTTGTTTAGCATCATGCACCCACAAAATCCTAGTAGGCTAGATTCCAGCTACCAGCTTTGAAAGTTCATCAGCATGGCATGAACAATGTCATCGCTCAGTCTTTTCCTGACATTCCATCATCTGAGGTAATACATCTCCCCAGTGAGAACCTTTGCAGCTGACTAGGAGGGTCTTCAAGCCAGCAATGAGGTGCCTATGCAGAACCCCCATACTCTCAACAAATGATGGTCGGGAAAAAGTGATTCCCATACCCTGGCAAGACTATGTGCAAAAATAAGACAGAGAGGCCAGCTTAGAGGCACCTGGCCATGTGGGAGCAAATCTGTGCAGAGAGGAGCTTCCCTTGACCCTCCTCATCCATCAGCTCAGCTGCTTTGCAGACTGCAGAGATAGCACAAGGAAAATCTATATACACTTACTGGAGGCTAATATTCTCAAGCAGTTTGAAAGAGTTCTTCTTTCTGTGAAGCTCTTGAACCTGTACTGGGTGGCCAGCATGAATAGCTCCAGTGATGTCCAAAGCCCAAGAGTCTCGCTCCTCCCTGGAGCAACATTCAAGGAAATAGTCTGTATTGGTTTTTGTCTTTAGTTTGATGACTAGCTGTGGAGAGGGAAGTGCAAAGCAATAACATCATTTAGCTACTGTCCTCCACTTGCATTTTGATTCTATTAGCACTGGTTTAAGTGACAAAAGTAAGTTTGAGCAATACAGAGTAGCACTTGTCCAGAGGGATGGGGGCACGACTCAGGTTTTTGCTTCCCCCTACCTCACATTCACCTCTTTCAGTTCTAGGCGTAGTTTGTATGCATAGAACTTGTGGAAGTTAAAAGAGAGCAGACCATCTGGGTAGTGGATTATGTAAGAGTGTGCTGCTGAATATGGAGTTTTCAAATCCAGATCTCTTGTTTCTGAACAGCTACTAACTCTCACTAGTGCTTCCCTGCCATGAGAAGTACTGAAATAGCAACTCCCAGAGTCATTTCCCTTGTGGCTGCACCCAGAGGAAGTCTAATTGCTCCTGCCCATGGGTAAGTAGGGAACTGCAGGAGGCAGTGTTCTTTCTAGAGCCCTCTTGCTGGAAACAATGCACAGCAACGATATTTCACCTTTCCAGGAGTCTGGCTTGCTGGCCTGGGAGCACTGCAAGGGTGCAGACAGGACTTAAGGCAACTACCATAGATGATAAGCTTTCCTTCTCTCCCTTTCCCCTCAGATTTTATTGAGCTGGCCATGTCCTCTCCTCACACACTGTTGGGCCAATGCATTATATTTATTCTTCCCACACTGTGTGTTAGGATGTGATTCTTCTTGTTATTTTTTGTGGGTTTTGGTTGGTTGGCTAGTTTGGGGATTTTTTTGTGGTTTGTTTTGTTTGGTTTTTTTTGTTATGGCTGGGACTTGGCTTTGGACACAGAGCACAACAAAGACACAATGAGGGAGTCCGTTGCTTGTCCTGTTTACACTGCTAACAGCAGCTTGCTTCTGGATGGGCCTAATCCTAGAAGCATCCTAGTGATACAGTTGTCATAACCAAAGAATGCCCAATGACAGCCCAAGGGGCCATGGAAATTGAAGCATAGGAAGTTCCATGTAAACAGAAGTAAAACTTTTTTCACTGTGGGGGTGGGAGAACACAGGAACAGGCTGCCCAGGGGTGCTGTGGAGTATCCCTCTCTGGAGATATTCAAGACCTGTCTGGATGCGTTCCTGTGTGATCTTCTCTGGCAGGGGGAGTGGACTAGGTGATCTTTCCAGGTCCTTTCCAGCCCCTAACATTCTATGATTCAGTGAAAGAAGTCAAGAGGGGAGGAAAAGACTAGGGAGAAGTTAGGAAGTGAGTGTCCCTGAGAAGGGATACATTTTTGCAGTCATACCGGTCTGTTCTCATACTCCAGGCACGGACAAGTAATAGTGCAGCCATCCAAAAGTATCCTGCCCTTTGGAGAAGGCTCCTTCTTGCCTGCTTCAACTTTGTAATAGAGCAGCTTATCCTGAAGCAGAACGAACCATCTCACTTTCCAGTTACGAACAATATGCCCCTAAAGGGGAAGAAATTCACAGAGTTAACTTCAGCACAAGCATTGAGAAATGACCACATTTTGTGTGTGTGTGTAAAAATATCATAAACTAACGGGAAACTGCACAAAGAGAAAGTCCAGAAGTAATCATGAGTTCTAGTCTCCCTGAAATACACATTTTTAGCAACAAAACAGCACAGCTCTATCACTGTAAGACCATGGAGCAATAGAAAGGTGCTTTGCTCTTTCTTCATCAAGGACACCTTTCTGGGCAAGAATGGTTACTTGCAAAACCTCACACGAATTCTCTCCAAGAGCTGTCATTCAGGTGCACATCTGCTTGCTGACAGTACCGAGCAGGAGCGAGGCTACATCCAAATGTTTGTGGACTCTTGCAGATGATCTCTCCCTCTCTGGTGACCCTGTGTGGTGTCTAATGTGCTTTGTCTTCTTCTCTTTTGATGCGGCTGTAGATGTCAAATGGTTTTGAGAGCTCTTTGCAGGGTGAATTGACTCTTCCTTACATCCACTCTTGTTGCTGATGAGTGGCTTATTTCTATCCTATCTGCCTCCAGTCCCCTGAGCTAAAACATTCCCTATGCTACTGTTTCCTGCAAAGGAAACCTGTTTTTTAATGGCAGAAGACTGAGTGAAACTGCTGTTGAATGCCTCCTGGGTAATACCAGAATACAGATAAAACCTCTTCTTCCCTTTCTGTAAACAGCCCCTGGCTCTGTTTAGTCCATCTCAACAGGAGAGTAAAGCCAGCGAGGGCTGGCTATGACAGGCTCAGTCCTGTCTGACAATGCCAGGTCCAGCTTCATGATGTGTGGAGCTAACTTGCAGTTCTACAGGCACTGCAGAATTACAGCCAGCAGGCAAAGCACTGGGCAGAGGAAGCTCTGACACCTGGGAGGTGGTGGGCAAAGCAAGAAAGGAACATGCAAGGTCCAGTTGTGGCAGGAAGCAAACCTTATTAATCTTCTATGAGTAAAGGGGAAAACCAGCAATTGCCAAGCAAAGGTGGGGTAATAAGTCTAAAATCCAGGGCACTTTATGTCTAATATCTCCTGTCTTACACTAAATAGAATTTATCTGACTGGTTTGTTCTCTCCTCCCCTTTGCTTTCTTCTGTGTTTTTTCACCTGTTGCAAGGTCCCCTTGGACATTTTCCCCCCAAGAGTATTTTCTTTGCTATGGCTCTTTTCTATCCTTCTTGATGACTTCCCTTTTTCAGGAGGTTGCCTTACCTTTTTGCCTTTACCTGACTCCCACACATGAACTTTGTATTTATAATACATTACACTGTATAATTAAATCATGATGCATTTAGGTAATCTCTTTGCTTCTGCTCTCTAAGAAAGCTGGTTTTGTTACCTGATCCCACTCCTTCTTACTTTTTTTTCCTCTTGATCCCCATTCTTGTCTCTTTTGGTTCCTTTTAGTCATCTTTGTGGTCTCCTTCCTATCAAACTGTATCTCTTTGTGATGTACTGGCATTTACAGCTCAGTGTGCTGCTGTTATCCTAGTCTTCTCACTCACATGATATCTTGTCTTCCTATCTCAAATTCTGTAGTCAAATATTTAAGAGAGAACTGTAACCCAGAGAGGAGAACAGGAGCTGGGACTGCAGAAGGGAGGATGAGGAACAGCTTGGGTCATGTAGCCCTTTTCCATGTAGATCATGGCTTCACGTGGCTGGCAGCTGGCTGGCTGGCCAGGAAGCTTGCCAGGAGAGCTCCTGAGCAGGATTACCTGCGTGTTGGCACCAGAAGCACTGCCACGTACTGTAGAAAAGCATTTTCCAAGGTGTGGCAAAGATTTGAACAAACCTTTGAATCACACTTTTTGTGTGTAATCAAGGACCACATGAGTTATTGAGGCAGGATCTTAGTACTAAAAGCAGCTTATGCCCCTTGCTAATTTGCCGTCTCGTGTCCCTGCTGTGACCAACTTAGTCCTACAGAGAGTAGTGTTGAAAAGGCTGAAATCTGTGACATCACCTTTCAGCTCTTTTCTTTCTCCCCATTTTGGCTAAAATGTTATTGCAGTACAGCTTGAGAGGTGTAGAAAGAAGTTATTTCAAATACATTTCTATATTTACATTGCCCTGATCACCTCCAAAAAGGCAGTCTGTTCTCCATCCTCATACAAAATGGGAACTCCTGTTTAGCTGGGTCACTAAAGAAGGCACAAACTATCTTGAGAGACTGTCAAAACATCTTCCCTTTCTCCATCCTCCCATGGTCACCTCCACTGATGCCATGCAGTCATTTGCCAGGTAGTTTTTTTTAATGTACTCTTGGCAGAGGTGTGCCCTAGGTGCAGACATACTCATTGGCTTTCTGACACCTGAGTAACCCTGAGAGCTGATTCACTTTCCTCTGGAAAAATACAAGGAAACTCGAGGGAGCGTAGCTAACACCTGCAGTTCATGCAGCTCCCTCAGCATGCATCTGCACAAAGCTGGAGAAGCTTCTTTCCCAGAAGTAGGCAGCAGCCCCTCAAACCCAGTAGCCATCTGGCTGCCTTGCAACGAGCCCTGGCTCTACCCAGTCCCTGCTCAGGAACAGCTTCCACATATGAGCTGAACTACACAAAGGACATCTTACCCGTTTGACGAGGAAGCCTTCCTTCAGGACTCCAGTTGCTTCCTGCATTGCGGCCAGCAGAGAAGAGAGCCAAGCCCCTGCTGAGGAACACTGGAGCCCTGGCAGTCTGTCCCTCTGCACACGATTTAAGAAAGCTCATTTTTCTTTGCCAGCCTCCTCCTCCAGCGTGACGCATTCTCCCTTCCCTGTTTTTTTTTCTCCTCTCTTCCTACCTATGAGACATTAGTTAAACAGTGAGCTGGCTCTGATATGTTACCTGCCCTCTGTGAAGTAAAACAAAGTCTAAAAAGGATCTCAAAAGAATTCAGACTTTAGATCAGCCACACAATGACAAATCAAGGAGGGAGAAGAATAATTATAAAGTGACATCCCTTAAAATTTCAGGCTGATCAACTCCACTGCTTAAAATTTCTCATCTAATGAACACATCTCATTGGGGTCCTACAGGTCAGGATACCTTAAGCATAACATTTAGAATATTCTGATTACAAGGACACTTGCAAAAATTTAAAGTAATTTCTTTTGCTAGAAAATTCATTTTACTGTAGAATAGAATAGAATTAACCAGGTTGGAAGAGACCTTCGAGATCATCGAGTCCAACCTATCATCCAACACCATCTAATCAACTAAACCATGGCACCAAGCACCCCATCCAGTCTCTTCCTAAACACCTGCAGTGATGGTAACTCCACCACCTCCCTGGGCAGCACATTCCAATGGGCAATCACTCTTTCTATGAAGAACTTCTTCCTAACATCCAGCCTAAACCTCCCCTGGCACAGCTCGAGACTGTGTCCTCTTGTTCTGGTGCTGGTTGCCTGGGAGAAGAGACCAACCCTAACCTGGCTACAAACTCCCTTCAGGTAGTTGTAGAGAGCAATAAGGTCTCCCCTGACCCTCCCCTTCTCCAGGCTAAGCAACCTCATCTCCCTCAGACTCTCCTTACAGGTCTTGTGCTCCAAACCCCTCACAAGCCACTAAGCACTCCATTTTCAGTGGCCTGCGGACCTATAAACCAAGATTGACAATTTAATACATTAAATCCTTACACAAGCAAGAACCCTTTGTGTGATCTGATCAATAAACACCACACAGTGACCTCCTGTAACTCCTGAGCACCTCTGAAACCAAGGTCCTTTTTGTGTCTGAACACCAGCTTTGATGTTTAATTGCATTTTTGAAGACCTTGGCCATGATAAATATGATACGTTCATCAACTCTTTTCCTGATGAAATAAAGCAGTATTAGTCCTTCAGAGAGTGCTGCTCTTCAGAAGTAATAGTCTTTGCTTCCCTGTTAGCATTCCCTGACTTGTACCAAAATTAAGGTGATGCATGTGGGCAGAGCTCGGGGCTGTGATAAGAAACACAACGTGGAGAGTAACCAATAAACAAAAACATTTGTTGCTATGCAAGAAAGTCCAGAGTTCAGTAAGATGAAATCACTCCTCAAGGACCTCTTGGTCTTTGCACAGCAGATCAGATTACCACTTTCACTGATGAAAAGAAAAAAAAACCCAAAGAGTTTCTTGACCTTTATGCCTTCTAGTGAAGAAGAACAAGACACCAAAGAATTCAAAATTAATCCAAGACAATGCACCGGAGATAACCCAGAGAACAGAGCCACAGAGATCAGGGGAAATACAACAGGTGACTAAACACTACTTGGAACTTAGGAAAACAGATGGTTGTATAAACAGAAAACATGCTGGCTGGGATTGCAGAAGCCACCAGCCCACAGGGCAGTTACCTCTGCAGCTCCTGCTGCAGTCCCTTGCCACTTTGGAAAAGGCAGGGAGCCATGAGCCTACAGGAAGGCTGGGGAGGGACTTCTCAGGATATCAGGTAGTAATAGGACTAGGGGGAATGGAATGAAGCTGGAGGTGGGGAGATTCAGGCTGGATGTGAGGAGGAAGTTCTTCACCATGAAGCCCTGGAATGGGCTGTCCAGGGAGGTGGCTGGGGCCCTGTCCCTGGAGGTGTTTAAGAGCAGGCTGGATGAGGCTCTGGCCAGCCTGATCTAGTGTGGGGTGTCCCTGCCCATGGCAGGGGGGTTGGAACTAGATGATCCTTGTGGTCCTTTTCAACCCTGTCTGATACTATGAGGCACTCAGCTGCATAAGCTGTATCCCAGTTATATTCGTTCTTTAGTCCACCTAGAGTAAGTACAGCAAGTTTAACAGGACACCTAAGAGAGCATTTTTTTTGCCATAGGTATCTAGTGCAGGCAAAGACATCAGAGGAGTTTTTTTTTGTATTTTTAAAGTATTATGATGACCTTCAGATAAATCAGAAATTAACTGAGTGTATTTCTTTTAACTTAAAACAAAATCTGTCTCTGTATATATATAAAGATATATAAATAGAAGTTGTACTCAGAAGCAGAATCTTGGGGGAAAAAACTGATGCAGTGGGAAAAAAAAATGATGCAGTCAGCAGAAAAGAAAAAGGAAAATAAATTTCAGCTCATTCTGTACATCAGAATTAAACTTGAGAGGAAAAAAAGAAGAAAACTTGAGCCTAGATACACGAGACATTGTTGCTGGACATGCACTCTTTATATAACCAGGTCCAGGAATACAGGGTTCCATCATCTGGTATTTGGGGCTTGACTTCACATTGTTCAGCTTGTTACTGCAGGCAGTTTATAACAAGGTGGGTGAGATAATTTCATGCTAGTGAGGACAGGCAGAAGCTTGCAGGGGGCTCTTGCCCAGACAGTGATCTCAGAATTACACCATAAGCAGCCTTTGCCGAAGATCCGAGCAAGCTCCTTTTCTCCAGCACGCAGACCACCCACAACCCTGCAGATGGATCTTGGCAGAATTACAGTTAGCAACAAAGAATTTTATTGTCAAACTGCAGCTGAATGCTGAGGCAAACACTGCTGTAGCTGGTAACTAAACAATTGGGTTTGTATCAACTACCTTTTGTAATCTAAAGCCTTTACTTGGCTCAATACTTTGGATATTTACCATACACACCCTCCTGTCTGCCTGTTTCATTCTGTAGTTAATCAAGGCTAACATGCTGCCCCCCCCCCCCCCTCCCCACTACTCCCTGAGGCTGAGCAAATACCAGTCTTTCAGGGTCAGATAGTGTAAAATGAGTCACTCATCTGGAGTGCATGTGCTGAGAAGGCATGTTCCAGCACTGAAGTCTACTGGTGGAAAAGGACATGCTTCAATCTGTATTGACCTAAGGGAGCTTTATACCGAGTCTTCTATGGGACTTGAAACTCACTGCAAGGAGGACTATCTGCTTCCTCAGATCTATTTTAGAGTGTGTTGCACATGTCAATGTAGCACTTGAACAAAAAAGCCCAGCTGAGTGATTGACATTTTCTTCCATTCAGAGTGACTCCAAAATAATTTATGTGCTACAGAAACGCTGTGGCACTTTGTACCATGGCCTAGTAGTCATGAGGCCTTGGGTGACAGGCTGGACTTGATGATCCTTCAGGTCTTTTCTAACCTTATTGATTCCATGATTCTATGAATTTGCATTGGGGTGGCTGGGAAGAGTCAGCTGCAGGCTTCAGGACCTCAGGATGCTACTCAGGGTTAAAGGGAAGAAGAACAGGAGTAGCTGGCTCTGAGCATAGCCTGTGCTTTCAGCTGGCTGACCTGATGGACATTGCTGGTACCTCTGGGTCAGTCCCTCACAAAACCACAAACAGCTGATGAAGAGAACCTGTCCACAGGACAATCCTTGTCACATGCACTGCAATGCCCATCTTGTACCACCCTGTCACAAGAGGAATTACATGCATTCAGCTTTTTCAAAGAAGCTTCTTAAGATGCTGTAATTTTGCCTTCTGCTGTAGGACACCATTAAATGTTTAGGTCCTTTAGTGGATTAAGGATGAAACAGACGAGAAAAACCCAACAAACCACATCAAAACAAAGAATGAGGAAACATTTCTAGATAAAAGTGAAAGACAACAAGTGTTCAAAAGTATTCAGATGTAACAGCACTTCTAAAGTCATCTGCAGAAGGGCAGCAGTGTTTGAAAACAGTTGTTTAACTGTAGACACTCTGGAACAAAAAATGATTGAGATTCAACATCAAAGTGCAGATTCCACTATGAAGAAAAACATGCCAGCTCCCCTGCCTCTAAATAAACACGAGGGTCAGAATCAGAGAGAAAACAGCAAAGAATTGTCCTTTTATTACGAGCCTGACAAACCACAACAGCCTCAAGAAAGCAGGGCACCCCCTCCTCAGCAGCCACTACTTCCCCTCATCAGAAACATGATACCGGGCTGCCTGTTACTGGAGTGTGTGCCTGACCTGGGACGTTTGTTTCCACACGCACCCCTATCCCTCCCCCCTTTTTTGTTTGTTTGGCTTTTTTTAATAAATAAGCCCTTATCAGATAAGTAAAACTGTTTCCTAGCTGCCAATCTTACACAATTGAACTTGCACACAGAAGTCAAGCCGAGATCCTTACAACCACATCAGGCTAAGCCCTGTCCACGGCTATACTTGTGCCTCTCCCTACAGCTGACCACAGGAGTGCAAGTGGAGATTTTGGCCTTGCAACGACAGCAGGAATATGAGACCTTGCTTCAGCCAGCTCAAGAGAGGCTTTCATACAAAACCCATGACCTTGGCAAGCAAATGCAGTTCCATGCACACAATATAGAGCAGCAATGATAGAAGGGATCATCTCATCTAAAGATGCTTGTCACAGGCTACAGCAATTGATGCAGCACAGCCAAGGCCCAGCACGGCCCTCCACATGTTCAATGCTCCCTTACATGCTCCTCACTAACAGGCCTCAACATTTGCCATATTTTATCTCCTCTGTCAGGCTACTGCAACACATGAGAAATATCCACTAAGTTGTCTTGCATGCTTGGTTAAAACTTGCTCAGGCAACAGGAGAGGCTGATTTTATCTGCTAGGGTAACAAATGATTGAAATGCATTTATCTCAAGCTGCTTTGTTTCCATCACCACCATCTCAGTAATTTCTGTACTCCAAATTGACACCGAATTGTGTACACTAGCAGGCTGAGGCTCAAATTCTAAAAGCTCCTCTAGCTACTGAACATGTTTAGCAAACTTCTGCCCAAGTTATTCAGTACTGACAGAAATGTTCACCTAACACACCAAAACAGCTCTCAAGAGATGAAATAAATTTGTAACCCCCTGGTTACAACCCCTTGGCCCTTTCCTCCAAGGAAAGAGCGAGTGTGCCTCATTTTCCAGTCTTTTCCTTTAGAGCATTATTTTGGCATGCTGATCACATGGTGACTAAGCTTTTTTTCAACACTTTGCTCTTCAGTCAGAGTACACACATACTGTGTTAAATGGAAGGCACACAATTATTTTAGTGACTGGGCAGAGCTGGAAGAGCTGTTCAGACAGGAAACAGACACTACCACAACTTCAAGCTATGCCCATGCTGTCGTACACAGCTTCTGGAAAGACAACAATTGCAAGAAAACACCCAATAAAAAATGTCTTCACTTTGAGATGATGCATTTGGTAGTTTACAAAATTCTGCAAAGACTGGCAGTTGTTTCACTTTTCTGGCTTTGCATTACTATTAGAATTGGATATATGTGAACTTCTCTGATAATCAAGCATGGATTGCAAGATGAACACCCCCTGTGAGTGTTTTCTGTGGCAACATCATGCAGCAATGATACTGTTTTTACTGTAGTTAAGGCTCAAAGACTCATTTTTCATGCATTCTTTCCTCCAGTGGCACAAAATATTAAGGAAAAAAAAGGTCAAAGCAGGATATGACAAAAGAAAGATACTGGAACGTGTCCAGAGAAGGGCAACGAGGCTGGGGAGAGGCCTCGAGCACAAGCCCTGTAAGGAGAGGCTGAGGGAGCTGGGGTTGTTTAGCCTGGAGAAGAGGAGGCTCAGGGGAGACCTTATTGCTGTCTACAACTCCCTGAAGGGTGGTTGTAGCCAGGTGGGGGTTGGTCTCTTCTCCCAGGCAATCAGCACCAGAACAAGAGGACACAGTCTCAAGCCGCACCAGGGGAAGTTCAGGCTTGGGGTGAGGAGAAAGTTCTTCACAGAGTTGTTAGCCATTAGAATGTGCTGCCCAGGGAGGTGGTGGAGTCCCCATCCCTGGAGGTATTCAAGAGGGGATTGGACGTGGCACTTGGTGCCATGGTTTAGTTATGAGGTCTGTGGTGACAGGTTGGACTCGATCTTTGAGGTCTCTTCCAACCTTGGCGATTCTGTGCTTAAAAAAAATGTAGCAATTTGGAAGATTACTTAATAAAAACAACTTTTCTCCCCCATTCCCACAGAAAAAGAAGTAGGAAAATGTTTCTTAATACTCCAACATGGAAAACACATCTTGTTTCTCTTCTTCAGAGAAGATAAACAGGATGTTTCTAGAGAGAATAGCTGAGTCCAGTGTAAACCAGATTTAGGGTAGGCAGAACTGAAGGTCACGCAGCAGTGAGCTGACAAGAGAGTACTGCCTCTTTTGGAGTATGAGTAAGTTCATTAAAGCTCCTGCTATATTCACTTGTAAGAGCAAAGTGCACCCACATATGATTTTTCACCTACCAGCTACATTTACTGGGATAGTAACAAGCTATTTTAATATTATCATGTTCTCAGTCCCTAAATGCAGATGATGAGCAAAGGAGATGCTCTTTTAAACAAGTCTGCATCAACAAACTTGCAAAAAACTCAAGTCTGTTCCACTCATTCCTGGCTTGATTTAAACCAAACAAAAGCAAGCCCTTTCAGTGTTAAAGGGGAGTCACCCACTGATCACACCCTTTCATGTTTTATATTCATACCATCTCAGGCCATGTGACAAAAGAGGGGGGGGAAAAAAAAATCTTGGCATTACACAGCCCAGGAATTTATTGAATATTGGCTCAAATACATTGTTTGGTGCTCTCAGGAAAGATCATTAACAGATGCATTGAGCTGTAATCACCAACTAGGAGTTATGTATTTTGTATGAAAATGTTAAGCACGGGGTTGCAGCCTCCTTCTGGCCAGGTCTGTGTCTGGAATTTTACTAGGCACCTTCCTTTTCCAAAGATTCGATTGGTGTAAATTGCTGCATCAACTGTTATTTAGAAGAGCCTTTACATTTTGGTCTTTTTAGACTAGTAAAACACTTCAAGTATTTGCATTTGAAGTTTTCAATACTGGAAACATTTAGTCCAGAGTGTTGTAATGGGGTCTCTAATTTTTCATATGGTCTCTCTTCTAAACATCCCAGAGCATTTAGTCTTCAGTTTTTGCTTCCATTTCTTCGGCATCATCATCCCCATCCACTTCAGCGTTTTCCCTCTCCAGTCTTTCCAACTGCCTTGCAAGCTCAGTTTCATCTGTGTCAGTAACCACCTTAGGCTGAAAAAACAAACAAACAAAACCCACAAACAAATCAGAACACTTGGTAAACATTCATAAAGAAACACCATCTGTATTTATATGCAGATGGTATTTATATATATGTATATATACAGATGTATTTATACACATATTCCACCTAAAGAGCAAAAGATAAAATACATCCTAGAGTCACACAAGTCCCAGGAAAATCAGGGGTTTTTTTGCCATCTGTTTATTTAAGGAACACAGAAGTTCTGGGTTTTTTAAAGGTTTTTTAATACCTTTAGATAATGTGTTTCCTAGCACTACTGATCTTGCTTGACTTAATATTGCAAGGAGAAAAAAATAAACCACATTTTAGAATGTAATGCCTTCTCACCTCCATCTGCACATTAAAGACTCCTCTCTTCTCCTCAATTTTTTCTTTAATAACAGCCATGGCTTGATTCAGAACAGACAGTCCTTCAGTTCTCTCCAGTGTTGTAGTAGTCATCACATAACGAGGAGGGGCAATCAGATTAATCTATCACATTGTAGGGAATTGGGGGGAAGAAGAAGAAGAAGAAAAAAACCAAACTCAGTAACAAAGACAAATGAAGAAATCTATCAAAAGCAAAGTGAGTAACAGTGTCTGAATGCACAATTCCCAGAAGAAGAAACATTTTCACACTATAAAAATCCTTCCTAGCAGCATAAACAGCAGACAAGGAAGTGTACAGCCTGTCTGATTTCCAATTTCAGCATCTGTTATTTCTACCTAGCATGTTGACTTAAACAAATATTGTTAAGCAGACAGAATATCCACTTCACAGATCAGTAAAACAGCCCAGCAGAGTTTTCCAAACAATTAGAAGCATTACAGGCAGTACATTTTTTCCCTTTTGTTACAAGAAACTTCTCCTTCTGTTACATTTTCAAAGGAAGCTTTTTGAACCTGCTCAGTAATACATTTAATCTCTTGAAATTGTTGGGGCAGAAAAATTGGGCCTGGGTACAGCAGCCACTGTACCAACACTCAAACATGTAATGGAGACAATCTTTTAGTTACACAATCTTAAAACTGAATCCAAAATCCAATGCTCCCACCCAAAAGAACGGCAGGTACACAGCATGCCACTACAAGATCTTTATCAACTGAACAGAGCAAATGAAACTTCTGGGACTTGGGAAATCACAGCACCACCCTAGGAACAAATGTCACTGCAGAAAGGAAAGGAAGGGTGTTACAGACCTGACAGAAGAATCAGAAAGCAAGTACATGGCTTCCTAGCCTCAGTTATGTGATTGTCACAACTGCACACAGCTACTGGTACCTGAGGACACCAAAAACATTGCTTTTGATTTCACTATTAAGACAGACACTTACTTTAATGGGCATGTTTTCTGTGGAACAGTTCAAGCCTGCTCTCAAAGCTTCTTTCACTGCATCTATGCCTTCATAACCATAACAGGCCACCTCAATATCTAGGACAAAGAAATACAAATAATATAACTTTGAAGTTAGCAAAAGCTGTAGGATCTTTAAAGCTTTTCAACTTAAACTTCAGCAATGTGTTTTAACATCCAATGTTTATCGAGGAGAACTTCAGCAGCTCCCAAAGCTGAGGAGGGTATTTCACTTTCTTGACTAGTAAGCTGATGTAAAAGCCTTCGTAAATTCTGCAGACATACAACATTTTACATTGTGCTTTGAAAAGCCAAGATATGAAATTACCCTTCAGGATAGAACCCACAGAGGCATTTTGCAAGCGATCCTTGACAAAGGTGTCTTCATTCTGAACACATACCACTCGTATACCAGCAATATGAACCACTAGCTTAAAGTGAGCTTATAGTCTGCAACAAGATACACTAACTAGACTCAGGTGTTAAGATGTGTTCCATGAACATGTGGAGAGAACTCACCAGCCCGGATTTTGACAGCCTGCGGTGTCAGACGTCTGTTAATGTTGTCAATCAACACACGCCTCTCCTCCTCTGTCAGATCCAGGCTATCCAGGATTGCAGGGTCTCTGGGCCAAGCAAAGCAATGTTATGGAAGTTATACTAAAGGGCAACATGACACTTCTGGTACTATTTCAACGTTCTTACACATAATCTTAGAGATATACTGGGCAAAGAAAACAGAGACATTTCTTAGGAGGCCATGGAAACACCAGAAGAAAATAGAACAGAACAGAATTAACCAGGTTGGAAAAGACCTTCGAGATCGAGTCCAACCTATCATCCAACACTATCTAATCAACTGAACCATGGCACCAAGCGCCCCATCCAGTCTCTTCTTAAACACTTCCAGTGATGGTGACTCCAGCACCTCCCCAGGCAGCCCATCCCAATGGGCAATCACTCTTTCTGTGAAGAACTTCTTCCTAACATCCAGCCTAAACCTAACCTGGCACAGTTTGAGGCTGTGTCCTCTTGTTCTGGTGGTGGTTGCCTGGGAGGAGACCAACCCCCACCTGGCTACAACCTCCCTTCAGGGAGTTGTAGAAAGCAGTAAGGTCTCCCCTGAGCCTCCCCTTCGCCAGGCTAAACAATCCCAGCTCCCTCAGACTCTCCTCACAGGGCTTTGTGCTCCAAACCCCTCCCCAGCTTTGCTGCCCTTCTCTGGACACATTCCAGCAAGTCAACACCTTTCCTAAACTGAGGGGCCCAGAACTCAAGGCCTAACCAGTGCTGAGTCCAGGGGCAGAATGACTTCCCTGCTCCTACTGGTCACACTGTTCCTGATACAGGCCATTGGCCTTCTTGGCCACCTGGGCACACTGCTGGCTCATGTTCAGCCTACTATCAACCAGTACTCCCAAGTCCCTCTCTGCCTGGCCGCTCTCCAGCCACTCTGACCCCAGCCTGTAGCACTGCATGGGGTTGTTGTGGCCAATGCGTAGAACCCGGCACTTGGACGTGTTAAATCTCCTGCCCTTGGATTCTACCCACCTGTCCAGCCTGTCAAGGTCTCTCTGCAGAGCTCTCCTACCCTCTAAGAGATCAACACCTGCCCCCAGCTTGGTGTCATTAAAAAAACAACCCAAAACCCCCAAAAACCACACACATCTATTTAAAAAATATTTTGTACTGGAAGCATTTAGCAACAAAGCAGAGAAGCAGTTTACTCCATCTGTTCACAGATGAAAAGATCTGTATTATTTTTGGGTTTTGTGAAAGCAGAGGAATTCCTTCTGTCTGGCTCCCTTTGTATACAATAGACAGAATGAGACGAACACCTAGTTGCTTGGTATTTATATTCCCTCCAATGTGAAGGTAAACTCCCATCACACAAATGAGAACCCATTATGAGTCTGAGGCTTTTCAGTTATTTCATCATTTCATTCACATGCAGGATTTTTGTCATTTTACAAAGTAATCTACTCATTTTGTATTAGTCTGCACTTGTTTTTAGCAATAACTGGATCACAGATGATTATCTGCTAGTTACATTCTGGCTAAAGAAAAGGAAAAGGGGGTTTTAAAATCACAAGCTAATAGGTTTAAATCCAGAGATCACAGAGGCAAAGTCCTCTGCTGTTCACCAAAACAAATTAGCAGCTCATATGAAGGTGTCAATTCTCTATTGCTCTATTAATTTTTATCCAAAATATGTTTGAAACAGAGAACAACCAAAAAACCTCCTCACAAAACCAGTCCCCTTTCTTCAGGGAGAATAGTTGCAGTCCTCTGAAAAACAGTATGATGTCACCTCCAATATTGCTAGTAAAACGTGAACCAAAATGGCTCAGAACCCAGAGGCACTATTGGAGATTGGTCTCTGCTGCTAATAAAGTCAACATCTTTCATGTTTTTGTGTAAGGACTTTAGACAGTAAAAAGGCCAAACCTAAACAAACAGGACCCAGAAAAGCCAGGTTTTACACACCAAAATACAGACCTATGTGGCAAACGTGATTTATTTCCCATGCAAATCCTGTTTCTTCATTTACAGTCTATCCTGTTTGAATTACTCTCATAAGCATGACAGGCATTCAAAAAATAGGTCCCTGATGTTTAATTCTTACTTTTAATCGATCAGAGGGTTTGCCACGTGCTGTGTGAAATCCCAAAACACTAAGCCTCAGTGCTGAAAAAGGAATAGCAAGTCAAATTCTTTGTACTCCAACCTGAATGGCAAATGAGCAACAAATGGCACATATGGAGAGGAATTCTTCTGAGTTTAGAGATGCTTAAACAGCCAGTGCAACTACAGGTTTCTGTTCTACTATACAGGTGTTTACCTAAGTATTTACCAGTTACAGAATGATCTGGAATTCCTCCTGCTGCCATGTGCCCAGATTTGCCCTTTACCAGTGTATGTGCTATGGTGCTCAAGGATACAGTGTAGCAGTGGGCCTGGTACAGCTAGACAACGGTGGGACTTCATGATCCTAGAGGTCTTTTCCATTGAGTCTACAGGCAGATACAACTGCCTCCTCTCCCAAACCAGATGGCTCTAAGCTAATCAAAATGCCACACAATTTCTAACATTTTATTACTGCCATCTAGTGTTCCACTCAACTTCATCACTCAGGTTCATGTGCTGTGAAAGACTAACATCAGAAGAGCTTATTGAGAAATCACTTTTGGATTGCCAATTTCATAGTAGAGGGAGACCAAAAAGCTTAATTCTGAAACAGAGTTAAAATGTCAGGCCCCATAAAAAAATGAAGAGAAATCTCAGTGCACATCCCCTTAGCATCCCTATTTCCATCTCTTCCTGTTCATAATTCCATTTGTAAGTTCATGATCCTATTACTAATTCTTGAAGTTTGGAAGCACAGAGCTTGTTGCATTTCAAAACCAAAAAACTCTGCCAGTGGAAGAGTGACAGTCAGCTATGAGCAGAAGTACCTTCAGACACTGAGGCAGGTATTTTTTATAACACCTGCTTGGGACTAAGAACAAGCCAGTTCTGACAAACTAAGACCTGTGTTGCTGCTTCTGTTAGAAATGTTACAGGCTCACCTCTAGCAATAGAAATCTCTTCAGTGTTTGTAACCACATCATTCTCCAATACCTCAATTACTGCTTTTGAAAACCTGACATACAACAGAATGGCAGACTCAAAGATGAATAAACCAAATCAACTCAGGGCCTTCTTTCTCAAGAGAGAACTTTGGGAACTTGAAGAAAGCAGAAAGACAGAAAAACCTGCAATAAGCAACTGGAAGACTGATGTCAAAATTTACTATGTTTACTTGACCAGTACATTCTACAGGCTGACTCTGGAAAACAAACAAAAATCAAAAGGAGTATTATGATGGATCTATTCCAGGAAATCCTTTTCTGCTATTTGAAATAAGCCCCCTGAAGTAGAAAAAAACCCCCATCCTTACGAGACTGCATGCTTGAATGCATCATAAGCACCATATCCTGGTCTCTTGTACTTGTCATCAAACACCCAGGCAGTTCTCTGGAAGAGACTCTCAAGTTGCTCATCCTTAGTGTATTCCAGGACTTCAGCAACATGGCGAAGGATGCTGTAAACCTGGACACAAAAGGACTGTGCATTAAAAAAATGCAAAACAAACACTGTAAACGAAGATTTAGAATCAAAAGTAATATTTAATGGTAAGCCTTCTACTTTGACAGTAGTAAGGGTGGTAGTAAATGCCTTAAACTACCTGCAAGCCTTTCCAGTAAGAGTTTTCCAGTGTGCTAAACCAGCCTACAGTTCTTGATTTCTTATCATTTAAATATTCCCCTCTATGTCACAAACTGTTAACCAACAACTTACATGACCTGTTCATTAATTAAGAAGGAGCTTAGCAGAGCACTCATGGAGAGATGAGCTGATTGTATCTATTTGCATGGGTTAAAGAGAATCGTAGTATGCCTCATAAACGGGAATACTATTGTATTTTTCATAGACATCTGTATATTTTGGTTGCTCAGGAGGAAAAACTGGAAATACAGAGTGCCTGAATGTAGCAAAGCAACTTACAGTCTTTGATTTTGTGAATTTGTCTTCACATTTGATTGCCTCCTCTGGAGAAACTCTTCTTTTTGACAAGTCAATATAACCTAGTGGGGAAAACCATTTGGAGTGTCAAATATAGTATAAACGAGACTAACTGCTTCAAGAGAAACACATAAAGAGCAAACTCTGGATCAGGATTTGCCCCTTGTCCACACTATATATGCAGCAACCAACACAAACCCTCGTGAATTTGATCAGATTATGATCCCACTGAGGTTATTCTTCCCACTGTAAATACTTCCAATAGCAAATCAATCATAGTGTTCTTTAAAAATACTAACTTAATGTTTTCTGTACAAAGAAGTTTTCATAATAGCTCAGCCATCAGTGGTCCATTTTTATGTTTCTGCACACAGTTTTGTCAAAAATCATACCAGTATACAAAGAAGCAAGTTTGATGCCTATTTTTGTAGCATTCAACCTCATTGAAGGTTGGCATTTCATTGGCTTAGCTCTGAACAGTTTCCTAATGAACTAGGCCTGGCCTCAAATTCCAATTGTAACTCCTTGGATACCCTTTTGGGAGAGCTGTCTGGCCTGGATCAGGAATAGTATGGCCAGCAGGAGCAGGGAGGTCATTCTGCCCCTGGGCTCAGCACTGGTTAGGCCACACCTTGAGTTCTGTGTCCAGTTCTGAGCCCCTCAGTTTAGGAAAGATGTTGACTTGCTGGAACATGTCCAGAGAAGGGCAACGAAGCTGGGGAGGGGTTTGGAGCACAAGCCCTGTGAGGAGATACTGAGGGAGCTGGGGTTACTTAGCCTGGAGGAGAGGAAGCTCAGGGGAGACCTTATTGCTGTCTACAACTCCCTAAAGGGAGGCTGTAGCCAGGTGGGGGTTGGTCTCTTCTCCCAGGCAAGAGGACACAGTCGCAAGCGGCACCAAAGGAGGTTTAGGCAGGATGTTAGGAAGAAGCTCTTCACAGAAAGAGTGATCGGAATGGGCTGCCCAGGAAGATGGTGGAGTCACTGTCACTACAGGCGTTTAGGAGGAGAATGGATGAAGCACTTGGTGCCATGGTTTAGTTGATAAGGTAGTGTTGGGTGATAGGTTGGACTTGATGATCTCGAAGATCCTTTCCAACCTGGTTAATAGAAATTCTATTCTGTGTGTGAAAAAAAAATAAAAATCTTTTGAACCATCTCTTAGCAAATCTGAAAAGGCCTTCACCCACTTCTCATGAACTATAGGTCCCCTGGAAAGATTCAATAAAAAAACACTATGTGAATTGCAAATGTGCTTCTCTGCCAGTAGGACGACTAAATGAATTTGTAAGGGAGAGTATTCTTTCATTAGACATGTTGGGAAACTTAACTTTCCTTCAAATCTATCTGAAATAACTTTCTTTTTGTCTTCCCTTTCATCTCTGCTTTTTCTTATTGTGTCATTCATTACTTAATTTCAGAGTTAACTGCAGTTTCAGAAGTATTCTAGAATATTTTATCACTTGAGAAACATCAGATCAAGAATTGGGTTTCTGGATGTGCTCAGCATTTGTTACTTCTTTATATCTGGATGTAGATTTTAAAGATTGCATGCAACACTATTATCAAAATCCAACATGTTCTAAATAGAAAATACATTAAAAAAACCTCCAGAGTGAAATACTAAAGCATTCAGAAGACTGTACACGCAAGTTTGTCTTTCTATCTCAACTTGCAATGTACAGAATTCATGTGGCACATTAGTTAGGTATCATCTATTTTATAGCCAAGGTTCAAGACTTCTTAATGAACAGGATGGACTGTGAGCATTAAATGCTCACCATTTACATTTTTATCTCTACGTCAGGTGATCTTTCTCTTCAGTTAGGACTCAGAAAATCTGCACAGATATCAAAAGAAAACTGCAGTTCACTGTGGTTTTCTGACCAAACATTGAGCTGGTGAGGACTCGCTTAATCAATCTTTACTGATGTCATTGATCTTCATAAACCAGATATCCGAAGGACAGAGAGGAACAGAAGAATGATCGTAAGTCTCAGGTGGCATAATGATGGTCTGTTTTGCTTAAGTGGACTAAAAAATCCTGAACTCCTTGTAAAACCAACAAGCACCTAAGTGACCTGGGTTTTTTTTGTGTTTCCCTCTACGATTCTGTCTTGATGTAGCCCAAAACATCCCCAAATACCTTTCTCTTTGTCAACTCTTATGACCACGACGCATTCGTTCCTGCCGATGCGGATGAGTTTGTTTATGGAACGGATACGTCTTCTGGACAGCTCACTGAGAAGGATCATGCCTTCAATGTTGTTGTACTCCAGCAGGCTGACATAGGCTCCCATTTCAGCAATGGACCGAACATTGACCATCACTACATCTTCCACCTCTGGAAATTTATGTTGGTAGAATCTACAGCTTAGTCCTGGCATTCTGGAATTTGAGGAGAGAAAACCAAAGATTTTATTTCAAAGTACATCACTGCCTTCTCCTACAAACATGCTGAAATAACCCCAAACCCTTGCAAATTAGGGTAAGGCTTTTGCAATTCATACTTGGTTTTAATAGAAGTTAAACAATAAATTAATCAGTATTTTAGCATTACCACAACCATTTGCTGAGATCCTTATTTTTGCATTAACGTGGAAATGGTTTCAACTGCCATACTGTCTGTACACAGCACACTGCAGCAAAGTTAGACTGGATGTTAGGAAGAAATTCTTCATAGAGACAGTGATTGCCCATTGGAATGTGCTGCCCAGGGAGGTGGTGGAGTCGCCATCACTGGAGGTGTTTAGGAAGAGACTGGATGGGGTGCTTGGTGCCATGGTTTAGTTGATTAGATGGAGTTGGATGATGGGTTGGACACAATGATCTCAAAGGTCTCTTCCAACCTGGTCTATTCTATTCAGACTTCAAGGGGTGAAAAGGTGGCACTGCACACCCTGTATTTATCTAAATTCTTGAGGCTGTGTAAAATCTCATATCTGATTTTAACAATGGGAAGGAGCAGCCTGATGTGCTCATGAAGGTATTGGTAGGCACATAAAACTAAATGTGAGTGGCTGAGAAAATAAGCAGAGTGAAGGTTATGTAGCGAAGGTTATGTAGCGTGGAGAAGACATTACACCCAGAAGATGACTTTCTAAACTCAGCACAAGATGTTTGGGATAATCCTGTAAGACTTGCTCCAGAGGTCACGTGTCAGCAAAGACAGCAAAGGCAATAATCAGAAGAGAGGGCAGGACAAGCCTGATGTGAACAAAGCACTGAAAAAAAGCCCAGAAAAGCACCCCACAACATCTTGCTAGTCAGGAGGAAAACAAAACCTGAAAACCAAACCAGTATCTTTTCATTATACATTCTAAAAAGTACAAAGCCCTAATGCTTCATAAACGTGTCACGTTAAGGTGGAATGCTTCAGTGGCTTCATTTTCCTGCTGATGAATCCATGTACTCATCACTGCTAACCAGGTTAGTTCAACTCTTCTTGTCTGTGCTGGAAGTTTCATACAGAATGTTTGCTACAGAAGTAGAAGCCTAAGATACCAAGCTAAATTCATTATTCCTTCAGAAGGTTTGCTCCATTCACCATTTTTAAGTCACCATTTGGACTCCTGATCTTTATAGCAATGCTAATGCTATCTAGCTATATCAAAATTTAATGGAAGAATGAGATGGTAATGCCAAGTGCTTCAGAAAACTGTGTCCACCCTTATTTTCATTCTTAACTGTTGGGAAGTGGAAATACACACTAATAAAGGATTTAAAAAACGCCTTTCTAAAAGCTTCATGTAACTTCATACAATTTGAAGCTGAACCAAGAACTCCAAGACTAAAAATGCAACCTTTATGGCTCGCTTTTCTAGTGCACTGAATGTAGTTCAGATCAATCCTACATGCCTACTTACGAGACACGTTGCAAAGTGACAACCTCCACTCCCGGCAAGCAAGACTGGACAGACACTGCTCTGCTCTCAGTGCATTCTACTCCTCTCCCTACAGACAGAAGCCTCTCAGTTTGGCCTTCTACGAAAGGCTCACAGGCAGAACAGAGTGCCTACAGCACCAGTGTTGGAAATCATCTTTCCAAGACGTTAGAAAGGCCTTAGAAGTTGATGTGCCCGCGGCTGCACAAGCCTCTGAAGAAACTGGCGAAAACGGAGTAAGTTCTGGCCAGCGATTCCTCCGGCCGCTGGAGCGGGACTGGCACAGGTAGTGCCAGAGAAAGGAAGAGGATTCCTGGGGGGCCGGCAGCTACTGCTACCGGGCCGGAAACTACCATGAGGGCGAGAGCCGGACCGGCCTCCCGAGAAGTGCGGTCCCGCCGCCTGGAGAGCTCGCAGCTGCGGAGCCGGTCCCACCCGCCCCGGCCAGGCCCAAGCGCCTGGGCCCAGCCACGAGCCGCACCGAGTCCCCTCCCGCCACCCCGGGCCCACGGCGGGTCCCAGCCTGGGGTGTCTGTGTGCCGGCCACGTGGCGATACCGCAGGCCGAGGCGCAGCCCCTACCTGGCAGCCGCCGAGAGGTCCCGCTCTGCGCTCGCGGCCCGGAGTCTCGCGCTGCTCCCGCTCCTGCCTCAGCGTGCGCCCCGCCACCGCTTCCTCACTACGCAGGCGCCAGCCCGCCCTGCTCCACCTCCTCCGCACGCGATAGGCTACCGCCGCACTCCCGCGCCATAGAGTCTCAACGTCGAGGCAGAAGGTCTGTATCTGCTAGAGCGCCCCCTGGACCCGACGCTGAGAGCAACGAGGTCGGCACAGATTCAGAGACCTCCGGGTGTCACAAACCGGACTGGGAGCCAGTTGCGCCTCTTCCTTCCTGTTCTCCCGGGACACGTGACCGGCATCTGGCTGCTCCCGCCCTCTACCGGGGCGCCGCCTCGCGCGGGGGGGTGCGGAGGCAGCGGGGCGCGTCACGTGACAGCGGCGGCGGCGGTGGTGACAGCCGTGACAGCCGGAGCGGGCCCCGCCGCCCTGCGCTCTCCTCTGCCCCTGCCGCCACCATGTCGGGCAAGGACCGCATCGAGATCTTTCCGTCGCGGATGTGAGTGTCTGCCGGTCCATGCGTGAGAGCGGGTCGAGGGGGAGCCGCACCGACTGAGAGGCGAGCGGCTCTTGGGGCACCCCCGGCACGGCCCGGGTTGGGGGAGCCGAGGTCCCTATGCGGCGGATTGTGCTCCCCGAGCACTGCCGCAGGGGCGGGTTAGGGCCGAGGTGGGAGCGAGGGGGGCTGGAGCCGTGCGCGGGGCATCGCTGAGGCCGCCGAGGCAGGACATCTCTGGGTCCCTGTCCCCACCTGGGCTCCAGCGCTGGGAACCGTTCGCTGACTGTCCGCTGCTGTCCCGGCGCTCTGCGCCTCCAGGCAGGGTCTCCTGCTGCATTCTGTGTGTAAAGCTTCGACAAACAGTTGAAGGCCGCAGCTAGATCTTCTCTTCAGCTTCTCTTTTCAGACTCAAAATTAGCTCGGCCAGCCATCAGAGGGCCACTGCAGGGTCCAGTACCACGGCACAAGCAGCTTCCTGTGTGTGTGTGTGTGAGAGAGAGCTATTTAAAATCTTTATTTAAAAAAAGAAAAAAATGTATAAAATACGTGTAAGAAACAAAATGCACAAATCGACCCATAGCTTCCCTTAACTTTGTAACAGACAACCTCCTGCTGTACAGGAGGTTGTCCATAAAGCGTTAAAAAAGAAGGAAGTAAAATGTGTAAAGGGCAGTGGGCAGGCAAGTGATTTTCCAGATCCTGACAGCAAACTATTTGTCATGAAATCAGATGTCTCCTGACAAGACTCAGAAAGCTGGGAGCTTTGGAATGAAGACAAGCAATTGAAACTGATCTGCTAATAAAATTGCTGTTTTAATAATGCTGTTCAGTTCCTCCTTGAAACCTTCCAGGACTTTGCCTTAAGGTGAAAGGCTGTTTCAGGTCTTTTTGCATAAAGTTGGTTTGATGCCTGTATGTAGCAGAGCTTATAAGAAGGCACCTTGCAGGACAGAAAACCTCAAATGTAAAATACTAATTATTCCCCCTTGTATGAGCTCAGGACATAGGAAATAACAGTTTATGTGGGAAGATTAATACACGGTAAGGGTTCTGGTTTGAAACAAATTCCTGCATATACTAAGTCATCTGTTCTCACTCCTGCACTTTGATAGTGCTCCTTTCATTCAGTTTACATGTCCTAGGGAAAGGCAGGTCAGCCACTTTTAAAAGGCATCTGCTTTAGCAGGCTGATAGGTCATTGAGGCAAGAAGGTGGTGATGTACAATGGTTTAATATTTAACAGCCCTGTGTTGTGGCTGATGTTTTGATAGGAATGTAAGATGGAATGGTAAAGATGGCCTGCTTCTGCAACAATTATTTTCATTAACTAACAGAATTTTACAGGGTTGGGGGGTTCTGGCACCCCCTCCCCTCTTTTTAATCTTTGTGAAGTGGCCTGCTGGTATGAAACTCTTCTGTGCTGTATATCATCAGAAGCTATTCATTCCCCTTGACTATAAACAAGACTGTGTTTAATGCACTCAAAGCCTGTGAAATCTTGCTTGAACTAGAAGGTCAGCAACTCTCAGGCAGGTGGTGAACAGAGCAAACAAGTTACAGTTCAAGGTGGTGACAGAGACCTGCTTGTCATAAAAGTAAAGCTGCCTTTTTAGTCTTTTCTTTTTTTTTTAAGCCCATAAAATACTCTGAAAGTATTTGTGCTTTTCAGTCATAAGCATTTGGTAGATTTTAATGGAGCTATTTTCATCACATGCCAGTAATTGTGGAAAGCAATGGATTCCACTGTGTAGGCAGAATCTTAATTATACTTACTTTTTCCAAGGTCATGGAGGAAGTGTGTAAGGCTGCTCTTTTCACACAGAGTTGACTTTGTGTCAGCTTTGTCCTTTGTGTGCACGTCCTTGGTTGCACGTGCAGAGTGGTAGCTTGAGTTAGCACAGCGTGTGGGTTTTGTAGTATAACTCCTGCTCTTCTAGTTAAGACACAAGAGTCTTTGAATTAAAATATACTCCACAGCAGAACCAGAAGCAAGGTTGAATTCTTTGTCAGTTCACAATGCCATACAAGAAAACTGGAGGTGTGCTACTGGAAGTTAAGGATATACAGAGCTACAGCTCACTTAATATCCCTTAAACTGATGTTATTTCTGATTGTCTTAAGTAGCTTGTAACTCTACTGTGCAGCATATGGAGATATGGAATCATTGTACTTTCTGAGTTTCCTGTATCTTGCTGCTCTGTGAAATCAGAACACAGAATCAATAGTGTGGTCACATGAAGAAATTGATGTGTTGTCTGATTTTGGGAAGATGACAGAGCAGCGAAGAAGCTTAAAAGCAATACCATTGGGGTAGTTTGAGTTCTGGAATTTTGATGAGTTACACAAGCAAAATGAGAACCTATTATAGAAGCACTGGAAAAAAGACTTGTCAATTTCCCATGATCCTTCATTTTGCAGAGAAAAAACCTTGTCATTATCACTGATGAGGGAGATTTTTATATATGGAGTAAATTCCCTAGACTTTAAATGGGAATCTAAAATTCTGTCCCCAAGTGGCCATCCTGTTTTACTTCATTCGTCTCTGTGTCAGAAATCTCTGCATAAGTGTTTTGCTAATCCTTTTGGATACTGCAGGACATTTTTATTTATTCCTCTGTTTAACAGGGCCCAGACCATCATGAAGGCTCGTTTGAAAGGAGCCCAAACGGGTCGCAACCTCTTGAAGAAAAAGTCTGATGCTTTGACACTTCGATTCAGGCAGATCCTTAAGAAAATTATTGAGGTTGGTAAATTAGAATTTTCCTCTGCTGGGTTCACCTCATTTGAAATCTGTCTGTGCTGTCAGTTGTGTGTTCCTGTTCTGCCAAATTCATTAGGTAGGCTGGCATGTAGGGTAACTTTGTGGGTAACTTGTTTTTTCTGAGTGAGGCCACTGAGGAGAGAGGAGCAGAAATACTCTTTATTTATTTTCTGGCTGCAATCACAAAGACATTTTCTGATAGTTAATATTCTTCACTTCATTCCAACCAGGCCTAGGCTCTGCTTTCCTTTGTATCCCAAGTTGCCCATCATCTATTCTACATTACTGAAAAGTTGCTGTCATGCTAAGAAATACTTCAGAAGTAGATTTAACATGTTCTGTAGCCCTGTCTTTCTTGCTTTATCTGGCTTGAGAGGATACTGCAAATCTAAATGTTTACTGCATGACTACGTACACTAGGAAGCAGAAGTTTTCTCCAGATGGAACTTGTTCCATTATGAAGAAATAATGAATCCTGTTTCCTCCTTTGCAACATGAGTGATAAATCTATGATACTCAGTAGAATCTAATCTGGCTTGTTCTATTCTAACATGCTAGATGGATTTTAGGTTAGGCCACACCTTGAGTCCTGTGTCCAGTTCTGGGCCCCTCAGTTTAGGAAAGATGTTGACTTGCTGGAATGTGTCCAGAGAAGGGCAACAAAGCTGGGGAGGGGTTTGGAGCACAAGCCCTATGAGGAGAGGCTGAGGGAGCTGGGGTTGCTTAGCCTGGAGAAGAGGAGGCTCAGGGGAGACCTTACTGCTTTCTACAACTCCCTGAAGGGAGGTTGTAACCAGCTGGGGGTTGGTCTCTTCTCCCAGGCAACCAGCACCAGAACAAGAGGGCACAGTCTTAAGCTGCACCAGGGGAGGTCTAGGCTGGATGTTAGGAAGAAATTCTTCATAGAGTGATTGCCCATTGGAATGGACTGCCCAGGGAGGTGGTGGAGTCGCCATCACTGGAGGTGTTTAGGAGGAGACTTGATGAGGTGCTTGGTGCCATGGTTGATTAGATGGAGTTGGATGATGAGTTGGACGTGATGACCTCGAAGGTGTCTTCCAACCTGGTTTATTCTATTCTACTCATACTGTTCTGGCTGCAACTGCTCTCTATCCATGGTTAGCAGTAGCATTTGGTTGCTGTGCAGCAGACAAGCTCCTGGCACTCAGTATGTTGTTTCCTTTAATACACAAAGGATCTTATTTCTCCACACCATGGGTTCTAGCTACAAGGGCTTAATATGTGTGAAAATTAAGAAAAAAGGAGTAGGAGGAAAGCACAGCTTCATGAAGCCATGTACTTATGTATGCTGGAAAACAACTTCAGCTGCCTCCCAGGGTTCAGTATGCTATGAAATAAGACTTCTCCAACTGAGCTATATTATCATTGTGATTTAACCCTCATGTAGAATTTTCTGATTATTAAGACAGAAAAGTCATTTTTGTGAGCTCTACACTGGGTCACCTGAGAATTAGGATTTGCAGATTGGGAATGAGCTACACATACAGGACTTTCCCACTGTCAAATTTCTCTTGCTTCTCTTTATGCTGCTAAGCTATTTATCCTGGAAAAGGAGTAATGATGTACCTTATCTGTGGTGCTTCTCTTGTTTTCTTTTCTTCAACAGACCAAGATGCTGATGGGTGAGGTGATGAGAGAAGCTGCCTTTTCCCTTGCCGAGGCAAAGTTTACAGCAGGAGATTTCAGGTGAGGACTGCCAGTCTGTGGCATGTGGATGTCCCACCCATGGAAAAGAGCAATCAACATATTGTTGATTTCTCTTTTAGCAAAAAAGGTAAATTCTTAACTGCACTTTAAAAAGAAGTAAGAAAGAAGTTGACAAGGTGGGACAGGGTGAACTGAATTCCATTAGGCAAAGGTGGGAGACATCACTGCAGGAGTGAGAGAATTTGCATGACCAAAATGCATAGGCTGAACAAAGTGAGAAGAGTAACAGAATTTACTTCACCTGCAAGTCATTGATTTGAGGTGTTGCTTTTTGCAGCTTGAAATCTAAAATGTAGAGAAAACAGAATTTACAGCAGAGCATTTAACTCTTTATTTTGATCTTTCTTGTGAATTTGAGGGCTGCATGGGGTGTGTATTATTTTCTCCCAGTAAGTTACACAGTAATTTTACTTACTGTGCTACCCTCTTGTCTCATTGACCTCATCTCACTGACCTCATCATACTAGGGCTAATGAGGGCTTTATGTGAGAGGGGAAACAAATATTTCACCTCCAGTAGGGTATTTTTAAATTGGATTTGAATAAATTAAAGTTTTAACTAGGGTGTTGTGGAATCAAGCTGGGGAAGTGTTAATGATTCAGCTGATGGTATTAGCAGATAATGGGGAAGAACTAAGTGATCAGACTCAGCAGTAACCTGCGTGCTGCTGGAGGAAAGTCATTTTGTCCTTTCCTTTGGATATAGTGCTGTCTCCTGTCCTAACCAGTTGCAATGTTTAGCTGTAAACAGCAGTCAGATTCCACCCTGTAAGCAAACTGTACTTCAGTAGAAGAGTTCTCTATAGTTCCTTAAGACACTTTAGAATTCTTCAAGCTAAATTATTTTACAGGCTAACGTTTGTGTATGATACACAATAGAGTTAGTGGGTAAACAAACTCAAATGAACAAACCTTGTGGCCTTGGTCTGCATTGAAGCATTGGGGGAAAAAGTCTCATAGGTTGATTAAAATATTTTAATGACATAGAGTTTAAATTATCTTACCAGATAAATGGCTAGTTTTTAGCTGTGCTTGGTGTACTTCATCTAAGGCATTTCTAAACTTACATTTCAGAGACTCTTTATCTTTTACATTTTCAAACATTGCTGGAAACCTGTTTCTTCCAAAGCTGCTCTGTTAGCTTTGAAGTCTGTCAATGAATTGCACAGAGAACTGGGTTAAGGACAACTTTCAGATCTTTACAGTTACTCTAAGTACTTCATTTTGTGTATGTGTTTGGCTTATTGAACCACTTCAGCTTTCCCAATTAAGATGTATGTTTTCTTTCTTGCAGTACCACTGTGATCCAAAATGTCAACAAAGCCCAAGTCAAGGTCAGAGCTAAAAAAGACAATGTAGCAGGTAACTATTTTTCAAACTAGGAGTATTTCAACTCTTAAGGGAATTGTAGGAGGAGATTCTGAAATATGAAGAAATGTATCCAAACACTGTCTCCTATTTCTCTTATTTGTCTAAGAGTAGGAACTCTTGTAATGTGCTGCTCAGGGTTTTTTTGGTCTTTCTTTTTTTACATACAGCTTCCAATTTTTATATTGATTTACCTCAGAAAATGAAACAATTTTGCATAAACTGCAGTCCAGTTTCAAGATCTTCAGACAAAGCACAACTTCCATAGAGCTTCACTGAAAAATGTAACAGGAAATTAAGTATCAATAACGGTCTATGAAGAAAAAGCAAGATAGATCAGGACTGAATGATCAGAATATTCCTTAAGCACAAGGAATATATTACTAAACAAACAAAATGAAACTGAACATTGAGTGAATTGGAATACTTCCCTGAATTTTTCACGTGTCCAGATGTCTGTGATCTCAATACACTTCTGAAATTTCATGTTAAGATGTTAGAACTAGAATGATTTAATCATGCTGAGCTATATAGAAAGAATTGGAAACAAATTTTTTGAGCTTACACAGTTTTTTAGAAGCAAATGGGGTAGAAGTGAGCTGTACTTCATAAATCTGTAACCCTTTGTCTCTTACATGGATTCTTGTTCACTTTCATCAGGTGTAACCTTGCCGGTTTTTGAGCATTACCAGGAAGGAGGGGACAGTAAGTACAAAACTTACTCTCTTTTCTCTCTTACACATACGTAGGGCTATTCTGTGTGAATTCAAAGATACCATGCCTTGCTCATAAGTCAGTTCACATCATAGTCATAAGTATACTTACCTCCCATATACTTGCCGTGTTTCTGTGACATCGAGGCATTATCAGGGGCTGCAGCGGATTTTACCTCACTAAATCAGTGAGTTTTTCAGATGAGGAGAAGGCTCATCTTGAATTACCAGGTTTTGAGACTGGTAGGTCTTACTGTGGATGTGCACAATGATCTGGCAATAAAAACCACTATAAAGACAATCTGTTAATGGGCAAAGGCTTTTGCTAGTCACTTCCTGAGCTGTCTGTATCCCTGTAAAGCACTGTGAGAAAACACCATAGCAGCAACGGCAACAAGTACTATTTGTTGATTATTTTTTCTTCAGGCTATGAGTTGACTGGCTTGGCCAGAGGTGGAGAACAGCTGGCTAAGCTGAAAAGGAACTATGCCAAAGCTGTGGAGCTGCTTGTGGAACTGGCCTCCTTACAGGTTGGTGTGAGGAAAACAAAGATGGAGATAGTTGGTTTCTCACAGCTCTGAAATAAAAATAGCATAGTCTCAGTGATTGTAGCTCAGTACTTTGAGCTGTAGTATACTCCTGCAAGCCCAGTGCTGTATAAAGTTGCAAACCTGTTCCAGCCCTAAGTTACATTACTGCTCCCAGGAAGACTTATTCCTTAATGCTAGGAAGAAACTTTCTTTTGGGAGTTGGTATTTGCAATTGCTATTGTTCAGTTTTTAGCATGCCACCAACATTAGCAGAACAAAATTCTGCTTCTGTCAAGAATGGGGCCTGTCAAGCTACACTACAGACTTGGCTTTGGCTTTCATGTGCTGTTTGTTTCTCTGTATTGAATTGATTGAAATGCTGAATTTGTCTGGTTGTGTATTAACGACTGAATCCCATTCCATCAGACATCCTTTGTTACGTTGGATGAAGCCATTAAAATCACAAACAGGCGTGTGAATGCAATTGAACATGGTGAGTATTTCTCCATTTGGGATGCATAATCATTTTCTGACTCCATGCAAGATGAGGAGCAGGGTCATGGAAGCCACTCTTATTTTCACTGCTTTGCTAGCAGGATTTCTAACCAGTTCAAGAATTCTTGAGAAAGCACTGCAATGAAGCACAGAGCAAGTAAGAACAAAAACTAAAAGCCTAGTGCACTGGAGTACAGAGAGATAAATCAATGTGCAAACATGAGAAAAGTAATCAGGAAGTTGTATGGAGATACAACAAAGATTTCACAAACATTGTGGAATCTTTGCTAGCAGCTTCAACTTAATTGGTCAAGTCCGCTTACTAGAAACAAAAGAGGATGTTTCTATGTATTAAGATCTTCTAACAGCTAGGATAATAGCTTTTAAAACTGTAATGGTGGTTGTGGGTAGTGGAGTGCTGGTGACATTTTTTAGTTCCTTTGGCATCCAGAGAGAAAACAGGTTTCTGTTACAGGAAACAGAACAGTCCCCAGTGACAATACTCTGGTGTTCTTCTGTCATCTGAATTCCTTTCCTGCATGTTCTTGTTTGTAAATTTGTTTCTATCAATTTCTTAAGTACTATCTATGCACAATATTATTGTGCTGCAGTGTCCAGGGTGCTTTGATTATTTCAGCTTCCTTTCCAAGTTGCTGGTAGCTCCAATTTAATAATCTTTGCATGTATGCAATAATTTATTTCAGTACAAGATTCTAATCATCATTTTCAGGCCTGTCTTTCATAGACTTGTTCCTTTGACTGTGCAGGCCTTATCTGCAGCTTATCACTCTGCAAATTTGATTGCAGAAAAGGTTTCCTCCGCAGCCTTCCAAATAACTTTGGTAGTGCTGATAACAGCTTTCTCCTTTCAAAAAGTAGTTCTGACACATAGCTTGCCCAGTAGGGTGGTAACACTTTGATTACTTGACCACTTTAATGCCATCTCTCTTCCCTTGTGCTGGTGTTCATATTTGAATGTTGTTTTGTGGTGGTGCTTGTTTGTTTTTTCCCATGATGACTTTTCCAAACTGAGATTGTAATGGTGAGTGAAAGTACTCCACTAAACAGAAGTTTCTGAAAGAAGGTGATAGAAGAAGAGTTTTAATTCAAAGCTTGCCCCCCTCTTGCAGGAATTTTTTTAATTACTTCCATAGGAAAAATAGGACCTTAAAAATAATCAGGGATCAGTGCTTACTTAATTCCATTGCAGCTTTCAAAAGGATGTGCTATAGATGATTTGGTGATACTCAGAATCCTACTTCAGTCCTGGGCTTATTGAAGAAAACAGTTTTGTGTATTTGCCCCTAATGAAATAGTACGATCGTCCATGGGTGACATGTCAGTGTCTCCTAGGCCCAGCTAATTAACTAGATTGACATTAAAAAAACCCATCTGTGCACAGCATTAGGCAACTTCTGGATAATACAACAGCAGCCCAACAACTTCCTAATTTTGTTTTGTAGTGATTATTCCCAGGATTGAGCGTACTCTTTCTTATATCATCACAGAACTGGATGAACGAGAACGAGAGGAATTCTACAGGTATGAATCTCAAACACTAGACTGGTCCCTTGCTGAAACAGACCATTCCTCAGGAGGGACTTACAAGAACTATTCACCAAATCTGTTAAATAGAACCTGGTTCTTGCTACATACTGAATTTCCAGAGCTGGATGCCTGGAGATCTGCAGTTGCTTGTTGGAAAGTTACCAATGAACCCTCTACCACCAGGTTGTATGCAGCTTACATTATCATTCTTCCATAGGGAATGATCTGAGACAGTACAGTGAAGTGTTCTGCTTTAAGGACAGTTCTGGCATAGAATAGAATAGAATAGAATAGATCAGACCAGACCAGGTTGGAAGAGACCTTCAAGATCATCGCGTCCAACCTATCATCCAACACCACTTAATCAACTAAACCATGGCACCAAGCACCCCATCAAGTCTCCTCCTAAACACCTCCAATGATGGTGACTCCACCACCTCCCTAGGCAGCCCATTCTAATGGGCAATCACTCTCTCTGTGTAGAATTTCTTCCTAAGCTCCAGCCTAAAACTCCCCTGGCACAGCTTGAGACTGTGTCCTCTTGTTCTAGCACTGGTTGCCTGGGAGAAGAGACTAACCTCTGCCTGTCCACAACCTCCCTTCAGGTAGTTGTAGAGAGCAATAAGGTCTCCCCTGAGCCTCCTCCTCTCCAGGCTAAGCAACCCCAGCTCCCTCAGCCTCTCCTCATAGGGCTTGTGTTCCAAGCCCCTCACCAACCTTCTTGCCCTCCTCTGGACACATTCCAGCAAGTCAACATCCTTCCTAAACTGAGGGGCCCAGAACTGGACACAGTACTCAAGGTGTGGCCTAACCAGTGCAGTGTACAGGGGTAGAATGACCTCCCTGCTCCTGCTAACCTGAAATAAATTAAAGGAGAATTAACTTAAAGATAAGCAGAGTAGTATAATGTAGTGTTTAATGTCAATGTAATTCATAGTTTGGATGAAGAAATGATCTGCAGTGATGATGTTTTTTAACGGCAGCAGTTAGCAACAAAAGCCTTCTGCCATGTGTTACAGGATTTTTGTTTCCTGAGGAGCTTCTCCAGGCAGCTTTATCACATCCAGGTTGTATGGCATTGTTGCTGCTAGCCTTTTTTCATGACAGCTTATGAAAATTTCTTCCTCCCAGGTTAAAGAAGATCCAGGAAAAGAAGAAAGTATTGAAAGAAAAATCTGAGAAGGAACGGGAGCTACGGAGAGCTGCTGGTGGGGAACAGGAACCAGCCAATCTCTTAGCAGAAGAGAAGGATGAAGACCTTCTCTTTGAGTAACCCAGCACAGTTGTTGTCTATGGAGCACGGGACCCAGAATACAGAATATGAGATTGCAATATAATTCAGGACATGTTGCCTCAATGATACTTACGTGGCTTCTCACTGTACAAGTCTTGAGTTGAATAGACTGTGGATTTCTCCTGGGAGATTAGAAATCTGGGAATTTGCCTGCAGCACAGGAGGAAAAGCAGAGAGAAGTGAGGTGCTTTACTATCAGGAAAGCCTTCTGATGTGTATTGAGCCTGTTTCTTCACTTAGTTGGAATGACTCTGCAGGGTGGTTCTGGATTTGCCTAATTGAATTCCTCTTTAATTGCTCCCTGGTGCAAGCAGAGAAGGTTATTTAGGGAGGGAGATGCATTGCTGAACTACTGATGTTCAAGTTGCTTATAGCCCATATTGGCACAGCTGAAGTCAAATGTCAGCAAAGGCAGCTCTGGTTTTCTAACCTGTAGATGAAATCCACAGTCTTCCGTGATTTATTTTTGTTGCACGATTGTTACCATTGGCCTAAAACATCTATGGTTTTAGAGGTTCTGCCAACTTGTGTACTGTCTGTGCTAGAAACAAGTAAAAATTTTAAATGTTAAAATATCTGGTATCTGGCTCAAGCTCTAGAAGATGGTAGTCTTAAAAGCTTGACATGCTGATTTCCAAATAAAACCTTTACTTCATCCACTACTCCCAGCCACACTGGGCACAGTGCCCACTTTTCACTTAGCCTTTACTGCTTTACAAGGAGAAGTGGCTCTCCCTACCACAAACAGAGAAACAAGTATGCAGTTACATCTTGCTCCAAATCTTCATTGCAACCAGTAGGTTGGGAAGCAAAGCAGGTTTGCAGCAGTCCATCTGTGCCGCGATTCTTTCCTGTCCTGTGCTGATTTAGGAGTCTAGGATTGTGGCCAACAAGCAGGATGTTGCTGAATGCTGCTCAGTTTGAAGGGCTGTTTTCCTACAGACATCAGTTTGCAATCAGCAAACTGAAGACATGCCCTATCAGTAAGGCTAGTACTAGTGGTCTCTTCAAGGTAAGCATCTTGTTTAAAACACGATCCACTGCTTAACTGCAGATGCATGGTTAAGTGCAAAGAAATTAATGTCTATTAGTGCCTTAAAAAAGTTAATTGTACGAAGCACAAGGCCATTTCTTTTCTCTTCTGAAGATGAAGGCAGATAAATCTACACTCTGCTGTAAGATACAGACTCAGCTTCAAAGTGAGCAACTATAGACCTGAGGAGATGTTGTTACCTCTCCCCCTGGAGGCACAGTGTCAGAAGGAAGAGGGAGCATCTTCTCAGCCACTGATGGGTCAACAGCATCTTTCACAAATACAGCAAGATGGCAAAAAGAAAACTCCTAAAATCACTACAAGAAGTAAAATTGTACAGTGATTTATTTCAAATCTAGAAATATTTTACATTTTTACATTAGTGTGCAGTTCATGATGTCTCAAAATACAGAGTGCAGATACATGTATAAAAGTACAGTGTGGAGCTAACCACAGGTCTCAGTAAAGTTACCTTAATTATTTAAGGCATTAAACCCCCATCCTATATTTTTAAAAGTCACACACAATTACATTCAGAAATTCTTTTATGCAGTTCAGCTAACATTTATTTTTAATTAAATCTGGACTGGTAAAAATGGAGATACAATCATTGCAGTCTGATACAGCTCATGACAAAGCCTCTGACAAGGTTGTAAAGTTTCCCCAGTGAAGTCTGCATATTCTCTTACATTCTCAAGGGAATTAACACACATTCTTCATTAAAGAAGGCAGAGTAATTTCCTACACAGGGTAGTTCCAGGTCCAAGCTGGCAGCAGATGGACAGCCAGGTACATTTCTCTGTGCTGCTCAAGCCTTTCATCAGGAGACAAAGGTAACATTGGTCATAAATTATCATAGCACCTCCCTACATGGCTGTCAGCCTCTGCCTAGGGAATTAAAAGAGTGAGCTGAACTTCAACATTCAAGTCCACATTCCAAAGCTTGTTTGTATAAAACCAGCTTCTCTATGCCATTTCAGAAGAACTGGGGAGATAGATGGTAGTGGAATGACTCACTGTGACTGACACTGCCTGGGAACACTGAATACCTAAGTGTTCAGCAAGCATCCTGAGCTGATTGTGACTGCAAGGATTTGGACTGTAAGCATGTAGCCGAGCCAGGTCACCCCTAAACATTTACTGCTTTCCACCTTCTTGCCCAGCTATGAAACTGCCAATGCCAAAAGGCCTAATACATTTACAATCATCTTTCTTAAGAAGGGGTAGAATCCATATAGTATTTTGTCATCTATGAAACTGACTATCCAACATACCTGAACATTGTAGCTGTCAAACTGTGGTTTAAACTGAGAACATGCCTGCAATGTGAGGCAAACAGCCATTATTTTGAATATCCAGCCCTTAGGCCAACAACTAGTACATTGTTCTTTCTAACACTGAATTGAACTAAAGATATTAAGGTTTTGAACCCCTTTTCTTTCTGAAGGGTCATTACTTATCCCCACTAATTGCTTATTGCTTTTCTGCCCTAAATATTAATTAAGCCATCAAATAATTTTGGTTTCTACCAAGACAGGGATGCACTCTATACTTCATTCTTCAATACACAAATGTACTGAATGTTAGTTCAGTGACCAAGCTAGACACGTGACAATTTATCTGCTGTATACTTAGAGCTCTGTTTAACTATGGGTGTGAATTTTTTCCATCAATATTTGAAGAAAGAGTATATATGCAAGAGAGAATGGGAAAAAAATCAACTCTCTTTCATCCTTCAATATTAGACAGGAGTAAACTACACATTGACGTAACTCCAGTGTTTAACCTGCAGGAACAAAGAAACGCTATGGCTAAAAAAGAGATATTCACAGTCAAGGTTCTTCGTGCTACCCAAAACATCCAAGATACTACTATTCAGCTTCAGTGATAGAACAGCCCTACTGCAGATGTAGTTAAACCTTCACAGCTCAGAATCATCTGAGGATGCAGAGATGTTCCCATCTGCTTTGCAAGACACACTAGGATACAGAAAGACCCTGCCTTTTGTTCACTTGTTTCAAGTGTTTTGGTTTTTTTTTGCTTGGTTTAACCATTTAGAAACATTCCCCTTTCTCAGTTACCAGTGTTTTACACAAACCTTCACTGCAGTACTGAGCAAATGCAGGACTACGTGTTGGCTAGCGAATGACAACACTCATTTACCACACGGTAGCCACATTCAGCTATTTTCATTCCAGTTAGTCATCCATTAGCCCAACAGCCACAAGATGAGAACCATTTGCAAGGACTGAGAAACCCACACTACCTTCCAATGCTCTTCAGCACATCAGTCTGTTTTAGTCAGCATTCTGTTATAAAACATGAGAAGTTTAAGTTGACTTTTAAACATGTCTTATAACTATATATATCTTTTTTTTTTTTCCCCCCTCACAAAAATATAACCTCTGCCTTTCTAAATATCTTTACAGGCCTGTGGAAAATAGCGGCTCCGTTCGGTCAATATGTTCCAATGAAAACTCCATAAAAAATATGACATCTAAAAGATTCATATAATACTCATCTTTGATTGGACCTAAAAAAGAAATAAAATAAATCAATGTGCAGTCACATCTGATTTAAAAAGTCTGACTAGAAAGACACAAGGATTGAGATATTTACATTATACACATTGTCCAATTACAGTGCCATTAGAAAGTGGAATGTCTGAGAATCAAAACATGAGCTCAAGCTTTAACAGGGCAGCTCCAGACCAGAGCAGCATCTTCATTCTGTGTATTTTGGTTGGGTTTTTTTTGTGAACAGGAGAGATTTCTCATTCATATTAATGTATTAATAACAACATGGATTATGTCTCTGCCCAACGATCTGTAGAATTATGCTCCTGAACTACCATCACGTTCCACAACGTCATTAAGTTAAGTGTTAAATAACATTCATATTTATAACTATGTGACAGCATGGACTGTATATACACACACACACACACTTAAAAATCTTAGATTTCATAAGGGTGATTCCAGGTTAAAAATAAAAAAAAGGTGGATTTATATATAAAAGTAGTTGCTAGAAAACAAAACAAAACAAAACACCAACAAACTATCTAAAGCTTTACAATTTAGTACTGACAAGGTCTCCACTTCTAGACCACAGAGAACAAAAAAAAGCCTTGGACAATCTTTAGATCAGTTAAATGGGCTCACAAGCTGATGGGCACATTTTTTCCAAGAATATGCAGTTTCACTGGCAAAAGATGCAGCCACTGAGGTCTAGAGCTCACACGCATTCATGCTAGAACTGGGCAGACCTACACATGACCTCCTTGGAAAAATCACTAGATTGAAGTCCATTTGTCCCTTGGAACTGGGCTCTCATCGTAGCCAAGTAGAGGGTACCCACTGGGGTTCTGTGTCAAGTTTGTTTATTAGCCGAAGTAACTCTTGATATGCCTTATCAAGATCAGAATTCACAATGGCTGTATCAAAGTAGTGGCCGTTGTTCTGTTCCATCTCCCTCGTCTTCTCTATGATTTCTCTCAGCTCCTCCGGCTGCAATCAAAACCAGACAATTAGTGTGTGTAAGCCTCTCTCCACAACAACTCAGCCCAGAAAAGGTTCATGCCATTGCTAGCAGTGATTGAGAATTTTACAGTAACAGTGAACCACAATTTGAGAGCTAAGGGCACTCAAGAGTGGCCACAAGCGGCAAACTGCCAAATGGCTGCCCCAGACTGAAGGAAATTAAGATCTAGCACTGCTCCTCTTATGGCATTTGTCTTACTGAGGCTCTTAAATCTGTTTCTGAAAAATAAGCTAGGTTGCCAAGTCCATTATCCTGAAAAAGCCTGGAGATGGCAGAGACAGTGCAGGAGTAAGTTTGAATGGGGTTGAACAGGGCAACATTCCTCTGAAGATGGGAGCACTGCAAACACCAGTCACAGGCAGCAGCCATCGCTGACCTATTTTCACTAACAAACAGCAAGGAGAACCAGACTGACAACCCTGGATTTAAGTGAGTCCCCATAACATCAGGTAAACAACACTGCAGAAAAATTGAGAACAGGATTTGGGAGCTGGGAATATGCCAGCAGTAAGAGTATTTCAAATGCAGATAAATTATGCAAAGGGAGAAGTGTACAGGGAGATGTTATGGTTGGACTCAGTGGCCTTGAGGGCAATTCTGTGAATTCTATGAAACAGAGAGAGTTTATTTCAGGATTTTTGTTCCAGGCTTGGATTCTCACACTGTGTTTGGTTTTCTCTTCTGCAGCTTACTTTTGCATTATGTGAGGGAATATTCAGGTATAATACTTTTAGATAATTTTTAAAAGAGGGTATTTTCAAAGGGAACTTCAGGCTTTCAGGAATGTTTTTCTTAAGTGTTATATACACTGAAGGAATTCAAAGCTATATACAGGCATTCAAACAGGGGAAGGGGCTTAACACAGCAGCATTTCCCCAGCTGAAATAAACACAACTCCAATATAACTGGTCAGAAAGAAAACTGGCGTAGTTTGACAGCAAGAACAGTGTATTAATGGTTGTTGCTGGTTCCTGGATTGCCACAATAACAAACCCCAGGACACACATCAAATGAAGCATTTATGTAAAATAAAGTTTCATCCACGCATTGCATAACCATAAAGGAGGAAACAGGCCCATTTCAAGTCTGTGAATACCATGACTACATTTGACTCAGGCAAACTAAAACAAAGAAGAAAATAAAAGTCCCTCTGTGTTAAGACTTGGCCTTTGAAGGACTTTCAGATCTTACACCCAGGCAATACATTGCCCTTGCACCAAACAAGGAACACAAAACAACTGCTGAACACAGTGAGGTGTAATTCCTGACCAAAAGCTCTATCAAGAGTCCCTTTGAGTTACATTGGCAAGACTCTTACTCCTCAGTATGAACTGCATTATGCTCAGTTTGTACTTAGAATGGTGGCAAAATGCTCTCACCATCCACTGCAGGGCAGATTGCATTATCCTAGCAACAAACACTTTGTGTCTCATAAGCTGCTCAGGACCATTTCTGAACTTTCAGACATCCTGGTTTAACCTATGGGTTTCAATTCCATTCTAACTTCTCATTAACCAAATGATCTGAACTTGGTAAGTGGAGATCCTGACATGGCTCTGAAACACGAGAAGTGAGCCTACAAGATCAATAAATAAGTTTGAAGAGTTTTGGAAGAGGGCAGAGAGGTTCTCAAAAGAAAAACAGTAACATTTTTCTCCCTAGAATTCTTCTCAGGTTTACTTGGAAACGAAGTTGGGTATTCCAGTTTTAAAATAAAGGTTCCTATTTCTGTACCCCAATGCAGGGACCACACTGTGAGACATTGTGTCCTGGGATTACTAAATTAGCAGTGGATTCCCTTGCCTCGTGTGCCTCTCGCATTCCCTTAGGCAAAGGCTCAGGATGCTTTCACCTTAGCCTGCCTACTAACCTGCAGCACACAGATCGCAACTACACCACTTCCTATATATTGCCAGGACCATTACCATGCCCCAGTGCCAAGCAGAGTACAGAGAATTTGTTTACCAAAAGCCTTCCAGATCTGTAAGTAAACAGCAGCATGGTTTCAGAAGAAGTGTTGGACACATTACCTTTGGGTTTTTCCCTTCTTTGGCCAACAAAGCACGTAACCTCTCTTGTGAAGGTGGTGCAACAAATATAATGTATGGCTTCAAGTCTGAATTTCGTAGTGTCTTCAGTGACTGCAGAAATAGGATTTATTAAATATTTTAACAGTTCCACACAAGGAAAGGACATTTAATAATGCATTGACCACATGCTATAACTGATCATATACTTTCCAAACACGGCAGCATATTGACATACTGTACAATATATTGACAGCAGTATAATTAACCATAACAGTGTTGTTATCACTGCTCATGAGTTCAGTCATCACTTGATATTCTAACACTTCTCAGCTTCATGGAACCCCAAACATTCATTATGAAGAATATTCTTGAACAAAAGTTAAACTGAAGGAACTGCTTTTTGGAATCCAAAAGCAAGAAACAAACAAACCAACCAACAACCAAACCCAAGCAATGCTCCAAAAAACCCAAAAGGTCACCTACATTGAAGTAAGTTTTCCCCACAATGCCCAGGAATAGCATCAGCTTGTAACAGAGAAGAGTCTCTAAATACCACACTTACCTTTTCTCTTTTGAAGATTCAAATACAAAGTATCAGATGCACTACTACTGCATGCTTAGTGTTTTGGGTTTTTGGTGGTGTGGGGGTTTTTTGTTTGTTTGTTTTGCAATTTACATTGTGCCCCTGTACTCAGCACTGGTTAGGCCACATCTTCAGTACTGTGTCCAGTTCAGGGCCCCTCAATTTAAGAAGGATTTTGAGACTCTTGAATGTGTCCAGGGAAGGGCAACAAGGCTGCTGAGAGGCCTTGAGCACAAGCCCTACGAGGAGAGGCTGAGGGAGCTGGGATTGTTTAGCCTGGAGAAGAGGAGGCTCAGGGGAGACCTTCTTGCTGCTGAAGGGAGGTTGTAGCCAGGTGGGGGTTGGTCTCTTCTCCCAGGCAACCAGCACCAGAACAAGAGGCCACAGTCTCAAGCCGTGCCAGGGGAAGTTTAGGCTCGAGGTAAGGAGAAAGTTCTTCACTAAGAGTTGTTAATCATTGGAATGTGCTGCCCAGGGAGGCGGTGGAGTCACCATCCCTGGAGGTGTTCAAGAGGGGATTGGACGTGGCACTTGGTGCCATGAGGTCATGAGGTCTCGGGTGACAGGTTGGACTTGACGATTTTTGAGGTAATTTCCAACCTTATTGATTCTATGATTCTGTATTAAGAGACGGGAAATAAAAAGACTCAAACTGTAGTTTGATTTTTCTAAAAGGCTTCTTCTGTTTATCTTGAGGTAAATAACCTGTCTCTGAGATACATTTTTACAACCACAGAATTAGACCAATTTTTAATGAGTTACTAATGTTCAAAGAGTTGTATATTTTTCATCTGGTGATGGCTAATTACAGCTTCAATAATACTGAACTTTACTGATGCACCTGAGTCTCAGGGCTTCTCGTGCAGCATTTGTAATAACTGTACACCTCACACCTCTCAGAAGTATTAGAACTGGGCTGTAATCCAGGACTCTGCCTCTTCCCATGTTTGATTCTATTTCCAAGTTGAGGTCTGTGAGGTTTAGGCTGGATGTGAGGAAGGAGTTCTTCACATAAAGAGTGATTGGCCATCGGAATGGGCTGCCTGGGGAGGTGGTGGAGTCACCATCACTGGAGGTGTTTAGAACGAGACTGGATGGGGTACTTGGTGCCATGGTTTAGTTGATTAGATGGCGTTGGATGATAGGTTGGACTCGATCTCAAAGGTCTTTTCCAACCTGGTTAATTCTATTCTATCCATAAGTTTGTCCATTCTTTCTCCACAAGCAAAATGTCACAGCTCCAGAGCCTTTCAGTATTGCTGATGAAACATACTTTAATCCTGTCTTTTATGAAACTGCATAAACATTCCCAAAATGCAGCTTCCAAGTATAATTCTAAACAACTTCCTTCCATCTTCAAAACCCTGAGAGCTCACAGGGAAGACTGAGAGAAATTAATTTTGAAATTCAGATGGTACCACCAGCTTTGAATATCTGGAAGCCAAGGCCCCTGATACCTTTAGCACAGATACAGATGCGTGCATTTCCTAACAATGAACAAGGCAGCTACATTCATAACTTAAGGGCACTGAAAGGAAACTTGGAATAGACCTGAAAAGGTACCTTGGAAACACACTCATTTTATACAACCCAGACACAGCTCTTCAGATTTGCACAGCAGCTTCTACAATTACAATGCGAGAGGCAAGAGCTTTGCCATACCTGGGTATGAAGGTTTAAAAGGCAGATCTTGCCAGAGTTGATGACTTGCCGCACGGAGTCTATGCTAGTACCATAGAGGTTCTTCTCAAACTCTCCATATTCAATGAACTTCCCGGCAGCGATGTCAGTCTCAAATGCCTGTCGGGAAACGAAATGGTAATCCCTGCCAGCTACTTCGGTCTCTCGCCTGCTCCGAGTAGTATCTGCAAAGAAGAGCAACAACAACAAAAAAAAGCAATGGAGACAGTGATAAACCTGCAGAACTGAAGAGAAGGGGGAAAAAGAGTATTTCTCTTAGTGGAGACATTGGTAAGCAAGGAAAAAAAAAAAACCAAAAAGGCATTTGAAATATCCAGGAAACGCAAGAATTTTGTCTTCAACAATTGGTATCCCTGGACAGTTGCCAAAGGCTGAAGCTGTATTTTGAGGCTTGCTTGCATTAACTCAAGGGGAAAAAATAAAATGGTTAACAAAGGAAGGAATAGTTTCACTGTGCATATAAAAACAGCTACTAGATCTATTTAACAACTTCTACTGGTTATCTGTTTGTAAACCTAATCACACATCAAAAATATAACACTGAACTATAAAGGGTTTGGGAAAGCAGTAAAGCCACTTACATGGGTAGGATAGGAACAGGATAGGAACAGGATAGGAACAGGATAGGAACAGGATAGGAACAGGATAGGAACAGGATAGACCAGACAGACCAGACCAGGTTGGAAGAGACCTTTGAGATCATTGTGTCCAACCTATCACCCAACACTATCTAGTCAACTAAACCATGGCACCTAGCACCCCATCCAGTCTCTTCCTAAACATTCCTAAATATTGTAGTCCAAATAATGAGGGAACTTTTGTAACAAATCTCCTGGTCATCCCCCTCCTACCATGCCTTGGTTTTTATCATAGTTCAGCGAAACCAAAACAGAAGATGCCACAGGACTACGAAAGTGCCTAAGGAATTGGAGCATCTTTCATATTAGAAGAGGCTGTGAAAGATGGGATTCAGCATGGAGAAATTTCATGGCTATTTATGAAGGATATGTAGGTTAAAAAATTTTTCAACTGATATACCAGATTCTTGATTTTCAAATTCTGCTACTCACTCTGATATTATTCAGACAAAAACATGCAGCTGGCTTTGCACTGACTTGCCAAAGCTACTTTGTGCCACACAAGATGTAACTTCAATTTGTCCTTTATCCAAGAGAGGACTATATCCTGCTCAACACCCCCAAAACTCCTCACAGCCATTTTCAAGACAAAGGCATCTTGAGCATCTCCCCTATGAAAAGAGACTGAGAGACCTGGGGCTGTATAGTCAAAAGAAGACTGAGAAGGGATCTGATTAATGTTTATAAGCATCTGAGGGGCAGGTGTCAAATGGAGGGGGCCAATCTCTTTTCAGTGGTGCACAGTAATAAGACAAGGAACAATGGATGCACACTTAAACACAAAAGGTTTCATCTCAACACAATCTGATCTAGTGTAAGATGTCCCTGCCCATGGCAGGGGGGTTGGAACTAGATGATCCTTGAGGTCACTTCCAACCCTAACAATTCTATGATTCTTTGAGGAGAAACTTCTTCACAGTGAGGGTGATGGAACACTGGAACAGGCTGCCCAGGGGGGTTGTGGAGTCTCCTTCTCTGGAGAATTTCAAGACCCACCTGGATGCATTCCAGTGTGAAGTGCCCTAGGGGAAGTTTAGGCTTGAGGTGAGGAGAAAGTTCTTCAAAGAAAGAATAGTTGGCCGTTGGAATGGGCTGCCCAGGGAGGTGGTGGAGTCACCATCCCTGGAGGTGTTCAAAAAGGCATTGGATGTAGCACTTGAAGCCATGGTTTAGTAGTCATGGGGTGTTGGGTGACAGGTTGGACTTGATGATCTTTGAGATCTTTTCCAACCATATTGATTCTATGATTTTGTACTACTTCTTTTGGCAGTGCCGTTGGACCTGATGATCTCTGGAGGTCCCTTCCAACCTCTAACATTCTGTGATCCTGTGAAAAGGCTCTGCCTGCAGGCAACATTCAGAACAAGCAGTGGTGTCTGCCAGGGGAACTTACGGGGAACAGCAGAGGCGAAGCGTTCCACCTCATTGTTCATGAGTCGCTGCCGCAGCTCGTTCTGGCCGCAGTTCTGGGGGCCGATCAGAACAATAGGCCGCTTCCTATTTGCTGGTTGATGATACAGCGACATTTCCTCATAGGTCAAAATTTCCTCATTGTCATAATCTTCAGGGAGAAACAATGAAATAGTCACAACATACTTTACTGCTAGTGGCGTGGCTACTTGCCTGCCACACAGTACAAAGCTTCAGGCAGCTCCTGACTCTCTGCCCAGCATCTAACTGTAATTCACCAAAGCAACAGAACCTCGAAGTTCATCCCTTGTCCAGAAAGAGGAGGCTTTCCCTCCACCCTTTCCGCAGAAAGTAAATGCATTTCCACTTATTACTGATGCAAGTAGCAGCATAAACTCAGGAAACAACTTGCTTGCCAAGGAACAAGTTTCTAGTACAAAAATAACACTTTATACCCAACAACAACAAAAATCATCCTAGCCCCAAAGTACTTTTGTAAGAATATAGCATAAATAACCTACAAACTCCCTGCGGATAAAGTCCACAGAGACTAAGGTCAATTACACAGAGCGAGATATTACTACAAAACTAGAATGAACTGGTTCATCATTGGAAAACTGTGAGTGCTTTCATGCCTAAAAAGCTATCATTTCACCCCCATCTTCTGGTCTTTATTAAAGATGCTCAATAACCCTAAAAATACTGCCACTTCTTTCACATCTGTCTAAATGCTGTTACAAACCTGAACACTGCTCCCACATAGAACACCACCGAGCAGAGCTGCTAACATCATAGCCTGAATTTCAGTATTCTTTTCACAAAGCTGGTTTTAAAACCTTTCATAGTTGCTTGGAAAAGTGTACTAATTGTACACAAGAGGATGCTTACCATCATTTTTATTTGCGTTGTACAAAACCTTTTTCCGCTTCTTTTTGTTTTTCTTTGCGCACCAGAGTTTTCCTAAGGACAGAAAAAGGCATCAAAATCAAATACTCATACAGCAAAAAGCTTCCTATTCCACCTGTTATCTGGGTCGTTGAAGTGGGGAATTCATTCTGCAGTTCTGAACAGACACAGCATTCTTCAGCTCGTTACAACTTCAGCATGGCAAAGACTTCAACTGAGTCACAGCAGATAAAATTGTTGTAAGGAAAAAAGGGGCTTTCCAAATTCCCCTTCCTTGTCCTAACCACACTGCTCCTAAGTTATGAAAAAACTCCTGTGATTTATACAGTGAATTGCTAAATTTAGACCTGTATTTACATCAATTACTTCAAAAAATCATCCCACTTGTATTACAAACAAAATAGAACTGACTGCAACTCTACACCGTCAGGGTTCCAGATACCACTAATTAGCACCTTTGTAAAGAGATTTATTTTTTTCCCCCTTGAGAAGCATTTATCCAACCTGATTTTTCTGGCTCCTTGTCTTCCTCTATGGTTTGCTTCATTGCTTCTCTTTGTTGCTGAAAACTTTTTCCTTAACACATTAAAAAAAGAAAGAAGTACAAAAGCAGTTAACATTCAGAAACCACCTGCACACAGATTGTGTAAGGACTTACTCCTTTTACTTTGCCCTGAGGTTTAAAGCCTCTGAAGGTTCTAGTAGAATATGAGGTAGAAGAAAACATATAAAATATAAACTCAAATTGCTGAGAAACTTATTGCTTCAAAAATAGATTCTTCAAGACAGACTTGCAGAGCATGTATACTATTCTGGACAGTTTTGCCTGGAAAATTGAAACTACTGGAAAGACTACATATAGTATCAGTCAGGGTTGGAAGGGACCACAAGGATCATCTAGTTCCAACCCCACTGCCATGGGCACGGACACCTCACACTACATCAGGCTGGCCAGAGCCTCATCCAGCCTGGACTTAAACACCTCCAGGGATGGGACCTCAACCAGCTCCCTGGACAACCCATTCCAGGGCTTCACCACTCTCATGGTGAAGAACTTCCTCCTCACATCCAGCCTGAATCTCCCCACCTCCAGATTCATTCCATTCCCCCTACTCCTATCACTACCTGATATCCTGAGAAGTCCCTCCCCAGCCTTCCTGTAGGCCCCCTTCAGATACTGGAAGGACACAATGAGGTCACCTTGGAGCCTTCTTTTCTCCATACTGAACAGCCCCAACTCCTTCAGTCTTTCCTCATAGGAGAGGTGCTCCAGCCCTCTGATCATCCTCGTGGCCCTTCTCTGGACACGTTTCAGCACGTCCATATCCCTCTTGTAATAGGGGCTCCAGAACTGGACACAGTACTCTAGGTAGGGTCTCACCAGAGCTGAATAGAGGGGGAGAATCACCTCCCTTGACCCCCACTCTGATGACATGCTTCTCCAATGCTTTTTGCCTGTCAAATGTGTTCTATTGATAACAAAATCTTTTGTTCACTGTGTTTAACAGATCAGCAGATCTTTCATGTGTTCGTGTGCAGTACATATTTTGATGCAAAAATCATATACTGACTTCAGCGTCTGAAAACACTATTACACAAAGGCCCCCAACAGTTAGTAAGGAAGTGTTACTGTGACAAATAACTGAAGCTCTTTGCTAAGGGAAAACATGCCAAGAAGTTAATACAAAAAAATACATGTTTTAAATATACTACTTGATATATTAAGAAACTTTATAGATGCTCTCTTGTCCAGAGAACGGGCATGCTGGAGTCTCACATTTCAGTCATAGCCAGCAGAGGGAACTCTGAATCCAGAGTCACAAGAGTGGAGGAGAAAAGCAGCTCCTGAGAGGTGAACTGCAACAGAAGCAGTAGCTTCACTCTGCATTTAACATCTATACATGGAAATGCCTCTAAAAGGTCAATCTTTTAAGCAAGTGAATTACGCAACCAACATTAGGCTCTGTTGCAAAAGGTTCCAAGTCACAGATACTGTAGGGGGAATGGGAAAAAAACTAGAAATGGGTAGATTCAGATTGGATATTAGGAAGAAGTTCTTCCCCATGAGGGTGGTGAGATGCTGGAACAGGCTGCCCAGGGAGGTGGTAGAATTCTCACCCCAAAGGGTTTTGAGGCCAGGCTGGATGTGGCTCTAAGCAACCTGATCTAGTGTGAGAGGTCCCTGCCCATGGCAGGGGGGTTGGAACTCGATGATCCTTGAGGTCCCTTCCAACTCTGACAACAGTTCTATGATTCTGTGATACTTCAGGCAATGGCTATTTAAGGGTATGTGGGGTTTTGAAAACCAGAATATTGCTCCTGTGGTTATGGCAACAACTGGCTGTCAAGCTTTTTCTAGAGCTGTATTTACCAGGAATAAGGCCAGCCAATGGCTGATTATCTTCATCACCATCTCTGTAAGCCTGCCACCAGTTTGGATCCTCTTGGCTGATCACGTGGAGTATATCTCCTTTCTGAAAAGAGAGTCCTAACTCTCGGCAGGGGACATAAGGGTCATCCGAGGGATCGTAGTCAAAATGAGCTTTCACATGTATCTGTGGGATACAACACGGAGAAAAACCTCTGTGACTTCTGAAGAATTACACCCCATCTTCCTGTGACTGCAGGAGAGCTCTGATATAGAAAAACTCCCAAGATTCTGCAAAATGGAAACCTTATCTGAGGCTCACAGGAGATACTGGAATGGAATCATTACCTAGGATAGCAAGGGCAAAACCACAGCAGCATTAGGCTACAGATGAAGGCCTGAATTTAAGTTCTATCAATTCTAAAGTCTTTGCAATTTCCTCACCATTTTAAGAGGCAAACCCCTGCAAGATACTGATTTAAGTTCTTTGCATTCAAAAAGCATCAGAGATATTCTGAATTGGCAATACCTAATAAATCCTCAGATTGAAAACCAACTGCTGGGCTTTAGGTGGATTTTCACTTGTGAAATGTTCTCTGTCAAGAACCACCAATGTTTGTGTTTGGTTGCAATATAAACTAATATATATATATATAAATATTTATATAAAACAGACATTGGGAATTTCAAAACAGAATTTCAGGAGCACAGGCAGTCCTACTTTTCTAATTCCTTACTAGTTTAGAAATGGAGTTTAAACCGCATTAGTTTCAGCTTAAAACAATCATTTTCAACTGTTAATTCAGACATTAGCCTGGTAACAATTAAACCTATTTAGACAATTAAGGTTTGGTTTGGTTCCACAATGTGACTCACCGAAGAAGTTTCTACACATCACTGGCAAATCAAGTTGTGTATCACAAAGATCAAGAACTTAGGCAGAACTACTTACAACTGTCTCCTTCGCAGGAGGTGGCTTGCTCTGCTGACTGGGAATCAATACAAAGGTCAGGGTACCGTGCATGTCAGCCTGAGACAAAAAGCAGATACTTCACATATAGTATCAAAATATAGCTTAAGCTCAGGAATTTAAATAAATACTTTAGAAAAAGCTTTAAAAATTCCCATTAAAGGCAGTTCCTATCAGCACATCAGCTACCTCTTAGTTAGTATAAAAGATACACTACAGATGCAGTGATCCAGTGACAGGCTGGAAAGCAAAACATTCATATTCAGATTTTAAAAGCCTAGCACTTGTGACTGCACATAAACTATTTCTGTTTGAAAAGAGCAGCTCCAATTCTGTCAAACAGCAACTTAGGAGAAACAGAGAATAATATTCTCTTGTTCTGTTTAAAAATACCAACAATAAGGTCTATGCTGGGAATAATCTTATTTTTAAAAACAGTAAGTGAAACAGTATTTTCAAACCTAAACATTCCTACTATGTCTTTATGCTGTTAATGTTATTAAATACAAAATGAACTAACACAATCAAACCCTTCTTCTGTTAAGTACTTAATATCAATATTGAAATCACCTCCACTAAGGAAGTAGAATCATAGTAAGTGTCCTGGCATTAAAGAATTCTGATGTGTTTGCAAACACAAAATATCCAGATAAAAAAAAAATCAGGTGCCAATCTGTGACAAGGTCTACATGTGTCTCATTTCCTCTACCTCATACCATGAAATGCAACACTATGATTAATGTTGTATAAACCCAAAGCAAATGCACAGATCTCAAAAAATTCATACCTTAGGCTCAAAGTATCACAGTATCACCAAGGTTACAAGAGACCTCAAAGATCATCAAGTCCAACCTGTCACCACAGACCTCATGACTAGACCATGGCACCAAGTGCCACATCCAATCCCTTCTTGAACCCCTCCAGGGACGGTGACTCCACCACCTCCCTGGGCAGCCCATTCCAATGGCTAACAACTCTCTCAGTGAAGAACTTTCTCCTCACCTCGAGCCTATACTTCCCCTGAAATGCAACTGAGCATAAGATAATTAGGCTGGAGGAAAGGAAAATCCGTGATTTTCAGATAGCATACATAGTTCCATGAGGAATGCACAGAATTTCACAGCAATTGTGGGAATAGTCTTGTCCTCTCTTGGACAGCAACACTCTGTGCTGGGTTAGGAACTGGCTGGAGGGCCAAGCCCAGAGAGTGGTGGTGAATGGTGCCACATCCAGCTGGCAGCCAGTCACTAGTGGCGTCCCCCAGGCATCAGTTCTGGCAAACTGGCACAGTTCTGGCAGACCTTGAGCACAAGCCCTATGAGGAGAGGCTGAGGGAGCTGGGATTGTTTAGCCTGGAGAAGGGGAGGCTCAGAGGAGACCTTATTGCTCTCCACAACTACCTGAAGGGAGGTTGTAGCCAGGTGAGGGCTGGCCTCTTCTCCCAGGCAACCAGCACCAGAACAAGAGGACACAGTCTCAAACTGCACCAGGGGAGGTTTAGGCTGGATGTTAGAAAGAAGTTCTTCACAGAAAGAGTGATTGGCCATTGGAATGGGCTGCCCAGGGAGGTGGTGGAGTCTCCATCACTGGAGGTGTTTAGGAGGAGACCGGATGGCATGCTTGGTGCTATGATTTAGTTGATTAGATAGTGTTGGATGATAGGTCAGACTTGATGATCTCAAAGGTCTTTTCCAACCTGGTTAATTCTATTCTAAATACTAGTACAAATGACAAGCAGAGACAACACACAGGCTTATGAAGTAAGTATTTTTCACAGGGAAAACAAGTGTCCAACTCACCAACAAGTCAAAAACTTCATTAACATCTTTTCCACGAATCTCAATGCCATTAATCTCCAGAACTTCGTCCCCTTCATGTAACAGCCCACTCTTCTCTGCGGCACCTCCTTTCACTATCCGACTGATGATAACAGAGTCCATTTCATTGCGAACAGTAGCACCCTGTGTAGTAGCAAAGCATTCTGAATGTATTATACATATGGAACTCAAAGCCATCTATTGTACATACTCCAAGCCAGTGGAGAAACTGGCAAGATACTCAAGGAACTCGATGCTATAGTTGGAAAAAAAATATGCCACTTTATTTCTCCAAGCTGCATGGAAGACTGAAGAATTGCTCCACACCGTAAAATTAATGATTAAAAAATAATAATTATCCCTAAGGAAATAATTATTTGGTGGATGCCCAATAGAAGACAAGAGTTGCTAAATAAAAACAGAATACATGGTTATTGTAAGGTTATAAACTCCCCTGGAGCAAAGCTTGGGACAGTGACTGTCGTCAAGAAGTCCTACCCAAACCCGAGCTGATAGAAGCTGTACAGATTTTAAATGGTAGTATGTCCACTGCTATATGAAGACATGCACAAGTTTACCATCTATGCCTCATGTTGGAAGGAAAGAGTTTTTACCAGTTAAACATCATTTCCAAGGCTACAAGGATGATTAAGGGACTGGAGCACTGCCTTACGAGGAAAGGCTGAGAGACCTGGGGCTGTTTAGTCTGGAGAGGAGATCTAATAAACGTATATAAATATATGAGGGCTAGGTGTTAAGAAGGAAGGGACAGCCTCTTCTCACTTGTGCCCTACAATAGGACAAGGGACAACAGATGTATAAACCACAGCACAGCAAGTTCCACCTCAACATGAGGAAGAACTTCTTCACTGTAAGGGTCACAGAGCATTGGGACATGCTCCCCCCATAGAGGTTGTGGAGTCTCCTTCTCTGGAGACTTCCAAAACCTATCTGGATGTGCTCCTGTGTGACCTGCACTAGATTATATGGTGCTGCTACGGCAAGGGGGTTGGACTCGATCTCCAGAGGTCCCTTCCAACCCCTAACATCCTATGATCTACATTTAAATTCCCAAACTTTCATAGTCATCTGCTTACCTCACTTACATGTAACTAAGTGGGTGCCACTACTTACCAATGGAATATCCCGAGCCTTCTCAATGCGAACTATTTTGACTGTCTCCCCTCCATACACACCAACATTCTCATAAATTCTTTCATCTGTCACAGGCTCAGGCTGCATTTCTTGCTCCGCAACCTTATCATGAGCCAGTAGGAGTGCCTGGTGTTACAGAAAATCAGCTTGGTTACAGAAAATGTCACACTTTATAGGTAGACAGAATAGCAGAGTTCAATGAATAGTCTTTGCAGGGTACTGCAAACCAACTCAAGGGACAAACAAGTAATTTATCACAGCTGTGTAGCAACTACTGCTACACACTTTCTAAAACTCTCCTCACAGATTGGAAAACAGTAACAACAAGCAATTTAGAACACACCACTGCGACTGTTCCTGCAGATTCTCCTTCCTAAAACCCCACACATTGGTTTACTATGTCTGTGACTGAGGATACAGACATAAGAAGTTACTACAGTGAAAACTACTCCAGGATTTACAACACTGCCACAGGACAAAATTCCCTCAATGCATCCTATTGTAAGCATGGAACAGATGTTGAAGGAGGAAAAAAAAGGCAACAAAACAGATAAGCAAAGCAGCTTATGTGTTGCCCTGACCCTACTTATCTACTGCTACATTGTTCATGTGCAAGTTACCCTGTAATACAAGTAGAATGTAGCAAGAGCTGAACAGAGTCATGTTTTACACTTGACTGGAAGTCTCCATTAGTTACTGGAAGTTGGAAACTCCTCATCCCAGCAAAGTATTAAAAGATATACAGAGCTGAAGAATAAAATCTATCCTTGACCTGTCAGTCCAAGACACCTGCAGAAAACGTTATACTGAAAACAGCATCAAGAAACACATCAGTGAGAAGTTTCATCTTACCTGCATGTGAGGGGCATTCAGCAAAGCATTCAGCTCCTGCCCATCCTTTTGGTGACTGGGTTTCAAAACAGTCTGTACCTAAAAGAAATCAAGTAGTACAACTCTTAATCTAACCTGTGATTGATCAATCCTCCTTCCTCTACTCAAGCACAACCCACTAGTTGCAATTATTCCTTTTACTGAAAGTAAAATGCATCTACATAATTGTTATACTAGCTGATTGAATTGAATCCAGTACACATTAGGAAAACATGCAGTGAGACCACAGGACTGCCCCAGTGTATCTTGCCTCAGTGATCATCTACCATATCTAAGCTGGTATCCAGTGAATTACAGAGGTCTCTCAATACCAAAGAGTAGCACTGACCTCAGCTACCACAAAGATAGACACACAAACCCCCTCAGCTCTAGAAGGGAATACGATAGTGAGATGAGTCACAATGAAGTTTATTATGTGATTATGCTGGGACTTTCAAAATTTACTCAAGTTCATTAACTCCACTAACCTCTCTTTTCCCTAAAAGCAGATCACTTTTTTTTTCTCTACACAAACTAATTCCACCACCAGAAGACTAAAGATTCCAAGACAGCTTTTGCAACACATCCTGAAGGTCCTGTCTCAAAATGTGTGAATGAAAACTTCAGAAAGGTCCCAGGAAACCAGGTTTCTTTGCCTGGTTCCAAAATAATCCATATTAACACCAGGGCAGTTTTTGCTCAAGTGCCTTCAGTTGCCTAAAAAGGTTTTCCTTCTCATACAGTTACCAAACATGCCTTGCCATCACCACTAGAAAATACTGGTAAGTTTGTAAGGAAAGGCAGGAGCTGGGAAATCCCTCTTATTCAACAATGAGGCTGAAGAAGGTATTTTTCATAGCCTGTTTCTTCTGGCCTAATCTGACCAAATGCACGAGTCCAAAAGCACAAAGGAATCTAGAAATGTCAAGAAGAGATTATGCATATGAGAACAGCATCTTTCACTGGGCTAGAAGTTCTCTTCTTTAAGAGCTGTTTACTCTTAAGGATGAGGCAATGTGACATAACAGAGATTCAAGAAGCTTTGAGTGATCTGATAATATCTAAAAGGTCTGAAGAGCCTCTATCCTAGAAGCAATTATCTACAGGAATGCTAACAACTCTCTTGGATGCTATCAGACAGTGCTGGAAACAGTAAAGATAATTTTTCAGTTCTATCAGATGTCACTAAATGAACCTTTCCCATGGTGCAAGATCCTCACACTGCCAACATGAAACACTGCTACAATGGAATGAAGCTGGAGGTGGGGAGATTCAGGCTGGATGTGGGGAGATTCAGGCTGGATGTGAGGAGGAAGTTCTTCACCATGAGAGTGGTGAAGCCCTGGAATGGGTTGTCCAGGGAGGTGGTTGGGGCCCCGTCCCTGGAGGTGTTTAAGAGCAGGCTGGATGAGGCTCTGGCCAGGCTGATCTAGTGTGGGGTGTCCCTGCCCATGGCAGCGGGGTTGGAGCTGGATGATCCTTGTGGTCCCTTCCAACCCTGACTGATACTATGTATCTGCAACAATTTTCCAGGTGATTTTGTACTCTGTTTATTTAAATGCAGCCTCTTCCCCTGCTGCCACCCACCCAGGGTACATCCATGGTTTAGTAGTCATGAGGTCTTGAGTGACAGGTTGGACTTGATGATCTTTGAGGTCTTTTCCAACCTTATTGATTCTATGATTCTACATGAAACAAGTTCCTTTGCTTTGCAATAAATGTGGCACAACTCCCAAAAGCCTTCTTTCTGACATCTCTACAAGATGCCTCCTGGCAAACAAATGTAATGCTCCTTAGAAAAGTCAAATAAGAAGCCAGAAGATTTAAGTAAGTTTAACTGATGACTTAAAACCCCTACAGAACAGAAAGAATTCAGCTGCACAAGGCCTGATCTAACTCATGTTTCTGAAATGGCGAGGAAGCTGTTAGGCTTGGCCTGGGTTTTGGAATGCCATACAGCAAACAGAGCACTATCAAGGATGTATCCCACTAACACATTTTCCTCTGTATTGGAAGAAGATACTCTTCTACACAAAAGACTTTCTCAGAAATTTGTTCAAGATCTCTCATTTTCAAGGAAATTTTCATTTCTTTCGTCCAGGAGCTACAAGAAGCCTTAGTTTCGCAATCTCTGTGATCCTTTTACAGGAAAACCTACTCAGAAAGCAAGTCACAAGTCCATCTTTTGAAAGCAAGATCAGAGGCCTGTGATTGGACAGGGCAAAAGCAACCAAACCCAAGTAGCAATTCTGTGTAATGAATATTCTTTATTCAAAGTTTAATTTCTGCTTCGAATGATTAGATTCTTCCAAACTTCAATAGCTTCTCTCTCCTCCTTTTGAAAGAAAGATATATTTATTATTTGCTTATTTAATGAAGTGCAAGGAAAGCTTCAGGCTCTCAGGTACACCACTTATTACACGGGTATTGCTGTATCTCAAACGCCTTTGTTACTCACGGCAATTCCACAGTTTATCAGATGAAGAAATCTGAATGCAGGCTGTCATTCCAGAAGTGACACAGTACAGATAGCACAGGGAATCCACACTGAATATGTGGCAACAATACTATTTCCTTAGCCCTTCAACCTAGTTTTTATTGTTAATTATGTTAACTTTACTTCAAGCAGCCCCCCAAAAGCTATGTTTGGTTTCATTATACACACCATCATTTGGAGGCATGCACTGTGGAAGCAGTGGATATTAAACCACCAGCATTTAACCATGCCTGCAAAATCTTCTTGTTGACTCTCAGGTGAGCAGGATGGTCTGAAGGAATGTATGTACACATTGTAAACCACATCTATCCAAAGCCTCAAGTTTCCAGTGCATCCTCTCAAAAGTACCTGCCATTCCTCAAGTCGACAGCAGCAAATACAAAGCCTCTATAAATGTGGCCTATAAAAATTGAGTCTGTTAAGTGTATTTAACAACAGCAGCATCTTCAAGGTATTTCATGTGTGCTGTTACAAGCCCCAAATTACAAACTGTCTTGAATGTTGCAGCAAATATTCTTACAAGGTCAAGATTCAGCTCATGTTCCCATAATCCATGCCCCCATCTTGGTGAAGTTTAAATGGATTTAAAATCAATTTAATTACCCTTGATGTGTACTGGCTATTTTTACAGACTATATCACATTACATGACGATTAGCTCTCTAAAATAAATTCCTTAAGCTTGAGTGCTTCATTTCACCTTTTAAATTCAATTAAAGTTTCTTTAAAAAAAAAAAAGGCAGAAAATCTTGAGTTGTTGGCATCTGGTCATCAGAATCAGTGTGAAAAGCTAACTGCACTGATTTTAAGAATTTCCTAAAGAGAACTGGGAAATAAAAATGCACAATTCCACACTCAGGTATTGTCTCTGGTTAAAACAAACTCAGAAGGGCAATGAGGCTGGGGAGAGGCCCCAAGCACAAGCCCTATGAGGAGAGGCTGAGGGAGCTGGAGTTGTTTAGCCTGGAGAAGAGAAGGCTCAGGGGAGACCTTATTGCTGCCTACAACTACCTGAAGGGTGGTTGTAGCCAGGAGGGGGTTGGTCTCTTCCCCCAGGCAACCAGCACCAGAACAAGAGGACACAGTCTCAAACTGCACCAGGGGAAGTTTAGGCTCGAGGTGAGGAGAAAGTTCTTCACAGAGGGAGTTGTTAGCCATTGCAATGGGCTGCCCAGGGAGGTGGTGGAGTCACCATCCCTGGAGGTGTTCAAGAGGGGACTGGATGTGGCACTTGGTGCCATGGTCTAGTCATGAGGTCTGTGATGACAGGTTGGACTCGATGATCTTTGAGGTCTCTTCCAACCTTGGTAATACTGTGAAATGCCTCAAAAAACCCCCATGTCTGAGACTTGAAATAAGGACATGCATTCCAAAACAGGTTCAGGAGTTATACACTGATGATGATGACTTGTGCTCTAAAATATGCACATTAATTTTAAATGGCAAGTAATGCTAATGTTATACATGTATCTTCTATTTTTTTTTTCTTGTAATGCCTTGTGGCTTTTATCTTCAAGATATTGACAGTATCTTAAATCAAGGCTTTTCCAAGTGTTTTTTCAAAAGCACCCTGAAATAAGCAAGCTTTCCAAGGGAGCTTTCCATGCCTATATGTACAGAAGGGAAAAAAGGACAACAAAAAAAACCCCCACAGAAAACCCATACTACAAAAAAGGGCCTGAGCATGCAAGATAGACACTTTAGCAGGGTAAGGAAACAAACAAAACAACAAAAAACCCAAACAACCCAACTTTTCCCAAAGCAGAACAAATTTCCTCTTGTACTGCTACCGTAACAAATACAAAAGCCTCTCCAAAAGCAATAAAGGATCTGAAAAAATGAGCGAAATAGCTATTCAGGCAAGCCTAGGAAGAACAGAATTATGTGAATGAAGAACTCAAAACTTCCATCTTGAGACACTTCTATCACTCACAGAAGTATCTGTCCTGAATTTCTGGCTCAGTCATTTTGGATGCTATGTCACATATTGCAAAATACAGATCACTTGAATCACTTGAAGCTGAATCACCAAGAAACTAGATCACATCTGAAAACGGGAAGTGACATGTGCAATATATTGGCTTTTCAGGAACTTCCAGGCTGGACAAGTCAGAGATGGGTGATGAAGAATCAAAACAAGCGCAGGAATATGTTTGCCTTTCACATAGTAGACTCCTGGCTGATGACAAAATTCCATTGGTTTGAAAATTTTAGATGAAAGACATATTTTCTTTATGCCTAACCACCTTCATGGAGTGCTAAGAGACACAAAACTGTAGTTGCATCACCTTCTGATTTTTAGGATTTAATAAATCACTGAGCTGGGAAGATGAGGGGTAGGGAAGACAGGGAGGAATATGAAAGTCTGGAACTTGGGCAGTGACTGGCTGGAAAGCAGCCCTGAGGAGAGACTTGGGGGTGCTGGTGGACAAGAAGTTCAACGTGAGCTCTCAGTGTGCACTTGCAGCCCGGAAAGCCAATCAGATCCTGGGCTGCATCAAGAGAAGTGTGGCCAGCAGGTCAAGGGAGGTGATTCTCCCCCTCTACTCAGCTCTGGTGAGACCCCACCTGGAATACTGCGTCCAGTTCTGGAGCCCCTCTTGTAAGAGGGATATGGAGGTGCTGGAACGTGTCCAGAGAAGGGCCACGAGGATGATCAGAGGGCTGGAGCACCTCTCCTATGAGGACAGACTGAAGGAGTTGGGGCTGTTCAGTCTGGAGAAGAGAAGGCTCCGAGGGGACCTCATTGTGGCCTTCCAGTATCTGAAGGGGGCCTACAAGAAGGCTGGGGAGGGACTTCTCAGGATCTCAGGTAGTGATAGGACTAGGGGGAATGGAATGAAGCTGGAGGTGGGGAGATTCAGGCTGGATGTGAGGAGGAAGTTCTTCCCCATGAGAGCGGTGAAACCCTGGAACAGGTTGTCCAAGGAGGTGGTTGGGGCGCCGTCCCTGGAGGTGTTTAAGTCCAGGCTGGATGAGGCTCTGGCCAGGCTGATCTAGTGTGAGGTGTCCCTGCCCATGGCAGGGGGGTTGGAACTAGATGATCCTTGTGGTCCCTTCCAACCCTGACTGATACAATGGTACTAACTAGGTCTAGAGTTTTCCTGGGCATATTTTCTTCTTGAAAGCTTCTATTAAGTGGCAAATAAAAGGACAACAGATTCATGAAGGGGAAAACCTAGCTTCAAGAGTCAAGTCTATAACATCCTGTATTAGAAATGAAGATTCAAAAATTCCAGCTTGTATCTGAATGATTTGCCTGTACCAGGTGGATGTTTGGGGAAGTAGTTTACAAGCAGAAGTTAAACTGAAAAGGTTCCTTCAGGCTTGCAGACATTGAAGCAGCCTAGTGAGGATCCTGTAGCAGTTTACAGGCTGATGAACAAGCCAGAGGGAAGCTCAGATGTAAAACACCCCCACCTGGTTTTGGCACAGTCTTACAGACAAACCTAAACAGGCAAATCAGCACACTGCACCTTTGGATAACATTTAAATCACGTCCTTCAAACCCCAGTACTTTCTTCTGCAAAATAACTTCAAAAGTTTGGTTCACTGAGAGCATTTTGCTCAACACTACAGTGCTACACTGGCACTGATACTTGAATTCAAGTTAGCTAGTTTAAAAATTAGCAAATTTATCTCTATATAAGGTGTAGCCACACTACACCGAAATAAATATATATTGCACACTTTTCCTATGTTGAAACATAGTGCATTTCCTGTTACACATCTATCCATAGTAAGAAGGGAGTTCTTATCCCTAAAATACTTTCCTAGTTACTGTCTGGAAATCTGGAAAAACTGGATACAGCAATCAGTGACTATTATAATCCCTTTGATATTCAACATTCAGTAACTCAGACAAGCTTGACAAGTACATATTTCATCAACAGCTATGATTATAGGTTTCATATATATATCATAGAGATGCATACTGTACATACCTCTTGTGCTAGTTCTTGTGCATTGGAGATGAGAGGATATGGAGGGCTGGCTTTGTTCATGTGCACGGTAACAGCATTGTGTATCTTAAATGCATTCTGAAAATCACTATTTTGAACAAGCTGTAAAATGAGAGAAATATCCTCTTGGCTCTGAGGGTCTACCAAAACGTGCTGGATATGCTTAAGAGAAGTTAACAGTTCTTCCACCTCTAGGAAGGAAACAAAAAAAAAAATACAAATAAGGTAAGAGTTATTAACAAGATTCATAAGTACATAATGTCAAAAAGTGTTTGTAAGGTTTTTAGAAATGATTTGGCTGTTCAGTTTTTAATGAATATGCAAGCTCATTAGCTGTTATTCACTCTTGACATGAGCAAAACGTATCTGAATGGGAAAAAAAGAAAAAAAGGCAAAAGAAAAAAATAATAATATCCCCAGCCAGTAAAAAGAAGAAATAAAAAAAGGTGAAACATTGTTGAAGTTTAAATTCCTACTGAGGGAATAGTTCTCAAACAAAAACCAAACCACCAATAAACAAACAAAAAACCCCAACCCCCCATCACTGATACATAAAAGATACAATGACTGCAGCTCATTGATAAGCAAAGGTGATAGAGGGATTATTTTTCAATATGAAAATAGCTCCTTTGCTAAACTAGTCTTGGTGCACAAAATACTCACCATGGCTCTGATACATCTTTCCATATATCATATGGCAGATACATCTCTCAACTAAACAGTGCTGACTCATAGAATGAACGTTTGAGAAGCAAATTACTCAGATTCTACAAGTAAAACTATCCTCAGTCCTAGAGTGTCATAAAAAGGATGAAAAGCAATCATCTTTGTTGAGAGTTCTGAAAGTCACCTGCACCCAAAGGAAGTCCACATCTTTTATGTACGAGACTGTGAGTTCTGCTTGAACTCTGAAACGTTTTACCGTATTTTAATGACCAGTTTCCACACGGTTGCAGACTGCTATACATGTACTACATTCTCAAGCTTCAAGAGCTAATCTAATGCTTGACAGGTTCCTTTTAAAGGCTGTCAACAAATTTACATTTGCTTTAAACCAATAATAATTTCTGAAAAGTGTGTCACTTCTCAGTGTCAAGGTGCTTGAGAAGCTACCTAAACCAAGAGATAGGGATTGTATCTATAATGTGTACAAACCCGTGTAAGAATTCCTCAAGCAGACAAAAATCCCACAGTGGATCTTTTGAGCACGAAATAATGTATGCATTCCTTCACATTATCTGAAAAAACTCTCTGTTCAGCCACAAGAGGCTGGGCAGCTAACTTTTATTTTCATGAACTCCTATTTTTCTTGGGTTTTGTTTGTTTTTAATGAACAATAGAGAAACCCCCAAATTTTAGAACTGCCAGTTGATACTGAGGTCAATCTCTCTTACTGGTCTCCAAACATCAGCTCTGAGAAGTATTTTTGAAGTTTTAGCAACCCTCATGTATTCACTGTGGGCTAACTGAACAACCATAAAATGAAAATGCTATCAAGACATCAGCTAAGCTGCACGTGTAATGTGAAAAATACTGGTCATGAATATGAATGTTTTACCTCTTTTTAACCTCAAATTCAACAGCACACTGAAAACAATGCCAGACTCAAACCTGTTGAGCACAAGGTTAAAATGGTTGATAAATGGACACATGAAAATCTTAAGGCCTAATGAAACAGGCATTTCAAGCAAGTTTAACAGTTCTAACTCTGGACAGAGCATACCTACATACTCATTTTCAGTTTAGAGCTTGCAAGTCAGTCTCCTAAAGAATGAAAGGAAAGAAATCCAGAGCTACCACTCTCGTACTTTACTGTTTTCAGGACAATAAGAATTGAAATAAAATAAAATAGAATTTTAAAAACCCTTCCAAAACCATTCCACACATGCTAAGAACACCCTACCCACCAAAGGTCAAGGGCTTCTTCCTGTAACCACCAAGGAAAGAAAGGGCAGCAGCACAAAAGGAGCATGGAAAGCTTGGATACTGGCTGCGCAGGATATTCCACAGGTGAAATCCAGAACAGCTCACAACACTAATTAAGGCAGCCAATGGCTCACTAGGGATCTGTGTACACAATATACTGCCTGTTACACAGGGGAAAATGCCATTTAGAGAGAAGGTTAAAGAATGCTCTACAAGCAAGAATATTTGCTAAATAGGACATTGGCAGCTGGGAAAATTCTTATCTGCTGAAGTATGCAGACTACCAAAGAAAGCATCTCAGCAACAGATTCTCCCTACTCTGAGGAAGTACACTATTTTCAAGCATACAAAACAGAGCAGAGTGAACAAGTCAGACATCAGTTCTTGCTGATAACGTGCTCACTTAAACACACCAACCCAAAATACTGCTAGTTGTTACCATTACCAGATTTACAAAGTGAGGCATTAGAGAAAAACCTCACTTCTAACTCTTCCTAGGCATAAAATAATTAATTCTATTGTTTAATTGTTCACATGTCATTATACACCTGAGAATTCAAATGCATGCACACTTTTACATACACTATTAATTCAAACATATTTCATCTAAGATAAATACATATAGAAAGACAAGCATTTTATTCTTTACTTATTATAAAGATGTCCTTTTCCTAGATGACTCTATATTCTTTCTTCAGCACTTTGCTAGCTCCTTCTGTGTCCCCCTCTCATACAAACTACCACAGTACTCTCCTTGCCATATAATTCTTTTACACTGAATCTTCATCTGCACTGGGTGCAAAAGCCATATAATTCTCCTCCACCATGAAACAGCAAACTAATCTCTCCCTCATCACAATTCTCAAAGAGAAATAATACTGAATGGAATACTGAAAATAATAGTAATGAAATAATAAAATACCAAAAAATAATAAACACCAATAAAATAAAAAAAAAACCACTAATAAAATACTAAAAAAATAATACTAATGAAATACTGAAAATAATACTAATGAAATACTCCTCAAATGCTAGCAATCCATTTCCCAGCCACTTGTTTAATAACACAACTCCATACAGCATAAACCCATGCACATATGTGGCTTTACACATGCTTAACTCTTTCTATGCTCCTGTGTCTGAATTCCAATTCATGCCAGATTTTGGTGCAGGGTTTTTTTTAATTAAGTTTTGGTCCTCTTCAAAGGGAAAAAAAAACCAAACCAGACAAGTTAGAAGACTCCATCTCAAGACATTTCCTTTTGAAAGAGTCATTTTGAGTAAGAAAAGTTCAGTAAGAGACTAACAACTGTATTTACTCACAGAGTCAGGGCTCTTTTGCAGAACAAGTCCATTGTTTTAATTGCAGATCAATTAACAATCGACTACTATTTTTTTCCCCAAGTCTTCTTTTGCAAGAAGTGTTGCAGGCTTTTTTCCATTAGGCTATGAAATGGCTGGAATGTGACTGAGCACTGTGCGATACAAGCATTAATCAAAAGACTGCCGGGGTGAAAGTATGCAACTGCAGGGGAGGATCCGTGGCCACAGTTTCACATTTTAGATTAGAAGGAGAAGAAAGGAAATGCTTGCTGTTTATCACCTTAAGCAAAAAGCTATGGACAGCAAACTTCAGAAGATATATTTGGCTTTATGTTGGTACCATTATCTTAGTTGCCAAGCTTTTTGATAGATCTCTAAGCACTTCGTGCTGCTCCTACCACTCTAATGCCCATATATTACTCAAACCACAGGGGCTAAACCAAGTTTTGTTTTATCCAAAGCTAGTTTTGAAAGGTTTATTTTTGGTAACACATTTATAAGTAAGTTTTGGCCAAGGGATAAAACCAAAAAGTAGGCAGCTTGTCCCCTTAAAAATAAATAAATAAATAAATCATTGTAGCCACACAAAGATTTAAGTAAATAAACTAAACTACCTGGATGAACTGCAGCACATTACATTTTTTCTGCAGTTTGTAGAAGTATACTGCTGTGAAAAAGCCAAATACTTACATGCACATGTTCAAGGTGTGCAGAGAGTTCATTCCATGAAGACAGCTGACTAAATCATACACTGTTTTGATAACAAACATGCCTTTGTTTTGATTAAGTGTCCTGTTTTATTTTTTGTAAATAAAAGCCAATTTGTTTAATCTAGCCTGCTTTAGTTTGTTGCTTTTTAACACAAAAAGACTTGGCAAAGATCTGCCAAATTAGACACTGCCCCTCAGGAAACATTTTCAAAACTCTTAAGTGTAATCAGGTTGATATTCTTATTTAAAGCACATGTGCTTTAGCAGATGCTCTACAGATTAACACACCAAAAATATGCAACCCTACAAAAAAAGTGAAAGTATAATAAAGATTTTTTTTGAAAGACTGAGTAAGGATCGTTTTAACACCTCCATAATATATCCACTAGCACCTGCAAATGCTTACTTGGGGTTCTCCTAGCACAGCATAAAGATTTGTGAAAGTGACTACGCACTCTCACCTGGACAGAACTCAAAAATGGAATGATGGAGTCAGCAGCAGTGCAGATCAGAAATTCAATGGAACCAAATGAAGTGCAAAAAATTTCACATACCAGCAGTTATTTTTTGAACAAAGTAATAGGCTGGCAAGTTTCCTGGAGACCAAAACCCTGCTTTTTTTAAAAAAATCTGGCTTCAACAGCTCAGGTTTTCAATACAAAAGCAGCAGTATTAATGATAAGTGACTAAAATCACCTCTATGAAACCATCTTACTTCGTAAGTGTGCATGTATGTGGATATATATCTATGTTCACAATGCACCATCCCTAGCCCAGATGCTAATCATGAACAGGCAGCTTTCAGAATAATAAGAACAACAATACTTCTTTGGAAATACAGCATTAGTGTCAGATGTTGGAACAATTAATGCAGAAAGTGAAAAAGGGACATGCTCAATAGTGGAGGGAAATTTTGTATGAGCCCAAGCAACTGCAGAAACACATTAACAAAGTGACGACTCAGTTTTTGACAGTACTAATGGCTGAACAGAAATGGTTTACAGACCATAGAGGTTAAGAGATCACAGCATTTCACTTAGAATGTCACAGCTGAACGAAGTACTCTTAACAAGAGTGCTTAACTATTATCAATCATATCTTCTCAAATCTTCAGCTTACCTGATACAAATTGTTACTACACCTCTGCCTGGAAAGGAATCAACAACAGTATGTGTATATGCCTGTCAATGTGCATGCCATGTATTCCAATTTAAATAGATGTCTAGGAAGCTCTAATTCAGCTCCCTACTTTATATATGGATGATTTAGTCTAATTACCTCTCCTAGAGCTCCCTTGCCTTTCTAGCTCAAAGAACAGCTTATATTCACTCAGCAAGATAGTTAATACTTCTGCTTTATGTGCATGCTTTTAAGCCTTACTTACTGTGATTGAGTAGAGACAGACATTGTTAGTTTTCTGATTTTCATGGTATCCAAACACTGAGAGGAATAAGCTCTAGTTAAATCATGCCATTTACTGTTGTGTTTTGTACAGAAATATTCTGGCAGAACAACAATGATAAGACCCAAATTTCAATTAAAAGGTGAAGAGGACAGATGTCCTAGTGGACAGAATCATGTGGGCATTTTCCTTCAAGCTGCATCTTATAAATTGCTATATCCCAATTTACCTCTTTCCACATACACATTTCTATATTCTTGTCTCTAGCATTTAGTGATTTTCTTCTTACATCAAGCATTCACATGAATTTCCTCCTCCTTTTCTTGCAGAGACAAATCTAGTTTCCTCCTTCCAGCTGTTCACAAATACTGTCTTTCTTGGACAATCTCTCATTGTTTTCCACCTAGCTCTCCCTCCAAGATCTCAGTACCTCTGGCAAGAAACCTAACTTAAGTTTCGCAGTTCCAAGTCATTTTCTTTCCTCCCCTCTGCAGTTCCAGTAGCCAGCTGACCCCTGGCAGTCTTCAGAGCTTTTAGCCACCACAGCTTAGCAAGTCTCAACGTTAAGTCAGTTCTACTGTTTGACATCAATATCTGCATCTTCTGCTTTGGGTACCCTCTGGGAAGGTAATTTCACAATTAAATACCTAACACTTCATAAACTACAGAATCTGTTTCTTAACAATGAGATCTCCTGGACAGAACCTGACAAGCCCTGCATTAAAACAAGGTATAACTGACCCTGCTTTCAACAGGAGGCTGGACGGGATGACTTCCTGATGACCTGCTCAACCTGAATTTTCCTAAAGAGGGATTTGTACAATAAGGATTACCAGAGGTTATGGAATAGAGACATGTCTGTGGCAGAAATGTTGCTCAGGCATACAAAGACTAAAGATGAAGCAAAAAAAAAAGTTGTCATTTTGATACCTATTTTTCATTTGATGTTCTCAGCTACCAGCCAATAGGAAAGAACAGGAAGAACCTTCAGTTCAGCCAAAATAAAAGGTACCTTTTTAAAGTAGTTGAGATCTCAGAACAGGTGAAAAATTTGGACTCTGAACTGGACTAAAAATTTCCAGTCTCTTCTTTTCACTCCAGTGACACATCACATTTTAGATAGATATTTATGTTTGAAGAAGAAAGGTTAGAAACTTTTTTTATATAAGCACAGTTAAAGCAACGGCAGCTACTGAAAGAACTATTTCAACATCTGCTTCTTCAAAAACTGTTACATTTTCATCTAAGTGCCATGGTAAGCAGGTTTTCACTATCAATGACAATACCTTAAGAGAAAAATGTAAATTAGAATAGGTGATAATTGATAATGCAAGAAAAACAGATTAAGAAGAAACAACTAGCATGCTTCTCTTTAAAATATTAAAAACTCTTGCCTATTGATTTTAGAATAGAATTAACAAGGTTGGAAAAGACCTTTGAGATCATCAAGTCCAACCTATCACCCAACACCATCAAATCAACTAAACCATGGCACCAAGTGCCTCATCCAGTCCCCTCTTAAACACCTCCAGTGATGGTGACTCCATCACCTCCCCGGGCAGCCCATTCCAATGGCCAATCACTCTTTCTTTGAATAGATTTTAAATGAAATTATTTTAAGTGACAGTAAGCGTTTAGTCATTGCTTATTCTGGTCTGTGCTTCACCAAACATAATAAAATTGGGTATTTCTTGCATGTTTTCTCCAGCCTAAAGAGAATGGAGACATCCGAATACATTAGTTGTCTACAGAATATTTAACTGTTCTCCAAAAGCATCAGTTTTGAAAATCCAATTGTTGAGGCACATAGCCTGATATCAGCTTGGCTAAGTAAATAAAAGATTCCAATTCACCACAAATCCAAAGCAGAAGAAGACTTAAAATCTATATAGGAACAATTAGCTAAATTAGGTTTTCATAGGCCTGAAAGAACATTCATATCAACTAAGTATTTTCTCCATTAACCCATTCATTGCTTTTCACTTACCAAGTGTCTTCACAGTATAATGAGGACTCTCCAAAACAATTCCTTCTTCTGTGTCAAATATTGGATTATCTATTCCAGTTTTAGGAGGAATTTGTGCTAGTTTCTTTAGCCTCATGGAAGCAGTGAGGTCCAGTTCTTGTTTCTTTCCCTCTTCTTCCCTTCTGCGCCTTATGTCCTCCTGCTGCTGACGGATTCGCTCAAGTTGAGCACTTCGTCGCATGGGCATCATCCTGGAGCCCAAATCCCCAGGGCAATCAACAGCCATTTCTCTGTGCTTCTGAGGTTCCTCAGGAGATGCAAGATCCACATTTTTTGATTCATTGTCAGAATCTTCTGTGATATGTCCATTCATATGAGAAGTTGTCATGGTTATTTGTGATTATACTTATTCTCCTCAAGCAAAGATGCTGCTATTAAGCCAGTTTTCGTTATGATGATGTGTAAAATCCATTATAACTTCACAAATACTTCTCTTGCATCACCAGACAGCTTAAGAAACATCCAGGAAGAAAATCTAATGAAAGATATTCAAGAGAAATTAGTGAATAACTGCATGAATAAGAAACCACCTAAGCCAGCTCTCCAGGTTCCCAGGCATCAGAACAATGGAACTCTTCCTTCACATAGTGCTTCTTCCCATACTAAGAACTACAGAACCCTCACAAATCTGTTTCACACATCCTAAAGGACTCAAAGGTGCCAATGCTAGGAAAAGAGTACAGTTCAGACTAATGCTAAAAATCTCTTAGACTTCCCAAAGTAGTGGAGATTTTGCACACAAAATCAGCACTCTTCCATAAGGTCTTACTGTTTCATCTTCTTACCCTCAAAAATTCCAGCACAAACCATGCATACTATAAACACTAAATATGAATAGGCTGTTATAAACAACACTCACAAGAACTCTGATGAATTAAACACAAGATATTTGCATTTATTCATAACTTGAGGCATTCTTATGTAAGTTTTGCATCTCATGCTCAGAGAAAAGACTGCCATAGAGCTCTCCAAAAAGGTACTATCTGAAGCAGTTTGGAACTGCCCTTACAGAGTTCCAAGTAGTGATAAAGTCCTACGATAAGAGTTGGATAGTTCTGGTTAGCAGCTATTATTAATACTTCCTAGAAGTATGCATTAAAGCAGGAAGTATTAAATGCAAGAGTAAAATGCCTTGTGTGGGCATGCAGAGGTACTAGATTTGACAAACAATAACTTATTTCCACAGTCAAGCAGTGGCATTCCACTATACTCCTAACACCTTAATCTGGTTTCTCGTTCTCGATGACTCAGGCTGAAGAATTTAAGTGTCCTGATAAATGTAACCACTCAGCACTTCCATATAATACAAATAACCACCCATTTTTATGCCACTTTGCCTTTCTGTATCATAAAGCCAGTGATATGTTATCCTCATTGTGTCCAATTAACAGGTCATAAAATACTTGTGTACAGGTTTACCAATACACTTAATTTTTCAAGTTCCTGTTTGTAATGTTTTCTTTTTAAATTTACTGAAAGGGAATGCTATAAAATAACTCCCAAGTTGTATTCTATACTGGAAGCACCAAGGCAAGCAAAACAAGAAGGAAAAAAACCACATCCCACTTCCTTAAGCCAAATGTTTGTGTTTGGAGGAGTAAGGGAAAGCTATGTTGTAATTAAGTTGGAAATTAAATATCAATAGCACATCAGTAGAAACTCCTACATGAGTTTCTGCCAGCTTGCAACTCTGCTTAAGCACAGCTTTTCCTTTTCATGCACAATAGCACAGAGCTGTGTAAAACACAAAACCAATTCACTTATTGCTTGCCTAACCATTGCTACCAGTTATTAGTAGGATCTTCCAAGAAGTCAATATTAAAGCATCTCTATGGCAGTAAACATTTTTTCTCTTTTTTTCCTGTAAAAGATACATAATTGCACTACACTGATATGTAAAAATTATTTCAATGCTGAACATTCCAATACTGAGAAAAAAAATCCAGGGAACAAAACAGGCCCATCAAAAGCTGTGCAGTAGTGAGGCTAGCACCACAAGTACCAGACAGTTATGTCACCTTCAAAAACTTTCAGTTAGTGCAGTTTAAAAAGAACAGCCTTTTGAAGAACAGTGCCACATAAAATTAGCATTCAGAAAAGGCTATATAAAGCATCACATCAAAAAACAATCCCTGAAATTCAGGGAATAATTTTATCAGATAAATAGTTCAGCAAAGCGGTCCACCAAAAGCCACCTTTCCCCTTGGCTAAAGGCAGCTTCACTGTACAGAAATACCAATGCAAAACCAAGAAGTCTCACTGGGTACAATAAATTTCCAAGGAGCAATAAATTTAACTGTGGATGGAAGATAGTTCAAATCCTCCTTCATTCACATTGTACTGGCCATAGCTTGTCTGAAGACTGAGCCTTTAGAAAGTTACACTCATCTTTTTTCAACTCTGACAAGCTGAAAGAAAAGTCACATTCCTCAGTCCATACAGTTCCACTAACAGGTGTCGAAATAACTGCAAGGAATGAATAATGTCCATTTACTCAGCACTGAAACAGTCAAACCCACCATCACAGGATATGCAAGAAGTAAAATGCAACTTTAAAGATCCCATTGCACCACTCAATCATGTGTAAACTAAATAATGTGCCACTCACTAAGGATAAAGAATCAACACATCAGAAAACGAAGGTGATGGCAAATATGTAATAACTGACAAGAATATTTAAGGTGTGATTAGCTACATTTCTTCCATTGAAATTCAAAGTATTAGACAAAGAGTATCTTTTAAAATTAAGTCAGAAAAAGGGCACAACAAAACCACATGCATATATATATGGACAGAGAGAGAGAAAGAGAGAGTGTAATTTTTAGATTTCTTTAGTTTAGTAATAGGTACTGATGACCAGAGGAATATAATATAGCCTGATGCAGTAGGCAACTATTAGTAGCATTGCTTACATTTTCAGTACAGGCTCCACACAAGATGCAAAGGGAATATAAACTCTCAGAATGGAGTAACCAAAACACTGACGTAGCCTGCGAGAACAGCCACTCACTTTCAGTATTTCAAATCTGAGTTAAATCAGTTAAGAAAAAACCCAAGTCATGGAAAATTAAGAGTTCTTCTGTAGCCATCTCCTAACAGCAATATTCAGAAAACTGGTGTTAAAATTTAGGAGAATTTAAACAGAAAGCATTTTTGACATCCCAGAAAGTTAGGGGTCTCTGAAGTAAGCAATAATCATGGCGTGCAAAGTAATCATACTCAGATAATATAAAAGATTATATTAAATACTAATTATCAGGCAGCCTGAAATTTGGTGTTCCCAAAATGCCAAACCAACTCCAGAGAAAAAAAGAAAATCGACCCCCTCCCAGATAGAATTAGCTGGCAGTCCATAAAAGCGTAGGCACGGCACAGGTCTGGACAACTTCCGTTAATCAAAGAACTTCTGATAACAGGAGGCAGCTCTTTCCAAACCTAAGCCCACTGTTCTTTCTGCTGTCTCAGGCCTGCTTCAGGCATCACAAATCCCCATCTCCAACAGTTTTGGGAAAAATGCTACCGCCCAGTTGCAGTAAATGAAGTAAGCATGCAAGGAAAAAGCTCCTATCAGCTCTTAAGTCCCTACAATGACCCTGATAAAATGTTAGCTCAGTCCCTCAAATTAAAGCGTGGTGTAGCTCAGGCAAAAAAGATTCAGCTTGAGGCAGGCACCAGGAACAGAAAAAGTTATTCTAACCAATAAATGGCAACAGAATCATTAAAAAAACAGTTTACTTGGATCTTCTTTCTAAAGGTTTCTTTTTGCAATTAAAAAAAAAATAAATCTTAAGGTAATAGTGATAGGAAGGTTGTTAGCAAAATCTTATCTCTGCAAGTTGTGGATCATCCAATTAACCAGCTTGGTCGGCCCATGGGGAGCTTATTTTCTTACAATAAATCTTAGACTGAAGAAGCAGCATTTAAAGGCATACTCAATAATATTGATTTTTACTAGATTATTACATAAAATATCTAACTCTTGGAATTAATGGAATTCCACTTTAGAACTTGGTATCAGCAGTTTTTGTACTCGTTGGATACAAACAATCTCTGTGCTACATGGAGTTTGGTTGCTCAGAGTTTAATAGGGATAAATTGTGGCTCTGCCTTTGAACTGCCCATACCACAGCATTTCCACCTGGCATTGCAGATCTTTCCAAATGAAGCAGTCTTATGACTGTTTTCTGTCCAGCTTCATATCACAAATCTTACTGATATAGTCCTGGAGAGCACATGTGAAAATCTCCTCAGAGATCACTTTCACTATTCAAATTTTTGCCCTACAGAGAAGGGTTTATACAAACTGTTAACGTAAGTACCGCTATTGAGAAAGCACATTTCAGTCACTCCAGTTACCATCAGGCACCACACAAGAATTTAACTGTGAAGCAATTATGAATAGCAAACACACCATATTTCTGATGCAAGTTCAAACAAGGAAAATGAAAGAAAAAAACCAAACATGACTACTGTCTTGCTAGCTGCACTTACTGTTCTCCAAACTACTGTATTTTACAAGCCCTGCATCATTCTTCATACAGGCCCCTAACAACATCAGGCTGCTATCATCCATTTAACCACCCTGAACACCCTAAAAGCAGAGATCCCAAAAGCTCTGTCTAAGAATTAACACAGATAAATGGAATCATTTTAGTGTGTGATAGAGATGCCAGCATAAAATACATATTGACAGGGACAGAAACAGAAGTGCTGTAAGGTGATTTAAGTTTTCACTTGCTTCCTGGGGACCATGGTTGATGTGCACAGCAATCCTAATTGCTTTAACAACTAAATTCTGTACAGTAAAATTAAATTTGTTTTGCTTCAGCAACTTCCAAAGAGTAAAAATGACATTTTCTGGAGGCTGAGGTTTTGTGTTACTTTTCAGTGGTGTTTAAAATTCTTTCAGTGTTGGAAGTATGATTAGACTTGATAGTTCCCTTTTTAAAATTCATTAAAGCTCCAAATTCTGAGTGACTGCAAGGGAGTTCAGTGCTCACCTTCGACTGAATTCCATTAGTTTTGGCACAGCTGAGAGCATGAAAGCCCAATCTACATCTGTAATTATATTACAAACACAAGAAGTGCATATCTAACATCAGGCACAGTGCAAAGGATTTGTCATCAGCTGAAAGCCATGCACTTTGACAGACATGGTGCATTAAAATATTCATTAAAAACAACTGGAAGAGCAATCCTAGGCTGTTGAATGGAATGAAAAGTTGGGTTAAAATCACACACAAAATGTTTCTTGATATCTGTACTACTAAAAAAATATGAGCCTAAAATGATGCAAGAGATCTCTACCAAGTATTATTATTAATGGCTCACATAATGGTGGGTCTCCTGGTATTTTTACTCAGTTCTTCAGAATTCTAATTAAGCAAAACCTGTCATAAAAATTGCAAAATAACATCAAACACTTCAGTAATTCCACAAATGAAAGCTCAGTGTAGGAAAAATTCCCAGATTTCCCTGCATCATCTCCCAAGTATCATTCGTTTCTTCAACAGTATTTCAGTGAAACTGCACAATCAAAAGACCTAGAAGCCAAGGACATAAAGGGAAACAACACAAACCATGTGGCACAGCATAAAATCAACCACTACTTGATGCAAGTTAAAGACTGAAGTTTATCTCAGAAAATTCTTCACAGATACCTCCTTTGGAGATTAGTAGTACCTGAAATACAGCCTGGTGTTCTCAAAAGCAAGTTACAAAGCCTGTGACAACTTGATACTATCTTTCTTAATGCAAATAATTCTGTAATAGAAGTAACTCTCTTTACCCTAGCTATGCAATACATTCAAGACTGCAACTTCTGGTATGGTTTGGAGATTGGTTTTTTTTAGGGGTGTTTGTTTCTTAAATAGTTTTCAATATTTTGTATGACCTCCTCTAATTAGATATTTTACCATAGTCCCGTAGTCTTGGTATTGGAAAACTCTTCCTTTAATACCCAGTTGGCTCTTATTTCTAACCAGAGTTCATTATAAAACCTGTCAAGCACAGCAACTCAGGTCAACGTGTATTTCAAAAGGCTTTCAGACATACCAAGAGGTTTTAACATTCCATGCTCACTTAAATGTGCAAGATATGTGGTTAGAAGAAAGGGCTAAACCCTCAGAAGGCAAGTCATTTTCATTGATGGTGTTTCCCAAGTTACATTTATACAAGAGCAGTAACATGTTAACTTGCAACACTAAAGCTCAGAGAATCTGATGAGACCAAAAATTCAGATGTGAAGGCTGTGTTATTTATAAAAGTGGGCAACTAAGTGCATTTTCTTAATCACATTGGTACTACAGTTAAGATCTGTGGTCTATATAAGACACATTTAATTTCAATAGGCTTGTTTATCTGTTAAGGCAGTGTCGACAATAAAAAAAGCCAGGGCTCCAACAGTCCAGTCCATGCTATCCACTTCAAAAGAAAAAGGGCTGCTACCTACAGAGCAGATGGGAACAAAGCGTCTTCCATGAAAGAAATGGACCGACAGCCACCTCACTTGGACCTCTTCAGCCACTGCACCTTTGCAGTTTCTGTGCACAAACTGTATGAAATTAGGACACAGTGTATATATATAAGCACATATAATAATTTCATTGTGTCTTTGCACGTGGCAAAGAAAGAGTGGATTTTAACCTGTTTCACTGCAGAAGCATAAGCTGCTTTCCAAGGTACAGCCAAAGATTGTTTTACATAAATATTCAGTGTAATGCAACACTGATGCACTCCCATCAGACTACTAGATGTATTTCTAAAAGAGGCCACGTTTAGCTTAATTGCTTGGTGCAACGGACAATGAGGTTCGGATAAACAATTCTCCTGCCTCGAAATTAAGAGCAGAAACGCATGATTTATAATTGTTATCACTAACTAATGCGCTCTTCTTCACTGCCAGAAGCCCAGACGAAGCGCGGGTCGCTCTGCTGGTCCGGGGAGGTGATGTTTGCTCCCTCCCCGCCCGGGACCCCGGCGGCAGCTCCCGCTTGTAGGACTCGGCGCTCTCCCCGCCTCCGGAGGGAAGCTGCCGGTTCCCACGGTGGGACCCTCTGCCTGCGGCTCGGGCTGAGCTGCGGGGCTGACACCGCGGGCTAGGGCAGCCACGCTGCTCCTCGCCCGCTCTGGCTCCAGCCCCGGCCTGAAACAGACTGCCGTGCCTGCCAGGCGACTAATCACTAAATTGCAGAGGCGAAAAAGCTCTGAGTTCCACCATGCTCGGTCAGCAGATGGCTCAACCCCCTCGGCACAGCAGCAGAGGCCAGCAAAACCTCTGAAGTGCACCGCTTGGACGGTTCTCTTTCCAGTAATCGTTATAAACCCCACAGCCGCAGCGAGTGATTCCGATGAGCTAAATCAGCCGAAGATGCTGGATGCACCATAGCAGATTACTTCTGATAATATATTATTAATTTCCTTAGACCTAAAAGTGCTATGTCCCTTAAATAAGCATGATCTAAGCTTTAAGGCATTGAAGAGCCTTGTGTTGTATCATAAAATGATACAACACAGCAGTCATAGGAAAAGGTAGGAACATTAAAATCTTCACATTCTTATCAATCCCTCAAAAACACAAGTTGCATGCTCTGTTAGCAGCAATCTTCCTTGATTGGTATCTCAACAGTGAGCTCCTTTAATCAGTTCAAAGTGATAGCACAGGTCAAGCAGGACCACTGCACAAGAAGTGTTCTCCCGTCTTAACACATCTGACTCTCCACTGCAGTACAAACGCTTTTCTTTGTTACACAAATACTTCCAAACTCGACTGAGATTAAAAACAATTGTTGAAAACACTATGGATAAACATCTTTCTTACAAGTAACAATTCCCTTTGTTTTAAATATACACTACCACTTACACATCAGTACTGTTTAATTTATACTCTTCAGGCCAAATGAAAAATAGACATGAGGGGGAAATGAAGTGGGGTGACTACAGATGTGCTGGGGAGAGGGTAACAAATCAGAGCCGTCTTCAGCAGGTTTGTTGCTAAAAATCACATCTAAATAGGAAAACCTGTGCCTGGCAAAAGTTTTATTTTTAATTTCAATAACATTGTATTTAATTTTTGTATCTCTTTTGCCATCTATATCGTCAGTGAAGCTCTGACATAGTTTACTGCCTTCTGAACAGTTCTGAGCAACTTCTAGCGCTGACAAGAACTAAATCCTACTGCAGGTGACAAGCATGGGCAGAGGGTACAGCCATCAACAAAAACCTGAAAATAAGAAACATGCTCATTTTCAAAAAGTAGCCCACAGATACAACTGCAGCTAGAGTTCATTAAATGGTCTGACACCCACAACACCCCAAACCAGCACATGGATTTACCACCCTGGGCTGTTAATCTAAACAGCCTACAACTACGCATACATTTGAACACTAGGCTCTAATCAAGTCTCTAACAATCCCTGCAAAAGAAACCTACGTTTTATTTTCTACACAGATATGAGCAGATAACCTGGATGTCTGCAAGTTTCAAGGAAAATACAACAGCAAAAGAAAAGAAAAATAATCTTAATTTAGCAGTTATTCCCAACGTTTAGAAACCTTCAAGCATAACAAACGAAGAGCAAAGAAATTCCTAGAATTCCAGGGATTGTTAACGGATCTCACAGGACAGCCAGGAACATAACAACACAGTCATTTCTTATCACCTATTCACAGACAGTTCAGACTTCACATTTCATTGTCTTAAAAGTAAACATGCCTGCCCTTGTTTTAAGCAGTGGTCATATTCTCTGTGAAATTAAAAATATGGCTGCCATTTTATTCTCTACTATGATTTCTCCTGCCCCCAGCAAGATGCATCCTTTCAGGCTTGGGCTCTAAGACTCTGGTCTCACTTTAAGCCCTTTATTTTTTAGCATGTCAATACTTGAGACTGCTTCATTACATGAAACGTATATTAGTAGTAAATGTTCATGAGTACCAATATGTAACTGACAATTCCACTGCAGGGAGATGACTGAACCAAAGGCACACCAACTAATCCCAAATTAAACTGAAAAGATGATGTTCCATAATTTATATCTTACCTGACATTTCAATTCACACAAAATACCATCAGTTTAATACTTCCAAAGCAAGTTCTCAGGACACATTTAAAATATTCCAGGGAAATATAAGTCTATTCCTTACTTACGTTTTAGTATCCCAATAGCAGCTAAATCTGATAAACCTATTTAGAAACATCATCTAGAGAAAAGGGGAAGACAGAAAAGCCTTGCAGGCTTTCAGTCCAAAATGCCAAAACATCATCTGTTTAATTCAACAGTCTTCAAAGAGGCTAGATAGAGGGACTGCCTTTCAACTTTATGTGACAGAGCTATATAGGCTTTGCAAGTTCAAAAAGCAACTTCTAACATCCTAATGTAACAAAGATAAATGTGTAAGCCTCTTTTGTGTGGCCTTCCTCCTTGGGCTGTCTTTTCAACTCTTCTTTGCAATATTTTCTGAAGGGGTGATGGCAAACTGATCTTTCTTTTTTCAAGTTAATGAATTGTTCCTAATTATTTCACCTGATCAGCTCTGTCACTATATTACTCACATGTTTGCTGGGGAGAAGGGATCAGGATCTTCTGACCTTTTTTCCTAACCAGAAAAATTATTTGAGATTTCTGATGACTGGAAATCTAAACCACAAAATTGCATGATTGATTACCTCTGCACATCACAGAATACAGTCACTTATGGACCACAAACTCTGAACAACCACATTTCTTCTGAGCTCTTCTATAGTTATTCATAGGGGAAAAAGCAACAACAAAATGAAACCACCACACCAAAAAAACCCACCCCGCAACTCATGAACTATTTTAGACATTCAGGTCTCTGAGGTCACAAGTGCTTAATTCCTAAACTCATCTGAGATCATAGCGATTGTTCCACTGAGCAAAACCTTCAAACAAACAAACAAAAAAACACTGCACAAATTTCAGGAGTTTCCTTCTCAAAGATTTTGCTTTAGGAGAATAATTCCCTAAGGTTTTCTAATTCACATCATCTGTACTAGCCTTTTCTGGCAGACACCAAGCAAAGCATACCAGCCATGCAGTGTACATCAGTTTTTACTACAAGGTCCATTCCAATATTACTGCTACACTGAGCTGCCTTGCTAGATAAAGAGGATAGAAGCCCTGGCTGCTGCATAAGAAAGAAATGGTTCTCCACCAGGGTAAATGCAATGGACAACTACGGCGAACATACCCCCGAAGAACTGACTGGCGCCAGTCAGTTTGCAGAGAAGGATCATGCTCAAGTGAACTTGTATCCATGAAATCTGCTGGAATGTTTCTTACTCCTGAGAAGACAAGTTGCCAAGTCAGAACTCAGAATTTGCAGACTGCAACAGTTGTCCAGAATTTGCGAAGTGCCGTAGTTTCTTTACCCTGCATCAGTCACATTACTTAGCATTTGCAGAACACTTCAGTAATTTATTCAGAGAAATCACATAATTCATCTTTGTGCATAGCTAGCTCCCCAATTGCTAGCAGAGAACAAAGATGACTAGGCTTTCAAGTGTGCCCTACTTTTGGATCCTTCCAAACAGAGATCCCATAGTTCATGAATTTATGACAAGACCCAGAAAAGAGACAGACTGTCAGCGTGATTCCTTGGATTTTTAATCTGGGCTACTCTGCTGCTGCCAAAGACTGCAGCCTCAAAACTCTTCCTCTTGACTGCTCTGCTTTTAGGTTATACAGACGATACCTTCTCTGATAGCTTTGAAGCATTAAAATCTCTTTTGAGATTCACTGTAGTTAGAGATGACTGTAGAAAGAAAATATTTTTGTTTGTTTTTGCTTAAAGTGGCCCAATAAAACAGCTCACAGCAACTAGAAAAAGTGACAGGACTGGCACAAGGGGCAGGAGAAACAGGTAGGTGAGGAGGTGAGCAGAGACAAGCAGAAACTGCCCTTGTTGGCAGCAGTGAATCAACTCCAATGGAACTTTATTCTGTGAATTCATCCAGTTCCTCTGACAAAAAAACCCCCACTATCTCATGAACAGTTACTGATTTTAAAGAGCTTTTCATCCTAAGAAATCTAAGCAAAAACCCCAAAAGAGAAACTCCCACAAAAAAACCCAAACCAAAACAACCAACCCCCCAACACCTACAAGCACTTGCATCTCCTTCTCATGATGTAAACAGGGAAGTAAAAAAACCTAATGGTTTCTCTCAAAAGGCATAACCTGAGACACTGTGTGCATAAAGGAACACAAAACTTGCATTTTTCTCTGATCACATTTCCTCCTCAACTAAAATGGTAAATTTCACATGCATCTCTTGAGAGCACTATGAAAGCAGGTCCCACTGAAAAGTCTGAACATCTCTGCACATTCGTTATTTGCAGGTACTCAAGCAGTATTCTCAATGAATTATCTTTGTGTAAACAGCATAATCACACTAGATGAGAATCCATGACTCTCAAGGATTTGCTGCTTTTGGTGTTGCTAGTTTGTTTGGGTGTTTCGTGTTTGTGGGTTTTGTTTGTTTGGAAGTTTTTTGTTTGTTTATTTTGTGGGGTTTTTTGGGAGGGGTAATGTCCTGTGGGTTTTTGTTGCCATTTACAATGGACTGCAATAACAGAGATAAACCTTACTTTTCTGAGTGCCTGCAGCTGATGGCATACAATGGTGTACCTACTTGTTAAAGACTAACAGAAATAAAAGCACTGGTACCTCAGGCACACACAGGCCTATTGCAACAGGATTCACATATGGATAACCACTAGGAAATGGACAAAAATTAAGGAGCACCCTTACTTCAAAACTTCCCAATATTTATCACAGCTAAGATACTTGGACATCATTTCTACCCGATAAGATTGTGTATAAAAATCAAGTGAAATCAAATGCATGCAAGATAACGAAACTTCTCTATGAAGTCTTTCTCCTGCTGCTGCTGTCAGATCTCAGCAATTCAGCTATTTCCTAATGGGAAATGGGAAGAGGGGATGAACATCTACCACTGATGAATGCAGGATATCTTTGCATTTCACCACTCGCTGAAGTAAATTGTATAGACGTTATATAGAAGGGCACTGAACACTATGAAAACATTCAAAAAAATCTATTGAACAATACTTAGAAGAATCAATCACACACCCAGCCCTTTAAACAAATACCTAAAGATTAAGCTTGTCCAAGTTCTACATACCAATGATGCAAATGTGTTTGTAAGCATTATACCAACATAGCTGATAAATCTCTTTACAGAAAACGTCACAACACCTCATTGTATCAGTATTTAGAACCTAGTCACCAGCTACTCCTGAATCAGAAAGCAGGAACTCTGTGTCCCAGCATAATCCCAACCACAAACTTTAAACAGCGCAATTTACAGCCACTTTAGGTAGCAGCACCTCCATTAATCACTTAGTTTCATTCCAAAAGAACTGTAGTATTGATTCTTTCAGAATAAACTTACTAGAAGCTTGAGCTTGGTAAGAACACACCGATGCCATCCAACTACAGATAAATTGCTATTAAATTCAAAACCCCAGAGCCAAATTTCACATAATTAAGCTTATCCAAGAATGTAAGCTGCATATTTGGCAGTTCTACTTAACTAAATAAAGCCCTCAGTAAATTGCCCTTTAACAGGTTTTACTATACTAATCCCTGGAATAAAGAGAACCACATCACCCTGGGCATAAGGTACTTCTTCCTAAAACTCACATTTACATAAGTGTAAAAAACATGAACCTTTGAGTGAAAGTATTACTTTGTAAATCCTTCAGCAAAATGATGATCCCAGGGGCTGTCTTCCCATGCAGTGACAACACAGGTATTTCCTCTAGAGACTGAGGCAAATCAGTAACCCAACTTATGCACAAGACTGCAGCAGTGATACCCTGAAGCATTCTGGAAAATGTTAACATTATGAAGCCAACCCAAGCAAATCTGGTCACTAAAATGAATGCCATAAGTATTGGCATTCACCATCAATGACATAATCATGACAGCCTGAAATATTTTCAGTGCTTTGGCCTCAAAACTTGCAGCCTTGCTGTGTCACAAAACCAGGCATCAAGATCTCAATTGCTTCTCCACTGATCACCACCAGAAGTTGTGTTAGCAAGGAAGGATCTTATCTCTGAGAAAAGCCAGGGAAAGGAATGAAAACAGAGAGGAGGGGGAAAGGGGGAGTATATAGAACTAAATTATATGGATAGAAGCACACAACTTGAGAAACAAGAGTAATTTTTCATTCAAGCAATTATTGAATAGCAAAGCTAAATCACTCTACAAATTTCTTGCTTGCATAAAAATCAAAATCCAATGTCAAAGGGCACGGCTAAGATGACAGGACAGCCAGAGCACTAACTGGATACAGGGCTCAGTGCCAATATTGGCATTTCTGTATGCTGCTTGGGAAGCTGCCACCGTCTTTAAATCAAGTTTTCCAGATCAAATAGTAGGAGTCAGCCAAACAGTAAGAGTAAAGAATGAAAGCTGTGGCTCACTGGAGCAGGGAATGGGAAGAAAGAAAGGAGGAGTATTTTCTCTGATTCTGTATATGGCTCTCAGACAAGATTGCTTCCTCTCTGACACTCCAGTGCACCCTGCAGTATGGCTCTGCAGAGTCCTGGCCAGGTGGTAGGTTACTGTCTGGGCATCAACCCCAAATTCTTTTATTCACTAGAATATGCAACCATATATTAATTATGACATAATTTAACAAAGTCTTTCAGGCAAAGTTGGGCAGACTGAAAATACTACTAACACAGAATTTTAACTGACTTGAAATGCCACATTCGAGGCCAGTAAAATCAGTTTTGGAAATATTTTAATTCTGGCATTGCAAGAAAGTTGAACAACTAATAGCAGGTGCTGAAATCCTGTATTTTCCATTTGTGAGATGTACAAAACCAAGTCTCTGTGGCTTCTAGGGTTGGAGATCAAGGAAGAGTAAAAGAGAGATATGAAGCAGTATCAGCCTGCTAAAACACCTGATAGGCTAGCCCAGCTTCTAACAGTAAAGTGTTAGAAGCACACTGTGGACAGTACTGGTACCTTTCTTGAAAGCAGCTCTTCTGGACTGTACTCAGAGCTTCTGCATTAGCCACATTACTTTCTTTTCTGTCACCCCTGTGAGTACTCATTACATGTATGGAATCATAGAATCAATAAGGTTGGAAAAGACCTCAAGGATCATCAAGTCCAACCTGTCACCCAACACCTCATGACTACTAAACCATGGCACCAAGTGCCATGTCCAGTCCTCTCTTGAACACCTCCAGGGACAGTGATTCCACCACCTCACTGGGCAGCACATTCCAATGGCTAACAATTCTCTCTGTGAAGAACTTTCTCCTCACCTTGAACCTACACTTCCTCTGGAACAGTTTGAGACTGCGTCCTCTTGTTCTGTTGCTGGTTGCCTGGGAGAAGAGACCAACCCCCACCTGGCTACAACCTCCCTTCCGGTAGTTGTAGACAGCAATAAGGTCCCCCCTGAGCCTCCTCTTCTCCAGGCTAAACAATCCCAGCTCCCTCAGCCTCTCACAGGGCTTGTGCCCAAGGCCTCTCCCCAGCCTCGTTGCCCTTCTCTGGACACGTTCGAATGTCTCAATATCCTTCTCAAATTCACAGGCCCAGAACTGGACACAGTACTTAAGGTGTGGCCTAACTAGTGCTGAGTACAGGGGCACAATGACCTCCCTGCTCCTGCTGGCCACACTATTTCTGATGCAGGCCAGGATGCCACTGGCCTTCTTGGCCACCTGGGCACACTGCTGGCTCATGTTCAGGCAGCTGTCAATCGGGACCCCTAAGTCCCTTTCTGTCTGGCTGCTCTCCAGCCACTCTGTGATGCTAAGAAAAATCCCACAAGGTTCCAAGATTATGCTTTCCAATTTTGCATGCACATGGGTTCTGCCCCTAAGAAGCATTTACTGATGAGATTTTTGCAGTAAGGGAAGAAAAATAACAAAACTCAAAAACCCAACCAAACCAGACACTTTTCCTGAACAAGCCAGGAACACTACAATAGCTCTACCACTCTGTCTGGAACCTGAGCATATAAAACAACAGTGATATTTTTCAAATAATGTCAGGAAAACACTGCCCTCCTGAAGATGACCTGCAACACTGTTCACATACATGTCAATTACTCAGAGCAATTAACCCACACTTCTGGTCTCTGGGTTTAATCTTTAGTGCCAAATCAACTCAACTCTTAGTGAGGCAAATCAAAGCAGGTATATCTGATTTTCTGTGAGTCTCTACAAGGTTTCTAATTTTCATCATTACTTCTTACCACCAGCTACTTAGGAAAGAGAAATAAATTTGGAGATATAGATTACCAATTGCCTGTTACTTCTGGTTTGCCACTTCAAACTGAATTATTTAAACTCAGTTTAGGTCAGGTTGTACCTGTAATCAGTGCAGCAGTCATTAGCAACTGTCCATGGAAACAACAGACTAATAACATAGAAACTCCAATACTTACAACTTTTGCAATCAAAGCAACCATTTCATCCCAGTGCCATATCTGTTTAGCAGACACACTCTGTTAAATTAATCAGTTTCATCCCACTTAATTTTAAAAGCATATGAGAGGACTTGTAGTTCTCCAGTCCCCAGAGACTGCAAATCATCTCAGTAGTGCAGGCAGAGAATTGTGTCCCAGCACTACCAAGAGTACAATGCCTGCAATAAATTTGTTTTTGGAAAGCAGAAGTAATAGAGCAAAACTAGGAAGTTTGGGAAGCTTCAGGTATCCCACAGATGGTCAGACTTTGCCCACCAATTCCAGGAGTTTTGAAGCTTGAACCCAAAGCTTCACAGGCTCTTCCAACTGAGCAGTAAGCTGGAAAGGCAATTCTCTCTCTGGGCTGCATTTTCAATCTGAAGCCAGATGACATCTCATATAAGGAAAGTACTCACTCAGATTTATCCAGAGAAGAACATCCAACAATCAGCATTCATAACCCTTTTGTTCTACACTAATGGAAAGAGATAGAATTATTTCCAGATTAGTCAACCTTCACAGATGAAAAATATGCTGAGTTTCAGAATAATAAAAATAAATAATTAAAAAGTCACCCAACACATTAAATATTGAAATCAGAATCTATTATTTGACATCAAAGAGATTTGTTAATAACTTGGTGCATCACTAACTCAAATCACTCCAAGTATGCACTTCTTTCTGGACCAGTTCTGGAATTCTGAATACAAATCAGGTGCATTTATTAGAGAAATTAAAGTTTTAACAAGCTAAACCTATAAACATATTTCTAATGTTTTCTCATTCCCCTAAACTTGAGGCACCCATTCAAACGGCCCCTCTGCACAATATTTCAGCCTGACTTTGTGTAACAGGTCTTAGTATTTTTCACCAATGTCTCTAATTTGCGTTTGGCTCTGCACACAGCCCCATGGTTGTGTATACTGAGTTGACGCAGTGCATTTCTGAATGGTTCTATACTACATGTTTGGAAACCAAACCCAGTGCAGCTTTCATCTGTTCATTTTTTTTCAGAAATACAAATCCCTGATCACTGCAATGGTGTAAATGGTCATAATACACCTGCCTATGGGCTTCTCAAAGTACAAGGCAGAAGCTAGACAATGAATTTGTGGCAGAGAGATCATAAAATAAGGCAAGGAATTTCTCCCTGTATTTTTTTCAAATAAAGACTAAAATAAGGCTGCATAAGAGGCTGAGCTGAAGAGACAGAAAGCTTAATTTAAAGATGTTGGTAGACAAGCTCTAGCAAATCTTGTTGTAGCAGATTAGGTTACTATCCTCAGCTTTAGGCTTTGTTCCCGTCAGAAGTCGCTGATCCCTAAAGCAGAGTTGACAGAAGGGAATGTGTGCTGACACCTCAGCCACTCCAATGCTAAGACTAGCACCTTACCTGGGGTCAGGTATTACTCTAGGAACTGAAATGACTGGGAGAAAACCACTTCTGCTAATTCTGCAAATGATGAACTGCAGCAGAACAGCTGAGCAGAGAAAGGTAAAAACCTGACATCACCACATCTGGCAAGATCTCCCAGAGCTAGAGTTGCTGTCTAAATTCTTCCTGAAGTCGGTATAATCAGATGTGCCACTTGCCACAAAAACCACCACCCTCACCAAAAAGAGTCAGAAGTACAGGTGAACTGTTAAACAATTAGCAATTAAGTTTAACAGGCACTGATTAGTCATGTTATGTACCTTAAAGGCTGAATACTCAATTTCAAATTAGCTTTAAGAAATCAAGAACTGAGGTTTTGCATGGAATTTTAATTACCACATGAAGTCCCAACTACAGTAGCTATAAGGAGTGCTAACACACGTAATACCACAAGAACAGCATTAAATCTTTCCAAGGTTTTACAAGAGTGTGCACTTCAGAGAGAACACTAACTTGCCTACATTTGCTACCCAGCCACTTAGGTATGCAGTTGTAGCCATTAAATATTTGCATAGAAAAGACTGAAAATATTGTCAGAAGGAGAAACTGTATGAAGTTCTCACCAACAGAAGTCAGAATTGGCTTAAGGGATGAAGTTTATATAAATTCTAGTTTGCAACTGAAGTTGTTAGGAAAAAAGCAACATGTATTCAAATACTGAATGTTTTACTACTGCAGAAATGCTATTTCAGATTTTATACAGCCTATTAAGTAAAACTACCAAAATGTGTACTGTGCAGGTATCCCTCTAGCACTTTTTATTAGGCTTGAACATACTTTACTTCATACAAGGTTTAAAAAATGGAGAAACGCCATCCAGCAGCCATGGAAACCACACTCAAGGCTTCAAAAAGAGCTTGAACATAATAAGCAGTTCACTTCTGCAGACTGTCCTCTCCCACTAGCATTAACCGAGATTTTTAGCTTCTAAGGGTCCTCTGCTTTTCCAAACACATACTTAATACAAACTGCAAGTTCAGCATCATGCACAGAGGGCCCTACCCAGCTTTCCACATTGTCTACCGACCAAAACTGAGCCATCAATGCAGAATCCCAAATGAGACTAAATATGATACTTCTATAGACAGGTATTACATTACATTTTGGTCATATTGTTAATCCTTTGTTGACCTTTCTCCAGCTCTTTAGTTCCTCCTTTAAAAAAAAAAAAAATGGGGGGGAGGGATGTAAAAAAGAAAATCAACCAGAATAGAATAAACCAGGTTGGAAGAGACTTTCAAGATCATCGTGTCCAACCTATCATCCAACACCACCTAATCAACTAAACCATGCAACCAGGCACCCTATCAAGTCTCCTCCTGAACACCTCCAGGGATGGTGACTCCACCACCTCCTCGGGCAGCCCATTCCAAAGGGCAATCACTCTCTCTGTGTAAAACTTCCACCTAACCTCCAGCCTAAACCTCCCCTGGTGCAGCCTGAGATGGTGTCCTCTTGATCTGGTGCTGGTTGCCTGGGAGAAGAGACCAACCTCTGCCTGTCTACAATCTCCCTTCAGGTAGTTGCAGAGAGCAATAAGGTCATCCCTGAGTCTCCTCTTCACCAGGCTAAGCAACCCCAGCTCCCTCAGTCTCTCCTCATAGGGCTTGTGTTCCAAGCCCCTCACCAACTTTGTTGCCCTTCTCTGGACATGCTCCAGCAAGTCAACATCCTTCCTAAACTGAGCCTCCAGAAGAATGGTGTGTTACATGCTTGTGGCCCAGTGCAGAACACTATCCATTTGAGATCATCTACTACATTTTAATAGAACAAATGTCATTAAGGTGCAAAACACAGTGTCTAGCATTTTAGGATAATAACAGAAATGTTCTACTGAGTTGGACTGATGGTCCTTCAAACCCAGAATTATGCCTCTGTCAACAGCAATCAGGCATGCTGTGCAGGAATAACTTGTGCATCCAGAAGTTTCATTATTGATGGGCATCAGATGTTACATCACTCACTATTCAATTATGAACCATTAAATACACTTGTCAATGGATCTGCTGGCTGGGAATCCATATAATCCCTTTTTTGAAGATGCTGTTACTGGTTGCCTCCAAAAACTCCCATGGCACTATATGCCAATAGTTCATCATCCACTAAGTGAAGTAGCAGCTTATTTTATCTTCTTGTATCTGTTTCAAACCTACCATTTTAATCAACTGCATCCTGCCTTTGTAAGATCCATAGCCTCCATGGCTTTTTTAGTAAAATTTTCACCCCATTACCTTCTAGCTGGAGTCTTTTCTTCTACGATTGCTATTACTGCCCTTTCTATATGCTATTAGTTCTCGTATGTGCTTCTGCTAAGTGCAGAGACCTGAATTGTACACAAGAGTGAAGACAGCAGGGTTTTGCAGAGCTGCAATGTCTTCTGTCATCCTAATGGCTTTCTTGATACTCAGCATTTTGTTGGCTTTCTGGCTGACACTACAGAAAGCTTGGCAAACTGATACTATAGTTAAGATAACTGCAGAAAACAGGAGTCTGGTTCCATTTTATTACATTTCACAGACATCTAATGTTCACACCACACATTTGCTAAAAATTGGGTTTGAGCTCCTGCCACTGCTTTGCATACTACTGTGTAATAGTTATGTCCCATAAAAGCAACATTCCTGCTTAACTTCACTCATGTTACAGAAAAATTTCCCACTGAAGTAGAAGGGGTATCTTTGAATATATCGAAGCTGTACTGGGGGGCAAGACGATACAAGCACACAGAGAGCTAACCAAGAACCAGGACAGTACTGAAAAATGATAGAAATGCTAAGTGCAGGTACTGTTTTACAAGCCAATCCAGCCTTAAGACAAAAGGTAGTAATATGTTGGGAAAAGAGAAAGCCAAAGTCTGTCACACTTAACCGAGTATAGGAATGGTGTGATCCAATACCCAGAACCATCGTTTCCTTCCCAATATTGTCCATCTTCCCTATTCAGGGAGAGAAGATTGAGAAAAACTTAGGATTGAAGGTCTGTACAATGAAAGAATGGAGGAAAACAAGCAACAGAAAAGCTGCCAAAAAAAAAAAAAAAAAAAAGGCAGCAGTAAGAATGTAAGAAGTTCATTCTAAAGCAGGAAAGCGCTAAGGAAAAAGAACATACCATGACTTTTCACAGCTGATCATAAGACTACTCTCCAACAGCAATAAGCTTACCAGTCTAAACAAGATATTGATACCAAAAAAGAACATTTTACATAAAACCTACTTCATAAGCAATAAAGCAAAATACCTCTTAACTGCTGCTTCAAAACATCTTATAATTACATGCAGAGTTCTCTTTTTCAGTCAAGAAATTCCTCTTCGTGGCACTTCATTTTGATCTCTCGTTACTTGAAGAATTGGCAAAAGCTTAAAGAAAGTAATGACCTACAAAATGTGTTGAAATAAGCAGCCTTGAATAGCTTTCCACCTGTTTGGTTATTTTAAAACCATCCTCAGGATTTTTTTCTTTTGGGAGGAAGGATTTGGATTCCTAGCTTCCCTTCAGATACACTTTCAGACCATAATCTTTACATCCTGCTTTGAATGAAAACAATGAAGAAAGAAGAAATGTAACTAGGCTAAAAGGTAGAAAAGTGTCTAATAATGTGCAGAATCCTAAGGCTGCCACCTTCCTCCTCTTTCTACTGAAGCCAAGTAACTTGCCTCTTCAGAGTTCTAGCAAGACCTCATGGCATGGGCTCAATGCAACATGCTTTGTCAGGAAGAGTTTGACAGCAACAGTTAAAGTCTTGAGAAAAGATCAGAACACACACTAGATGAATATTCTACAAACAGGCAAGAATTAAATTCAGTAGAAAAGGTCTACTCATCTAACAAGAACATAAGCTCAAACAGATTTTTAGTACTGTTTATACATTTTAAGCAAATACAGATGTGAAACACTATTCCACTTGCCAAAACCAGTACTGCTGGGCTCATCAATCATTTAGTCAATCGGTCCAACAAGAAAATACCAAGCTGGTGAGCTTTTACCTCACTTTATGACACTGTGGTAAGTGTTTCCCCGTAATTAGGTTACTAATCTAGAACACATCTTGATTACAGGAGAAAAATGTAATGGCAAGAGCATGCATTATGTTGGTTTTACTTATACTACCATCAACCACCTTTCAGTATACATAGCCAGATCCACATTAACACTCTCTCTCCTGCATTTGAGAACGAAATGTAAATGCCGCTGGCACAGCGGCACTAAGAAATTCTGTCACCACTTGATCCTACAGGAACTGATTGTGCAGAAAGCACGTGATGTCCACTAATGCTATATTCTCCCATTGCGACAGGGCTAAGTTTGTCTGCTGACATCACAGGCCCTTTCAGAGACTGGGAGAAGAGATTTGCTCTCTGAAAACAAGGACACCCATTTGTAAGATGTACGCTCAATATAATACAAACTAACACAATCCAAGCCCTCATATGTTTGAAACCTTCGGATGCTCAACCCAAAAGCGTGAGCTTTGCCTTTAGAGATGAGAGAGCATTTAGAAAATAGGACATACCAGAGGAATTAGCAACATGCTCTCTTAGCAGACACAAGTTCATTTGTGTAGTGCACAATGCAGTTATCTGTAACACAGTTTTTCTACAAAAGTAACTTTAGTTTTCTTAGCCAAGGTACACTGCATTAACCCATGATTAATCGTTCTCAAATTTCATTAACAGGAGATGACAAGACCATAGCGATTTGATAAGACAAACAAGAGCAACCACAAGTTCTCAACCACAACACTGCAGGGACACTGCATGATCCAATAGTAAAAGCCCAAGTCTCAGCTTTATGCAGAGAGGTGCAAAAAAAAACCACTGTCATGGTATCTCCTGTTTTGAAGAATCTAAGTCAGCCAGCGTGCCAAAAAACATGGTGTCCTCCCTAACACTTCTCCTCTGCCATACTGAAGACCAGCTTCTAAATAAGCAATTAATAGAGAAGGTGCATGGTAAATGATGGTCAGTGAAGGGGCTGAGCATGAAGACCATCCCAATTAAAAGAAGACTTGGGTTTACATTTGAGTATTCAGACGAGAGCTGACTTGGCTGATTTCTCTGGCACCTAAACCAACATCAGGATTTGGCTGCAGGGAAACAAACAGGTGTTGGGAAACCTCAAAAGTGAAGTAATTTCTCTTAATCATGTTTTTACCAAGGCATCATACCAGTTACATTTTATCTGCCTTGAACAAGGTGAACTTTTAAAGTTTCATTACTCTTTCACATACGACTCATTAAACCCAAGTCACACTGCCAACAATGGCTCACACCTATCACTGGCAATTTTTATTACACTGTTGAAATGAGAATCGATTCTTTTAGGCACTAGTCTACACACTGTCCTCCTCTGAATACGTATGTTTGTGCTCAGAACTTCACTCAGCACCACTGGTACCTAAATGGGTACTTCTTTTCCAGCCTCTCCTTCCTGACTTTAAAAATATACACTTATCCTTGGAAACAGCCTTGGAATGCACACAGCCACCTCCCAGTGCCATTGCCAGGTCAAAGAGCAGCTGCTGAGGTTGCACAGGCACTTCCCAGTTATAAAAGGTTTTTACTTTTGATCGATTCAACTTTATAGAGAACTTGAAGATAACACTTCAGCTTCACATTACCAAAATTCACACTGACTACTCGTGTCACTGCTGATGTACACACACAGGTATGTGCTTTAGATGCTAACATGATGAATACTACCCCACTTGAGTACACCTCATAGTCATTTAAATGGATCAGTGCACTGTCTACTTTTAATAGAGCCTTACTACAAATTGTTCCTGTTTCTGAACTATGTCCCCCCTACCTTCCTGGCCAAAAGCCAAACCAAACCCCCACCAACACCAAAGCCCCCAAACATTTGAGATTCTTCTGAATCATCTAGGACCCTCAAAAAGTTTCTCCAGAAAACAAATCCTGATGCAAGTTTCATTCTTGTCTTATGATTTGGTTTCCATCTCATTTTTCTTAGGAATTATATTTTTCCAGAATTCACACATATGATATCATCTATTCTTTCGTTAGAACCTCGCAGGAGATGAGGAGTTTCTTGTTCATGCTGATAAAGCACAGCAAATTCAGATATGAAAGCTTATGATTAACAACTATGAGCGGTACTATCACATGCATCAACTGCCAAGCCTCTTCTCTAACCCTAGGGAGGAAATTTTAAAAATTAAAGACTAGAGAGAAAATCAAATATCAGAAATGTTAACATAAAATCACATTAACTATTTCTTCCTCGTATTTTCTTTACAAGACAACTATGGCCAACCAGAACAGACACAAAATGCAATAGGCATATCATGTAAGGAAAGACAAAGCACTGAGGGTGATCTTTATATAACAGATAATAATTTTAGGGGGTGTTGAAACAATTACATTATTTGGCCTCTTATAAGAAAGGAGAATTAGAGCCATATGAGAATCTAAATGTTATGTTGTCACCTACTAAACTCCACAATCCACAGATAAGCACCAAGCTCTGCTCTGCAGTGAAAAGGGCTGTTCTAATACTCAGCATAAGCAGGAGTTAGCGAAGTCAGACAAGAATAAAGATCAGAGATTTAATTATCTATAATGTCATATCTTTATCTATATCATCAACTGGAAGCTGATCACACTTTTTTGCAAGCCAGTCCCTGGGCTACAAACCCAACTCACTCCCTTTCCAGGTGAATATTAATCCTCAAGAATGAAACTGGCTGGGGCCTGGAAGCACCTCACACCCAAATACTCAGTGGCTGGGAATCACCTCACACCCAAATACTCAGTGGCATGGCAGTTAAGGCATTCCCTTTGGGAACTGAGGGATGGGGGTTTCAAGTTCCCCTCTAACAGGAGAGGAATTTGAACCCAAATCTCAACAAACTGTTTGCCCATCTACAAAAGTTTGCAAGATTAGTCTTCCTCTGTTTCCTGCTCCACAGAATAGAAACGTTCCATGTGCGATTGTGCATTACTGAGGGTATCTTTTTGCTTTCTAATTTAACTGATGCTAACTTTGAGAGTTACAGATTTTCTTCTTCCCACAAAGCCATCTATCAGGATGCAGTTAAGACACCTGTGCAGTATAAACCAGATCTTTACCAACAGAAACACACAGTTTATCACCTTTGGTTAAAACAAACAAACAAAAAGTTTATATCCCAAGCTACTTAAAGTCAGAATTTCCTCTTTTTTGTTCAGAGTTCTGCTTCATGATTTAATCTGAATTATACTTAATACATTTTGTTGTACAACTACCTTGGGAGCACAGTGTGTATACAAAATACTACTTCTGTCAGAGCAGTTGTATTGAATAAAGTTGTAGGCAGCTATACTACAAAAGTCATTTTGCCAGCATATCTGATCATAAGCCACAGTTTAAACTCACTCTTACCACTAAGCGAGTTGTCTATTGCAGACATGGCAGCAAACCTTTTCAAATACACAAATGCCTCTCTTTAGCCATTAATAAAAGGAAAACAACGGAGGAGTATTTAATTAATATTTACAATAAGTCTTGAGGTTTCCTGACGAATGGCCTAAGCAGTAATTAGTGTTCTGAATACCGTAATGCCAAGCCTTTCTGCAACACTACCTGTCACAGTCAGTATGAGCTTGTAAAAAGACCAAAACACCAGTTGCTGGAACATCTAAGAATTTTAAACATGACATATGAACACAAACACAAATCTTGTTATCTAAGAAGTAGCAGACTGAAATCTTAGCCTTCAGCATTCTGAAAGCCAAACACTGTGAAAGGAATGCACTTAATCAAAAGTGCAAACTGGGAAATACATAAATGAAATCGGTAGCTGAAAGAGGCAGTTACAGCTGTTAGCATCTACTATTAAGATCCAGTCTGTGAGGAGACACCATCACAGAATTTGCATCTAAAAATGCTGTATGGTTTTTAAAAGCCTGCAGCTTCAAACTGCAGCAAGAGATTTCAGTTAAAAAGCAGGAAGTGCTTTTATTTACATGGGAAAATTTATTGACACATACAAACTTGAGACTACATTAAATCTTCCTAGCCAATAACCTTCAGTACACAATGCTAATCTTTACATTGCCTTTTTACTACCTCTACATCACATATTCCTGTGGTGATTAAAAGATGGCCAACAGCCCTCCACATCCAGAGTAATTCCTGCAGGCTGTTAGGAAGTTAAATTGATCTACTGAATACTTTTATTTACATTTCTCATCAAGTTCATATCATCTTTACCATTACCTTATTCTAGACAGCAAAATGTATCATCCACTGCTATTCCATACCCTTGCAAGGCAACGTGACACATATTGGAAGAACGTAAAATCTTAAAGAACTGCTTTGAAGAGAGGTAATTGCTCATTTATTAGCACTTAACTGTATTATTTTATTAACAGTCATGCTAATTAATTATAACAATCTAATACATGAGTTCACAAAATGTGGCAGCATAAATATTTGATGCCTTGTTAAATTCACTGCAATACTAACCATCGGTTAAGTTTTTCATGTGTGAAATACTGATTTGATTTGTTTGGGATTTTTTTGATCATGGCACATTGGAAAACAGTTCAGATGTACATAAACCAGACAGACACTAAAGTTTTGGACATGTAGTACTGTAATGACAGCTCTGAGATGGTTATAGTCTTTAAAAAAAAAGAAAGAAAAGAAAAAGATGTAAGGTTTGTGAAAATTCAGAGGACAGCTTAAAACCAAATGACTGCAGGCTCAGATGACTAATCAAAGCCGCTTCAAAGGTATTCTATTGTTAGCAGTCAGGAAAACCACCTCAACCCTCCAAAAAGATAGACAGGTCCCATCAAGGCACGTGAAGCTGTGCACGGAAGCAGCAGACCAGACACTTGGAAAAAGACCACCAGCACTCACTTCTTCAAGTTTGATTGCAACCATCAATACATCATCACATATGTAGCATAAAAGTAATTTCTCTACTGAGTGAACCACGGAGCTAGTCTGTGTCCAAATAATTCTATAATAAAAGCTTTAAGAATTACCTTTAAAAAGAAAAAGCCCTCACAGCACTAGCTAACATTTCCCCCCCCACTAATATTCCTCGTTAAGTACTTTTTTTCAGGGATCTGTCCCACATGAGACGTTTAGACAGTTTTTAATACCAACGTTTTCCAAAAAAGTCCGATACAAGTCACCACAGCTTTCCTCTGCAGTCTGTCTTAGAAGCTCAGTGCTCTTTGTTGCTTGCCTATTGAGCCTCTACAACACAACCCCAGCTAGGAAAGCACCACCACCACCAGAACCCTATCAGCACAGCCTTTCGAAGTAGTCCAGCGCCAGTACGTGCGTTAACTACTGTGGATTACAAAATACACTGGAAAGGTCTCATACTCCATCTACTTCACTTGACCCTGCAAAGGTTCATAAATCAACAGGAAACAATCTCCTTACAGGGGCACCACTTTTAAACACAGAACTGCCAGAAGATCAGGAGTGCAGCGTAGGGGAAGCCTCAAGCCTCTCCCCTCATTAAAACACGAATGCCCTCCCCTGCAATCAGGCAGAGAAAGCGCACGGACAAGTACCGGATGCTTTCATTCCAACTCCTAGCTTAAGCTCGCAGCGCCTGCCCGGGAGGCACCCCCGAGGAAGAGGAGCCAAAGGACTAGCTCTCGGGAGGCCGACTGCTCGCCCCCAACCCCCACGCTCCCGGCAGCGGCGCCGGCTCCGGGCGCCCCGCGGGGCAGGCACCTGTAGCCGCAGCCGCCAGGGCCGCCCCTCCCGGCCGGGACACAGCCCGGGCCGTCGCCCGACGGGGACCAGGAACCGATGTGAGGTTTCTCGACAGCAGCCGAGCTTTGTTCGGTCCCACTGCCCCGCCCGGCCCTGCCTGGCCGGTCAGACCCCCAGGCCTGTGCGGGCGCCGTGGCCGCGGGGAAGTCTACCCGGCGAGCCGAGACTGGCGGCTCCGCGGCGGGACCTGTTGCTCGCACACCGGGCGCGGGAACAGGGGCTGCACTCACGGTCCTTTCCTCGCCGCCGCTGACACGTTCCGGCCCAGCCACCGAGCTGGAAGTCAGGGTCGCCCACAGCTCGCGGCGTCTCCCCTCCAAGACCGCGGAGCCACCCGGCCACAGCCCCCGCTGAGCTGCGCAGCCGCCGCCAAGCCCGTCCTGGCCCTGCCCCCGCACCCGCTCCCAGAGCCGGCCGCCAGGCCCCGCCCCGTCGAGGCCGGCCGCGCCGCGCAGGCGCGGGGCAGCCGCTACAGCCGCCGCCGGGGCCGCGCCGGCCGCCAGACTGCGCGTGGGCGGGGCCGGGCGAGCTGGGCGTGCGCGCCCTCTGCCGGCCGGGCGGGGAGGGGCTGCACCCATTGCTGGTGTGGTCGCGCGTGGCTGTTTGTGGTGTTCGTCAGCTCTCATGGAGTAGCGGGGCAGGATACAGAAGGCATGGCACTGCTTCCAGAGCTCCATCTTCCAGCAAACATATCCCGTCTCTCTACCACAGTTCTCACTGCACACCGGAGAGGCACCTCCCTGTGCTCTGAACAGAGTTGGAGTGCCTTCCATGAAACCTGCTCCTTTTCCCTCTTGCACCTCCAGTTGCTTCCTACCCACTTTTCTGCTGCTTGCTGCAACTGGTGTGAGCCCTGAGCTCTCCATGTCATGACAGTCCCTTTCTCCTCCACTTTCCTCCTCATACTCGTACTGCTGTTGAAACCTCAACGCAAGCACGAATGACCCAGCCGGGCTGGGGCTTGTGGACAGAATAACTTTCATCTGAGAGTGCAGCCTTCCTTTGGAACAGTGAAAGTGAGTCTGAGACACAGAAGGCGCCCACAACACAGTGTCTAGAAGAATAAAGAAAACAAGACATTAAAATTAGTTTTACCAGGTTGTTTGTATCCATGGCTGTGTTTTGCAAGCCCAGGGAAATGGATCTGAAGTACTGCAGCTCATCTGGAGTTGAAAGCTGCATTCCCACCCCTGGTTTTTCAGGCTAGCCTGCCTACATCATTGCCCAGGGCATTAAAAGAAGTGTTTCACACAACAATACCACAAAACTGTCTTTCTTAGATCACTAAAAAAAAATCCTAAAGGGATATCTCTTTTAGTCCATCTCTCCTTCCTTCAGCGTACCATTTATACATCTTTATCATTTAACTCTGTATCATTTTCCTTAGTGAAATCCAGATACAGGCTTTTAACGTCCTATAATTTTATCCTACAGCCCAATTTTATAAGTCTCCAAACCAGACCCCATGGTTTTCTTTTCTCACTGCATGAAAAGGCCAGCTGGCTGACAGTAACGTATGTCCTGGCCAGGTACCTGCAGAGGAAACTCTCTTCACACTGTGGCTCAAACTCCCCATGATGTCTTTTTGCTTGCTGTTTTTAGGACAGCAGTGCCTTGTAGCTGCATTCAACCAGCTATTTCTGTTCTGATCAGTAACAAGGGTCTTTGTTATAAAGTGAGCAAAACTGCAGCACTGCAAACAAAAAACCCACTACAAATGTTGGCGGATGCAGAGTTCTTTACTTGGGAATAAAAAGGTAAGAAAAACACAACAGTGGTAATTTCTGGCAGAGCAGCACTAAGCAAAGTTCTTTTCAAATGAAAATGGTGAAAATTCACAAGAATAGTTTTTTTTCACAGTCGTTTTTGGCAAAGGACCTGAGAGCCACAAAGGAATTTCTAAAAAAATATGATCCTTGCCTAGAAGATATGATGCCTACAAAATATAGCTAGCTTCATCTGTTCACTTTTGCCATCCTCATCTAAACTCTAGTTTGCTCAAAAGAGCCTACATCCAATGCTGCGGTGATCAAACACTCCACAAATTCTGATTACAGCATTTCTCCTCCCTCTCACAGAAAATCTTATTGCCTCTAGTTTGCATATTGCCTAGCAGACAATTTTTAGACCAGGATAAGGGAATTTTCTTTGATACGTTATGCAATTTTTCATAGAGCAGAAAAGGATTCACATCAGTTCCAGAGTTTCTGTTGCCCTCCTTTAATCTCCTATATCTGTAGCTGAAGTTTTAATCTTTTGCCAGAAGGGGTTACCCGACCAGGTTAAGACTGAGCTTGGGATAGCTCTTAGATATATCTGCTTAAGGACCTGTTTGTTTCTTTGGTAACCAATCTCCTCCCTCTGACTTTCGCAAACCATAATACTAGCCCTTGCCCAGCTGGCAAATCCATTCATAAGATGCTTGACTGAGGTGTGCTTGGCTAATTCTAGCCAACAGATTAAAATACTCTGTCAGGCCAAGAAGTTATGCCTGAAAGCATTTCACAATAGAGCACAGGATGAGCAACATTATTTGTAGAGACCCAAATAATCTATCTTTCCTTCTTTGTTTGTTTGTTTGTTTGTTTGTTTGTTTGTTTGCTTGTTTCTTTCTTTCTTTCTTTCTTTCTTTCTTTCTTTCTTTCTTTCTTTCTTTCTCTCTTTCTTTCACTTTCTTTCTTTCTTTCTCTTTCTATTTCTGTCTTTCTTTCTTTCTCTTTCTCTTTCTCTCTCTCTTTCTCTTTCTCTCTTTCTCTCTTTCTTTCTCTCTTTCTCTCTTTCTCTCTTTCTTTCTCTTTCTCTGTCTCTTTCTCTTTCTCTTTCTCTTTCTCTTTCTCTTTCTCTTTCTCTTTCTCTTTCTCTTTCTCTTTCTTTCTCTCTTTCTTTCTCTTTCACTCTCTCTTTTTCTCTCTCTTTCTTTCTCTCTTTCTCTCTTTCTTGCTCTCTTTCTCTTTCTCTTTCTCTTTCTCTTTCTCTCTTTCTCTTTCTCTTTCTCTGTTTCTCTTTCTCTTTCTTTCTTTCTTTCTCTCTTTCTTCCTTTCTTTCTTCCTTTCTATCTTTCTTTCTTGAAGTCATTGTGTTAGCAATTTAAACGTTCAGATCTGATAGTTCATTTTGCATTGTGGGTGTGCTGAGAACACAGAAACTGCCGTGAGAAAATCAATATTTTGGCTCGAATTTAGCAAGTCATGCAAATTATTATCTTTAAGCAGAAAGGAACTGAAATGAAATATTCAAGTGGTGATACTTTTGTGAGCTTGAACCTTAGAGCACTTTTATTTTAGATTTTTTTTTTAAATGATTTTACTGTCAAGGGTTATGGCAACAATACAGCATGCTTGCAGTTACAGAACCAATGTATTTAGGCAACTTAGTTTATTATTGAAGAATTGTGATTTTCAGGTTGATATATTCACTTCACAGACACATTTTGTTAACAACGAAAATGTTCATCTTTAATGAATTGAAGGTAACATTGATTACTGTCACCATTTGCCAGCAAGGTGCTAATACTAGCTGTTCAAGAGGGGACTGGATGTGGCACTTGGTGTCATGGTTTAGTCATCAGGTCTGTGATGAGAGGTTGGACTTGATGATCTTCGAGGTCTCTTCCAACCTTAGTGATTCTGTGATTCTGTGTAATACAACTGTTGAACAATCTAAAGCTGGTTGATTATAATCAACCAAAAAGAAAATTAAAATTCTGACTCAAGCTGAGACTGAGCCTAGCATAGGAGAAAGCATTTTCTTTTAAGCCATTGCCCTCTGGAGGGGGAATGAAAAATCACATAACAATTCAGCAAAAACTTCCTTTTATGTCAGTGCATAACTCAATGCTTTATAGTCCAGGAGAGGTTCTATGCAAAAAGGAATGCTCTGTCAGAAGAGCCATAGTGGCTACAGCGTGTATGTCAGTGAAGGCTAAAGGAGAAGTAATCCCCATCTGTCTTCCCCATTACTCTCCTTCCCTTTATCTCTAAACACTTTATCTCCAAGCTCACTGAACATTTGTTCTACAGCAGATATACTTTCTCTTCCACATTCATCTTGAATCACTTCCAAGCCGATGTCTTCTATTTTTATTTGCCAAATATTTTTTTATGCAATCCCTAAAGAATTTTTGCCTGCTTGATATCAGAGTCTGTACTCCATCCTTTCTTGAACTTTCTGATGATTTTTTTTTCTTTTTTGTGGGGGTGGTGGGGGTGGTTTGCTGTGCCTTTTTTAATGACTGTGGTTTTGGTTGTTTGTTTTGGTTTGGTTTTTATTTGTCAGCATATTGATTTCCTTCTCGATCTCTTATTCTTGCAATGTTTTGAGAGATTGTCCTCTTTTTGTCTCTCTACTTGCATGTCTAGCATCTATTTAAATAGATTCTTTTCTTTCTTTTTCTGAGAAGTCACAGGGGTTTTCCCTTGGCCTTTGTCAATTGATAGCTTATAGCCTGAGTAAACACATTTAAATGTCACCTTTAACTGAAAGTGAGCTCCTTCCTGCTCAGACTTTCCTTGTGCATGCTCCCTGTGTTGCAGGGAAAATGACAATATCTTGCAGTGGTCTTTCCAGTTTGATCTGTAGTAATCTGATGTCTCTTGACTACCTGTCTGGTGATTGTTTTGACCTTGAATAGTGCACATGCACCAGCCATCTGAAAGAATGTGAAAACAGCAACAGTCTGCCTCTAGCTGTGCTCATTATCTAGTGTTTCGAAGAAGAGTGCAAAATAAGAAGTCTAGAAATGAAATTGTGCATTAAGCAAGGGAAATTTGTCTACTGGTGTCCGTAGTCCAGCAACAGAAACTTTGAATTTTGAAATTAATACAGCAATCCAATTTAATTTCAGCCTTTGAACTAGGACAACAAATACCAACAATTCAAATGTGGCTGTGTTTTATTCATAGCATCACAGAATTATAGAATGGCTCAGGTTGGAAGGGACCTCAGAGATCATCTGTTCCAACCCACCTGCAATGGGCAGGGATGCCTTTCCAAAAGACTTGATTGTCCAAGGCCTCATTCAGTCTAGCCTTAAACACCTCCAGGGAGGGGGCATCCACAACTGCTCTGGGCAACCTATTCTGGAGTCCCACCACCCTCATGGTGAAGGAGGACTGAAGAACTTATTCCTAAGATCCAGTCTAACCCTACTCTCCCTTGGCTTAAAACCATTCTGCCTAAGGTCCTCTTGCTAGACACCCTGATGAAAAGTCCCTTTCCGTCTTTCCTGTAGGCTCACTTCAGATACTGGAAGGTCATTACTAGGTCTCTCCAGAGTCTTCTCTTCTCCAGGCTGACCAAACCCAGCTTCCTCAGCCTATCCTCACAGCTCCAGCCATTCAGTCATCCCTGTGGTCTTCCTCTGGACTTGTTCTATGTTCTTATTCCTTGATAGCATCTAGAGCTGTTCCTTACTTTCTATCCAATAGTTACAGTTTACATTCACATATATCTGGGTGGCCAAAAGATCTTTGTCTCCAGCTTGTATTGTCTTCTGCCACTCCTTAACTTTTCAGATCCGAAGTCACACAACTCCAAGTAATGTTACATTATTTACAAACTGGGTCATAAACCAAACAGAGGTTCAGCTGTAGAAAAAATTGTTCTCTGGAAGAGAGGTCTCAAGTTTGGGAGTAGTAGTCATCTCTCAGTGGGGAGAGGGTGTGTGTTTTAATCCTAGAAATAGGAATCATTCCCAGAAGATGGATGCCCCGAATTAAAACTGGAATGGAATCGCTAATGTTTGAGGCACTATTTTTAGTCCAGAAAAATTAGGGATAACAGTTACCTATCTTGTAATGATTTGCACTTTATTAACTTATACTGTAATTTGTGATTACCTTGTCTGGCTGTTTATATATTTGCTGCTTCTTGTTTTCCTTGAGTAGTTTCTCCTTGTTTTCACATGTTACTTTCTTCATGATCATACACCTTCCTTTCTTATATTGTTGCAGTCTTCTGTGTGTTTTCCTTTGCACAACTCCCCATCTTAGGTTTGATCTTAAATAAATCTCTAACGACCTAGAATGCACAATTAAGCCTTTCTGGAAAATAAAATCTTCCTTTGCTGTTTATAACAATTATTGATTTGCATCACATGCACTCTGTTCTTCCCTGACTTGCTGTTTGAGTTCTGAGTGTATCCTAATGCCCAAAGTCAGGACAGGATTTTGTTTGGATTTTAGCCTTACTGGAAACTTACATAGTTTTCACTGGATTTAACTAGCAGTTTGATTACTGCCTTTCAATCTGTGAACAGAGGACAGAAACCATTTTTCATTTCTAATCTTTTTACTCTGTGAAGTTTCTTTTCCTATAAAGGTACATAAATGCATTTGTAACTAAATAAAACCTATGAGACAACTCACAGATCTGTGTGAAAATAACAGAACAAAACCAACCAACCAAAAAAACCCCAACAACCAAAACCAACCAAACAAACAAAAAACCCAGGACACCAACAAAACCAAACCCAAACAAAACACCAACAAAGTTCCAACTGTTGATATCACCTAAAGAAAATACTTAGGTAAGTCCTAATGAAATAAGACATTTGTGGGTTTTAAATTCTCCTCAGGCATGATTGTATTTCCTGAAAGACAGCTTAGTAGTGGTAATTATGTTAATGAGAAGAACCTCCTGAGAATGCAAAGCTTAAGCTTAAGCTTTATATATTTATCAGTCAAAAGTATGACAACTACAGTATGTTGTTTACATGCTCTATAAACCCACAATGCGAACTGAAAATGAAGTGGGTGTACTTTAAGATAGCTGTAAGATACTTAAAGATGTACATAAACAACAGATTTTGACTTCTTGGTCTCTTCTAAATTTTCACTGCAATAATCTTGCACAGTATCTTTATTTACCAGTCTTCTTGGTGTAGGTTTTCAGTTTATGCGTCTCTGTTATACTTTAGTTACTGACACAAGATTTGTGGCCTTTCTCTACTCTACTTCTATTCACATGGATGCCTGAATGTGATGTGAGGCAGAATCACTTTAAAAAATATTGTTAAAACTTTAATTTGAACATACCCCTAGTATTTGAGCTTGTTTTCAACAGATTGTCAGCAACATATGAGGCAGTTACTTGCCAGCCAACTTGTCGCTTGTTCTCCAGCCTTTAAAGCATGGTTAGAATCTATTGTATTGGAATTCATAGCTGCTGGAAATACTCTGAAACAAAAATTAGAAGAGACTAACATTTTTAGAGACATGTGCTCAGAAAATCCTGTGTAAATCTTATATGCATGAATCTGGTGTGTCACGGCACAAAGGAAATCCAGATGTGGCATCTGGTCCCTTTGTAGATGTCTATGCAGATCACAACACAACAGCCCCTGTACTCAGCACTGGTTGGGGCACACCTTGAGTACTGTGTCCAGTTCTGGGCCCCTCAATTCAAGGAGGACATTGAGACTCTTGAATGTGTCCAGAGAAGGGCAATGAGGCTGGGGAGAGGTCTCGAGTGCAAGCCCTATGAGGAGAGGCTGAGGGAGCTGGGATTGTTTAGCCGGGAGAAGAGGAGGCTCAGGGGAGACCTTCTTGTTGTCTACAACTACCTGAAGGGAGGTTGTAGTCAGGAGGGCATTGGTCTCTTCTCCCAGGCAACCAGCACCAGAACAAGAGGCCACAGTCTCAAGCTGTGCCAGGGGAAGTTTAGGCTTGAGGTGAGGAGAAAGTTCTTCACAGAAGGAGCGATTGGCCATTAGAATGGGCTGCCCAGGGAGGTGGTGGAGTCACTGCCCCTGGAGGTGTTCAAGAGGGCATTGGACGTGGCACTTGGTGCCATGGTTTAGTGGTCATGAGGTCTGTGGTGACAGGTTGGACTTGATGATCTTTGAGGTCTCTTCCAACCTTATTGATTCTGTGATTCTGTGATCTTCCTTACGAAGATAAGATACCTATAGATTTCCATTACCACCTCTTTCAACAAGCTTCTTGATTTGAGAGCATGAATTTTAAAGGACAGCACCAAACTACGCTTGGTATTTGTTGCCATATAAAAAAATCCCCAGAAAGCAAGAGCAGCTACCCAATCATGTCTAAGGAAGTAAGAAATAGTTCTAATACAGAGTATTTCCATCTAGCTAGGTGGATCTGTATGGACGGTCTACATTATACACAGGTAAATCTATAAGCTGCAGTGCCAGTTCTGTACCACTCTCATGAACCTGCATCTTGACAGAAAGTTGCAAAAGTTGTTTTGGAATGTATTGCCTGAATACCACTGCAGTTTGCAACATTTCCTAAAAAATGTGTAGTGAAGTACTTCATGCTTGGTAGCTCCACTGCTTGCAGGATCTTCGATGACTGTCATTCTCCCAGCAGTTACTTTCTTTCAGAAGGGCTGATAGACTTCATTGGCTCCTTGAGACAACACTGCATACCAGGTCAGTGAATCAGCTCTGTGTAAGACTCTTTTGGTATGTAACCCAGCAAGCATCCATGCTGAGTTACTTTTCTTTGCTCCAGGCACAGCAATTAAGAGGCATTTCTTGCTGCATTTGCAATGCAGGCAATCCAGCCTTCTTCCCGGTGTTGTAGTCTGGGAAACACAATACTTAAGTTGCTTATTCTTTGCAGCACTGACTGAGAGAATTTTAGATTGGATTCCAGCAGACGGGGGTTGAATAGTAGCACCATTTGCATGGTGCAGTAGCCCTTTGTCACACCCTGTCTCTTCAAGGTCTGTCAGCCTGATGACAGGTTAGGGCACTATGGTGTAAGAGTGACTGTTTTTGGCAGCACAATGTATTGTCTCAGACTGATCTTGAGTTATGTAGGTGGAGGACTGTATCTGCCTGTTCAGTCAGCAAGGAGAAGCACAATACTTGAGAGCTGTTATTGTTCTAATGTCACATTGCCACTTTAATGGCTTCATAAAAACCCTCATGAGTTTTAGTGGGCATTTTTGTCCCATTTACCACAGCACAAGGTTAGTTTTATTGGATGTATTTTGTTAATTCTGACATCCTTGCTGATCAGCCTGTTTCTATTATGACAGATACATTTACTTAACAACAGTTTAGATCTGAGAATTCAGGAGACTGTAACTCACTTATGTTGGTTCTCATCTGAAAAATCACTCTTCTCAAGACGTGCTTGGACATCTAAACTTGCATCATGGAAAATAATGTTGGATTTTCCAGCTATATTAAATGGTGTTACACTCTTGTTCACATTTTGAGGCATGTCTAGAATTTGGATTTGCCAGCACTTTTTTCTTATGGCATCCTAGCCTTGAACCTGATTACATATGGGCTGCTCTCAAAGAGAATTAGTTTGAATTCTCAGGTGTTGGCATTTGTCCTCTCAGAAGCTGGAGTATGTCCTCTGTTCCCTTGGAGGAAAGCAAAGTCAGTCATCCATCTTCCATGTTTAGCCCTGCTTCTGCAGAACTTATGCCTCTAAATATCAATAAAATACTGTGCATGCTGTAAAGACACAGAAGTGTCCCAGCAACAGGTAGCAAGAGTGGCAGCAGGTATTTAATTTGTTCAATGAGAAGTTCTTCGCAGTGCAGCAAGTGTGTTCTGTCAGAAATGCTGCTCACTATTCCAGTAGGGTATCAATGCTCATAGTATCTAAATAATAACAGTAACAACAATACCAAGTCCTCATATGATGGCTCTCAGTAGTACATTGTGTGGTGGTTTTTCAAAAGAGGTCTGGCTATCCTCATTCTAAAATGAAGGAAGTGAGGAAGAAAAAGGAAAAGTGATTTGCTTACTTTCATCTAGAAGTTGACTGGCAGAAATAAAACCTGTGCTAGTATGATTTTGTGCCCACTATGTGACATTGCTATCACTTGTACCCTGGCAATGCTCTGAAAGTTGCTTGCATGAGAAGCTTTCCTGACCCTCTGTAAAAGTGTAAATCATAACCAGATATTCTACAGTTAATCCAAGTGTCTATTCCTTTGCCTTCTACTGCGAACTGTAAGTCTTCTCCCTGACTTTTTTCCCCTCAGTCACTTAATCATGTAGATTCATCTACGGAGGATCAAAATTTGCTTCCTGTTGCTAGTGGGGGACTAATGCAGAGGAAGAGTGTTTGTATGTCAGTAGTGGTTAACTGTACAATAGTAAGAAGTAATGAATTGAATCTCAAGAGGATTTTTTTTCTTCCAAGTGTACATCTTTTCCATGTTCCAACTATTCCTGATGTCCAGAACGCTTTGCTTTGTTTATTTTCCTCTATTCCTTCTTACTTATTAATCATCTGGGATATTACTTGGAGCAGACTACTTGATCTGCTGCCACTCTGTTGATTTCCTGATGAGCATGAGGGAAACAGCACATTAGAGAATGGAAGTGAAAAAGAAGCACGAGAAATCAGAAGAGAGAAAAGGACAGAGAAGATAGATATGCACCGAGAACCACTAAGGAAGAAAGATCAGCCAGAGGGAACTGATTTTCCTTTGTGGGGAATTTACTAGTATTTGTGCTCTTTGTTCCAAAACTGGCCTTTTCCTAGTCTCTCCCATGCTATTCTTCAGTCACTCCTACAAGCTTGCTCACCTCACTGCAGGAATTATCTTTAGTCTTTGCAGAACAACTGAGAGGTGTGAACAGCCTGTGTGTAGCTGGTATCAGTTGCCATGATATTGTCATACTTCTCAGCTGCCTGTGAAGATCATTTCCATTCTCTACTACAAGCTGACCAGCAGGTTGAGAAGACAACAGAGTCTGCAGATCTAAGCACAGGAAGAGCTCATGCTGCCTTAGGGGCAATGTGGCTAATTTGGGTAGTATAGTGTAGGCAGGGAGAAACATCCCACAGGAGGAGGAGTACATTGTTGAAGGAAGGTACTGCTTAAAAAGAGGAAGAGGCACAGAGCAGACTTGAAAGAATGCAGAGAGTAAGAGAAAGAGTAATCTGGAGCTAGAGGAAATGAAAGCTCATCAGAGGGAAAACCGAAAAGCTATGAGTCTCTGGGAAAAAAGGAACAGTTAAATGCAGAGAAAGAAGAAGCAATGGTAACAGAAAGAAAACTATGGGAAATACAACCAGCTATTTTTTCTTCTCTGCAAATACATCACTGAAGATTAATATCTAAAAGTAAGTGTTTATATAGAATAGAAAATGGGGACAAAATTCTAGGGGAGAAATGACTGAAATAAATAGGTAAGTCCCTTGGATTTTATGTTGACTCTGGTATTGCAGGTATTTTCTCAGGGGTTCAGGAGGGAGGTGAGCTGCAGTCACAGGTGGAATAGTTGCTCTTGCTGGTCTGGCAGGGCACAGAGCTCTAGAAAATAAGAATGACAATTTACTAATTTTAATATAAGGTGATGCTTATCTGTGCTGTGAACAGAATTCCACAAGCTTTAAGGGGAAAAAACCAAACTATTAAAACCAGGGACATTCATTAAGCACAAGTGGAGAATCCCCTCAGAGGAGGAATCTGTCTGTCAGACCTACAGACTACAAATAAGAAACTGGAATAGGAAAAAGCTGTTGACTGGATTTGGACACTTCTCAGTGCCTCTAGCTGATAATGGAAGAAGTGCTGGGCAGCAGTGCACAGAATAGAGGTAAAAGAGCCACAGAATCAAAGAACCATTAAGGGTTGGAAGGGACCTCTAGAGAGCATTTAGTCTAAGCCCCACTGCCATAGCAGGGTCACCTAGGGCAGGCTGCACAGGAATGCATCCAGGTAGGTTTTGAAAGTCTCTAGACAGAAAGACTCAACAACCTCTCTGGGCAGCCTGCTCCAGGGTTCCAGCACCCTCACTCTAAAGAAGTTTCTCCTCATGTTGAGGTGGAACCTCCTGTGTTCCAGCTTGTAGCTCTTGTTCCTTGTCCTATCACTGGGCACCACTGAAAAGAGACCATCACCTTCATTCTAACACCCACCCCTCAGATATTTATAGATGTCAGTAAGATGCCCTCTCAGCCTTCACTTGAGAATAAACAGCCCCAGTTCTCTCAGTCTTTACTCATAGGAGAGATGTTAAAGTCCCCCAGTTATCCTTGTACACCTCTGCCAGACTCTCTCCAGTAGATCCCTCTCTCTTGAACTGGGGACCCCAAAGCTGGACACAGTATTCCAGGTGTGGTCTCACCAGGGCAGAGTAGAGGGGGAGGAGAACTTCCCTAGACCTGCTGGATACACTTTTCTTGATGCACCCCAGGATGCCATTGGTCCTCTTGGGCATGAGGGCTCATTCTTGTCCTATAGAGAACTTCCTGTCCAGTAGGAGTCCAAGGTCTTTCTCCAGCAGGATGACCCCTAGTCTTTACCAGTGTCTGCTGTTATTCCTCCCCACATGCAGGACTCTGTGCTTGTGCTTATTGAACTTCATGAGGTTCTCCTTTGCCCAGCTCCAGCCTGTCCAGATCTCATTAGCTGGCTGCACAACCTGACAGGGTGTCAGTCTCCCCTCCCAGTTTCATATCATCAGCAAACTTGCTGAGGGTACACTCAATCCCCTCACTCAGGTCATTGATGAAGATACTGAGCAAAACTGGACCCGGTACTGATCCCTGGGGAACACTGCTGGCCACAGGCCTCTGTGCCACTGATCACGGCTCTCTAAACTCTTCTTTTGAGCCAGTTTCCAATCCACCTCACAGTCCAATCATCTAACCCACTTTTCTTGAGTTTACCTATGAAGATGTTATGGGAGACAGTATCAAAAGCCTTGCTGAATTCAAGGTAGATGATATCCACTGCTCTCCCTTCATCTATTCATGTGGTCAAGACAAAGGAATCCAAAGGAAATTGGTTTCTCTACAATGCCTTTATTCCATTGCCTTATCCCTATCAATTCTGTACCCCAAATCTTCCTGCCAGCTTTCAGCTTCTGATATATTTAGACACCATTGTATGAAGGATTTGTCATCAGCATCTATCTATATGCATGTAAATAGCATTAGCTTGAAACTGTGACTGAAGTGGGGCCTAAGGGTGTGAAATTAAGTGTTTCTCCTAATTTATAGTGTTAGTACTAGGGCAAAAAAATCAGTGCAAACAGGACATCTGTTAATAAGCTGACACTTAAGAAAACCATTTTATTGAAATGGGAAATACATTCATATTTCTGATTTACTCTTCAAAGAAATACTTAAACCTTCTCAGTGGTAACTCACCTGGTAAGTGCTAGCTTTTCGTTGTGGGATGCCTGCTCTGAGAGTTTCCAGAGGTCTGTCATACTTTCCTGTGGGGACACAGGCACCCCACATGCCACCAAGCATTGCACTGGGCAGTGGTGAACTGGGTTTGGCAGAATGGATGACAATGGTCGTGCAGCTGGGTCAGTTACGGACAGAAATAGTTTTTTTATTTGATTAACCTTAACAACAACACCCCATTGACACTGACATTTGCCATATGATGTCTCAGAGAGTAAGTTATGAGTATGTTTCATGATATTTTGGCTTTGGAGCCCTGGAGCTTATGTACTGTGTTGTTGAGGAGAGAATGGAATATGAAATAATAGGACAGGCATGTGTATAAAAGACATAAAAGCATAGAAGTTGAATAAACATAAAGGAGGACTGGAAATCACTGGTTCTTTTGTAGTCCAAATGATGTGGTATTTGATTGCTGTTGTCAGAAACATCTCTACTACCATTATGTTGAATTTCTCTTACTGTAAACATGATGGAAGAGGCACTCTGGTCTGATGATTCACTGTCTTTGTCAGTATTACTGTGATATTAATGAAACCTGCTTATGAACCTCTATCCTGCTAGATGCTGTGCAAAGGCAGAATAGGAAAAGATCCCAGGTAATTTATGTGTAAGACATGAAATAACAGAAACACAGGGAGATAAAAAGTTGGTAAGGGTGATGAACTCACATGTATATATCTTTTTCAGGGTGTGATTTTGATAGACATCAGAGAGAAGGCGTGTTCTAAGAAGGAATTTGAGGGAGGACAGTGCAGTAAATTTGTGGGTATCTTAATAGACTCCCCTCCAAATTATGAGAGGTAGTATGGAAAATAGATCAAAGCATTTTTGGTGGTTTTGTTGTTGTTGCTTGTTTGGACACCCTCCACCCTCCCCCCCTGCCCCATCTCTTCTCTCCATTTTAATGTAAATGAGTCAGTGATAGAGATGTTTTCTTGGCTTGATGGGTTAGTGCAGGTGCCTTCTTGATAGTAAATGAGGTCTGATAAATAAAGCAGGGATAAATCATAAATTACCTTCAAAAACAGAGGCTTGGAGCTAATTAACATTCTGCACATGCATCAACAATGCAAGACTGAATTAATCAAGGCAAGACCAAAGGATGTTGCAATTATCACAAACTGAGGTAATGAAACCCTGTGAAAAACACTTCAGATACACCATGTAAACAGAACTTGAATATTTTAGCCACGCTGTCGCCAGTGTGTCTAAGTCCTACTGTAGGACTGTTCAGAGTCTTGCAGGGTTCTTTGGCAACTGTTTAGGGTAAGGGACAGGCAGAGTAGTGATGTCATCTGCAAGGATACTCTAAGTTGAAAATGGAGGAAGGTTGCCTGGAAAATACTGTCTGCCATTTAGGTTAGGTTGAACTGACACTAATGGACAAAACCAGAAAAGAGGGAGCACAGAACCAGAAACAGTCCTAGATATTGCTGCAGGAAAGAGTAGGGGCTGGCAAGGAAGGGTGAAAACATCTCTTTGTCCTTCTCTAATTTGCAACATTGCTGTTTCTGGTCTACTGCCTTTAGAGTGTGAGGAAAATGAGTCTATAGGAGAGGAGAAACATGTTCATATCTGTGTAATAAACAGAGAATAAGAATAGCAATAATTAATGAATGAGGAATACCTGCTGAGCTGAGGGAGGGGAAAAAAGGGTAACGATTGCTTGCAATTTTATCTCGAGCATGCCAAATAATTTCATTTTAATTATTTTTTACCTGGACAAACTTGCTCTCCAAGATGAGAGCAGAGGCAAAAGGAGCATATTCTCCTTGACTGAGAAGTCTCTGAAGGTCCCCCATAATGGACAGCTGCCTTGAACCGATACTCTCAAAATCATACTTGCTATTTCATTTTGCCTATCTGTAAAACAACACTTTACAAGTTAAAGAGAATAGAGATAAAAAAAGCTTACATATCAAAAGCCCCAAATGGTTATGAAAAGAAACAAACATAACCCTTCCTCATAGGCTTTATTGTACTACTAAAAAGCAGAATGTTTCCCCCTAAACCACTCATTTTTAAGAACATGCAATCTCAAGTACAAAGGGGAACAGCTCTTGACTGCTCCATTATTCTCTAAGGAAAAGGGCTTTGAATGTGCAAACACTATTTTGCATATCATATTCTGTACTTCAGTATGTTCTTGTTTATAAGCAATCTTGTATATTTTTTGCCACTGTCAATGTATTTTTTTCCCCCCACTGACATATTTTTATTCATTATAGTGACATAGTTTGCAAATAACAGTAGAAAACCTTGAGCTGTTCTCGGTGCTAGATGGTGACTTTGCACCTCTTGAATCACATTTTTGTTCTTATTTTTCCAGGAGTCAAGAAGAGGGTAGGACTTAGGAGATGCTCTGAATCAGAAAATCTCCAGCAGCTGACCAGGCTGGCTTTAACACAAAGCTGGAGAATAAGTAATGGAATATTGATTGAGTCATTGAGGGGAGGGAAAAAAAAAAGTTATTACACTTCATAAATCTTCATTAAACATCTAATTTCTATTAAGCTAAGTAGATACATGAGTCACATGATTTGTTCAGGACTGCTCAGTAAGTGGTAGAATGCCAAGAAGAACAGAAATATCCTGCCACTGGTGTTTTTAAACAATAGAGGTAGTAGAGTTTTACTTCCTAGTCATATCTTGTTTCACACAGGTCAGTCCATTTCTTAGACAGAGGAGTATGGCTAAGAAAAGAGAGGACACACTGTGCTAGTGTCTTCTGCAGAACCCACTGGAATTCTCCCAGAACTAGAAGCCTATGACTTGCAGCATCATCAGACCATGGGCCTCAAGGTATGGTTTCCCTGCTTAAGCTTCTTTAAGAAGTGATGATATGAAGTAGTGGTACATAAATGCATTCACAGGAGGCTGCAAGTTTTAACAGGCAGGCAGGCTGGTTTGCAAGTACTCAGCCCCATCACCGCTGGCATCACAATAAACACCTGGTTTGTGTTCTCACCAGTTTTGGCAGCAATTCCATTTCTTGGTTGTGTCAGGGCACAGGGGTCACAGCTAGCATGGATTCACTTGTAACACAAGCACATTAAGGGCATGATAACATCCAAGATTTTTGCATAGGTATTGTCCACACAGTGCAGGCTGCCAGAAGAATGATAACTGGGAGCCAAGGATAACCTCAGCAGAGGCTTATCTATAGTCTCTGGGCTACACAGAATAACTGCTTAGGCTTACTGTGTAACACACTAAGTGCAGATGGCTCTGTTCTGACTTTTTTTTTCCTCTTAAGAATAAAAGGAAACTTCAAAGAACTTCAAAGCCCATTATTTTTTAATGCAGCTCTCTAGATAGACTTTATTTTTATATTCTAAAAGACTTTATACAATATAGGAGATATTCTATTCTATCCTAAAAATCTTTTTTACATATAAATGAATGTGATTCATCAATCTCTAGATAAAAGAAAAAGGGAGATTTTTCTCTCAGTTTGAAAGCCTCATACTAATAGCTTACACTTTTAAATATTTTTAAATCCCCTCCAAGAATTTTCATGCATTTCAAGCACTCAGGGCTGCACAGACCCCTTGGGGTGCATGACTCCACTGCTCCTCTGCTGCATCATCACTCCCCGCATGTGACATCATGGAAGGAAAGAGAGAGTTGGTTGGCGGTGCTCCTTTTCCTCCACCTGAGCCAGGGACATCCTTCTTGGCAAGATTGGCACCTTCTATACATCACAGAATCACAGAATCACCAAGGTTGGAAAAGACCTCAAAGATCATCAAGTCCAACCTGTCACCACAGACCTCATGACTAAACCATGGCACCAAGTGCCACATCCAGTCCCCTCTTGAACACCTCCAGGGATGGTGACTCCACCACCTCCCTGGGCAGCCCATTGCAATGGCTAACAACTCTCTCAGTGAAGAACTTTCTCCTCACCTCGAGCCTAAACTTCCCCTGGCGCAGCTTGAGACTGCTTGAGACATGGCTGAGCTTTTGCTGCGTTCCTATTCTATGTTAGAGCTGTTGCAAGGATTTGTGTCTCTGACTGTCAGATGTTCTCCAAGATTTATTACCCTGAGATCACCTTGCAGTCAGCTCATTTATCACCAGCAATCAAGAATCTGTTGTATCTGTTGCTCTAATAAATTTAACTATTAGATTGTTTTATCTTTCTGAACCTGTGTCAGTACAAGCCCTTACTGGGGCACTGGAAAAAAGAGAGGCAAACATTAATTTTGTCAGCAAGATCCAGTAAGAGTCCTGGAATGTTTAGACAGACAGACATTGGGATCTTACCCATAAGGTGACATCACACAGCATTTTAGCAGGGTGTACCTGAGGAATGCTGTGTAACGTAGGTAAGGAAAAAAATGTTCATTTATCAATCAGGCAGTGTTGGTGTTAGAAACAAAGCATTGTCTTATCTTGGAATTAGCTGTTGCTATTGATATTATCAAACTACAGAGAAGTGGCCTTTAGCTTTGTCTTGCTAGAAATGGAGAGAGAATTGTGAGGAACATGTCCTCTGTGATCCAGTTGTGGCATTCTGTGTCCAGTTCTGGGCCCCGCAGTTTAGGAAAGATGTTGAGTTGCTGGAACATGTCCAGCAAAGGGCAACAAAGCTGGGGAGGGGTTTGGAGCATAAGCCCTATGAGGAGAGGCTGAGGATGCTGGGGTTGCTTAGCCTGGAGAAGAGGAGGCTCAGGGGAGACCTTATTGCTGTCTACAGCTACCTGAAGGGAGGTTGTAGCCAGGAGGGGGTTGGTCTCTTCTCCCAGGCAACCAGCACCAGAACAAGAGGACACAGTCTCAAGCTGCACCAGGGGAGGTTTAGGGTGGATGTTAGGAAGAAGTTCTTAACAGAAGGAGTAATTTGCCATTGGAATGGGCTGCCCAGGGAGGTGGTGGAGTCACCATCACTGGAGGTGTTTAGGAAGAGACTGGATGGGGTGCTTGGTGCCATGGTTTAGTTGATTAGATGGTGTTGGATGATGGGTTGGACTCGATGATCTCAAAGGTCTTTTCCAACCTATTCTGTTCTACTCTATTCTGAGGTGCTGAGCCCAACTTCTGAGGTGCTGAGCCCAACTTCATCATCCACCTGTGCAAAAGGAATACAGCATCTGTCAGAATTTTTCCAATGCCAGGAAACAAACAGAAGGCTCCCACAATGAAAATATGTGAAATATCTTTGCCATCTGTATTATTTTCATTAAAGGCTTTCTGCTTGTCTAACTGTTCTATTAGAGAGTCTAGATTTGACAGAAACTTCAGCAACTAGGTAAAATGTTTAACTGAACAATTTGCTTTTCATCCTTTTTCCTTCTGACAGATATAGGAAAAAAACCCCATACCTGATCCTGCGTAAGCCAAGTAGAAGGAGATCACCATGTGAGGCTGCACAATGAGGTTGCACCATAGCCAGATTCTACACTGACAGATTCCCCCCAACAGCTGTGGGCCCTTATGTTGCTGCTGCTGCTGCACATCATGCTTGCTGGGTCAACGAAGTGGAAATCTTTGAAGAGTAAAATGAAAAGCAAAGAACAATTCTCAATAACTCACAGTACAAAGATGTGTGTACATTTATATGCATCCAATAAAGATACTACAAAAGTGTTTCATTTTCCATTTGCATTAATTTAAGCATTCCAACCATCTACCTCCAACATACACAGTGAGCATCTGACTGTGGCGTGGTGGTGTGTGTAGGAGGGGCAGCTGGCCAGCAGGACTACCCAACAGAGATGCTTCTGGACTGCCAGGGAAATGCACCACTGAAAGCCAGACAGAAGCAAAGTACTTCAAAAGCACTAAGCCCTATGAGGAGAGGCTGAGGGAGCTGGGGTTGCTTAGCCCGGAGAGGAGGAGGCTCAGGGATGACCTTATTGTTCTCTACAACTACCTTAAGGGAGGTTGTAGACAGGTGGAGGTTGGTCTCTTCTCCCAGGCAGCCAGCAGCAGAACAAGAGGACACAGTCTCAGGCTGCGCCAGGGGAGGTTTAGGCTGGATGTTAGGAAGAAATTCTACACAGAGATAGTGATTGGCCATTGGAATGGGCTGCCCTGGGAGGTGGTGGAGTCACCATCACTGGAGGTGTTCAAGGGGAGACTTGATGGGGTGATTGGTATCACAGTATCACAGTATCACAGTAACTAAGGTTGGAAGAGACCCCAAGGATCATCAAGTCCAACCTGTTCCAACAGACCTCACAACTAGATCATGGCACCAAGTGCCACGTCCAATCTCCCCTTGAACACCTCCAGAGACGGCGACTCCACCACCTTCCTGGGCAGCCCATTCCAATGACGAATGACTCGCTCAGTGAAGAACTTTTTCCTCACCTCAAGTCTAAACCTCCCCTGGCACAGCTTGAGACTGTGTCCCCATGGTGCCATGGTTTAGTTGATTAGGTGGTGTTGGATTAGTTAATAGGTTGGACGTGATGATCTTGAAGGTCTCTTCCAACCTGGTCTTTCTGTTCTGTTCTATTCTATTCTATTCTATTCTATTCTATTCTATTCTATTCTATTCTATTCTATCAAAAGATGGGGAAAACAACCTGTAACATTTGAATGCCTTTCTAAACATTTGGAACAAGCTCAAACTGCTTCAACACACCTAACAAAACCTATTTGGCAGCTGCTGCTAAAACAATGCAAATCAGTCTGTAACTTGTTCAATTTTTTTTTTTTTGGGGGGGGGGGGAGGGCCGAAGCTTAATTTATGACAGAAAAAGGATCAGTGAGATCAGACATCTGACAGGTAGTTTTACATCTGGAAAAAAACTAAGAAAAAGCCATGCACACAAAATTCCTCAGTGCTGCAATCCAGAAAGCACTGGCAGATCTGAAACTTTTGGCCCTATTGAAGCATGCAGAGGAACATGTTTTTTATGATAGCTTGGCTGTTACAGCAATCCCAGCAACCTTTGGAAGATAGGCTGTGCTTGGCTCTTTGGAAGGAAAGTGGTCTTTTCTCTCCCCCAACCTCCTCCCCTTTCCCCCCAAGATAGCAAAAAGTCTCATTTCTGATGGCTTCTACTACCAAGTATATCATCTTTGCAGATCTGCTCCGATGGGAAGATGCCGTAATGCATGTACTGCTCTTAAGCTACTGCCTCTTAGTGGCAGGTTTTCAGACCTACTTAGGCGTGTGGGGAAGAGTGAGCTTTGTTTCAAGGCTGTTGCTTTTAATTTTCTAATCTCTCTCGGCGTGGTGCAGTTATTGTACTGGCAAGATAAGTTGCAGGATTGCTGACACACGTGTGAAGCAGACAGTGTAAGTCTCCATGCTGTTCTCTGTACCTCTGATGCGCACACCATTTTATTCTCCTGAGGTAAGTGTGGCATATGGTGTTGTTCCAGTGCTCTAGAATTTTACCCGAAAAACTACCTTGCAGATTTTTAAAGAACATAAAGACAGCTGTTTCCTGTGTCTAGTTAGCTGCCTAGAAGAGACTCCCAATTCCCTTAACATCTCCCACGGATGTTCTCTAGAAAGCCAACACATATTCTTAGAGAGATTTTAGAATATAGCTGGATGGAAGATGCAACGCCAACCATCAGGTGCTTCTTTCTCTATATGAACAAGCACTAGCTTTCCAAGAACACTCAAGATACTTACATGAGATGTTCTAAAATGTGTCTCAGACACCTCTCATCTGATCAACTGATCTGTTGATCCTTGTGTAAGCGCAAAGAAAACGAACCTTCCCAATGAACGTGTGAGCTCTTCCTTCCTCCACGAGCGGACGGCTGCTCGGAGGCACCCGGGGGCCTCACGGGGGAGCTCTGCCGCACCCCTCTGCTCCCCCAGCACAGTCATCCCGCCGGCCTCTGCAGCGTGTGCCGCCCCGCCGGGAGAACGGAGGCCTCTGCTGAGCGCGACAGCGGCGGGGCGCGGGGGCCCGGCTCAGCTCCGGCCGGCTCGCTCGGCTCGGCTCCATCAGGCTGCGTTTCTATAGGCGGCTCCGTAGCAACGCTCGGTTCCGTAGCGTATACTCCGAGCCCATAGCAACGCGTCTCCGCGCTGCCGCAGCAACGTGCATTCTCATAGCGCATGCACCGAGTCCGTAGCAACGCGCGGCTCTGCTGCCCGGGCAACGCGCCGCTCCCTACCCCATGCGCAGCCTCCAGAACAGCCCTGGTTTCTGTCTTCTAAAATTCTTTCCATAATATACTAGGCACAGGCTTTTTTTTTGTTTGTTTTAAGTATGAATGAATACAATATTTCAATATCTATACAAAAAAGAGAGACTTCTGATTATTTAACTCTTAACACTAATACATACGGGTTTAAATATTTTGTTTAATCTACCCGTCGTCCCCCCTCCCTCAAGAATTTTCAGGCATTTCAAGCATTCGGGGCATTTAGAAGCGAGGCGGCAGCACTGAGCACTGACGGGGCTGCGCACGCCGCTGCAGAACTGCAGTACCGACAATTAAACACCAGGTGGCAGAATCGAACACTGAAGGCGGCAGACACCGCTGCTGCAGAACTGCAGTGCCGAAGATTAAACACCGGGTGGCAGCATCGAGCACTGACGGGGCAGCTCCTGCCCATGTGAGGGACGAGGTGCTCAGCCCCTTTGGCTGCCTCCTTCGCCTTCTTCCGACAATCAGTGCAACACACTCCTGCAACACTCACCTGCAAACCATTTACAGAACACGGCGGAAACCGAGCTGTCGTCTGGCTCTGATCTCCAAAGGCTTTCTGGAGTCAGGCACTTAGGGGCATTTCTGTGCCACGCGGCTGGCTCTCCCAGACCTGTGCAGCCCTGCAGGGGAAAGTCCCCATTTGGGGCAATCGACCCCATACTGGAATGGGAAAAGGGGGAAAGGAGAACTGGGGTCTTTGGAAAGTATTTCTCTATTTAGAGAGGAGGGTCGCGATTTTAAATCCTTGCTATAAATAACATTTATAGGCATTTTAGAAGCCTGTAGTACCAACATATGCACTTACCTCTCTATTTAAACATGAAGTGGTTTAGTTAATGTACCTATAAATATTATATATACACTATTATATGTAATATCTGTTGAGAATATTACATGTTGGCATTTTAATACACAAATCTAAATAGAGAAGTCTAAAAAGATACCTACTTACAGTTAGATTTTAGGCTTTGTTCTCTGTTTACACTTATCTATGGTCTCTGGGCTATGTAGAATATCTGCTTAGACTTATTATGTAACACACTAAGTGCAGATGGCTCTGCTTTGACTTTTTTTTTCCTATTTAAAATAAAAGAGGGCTATATATGAAGCAACTTCAAAGTCCCATTAGTTTTTAAATTTACATATACATAAGTTATTTCTGTATTTTAAGCTCCTATATCTCTCTAGTTAGGATTTCTTTTTAATATTCAAAAAACCTTTATATAAATATAGTAGCTACAGGGAGTTTTATTTTTAAATCCTTCTTTATACATAAATGAATCATTTTTTTTTTCAGTATCTACATAAAAATGAGATGTTTTTGCCTGCTTCAACACCTCACACCTGTACTTAACAGTTTTAAATATTCTTTTAATCCTTTCCAAGAATTTTCATAGAATCATAGAATCAACAAGGTTGGAAAAGACCTCAAAGATCATCAAGTCCAACCTGTCACTGCAGACCTCATGACTAGAAAGTTCTTCACTGAGAGAGTCATTAGCCACTGGAATGTGCTGTCCAGGGAGGTGGTGGAGTATCCATCCCTGGAGGTGTTCAAGAAGGGATTGGACGTGGCACTTGGTGCCATGGTTTAGTCATGAGGTCTGTGGTGGAGGGTTGGACTTGATGATCTTAGAGGTCTCTTCCAACCTTGGTGATTCTGTGATTCTGTGTGATTCTGTGACTACTAACCCATGGCACCAACTGCCACATCCAATCCCCTCTTGAACACCTCCAGGGACAGTGACTCCATCACCTCCCTGGGCAGCCCATTCCAATGGCTAGCCCATTCCAATGGCTAGCAACTCTCTCTGTGAAGAACTTTCCCTGCATTTCAAGCATTCAGGGCTGCAAGCACCCTTTTTGGGGTGGAGGTCCCCACCCCTCACTCACCAGCTCCTTTGCTACATCATCACACCGCCCCCCAGGTGACATCATCACCCTTCCCAGAATGTCCCTTTCTTTTTTATTCACACCCCTCCCCGCCAAAAGCACAAAATGAGGGAAATTGCCCAGCCAGCAGCTTGTTACTTTAACTCTGATAGTTTTATATATATATATATATATATATACACACACATGCCCTTCCTCCCCCAATGTTATATTAATTTTAGCTTATAGAAATATGATTTGCAATTCATACATTCCCAATGTCAACAATTTATCAATTATCTCTCTGTACTTTGAGTGTTTAGTACATGACAATAAAAACCACTAGAAAGCTGGACCCTATAACAAAGATGACATTGTATAAATAAAAAGTTGTATTATTAGATTAAGCTCTAAGGATATCATGATGTTTCAAGGTTAACATTATGAAGGCCTTAGAAATTAAGAATTAAAGTCTATTGTTACCATTCAGAGTTTAATGTGCTCATTATTTGACATTATGTCTTAATGATACTGTATGAATATTCATAGACAAACACCACGGCTGATGTCAGTGACAGTCATAGGCAGCTCTGAATTATTCAAGTAGATATAGTGTCTATATTTATGACACTCTTTCAATTAACATTGACTGCAAGATTAATTACTTTTCATAACTCCCTTATTCATAAATATCATGAAGTTTATCTGCATCTTTAACCTCTGTATAAAACAGAGAGGCAGCATCCATTAACAGGAAAGAAATAAATAACCTGGAACGGTTCACCAAAACAAAAAATAGCCCTCCAGACATCTCAGGAAAAAGAGAGACAGAATCCATTAACAGGAAGAAAAGTAAAAATAACCTGGAACAGTTCACCAAAACACCAGACATCTCAACGCCTTTACTCCAACTCGGAATCAAGAACAGATATTGTGAGCGTCAGGTTTCTCTCTGTGGCTTGTGCGCATTGGGTGACCTCACTGTCACTGCTGCAAGCTCCACCGCACAGGGCATGCAGGGGGCATGCACAGGGCGGCTGCAGGGAGCCTGCTGGGGGCAGGAGGAGGTTGAGCTGTGGTTCCAGCTGGAACCTGCCGCTTCGGTCACTGGGTGCTGCTCAGCACTCAGCTGGTGAGTAAAACAATGGAGGAAGCAGGGTGTGAGTTTGCAGCTGCAGGGCTGATGGTAACAAAAAGGATAGTCAGTCTGGAGAAAACCTGACACTTCTCCCATGTGGCTTCATTAGGACCCAGGGAATACATTGGGGTGTGGAGTGAGACTTCAGTGTGTGGTGTTTCCTGAATTTAAACTGCTGTGCAAGAAAAAGACAGTGTAACATCTGTGGCACCACACAGCTGTGTGGTGAGGCATCCCTGGGAGCAGGGGTGTGCCTACCAACTGCATGACGCATCATGGTATGTATCATGGTTTTAACCTGGCATTTCTCGAAGGCTGGGTGGAAAAACATGCACAATAACATCAAAATGATGGGTTGCCCAACAACTCAATGGTGCTAGAATAAGTGCAGACAAAATACTGTCAGGTCCAGGTGTAAAATGAGGTATTGCTGTATTGTGACAATACAGTTAAGCCAAACACAACTGGAATTATACTTTCCTGGGCTTGACTCAGGGCTCGCAACTGCCTCGCCACACCTGCCCCAGTTGCCAGTAGGCAGCACTATTGTAATCAAAAGACAATTGTTCTCTGGTTCATGCACTGCACATTTGCTTTAGATGCACATTGATAGTCATAAAGGTTTATAAGATAAATTACTTATTATCATGTGATCTCCCAGGTTTTCAAGTTTTCATCTTACTTGTGAAAACACTGAAATATTATTAAGACTTCATAAATCTAGCTATTTTAGTTGAATGTGGCAATGTAAAAGAGTAGCAGAGAGAGATGAAAAAACAGGGCTTTTTCTCTGGAGTTGTAATAATGGCTCTAATCCACAAAAGTGGGTGAAAAACATGAACTTGACACAGCGCTTTAGAGAGAGATGCTGTGACTCAGTATCAGCTTTAAGTCAGGAGAATGCATTTAGGAAGTTTTCTATCACTTGCAACTTTTGATAATAAGTAATTTATCTTATCATAGAATCATAGGCTCACTCAGGGTTGGAAGGGACCACAGGGATCATCTAGTTCCAACCCCGCTGCTATGGGCAGGGACACCTCACACTAGATCAGGCTGGCCAGAGCCTCATCCAGCCTGGTCTTAAACACCTCCAGGGATGGGGCCTTATCCTCCTCCCTGGACAACCCATTCCAGGGCTTCACCACTCTCATGGGGAAGAACTTCTTCCTCACATCCTGTCTGAATCTCCCCACCTCCAGCTTCATTCCATTCCCCCTAGTCCTATCACTACCTGAGATCCTGACAAGTCCCTCCCCAGCCTTCTTGTAGGCCCCCTTCAGATACTGGAAGGCCACAATAAGGTCACCTCAGAGCCTTATTTTCTATCAATGTGTATCAAAAGCAGATGTGCAGTGCATGAACCAGAGAACAATTATCTTTTAATTACAATAGTGCTGCCTACTGGCAACTGGGGCAGGTGTGGTGAGGCAGTTGTGAGCCCTGAGTCAAGCCCAGGAAAGTATAATTCCAGTTGTGTTTGGCTTAACTGTATTGTCACAATACAGCAATACCTCATTTTACACCTGGACCTGAAAATACTTTGTCTGCACGTATTCTAGCACCATTGAGTTGTTGGGCAACCCATCATTTTGATATTATTGTGCACGTTTTTCCACCCAGCCTTCAAGTTCATTGAGGTTTTGCATATGGTTTAGTATTTTGCAGAGTACTGTCTTGTGCTCTTGAAATGCTGATTCTGCTTTGACTCTTTCCTTGAGTTTTTTTTCACTCAGTTTCCATCAAGTACACTAGGCCATTTTGTTGCCTGTTAAGAATGAGCAGGGGTTTGGGTGCAAACCTGACCAGAGAGCTTACCTCCTGCCAACTGCAGCCATTAAACCATTTGCTTCACTGGAGAACTGTCAGGATCTTGAGCATCCAAGGTGTGGCTGCCCATGCTGGAGGCCAGCCCTAATGGTGTGGCTGCAACCTGAGAGAAAGAGTTGGTGAGAGATGATGGATGAGGCTCCTCTTCATGCAGTATGATCCTCCAACTTTCATGCTTGCTCCTGGCCTGTGCTGTGTTGCAGCCTTGATCCTGCCTACCTGTGCCCCTTGCTGACCATGGCCTCAATTTGTTTGGCCTTGGACTGCCTTGTCCCTGTGGACCTGTCTGGCAACTGGGGCTGGCCCCAGCCTGCTCTGCTGGGATCTTGCATGTTCCTGGGGCTGCCAGGTACTGCCCTGATGCTGATTTCCATCTTTTGTTTACCAGCCTCCTCTTGCAGTTCCCTGACAAAAACAGTCAGGAAAAATAGGTAATTTAAGTCTAATGCTAATCAAATCAGTTCCTGCTATTTACGTTCTTTGCACAAAGCACTACTAGCCACATCCTCTCTAATGTATCTTGAATACATTTCCAGGGTGCTTTGCAAGGCATATCAGTGTTTTACTTGTAAATGTTTAATTTGTTGGGTGCAGGAATGCTCAGCATCAGGTGCCCACTCAGGCCTGAACACAGGCAGATTCCTCTTCCCTTGCATGCAAACTTAACTTGGCATCCATCTGCATTTTCATGGGAGTTCTGTGGGTGCAGGATGATGCATATGCCAGTATTTGCTTTGCAGTGAGGTAGGTTATCTTATAAATATTTCCAGTTCTCTATGATTTATGAGGTTGTACATCTCTGAGACACAAAACATGGAGAAAATAGTGCAAGGTTCTGACATGACATAACCTGGTGCCACTTGTAATGTCTTCAGCATGGCCCAGCTTCCCCAGTAAGCAGAGGACTGGCAAGATTTTGCTGAGACAGGTACATCAGACATGCAGCATGTCTGTGTGCTCCAAGTTTAAACAGGCTCAGGCTATGCAGATGTGATGCTCAGCTATTCTAAAAAATAGGCTCTGAAGAAAGAAGAGAAGCATTTTCATAGCTGTCAGGGGGAGTTTGCCTTTGCTCTGACACGATCTGACAGAAAATGAATGAGTTTAGCAATTCACTGTAGTACAATGCTTTGGGCTTTCCAGTTTATGGCACTCTGCCTGTCCAATTTGCCTCATCTTTGGTGTGATTAATAACTATCTTGAAGAACTGTGCTCAGCTTCCTTGTTCTGCTTTTAGCCTGCTTCAGTCACCTCTTTTGAGGAATGTTTCCTGTTTCATAGCATGCCCTAGGTGCTCCGCAGATGAATGACACAGCCAAGTGCTGCTGCTTGCCCATGCTGGCAGTTCCTGCTGTCCCTCTCTGCAGGCTCCTCAGACATCATCTTTCCAGCTCTGACTGTAATCACACTTGGGGCTGCTACAGGGCACCTCTCACAACTGGCTTTTCACATGGAAAAACATGCAGGGGCAACACTGGGGAAAAAATTATATGGCTGAAGCACAGGACACCTGGGAAGGGAGTAATTTATCTATCATGGCAAAAATGAGCAGCCTGTGGGACAGAGTTGAGATGCTTGACAGCTATGGTGTCTTCTCACCGTAACACTGTGTAAAGCAGGGCTTTCTACATGTACTTGACCTGTGTGTGATATACATCAGTCACATGCCCAGCACATTGGTATTGCCCAGTCTAGAATAAATCTAGGAAATTCATGTGTTGAGAGGGCAAAATAAAATCACCGCCAGTCCTTGCTACATGTTCTCCCAGATTTTAATGGATATGCTTTTCCTTAGGGATATATAATATCCTCCTGACTAATATGTTGCTGAATTTGGTATAGTCATTGCTGTGTTGGTTTGTCTTTCCTTTTGTGGAACACTGACTTACGTGTGAAGACAGCGCACTATATTCGTGTTCATTTTCTACCACTCCTCAAGGGTAGCTACTGCTCCTTTCAATTTTGTCCTCAGTTCCAGCACTTCCTCTTCTCTTGCTTTCTAGAGTGATTTTTGCTGTCCATCTTCTCTTCACACCATTCAAAAAATTATTTTCCCTCACCTCTTCACATTGTAGGTGTCAGTAAAAGGTAAATGTAAAAGAAACTTAGAAGCCCACTGATGTCATGTTCTTTTTCTTGTCAACTTCATCAGAGAGGCTCTGGAACATTACTGTGAAGTTTCCTGTTGCGTAGCAACAGGTTTCGCACCAGCGTGGGCCTGTGATGCTGGGCTTACTAATGCAAGAGCGTTTAATGGAAAGGACCCAGTAGGGAAAATGGGCCAGCCAGCCTTCCCCTAGCAGCATCCTGCAAGGGTGGGGAGGGCGTCAGACAGCAAGGAGCTTACATCAGTTCTGCTGCAAGTCTCCACCCAGAGAGTGAGGCTGCAGCACCCATTGGGGTGCTGGGAGGTATAATGGGAAGCGTGCTGCCAAAATGCTCACTGTCTAAGGCTCCAAATTCATATGTGGAACTTGGGGAGAGTAAGCACAATGCCTGAAGGTGGAGTAAGAGCAGTTTACACACAGTGTGAGAGAGTGGACTTTGAATGAAGAGTTTTTGAGGAGACTGCAGAGACAGATGCGTCACCACTCAGCTGGTGTTGAGAAAGTCATGGCATCAAAAGATGATTCAGGTGCAACTTCCAAGATGAACTTGTCTCAGACCATATTTTGGCACCTTCACAAAGACTTTGAATGCAAGAGTATTGTGGAAGATGTTGTTGAAAGTCTTGTTAAGTGAGTGGAAATCATGTCCACACCTCTCCTCTTGTTCACAAAGGCAGTCAAGTGTAATTTACCCTTGGTAAATCCATGCTGACTGTTCCCAGTTACCTTCTTCTTCATGTGCACAGAAATGTTCTCTAGGAGGACTTCTTTCATGATTTAACAGGCACCAAAGAGAGAGCTGACCTACTTGTAGCTTCCCAGATCATCCTTTTTGGCCTTTTTTGTAGATGGATGATATTTTCTTCTCCGTAATCACAGAAGACTTCCCTGCTCTCCCCAAATATTGAAAGAGAACAGCATCGTGCAAAGATGCCAGCAGCCCCCTCAAACCCCCAGATGCAGCCCATTCAAACTGCTGCTGAGCACTGAGCAGCACTTGTGTCCTCCTCCTCATCTGTCATGCTGTCAGTGGAATCACAGCAGATGTGCTTCCCTAAGGACTACCACTTATGCTGGCATTCTCCAGGCTCCTTGCAGGGAAAAAACAAAGTGTGTGGACTGGAGATGGCAGGAAGTGGTCTTTTGCAGTGGCAAATGTCAAACATCCTTAAGCTTTTGAACACTCATACTGCTGCACTTTCTTTTCTTGTTCCCTGTTCCTCTTAGTGCAACAGACCTTCCTGTAGGATGTATCTTCCTTCTTTACAAACCTTCACAATGATTCATAACATTATAAGCACCTCAAAAAGCATCTTCCCTTGGTGATCATAGATGGAAAAAGCTTCTCAAAAGTATCAGCTCATTAAAACTTTACCTCAGCTATAAATTAGAAGCAGTCACTGTCCCTCAGCATGTGACTATTTGGAAAACATTAAGATGCTCTGATGAAACAGAGCACAGCCATTTGTTTCTTGTCTTTCAAGCAATTACCAGCACATTGCACTTTCTCCCTTCACAAAAGCTTTTTGGTATCTAGGAAAGTATTTTACATACATCTTCTGACTAGAAACTTCTTTACATCTTGAGGAGACAGTTTCAAAAGCCTTGCTGACATCAAGGTGGATGATAGCCACTGCTCTCCCTTTACCTATCCATTTGGTCTTGCTTTTGTAGAAGGCTATCAGATTAGTCAAGCATGCTTTCCCCTTAGTAAATCCATGCAGACTACTGCTAATAGCCTTCTTTTCTTTCATTGGTTAGAGATGGCCTCCAGAATGAGCTGCTCCATCACCTTTCCAGGAATGGAGGTGGGGCTAACTGATCTGTAGTTGCCTGGTTCTTCCTTCCTTCTTGACCCTTTTGCAGACTGCAGTGATATTGGCCCTCTTCAGGCACCTCCCCTGTTCTCCATGATCTTTCAAAAACGATGGAGAGTGGTAGAGCAAAGACATCAGGCAGCTTCCTCAGCACTTGTGGATGTACCCCATCAGGGCCCATGGATTTGTGTGGGTTTAGTTCAGATAAGCTATGTCTAAACCAGTGGGAAGTCTTCCTCCCTCCCACATCCCAAGAGAAAAACAAAAATAGGGCTGGATGCTTGGAGACATGAGCGGTACAAGTGATGCACAAGACTCCTTTGCTGCCTGGAATCGCAGCCTCTAAAATGTGGGTTTCTTGAAGCGAAAATTATGCCTGGATCACTACTCACAGCCCTGGGGGTTTATCCTCTGTAATTTGTATTAAATACATTTTAACTTTTGGCTTCTATCTTTCCCTCTGGAAAAATTTTTCACCATTTAATTATATCTATATGAAAATGTATATGATTCTGCATGCTTTGAGGCTGCTTCCTGCTTATCTCAATCTTATATTTTTTTTAACAAGAACCCCAGATCTTCAGGTCATTCATGATTTTACAGATTCCTCTCTATTAACCATGTCTTTTCCTGATGGATCTCCAGGGTTGGGGTTTTTTTTGCCTACTTAGATCCATTTGCAGTTGGAACAAGGCTGTGTGCTCAAGCAGCAGTCACTGAAGCCTTAACAAAAGAAAAGCCTGTTTTAAATGTTAGATTGAATAGAATAGAGTAGAGGAGTAGAGTAGAGTAGAGTAGAGTAGAGTAGAGTAGAGTAGAGTAGAGTAGAGTAGAATAGAGTAGAGTAGAGTAGAGTAGAATAGAATAGAATAGAATAGAATAGAATAGAACAGAACAGACCAGGTTGGAAGAGACCTTTGAGATCATCACGTCCAACCCATCATCCTAAGCTAACAGTGTCCTGTAGATCTATGGCTATAAGGTATGTGTGGCCCAAAAGGAACCTGGTCAGTTTTGCAGATGAAGAGAAGCTGCTGTTGCCCACAGATATTTGTGTGCGCAGTGTGGGGTGATGCATAGGTGTGAAATGGCATGCTGTCCTGTACCTGCTGCTTTAACACCAAGTCCTCTCATCTGTTGTCCAGAATATCTGTCACTGGAAGTGTAAACTGAACTTTTAAATCTTTTGTGTGCTTATAAATTCTGCTCTAAATGGGGATGTGACTCTACTCACTCTAAGGAGCATTTATGACAATTTTGGTGGCAAAACACACAGAAATACGTAGTTCCTCTATGCTGGCAGCTGTGACAGAGCTATAGAAGCATAGGAAGACCTGTACCAGAAACTCTAGGAAAACAAGCAGCACAACTGCAACTCAGGTATGGCTAATGTGATGACACAGTCATCTGAACAACTTCCTGCACGTAACCCATTTCTCTCTGCCAGAAGCAGGCTGTGAGGAAAAGGCACTACTCAGTGTCTGCCAATGCACTGGTGTGTGTCAGGTTTCATTACAGCAGGGTCACAGTGCCATGCTGCTAGGCGCAGGAGAGATCTGTGATGATGTACTGCTCACAGCATTGGGCCTCGTTTCCCACAGACGAGGTTGCAAGTGGTCTTGCTCATTTCCTCAGAAGTTCTTATGTACTGACAGCTTCAGGATGGCTGAGATTATTTCACGTCATGTTATCACAAATATCAGTGAGAAAGAGCTGGGCAGAATGAGAACAGCAAAAGACTGTAATCTTCCTATCAAGGGGTAGCGAGCCATTAACCCTTCCGCTATTGTATGGCCACTGATCTCAGCTGGGGTTATTCTGGTAGTGTGCAAACTGCTATAAGTTAAGGGGAATGTCTTTCCTTCCACCCCCCTTCCTTACTTTTTAATTTTTTTTCCATTCCCCCCCCATCATGCTAGGATGTTGTCTCAGTCCAGCGAGGGAAAGTGACTCAGTTCTTTTGCATATTCCCATGTTATGAAATTAGAGGCACAAACGAGGCCAAAATATCAACGGCGAGACTATTTATTACACAAATAAAGTGGATGGATCAGAAGGAGAGAGAGAGAGAAAATAGAGAGAGAGAAGAGGGAGAGAGAAGAGGAAAGGAATTATATTACCACACCCCTCACCCCCCAAGTAGTTTGGGTCTGTGGAGCAAGGGTGCTGCAGCTTTGGTGTGGAGGATATGTTGGGTCTGTGGAGGAAAGGTCGTGCAGTTTTGGCGTGGAAGAGATGTTGGGTCTGTGGAGGAAAGGTGCTGCAGCTTTGGTGTGGAGGAGATGTCCTTGTTGGCTGTGCTGTCCTCTGAACAGCCTCTTCAGCTCCATGAGTTGTGGCAGGCAGAACTTAGGACACAGAGAGAGAGACCCTCTTGGTCTGCTTCTTCCAGGCTACATGTTGATGTCTCTGTCTCTCCTGGTATTCTCTCCGTTTTTCTTCAGAGCAGCGTTGCCACAGTCTTTTCCTTCTCTCGTGTTTTCCTTCTCCTGAGCCAGTAGTTGCTCAGATCTTTTATAGAGTTTTTTATGTATGTATATTCCAGAGAGTATCAATAGCAGTGGCCTCTGCTCATTATTTCCAGGGCAGCTGCAGCCTGGTGAGCAATCTTAATCTATCCACCATCCAGAGAGTCATTATCCAATGGCGTCTGCCTAATACACATCAGCTATCGTCTGGGCAAGCAGCAAAGGTGATTTTCGCTTTGTTGAGTCACATCAAGAGAGACAAGATTTAGTCTCTCACAGATGTCTTCTCTTGTATAGTTGCTTGTGGTTGGTCCTGGCTACCTAGTGAAATATTTGTAGCTGCAAGGTTAGGGTCAGCTGACGAGGTGAGGCTAGTTATGACAGTAAATCAGGGCGATTGTTTTAGCAATGTTAGGAGAAGGAACACTGCACCAAATACATCATTTGAGTTGTATGGGTGATATTAGCACATGGAATTTTCATACTGAAATTGAAAATGAGTTGACCAGCTTGTTAACAGAATGGAAAATTCGAGTATGTAACAAGCAGTATCAACACTCTTTTAGTTAGGTGGTTTGAAGGCTGAATCCTCAAACTCTTCCGCTCCAGGTGAGACCCATGTCTGTGTGTGTGAGCTTTGGCAGTGCAGCATGATGTGACAAGTGAGGGTCCCGAGGCAGGGTCATTGTGCTTGTATTGCAAAGCTGCCCCAAAGCTGCCATGAAGACCTGTGCTATTTTGGGAGGGGCTGTGGTTGATATGGCCAGCTCTGGACTGCACAGGTGCCCTTCTGCCTGAACTAGACACAAAACACAGCTCTCTTGCTGTGTCATCCAGCCAGTAAAACTGTTCTGCCACAGGAAGATGCAAACCCTGACCTTGAGAAGAGACTCTGTCATCTCAGTCCACCTCTGCCAGTCTCTGCTGACCAGTGCAACAAGACAAGTGCCCTGTGGAGGTCTCAGATCACTGCAGGCTGTGCACTCTGGCAGCAGACAGGTGCCTCACAGCTACTCTGCCTGCTCTGTGCAGGCTACTGCAGCTCTTTCCTAACCTGTTCTCTCCTTGAAGGTGCTGGAGGAACTGCCATGCTGTGTAACAGCCATGTGTGACTTTGCTGCTGCTGTAGATAATTGCTCAGACACACATTAATGTGTGGAAGATTAACACAAAGTGCTGTGGAGCAGTGGCCATTGGTGTGTGATCAGGGACAAGTTGTGAAGATAGCTATGCATTTCTAACTGTATTTAATAAGATGTATTTCTGGTAACTATTGTTACCATGTCTTGATGACACCAAGATGAGTGGTGTGGTTGATAGTCTAGAGAGGAGGGATGCCATCCAGAGGGACTTTGACAGGCTGGAGGGCCTCTGTGAAAGTCACGAAGTTCAAGAAAGCCATGTGCAGGGTCCTGCACCTGGGCTGGGTGATGAGTGGATTGAGAGTAGCCCTGCAGAGAAGGACTTGGGTGCTGGTCACCTCCCAGGCTTTTTCATGTTCCTCCTGCACATCCAGCAACATGTGGATAAACTATGCAAAGTTCTGGAAGAGATAGGACCATGTTTATGAAACAAGACCAGGCTGGATGAGGCTCTGGCCAGCCTGATCTAGTGTGAGGTGTCCCTGCCCATGGCAGTGGGGTTGGAACTAGATGATCCTTGTGGTCCCTTCCAACTCTGACTGATAGTATGATACTATGAATTCCTGTGTCAAGCTGCCTGTATTTTCTTAATGAAGGTGAAATTTAGACACATGCATTTTTTCAGAGCAGCACCTCTCTTTGCAGCGGCAGTGCTCTTATTTCCAGCATTTCTGATGCATATACTTGGGGATCAGGAGCCTGCCAGCCTCCTGGGATCAAGACGGCAGCCTCCCCTGCAGATGGCAATCCTGCACCGTGGCAGCCTGGCAGAGCAGTGCTCCAGAGCTCTGGCTTTATGGCACAGGGGATATTTGGCTTTTACCTTAGGTTTGCTGTGAAGCAGACTGTGTCGCAGCATTTTATGGCTTCAGTAAAACATGCTCCAGAGAAGGAGATTCATAGCTGTTATTTACTTTTGTAAAACAAATGCACAGATTTACTGTGCTGCAGGGTCATTCGTTTCAAAGGTGTCTTGACTACATCACAAAGTATGCATTACTGCAGTGGCCCAGGTCACATTTCAGCCCTTGCTGATTAAAAGCTTCGGTGGCCATTACACCCATGCTCGCACTTTGGTCCAGGTAGTGAAGAGCAAGCAAATCAGTGTTATAAAAAAATACATGCAGCTTTCCATTCAAAATATCTATCAAAACATTTCATGAGAACTTTCCCTTGAAGAATATCCTATCAAGGGAGTGTGGCTGCAGTGAGAAGGTTGGAGATGGGTGGGAAAGAAGAAAGGAAACCTTTCCAGTCTGTCTGTCATACTGTAGCTCTGTCACACGGCATTGCCATTACTAGCAACAGGCCATGAGCTCTGTCCTGAGTTAGCCAGGCCTCATCACTAAGACTTGTCACACCTGCTCTGTCTAAACTTGGTGCGCCCTGCCTGCAGTTTCCGCTTACTTGGCTGAGCTGTGACAGTGATTGTTCTAATTCAGCAGGTGTCTTTACCTGATCTGCTTTGCTTTTGGTAACCTATGTGTGGTGCAACCATAGTTCTACACAGACCCAGAACCCTTGGAAAACAGCAAATTGAGAAACAACCACATCCCAGGCAGATCTAGCAGCAAGTCCAGGGCAGTAAGCACTCCCTACTGTTCAGTACTGCAGCTGGCATGCTCTCTGCAGTTTCCTGGCCCTCAGTATAAGGAGGCTATCAAGAAATTGGTGGGAATGTAATGAAGGCGTTCTGACATGAGCATATGACATATGAAAGGAGGTGGAGGGAGTTGGATTTGATTAGTTTGGTGACAAGACTTCTAATGGACAACCTAATAGATGCCTATGGATACTTGCAAGGGAGTTAAGAGTCTGTGCTCTAGATGGCCTGTCAGCATGCTATGGAAGAGATATAAACTCCCCCTTTTCTTGCACCATCCTTTCCTTGTTTCCCCCTGTCCGCATGTTTGTCTTCATTTGTCTTCTTCTCATATTCAATGTCTATGCTGATGTTTTTGAGCAGAGTCCCTTCTGCAGCAAATCACTTCTGTGCAGCAAGTAGCAGAACAGGGCTGCAGTTCATCCCTAAATTTCCTGGATATCAGACTAGCAGAGCCAGCAGTGGTAACAACAGACTGCTCTGCACACTATAGGTAACGGCGCATAAATAACCACAAAGATGGGAAAAGAATGGGGATTTTCACGTTACCTAGAGACAAGACATAAGTCGCTGTCTCGTGTGTTCAGCTCATTAGCTGCAGCTGTCTGAGAGGGAAAAATGTGCATAAATGAGATGTGATGCGTAAGCCACGTCCTGGCCGATGCTGGGCCTAGAAACTTCTGCAGTGATTTGTTCCTCCATGCCAATCAATAGGACAATTTCTTTCACACAAATTTACAGAGGCAGCAAATGATCTTCTGGAGCTGATGTGCACAAGCACTCTATTCAGCCTAGAAAAGAAGTTTTCAGATTAAGGACACAAAAATGAAGGAATCCTAGCTGAGTCTTTCATTCAGCCCCTTAACACACCCGGTCCTTGCAACATGGACATTGCCCAGCCCATAAAGGCCATTGGCCTGGAAACAGGATTCTTATGTTTTGGAGGATCAAGTCACAAGCAGGTTAGGGGAGGAGGAGAAAGTTCTTCACAGAAAGAGTTGTTGGCCATTGGAATGGGCTGCCCAGGGAGGTGGTGGAGTCGCCATCCCTGGATATGTTCAAAAAGGGATTGGCCATGGCACTTGAAGCCATGGTTTAGTAGTCATGAGGTGTTGGGTGACAGGTTGGAATTGATCTTTGAGGTCTTTTCCAACCTTATTGATTCTATGATTCTGTGATTTGCTATTAGGGTGTCAGGATGGGGCTAAGCCCTGTAATGGGTCTCTCTGATAAAAGAACGTAAGCAATTTATAAAATGGACCCTTTGCTTGCACTCATTACACAAAGAAAATGGTGAAGTATTGTGTGTTTCTCTGCCACAGAACAGGCAGCCATGGAAAGCTTTGCCCCTGACTCCAAACACTGGTAAATACATAAGTTTGCTGCTAGAATTTCACAGAATCAGAGAATGGTTTGGTTTGGACAGGACCTTAAAGATCATCTAGTTCCAAACCCCTGCCATGGGCAAGGACACCTCTTACTAGACCAGGCTGCTCAAGGCCCCATCCAGCTTAGCTTTGAACACTTCCAGAGTTACAGCCTGCACAACTTGATACAGTAAAAGGAAGGAAAGTGTTATTTCCCCCCCCCCCCCCCCTTCAAATTAATTAGATAAAAGATCACCATTTCCTGATCACTATCTTATTCTATTTACCAGAAAGACTCTTCAGATATGGTCTTAACATCTTTAACATGACTCAATGCAAAACAGTATTTCCAAAACCAAACATAAGGCTATCATGAATACAGAAGAATTCTGAAATAAATCACAGTGGAAAGAAATAAATTCCTTTAAAAAAATCTCATGGATTTAGACAGATATTTTCTGGATAATAACATACCAAACTGCAAGGGTCAGAATGGCTGGAGAGCTGCCAAACAGAAAGGGACCTGGGGGTGCTGATTGACAGCTGCCTGAACATGAGCCAGGAGTGTGCCCAGGTGGCCAAGAAGGCCAATGGCATCCTGGCCTGAATCAGAAATAGTGTGGCCAGCAGGAGCAGGGAAGTCATTGTGCCCCTGTACTCTGCATTGGTTAGGCCACACCTTGAGTACTGTGTCCAGCTCTGGGCCCCTCAATTCAAGAAGGACATTGAGACACTTGAACAGGTCCAGAGAAGGGCAACAAGGCTGGTGGGAGGCCTTGAGCACAAGCCCTATGAGGAGAGGCTGAGGGAGCTGGCATTGTTTAGCCTGGAGAAGAGGAGGCTGAGGGGATACCTTATTGCTCTCTACAACTACCTGAAGGGAGGTTGTAGCCAGGAGGGGGTTGGTCTCTTCTCCCAGGTGGTCAGCACCAGAACAAGAAGACACAGTCTCAAGCTGTGCCAGGGGAAGTTTAGGCTCGAAGTGAGGAGAAAGTTCTTCACAGAGAGAATCGTTCACCATTGGAATGGGCTGCCCAGGGAGGTGATGGAGTCACCATCCCTGGAGGTGTTCAAGAGGGGATTGGACCTGGCACTTGGTGCCATGGTTTAGTCATGAGGTCTGTGGAGACAGGTTGGACTTGATGATCTTTGAGGTCTCTTCCAACCTTGGTGATTCGGTGATTCTGTGATTTTATCTGTGAGACAGTAGAGCTGGTATGTCAGGAAGCTGGAGTTTCCTATTTCTGAGTTTTAGGTTAAATGCTTCAGTAATACTGGTGTAAATGAACAGCAAAAATTCAAAGCCATAGTCGAAAAACATTTGCTTATGAACATTAGCGAGAAAATAAGAAAGTGACTTTGCTTGGCTAAGGTGGTTTAGAAATACTCTTGTAGTCTACACTGAACCCATATTAATGAATGTTAAAAGACAAGGCAAAGCATGGGGAAAATGTCACACAATTGTGCAGCAAAGTTCAGAAAAGAATGTCCCCATTAAATCTTTATTTATCTCAAGGCAACATCACATTCAATAACCAGTTTTGCTTTAAAAGCCACTGTGAAAATGAAAACATTTTTCTTGCTTTTGTACTGAGAAAAGCTATAACTAAAGAAAGGAAAATAACCATATCTATGAGTTTTCTACTAGCATAAAGTTCACTTTGTCTTTTTGTTCGCTACAGCTACAAATCTCCTGTGCCTGGACAAAAAAACATGGTCCCTGCCTAAAAGGGAAAGTCTCCATTGTTCTCCCAATATTAGTGCAAGTAACCACTGCAGTTACCCACTGTGCTCTCAGTTATCCCTAGAAACCCATCCCAAAGCAGAGTGCATGTGCTGAGGAAGAGATTTAGACCGAGATGATGGAGACTGTTTAATAGTTACAAAATGTACCAGCCCAAACCCCAAGACCTCATATTGAACTTTGACATTTTGCTCAGGAGCAGCACGGTACTGTGCCATTCCAGCTCCCACAGGTCACTCCTGATGTCCAGCTGAGTACCTCTGCATCAGCCAAAGCCACAAGGAACTTCATCTGACTATGCAGGGCTAAATTAAACACGACTGGCACTATCCTCAGGTACTGAGGGTCAGAACAACCTCTTTTGTAACACTAACTTCACCTGAATCCAGGATGGCTGCTGCAGGGGACGTCCCTTGGTCCATCCTAACTGCTGAACCATCCCCGGTACTAAATCTCACAGATGACAGCATGTAGAAGAATTGTGGTGTTACAACAAGCATGGATGGGAATGTTCCCTGGCATTCTTTAACTGACTTTCATAGACCAGCCTCTGTGGTTTCAGTGGATGCATAAGAACATAGTGGTGTGGTTAGTGAAGAGTAATAAGAGCAGGAAACTGCACCTGTGCGTGAACAATCCAGATTGCTAGCACCACAACAAGCAGAAACGTTAGAATTTCAGTTTATTGCTGCTTTATCCCTTGCTTGTTCTAAAACTGTATTTCTTAAGCACATCTACAAACAACAGTTGAAGATTTTGTAAGCCCTTGTCCCCAACACTTTTTTTTCCTTCCCCCCTCCCCGAGAAGTACTTTACAGAGATGCATGAAAACCTATTTCTACAGTCTGAGCCACAGAAACAGCAGTCCATTGATCATTCATACCAATGAATTACAGAATCACTGTCATTAATGTTTTATACTTTCTGTTTTAGTTGAAAGGGTTCCCTAATAGAATAACCAGCTTCTTATGAAGAAATAAAATTCACAGTATAGCTCTCTGCATGGGCACTTCAACTTTCCCTGAGTATAGTCTATGGCTTTACAGACACAGGGTAATTGCTTTCAAGATGATTAATATAGTTTGGAACATAATCATTCTCAGACCTTCACAAAGCCTGATCTTGTTAGCTCAGTTTCAGGTAATGAATTTTTAGAATAGCTTAAAAAAAAAAAAAAAAAAAAAAAAGGAGTAAAGGGTTGAGTTTCCTTTAAAAAAAGTTAAATGAATTCCACTACTATTGTTGTCAAAATTTACTGCTCATTTTGTGGGAATCAAAATCTTTCTCATTATCAGACTTGTAGCTTCATTAGAGAAACTCCAAATGCGTAAAGCAGGGATATTAAAAGTTCTCAGTGACAGCTATTTAGTCATAAAACTATTCTGAATTTATTTTAAAATTAATTAGAAAATGCAAGTTACGAGCTGGAACAACAAGGAGTTACAAAACAAAACCTAGAGCATGTGCAGCCAGAAAGATGAGCTTGGACATTTCGTTTTATCGTTGCATTATAGGATGTCTTGTAATTACACCCACACCAAATTTATGGGCTCAGTTTTTAAAACTCCGTGTCATTAAGCAGATTATTCAGTTTATGGTGTGTTTTTCTTGGTGATTATTCATTGCATCCCTGCCAGTGCTGAAAACACTGTCGTCGGGCTGATAAACTGCGAGGAAGTCAAACTAAAGCCTGCTCTAGCAGCCCTATTTCTTTCACTGAAAATTACCCCTCACTGAAATTTCTGCAGCTACACTATATAATTTTCTAGAGCAGTAATTTTGACATGGTGCTTCATGGGCTACTTCAACACGCTCTTTGGAAGGTAGCCGTGACAAGCGAGTCTTTTGTCCTCAGGTTAAATAGGCAGAAGTTTCCCCTTTCGCTGTTAAATGCATTGTGTTGGTCCATAAATCTAAAATGATTACAAAGAACCCAAGTGAAGCTCTTGCCTTCCCTTTTCCTCAGTCCTCTATCTGACAGCCATGCTTGCTTTTTTTCAGAGTCTGCCCAAAGCAACTACAAATTGTACTCTCTGCTCCACTGATGCTTCTACTGCAGGTAGAATAGAAAGGGGTGTTTCTGCCACAGCTTTGTGACAGGATGCCCACCTAGCAGCTCATCATAGGCCATTCTAAACTAGCCCTAAAGGAAGACTAATAACTTATGATTAAGCATGTCAGTTTAGGATTCAAATGGCTTGCTGCAGCTGTGTGGAAAGGCTGAAGTTCAAAGCATGCAAAACTTTCAGTTTGCCCATCAATGCAATAACTGTAAAACTGATTCAAGTAACAGCAAAGAATACAGTTTTCTCTCAGTAGCAAAAATCCTCCTTCCAAATAGGTGGTCAGCACACCCATCCAATATGTTCAAGCTTTTCTTCACAAATGTATAAAATAAATGTCTGAGGCCATTAAAAATATACATTTTAGGAAGTTCTCTACTGACTGAACAGCAGAATAAGAGAGGTGAGACTGTCTCTTTTGAATTAAAATGATTTAAAGATCTTAAACAAAGGTAATTGAGAAAGTCTGTAGGGGCCTGGGAACTATGGTAGCAATGCATTAAAACTAATAGGGTCTAAAGGTTAATATAGTCTACCCCTCCAACACTTGTGAATTAAAGACATGGAACTATTAGAGAGGATGGAGGGGAGGACCACAAAGATGATCAGAAGGCTGGAGCACCTTTCCTATGAGGAGAGGCTGAAAGAGTTGAGGTTGTTCAGCTTGGAGAAAAGAAGGCTCTAAGCAGACCTTATTGTGGCTTTTCAGTACTTCAGGGGGGCTACAGAACAGCTGAAGTATGTAGTGACAGAACAAGGGCTAAAGGCTTCAAACTATCAGAAGGTCGATTTAGAGTACACGTTAGGAAGAAAGTCTTCACCATGAAGAAGGTGAAGGCACTGGAACAAGCTGCCCAGAGATGTTGTGGAGGCTCCAGCCTTGGAAGTGTTCAAAGCTGGGTTGGGGCCTTGAGCAACACGGTTTAGTAGGAAGTGTCCCTGCCCATGGCAGGGGTTTGGAACTAGATGATCTTAAAGTCCCTTCCAATCCAAACCTACTGTGGTTCTACGATTAGTAGCATTAATCTTTTACATGTGTTCATCATCTCTTCTGCTAGCCTCAAGAAGCAGGAAAGTGGATAAACTTTCTCACATGAATGCAGCTTCCTGCCAGTGCCAGGCAATAATTGCAGTGCTTGGAATATGATGGCAATTAAAGCAGATTCTGCAGTACCATTTTGTTCCGTGCTAAGTGAAACAACCTGACCAACAGCAGCAGAACCACAGCATCTGAAACACAACATTTTGCTGTTTGTATTTCATGCATCTTTATTTCCATTAATTTTTCTGTGAAGCATTGTTGAAAGTATATATTAAAATATTGAAGTCTAAATATGTTCTGGCATATTAAATACAAAAACAATGCTCTAGGAAGAGGATTTTCTTGGATTACCATAAAGACACTTCATTTTTTCAAAGAAAGGGAAAAGCTGGGAAAAAATTAATTGGAATTCCACTTATAATAGGGGCAGAAAAAGATGAAGAAATGTATTTTAAACCTCAGATGAAGTCATATTCCTACTGGACAAGGGATGAACTTTCATCAGAATTTGGAACTGGTGACTTTCTGACCTCCATTTTTGATAGAATTGCCTTTCTTAAGGGAAGCAAGGCATTTCCCTTGTTAATTTATTTGTTTTTCCACCTGGAAAAAAAACCCAGCTTCTTTCTTTACTCTGATAATTGCATTTTCCTTAATATAGGCTTTAAAATTTAGGGAATTCTTCTTGTCATTTATTTTAAAGCTTCATTATCACTATCATTATTAGGAGACTGCAAGTAACCTTGCTATTTTTACTTCTTTTTATTTTTCCCTCAGACAAATCAGTCTGGACCTCATTAAGAGATTAATGCACTTCTCAAGTGACAGCCCAGTTGGGCAGACTGAAGGGTGTGATGGATATTCACCAAACAACGCATGTGAAACAAAGTAATACATATGAAAGCGATTCCTTGAATGGTTTTTTAATTACCCTTAAGGTATCAGTAGTAAAGAGGGTGGGGAATGCTTAGGTGTGATGGACTGCTACCACTTACCCATAATGTAACTTGCTCAGCAGGCTAAAGGAAAACACCAGGGTTAGAGCACTGTGAGGCACAAGAAACTTTGTGTATCCTGAAAGGAGTTATAATATCCAAGACAGATCCTTATCTTCTTGTTAATTTAAAGTGTCAACATTTGCAAACAATGATTAAACACCTTGAAAAAAATCCCAAGCAACTATTTATTTAAGCATAGGAAAATGTCTGCTTTATGCAAGAAAAGACTTGTCTTGCCTTGCATTTATTTGCAGCTTTTATCACTAGTGGAAGAGTGTGCTAATTCATGCGAAGCTTTAAGATGAATACTCCCCTGATTCATTCTCATTACCCAGACAGACTTTTTTTGCCTACCTCAGAAGATAGCCCTTGTGTGTGACATCACTGTGGTGAAGCAATGTTTTAATCTTTCTTTGATGTGCAGTTTGCAGGCAAGTGCTCATAGATGCATTTCTTTACTCAGAAGTAATATTCAGAAGAAATACCTCATGCTCGTATTGTCCTTCTTGTAAAACCAGGAAGCACATTTTCTGCGTCTTTGTGAGGGCATTTGCTCTCAGCTAGTGCATATGCACAGTCTGAAATATAAAGCTTCATTGTGGGACAGGCCCAGGTCAGCTTTACATTCTGAAGGACAGTTTCTTCAGAGGAAAGTGACCTTAAAGTCTGTGGAGAGCAGAGAGCAAGAGACGTGTGACAAAGTCCACCCCTAGGGCGCTGCATGACACTTCAGCGTAGTCCACACAAATATTGCTCTCCTGTCCACATTTTGGCAGTAAATAGACCGCAAATCATCGCAAGGTCTGTAGACTCACGGTCATCATTACTGCTGAAAGTAATTTCCTTCCTCCACGCTTCACTCTTCACTGCTCCTCACCCTGCTGCTGTGCAGAGCCCTGTGTATGTCTGCCACAAGGCCCTGCCACCCGAAGTAAATGCAAGCCATATTTTTGCAGGGTGTCAGATTAAGTATCTGCTAACCCTGTTCATATTGAGATACTTTTATGGTACATTAAATGTTAGAAAATAAACTGCTACCTTGTTTCTGTGTTTAAACTGGGGGGAAAAAAAGGAAATCTATGAAAGGGCAGATATTTCCTCCTGAAGGTGACTAACCTCACTTAGAATTTTATTTGTACTGAATAAAACCTGGTAATTCCATTTAGCCACACCGTACAGGGAAACTAAAAACACATTATAAAACACATTCCCCAAAGGTTAAAAGTTTCAGGAGGTAAAATTAACTTTGAAACTGTGAGTGAGACAGTGGAACAGGATCCAGAGTCGACAGAAACCAGAAAGTTAAAACAGATAACTCCAGATATTTAATCTACTGTGTGATATAACCCACCACAGTGAAGAAGTAAAAAGTCACTGATGCTACTTTTCAATATACTTCCTGGTATGAAGCCAGATGATGGAAATGAAGTGATACAATACTGATAAAAGCAGAAATAAAATCTGATACTTGCACAGTTTGTAGCACAGAGCTGTGACAAATCATCTCATGGAAAATCCAGCTGCTGATAAGTTATGTGCAGTCCTTACTTTTCCTTCCCAGTGTAGGAAGGTAGCACTGACTAATCAGCTGTTAATTTAGTTTATTCCCTCCAGCAACCCTCCTGAATTGTAGCCTCCATTACAGAGGTCTTGTTAGTGGTCAAGCCTCCATAGCCCTTCCTGCAGAAAAAATAGATCAAGATTTGTCTTAATGTGCTCAGGCAGCAGCTTCATTTCTGAAACCAGTTAATACCATCGCTCCCCAGAATCTGGTCAAGCATTCAGGACTGTCTGTCCATCTCCTTAAGTACAACTCTAGCCCTGTCTTCTCTGAGACTATTTTTCCTTTTTCAGAATTTGAACCTGTTCCCTCCTAAGCTCTTCTCATTTTTATTTTTTTTTTAAGATGCCAGTTTTATGGACGAAATTTTCATCTGCTTTGCAAGAAATGTTCAAGTTACCTCTCTGCTCCTTCAAAGAGTGACAGAGACATAAAAGATAATGCAGCTATAAAGAGAGGTGATTTGTAAGGATGAAAATTGCTAAGAATTACAGAAATCAGGCATGACTTGGGAAGAATAAAAGAACAGGAGTAATATGCCATTGCTATGCTATGTCCAGGACTCAGTGGTTCCTCCAGGCCTTGCAATTTTAGAAGAGTTTGGGATATCTCTTCTGAAAGTCACACTTCATTTTTGCTCAAAGGTATGGTTTTGTGTAGGAATCAAAAACCTTTAGCCTGGGTTAACTTGCTTAAAGGCTTTCTCAGGTTATAAAAATCTAGAGGTGAACAGCTCCTGTGGAGAAGGTTATTTACTAGTGCTGTATGAATAAAAACATTTTAATTTACTGACCTATAGGTAATACATGATTTCTTAATTTCTCATATGCCAGAATGCATGTTGTGTCAAAACACCTCAGCTGATACAGAAAAATCCACCCTTGTTTCCTTGGAAGTCAGTGAGCCACTTTCTGTTTCACCAACTTTGGCTTTAAGTGTTCTGAAAGATAAAACTATGACAGAGCCCTGCTCACTGTCTCAGAGAATCATAGAATGATGTAGTTTGGAGACAATCCTTAAGATTAAAACCGTCTGTAAACCTTACGCTGTCAACTACTAAACCATGGCAATGAGTAAGCGCCATGTCTACTCATCTTTTGGAGTCACCATCACTGGAGGTGTTTAGGAGGAGACTTGCTAGGGTGCTTGGTTGCATGGTTTAGTTGGTTAGGTGGTGTTGGATGATGGGTTGGATGCAATAATCTTGAAGGTCTCTTCCAACCTGATTTATGCTATTCTATTCTATTCTATTCTATTCTATTCTATTCTATTCTATTCTATTCTATTCTATTCTATTCTATTCTATTCTATTCTAAATACCACCATGGATGGGGACTCAACCACTTCCCTAAATAGCCTGTTACAGGGCTTAAGAGTCTGTTAAAGAATTTTTCCCTAATGTCCAATCTAAACTTCCTTTGTGCAACTTTTTTTGTCCTGTCACTTGTTACTAGAGAGAAAGCCCCAAAGCCCACCTCGTTCCAACCTTCTTCCACAGAGTTGTAGAGAGACAGGTCTCCCCTCAGCCTCTTTTTCTCCGGGTTGAACAACTCCAGTTGCCGCAGATGCTCCTTACAAAACCTGTGCTCTGGATTCCTCACCAGCTTCATTGCTTTGTTTCAAACATGCTCCAGCACCTCAACGACCTTATTGTTGTGAGGGGCTTTAAACTGCACCCAAGATTTGAGGTACAGCCTCACCATGGATGAGTACAGGGGTGCTGTCCTAGTCGCTGTCCTAGTCCTGCTGGCCACACAGTTGCTGATCTATGTCAGGATGCTGTTGGCCTTCTTGACCACCTGGGCACACACTGGCTCATTTTTACCACCATGTCCTTTCCTACAGGGCTGCTTTCCAGCCACTATACCCTAAGCCTCTGGCATTTTATGGGGTTGTTATGGCACAGGTACAGGACCTGGCGCTTCACCTTGCTCTTCTGCATGGTGTACCAGACCATAAATGTCCAAGATGATAAGCTGACAAATGTTAGGTTTCAAATTTAATAAACTCTAAATTACTCCTTTTGACAAGTGAATAATTTCCCACTCATGTCTGTGATGTGCAGGATGTAGGCATTGTGAAAACTCTGGCAAATGGAGAATGAGGATCTCATATCCATATTTTAGTTCACTTCAGCCTCCAAAGCATGTTGCTTGAACATTGTCTCAAAACCTGTCTGGAACTCAATAGCCTTGTGGTGATGTGAAACAGAGCTGTCCCTGGCTTGGCAAATGGTGGGTGACAGCCCACCTGCTTCTGGGGCAGGCTTGGGAGGCTTCTTCTGTGGAAGAGCACCCTTCACTGCCTGGTGTGAAGTGTGACCCTGAGGGGATGAGGCTGGACTCCTGCTCCCACAGCTCCTGGCAGTGGTAGGAGATACCAAGGCTGGAGCAGCAGCAAGGCTGCCTGGGACATACTGAAGGCCCTGTGGGACTGTGGATGCAGATGGCCATGAACTGCTTGCCCTGTGCCCTTCACATCCTGCAGCCCAGGTGAATTTGTCTCACATCTGTGTATCAAGAAGCTATCCCTGGAGAGTGTGGGCAATGAACAACACTGTACTGTGGGCTCAGGTCTGCCCATGACTGGCTGAGTCAGCTCTGGGCAAGGCAGGCCAGTGTCATGACTGGGAAATGTGGAGGGGAAAGTTGCCAACAGCTCCAAACACTCTGCAGTAGATGAAACATTAGGTGCAAATACGGAAGGCTTCAGTGCTGTGATGTGTTACTGGGGAAAGCGGGAAGGGAAAGGAGCACCATAGACACACCAGGGCCTGGGGCAGCAGGTGAGGGAGCAGTGGGCTGCAGCAGCTCCTGGAAGCTACTGACATGAAGCTCACAGAACTGCTTTTGTTGGAAATGGCCCTGTAGCCCTTACCTTTGTGGCCTGCACAAGGCAGCTGTCCTGTCACCTCTTGCCTGATGTGCCATGAGCTCAGGTCATGCAGTGATGAGGTGAATGAAAGCTCAGGCAGCATTCAAAACATAGGGTATGCAGAGGCCAGTTCTCTTGGATACAGATTTTTTCCTCCAGTCTATACCAAAATGTAGCTGCTCACATCCCACAGTGCTCACTTTGAATTTCAGAATCCATGTTTGAATATTTCTCTAGCTAGGGAAATAATTCAGGCTCTCAGATAAATGCATTCCCTCATGGTTTTTTATCTGTGCTTCTGCCTAGCATCAGATTCTGTATTTACTTATCTTAGAATCATAGAATCATAATTTATTTTGAAGTCTGTGACCAAGAGTCCTATGATTTTCATCCAGTTGCTGCTGTTTCTCATCTATATAATTTCCTTCCACTAAACTTCCTGAATTTTCTCTGTGTCTGTGAGATACGGCAGGATTTAGCAGAGGTTTTTATATGCAGCGCTGAGGGAAGGCTCTTGCACTTCAGAAGGCCACTCAGGTTTTGCCCCTGAGCAGTAATACTGTTGGATCATTGTGTTGGCAGGTTTGTAGACTTACTTATCTGTCACCACTCTGTTGTCGAGTCTTCTTTAAGGTTGCACTTTATTTTCCAGCAAAAGGTCAGTGGTTACTTTAATAATGAATACAATAATGTGCTTTGTCTTGCAGAATCCTTTTATTTCAGGAAATACAGTGGGGATGTCCTTGATGAATATGAACATTTACACTTCTCATCTAAACTTCAGTTTTTACTGAAACCATCGCTGTTTTCTGTCCCAATGGTTTGTTCACATTTTCAATTTTCATCTTTTGAGAGATGAAGGAAGTAGGTACCACATACACTTTACACCAAATGAAAAAGAATCATTCTGGACTTATTTTAAGAAACAGAATAGGGAAGACAGAACTAAGCAGGTTGGAAAGGACCTCAGAGATCATCGAGTCCAACCTATCACCCAACACCATCTAATCAACTAAACCATGGCACCAAGTGCCTCATCCAGGCTCTTTTTAAACACTTCCAGCAATGGTGACTCCATCACCTCCCTGGGCAGCACATTCCATTAGTCAGAATTGCTCCTGTGCCATCTCCTATGATATTTCAGTGCATACACGAAGCACACTGCTGCTTCCTCTTCCTGGGATGCCTCTATCTCAGCTCTGCAGTGCAGTACCCTTGCAGCAGACTGAGTGGTTGTTAAAGGTGGAAACTATTATGACTTGAAAGAAGGACCTGGGAGTGCTGGCGGACAACAAACTCTGCATGGGACAGCAATGTGCCCCGGTGGCCAAGAAGGCCAATGGGACCCTGGGGTGCATCCAGAGGAGTGTATCCAGCAGGTCCAGGGAGGCTCTCCCCCATCTCCACTCCACCCTGCTGAGGCCCCACCTGGAACACTGCATCCAGCCCTGGGCTCCCCAGCTCAAGAGGGACAGGGATCTGCTGGAGACAGTCCAAGGAAGGGCCACAAGGATGCCGAAAGGGGCTGCAGCACTGCCTGGTGAGGAGAGGCTGAGAGCCCTGGAGCTGTCCAGTCCGCAGAGGATCAGACCGAGAGGAGACCCAATAAAAGTCAATAAATATCTGAATAAATAAACCTTCTATTGTCTGGAAAATTTTATATGCATCCATCCTCCAGCATGTCTCAGTCCCCATGTCTCAGCTTTCTTGGGAGATGATTTCTGTTTTACTGAGCCAGAGGTCCTTTACTGCATAAATCATCTTCCGTTCTCACAAGAATGGCATTCTGATAAGGAAGCATCTTATCTTTGTTTACATAGCTACTGCTAAGGAGTAGTAGCAAAAATCTGGCATTGGGGTTTCAAAAGACCCAGTCCATCTGATAATTTCAACAAAGGCTTTGCTATCATGTTTTTCTTGGCAGAGTGTTCGCAAGGAACAGTCTTGTCTTCCATTATAGAAATACGGTCCTGCATTTGAGCTAAGATTACCTATAAACTTTCTTGCATCTAAACTGGTGGTGCTCTGACTCATGTCCACATTAGTACAGAGAAAAATATTCTACGACAAAAATTCATTATTAATCAGACTAGAAAGGAGATCATACACCTTGGTTCATGAGTGGAGTCCCAGCGAGTTCAGTTAGAAAAACCATGTTGAGGGTTTTGAGGGTGGGGTTTTGAATGACTGATTACACAAGTAAGACAAGATTACAGTCATGACTGCTTGATATGGAGAGCAAATATGGCGAGCAACACTTGGACTACTGCATTTCAAAACATGCTCTAACTCAGACTGCTTTCCAACCTCTTTGTACATTTAAAGCGTTTTAATTTTAGAATCATCTGTCCAGTTCCTCAAGTGAGAGAAAAAATAAATAAACCTGTGTTAAAAGCAGATTCCCACCTCAGCTTTATTAATTAGGAAAATTATAATCCATGATAGAAGTTTTGAGTAATTTCTTCTTACATTGAGAACAATGCAATGAAACTAGAGGAAAGTCACATTCGGGCCCTAGGGCTCTTTGGGGTTTTTGCTTTGTTTTGCTTTTACTGTAGCCTTCAAGGCTTCACTTTGTCTATGTCATGAGAGTCACTTGGGTGCAAACTACAGTAAAGGAATCTAAGCAACCAATTATATCAGGAACAATTTACAAAATTACATCCATTGAAAGACTTGCCTGGCTCAAACCCCTTTAACAGCCCTATTGACTGTGTGCAAGTACACTCTAGCTGATCTCTTAAGGTCTTGGTGAAAGAATCGTTCAACAGTTATTGAAAACCAGAAAAAGCACAGGTAAATAAACTTGAAGTGCCAAATAGATACAAAAGGGCTCTTTCTTGCCTTGTTGCTCCTGACTAAAATGCACAGAAACCTTGCCATGCAACTCAGAAGCCTCATAAAGAAGCTGCTTCTTGGAGCACAAAGACAGTTGAAGCCTTCAGCAAGCAGGAAACCTATACTCAATAAGGGCACACCCTGAAACTTTCAGTCTAAACTATTTACAACCCATCTTGGTGGTCTGATTTTATTTTTACTGTCAGTTTGATTTCATTTTTACTGATTGTCATCTCCTTCATCCCAAAGTAGATGACAGCTGCACTTTGCCACTTGGATCACCCATCCTGACAGGGAAGGCTGAGCAGTGTTTGTTCCTGCATGGTTGCCCAAGGAACGTGGCTGTGTGACACTGTGAGACACCCATCCTGCACAAGCATCCCCCTGGCACGACCCCTTGCTGCAAGAAATCCTTCTCACCTGGCTAAGGGCTGCAGCCCAGTAAAGAGTAGTCACTCCAGGAGTAGTTGTGGTATATCACTGGTTTGCAGAGGAGTTTCACCTCAGGTTTTGGACACAAGGCTTCAGAGCTTGCATCATGTTACACAGAGGATTAGTTGTGTTGTCCAGTGAAACTGCATATTTTCACCAAAACCAGAGAATGTGTGAGTTCATCAAACTGATGTATTTTGTCAAAATTATTTTAGAAACAAATAATCATAGAGTCACAGAATGGTCTGGGTTGGAAAGGACCTCCAAAGGTCATCTAGTCCAACCCTTCTGCAGTAAGCAGGGGCATTCTTAACTAGATCAGGTTACCCAGAGCCCTGTTGAACCTCATCTTGAATATCTCCAGCAATGGGGCCCAAACCACCTCCCTGGGCAACCTGTTTGAGTGTTCCACTACCCTTATGGTAAAGAACTTGATCCTAACATATACAATCTAAATCAAATCACTACAGGCCTTTCTGTAAACAGTCTATCTCTATCCTTTTTGTAGGCCTCCTTCAGATAATACTGGAAGGTCATTATTAGGTCTCTCCAGAGCCTTCTCTTCTGCAGACTGAACAACCCCAGCTCCCTCAGTCTGCCTTCATAGCAGAGGTGTTCCAACCCCCTGATCATTTTTGTGGCCCTCCTCTGGACCTGCTCCATTAGGTCCCTGTCCTTTCTGTATGGAGGGCTCCAGACCTGGATGCAGTACTCCAGGTGAGGTCTCACCAGACCAGAGTAAATATAATAGACAGGGCAGGCAATTTGGATTCTATTCTTTCCATATCTCTTTATCCAGCATCTTTCCACTGAACAAAATTGCTTATGTGTTTAATAAGTTCCCTGGTAACTCTGGGGAATAAAATTCATAGTTTTACTAAACAACTTCATCAAAACAAATGTGGAGAATGATAAAACCCAAATTTTACCTCCCTGCTGTCAAACAATGATCCCCTCCAAACACATTTGTGAGAGCATTGTGTGTTAGAGAGCATCTGTTAGAGTGCGCTGTAGCCATTGAACCTGTGGCCTGGGGTGACAGGTCCCAAAGCAGTACCTCAAAACACCAAGAGCTCCTCTGCGTGCTGGTGATGCCAGCCCAAACACCTCCCAGCAGGCACATGAAGAGGAGCAGCCCATGGGCATACCAGGAGGCAGAAGGAAGCCTGCTCAATTGCTGTCTCAGCAGAACCAGGTTCAGATAGGAACTGTCATTGGAGACACTGCATATATAAATCCCCCTCCATTTGTGCCACTATGATGCCAACCAGATCTTTCCTTTGGAAGCGGCAGGCGGTGCCTTCCTGCTTATTCCTTTTGGGCTCTGGAAGTCTGATTGAATAAACCTTGACAATTCTCCTAATTAGGGCATTTATTTTTCACTTTCTCTTGGTCCACTTTCTGGGTACTACTTTATCACACAGCCTGGAAGGGGCAGGAATGGGAGCTGAATGACTCAAGGGGCTTCATGTTCCCAGTGCTGTTGACATCTTCAGGGACAACCCTTCAAACACTGCAGTCATATTTTGCTGCCTGTTTGACAGGGATGGACATTCACATTCCTTGGAAATAACTAGGATTGGAAGCAATTGCTAAAAAGGATTGTTCTTCTGACAGAGGTGCCTTTTCATTGCCAGGTTGTTGATACTGCAGAGTTCTTAAGAGCACACATTCATTTTTCACATGAGTGTTTCAAAGGGTTAGATATGTGATCCTCCAGACAAAGGTAGCTTTCTGCAGCTGGGAAGTATATACTTTACTATAGGCTGAAAAAGTGAATAATGTCTAAAGAAACTTGGGCTGCCAAAATAAAATCACACAAAATGTAAAGGCAGGCTGCTTGGAGCCTGTCAAACCCCATTTGCTGTTTTGGGTGGCACTCAGCTGCCAGCAGTAAGAATTTGATGGGCCTTTATTTCACACCTTCAAAGAGCTTTAAACAGTTCAAAAGCCTAACTGAAGAGAACACTGGGGAGGAAAATCTAAACAAGTGTGAGTGCAAGTAAGAAGGGAACAAACTCCCAGAGGACAGACTTTTCTGAAGTTCTATGATGGCCAGAGAGTAACAGTGGAAGTGCTTTGAACATGTATTTTTTTCCAGTCCCCAGTACATACAGTGGTACTTACCTCATAAATTTGTCATAAGACAAAATAATTGCTGCAGCTGAGCAACTGCATGTGGATTCTACTACTGATGTGACAGAAACTAAAATGACTGTATGAATTTAGCAGTGATCATCAGTGTCATCCAGGTATGCCTTTCACTGAAACACTGTGAGTCTTTAATTGTCCTGTGTAATTTTCCAACCACAAGTGACAAGAAGGGAAAACATATATTCCTTTATTACAACATTTTTCCCCCTAATGGGGTTAATTTAGTTTGCAGTTTCACCTTTTATAGTAGGAACACCTTTTATACGAAGGATTTCTCAAGCACTTTCCATGTGTCAGCACAAAGAAGTAGCTCTGCACAGCTAGAGCTACTCACCTTTACACATCCCCACCGCTATTTTGTGGTGGGGTCAAGGCTGGCTTTTTGTTTTGTTTCATTTATGCAACTTTTCATTTGGCCCTTGCTTTAAATCTCTAATTTTTCATATTCTTTCTATAGTTTAAAATGAAAACATTAAAGGTGAAGAGATGGATATTGAGATTGATGTTCAGATAGAAAGAGAGAGAAAGAGAAGGGACTGTGATGAGGTTTCCTGACTTTCTCTAAGTGATAAACAACAAGCAAAATATGAATTGCTTATATTGTCATGCATATGTAATGAACATTACATGTGTCTGTTACATACTTAGGTCATATTCTGTTACATGTTTTCATTACATGTAGATAAAATGTACAATACATGTGTGTGTGTTTTTGGATTAAGAACCATCTATAGAAATCCTGTATGGTCAGAGGTATTTTAACTGTAAAGGAAAGTAAAAGGCAATCCCGCTGCATGATCTAGTTAGCAATAGGCTGGTAAAACAGTATCTGGTCTCAGCCTTCTTTCTTTGCATGCCTGGAAAACACATTGTGCTTAACATTTAAAAAGCAGGGCATTTACAGCAAGTGGCATAAATCTCAGATTGCTTAAAATGCAGCCTCAGTGGTGTAGCTTAACATTTCCAGCATCACAAGCGATAAACTTCCCTGTACTATTAATTCCTTAACATTCTCTAACCCACAGATGTTGGAAATATTGATATGTGGAAACCATTCAGAAGACTGTTTAATTTAACGGTGGAAAGTGAATTCCTTGGTTCTTGCAAACAACTTTAAAGATTCCAAACTCTGCAATAGATTAGGAAAATACGCACTGCTGAAAATGGTATAACCCTTTCCTTCTTTATTTACTCTGAAGCTTTGAAACATTTTGGATGAAAATAATTTAAAATGTGCTGTTCTTTACAATGTGACATAATACTAACAGGCTTCTACCTCTCTGGAGACAGGGCACGTGGAGAGACAAAGCTCTACAAGCACAGTCTGAGAACCTCCACAGGATGCACTTTTAAGTAATGCTTTCCCACACCCAACCCTGGTATTCAGGATGGCTGACACGTAGTCAGAATCAAAAGAACTGCAGATGAGAAATTAAAAGTGCGATGCAATTCTAATAGCAAAAATTCTGGCTGTCCTCAACTGCGCAGAATAAAACCAGTGCTACTAGTGAGAAAGTGCAACAACAACTGCCAGTACTACTCAGCCCTGCAGGACGTGGGCTTGCAGCTGTAAAATGGCATATCTAAGAGTGAAATCACAGAATCATTTATGTTTCAAGAGACCTTTAAGATTCTGAAGTCCAACCATTAGCCTAATATAGCCAAGTCCACCATTAAACCATGTTCCTCAGTAACACAGCTACACAGCTTTTAAACACCTTCAGGGATGATGACTCCACCACTTCCCTGGCTAGCCTGTTCCAGGGCTTGACAGCCCTTTCTGTAAAGAAAATGTTCCTAAAATCCAGTCTAGATTTCCCCTGGCGCAACTTGAGGCTCTTTTCTCTCATCCTACGACTTATTACTTGAGAAAAGTAGCTGTGTTACTAGAATCATTAAGAGCTATGTTGACTCCTTCATGCAAAAATGGCAGTATGTGTGCATCTGTCACTTCCAGCCAATCAGAAGCACTCGCAGAAGGTGTGTGGAATCCGCAAAGCACCCAAACGGTCAAATATGTTATTCCTCAGAGGTGTTTGAAACAGAACAATACATTTTGCCTCCACTAATTTGACTTGGTGCCTATGGTTTTTTTTACTGAAACGACTGCAGAATGTCTGTGACAGTTACAGATCGCACCTCAGACGGCAGCCAGTGCCTTCTCTGCTGCTCTGCCCAGACAATTCCTGAGCTGCAGCACCTTCCTGAGGACACTGCGGGTGCAGCACCCTCAATACAAATGCTTTGGGCGACCAGCTCTCCCCAGCAACTCTTGCCCTGCCCCGGCACTCTTGTGTCCTCAACCTTGTGGGGTCTGCAGTACGGGCAAACTTCATCCTCTGCTCTCCTTCTCCTAGGTACTTTGGATCTCTTCTTGGTAATTTCCTCCAGAGGACTTACACAGAGTTTAAGTGCCTGCAGAGCTGGCACAGTGCCTTCCTGTTTCAATAAAATATGGGCAAAGTTGAGCATTTTTTTTTTTAAAGCTACATATATTTTTTGACTCATTGGGACAGTTATATTGGTGCTCCTACATGACAGCTTTACTGCCATCGCCGTCAGTCTCATTCGAACATAGTATAATTGCTGCTCGAGTAATAGAGGGTGGTTGGAGATATATACTATGTAATCACAGAAAAGGATTAATAAAGAGGCTTTATCCAGCCTTTTGAGGGATTTCTTTTTCAGGCAGTGCAGGCTCACCAGAGCTAAGCTAATTAAATGTCAACTTTAATAGTGAAAATATTTTTTAATCAGTTGCTTTGATACCAGTAAATGCTATGATGACTTTTCTTTTTCACCCTGAAGAAAAAATTAGTTAGCAAACCAATTAGCTAGTCTGAGGCATGAAGTCCTTATAGCAGTACTGGTGTCCTGGGTAGCATTTTATGACCCTGAATGTGTATAGATAGCTTCTAGTGCCTTTACTTGAAATACTTGTCATCATTCTCTTCACCTTCACCAAGGAATTTAATTGGAAATGCAGGATGGGACTGGAATAAGGAAACCAGTGGAGTTAAGTAACATCGAGGTGGATGCTTTTAACACATAAATGATAACACCCATTTCACAGAGGACAGAAACAGCAAAACACACATAATGAGAATGATTGCTCATAGTTAAGACTTGGAAGTTACTGATCAGTTGGAACATTTCACATTCACCACCTACCTGTTCATGTTTTCCTGGTTTGCTTCAAATATCCCACCACACTTTGTACCCCAAAGGTGCGCCCACCTCTATACAGGGCCACACTATCACTGATTCTGGCCTCTCAAGTCAGTGTAAACCTTCACATAAATATCACCACATTCAGATCTGGAAAACACCTTTATTTGCTCATGTGCCTGAGACATTAGGTAAGAATATCAGTGGTTCACGGCAACAGGAGGAACACATTGTTAGCACCGTGTGTGCGTGCGTGTGTGTATACACACATAGGTGTGCACACACGTCCTCTGCACAACAATCTAACCAAGCATCCAGCTTTAACAGCACATCCTCAACCTGCAGAATACAGAAAAAGAAAATCAAGTGTCATAAAACTCTGATCTTGTAAAAGGAATACATGAGGAACGAGGAGAGAGGGCTTGCCCTTTGCAATATACCATCAATATACACCAGACCAGGCCTTCTTATGCCCCGAACCTGCCTGAGCAGCCTGGTTTTAGACTCAATAAATTAGCTGAATACAGCATATTTAAAAACTAACATGAAGACATGAACCTTTTTTATAAGGCAGTACAATTCAGTATCTTCTGATAATCCTTCCTTTCATGTCACAAAATACTGTAAAAAGCTTTTACCTCCCTACATTGTCAGCTGAGAACAAGCATACAAATCTTGTTTGTTTGAAGTGCCGTGGAAAATTGTAACGAGGTAGAAATTCTGGACTTTCACAACCACCCTGGTGCCATGAGACAGTCAGGTACCACACTTGAAATGGAGGAATGCCTCAAAGGTATGCACAAAGATGAGTCCATAGCTACCACTGATGAGCATGTTATGAGAAAAAGCCATCTGTCTGAAAGCTGGACACTTAGACTGGGGCATCCTCTGTGTTCAGTGTTCCTATCCTGTGTCCCATTCAGAGGCTGACGTTATCCCTGTTTCATGGGGAATAGTTTTTGCCACTAACGGCACTGCTTTCCCAATCTGGGAGCAGTTCTGCCTCTTCTAAGCCTGCACAGAGGCATAAATTGGTCTGCGAACAGCCTGCCCCACTTCTCTCTTGAGAGGGTTAACAGCAACAGCAGCTGGGCTTGAACAGTCTTGGGTCACAAAAAGCCATTTTAGGCAAATCCCACTCCACTGCTCTGCTGCAGCACTGCTCCTCTGAGGAAATGGAGGAACCAGAGCCCAGCCCCCAGTACAGGGCTGAGGGCTGATGTGGGTGGGAGGAACACAAAGAGCAAGATTCTGAGAGCTCCCATGTTCAGGAGGCACTCAACTGAGGGGTCTGCCTCAGCCCAGTGCACTCTCCTTAAAACCTTCCATTATCTCAGCAGGCACTGGAGAAGATGGATCCCTTTCTGTGCTGCTGAGCCCTTCTCTTCTGTATGCTTTATTAACGAATTTCAGCCACAACATCTTCCCACTTAACCTGAGACTGATAAAGGAGCAGCAGCCATTGAGTGAAACCCAGTGTTTTGGTAAAGATGAGTGTCTTTGTTTATGTGTATGGATGCTGGGAGTGCATCAACAAACACAGTCCTGAATACCATGGAATGGGTGATGCAGCCTAATCCAGATGTCAGGGAACAATATTACTGAGTGAAGAAAGATAATAGCGTGGGTGAGGTTTGGGAACTAACAAACACAAATTACTTCTGCAAAGTTTGCTATTTTCACCAGCTTTATTCTTCTCTTTCAGCCCCTCACATAAATCTCATTGAAATGTGATAGACAGCTGGGGGATCAGATGACATTACATGAAAATGATACAAACCACAGAGAGAATAAATGTTTTTCCATCTATCTTTCTGTCAATGGCCTTGGGAAAGATCAAGTGCAGATAAATAACATTCAGCTCAGCCACTGGGCAGCTGACTGCATCATCTCTTCTATCAGAAGAATATGAATTCCAGGAGATAATGCAGTTTGGGATAACCTCCTTCAGTGCACTGTGATATTGAGGTGGGTGGGAGCAGGGGCTGACCTGCTCCTGTTTCCTCTGCTATCCAACACGTTCTATTCCACCTGCTGGGAAATGGCTGCTGGTCATCATGGTTTTGAAGTGATCAGTCCTTGGAGAAAAGTGCTCTGCTATTGAGCCTGGGGATGCCTGTGGAAATGACTCCATATTACCATCCAGTGTCTCAGGACCCTTCATACTGTCCCAGTTTGGGAGGTGGTGGCTAGAGAGTTGGTGAATTTCAAAACTGTCCAATGCTCTGGGTGATCATCACTATTATCAATATATTACAGAATCACAGATTCACAGAATCACCAAGGTTGGAAGAGACCTCAAAGATCATCAAGTCCAACCTGTCACCACAGACCCCATGACTAGACCATGGCACCAAGTGCCACAGCCAATTGCCTCTTGAACACCTCCAGGGATGACAACTCCACCACCTCCCTGGGCAGCACATTCCAATGGCAAACGACTGTCTCTGTGAAGAACTTTCTCCTCACCTCGAGCCTAAACTTCCCCTGGCATAGCTTGAGACTGTGTCCTCTTGTTCTGGTGCTGGTTGCCTGAGAGAATTGTTTGTCAATATGATTCTACCCTCCAGAAATGTCATCCTTTTATAGCTTTATATGGCCAGGGGCAGACATCCAGGTAATGGCTACTCTACCAGGTCAGGTGGCTATTGAGAAAGGGATGTGGGGTTGTGTCTTAGCCTTGGTACGTGTTATCAGAGTAGGGTCTAACATTGTGGAAAATGTACTTTCTTTTTCCCAGGAGAAGGAAACCAAGCATACTAAGGACAGGCATTATTAAAGCCCATTTTGTGCATGGATATTTTTAAGGAAGGAAATTCATAATTTCATTCCATTAAAATATTTCCAAGAATGCAGAGAAATGCTGGCATAATGCCTTAGCAGCAGAACAGAGATATGAGCAGGGTAAGTTCCCAGAGGATTATAAAAAATAATGAAAATTGGATACCACTAGCACTGGTACTCCTGATCATTCCCTTAAAATGTGAATTTAAATGACTTTTACAACAACTTCTTACAGCAGTTATTTGAAACTCATGTTCTGCTTACTGATTCTCTCTCCCTAATCCTCGGTGCTCAGAAAGCAGAATGGATTGGCACAAGTGCTGCCGGGAAGAATCCTGACCCACATAAGAATGTGGTGCAGAAATTTCCAGCGTGGTCAGTGACACATGCCCTGTTAATGCCCATGTCACCTCATTATGCTGCGCTTGCCTGTGAGTCCTGCCAGTTGCAGAGATGACCAAACCTTGCTGAGTAACTCTGGGCAAACTCCTACCTGATTCAGGTGCCTAAAACTGCAGAGCCTTGACACTTGAGTACATCTCTCTTGGCAGAAGTCAGTCTCACAGGGGGAGTTCAGGAAATTCAGTACATTTCTGTGCTTGAGCTTAATTCTTACTTAATCAAACATCCACCGTAAAGCTTCATCAATGAACTCTTAAGAAATTTATAAAAGCACAATTACCTGTGGAAATGCTTTCAGTGATGTATTGCTAGGGAAAGGACAATGTCAGAGGATGTCTGACTACATTGCTGACCCAGAGATGTATGCACATCACAAGAATTTTTTGCTTTGCTGGGCTAACAATAAGAATTTCAGTTACATACTGACAGATTATTGACAACTGAGGAAAATGTATGAGCTGATCACAGATCACTAATGAGAGTCTGCTCCGATGGAGCCACATAGGTAGATATGATGTCACACTATGTCAGGAAAAGCAAATGGATGTGGAAACTAATGCCATTGCAGAAAGTGTGGGGAGTGATGCATCTGAATCCTCCCAAAGAGGTAGGTGCTTAATGCATGTAGGTGTAAACATACACACACACACATCTATGTCAATCAAGACCAGAGGTGCTTGTAAGGATCTTCAAAGGGCACACAAAGATGGTGGACTGAATAGGTAACAAGATGACAGGCACAATTCAGTTTTGGCAAATGCAAAGCAAGGCACCCAGAGGAATCAATCTGAGCAATTTATACTCCTGACTTGGTTCTAAATTAGTTGTAATAACCTGGAAAAAGCAGATCATTGCGTCACTGTGAAAGCTCAAAGACTCAACATGTAGCTGCTTTCTAAAGAGCAAGCATCACTGAAATGCAGAGGGAAGAAGATAAAATAACACTTGAAGTATTGGAAAGCTGTTCCATAAATCAGAGTTACATGCCCACCTGAAATAATGCATTCAGTTCAGGTCACTGTATCTCAGAAAGGACATAGATGGAATAGCTAGATTCAGAGAGGAGTCTGGAAATGACTAAATGCTTAGAGAGAATTCTACACAGTCTGCAGGGCTGTGATGGATGGATATAGTTTTAGATTAGATGATTAAGTGGGAGACCTGATAAATATAAGAAGTAATGGGCATTGTTTTGAAATAAAATTGTAGCTTTCTGTAGACCTTTTATCACATAACAGAAAGGAGAAGGTCAGTCACTGAACAAAGGTGGGAGCAAGTGTTAAGAAAACAAACCAAGTGAAATATTTTTTCACACTGTTAGCTTGTGAGACTCATTGCTGAGAGTTACCAATAAGGCCAAAACCTTACAGGTTGCAGCTGCAGGAGATCAGACTTTTAGAGGGATAATAAGCACTTCCAGACCTAGTGTAGTGAAGATTAAAACCCAAGCGAAACAAAGTGCAGTGGGAAGAGGTCTTAATGCTCCAAGGCTTGTGCCAGCATCTTGTTAGCTGCCAGCATTCACTGTTTCTGAGGGGCACCTGCTCTGGGCCCCCTTCAGCAGGAAAGTGGGTGCAGGCTGAAGCGAGACTGGGCAGCACGGAGGACTTGTCTGGACATCATGGGAGACAGCCCTACACAGCAACAGCACTCCAGAGACTCTGCCAGACTGGCACTCTGAGAGCAGCAGCTTCTGCAGCTGCGACGTGGATGTCCTGTCCAGGCAGTGGGTGCTGTGGCTGCAGAAGGAGTAGACCCCCAGCAGCAATTCCCACAGCCAACACATCAACAAAGTGAAAGGGAGCAACCATTGGAGAGGCAAAAGGTAGATAGTCTCTCAGGGCCAAGCTTCTTACACAGGAAATGTTTTGTTTTGGTGTTCAGAGTGGACTTTGTGGATGATTTCAGACTAATCAGAACTATGCAGGAAGCTTGGCCTCTAGCCTGAATTTCTCTGGTACCAGTAACATGAATTTGCTTCCGTCACTGGAGGAAAAAAAGGGAAAATTCAATATTTCTCACATTGAAAAGACCAAAGCCATTAAGAAGGAAAATTTTGTCATTTCTTTCAAGCTTCAGATCACAACAAATAATGAAAATTTGAAAGCATGCTGAGAATTCCCCATTAGGTAGAAACTGTAATGACATCTTAATTTGACTTCTGTGTAAACTAGAGTAGTCTCAAAAAATTATTCTGAAGATCATTTATTCATTTCCTTTGATGCAATTCATTGCACATTTGCTTTGAAAGTAACTATCTGGAGTATAACATAGAGTGTTTGGCACAATGAGTGGTACCTGTCATCACTGCATGCCCTGCAGGAGGGACTGCCAGTTGGTGGGAGTATTAGTTTCATCAAACCATAATAGGGGAGGGAAACAGGAACTCTCAGAAAGAGGATCTATTTCCTGAAGTGTGTCCCTATACAAAACCACTCAGACTGGCATTTAAATGTAAAAATATACCTGGCATCTGGTCCAGGAACTGTGGAGTTCATAAAAGGAAGGTGTCACTTGTTCTGTCCTTGCATCAGGGTTATAGACTCAGCACTATGAAAATGGAAATCATTGGCTTTGTCTTACCTTCTTCTATGATTAATATTGTGCTTCAGAGCAGCAGAGTTCCTCCCTTCCTCCTTTCCTCCCATCCTCCTTTTCCTTCCTTCCTTCCTTCCTTCCTTCCTTCCTTCCTTCCTTCCTTCCTTCCTTCCTTCCTTCCTTCCTTCCTTCCTTCCTTCCTTCCTTCCTTCCTTCCTTCCTTCCTTCCTTCCTTCCTTCCTTCCTTCCTTCCTTCCTTCCTTCCTTCCTTCCTTCCTTCCTTCCTTCCTTCCTTCCTTCCTTCCTTCCTTCCTTCCTTCCTTCCTTCCCTCCATTCCCTTCTTTCCCTTCCTACCCTTCCTTCCTTCCCTCCATTCCCTTCTTTCCCTTCCTACCCTTCCTTCCTTCCCTTCTTTCCTTCCTTCCCATCTTTCTTTCTTTTTTCTCCCATGTCCTTAAATGCCCTGTCTAAAATGCCATGGGCCAAATTCTGGATTCTTCAGCAATCAGGTTGTGATGCAGCCATGTGGATGGCTGACCAAGGAGACTTCCACGTGGAATGGCATTGAGGAAATACTCATCCCCATCTTGTACTGTCATGAGAGTGTTCCTCTGTGAAATTGTTGGGTGTTTTTTTCCCTGTAGGAAGGGCTTTTTTTTTCCCCCCTTCCCCCCGCCGCCCCACTGTAGGAACACTCTGACCCCAGCCTTTAGGACTGCATGGGGTTGCTGTGGCCAATGTGTAGAATCTGGCACTTGGATGTGTTAAATCTCATGCCCTTGGACTCTACCCATCTGTCCAGCCTTGGTTTCCTTTGAAGAACTGTTAAAGGGCAGTTCAAAGGACAGTGGCAAAGCGAGAGACTGAGACTAATTTTGTAGAGATTATTTTTAATGAATCTATATAGCATTTGTAATCATAATTGCGTGGTGGGAAAATTAATAGGGTAAGAGTGGAAATCAGCAATGAGGTGTCAAGGAGAAGGGGCCAGAATATAGACTCATAGAATTGTTAAGGTTGAAAGGGACCTCAAGGATCATGTAGCTCCAACCCCCCTGCCATGGGACCCCTCACACTAGATCAGGCTTCTCAGAGCCACAACCAGCCTGGCCTTAAAAACCTCTAGGGATGGGGCTTTTAACAGCCCCCTGGGCAACCTGTGCCAGTGTACACTATTCCTATCTGAAAAACCATCAACATAATGGACATGCCTTAGGATTTAGTCACAGAGCAAATAGCTCTGGCAAGAGAAGGGCTGATATCCCTTAGTGAATTAAAATACAACAACAGGCAGAAGTTTTATACTTTGGGAAATTCCAGCAAAAGTGCTTTTTAAGTACAGATATCAGGGAGAACTTACTGGGCTGGCTTTTGGAAGCAGAGCTTTCTCACTAGGTATCATGAGACCTCCCAAACCAGCAGCTCTGCAAACCTATTAGTTCCCTCTGCTGGGGAAGGTTCTTTCACAGATGTTGAAGTAGACTGAACAGCGACTAATCTGAAAGCTGAAATGGAAGAATGTTTATGGAATGGGAGGTACAAAGCTCCACAGAGATCCCAGACAAGCCTGGATTTATTTTTAGTGCTAAAAGCTATTTGGGCTTCAGGTTGTTTGTTATCAACTTGCAATTCTAAATTTTCTGATTAGTGCTCGAAGCCTTATTACTTGGCTTGCAACATTAATGCCTAGAGGAACAAAGACTGTGCCTTGGAAAACTCATGTTTATAGAGCTTTTAAAATATACAGCCTGCCTCAGAGAAAATTAAAGTCTTGTTCTGTTCCTTATCCAGGAATTGCCAAAAATGTAACACAGTATATTTCTGTAGAAGGGGGGGCAGAAGCAGCAAATATTATTAATATCAGAGCCAAATATTGTGATTTTTTTTGTTCTCAGGTACCCATGGATTTTCCAGACAGATGTATGTGCCAGGCTTCCTTGTGGCACTTTCAGTTTGAATGACTCATTTATGGCTGCTTGAAAGGACTTTTAAAGATAATTTTTCAGCTATACTCCTTGCAGGTGGGTAGTGAAGGCAGCTGTGGCAGTTGCACAGGTAGAACAGTGCTTATGTGGGGAGGGGAAATGTTTCAGATTGGTATGTTGGTGAAAAGGACTGGAAGCAGAGGCTGAAACCATGAAGCAATGTGCTTTGGCATGGCAAGGAATGTGGAGACGGTAGAATAGAATAGAATAGAATAGAGTAGAGTAGAGTAGAATAGAATAGAATAGAATAGAATTAACCAGGTTGGAAAAGACCTTTGAGATCAAGTCCAACCTATCACCCAACACTATCTAATCAACTAAACCATGGCACCAAACACCCCATCCAGTCTCTTCCTAAACACCTCCAGTGATGGTGACTCCACCACCTCCCTGGGCAGCACATTCCAACAGCCAATCACTCTTTCAATGAAGAACTTCTTTCTAACATCCAGCCTAAACCTCCCCTGATGCACAGAGGCAGTGATTGCCTGTCCCAGATGTGAGCAGAGGTGCTGAGCTCTCTGGTCCTGAGGAAGAGATACTAATTAGTGCTCACCTTGAGCTCGGTCAGTAGAGAGCAAGTTAAATATCCAAGCTGCTATGTGTATTGAAAGATAACTTATTTTCCTTCCGCACAAAAGGCATTATCAAAGCAAAGACTCACCTCTGGCATGAACAGATTTATGCTGACATATGGAGGCAAAAGACCTTCCCACTATGCCTGTGCAATTCTTCATGTGGCTTGTAAATCCTTAATATTAACACCATGACAAAAATATGGGCCAAGAGAGTACTTTCATCTGTAATAGGCATCACTAAAACATAGCTAGCAATTTTTTCTTCCAGACGGTCAGATATGAATTTTAGTGTTTATTTGTCAAGGGCTACCCAGAGGATATCTGTCTCTACTTACTATTCTGACCAGCTCAGGTTCAGCAAAAGTTATTTTCTGTGAATTGCTGATTAGATCTGCATGGAATTATTCGATTTAGCTAAATAAAGATACTTCCATGAAGAATGATATCAGGGGAAATACAGGGTGGTAGTGCATGACATATGCTTCTGCTTTAAGAGAGCTCTGTGAGTCTCGAGAGGGGGAAATATGATGCAAATGACATCTGCCCACTCAGCATTTTTGTTCATCGATCCAAGGAGAAGAATGTCCCATACATCCATCGGCTTCACATTTAAAGTTAAGGTTAACAATTACTTCCCTTTTCCTCCTACTTAGGTGTAGCTGTTAGGAAAGAGGGAGAGAGAGAGACTGCACTTTAACAGTTGATATTCTGCGATTGACGGTTTCATGGTACCTGGATGCCTGGCGCTGATTTTCTCTGCCCCAGACCTGCAAGAGGGCACAGCTGGTACCACAGGCACAGCTACCTCTGCCGACTGTTCCTAGCTGTGCCCAAATGAAGGCTGTCAGCATTGCAGGGCAGCACAATCAGTGTGGAGCAGCCTGGGAGCAGATGTGCTTGCTGCAACAGGACAAGTCAGCCCCTTTGTCACACAGGTTTGGACTCAACCCCCTAATATTATGGATAGCACTGGAAAAGAAAGCTGCAGGGCATGCTTGGCCAAATATCTTGACTTTCAGTTGCAAAATGCTGATAGGGTGTGTGGGGCTTTTCCTCAATCGTGGGCTTATTCAGCTGAGACCTTAAATTATAATTAAATGTAGAATGCACTTGTCCTGTGTAAATATGATAATTGGTTCATAAATGTGTAATGCTGTTAATTAGTGTGTGATCTCTTGTAACACGGACTGTGTTTTGCTGTCTCCCAAGCCCCTGAAGACAGAGTAATGAATCACAATTCAGTGCTCTTGTAGTACTTGGAAAGGAAAGAGCATCACCCATTCAGGTCAGGCTGTTTGGAAACCTACAGTAAAGTCAGGAAGAGAAGAGGAGTCTTTGCATGACCACATGGCTCTTGCTGAAGAGCTAATAATCAGCTAGCAATAAGATAGAAATATTTTGCTGCTCAAAGAAGGGAAAAAAAATCCTTTTACTCCTTGCATTGCTCTCTGTCACTCCCAGTGTTCTGTGGTCACATGAGTGACTGAGGAACATTCCTGTTATGTAGCCTAGCATGAAAGCTGTCATATAAACACAAGTAATTAAAAGAAAAAAGAGGAAAATGTAGCAGCACAGGAACACATGGAAGAACACATTTAATACTGCCTCTAGTTGCAGGAATACAGAGTAAGTCACATTGGAAACATAAATTCATGAGCTCCACGAGTAAATGACTTCCTACAGAGGACCTGCAACAGTCAGTGCATTTCATTAATTATTCATTCAGTTATTCACGCTGTTTCTGCTCAAGGTTTGTTTAAACAGTTGTTTCCACTTGAAAAATATTCTCAGAAGCAACTATAAGCAATTGGAGACTATTAACATTTTGTCCTCAATCAACATTTGCTGGAGATATATCTTTTGTTCTGCTTGGCTTTAAGACATTAGTTTAAAGTGGATTTCATGCACTGTTCCCTGGCCTGAAGAGACCTAAAAAAAGTTGCTTATCTCTTTCTCATCCATTTAAATTCTGCTTTCCTCTTAAAAAATGTTGATGCAACCAAATATATTGATGGAAAAAGTAGAGAACACAACTTGATTTGAAAGTAAATACAGCTTTACACAAACCCATGGCACATCCCCTCCCTGTCTGCCTTCTGTTACAGCAAATCTTCTCTGGGTTAGAAACGTGATTGCATTGCAGATCTGCTGTCAGCCTGCTCTCACACCCTCTTCTCCTTGCCAAGCCCATAGTCCTTGGCTTTCCAGGTTCATAGAAGGAGGATTCCTGTAACTCACTCATAGCCAAAATACTTAAAATGCATATTGTCCTCCTGCCTGAACAAGCCATGGTAAACCAACCCAAACCCCATTAGAAGAAAGGAGGATGTGGGTGTTGCAGGGGTGGTTGGATATTCAAAACCCAAGAAGACTGAAGGTGCAGGTAATAGCTTTCAGATAGTGCAGTGTGTCCCTCCCTAAGGTCTCCATGGCACAGCAGGGACAATGTGGAGCAGTGGTCAGCATTGTGAACTTTGTATTTGAATACCCATTGGTTGTGGTCAGAGCACTTACCCCAGACAAACCCCTGTGGTTCTTCTCCAGTGAGAGGAGGACAGGCATGGCACCTGGTTGTTTCTCTGATGATGGTCTAAAGGTCAGAAAAGAAAAGATACAGAGCTCTTTTCCCACTAGTTGGTTTAAATTTACTCTTTATTGCCTCAGCACTCACTGTAAAAAATAAGTTGTTGCGATGCTCTTAATCTGCACAGCGATAGTTGGCATTTGTCAGCTTTACCATTTTCATTTCATTTGTGGCTTCCATTTGTATAAAGGGAACAAGTGGATAATAAAACAGCTGGCTGAAACAAAGAGTTGATTTAGTGAAAAGTTTTCTATTACAAGAGAACTAGTTTCTTGACTTCTGGAAACCACTGGACAAAATGAAAGTAAAAGTAAGCTGCCTGCTGGGCTGCCAGTGACCATTGCTGGCACCTGGGGAATTTGTCATCTACTGACATCTGCAAGGTCTTCTCCTCCAGATTGCTCTTGAGCCACTCTTTACCCAGCCTGGATTTGTGCTTGGGATTGCCCTGATCCAGCTGCAGGACCTTGCACTTAGCCAGATTGAACTGCATGAGGTTGACCTGGGCCCACCTCTCCAGCCTGGCCAGGACCCTCTGGATGGATCCCTTCCCTCTCGAGTGTAAGCTGGGCCACACAGCTTGGAGTCACGTGTTGCTGAAACAATTCCAGACAGATGATGGATGAATGCCTCCTCTGGAAAGTTACTACATCAAGGACAGAGCAGACTATATTTCTCTGAGTCTAAGGGCATGGGAAGAAACTGGATAAACCCAGACAGTTTTTTGTGGTTTTGTTTTGTTCTATTCATTTTCTGCCTTAGGATATATGCATGCACCTCCAATCAATCTGCCACATGCAACATCCTAATACATTTCATTGTCTCTTAAGTGAAACACCATTCATTTTCAAGAAGAAATGTCAGGAAAACATGTTCAAAGATCTGTCTTTGTTGGCAAAGGAAATCAGAAACAGGTTAAAAAAAGTAGAAAACTAAGCAGAAGCCTGCCCTGTGTACTCCCCAAGCATTAATTTAATAACATCCTTCTGGTGTTATTCTAGCCTGACTAGCTTCATTTATCTCACTGACCAGTGTGCTCAGCATGCCTGCTCACAACAGTTTTTACTGCCTTCAGGATTTTCAGACAAATACTTTTATTTCTTATTAACCAGGGAGACAGTTCAAAATGATTATGCATAAAAGTGTGTAGTTTTAAGATAGGCTCAGGCTTGGTTTCCTTAATACAATGAGGTTTTTTCTATTGCTCTGGAAATTACTGCCCTGAAAAAGCCCTGAACTCAAAGTTGAGACCTGGTGGCACATGGAGGCTTTTGCTTCTTGGACACGTGCAGATTAGGAGGGAGGGTTAATAAAGGGAAGAAACACGCTATTTATTTCTGCCTTATTTTCCACTCAGACTTTATTTCCTGCTCTGCTTGAGCAGACAGGTTGGACCAGATGACTTCTAGAAATCCCTGCCAACCTCAACCAGTCTGTGAATCTGTGATTCTGTACCTGCCACAGGTGATGGAGTCCTTCTATCTTGGGGATGGCTGAGCACCTGGCTGGCATGTGAAGCAGATGAATTCCTGTTTTTGCTCTGCTTGCATGCACAGCTTTTGCACTACCTGTTAAACTGTCATTATCACAACTCAGGGTTTTTTGCATCTTCAACCTCCTAATTCCGTCTCCCATCCTATGGTGGGAACTGAGGAAGTGGCTGGTTGGGCTGAGCTTCCACTGCAGTGAAATCACAAAAGAAAAGCAGCCTTTGGGGCTGAGAAGAGGGTCTGCCTGCTGCGGCAGCCCTGCCCTTGCTGGCACAATCTGCACGTGTCAGAGAGAGGGGAAGGACATGGTGAGTGGCTGTGCTTGCCCCTGGCACCCCACATGGGACACCCTTGTCTTGGTCACACCAAGCACTATTTCCAGGCAGGTTTAGTCACTTCTTCAGCATTTGCAGGAATGTCCAGGGATGAAGGGAAGGCTCAGTTCTCTGATGCATTTCTGCAGGGGACCTTTTTATTAATGAATAATACAAGGTCTAGCCTTTGTGACTCTAGTCAAACAGTGCTCCACAGGAATTGTTGGTAGAATTTGAGTTGTCAGCAGGACTGTCTTCTGGAAAGATTTATCTGTGGATCTGCAGGACTGAGAGAGGAATTCTTCACTTCAATGTAATTCACTCCCTTTTGATTTCTCCTAGACAAACATACGGACACACAGTAGCCAAGGTTTTTACACCTCCAGTCACTGAATAAAGAATATCCAATTGTGGTAGATCCAGTGAAAATGGTAACAAAAACATAAAAGCCATTTCAATACCTAACATTTGCAGTGTGGTCCTTAGTAGGAGTTTTTCATGGCTGTCTGGTTAGAATGAACATAGCAGTGGAACTAAGTGATGGTGTTACAAAATGTTTACCATACACACATTCTTACCAAATTTGAACTACTGAAGAGAAGGTAAAAAAGAATTTAGAAAATATTAAGTAGAAACCTTCAAAGATTCACCACCCCCCCACCCCCCCCCCCCCCTTTTGCCTCAGTAATGTCTGCCATGTCTCCATCTAGGAATGGAATGGAATGGAATGGAATGGAATGGAATGGAATAGAATAGAATGGAATGGAATTGAATGGAATAGAATAGAATAGAACTATCCAGGTTGAAAGAGACCTTTGAGATCATCGAGTCCAACCTATCATCCAACACCATCTAACCAAATAAACCATGGTCCCAAGCACCCCACCCAGTCTCTTCCTAAACGCCTCCAGGGATGGTGACTCCACCACCTCCCTGGGCAGCCCATTCCAATGGCCAATCTCTCTTTCTGTGAAGAACTTCTTCCTAACATCCAGCCTAAACCTCCCCTGGCACAGCTTGAGACTGTGTCCTCTTGTTCTGGTGCTGGTTGCCTGGGAGAAGAGACCAGCCCCCACCTGGCTACAACCTCCCTTCAGGTAGTTGTAGACAGCAATAAGGTCTCCCCTGAGCCTCCCAGGCTAAGCAACCCCATCTCCTTCAGCCTCTCCTCATATGGCTTGTGCTCCAAACCCCTCCCCAGCTTTGTTGCCCTTCTCTGGACACGTTCCAGCAACTCAGCATCTGTTTCTTTTCTCATTTTACAATTTCTTATTGCTGCTTTTCTCTATAACTCCATGCAGAGGTACTACAAATAACCACTTAAAAAATGCAGATTTATTCTGTGTGTATTCCCTTATCTTGACTTCATCAAGCAAGTTCTGAGTTCCTCGTTGGTGCTATTGAACTCAAACTCAGCTGCCACTAGGTATGTCAGTCTCCAGTTAAGTAATTTGCTTTCTGCAGCTTTGCAATGCAAAGAATCCCTCATCTATTAAAGGCAAAAGGTTTAGGGAAATCTTGGTGCAAAGAAATAAAGCAGTGACAAGACAACTCTGTGGGAAATTTGCTGAGTTCTGAGTCTCTGAGACATGCTCCTGAGAAACCCTTTTTACCTGGCTGATATTTTGATCTTCTATCCCAGACATTTATTTACAAAAAGGGAAAATATCATGGCAGACCAGGAGAGCAGAGAATTCATTTAAAAATGTGTGATGAAGTCTGATTTAATGATAAGTGTTCTGAGAAGTGTGGTATATGCATCAGCTAGTGCAGCACAGGTGAAGATCTCTCCAGACATGCACATCCACATGCAGATGCACAGTCTTGAGTAGATGAGCAGCTATGGTTGCTGGTCACCCTTCTCAGACTGGACCTTCCTCTTCTCTTTAGTGGTCAAACTGTTACTGTGTAAGTGGTTGCATTAGACCCTTGGCTGATGCAGCAGGCTAAAAGGGCAATGTCCAGGTCACCAAACTTCTGCTGATTTATGCTTTTCCAGTGTAACTCTAGGTCAGTGCCTTCTTCCCATCACACCTTCTTGCCACCACTGAGCAGTGGTTAGTCCTGAAGTGGGTGGCTGAGTGGGCAGATCTGTATTGGGTCCCCAGGGAAGCATCCCATACCTGCAGGCAGCATGATGCCTGGCTGTGGGCATGGAGTGGGGAACTGGACTCTTCCCTTGCAGCCAGGCAATGGTGAAGACTATGAGAAGTGCTGGCTGTAAGCATTTTGACCTGTGCTGGGCTACCAGAGCTTGCAGAGCCGCAAGAGACCTGATGAGATAGAGCTTCTAAGGAGGATCTTCTCTGCTTAGTCTGGCAGTCATGCTGTGCAATGTTTTTATCTGTTGCAGTTTTGGTTTGTTTATCTAAATCTGTGCTTTTGAATATTATTTCATTTTTAACTGCCTGACACTAAGCCTTTGAACATTCTGATACAACTCTCATCTTCCTGGAGTGTGCTAAGTCCTTGGTTCAAGAGCAGACAGTGAAGACATCTATCACCCAGAGAACTGAGGGCTTCCTTGGGGTACACAGCAATTCACCTCTCAGCTGCATGGGACAGCAGAATGTGCCAGGTCGTGCAGTACCTTTCTCTTACTAAGCCTTGCTAGGGAATTCTTATGGCACTCCTCAAGGCAGATTAAACATTCATTTGTGCTTAAATATAATAGAAACAAACCAACCCTGAACAGAGCATTGAGCAGAGTTGTACTGCAGTGAGAAAGGCTACAGAGAATCTGCAAAGCTGTGTCACAAGCAGATCCACTTGTGCCAGTGCCAATCTTGAGAGTAGTTGCATGGAGCTCCTCCAGCCCAGCTCTGCTGTTAGTGTGATCTTGTCCAAAGGGTGTAAAGGCTGTGTTACATGATGGGAGCCAAATCCTCTCATACCATCAGTGTGAGTGACAATGGCACTGGCCCTGGAAAATCCATGTTGAACATTCACCATCTAGAAGGGTTTGTTTTTTTGAATGGCTAATATAGTGGTGTGAATGCTGTCCCAGATGAGGGGTGTGTGTAGAAGTTTTCCCAGTGAACAGGAGAGTGGTAATTCACAGAGTGCATTGGGTTGGAAGGGACCCTCAAAAGTCATCTTGTCCAATACACCTGTAGTCAGCAGGGACACCTCTATGTAGATCAGACTGCCCAGGGCCACACTGAGTCTGATCTTGAATATCTCCAGGGATGGTATCTCAAACACAGTATCACTAAGGTTGGAAGAGACCTCGAGGATCATCGAGTCCACCCTGTTGTGGCCGTTTGACGCTGTGCCTTTAAGGAAGGGGCACACTGGCTAAATGTTTGTAAAATATTTTGGTATTCTAAACGAATTTCATTGGTAGGATTGTGGGAGGTCAGATTGGACCCAGGGGAGCTGGGAACTTTCTCTCAGTCTTCCTTCCTTCACTGTCCCTCTCGGCTGGATCTGCTTCTGGGCTTCTTGCCAAAAGATAAGAACTAACTCCCTGTGCATAGGCCTCCACTTGCTGTACTAACTCCCTTTTCGTCTCTTCTTCTACCTCTTTTGGGGGAGAAGGGAGGTAGGGGGGTGAAGGGGGCACAGGGGGAAGCCCCCTCTGTGGGGGGTCTGGTTTCTGGTTGAGTTCATTTGCTGTATATTCCTGTATATATTGTAAAATACCTGTATTTGTTGTGTTACATAGAATCTGTTTCCTTGTACAATATACTCTCATTTCTCCGACTGGGTTTAGCCGCGGTCTCTTTCTCAGTGGGGGAGGGAAAGCAGAGCCTTTCCTTTCAAACCACTACACCTGTCACCACAGATCTCATGACCAGAACATGGCACCAAGTGCCACGTCCAATCCCCTCTTGAACACCTCCAGGGACGGTGACTCCACCACCTCCCTGGGCAGCACATTCCAATGGCGAACGATTCTCTCAGTGAAGAACTTTCTCCTCACCTCCAGTCTAAACAACATCCCTGGTCAGCCTGTTCCACTATTTTACCACTCTCATCGTGAAGAACTTCCTCCTAATGTCCAGCCTAAATCGATCATGCTCTAGCTTAAAACCATTGCTCCTCATCCTGTCGCTACAAGCCCTTCTGAACAGTCCTTCCCCAGCCTTCTTTTAGGTTCCCTTCAGGTACTGAAGTACAGCTCTAAGATCTCCCTGCAGTCTTCTCTTCTCCAGGCTGAACAACCCCAACTCTTAGCCTGTCTTCACAGGCTAAGATCATCTTTGTGGCCCTCCTCTGTACCTGCTCCAGCAGGTCCATGATCTCTCTTGTGTAATGATGTGCAATGACTATGATCTGAAGTGAGATTTTTAATCCAATAGTCCTGGATTGTTGCTTTTTAAATGGCTTTTCATAAATTCCTGTAGAGACTTTCAAAATTCTGTCAAATTGAAGGTGTGGAGGTATGGGCAGAAGACCATGAACTTGATTAAAGGGTGATGAGGCCAGTGACTTAGATTTGACTGCCTGTGCTGCTGCTTAAATGGGAGAAATGGGTGAAAATCGCTTTCATTGAACAGTGGTCAATAGTTACAAGGCCTTAAATTATCTTGGTTTGTATTTTTTCAGTCTGGCTTCAGCTTGCTTCATGTATAAGATGCTTTTGACTTGTTGCATTCTGGGTAAGCAGAACTAACTAGTGAGTCTTGATAACCCCCAAGTACTTTCCTTCTTGCCCATGTACTTGGAGCACAATTAACATACTTCAAGATGGGGAGGTGAAGAAAATGTGCTTGTCAGCAAAACCCCTTTCATTGCATTATTCATGCATTAACTGTAGATAAATGGCCGTACGGGACACCAGCAGTGATATATCATCTTCTGAGTTCTTGCTTTTTTCTTCAGGGGCTCAGCCATTCTATAGCACCAAGGTCTCCACTGTGCAGGTAGTAATTGGCTGCTACCTAATTCAGATTCTGAATAATTCTAGAAACATGCTAGTGTGGCCTTTCAGACAGCCTCACTGAAACAGAGTCATCTCCTTGTGCTGACATGATTCCCTTGCCTGCCTCATGCACAAGGTTATAGGATCTCCTGCCTGCAAAAGATGACTAGAAAGCAGGGGATGCTGTGAAGTGTTTGGCCATTACAGAACACCAAACCCACGTCTCATCTTGTGGGGCCAAGGAGGCCACAGGGACTTGGAGACTCCCCCACCATCTTTGTTATCATCTGCTCCATCCCAGCTCAAGGGTTGGGGCTGTTGTGGAGAGGAAGTAAGTGCTCTGGCACAGTGGTCTCACGAGAACCCTGGTGTCACAGTCCCTGCTCCTGCAGCCCCTGAGAGAGCCCTGGCTCCAAAGGCATTGCCTGATTCCCAGTTGGGTCAGGTGCCCTGTGCCCTGAGGGAATGTGCCAAGAGCTCAGCAGTGGTGCCAGTTCCAGAAAGCACAGCTTCTGTTCCCTGCAGTCCCACATACATGGTCTAGCTGTGATTGCAGATGGGGCCCAGGGCTGTGGGCTAAGGTGATGGGCAGTGTCCTGACAGGGCAATGTGCCCAGCACTGGGGAGTTCCTGGTGAAGGGACAGCCTATGACTGCAGCAGGAATAGGCCACCTGTGAGGTGAGAGCAATGAGATAGGACCCCACTAGACCAGCAGCTGACGATGATGCCCAAGCAAAGCCTTTGGCTGCAGGTGGCAGGGGAGGTCACACCCCAGGACAGCATTGTCCCTTTGAAGATGTTACTGCCTGTTTTCCAAACTGGTTGGAGGCTGGATTAGATGACCTTTAATACTTGCTTCCAGCCCAAACCATTCTGTGATTCTATGATTTTAGAGTGGCTATAGAAAAGTTACAGTACCTTATACAACTCACCTTGAGCTGCCCTAGAACACTCACCTCAGTGGCTCAAAGCTTCACTAACTGCTGCCCAGAGCTGTTTCTCAGTGAGTTTTTTGAGCTGAAAGAGCGTAAGAACAGATCCTTACTTATAAGACTTGACCCTTGACAGAGACTTGACATCTTTTTGGCACCTGCCCTTCAAAAAGCAGCCATGCTCACCTGCCCTCAGGTCTGTGCCATGTACGTGCAGTATCTCTCCTCTGATGGGGCTGAGATTGCAGCAAATGGAGAGGTCAGCAATTGTTGGGACATGTGCCACTCTTGGTGTTACCAAATGTTTTTTAATAGAGACTCAGCTCTCACAACTAGTGAAGCATTCCCAGGACATGTGTGTGTGTGTTTGTGCAAATGCAGGAGCTTTTGCACACCCCTGAATATAATTTGTGTGGTTTCCTCTTAGAAAAATGGCTTCTAAGCCACAGGAGAATCATAGATTCATGGAATGGTTTGGGTTGGAAGGGACCTTGAAGATAATGCAGTTCCAACTCCCCTGCCGTAGGCAGGGACACCCTCTGCTAGACCAGGTTGCTCAAGGTCTCATCCAACCCAGCCTTGAACACCTCCAGGGAGAGGGTATCCATGACTTCCCTGGGTAACCTGTTCCAGTGTCTCACCACCTTCACTGTAAAGAATTTCTTCCTAATATCCAATCTAAATCTATCTTTCTCAAGCTTAAATCCATTCACTCATCAGTGAAAAAAGAACATAGAAAAGAAATGCAAGGGAGACTTCATCTTCATCTGCAGGTTTAGCTTCACTGAGGCTGCTGAGCTGGTGAGTTTTCTGCTTATGCCAATGGGATGATACCAGCTTGCACCAGCTTGTACCAGCACTGCTTCTGTCTCTGTAAGAGACTTTGGGGGTTTGATTACAGGCACCATTTCAGAGAGGCGCCTTGGTGGGGTCTTGCAGGACCACCTCTGTCCACCAATGCTGATCAGGATGCCCTCTTCCTCCCACCTCCTGCCCCATATTTTGACCCCTCCAGGAACAGTGCTGGTGCTGCCTGGCTTCTGGCGCTTCTGGGCTGGCAAGCTGCAGCAGGGAGCGCTCAGTTATGGTTCCCTCTGAGATCAGCATGGGCTGGCAGAGCTAGTTGCAAGAGCTAATGGGATCTAAAAGCCAAAAGAGGAGTATTTTTTTTCTAATTCTACCAATTAGACATCAAAACTGTTGGAGTTTGATTCACTCCCACACATTTCTGTTGGAAGCTGCAGCTCTGTGGAAGATCTCGTGTAACATCAGGTAAGTGAGTCAAACCTCTCTCCATTTAAGTAGAACTACAGGGCTGCTTTACATTTTGCACTTTCAGAGTGGTAAAGGATGGTAAAAGATGTTCCTTTTTAACTACCATAGTATTGTTGACAGTGTAGCTGCAACTACTTTCCCTGTCACAGGGAGTTTTCACATGGCTGGAAGTGGAAAGCAAAGCAAATCTAAGCAGAGCTAGATTTCTCTTATTTCATGATATTTGCTTATGTTGTCTCTGGAAAAAAATATCTCTGTGCAAAAAAGCTTATGGCATTATTTTTATCATGGGCTTTGGTAGTAACAAAGGAAGATAAAATTTCATGCTTAATAAATTACATATTGCTAAAGAACTTGGCATAAAAAGATAATACTAAAGAAGAAAAGAAATTTATGTCCTTGCCACTGCTGAAGCCATCAAAATTTTACAGGGAAAAATGCATTGGGGATTTTGGCAGAAGAATTAACTTGCATGGCCAGCTCTGTTCTCTCCTTTCCTTGGTAAACAGAAAAGGAGCCTGTATCCCATTCGTGTCCAGAAAACTACACAGTTTCACTTTAGGATTGCTGCATCTGTTCTGCTTTAACCATGGTGGGCAGCTCAGCCCACTCAGCCACTTGCTCACTCACTCCCATGGGATGGGGAGAGAATCAGGAGGGTAGAAATGGTGAGCTGAGATCAAACTCATTTTGCAGGTAAAGCAGGTAAAGCTGCACACACAGCAAAGCAAAGTCTGGGATTCACTCTCCACTTCCCGTGGCTGGCAGGTGCACAGCCACCCCCAGGACAGCAGGGCTCCATCAGCTGTGACAGTGACTTGGGAAGACAAAAGGCGTTGCTCCAAACCTTGTTCCATCCTCTTTCTTCCCCAGTTTTATTGCTGAGCATGATGTCCTGTGGCCTGGGACATCCCTTTTGTCACCTGTGGTCAGCTGTCCCAGCTGTGCCCTTTCCCAGCTCCTTGTGCACTTCCAGCTGTGGAAGTGCTGCTCAGCAGTAACTCAAACATTCCTGTATCACCAACACTACTGATCAAGCTACTGTGAAGGAAATGAACGCTGTCCCAGCCAAAACCACTGACAGGATTTTCAGATGGAGAGCATGGCTGGGAGGCGATACCATGTTCACTTGGTCCCACAGATGAAGAACTCTGTGTGAGCACTATCAGTAAAAAGACCAAGGAGAGCACTGCCTGTGGTTGAAGGGGTCAGTCCCTTCAGCTTCAAAGACAAGTTAATTAAATGTCTATGGCATGGTCCAGCCTCATGTCCAGCCCCTCTTCTGTGTGAGAGCTAGAGCAGCCTGTGGGGATGGTCCAGGAAGACACCTTGTGGGGCAGCTTCACCACGTCTGCCCTGTGCAAGGGACACAGCCAATCCACCTGGCAGGAAGTCACTCTTGTATTGGAGGTGACTCAGGCTGCTGCCACATGGCTGATGCTGTGCCTGTTGCCATGCCTGGCTGTGTACCTTGGGGAATGCACTGTGTTCATCTGGGCACCAGCTCCCACTCCCCATCATGTGCCTTCCATCACCCTTCTCAAGCCCTCCACTGCTCCTTGCCTGCTGGGACATGGCTGTAGCTGTGTCCCTGTGGTAAACCAGGATGAGCTTCAGCCTGTGTAAAGCCCCTTGAGCCTGAGCCAGACCAACCCAGCAGCAAAGGCAGGGACTGTGTGTGGTGTGCTGGCTGTGGTAATTGATCTGCAAAGCAAGTATGCGCTGCAGGGCCAGGGCTGCGGAGCTGGTGCTGAGGTAGGAACCCCCCACTGACCCTGCCCTGCTCAACAGGCACTTCCAGTCACCCTCTGGCTCTTCTCCAACCTCTTCTTTGTTCCTCCTTTCTCACCCAGCTTGTTCACTGCATTGTAGCTGCTGTTTAATTGCAGCTCTGTCTTTATGAATGCTACAGCAGCCTCGATGGATGCTGCTTTGGGATTGACTTTTCATATGCAGATGAGGAAATAAATATCCTTGGAAAGCTTGAAGTGAAGGCTTGTGAAGAAAGATATATGTGCCATTATCATTAAAGTACACAGCATATTGTGATTATGGCAGGCAATACATTATAAATCATTTGTTTGGAATCAACAATGAGGATTAAGAGCAAACTGTGGGGTTTATTTATCTCTTGGAGTGACTAATATACAAGAAACAATTTAATTTTGAAGTGTAAATACCGTCTTGTTTATAAACAAAACCTGCATGTTATGTCTAGACAGAGTAAGTGTGGTATCAATGGCCATGTTTTGCATGTTTCACTGATTTTATCTACATGGGCCATTAATCCATCTCTCTTCCAGGAGTTTATTTCAGCACTCCATTTTCCTTTAAAGGTATTTGAAACAGGCTGAAAGAGAAAGGGAATAAAACAGACCTGACCCTTCTGCTTTCTCCTCAATGCAAAGTTTTCTTCATTCAACAAACATAAAAATTATTGTTTCCAAGCTCCTAAACAGAAAATTTATTGCAGTTGCTTTTTAAGAGAGGTTTTAAATGTGCTAGTTGTAAATTCTTTCCTGTGGAGGCCTGTGTGATTTGATTCATCGTGTTAAGTTACTGGGTGTTGCAGGTAGCAGCTGTGAGACAACAGAGAAAATAAAATAAGCAACGAGAAGTACCTCAGCTGGGAACCAGGCTGCTGTGGCAGAGCTGTCCTGTGCCACAGGAGGAGGTGGTGCTGCCTGCATCACCCAGCCATGCCCTGCTCACAACACTGCAGGTCTAAAGCAACTGGGCATTCAAGTGACCAAACCCAACTGAAGCCCTGTCCCTGGAGGTTTTTAAGGCCAGGCTGGGTGTGGATCTGAGCAGCCTGATCTAGTGTGCAGTGTCCCTGCCCATGGCAGGGGGGTTGGAACTAGATGATCCTTGAGGTCCCTTCCAACCCTAACTATTCTATGATTCTGTGATTCTAACTGCAGGTACCCGATGGAATGCAGAGTGGAAATAGGTGCAGCAGCATCTTGAACTGCTGAGCTACCCAGGTCAAGTGATGAACATCATGCAAGGACAGCTGCTGAGCACCACCTTACAGCCCAGCCCTGTTTGGTGCCTCTGCTGGCTTAATACCAATGCTGAAGAGTTTGGCTCAGCACAGCCATGCTTGCAGTGCCATCATTGCTCTGCAGCAAGAATGTGGGTTTCATATCTCTTCCTAAATGAATTTGCAGCTGACTGGCGTTGCCAGAAGACAGGTTCTTGCAGAAGGTGTTGTATAGGTTACTATTTACCAAAGAGTCCTGAAACAGCACCTGGGGTGCCAGGGACTGCCAGACCACAGGAAGAGAAAGAAACCCTGAGGTGCCTGTCTGGGCATTGCTGTGAGGCCTCCCAGGGCTGGGTAGGAGGGGGAAGGCAGGGTACTGCCAGAGACCCCATGTTGAGCCTGGGAGCAGGTGGGTGTCAGGGCAAGACAGAGCTGTGCCATGGAGGAGGATTATATGTGAAGGACAGTTACACTGCTGGAGATGGATGCATCATCCCAGGAGGAGGCATGGTCCTTGTTGTCTTGTCTTTGGACTGGCCCTGCTCAGGAGTATGCTGATGACATTGCCTAGTGAAAATCCAGGACATACAGCCAGGATTGAAGAGGAAGGAACTGTCGTTTTGAAGGTATTGGCTGACCTTGAGAACAACAACAACAACAGGGATTGTGTATGATACAGGTTTAAAACTTGAAGGAGCATACCCTCAGTGATGAATTGTAGGGATTTCTCCAAATAAGCTGGATCTCATTAGCTGGAATTGGCTGAGATGGATCAGGGTGTGTGCTGATCGTGAGGGATGGTAGATACAGAGCAGGCAACATGATCCGAAAATGAGTGTGGAGATTGTTCCCTAAAAAAAGAAAGGTTTTTCCTGATGCACAAGTCAGTCTGTAAGACTGAATAATTTTGTTCATCAATGTCCAAGAAGATTCATGTGTAAAGGAAGAGATGTCAAGCAGGATGACAAGGTGATATTGACTATGAAAAGCCACTCTTGTTGGAAGAAACTGCGGATGTAATAAATAATGTGCTTTCTTTGGTATCCAGCCAGAGGTCTCTCCCTGGCTGCTACTCACTTCCTACCACCACCTCACTGCAGGCTTTGTTCTCCCTTGTCTCTGCTCCTGGCTCAGCTGTGGGTATTCGTGCAGCTGTGTTGTGAAAGGGATCACAGAACAGCCTGGGCTCACAACAGTGCTGAAAAGCAGCTCTCGGTTAGTGGGGGTGGTCACAGCAAATCTGCTCACAGGGCCCACAGATACTCGTGTCGTCTTGTGGGGAAGCAGTGACCTTCATGGCTAGAGTGGGAAAGGTGTTCCAACATGGGACAGAACATCTTATGCTGATTTCTTTGCGGAAAGAACTGCATTGCCCCAAAAGAGACTGGCTCTGAGGAATGGATGGCTGAGTTGCTGCTTGTGAATGGTCATGGGATGAACATCAGGGAGGAAAAAGGACTCTAACAGCCAGTGTAGGCTCATGATCACATAGATATGTGGCTGTGTTTAAGTTGTAATCTGGACGGCTTCTAATCAGGATCTTGCTAAGATTTGGGAAAGGCCTGTAACAAACTGGTGGGGCCAAAGCACACACTCCTTTTTCACCTGAGAACCACAGGCTGGGATATAAAGGGTCTAAGCTTCAATGTCCAGGTGCCTGTTTGTGCCTCCTGTGGCTCAGATACAGCATAAAGAGAGGTGAATTGGCTTGCAGATGTTTTTTTTTTTCAAGTGCTTTACCCTGATGTTCCTTCACTGGGATGCATAGCTTGAGTTGTGTTTTCATCTTTGTGTCTCTGACTCTGATCAAACACTCTTCAAGCATGCAAAGTGGGGAAGAGGTTATGACATGCTTTGCAGCAGCTGAGGTGAAGCTGAGGTTTTATTTCACACACAAACCCATGTTTTGGTAGACATGATCATCTTCTTAAATGTTTTGTTATCTCTTGTTCAATCTGGGAGAATAGTCATAGAAACAGATGCAAATTCCTGGATGGGGCCAAGTTTAAAATTGCACATCCAGGCAATGTTCTTGATGGACACCTCATCCTCTGTAAAGCTGTCATTGTGTCATTGGTTCTGTCCTGACCCATATCAGAGCAATCACTGAACCAACTGCCTACACCTGAGACTTATTCTAGCCATGGGGTAGACAGTGGGAAGTCACAGACCCTGGCTCAGAGAGGGACACTGCCCAGTCTGCAGATCCTGCTGTCTTGGGCACCTGGAGATGTGTGGGAACAGTGCTGGGGGACACTTGGCAATCACTGCTTTGCTTCATGAGCCCCTCAGTCCTGAGCCAACATCTTCTGACTCTGGGATCTTGCTGGCAGATGGAGACAAAGAGCAACCAAGGTGCAGGGTGCTCACATGTGGTGCCAGCCTCTGCACTGCTGAGTACTCCTCTTTGCTAAGTGAAAAGAGAGAAGAAAGGGAATGTGAAAGGGGGAAGCATGTAAAATACATGAGCAGGTTGAGTCACAAATCCTCAGAAGCGTGCACTCCATCACAAATCACTCAGCATTAGCACTGCAGATCACCGTAATTCAGCCATCTGCTGTGAACCCTGCAACCTGAGAGAAGTGTTTCACGATTGAACAAATGTCTCTGCCAGAAGCAGCTCAACCTGAGCATCACTCCAGTGCCAGCCAGAGTTAATGTGCGTGGAGCTGAGTGCGCGCCTGTGCCACAGTGACAGGCACTTGCTGGCTGTCACCAGGTGAGTGTCACCTCTCCTTCCTGGCTCTGCAGAGAGGAACAAATAACTCCATGAGGCTTTTTAATTGCCTTTTCACATCTCCTGCTGCTGAGCAGGTTTGTAACCTTGCTGGCAGCTTGAAAAGTAATTTGAACTGAGCTAATGAAGCTCTCCATTATCCATTATGAGAGATGACTGAAGGTGAGTTGGGCGATGTGAATCCCTTTACATGCTGCAGCAACAAAGGCCATTGGAGCCAGAGTACCCCTGCTGTCGCTTGTAGCCCTTCAGAACAGAGTGCAAGAGAAGGAGTAGACCAAGAAGGGCTGTTCCCACAGCTCTCCTTACGTCAGGGTTGTCCAGGAGGCTGTGTGTGACAGAACCAGGGAGTCTGTATGTTCCTTCTTCAGTTCACAGATATTACCCAACTAAATGAATGGTGCTGGAGGAGGAGAGGCCAGGTGAAGGCAGCTAATTAATCTGTAAAAGCAAAGTCAGTCAGCACACAGGTCAATCATAGAATCCCTTGGGTTGCAAAAGACCATTAAGATCATTGAGTCCAACCATCAGCCCAGCACAGACAAGTCACCAGTGAATCATGTCCCTCAGCACCACAGCTGCACAGCTTTTAATCTCCTCCAGGGATGGCAACTTCACCACTGCCCTGGGCAGCCTGAGCTAGGTCTCAGCAACCCTTTTGGGAAAAAAATTGTTCCTCATATTCTACTTAAATCTCCCCTAAACCAACCTGAGGCCATTTCCTCTCTGATCATTCCTTCTTCTAGTAACAAGAATTTTCACTTCAAACTAGCACTTTGGTCATTTGCCAGAGCTAAGATGAAAAATGGAGACAGTGCTTATGAGAAGGAGAAGCCTAGGGAAAACTGAGATGTCTGATAGCACAGAAGGAGACCGGCTGGAGATGAGTTGTACCTCTCCTCCAGCCAGAGATGCGGAAACAAAACCAGAGCCTCCGACACACAGGCAGCAAGGCTGCTGACAAGCGGATATGCAGGACTGTGCACACAATCATCCACAGGCTTATTAAACAAAGAACAGCAAATTGAGCAATTGGTGATGAGCTTCATGGGACTCTGTTTAGGGCCCTGCATAAGCTGCAGGTTTTGGCTAACAGAAGTGAAATGAACTTTGGTATTTAGTTTTCAAAATATGGGAGCACTAATTTCCTCATGTTGACAGTAGCACTGAAGGGCAGGCACACAGCAAGGTGCTAGGTAACAAAGCAAAGAGAAGGAACAGCAGAGAGAAAAAGGGAATCTTTGTAGTGGAAGTTGTCACTGCTTTAAGAACAGGGAATTTTCTCCACAGAATTCTAACAAGGTGTATCAGTTTTTTGTAAAGCAATCTGGACTGTCTCTATCAGCTAAAGTGTCTTTTTTTCCAGCAGACTGAGTTCCAATAATTCATCTTGCCAAACACTTGTTGGCAGTCAAGACAGCAATTTCCAAGTCTGAAACTGTAATTTCTTTAACGTCTTTGATGCTCATAACACTGAGTTTTAAAATTTTTATAGAGACATGCATAGAGGGTAAGTGGCATTTTCAAATGGCTGGGTCTGACTTGTGCATGTGCATTTCAGGAGGCAGCAAGACAGCTCAGTTGCCTGCGCAAGCCTGGCAATTAAAGGTGAAGGGATGGCTTCTACAGGTCTGTAATAACCTGGTGGTATAAAACTTACTATATCCAGCTTGTTCTTGGCCATCTGTTGCCTATTGCAATTTGCCATCTCTGCCTCAGATGGGTGGTCCCCTTCCTGGCATCATCAGCTAGTCTCAGCTGCGGCTGCCACCTCATGAATAATAACTATTTGAATGCCACAAGTCCTGGTTTGTGTTTGGTGCTTGTTGTTTTTCACTGTCAGAGTGGCTGAACACTGGCACACTTTGCCCTGAGAGTCTGTGGAGTCTCCGTCTTTGGAGATACTCAAAACTCAGCTGAACACAGTCCTGAACAATCTATCCTGGGTGACCATCCTTTACCAGTGGGCTTGTACCAGATGTCCTCCACCATTCTGTGGTTGTGATCCTTTATTGGAGAGAAGGAAGAAGATATTGGCAGTTTTAGTGAATGCAGTTCTCACAAATTAGTATGAGGAAAAGGCCAGTGTGGACAATTCTACCTGAAGGGAGGTTGTGGCCAGGTGGGGGCTGGCCTCTTGTCCCAGGCAACCAGCACCAGAACAAGAGGACACAGTCTCAAGCTGTGCATCAGGTGAGGTTTAGGCTGGATGTTAGGAAGAAGCTCTTCACAGAAAGAGTGATTTGCCATTGGAATGGGCTGCCCAAGGAGGTGGTGGAGTCACCGTGACTGGAGGTGTTTAGGAAGAGACTGGATGGGGTGCTTGGTGCCATGGTTTAGTTGATTAGATAGTGTTGGATGATAGGTTGGACTTGATGATCTCAAAGGCCTTTTCCAACCTGGTCTATTCCTATTCCTATTCCTATTCCTATTCCTATTCCTATTCCTATTCCTATTCCTATTCCTATTCCTATTCCTATTCCTATTCTATTCCATTCCACTCCACTCCACTCCACTCCACTCCACTCCACTCCACTCCACTCCACTCCACTCCACTCTATTCTATTCTATTCTATTCTAGTCCAGTCCAAAGTGAAGTCTTCACTAGAGATGACCCAGCTGGATGGGCCAAAGAGGAAACTGTGGGAGCACTGAGTTGAGTTCAGAGACAATGCTGGCTTCTTAATTGAGCTCTGTGTGCAAATTGCAGCTTCCTGGATGGCCATGCAGGATGTGGTACTTTGGAACACAGGAGGCACCATGGCTGGAGGAAGGAAAGCTAAACCCACAGTTGCCACAAACGTGAACATTTACTCACTAAGAAAGGAAGGTGCCATTACTGTGGTGGTAGGAGAAGAGCAGGAAATACAGAATCTGAAAGGAAAGCAAAAGGCATAATGACATTGAAGAGTGAAAAAGGCATTGATCTTTGAGAGCTGATGAATATTAACTTTTGGAAGTGACTCTGGGGGAAACAGAAGATTTTCATCCCTTGAAGATTCCAAAGCAAGACAAGCTAGCCCTCTGAAAGGAACATTTCAGAAAAACAAGCTGCTGGGATCATGTATATATCAGAAATTAAATTCTCTGCCTTAAATTACTCAGTCTATCAGATAAAATGATTTAGTGATCCTTTTTGCTCATAAAATCCATGTTCTTAAGAAGAAAATGCAAAAGTGAACAGAGTGGGATCTCTGCAGGATTATGCATGTTCTCTCATGGTAGAATTCTAGATGCACAAGGAAATGATGGTTCATTGAGTACAGAAGTGCTTGGATGTATTTCTTCCTTATTTCTGGTTTTCTTCCCCTGTGGGGGTGTGGAAGAAATGATTACTACTGATTTTTCAACCAAAAGTCAAGCCATAAAGAAGGCAAATCTATTTGTGTGTCCAGGCCAGCTGAGCAGGTAAGAGGAGCTCTAACACCTCTGTGCAAACCCTCCATCCCAGAGCTGGTGCCAGTTTTGCTCATCATTAATCTTTAAGCCCTCCCCAGCTTGCAAACAGAAGCTTTGGGCAGAATCCTTGGCAGCAGATGGGTTATTAATTTCAATGTGTAACAGCTGCCATAATGTTCTTGTGATGGGCTCCAGCATTTACCAGCAGTTTTCTCTCACAGAAATCTCTCTCCACCACAGTTTTCCCCATTCTCTCTAGCACGCACCCAGCACATTTTGAGCAGGGTATATGCTTTCACGACACCGTTCCTTCACATTGTGTGAGGAAAGAAAAAAGTGTAAGCATAAGCCTTATGCTAATATGCTGAACTTTCATAAACTTGAAAGTGCTGATGAAAAAGGAACCCTTAAATATGTCTCTGCTCACTCTCGTCGTGTGTGTGAGGAGCTGTGAAGAATTCTTCTTCCAGCGTATTCCTCAGAGATCAGCGTTGCCACAAAGAGGGGAAGACTACAGAGCTGGGAAATTGGAGAACTGCGACCCCTGAGTTCCACTTTGCCAAAAAATCACAGTTACTTCTTATTCCTGTGGGTAGGCCCCTGACTGCTAACTCAGCCACGGTACTGTTGTCATGCTGAAGCAGAAAACAGTCAAAGCTAATGCAGGCAGAACAAGCAGGCTGGGGAGAGATCTACTTTTGCACTACCCAGACAGGCATATGCATGACACAGAAGCAATTTGGATCAAAACGTTGTTAAAGTAAGAAGCATCCAGTTGCTCCTTTCTTCTGTGAGTAGCAGAATTCAAATAGATGATATTCCTGTTGATTTTACATTCTGCCCCTGCCCCCGCCCCCCAGCTGTATGTCCTGGTTTTGGCTGGAGATAAAGTTAATTTTCTTCCCAGCAGCTGGTTCAGGGCTGTGTTTGGGATTTAGGATAAGAATAGAGGACACAGTCTCAGGCTGCGCCAGGGGAGGTTTAGGTTGGATGTTAGGAAGAAGTTCTATACAGAGAGAGTGATTGCCCATTGGAATGGGCTGCCCGGGGAGGTGGCGGAGTCGCTGTCATTGGAGGTGTTCAGGAGGAGACTTGATGGGGTGCTTGGTGCCATGGCTTAGTTGTTTAGGTGGTGTTGGATTGGTTGATGGGTTGAACACGATGATCTTGAAGGTCTCTTCCAACCTGGTTTATTCTATGTATTCTATGTAAAGTTGATCAAATGGGGACCTGCTGGTTATTGCTGAGTGGTGCTTGTACAGTGCCAGGGGCTGTTCTGCTCCTCACTTGCCCTGCCAGTGAGCAGCCTGGGGGTGCACAGGGAGCTGGGAGGGGGCACAGCCAGGACAGCTGACCCCAGCTGACCCAAGGGATGTTCCAGACCATAGCACTTCATGGAGTGAGTTGGCCAGGGTGTGGCAGCTTGCTGCTGGGGGACTTGCTGGGCATTAGTCAGGTGGGTTGTCAGCAATTGCATTGTGCACAACTAGTTTTGTGTATTCTTTTTAATATTAATATTATTTAAAATAGCAATTATTCTTTTCCCTTCCTTTTCTGTCCTATTAAACTGCCTTTGTCTCAACCCGTGAATTTTACCTTTTTTTTCTCATTCTCTTCCCCATAGCACTGAGTGGAAGCGAGCGAGAGGCTGCCTGGTGCTTAGCTGCCTGATGACAAAAAATCAATGTTTTAGGGGAAAGAGGAAAACCAAATACATCCATAATCACCTCTGCCTGTCAGCTGTTGAATATACCACTTGTAAAAGCATTTCTGCCTCTGCAGTTGTGGTCCCAGTCTGGGAGGTAAGGAACCAAAGGTACAAAATTCATTGCTGAAGAAATGAATGCACAAACAAAGGAATCTCCAATGCAGCTGGAATGGGTTTGGCCCTGTTACCCATAAGCAAAAATTCCCAGGAAGTATCTCTTCTGTTGCTGCCAGCAGAAAGCTCAAAAGTCTATTTCCCACCCTCCCACCCCTTGGAAGTGTATCTATTTTGAAGTAGTTAGTGTCAAGTAGTGATAAATGTCCTCTGAAAACGGAAAAGATGTCTTGATTGGGGCTTTTACTAGGAGATTTCTTTTTCATGTTTGAATTGAGACCAATATGGTATCTGTGAGGTTTTTTTGGCATAACCTGGGGACTAATCCAAAAGAAAATCCCAGAGTACTTGCTGGAATTGAGGTAACTACACAAATACTTATTCGTGTAGTGGTAGCAGAACCACTCTTACTATTGCTTACTGTAATAGTACCGAGGTGTCCAGTCACCACAGGCACCAGCGTGTGCCACCCTCTGGGAGCTCCTCATGCTGCAGTGAAATCACCAGCCACTGCTCTTCCCTGACCATAGTCCCTGCAAAGTCCCACAGCACAACCAGGAGTCAGCTCTTTATCCTGCCCATGGCAGCAGATGAGACCAGAGCGTGGCACCACTGGGTTTCCTCCGCACCCACCCCAGGGATGGCTCCTCTGCCTGAAACCTCCCTTAGAGCCAGGCACAGAACTGTCTTGTATGAAGCTGTGGCACTGCAGCTTGGTTACTTACCCTTGTAAGTCCTGCCTGAGAGCTGACTCAATTACATTTCTTTCTGCTTTATTACTGATGCTGTGAGTATGTCTGCCAGACAAGTTCAGGAAAAGATTAATAAAATCTTCTCTTTCTACCTGAATTGTTGTTGTTATTCCCCTCTCCATTATTATTAGAAAACTCAATCAAGTGAAAGAAACTTATTCCAAGCCTTTCTTATAGTTCCTTTTGATGTTTCTTCCCAGTCATATATTCCAGAGACTTGAGTGTTGTCTCTCTGAATGGATGATTTTGAGATTTGTGTCTCTGTGCTGCCAGGGATTAAATTGGACTGAGGAAAAATTCAGTCTTTGACAAATCTGATTTTTCAGGATATTCCTTTCCAGCTTTCTTCTGCCATTTCTGCATGAGGTGTCAGTGTCCTTCATCAGAGTTCTTAGGATGAAAATGCTGTCCCTAATTCAGTGAAGCTAAACAGAGCCTGGATTTTGCAATCACTGGAATTTTCCCACCAAGAAATGTGGTATCCCTGCCCTGTCACATGCTGGTGTGCCCCCTGCAACTCTCACTGTCTCCCCGCAGACAACAGGCAGAGCTGAGAGGTGCTGGTCCCTGTGGAGGACACAGCCCAGGGCTAGCAGTTGGTGCTTAACAAAGCCATGCACCCATGCAGTCACCCAGGAAACCCCCTAAGAAAATATCTCTTCATGAGCACTCATCATTTGGGAAGGAGAGGGATAGGAAGGCAGGTCCTGTGCAATATCTTGGGGGTTGAGGGCTCTGCCGCATACTCAAAGGTTTTTCACCAGACCCAGCTTTGGTCCTGGGGACGCAGCTGGGTCCTGGGACCCAGCTGAGGGGACCCTTGCCTCCAGCACCCGCACAGATACACTGCTCTGTGCCAAGTAGCAGCCAGCCAAGGCAGAAAGTAATAAAATCAATAGTTCTGTTTTAAAGTAGAATGAAAATTTCAAAAGTAATTTACACATCTGTTACTTCTGCTTCCAGCACTCAGCAAATCCATTTTTATTCATCTGCCCTTGGCATACAAGCATCTGCGATTAATACTTGTATTTATGATGACTCCAACTGACACTGACATTTGTCCTCAGGAAAAAAAAAGGGAGGCATGACAAGGGGGAAAAAAAAATCTTTCTTAGTCATTTTAAATGCATCCTGCAAGCCTGGGAATCGCTGATGATATTTTATACATTTTCTATGAAATTAATATAAATTCAGAGGTTTTCTGCTCTCACAGGAGGATATGACAGAACTGTGTGATGAGCAGGGCTGGCAGTGCTGGCTGTGCTCACATGCTTGTCATGCTCCTACTTGGAAGTGCTTATGCTTTTATCATCCGTCATCAAGTCTGTTACCTTCGTGCCTGACTGCCTCAGGTGAAGAGAGTCCTTTGTCCACAGTCAGAGTCTGAGCAGCGTGAGCTGGCACTGGATGGAGGACAGGGGTGCTGCTGCCGCCGCTGCTGTCACACATGACCAGCCACATCCCTCTGCCGCTGGGGCCCCGGGACACCAGCTCAGCCTCCCTCCTTCCTGGCCTCCCAGGTAGGTGCCACATGATCTGCCTTATCCAGCCCAGGATATCTATGTGTTCTGGGACATATGTACGTTCTGGGAGGCGGCAAGCATCCTGTCAGCCTCTCTCGGCCACTCACAAGAATGAAGGGAAGCCGAATGTGTTCAGCTCTTCCATCAAGTGGTGATCCACACACTTGGGCTCTGCAGGGCAAATGCATGGAGAAGGGGCTTTCAATGGAGCTGAGCCAGGGGCCAAGCTGGCTTGTGGATGCCAGGTTTGCCTTGTCTGTGACCCCAGATTTCTTGCTGCTCTGGACAGTGGCTGCTGACGGACTGTCTGGTACTCCAAGGAAAGAAAGGGATCACACAAACGTGCAAAGTAAACCTTGCATCTTCTTGAAGAGATAGAGATGAAAGCCATCAGGGGAGGTGGGAGAGTCTCCACAGGCTCATCGCAGTGGGTATTCTCTAGCATGATCCCTACAGGCTGCCCACCTGGCCCCTGCACCAGGCAAGGGAAAGCCAAAATACTGCTCAGAAAGGCACTCACGCCCAGGTTGCTGCTGTCATAAAAGGGCCTGAAGTCAGTGCTGACATCAGCCTTCTGTGGCCTGTAAATGTTTAATGCAGGGAAAAATCCAGCTGCCAAACACCAATAAACAAGAACAAATGGCTTTTATTGCTCTCATGCTCTCCTCTGAGGCAAAATGCACCAGAACACACATGTTCTGTGTACAGTGGTTTGCATGTGCTTGAAAATCAATTATAGAGACAGTTTCAAAAGCTTGTCTTTGGGCATACTAATTGACAGTATGTTAAATTCCTTGTTAATTGTGTCCAAAAGTAAAGAACAGGAAACATTAGAGCTAAACCACAAAGGAACAGCTCCATGGAATAACCTGAAGAATACGTGGCAGTGTTAATGGCTGGTTATGGACAAGTCTCTGAACACAGACACATTCTGGAAGTGTCTGCAGGCCTGCCAGCAGCATACAGTCTGGGCTGCATACTCACAACACAAGGACCAGCCCTCACCTCCTTTGTGCCAGCCCATACCAGCAGGAGTTGCTTTCACCACGACTCTGACACTGACAGCCCTGCTGCTGTGTTCAGCAGACAAGGGACATTCGTCCTGCAGGACCTTTATCTTCTCTGCTTCCTGAGCAGCCTCAGGGACCACAGGAAACATTAAATGTTCCAGCCTTCACTTGGTCCCATGGTCTGCATTTTCCTTCCTTGGCACTGGGCTGCCCATCTATTCCAGAACCAAAACTCCTGGTTTTCAGTTGGATGGCTGAGTACAAGATGTGCTTTGTTGTGGCTTTCAGCCTACAGCTGGACAGACTGGGACATTTGTGCAAGGGCAGGGAGACACTCGGCAGTTCACAAGTGCTGCACCAGTGCTGGCTGATCCAGTTCTCTTCAGTCAAACCACAGGGAAACAGCTCCTCTCACACCACCATCTCAGCCCAGCATGGCTTGCACACCTGCACACTGAGCCCCCCTTGCCAGCTCCCTGCTTCATTGTGTTTGGTTCCCAGCTGAGCGCTACTGCTGACCTATGTCTGTGAAGACAAAATCCTGTACAGAGTAGGGAACAGATCATGAAAATGGGTACAAATGCAGTTTCAGAGTGGTGCTGTTACCGGCTTTGAAGTGGAAACCCGGCACCTCCCTGCCTTGTCAAACATCACAGTTTACTATGCCTCTGCACAGCACCATTTCCAGCATGGCAGGTCATTTCAGATGGTTGCCCTCCATCTGCTTGAGGCAGATCTCCCAAGCTCCTGCAATGGCTGTGGAGGCAATTCAGTTACACCAGGGTGTTCTGTCTCCTTTGTTGTTCTGTCCCTCTCCTGGGAACACACCGGTGACTGGGCTGGGAAGCGCTGGACCAGGCTGTCCTGTATCCTCTCACTGGAGCAGTCATAGTGTAGCGATACGCACTCCACAGGATCATTGCTGTCCCGGATCGCCCAGACACTGCCCAGGCTCTGCTTGGTACGCCCAAGCCTTGCCCTCCCTGTGCTGAGCCAGGTTAGTGGCACGGCCGGGCAGGGAGCAGCCGGAGGCACCCCACGCCGATGAATTATTCAGCATCGCTCACTCACCCAGCCTTGTCCCTCACCAAAGGCTTGCTGTAGGAGCAAGCACTGCATCGCGTTTCTGCACAGAGGCAGCAGAGGGTGTTCTTTCTGTGGCACATTGTAAATCTGTGCACGTTCCACCCCTGGCACTCTCTCTCTTTCTCTCTCCTTTTCTCTCCATCTCTCTCTTGCCCTCCCTCTTTTCTTATTGCAAGACATTTCCTAAGCTAGATTTTTCTGTGAATTAGTTTTTAATGCTTCCTTATGGGAGGCAGTTTTTCATATTTTATACCTCCATCAATAAAGATTTCTTCCTTATCACCAGTAAAATTGGAGTTTTGATTAAATATGATCCAGCAGCACTAAGCACATAGTCTGTATTAATTTCAGAGCTTCATTATATGCTAGAGGTATTTATATGGGTTTATATATCAAATACACTGTGTGTGTATAAGCAGAGACTTTCAACCAAATACTAGATATAGGAGCCATAAAATACAGAATGTAAAAAAGCCTCACTTGGTCTAGCCATAGAGCATCCATTAATCCCCACATGAAGGTCAGTGACAGTGGTGGGGAAGGGACATTTTCAAGGACCAGGAGATTCCCAGAAAGAGCATCAAGCCTGATGCTCCTGCAGCAGAAGAACCAGGATGTGCAGAACCTCATGGCACTGTGCTCACTGCAGCCAGTCCTCCGCTCTTCTGAAGTAGGTAGCACTGGTAGGTAGGCAGCACTGATGGATGAACATCTTCTCAAGAAACCATCTACTCATTTAAGAAAAATGGTGCAATCTTCTCATGGTCACATGTTTCCATGCACTCTTTGTTCTCAACATGACCTGCTCAGGTCTGAGGGAATCCTGGCATGCATCAAGAATAATGTGGCCAGCAGGAGCAGGGAAGTCATTCTGCCCCTGGACTCAGCACTGGTTAGACCACACCTTGAGTACTGTGTCCAGTTCTGGGCCCCTCAGTTTAAGAAAGACATTGTCCAGAGAAGGGCAATGAGGCTGGGGAGAGGCCTTGAGCACAAGCCCTATGAGGAGAGGCTGAGGGAGCTGGGATTGTTTAGCCTGGAGAAGAGGAGGCTCAGGGGAGACCTTATTGCTGTCTACAACTACCTGAAGGGAGGTTCTAGCCAGGTGGGGGTTGGTCTCTTCTTCCAGGCACCCAGCACCTGAACAAGAGGACACAGTCTCAAACTGCACCAGGGGAGGTTTAGGCTTGAGGTGAGGAGAAAGTTCTTCACAGAGGGAGTTGTTAGCCATTGGAATGTGCTGTCCAGGGGGGTGGTGGAGTCACCATCCCTGGAAGTGTTCAAGAGGGGATTGGACATGGCACTTGGTGCCATGGTTTAGTAGTCATGAGGTCTTGGGTGACAGGTTAGACTTGATGATCTTTGAGGTCTCTTCCAACCTTATTGATTCTATGATTCTATGATTCTATGAATCCTGGCTATGGACACTGCCTAACAAGGGGCAGTACCCAGAGACTTGGTCGCAAGAACCCTTTGTGCAATGCTACTTCTATCTCTTGGGCTCTGCATCACACAGTCTTTCTAGTAGGTCTGCTTGAGAGCACCTTCTACTAAGAAAACATCATTTATTTATAATTGAAATCCAAATCAATTAAAGATTACAAAATTGGGTGTTAGAGGCCTTAAGAAGTTGGCAGGTCCTCAGCTTGGAGAAGGACTCTGTGAAGAGTATCACTGGACAGGGACCAGAGGGGCTGTGCCCAGGGCAGACTGCAGGGCTGCTGGCATTTGCTGCTTTGTGTGTTCATCCTAAGGAGGAGTGAGCAGGGCTGTAGAGCATTAAAGAGAAAAGGGAAGTCAGTGAAAGGCAAAAGCAGATGGCAGAATCTGTGTTCAGCCTGATGTCACACAGCAGCTGCTAATGTATGTTGCTCTTGTGCTGTGCTGTGCTGTGAAGGAGACCAGACTCTCCTGGAAGCATGTCAGAATTCCCTATCATCTCACTAAAACTTCTCTTAGTCATGTTTGGACTAGTTTGTCCCTGGAATCATCAAGGTGTTGTCCTTAAATCTTGTCCACATATGTTGGAAGAGGTTTTACTTTTACATACATATGCTGCTGAAATCCGTGGAGCTTTGCTCTCCTTCCCTCCCATCAGCCCAGTGCAGGTACAGCATAAACATGGATCTTGAACACTAAGTTAATTGTGCTGAGCAAGGTCAGGGTGACTGACCCCTGCCACAAACCCTCATCTGTGTCAGGATCAGGGGATGTCCATGCTGGTGCTGGGCTGAGGCAGAAAGTGAGTAACAAGGTAAGGGTGAGCAGTGGCAGGAGACAGGACATGCTGGTGGTGCCTGAAAGGCTGTAAGAGGAGCTGCATTAGTGATGGGAAAGCTCTAGCTTTCCCCCTCAAGGCAGTCATGTAATATGAGGCACCTGGCAAAACACTGGCCTTGGGGACCAAGAAACACCTTGCTGAGCTCTGCTCTTGTGCCTGGCTGGGAAGCAGCATCCTGGTGGATTGCCTGGCCATGTTGAACCCCAGGGTAGGCGCTGGCCCAAACAAGGTTCTCTGGAGGCTGTGGACACCCACAGGGATCCCTGGCAGTGACGTCCACCCCAGGAGAGCTCCTCACATCTCTGCCTGCGGAATGCCGAAGGTGGTGGGGTCGGCTCTGAGAGCTGGTCCTGTTGGACAGCTCATCTGTGCCTGTTCCCACTCAGAGCCTGCAGTGACAATCTCTCCTTTTTCATTCCATTTTGTTTCTTACTGAAAAAAACCCCCATCTCTGGGGAACATGTCTCTGTTGTGCCATCTGACAACAGCTGTGAGATACCAGAGACCAACGGAGAGACACATTTGCTGCTATTTCCTATTCTCATTAATAACGGTGTCGCTAAATCAGATAAATCTCATAACTGTGCTTCGAAATGTGCAGTGTGTGGCCCCCTGAAAACAGATTAAGATTTACTGCTCTCCATTTAAATAACAGTTGATGAGGGTAACGGATTCTCTCTGCAGGGCACTGTGCAATTTTTACTCTCTCAGGCTCCACAGCGCATCTTGTTTTTATTCTCACATATATAACCAAACACGCCAGAAGAACAGAAAGGGAAGCAGATAAATCATCCATGTTTGAAACACAGTTATGATTCAAGTAAAGAAAAGTGTACAAATTCCTGTTTGTTCTCAAGGAAAATTATGGGTATATGCCCAGCAATGGAAGCTTTTATTAGCTGAGGTTCTGTGCTGAATGTATTTTTTTACCCGTTTGCCATTATCAGAGAAGAACAGAAAACAATTAACTTCTAATAGTTCTTGAACTTCCTCTCTGAGACTTCTCTCTATTTCTGCTTTAAAATAAAAGCCAGGATTTCATTCCATGTAACAGATGCCATATGTGGCACCTGCAAAGGTGAAAACAGTTCCTGTGAGTGAGAGTCTCATCTTATGCCTGTTTAGAGCCTTTTCAGATGCTTTAGAAGTGTTTGGAATAGAAAGTCAGCACTTGTCACATACCCATTTATTACCCTTCCTCAAAAATGTGCATGCCTGTACAGGGTGCATGACTGGAAACCATCTCCAGTGGAGTGTTTCTCCCTTACACCAGCTGAGGACTGGCATGGATCTGCACAGTCTGTCTCTGTAGGTTTTGTCCCTTGGTATTGTTTGGGAAGAGACAAGCAGCTAACAGAAACCTGTTTCTGAAGGGTTGGGCTTGGGTGTCCTGTGCCAGGGGACACCAGGAAAGGCAGGATTCCTCCCCTGAGCAGGATCAGCCTCTTTGATGCAGGGCTGTGCCACCATCCCGGGCTGCCTGTGCCTCTCTTTGTCCTGCCAGGACAAGGATGGCACTGCACACTCCCTCCTTGTCTGTGGCCTCCATTATTCCCTGTCCCAGTGAGCAATGGCCCTGTTTCCTTAATCTTCCCTTAGCAGCCAATGTAGGTGCTGGCACCCTGCTGAACTCCAAATTCTGAGTGCTTGAGCTGCCCCTTTCTGCTGAGCCTGAACCCTTTTCCAGCCCACTGGGATCACCAGTACCTTGCCCCTGCCACAGCTTCGTTCTGCAATCCATCCCCCTCTGGTGCTGTGATCCCCACCCAGTCACAGCTCCACCGTTTTGCAGAGGCTTCTGACCTTTGTGCTTGCTTCCACTGCTGCATCATTAGCTTCTTTAAATATTTTAAATTATTTAATTTAAAATAGATTTTGAAGTGTCACAGGTTACAGGAATGGAATTACATCTTCTTGAAAGAAGTAGAAAAATGCTGATTTCAGAAGGAGTAGGCTGGATTTTAAGACTAAAACAGTCCACCAACCTCATGTGCAATGCCTTGAACATTTCTTTCGAGTTGTTCCTATCCCATGCCTCAAACTCTCAGGTATTATATAGAGACAGTCCCTGGGAGCACACAATCTATACTGAGTAACTCCCACTGAAGGAAAATTCTTCATAACTACTGGAACAACTAACTGCTCAGCAGCCAGTTAGGGTTTAAAAGATACTCTGTGTGTAGTTACCTTCTCTGAAATTATGGTTTTGACTCCTCTCCAGAATTTTTTTTTCCAGACTTCAATAGGATATAAAACCAGGGTATTTTTAACCAACATAGTAACCCAGCTTTTCTGTGAGTTGTTTTTTCCAACAACAGAAAGAAAAAGGCAGAGATCAGATATTAAAGTTTATACCAGGGTGACGCAAAAGAAACCACAGTAAAAATGTGATTTCCAGACTGTGAAGCAATATATTGCCACTGCTGTGGGTGCAGTTTTACCTCCTTGATGCTGGTGACCCCAGTAGCCATCCTTCATAACAAGTTCTGGTTGTGTCTAGAGCTCACAAAGTCTTGGAACTTAATTACAGTTCTAATATTATTGCTAATGAATTTGAGCATAATTATGGAGTGGAGTGATTTCAGAGGTGCTTTATGTGAATACTAATGACTCTCTTCAAACTCCTGTGTTGCATAACTGAGAGCAGGGCTTCCTCCCTATGGGTATGGGAGGCAACACCTGGTGAGCCCAGGGAGCCCTGTGAGGCAGAGGGAAGGACACAGGGAGCATAGCAGGGGCTGTGCTGGTGAGTGGCACCATTAACCCTGCTGCAGGCAGCCCTGTGTTGAGGTGGCTGGGAGAGGGTGGCTGGCCCAGGCACCTGCCTCAGGCTGCCTGGCTGGTGCCAGGCTGCCATTCTCAGAACCGAGCTTTCATTGTGCAGCACAGGCAGGTGACCTGACCCTAAACCCAGCCCTCTGCATTGCCTGTGAAGTTCTTTCTTGCCATTTAGTTTGGCCAGCAGGTCTTGATTCAGCCATGCTGGTCTCTTTCCTTCCTTGCCTGATTTCTCACCCCTGGGGATTGAGAGCTCATGTGCTCTATGGAGATGGCAGGACTTAGAATCATAGAATCAATAAGGTTGGAAAAGACCTTAAAGATCATCAAGTCCAACCTGTCACCCAGCACCTCATGACTAACTAAACCATGGCTTCAAGTGCCACGTCCAATCCCCTCTTGAACACCTCCAGGGATGGTAACTCCACCACCTCCCTGGGCAGCACATTCCAATGGCCAACAGCTCTTTCTGTAAAGAACTTTCTCCTCACCTCACTTCCCCTGGTGCAGAGAGCCCTTCAGGGAGCATCACACCAACTGGGATTTGCCTTCCAGCTGCAGGAAAAGACAGCACTGCTGCAGAGTAGGAAGACAGCACTGGTGGGCTGCTCCTGTGTGAGGAACAACTGCAGGTCTCACTTGTACAGCAGTGGGGTTGATGTCCCAGTGCTGTGGAGAGCTGCCCAGCTGCAATGGCATAAGCTGAAATGGCACAAGAAGTGACGGATAAATGCTCTTGTGAATGATGTCTGATGGAGAGAAAATAGATGTTCCAGCAGAATAGGGGACTGAAGGATCAAGAGGAGGCTCCAGCTGCCAAATTGGCCAGACTAACTTGAACAGAATGCCTGAATTTTATAGTATCTGCACAGCTAATAAAATCAACAGAGTTCTCTTCCTCCAGGCAAAGATAACATGGCTGCTTCTCTGCCTCTTTTTCATGTCTCATTGTGTGCTTGCAAGACATTCCAGGAGTCTAAGACATGACATTTCTCTTTGCATGGTCTCTGGCTCCAGGCAAAATTTATCCTCTGGGAAAGATTATTGATTTGAGAAGTTTTACAAAGATCAATACAAATGGCAACTATTACTGAAACAGAAGCTTACGGGTTGCAGTGAACTAATGCAGTATCCATATTGAGATGTGTTTTCTTTCTATCAAGTCATTTAATAAAATTCAAACCTCCTCAGAGAGAAATAATTAATTTAGCAAAATGTTAATTAAGGATTTTTTTTTCCACAGCACAGTTCTTCTAATGAAATAATGCTGAGTGAAATGACTGAGGTTTAACTTGATTAAAGCCGGTGTCAGTGTTTGCACAGTCCCGCAGTGTGTGCACATCCTGTGCTCTGCAGAATTAGAACCTCTCTTAGTGATGATGAACGGCCCACTGTCACTTCTTCAGCCCTTGTGCACAGTGAGAAAGGGGGCACACATTTTTGCATCCTTGTGTCTACTATATGGCTATTTAAATTAAATTTGAAACTGTTTCCTTGCCCTCATCTGCGTGACCACACTTACTGTTACACAGAAGGTATCAGAGGTGGGATATGTTTCTCTCTGTGACATATTTGGATTCCTGTAGCTTAGCACAGAGTAGAAGAATGCACCTGTATCCATAAACATATGTATGTGTACACACACACACCTGTGTGCATATGTGTGCATATAAAGGGAGAGAGTAGAATAGAATAGAATAGAATAGAATAGAATAGAATAGAGTAGAGTAGAGTAGAGTAAAGTAGAATAGAATAGAATAGTATAGAACAGAACAGAATAGAATAGAATAGAACAGAACAGAATAGAATAGAATTAACCAGGTTGGAAAACACCTTTGAGATCATCAAGTCCAACCTGTCATCCAACACCATCTAATCAACTAAACCGTGGCACCAAGCACCCCATCCAGTCTCTTCTGATTGACAGTGTACACTGAAGCTGGGTATTTGCTTGGGAGCAGACCACATCCTGTGTGCAGTGACCTCTCTGAGTTTCTGTGCTCAACACACAAAAGCAGAAAGGCTGCAGGAGCCTTTTCAGCCAGTTGTGACAAGTCAGGTGCTTTTCTCTGAGCTGTGCAAACTGAAGCTGGGCAGTCAGAGAAAGCATGATGCCTGCCTTTTAATAATCAAGTATGTAAGCACACGAATAAATCCACCACTCACTGGAGTAACACAACAGCACCCATCCACAGAGAAAAGTCTAAGGGCTCAGGGATGCCCATGGGCAGCATGCTCCATCACACCAACACCATGCTTTAGTGAGCAACTGCAGAGATAAATTGCTAATTCTCTGATTTGGTGGTGGCAGTGTCTGCACCGGGTGATGGGTAATGGAAGTGAAATGAACTCTGAGGATAAGGCACTTAGCAGACAGCTAGAGAAAAGAGTATGTCTTTGATTTTAGACAAATCCTCCCTTCAGTGTTCTGCTTTTGATCTTTGCATGGAAGGATAAGTTTTATGTAAGACAAATGTCTATCAAAGTTTTATTTAAGAAGCATGCTTTGAACAGAAGGTGGCACACTGATTAAATTTGACATTTGAAGCGAGGCAGACTAAACAGCCCAGGAATGCAGAAGGATTAAAGTGAGGTCTCACATAAAAACTACTGCTGTTTTATTAGGCAAGTGTAGCCTGTTAGGCAGTGAAGTTTGGGTGCCATTAATCTGTACTGACAGATAATGGTTAATATCTGGGCAGTTGTAAGTTTTTTGCTGCTATCTTTTCTGGTTAGCAGAATATGACTCAGTGCACAAAAAAATTCTTCAGCGGTTCTACTCAGCATAATTTTGGGAACAAATAATAGTTATCTCCTGGAAACACTGTGTCTAGCTCTTGGGGACCATTTGGAAAGCATCATTTGCAGTCATTATTGAGATGGTTCAGAGCTTCTGGGAACCAAGGATGCAGAACCAGCTGCTCAGGGCCTGTTTCATCACACCAGCAAGCTGCAGCTCTGCAGAGCCTGGGGAAGGACCAGAACCCTCAGGCTGGGAAGTGAAGGCTGCAGTTGATGAAGGGACTCTTCTACCTGGTTACCACAGTTGTTCTCATGAGGCCTACATCCATCTCTCAGAAAAATGATGGAGTGCAGCAAATTCCTTGGGGACAGGCACAACCTTTGGGTGCATGTTTAGTCTAGATGGAGAGTTATTCTGTTCTGCTCTTCCTTCTGCTGCCTTGTCTGTCTATTCATAGTGCCAGGAAAACCGCAGTGAGCAGAGCTGCTCCTGTCTCAGGGTCTGGTCAGATGCTCCTGACAGCCCACTCCTCTCATGAGGGTTGCTGCTTTACCCCACCAAGACAGTCATGGAGCTGCTATCCCTCTGGGGTAAGGACATTTTTAATACATATGCTAATTTTAAATGAAAAGCTCCTTCTCCATTTCAGACTGGCAGATCAGTGTGAGTGCAGAGGAACACACTCTCACTTAAATCTCCATTCCTAGCTCAACTCCTCTAGTGGCTCAGGGACCAAGCAGTACAGTGAGGGTTACCAAAACCATCACTGAAGGTCATGCAGAAAGCCTGGCTATGCAAGCCACTCTTCTGGCACTGATAAATGTGATGAGAACTTGATGCCAGAGTATTTGCCATGAGATCAGCTCTCCAGGGACAGCAGCTGGCAAATGGCCGGTGCATTTCCAGGGCCACCAGCTGCAGCAGGTTGCTGCTCCTGGACAGACCACTGAGGGGACTGTGGCAAGTGCAGTCTGTGAGCAGCATGGTAAACACCACCAGCATGCAGCTGCTGGAAATAAAATCCCTCATAAATCGCTTGAAAAGTGCTTGAATGCCAGCGTAATGATGGAGGTGGGGCCACCCTTGCTAATTAGAGAAAGAGTGGGCTGCCCTGGGAAGCGGAGGGGGCAGGATTCCTCCTTCAAGTTTGTGCTGTACAAGCATTTTCTGTCACTGCCCAGAAACCCTCCTTTTTGCTCAAGGTCTTGTGTGGAAAGAAGAGCACAGTGGAACAAAACCACAGCTGCAATGACCACAGCATGCTGAAAAATCAAAAAGGTCAGGGGTGTGCTGCTGACCCCAAAGCGAACACAGCAGTATGGCATGGCTGGGCCAGGCTGGCTGCACAGCTGGAATCTGCTGGGATCAGCCAGAATCAGCAGGGCAGTAGGGTGGGCCCCATCTAGGCAGAACTGTGGTGGCTGGCTTGGGGGCACAGCTCAGGCTTCCACTTTGTCATTTAGCTCTGCAGACAGAGCTGAGAGCAGGACTCCTGCTGCAGTGTGACACACATCAAAGGTGCTTGCCTGTGAGCTGTGGGTGTAGGGCCAAGAGGCAGAAGGACGTGACTGGATGTGAGGACACGAGGAAGAAGTTCTTCACCGTGAGAGTGGTGAAGCCCTGGAATGGCCTGAGGCCCCATCCCTGGAGGTGTTTAAGACCAGGCTGGATGAGGCTCTGGCCAGCCTGATCTAGTGTGAGGTGTCCCTGCCTGTGGCAGGGGTGTTGGAACTAGATGATCTTTGTGGTCCCTTCCCACCCTGACTGATACTATGAAGTGAGGAGCTCAACTCATTGCTCTTCATTCAGATGGTGAGGGAGAGTCCCTTCAGCCTGGGAAACAGCCTAGAGACTGCACACCAGTGACTGAAATGGTTAGCAATGTAAAAATAGGAATAAGGAACAAAATCTGATTTAGTATTGATTTAATTAGAGAGATTTAATACTGATTTAATAAAAGCGAGCATCTGTGCCATATGCTCAGCTGCTGGAGTTAGTCATTTGGTCAGAAGGGAGAAGCCCGAAGGCATTCCTGCCCAGCCTGACAAGCAAACCCAAACAGCTTCTGGTCAGCAGCTTGGTGTGCATCAGCCCACTGTTTCCCAAAAAACCTCCAAAAGATAAGAAAATTATGATGGTTTAGAGCAGCTGGCAGGGGATGCCCACCGAGGCCGGTGTAATCATAGTATCATAGTATCAGTCAGGGTGAGAAGGGACCACAAGGATTATCTAGTTCCAACCCCCCTGCCATGGGCAGGGACACCCCACACTAGATCAGGCTGGCCAGAGTCTCATCCAGCCTGCTCTTAAACACCTCCAGGGACGGCGCCCCAACCACCTCCCTGGACAACCCATTCCAGGGCTTTACCACTCTCATGGTGAAGAACTTCCTCCTCATATCCAGTCTGAATCTCCCCACCTCCAGCTTCATTCCATTGCCCCTAGTCCTATCACTACCTGACATCCTGAGAAGTCCCTCCCCAGCCTTCTTATAGGCCCCTTCAGATACCGGAAGGCCACAAGAAGGTCACCTGGGAGCCTTCTCTTCTCCAGACTGAACAGCCCCAACTCTTTCAGTCTGTCCTCATAGGGGATCCTACATGAACACGCAAGGTACGATCTTGTGGAAGCCTGGCCAGCAAGGGGGCCCAGATCCTCCTTGCAAAACTTCTGGGTAAAAAATCTAGAGTTTATTATTTCCTTCACCTCTTTCCAGTTTTATTAATCTCAAATGAATACCTCCCAAGCCTCTTGGCCATAGACCCACGGATAAATCTTGTGGTAAATGCAGGAAACAGAAGAAATGCTGTTTTGAGCATACTTCTAAGGAAGGCAGATCCTCAACAGACAGGGCTGGATTTGTTCATTTTGTTGTGGGCTTTAGGGAAGTATCTTCTTCAGAACGTGAGGTTCAGTCAGTGGTGCATGCAGCACACAATGCTTCTCATTTATTTTGATCAAACACCAGAGAGGACAGAAGGAATCCTTGGACTAAATTGCATAAATCTTGTTTCACTTCCCTGTGAGGACTGCCAATCTCTTTGTCAAGCCTCTGAAAAAAACAGAGCATCAATGTTTGACAACAGTTGTGATTGCTGAATGAATGCTGCTAATTATATTATCAGTTTGTCACAGTTTATTACATTAAAAATCCTCTCCACGATTCAAGACACACCTGTGCACTTTATTTTCAGAGATGTATCTGGCTTGTTAAAGTCTCCTCAAGTACTCTATCAGTAGGTGCAGCAGCATATTTTTGTTGCTCTTACTCACATCTGGGCTGATGAATATTGGCTCTTTGTAGTTTGCCTCCACAAACTCTCCAGTTTGCCACTCACAAACTCTCAGCATGATGCTAACTCTGGTAATCTTAAACCTCGGACTCTGGCTTACACACAGCTTAATCTACCAGTGCTTAGTGGTTGCAGCAAGTAACTTTGTTTTCACTCACTTCTCTGGGCTACTCCACAGCTTTTAATGAAAATTTGCTATGAGAAGAGACATGTATGGGTAGGCAGAGGGGTGAGGTGAGGATAGGCCTTTCTGAAAAACCAGAAACAATGAACATCTCACATATATACATACTGAGATCATGGCCAGGATAACCCTGCTGGAAGTCTTTAATGAGCTAGTGTCTGTGCAAGCCCATGTGCATGTTGCCCTCAAACAAGAGAAACTGTGAATGAAGCAGGAAAACCTCTGTTCGCTAACAACAGGGAAGCTCTGGTTGATCTTTCCATGTAACATGCATTGCTCCGTGGTGACTTGGATATGAGCAAGGCTGAGGCTGGGAAGGAAGGGTGAGCCCTGAGGACAGGGAGTGCAGCAGAGCAGGTGACATAGACAAGGGGTTTGTGGAACCAGTGTCCCAGGGACAGCATGGTGCTGGGTGACAGCTTGTCTCTGCAACTGCGTGCCCAGCCTGACTGACCGGTCTGGTCCGGTTTAAGCCGGTCTGGCCCGGTTTAGGGTGGTCTGGTCCGGTTTAGGCCGATCTGGTCCAGTTTAATCCGGTCTGGTCCGGTTTAATCCGGTCTGGTCCGGTTTAGGGCGGTTTAAACTGGCCTGGTCCAGTTGAAACTGGACCAGACTGCCCTAAACCGGACCAGACCATCCTAAACCGGACCAAACCGGCCTAAACCGGACCAGACCGGATTAAACCGGACTAGACCGGCTTAAACCGGACCAGACCAGATTAAACCAGACCAGACCGGTTTAAACCGGACCAGACCGGCCTAAACTGGACCAGACTGGATTAAACCGGACCAGACCGGCCTGAACCGGACCTGACAGCCCTCATGCTTCTCTCCAGGACAGAGATGGCCCTGCACAGGCAGAGTGGTTCCGTTCTGCTGGAAAGGGAATCTGGTGACACTTTGCCATGTCCCCTCTGGGTGGGAAAGGCTCCCTGATGTGGATGCAATCCTAGGAGAGAGCAATGGGTTTCTAGGTCTCCTGGAGAGTGACAGTGACAGATTGACAGCCTGTGATGAACTGCTGACTCCAGCTACTGACTCCTCCACCATGAATAAATGATTGATGACATCTGAAGGGGAGCGCAGCACAGATGGGGCTTGGATGCTGAGCTGGTATTGATTGACTGTGCAGAGACATCTAAGCTGCTTGGGTTGCTCACCTGTGTTGGGATGCAGATGATGCAGAACCTTGGTGTAACTGAGAATTAAAATCCACTGAAGAGACCTGGTAATTTCAACAAGACACACAAAAATTGCCATGGGAACAGGCAAAAGGACATTTCCACATCAGTATTCAGGTGTTCAGAGGCAAAGTGTCCTGTTGCTCACCTGTGAAGTAACTATTATAATATTAGTTGCTAATTATAATTTGTATTATGCTGCATGTATTCTAATAGAAACAAGAGCTACACAAGCATTAAAATTAATCAGTTTACAATATGTTTTTGCTCCTTATTTATGTTAATCTAACTTCAACAACTGTTTCTAATATGGTATTATCTATTTCTTCATCCTCATCCAAGGGGCAGAAATAGGAGCAGCAGAAACAACTATTTGCTTTTCCCTGCAGAGGTCCCAGACACTGCACATGGCACCATGTGGCAGGGAGGCTGGAATTACACAGAGGCTTCCAGATTGTGTTCAGCAGTGTTTGAGTTGCTGCTAACATGGGTGAAATTCAGTAGGAGTGAGCGCAGGAGAGGTTTCTAAGGGCAGACGCTTCCCAGGGAACCCTGGAGACAGGGTTGCAGCCTCCTGCTAGAACAAGCAATACTCCCAGCTTGCTTCTGGCTTCAGGTAAGAAGAAGGGTTTTATTCTGGCTGTGGCAAACATTTGAAAGCAAGAGTTAGTGGGCATTTTATTAAAACTAAGGGCAACTTGTGCATAGGTGTCTGATTTTCCTGTGTGTTCCATTACCGGGTCAATACTGGTACACTGGGTTTGCCTGTCGCACACTTGCCTGCTTGCATTAGTGGTATTAGACATAGAATGGTTTATGTTGAAAGGCACCTTCCAGTTCCAACCTCCCTGCCATGGGCAAGGACACCTTTCACTATACCAGGCTGCTCAAGTCCCTGTCCAACCTGCCCTTGTATGCTTCCAGGGAAGGGACATCCACAACTTCCTTGGGCAACCTGTTCCGGTGTTGCACCACCCTCACTGGAAAGAGATTCTTCCTAATCTCTGCTCTAAATCTCCCCTTAATGCTTTGTGAAACAGCATTGGCCTTTGCAGCATTGAATTTACATCACCTCAGTGCTTGAGCTGAGGATACGCCACTAAGGATACTGCCAGGTTCTGCCGTGTCTCTTGTGGCTTTTCCCTGTGGCTGGCTGGGCTACGAAGAGCTCAGTGACCAGAGCACATGCCGTTGTGCAGCCATGGCTGCATGGAAGGAATAGCCAGTGAGGAGGAAGGATAATTTCAAGCCGATACTGAGCAGATAGAACAATTCTCACCTGTTGCATCAAGTACTGAGGCTGCTGGGATCCTACCCATCCCAGAGTCAGCTGCAAGATGTGCACAGTGAGCCAGGGTGGTCATTAACAGGTCAGTGCCGGCAGTGACTCATTGCTGCTGCAGTTGCTCCCTTGGCAGCCCCAGCCTTGCCAGAATCATGCTGCATACCTGCAGGCCCTGCCAGAGGCTAGGCACACATACTGGACGTCAGCATGTTAAATATTTGCTATTGAGGGCCTGTCTTTCAGCTTCTAATGAATGAGACAAAAAAAACCTTCAGAAAGTAAAGAGAGGAAAATAAAATGCAGGAGAATGCTGGCTGTAACTTGAAGAGTGGAGACTGATTATCACCAGATACTTGGTTATATACCAGACATGAAACATTAGCAGCTCTCACGTGGATATTTGTTCCTCTTCTTTGACCAAAAAAGGCAGTTGTCTTTGTTTTAAAACTTACTTTTGATCAATTTACACCCAAGTCTGATGACAGCTGTATCCCTACACCAAACTCAATGACATATCTGCCATAGGTTGCCACATGGCAAGGTGTTTATAAAATGAGGATGCAATGAATAGAATAGAATAGAATAGAATAGGCTACACTAGGCTAGAATAGAATAGAATAGAATAGAATAGACAGGGTTGGAAAAGACCTTTGAGATCATCAAGTCCAACCTATCACCAACACCATCTATTCAGCTAAACCATGGCACCAAGCATCCCATCCAGTCTCTTCCTAAACACCTCCAGTGATGGTGACTCCACCACCTCCCTGGGCAGTCCATTCCAATGGCCAGTCACTCTTTCTATGAAGAACTTCTTCCTAACATCCAGCCTAAACCTCCCCTGTCACAGCTTGAGCATTGGATAGATGAGTTACATGTGCAGTGCAAAGGAATTGCAGCGAACCCTCTGTGACCTCTGTTCAAACAGCAGTGAGTGTGAGTATGCACAGAGAGCTTGGAATCCTGGCTGCTTTACCAGAAAATTAATCAAAGGGCAAGCACAGAGAGTTTGATTTCTTCATGACCCCTTCGAAGCACATTTGAATTCTTCACCATCTGGTCTGTTATCTGGCTGGCTCTTTGCACTTGCTATGTGCTCTTATGTTTTGTTAGAGGAGAGAAAAAATAAATCATTCCCCCCCAGAAAGGCATAAGCACAAGTTTGCTGCATCAGCTTTGTGATAAGCTGGCTTTGGGAAACAACCAACAGTGTATTTCTCCTGCTGTATTTAGGTGAAAATCAGCTGTGCCTCTTAACTGAAATGTTTTAAGCTTGTCTTTGTCAAGTAATAAAATTGTTTTGCTTTTTATAACTAAATGCCTTGTGATACCTATTTCAAAAGCTGACATTTCTAATGCACTGACACCCTTGAGCAGAAAAGAGCTATTCAATTTCAAGTGTAAATTCATCCAGAGATGTTTTAAAGATCTAAGGAAAGGTCAATAAGGACACTGGCAGAATGATGGGGATGCTCCACACTAGCACTGCCCCAGATGCTGTTTCAGCAGAGGAGAAAGGGGATTTGGCAGCCAAGTTCATTTAGTAAAGCTAATGATGTTAGCATTTCGTACATCGCAGGAGTTTGCAAGTTGAAAGCAATCTCAACAGGGAAGCCTGAAAAAAGCAGTTAATTGTAATACAAGACCTCTGATATGGTCTTCTGTTTTGAGCAATTTTCTACTTTTTCTGTTTACCCAAAGTCTGAGGCTGGTGCCCTTTACTGGGATTGCTGATCACAGGTTTCACTTTGTCCTTTCACACGAACGGTTCCTGTTAGGTCTATTTATCTAGTTACTTATGTTTGTGTGAAACACCATCAATATGTTTTTAACTTTATTCAGTGCTACCTGGTGTCACCTGGCAATTTCCAGTGTGTGCTGGTCTTCTTGGCCCCTTGGAAAGGTCTGTCTGCATATTTAATGTGCTGCTCTCCCTATTTGGGTGCTGCTTACTCACTGACTTGACTTTTCTGAGTCTGGTTGTCCAAAGGCAGACCATAGAGAGGGCCTGACTGCAAAGCCACAGGGCGGTGTGGGGCTCTCACTGCAGGAGCTCAGTGTTATAGCTTGAGGTGTTCACTGTAGCTGTGGACATGGAGATGGTTGTCCCTGAACAGTCCTCCCTCAATGGCCTCAGAGGCTCAGAAGAAACACTGATCTTCAAGTCATCATCTGAGCCTGATTTTACTGCCAAAGGAAGGCATCCTCTGTGTGCCACACCAGATGACCACACCATCAGTCATGGTGTCTGCTGCATGTCTGAGAGGCAAGACATTTAGCTGCACTATTCACAGATGGATCTGTGAAGCACTGTTGACTGGTCTCTGGCATGGGTAAGGAGTGATCAGCAAAGGCCTGCCAGTCAGTTGGTGGGCTGGAGGTGACCTGTCCTGCTGCAACAAACAAGTCCCAAAAAGTAGAACCAAAAATGAAAGTGAAATCCATTCCTTGCAGAACAGATGTTTATGGAGCAAATACAGGACTGGTACTGGCAGGCAATGGGATGAAGCATCCCTCCTCTGGTTGTGACCCCGTGTGACAGCTTAGCATTAGAAGCAGCACCTACATCATGCCTTACAGGCTTGGAGCCAGAGAATGTTCCTGAACAGGTAGGTGGTGACAGGTTGGACTCAATGATCTTCGAGGTCTCTTCCAACCTTGGTGATAGTGTGATACTGTGAACACATTTAACTTGCTAGCATGTGCATATCTGCCCCTAAAACAGAATAAAAATAGAGACAGATTCATCCTTCTGCTATGCTTTGCAGGCAAAGGCACACACACTTGTGGACTTCACAGGAGAGAGAGGGCCAACCCCTTGTCCAGACCTCTAGGAAAGCAGGATGCTGTTGGAAAGCAGCTGGAAGCCAGCAAGAGGCAGCCACTGTTGATGTGAATGTGTCAGAAGCTGAACCCTAATTCTGAAGTATGTTCCTGGCTGGAGGAGAGTGACTGACCTGCTGCTGTGGCAGCAATGCCCTGGAATGACAGAGGAATGTTGAAGGCTGTGCCCCTGCCAGCAGCAATCTGCTTCACCCCATGAGACACCTCTAGGTAGCCTGGCACCAGCTTGTGATTAGCACGGTGTGTCTCAGGTGGGTGTGCAACATAGAGTGAAAAGGGCAAAGATCCTCTGTCATGATTAGCTGCAGACAGCCTGAGCTTACTTTCTGATTTTGTCAGGCACTGGAACAGGCTGCCCAGGGAGGGGGTGGAGTCACCATCCCTGAAGATGTTCAAGAAATGTGTGGACATGGCGCTTCAGGACATGGTTTAATGGCCATGGTGGTGTTGGATTGACAGTTGGACTTGATGATCTTAGAGGTCTTGTCCAATCAAAACAATTCTATGATTCTGTGGTTTCCAGACATTCTCCCTCACTTTGGGTTGCAAAGGCTGAGCCAGCCTCAGCTGCTAGTAGCTTTCCATGTCTTGGTATTAAATATTGATCTCTCCTGCACTTCTTAGCTTGTGGGAGTCACTAAAGCTCACCAAATTGGCTAAAGCAAAGTGATAGCTTGTGACATATTGTGGGTAATCTGCTTTGGCATGTGAAATGGTGCCCCTCTGAGGCTGTGGGGAGACCTTCCTCTGCATCTGCAAAATAAAGATAAGGTCTCTGATGCCTACATTTTCAAGAAGCTGCATCTCCAGTGTCTGAGGGAATTCGTGCACAAACCCACTGATGACAATCTGTGTCTGTATCCCAATGTCATTTGGACCTACACACATGGCAGTCCAATGAGGTGGAGAGGGGGGACACTAGAACTGAAGCAGGTTCTTATTTTGGGAGGCAACAATCTTGGAAGGGGGTCATGGTGTGTGTGGGGTAGGCCTTTCTGACCTTGGCAACACATCATCCATTGACTCGCCTTCCATATTCAGAGCTTCACACCCTTTGTGCAGAGGCAGTGGGGAGGGTGAGGTGGGCAAGAAGGGCATTTTCCTGCTCTCCTGGGCATGGACTTGCTTCCATGCTTTAAGCCTTCAGCCTGGCTGGGGGATAATACATGGTCCCCTTGGGTTTTTTTTTCCTTGTGGCTGTCCTTGTTTGTGTCTCAGGGAGGGCTGAATGTGGCTCCAGCAGCCTCTCTCTTGCTTAGGCGGCAATAGTGTCTCATAGGCATGATTAATGTTGTGTAAAAACCTGGTCCATGGTTTTTTTGGTATGGATTTCTTCAAAGAAAGCAGAGAGGCAACAACAACTGTCTGTTGTTCAGCTGTCAAAGCTCTGTGGTTATTTTCTACGTGAAACCAAAGGAGCAGAGCACTAATTTGCTGCTTTTGTAAACTGCCAGTGGACAATCTGGGTCTCTGATACAGAAACAGAGCAAAGTAGAACATTTTAATGGAGAAGCTAAACAGCAGTCAGTGCTTTCGGAGCATATGTGAAACCTTGCATGCCCTGGAGAAGCAGTGGAAGATAGAGCACAAATTCTGTTGGGCATATTTCCAGTTTCCAAAACTGTTTCCTCAGAGACCTGCTACGGAGAGACACCAGAAGGTCTCATTGTACTGGAAATTGCTTGAAATGTGGGCTGAAAAAGCTGAAAATCACTCATCTAACATCTTTGTTTGCTACAGTGAACAGGAAAGATGCCCCAAATGATTATTGCTTTGACTATTTGGTGCTTTTGTTTTGTGTTGTTTGTTTGTTTGTTTGTTTTGTGTCGTGGATTTAGATATTTTTTTTCAGATATCTTTGTTAAGGTCAGTGCTCAATAGGTGGAGGAAGATGATCCTTCCACTCTGCACAGCACTGGAGAGCCCACAGTTGGAGGACTGTGTCCAGGGCTGGAGTCTCCAGGCCACAGTTGGAGGACCGTGTCCAGGGCTCAAGTCTCCAGTACAGGAGAGATATCAGATACTGAAGGGAGTGCAATGAAGGCCCACAAAGGTGATGAAGTGGCCTGGGGCATCTCTTCTATGAGGAAAGACTGAGAATGTTGGGACTACTCAGCCTGGAGAAGGCTTAGTGGGATCTTATCCATGTGGATAAATACCTGAAGGGAGGGTGCAAAGAGGTCAGAGCCAGGCTCTTCTCTGGGTGCCTCTTGACAGGAATGTTTGAGGTTCTCAGATATGCTGGAGAAATGGTTCACCACATTTTCCCAGCCCTCCAGCACAGGAGAGTCATTTGTTGTGCTGGAGCACTGGTCCAGGATTTGTGTTCCTCAGGGGGCAGCACAAATCAAAGCAAACAGCATTGCAGCTCTGCAAGTCTTAAATAAGGGCAGCAACAGGCCTGGCCAGGGGAGTCACCTCAGCACCACTTGCTTTTTTTTTGCAGAAATAAATGACTGAAATAAACATATTTGCAGAAATAAATGATTTGCTTCTCTACAGTTGTGCTGTTCTGACAGAAATACAGGCTGGGGATGAGTGGTGGTCTTCTTCCAGGGAAGGGCAACCTGGCAGCTGCTGGGATGACTGGGCACCATGTGGCAGCCAAAGGGGTCTACACCCCATGCCTGGTCCTGAATGGAAGCCAGCAACCAGAGCCCAGCTCTCTTCCTGGGGGTGCAGGCATGCACAGACATCATCCAGGCCATGCCAGGTGCCAGCAGGATGAATCTCTACAAGGCTCAGTCTGCTGAAACCATAGTAGCCATCTCTTCTGGCCCAGGGCTTGCTCTGTGAGAGCTGCACTGCTAACTGCCCTCGTCCCTGACTTACAAGGCTGGCACAACAAATTGACAACATGGGGAGCAGTTTGCATGTTGGGGTCAGTACATCTTGTTCCTGTGGGATGGTGGGAAATGTGGAGAAGCTAAGTGTGACTCAGTGCCTTCGGAGAAGCATGTATAAAACATCAACTGCATCTGCCTACGAACAATAACAAATAATGTCTCACATCTGTTTTCTGTGTTTCTGTTTTTACTGTTGCATGTTATTTTTCTAATTTTCTTTATGCCACCACCAGGAAAGGGGAAAGCACTTTTTCAGCAGTCTGTCTGCAAGCTAAAGAAAATAGTTTATTTAAAGCTTTTGTAGTTCTGTCTTATCTTCTCCTTTCTGAAAGATATAATCATGAATTATGCATTTCTGCACAACATGAAATATTTAACTCATACTCTACATTCCAGTTCAACTTCCCAAGCAGAGAAATGAGTGTGAGCACAGGAACGACTGCGATTTGTGCAGATAGGGATGCACCAGTGCCTCTAACAGCTTTCCCTGCTCAGTGCCCAGATCAATCAGACCGAAGCCTCAGAAGGCTTCAGGTGGTCAGCGCTGCTCTGCATGCTGTTCGCTTAATTACAGGAGAAACTTGGCCTCAGCAGATGGATCGCACAAATACGAATGCAGGCCCGGTGCTCTGAAGGTATTCCTGTGGATTTCTAAAGGTTTTGAGGAAAATATGTAGAAAAAACAAAGTGCTGTAATTATTGCTCATGCAACGAAGCCATCCCCTTGTTGCAGAGTTTCTTCAAGCCAGCGGGAAGGTCACAGCACTCTAACAGGATGGCAAATGTTAAGGAGAGAATTGACCTCCATGTCCCGGAATGCTTGCTTGCACCATGCTGGCTTCTCTTTTGAGCTGTGCTGGAAGAGGTCTGATACAAAGCAGATGTCAGTCAGCTCGAGTGCTGTAAGTGAGCGCATCCAATTTACTAAGTGTTGGATGAAAAGAAAGAAAAAAGGAATTAGAAAGGAATTATGACTTGGATTCCAGGTGTATGAAGGCAGATACTCTATGATGTCCCAGTACAAGGATTCTACAGTGCTAAACTGTAAATCCAAGAGCTACTCTGGAAACTCTGCTCTGCAGCTTAGTTCCACATCCTCCTTACCTCTGGATTAGTGTGTCCTTGGAAAGCACGCCCATGTGGGGCTTCCTGCAGAACATCATTTATTCTATGCATAAAGAGCAAGGATGAGCACATTAACAGACTTCTGGGGGGAGGCTGTACATGAGAAGACCAAGTTTATAGAGAGACAGCTAAGGCAAGGCAACCAGTCGTGATCAAAGGGCTTATTATACAATTTACACTCATTTAGTACAAATAAATGCAGCCTTTTAGAGTCCTTAATAATTAACACATCACTGGGTATGACATTAATGCATTCATTTGCTATCTTCCATAATACACAGAAGCTAAAAAAAACCCCCAAAAAAACAACCCAGAAAATAAAATCAGATGCAAAAGATGTGAAGGGCTTTCCTAACCTTGCTGCTTTCTATGAGGATCTAAAATTGAAGGGTTTATGTGACAGAGGGATAATTTTTAGGCTGTATTTTTTTTTCTCTGCATGGCACAGGAATGCCAACAGATCAAAGATCAGCGTGAAAAAAAAAAGGAGCAAAGCTGAATAAACACACTTTACACATTTAAATCAGCCTAGAGTTTAAATTCCAGTGATCAACGTGATACTTTGCAAAGGGACTATTAGTGTTTTGGAGCTCAGTCCTTCCATTAATCAAACACTATGAATTTTCTTTACTAATCCCTTTGAAAGCAACACAGACATTTTGAAAACAACACCGAATGGCAGGTACTGCTCCAAGTTGAGTTTCAAGCTCTTTTGTATGCATGTAGTGTCTGGAATCTAGGCTCATGTTTGGGAAAAAGGGATACATCTCAGCATATTTTGTGAAGTAGTTGAAATTACTTGGCAGTTTTATTGATGATAATAGGATTATGAAATCCATTTGAATCTAAGGGGAGCGGAGGACCTAAGGAATCAATTTAAACTTCTCTTGTTGAATGGAAACCTTGTCAAATCTCCTTAACAACAAGTTTTCCCTGGCTCTGTGCCACACATTGGATAATCCAATTAGGGATTTTAAATTACATATTTTATGTTGTTTGGTTTTTTTGTTTTTTTTTTCCTGGAAGTGGCATGTGTGGAAACAGAGTAAGCAGGTTTGAGGTACAAGTAATAAAACAGCTGGGTTTTGTTTTGTGACTGAAAATGTGGAGTCAACAGTGATTTGGGTTCATTAACCTGTTGCGATTGCTGGGGCTGGATTTTGTAGGAACAGCACGTCCTCTTCATGCCGTCTCCTGCTCAGAAACATCTTGGTAGCAAAATTTGGAGTCTTAAAAGGAGATCCTCTGAAGTAAGTGGCAAGGATGGAGCTCCTTCTAGGAGTGAATCAGAGTCACACTGATTTCAGCAGACTTTTTCTCATTTATAGGTTGTGGAAGGAGGTCTGTGGAATATAACCTGCAAACACACAGCACTGGAGACTAGTTCCTGTTTGGAACTGGAGGACACAAGTCCAGGGCTTGCTTAAAATGCATTTAGGAACAGGAGAAGGGGACAGAGTGGCTGATGTGGTGATCTATTGAGGTAGGGGGTGAAAATTAAACAGCCTTCCTCCCAGACATCCCCAGTGTGGCGTTAACTGGTGCTGCACCTGTATCGGCAGTGGGAGAGAACTGCAAGAGTTCTGCTCGTTACCAATTGGCACTTCAAAGACAATCCAGGTCTGGATGCATGTTTTAGATGCTTTATTGAGATGTCCCACAGTCCAATAGAAACATGGTGATATGCTAGACTTGATAAACTTGTTGTAAATTGTTTATAAACCCACTGACTTGAAAGCATACACTGTCTTTTATTGTTGTGTTTTCTACAGCAGATTTGTTTCTGTGAATATGTTATCCCCCTTACATTCACATGGAAATTGTACTTCCTCCTGGTATTTTTCCCCTTGAATGTTTCACATCTGAGAGCCCAAATACAGCAAAAAATCTCTAACTGATATATTCCTTGGGCAGTACCTCAGGGGCTTTTTGCATGTAAATGTTTTCATTCTGGTGCATTGATCTTGCACAATACTCAGCTTTTGGAAGTCTGCACAGAATACATAGCACTGAAATGGATTTTAGTTTACTGACATACAAAAGAGATGTGAAAATCAAGAAAAAACTGTTTCCAAACCTCTAAAGGAAAAAGCTCTCTTGAAATTGGAATTGGTTGAGTTTCTCCAGTGCTCTGAGTTAGTGTTTTTCAGCTACACTTCTGTAAACTGAAACACAGAATATTTCTCAATGGCATTTCAGCTAGGATTATCTAACTGTTGTGGGTATGTCTGTCAGAAGTCTTCACAGCAGTTTCTGCCTTTTGAATACTTACTCCATCATTCTCTCTGCAGAAGTACAAAGTCTGTTTCTTGTGCTGCATTCCATGCTCCCAATGCCAATGTGGTTTATCTGGTTTGTGGATGGATGTGGCGTTGACACGCTGATAGAGCTGGGAGAGTGGCTCTCCTGAACAGACTGCCGGGACTACCTTTGCTGGAGCCTGAAGGAAAAGCTGCTGGTCCCTCTCTGCCCTTTCCAGCAATGCCTCCCTGCCAGCCCCATGTCCCCAAGACCTTGATCCTTTTTTCAAGACCTGGCTGAAACCAGTGAATAGGTTCAGAAGCTGTTGGGAGCACAGACTAAAGTAGAAAACAAGGCTAAATGGTTTGGATCTCATTTTCAATCCAGGAAGGACCTGAAGCAAATTTCTGTCACTCTGCTTGTCACAGGGTCCCAGGGAGTTGTGGTTTTCTGCACAGCCAGATTCCAGCAAATTGTTCTGCTTCCCTGTGACCTTTGGCTGTGCTCCCCTGGTGATTGCTTATGCTGCATGGTGATGTTAGGATGATCTTTCTGTACCCATGACCAAATTCCCTAGTGTGAGGGAAACTAGCTCCGGTCACTCAGTATGAGTAGGCGACTCCTTTCAGTATCCCCACAGTGTAAGAAGCATGGCATCGTGGACTGAGTCATGAAGGGCAGGAGTCTGCTTTCTCAGGTGGAATGCCGCCACTGCTCAGAGCTCTTTGGGTCCTGCGAGCTTACACCATGAGTTCAGGGTTCAGCTGGAAACAGGCACTGTTCCTGCAGCCTGGTTGGCCAGAGTCACTTCTGGGCAAGTGTGCTGCTGGCAACCAGGTGCTCTTTCTGCAGGACAAAATAACCTGTTTAAGCAAAAGGATCCACTGCTAGGGCAGTGAAAACCCCTTTGTTGGCACAGACTCCATCAGAGAAGCCATAGGATGACTTGGTGCTGCGGTTCAACCCCAGCTGGCAACTAAGTACAAGGGGAGGCCCTCACTCACTCCCCAACTCCCAGTGGATGGGGAGGAGAACTAGAAGGAAAAAAGTGAAACTCATAGGTGAAAATGAAAGCAGTTGAATAATTGAAATAAGAGATAATAGTAATAATAATAGAAGAAGCAAATAACTAATGCTCAATGCAACTGCTCACCACCCATCTACCAAGGCCCAGCCCTTTCCCAATGAGAGATTGCAGAACAGAAAATCCCAGAAAAGAGAGAACCCTCTGGCCATCATCTCTATATGTTGAGCATGATATTGTAGGGTATGGAATATTCCACTGGCCAGCTTGGGTCTGTTCTGGTCATGCTCCCTCCCAGCTCCTGCTACACCTGCGCACTAGCAGGACACAGGAAGCTGAAGAGTCCTTGATTTCCCAGCAAACAGCTAAAAACATCAGGCTATTCTCAGCATTCTTCTGCTCCTTTCCAGCTCACCCAAGTCTGAGCAGAGCTGGGCACCTGAGCGATGGGGAAGCGTCAGTAGATGGCACTCGTCATATGCAGCAGATTCCCTGAAATTCGCTGAAGAAAACGGATTGGCTTTTGTGCATTTTGGCTGGCCTCCGCTGACAGCTTTAGCTTCAGCTGCTGGCATGCACGGGTCGGCGGGAGCTGAGGACGCTGGCAGGTGCAGGACGAGGAGATCTGACGTTCCCAAGACTGGCGGCACTCCTGCCTCTGGCTGGGAGGGCTCGGGGCCACTGTGGGGGCTGGAGAGTGGGGCTGGGCGCGTCACACATCCAGGCATGCAGCTAATTGCAGCCCGGGCGAGCTTCCAAAGAGCATCCTCGGTCACGCTTCCCGCTTGTGATTTACTCAGCAAGAAAATCCATCCCTGCCGAGTGCCACTGGAGAGGTGTCAGTTCTAATGCAAGGTCAGCTCAGCTTCTGAGCAAGGCACAGGCTGACTCATCAGCCTGTGTGCATCTCCTGCCATCCCACCCTGTGCCTGCTGCACAGCCGCACGCAATGGTTTCGGCTCCGTCCCTGTCCTCAGCAGAGCTTAGCTTCAGGTCAAATCACAGTATCATAGTACCATAGTATCAGTCAGGGTTGGAAGGGACCACAAGGATCATTTAGTTCCAACCCCCCTGCCATGGGCAGGGACACCTCACACTAGATCAGCCTGGCCAGAGCCTCATCCAGCCTGGGCTTAAACACCTCCAGGGACGGCGCCCCAACCACCTCCCTGGACAACCCATTCCAGGGCTTCACCACTCTCACGGTGAAGAACTTCCTCCTCACGTCCAGCTTGAATCTCCCCACCTCCAGCTTCATTCCATTTCCCCTAGTCCTATCACTACCTGAGATCCTGAGAAGTCCCTCCCCAGCCTTCTTGTAGGCCCCTTTCAGATACTGGAAGGCCACAATTAGGTCACCTGGGAGCCTTCTCTTCTCCAGACTGAACAGCCCCAACTCCTTCAGTCTGTCCTCATAGGAGAGGTGCTCCACCCCTCTGATCATCCTTGTGGCCCTTCTCTGGACACCTTCCAGCATGTCCATATCCCTCTTGTAAGAGGGGCTCCAGAACTGGAGGCAGTACTCCAGGTGGGGTCTCACCAGAGCTGAGGGGGAGAATCACCTCCCTTGACCTGTTGGCCACACTTCTCTTGATGCAGCCCAGGATCTGATTGGCTTTCCGGGCTGCAAGTGCACACTGAGAGCTCCTGTTGAGCTTCTTGTCCACCAGCACCCCCAAGTCTCTCTCCTCAGGGCTGCTTTCCAGCCAGTCACTGCCCAGCCTGGATTTGTGCCTGGGATTGCCTCGACCCAGATGCAGGAGCCTGCACTTGGTCTTGTTGAACCTCATGAGGTTGGCTTGTGCCCACCTCTCCAGCCTGTCAATGTCGGAGTAGCACGAACTCTCCAAATCCTCAGCAAACCAGCTGTGAAAACCTTCTTTCAAATTGTTTGGCTTGAGATGTGATTTTCCCTTTTTTTTTTTTTTTTCTTTTTCTTTTTTTTTTTTTTTTTTGAAAAGTCAGTGCACAACTCCTTGGGAAAGGGACAGCTCACAGTGGCAGCACCACAGCTGCCCTGGGGAACTGGGCTGGTACAAAACTGGGGGCTGGAGGGGACTGGCAAAGGAACACAAAAGGGTTGTTCAATGTGGCTGGGAGCTGTTGCATATCACCTAAAAAATAGTGGTGACTGGGAAAGGGCTATGACTAGAAGATAATGATATGGTCCTGTTGTAGCTTAACTCAGCCAGAGGCTTTATGGAGGGCAAGGAGGAGGAGGAGTGATGGGCCTGTCAGCCTTGTCTTAGTACTGAAACAGCCACAGAGCGTGTCTCCTGGCATCTCTTTCTAAACATGCAAAGGACAAGAAATAAGCTGGGACCAGCCACCATGTTTCTCAAGGCAGATATGCTTGGGCAGCCCTGGAGAAGGACTGGGTCTTGTGGGGCAGAGGAGAGCTGGGAGTCTGTGTGTCTGTGTGTCTGAAGACCTCAGTGCCATCTCCCACCGTGCTCCCAGGCAGGAGCTGAGGAGGTATGGGTTAGACTGGGCTGGATGGACAGACTGTTGTGTGTAATGGAACTGGCTGGGCTCACAGGGTGGCCACCCAGTAGTAACTGGAGCTGATGCTGGGGCCAGTGGGGTTTCACAGCTTTGTTGCATCTTGGATGAAGAGACATACTGCAGCTTTGGGAAATCTGTAGACAACACTAAAACAGGGAAAGAGGTGCTATAAAACCTAGCAGAGCTTCAGTACAAAGGGACCATTAGGAAATGTCTGGGCCAACAGAAGTCTTTAAGATCAAGGAGAAGGGCCAAGTCCTGTGCCTGGGGAAGAATCAGCCCATGCATTGGCACAGGCTGGGAAGTGACTGCTGCACAAGGTCTGTAGATACTGGTGCTGTCCAGGTTAGATAAGAGCCAGGGAAGCATTTCCCAAATAGGAAAAACAACTGCGAGCAGTGTGAGGAGGAGCATGGCCAGCTAAGCAAGGGGTGTTGTTATCTCCTCTGCTCAGAGCAGGCAAGGACACCTGGGGAACTGCATCCAGTTTCAGGTCCCCAGTTCAAGATGGATGTGGAGATACTTGTGTGGATCAAGCAGAATCTGCCATGATGCTGAGGCACTGTATCTGTGGCCAAGGGGACAACTGGAGGCTTGTTGAGCCTGGCTATGAGAGGGTGAATGGATAGGGTCAGGGTCTGTGTTGGCTCCAGGACATCTTCTCCACCAGGATGGACAGGCAATGCTGGGATAGGCACCAGGGAGGCACTGGAGGCCCCATCTCTACAGGTTTTAGGCAGGACATGGCCATGCCACACCTGATGTAAACAGCAGATTAGGCCAGTGTCCCTTTCTTTGCAATACCTTAAGGAAATGAGGAGAGATCTGGCAGATTTTCATGGACTGAAATATACATGAAACACCTGATTTCATAGATCCTGTGCTTTGATCAATATTTTCTTCTCAAAGTTTGTGTCATAAAGAATTTACACAATTTAAACTACAAAATATTGTACTATGTCAAAATTAAGGGCATGTAGTATGGCCAATGGCATCTTGTCCTGTGTTGGGAATAGTGTGGCCAGCAGGACTAGGGATGTAATTCTGCCCCTGTACTCAGCACTGGTGAGGCCTCATCTTGAGCGCTGTGTGCAGTTCTGGGCCCCTCACTTCAGGAAGGATATTAGGGTGCTGGAGTGGGTCCAGAGGAGAGGAATGAGACCAGTGAGGGTGCTGGAGGGAAAGTTGTATGAGGCTGAGGAAGGTGAGGTTGTCCAGCCTGGAGGAGACTTAGATGCCTATCCCAGCACTGCCTGTCCACCCTGATGGAGAATATGTCCTGGAGCCAACACAGACCCTGACCCTACCCATTCACCCTCATAGCCAGGCTCCACAAACCTCCAGTTGTCCCCTTGGCCACAGATAGAGCACCTCAGCATCATGGCAGATTCTGCTTGATCCACTCAAGTATCTCCACATCCATCTTGAACTGGGGACCTGAAACTGGATGCAGTTATTAGGAAGCACTTCCTCACAGAAAGGCTGATTAGGCACAGGAATAGACTGCCCAGGGAGGTGGTGGAGTTGCCATCACTCTCGGTCTTTAAGAAAAGATTGGATGTGGCACTTGATGGCATGGTTTAGCTGACGTCGTGATATTAGGTCGCAGGCTGACTTGATGATCTCAGAGGTCTTTTCCAGCCTTACTAATTCTGTGATTCTGTGATTTTATTATGAGAATTTCTGTTCTGTTACTCTTGGTGCAGAGGTCAAGAAGAACATTGGTGTTGAATGTGAAGTAATTCCAAATGAAGCTGTTTGCACACATTTAGGGCTGGTGGACAACACTGCTGCAATGACCAAGAGCTTGAAGCACACAGATACAATTTTTCATGTGACGCACGCTCACAGGCCAGTTGCTCCTCCACAGGAGGATGAGTTCTGTCTGTAATTCAGGCCCTGCTGAAATATTCATGGTATTCCTGAGGACTTTCTACAAATAATGCCCATGAGAGACAATTGATAATCCTCTGGAAATAGGCTTTAGATAAAAATTACAGGACTGTTAGGAGGCCAGAATCCCGTGTGCAAGCAGACGTATCTGCCTTTGTAGATTAGCACAACGCCTTTTAAGTCAGCTGTTAACACCTTCTTAAAATATTTACTAGTGTTTTGTGCACACACTTCAGAGTGTTTGTGTCTTGCAGATAACCAGTGTTCCTCCTCTGGGGCCTCAGGGAGCATGGCAATGGGTTCTGCTGCTGTGACCCTGTGTTATTAAAATTCAAGCCCCTGCAAAAGTCACTCGGCAGGTCAGTGGCAGAGAAGGGGATGGAGGGCAGCTCTCCTGATCCCACAGCACTTTAATCCCTGAATCAGAGTGCAGTATGAGGGGCAAAAGGACAGCAAATTCTGTAATGACAAGTTGACAGTGCTATCACTGACCAAATCAATCCCCCTCCTCACCCTGTAAGACACACACAGAGGGATGCAGCATGCCAATCCCTTGTGTCAGTCCCTTTTCCTGAGCTTCAAGGTTGTCCTTTGAGCCCAGAAGGATACCTGCAAACAGAAGAGACATTGTGCTGTCCACATCCTGCCCTTTCCAGCCTGAAACACTAATGAATGTTGAAGACAAGCCTGAAGAGCACTGTCTGACCTTCAATAAATGTCCTTAGGGAATATTTCTTGGACATCTTCAGTCTCCCAGAGAAGGCTGGTGTGGTGGTGCTGTGGTGAGACAAGCTGTGGAGATCAGTGACATTTTATCACTAGAAAGGTCTGGAGAGTATAGTTGGGCAGAGACAGTCATCTACCCTGACTTGATGAAGTGCAGTGTCCAGTGTCTCCCTGTCCATGAATACAAAGTGGCTGAATCTGGAATGCCAATTTCATGGCTGTGCCCCAAGAATGTGGCTGCTCTGCTTGCACAAAGTGCCCTTTGGTGTCGAGCTGTGTTTGTGCCCCTGGATTTCTGTTTGTATCCAGAATTTATTCTCATTTGGGACTTTCACATCATCATCCATGCTTCATTTGTGAATAGAACAGCTAAAGTTCTACAGAACAAGTATTGTAAGGTTGCTGTGTTTGGCTTGGTTTCAGGCTATGGCTGTGCTGTGAAAGGAGTCCCGGGGAGGTGGTGGAGTCGCTCTCCCTGAAGGTGTCAGGAGGGAAATTGATGTGGCACTTGGTGCCATGGTTTAGTCAGGAGGTCTGTGGTGACAGGTTGGACTTGATGATCTTTGAGGTCTCTTCCAACCTTGGTGATTCTGTGATTCTGTGATTCTCTTCCTCTAGACATCACAGCTGAGCAGAAGTTCTGCAAGTGCAGCTATGGGTGCCTAGCTGAAGATCGTTTCAGAGGGCTGAAAGGCCACCTTTGGTTAGGGGCCTGGCCAGCAGTGCAGATATCCCAGGGTCAGGGCCCAGTTGTCCATGTCCCTACCAGCATGGCTGAGAATCTCTGCTTATCCAGCTTGTGGACACCCTGGTGCCCAGCAGCAAAACCTGCCCAGGTTGAGGATGGGGGAACTGTAAAGCTGGTCACTGGGACATAGCACTGTTGCGGGCGTCTTTCCTGAAAGCTGGGTCTCTCAAACTGATGTTTGCTTTTCTTCCAAACACTGACAGGTAATCAAGGTATTTCATCAGAATACTCATTTTCTTCTCTTTCCCTCTTCCTCCCTCCCTCCCTCCAAAAAAAAAAAAAAAAGGTATGAAAAATCCAGAACCCAATTCAAAGAAATCAAATGAAATCCTTGCCTGGGAGCATTTCTTTCTGGTGCATTTTAATGGTTTATCTGCAAGGATTCAATTTTGTCAGTAACTTTCAATGGCATCTTAAAACTCATTTCCTTGGTATGAAATGAGCATTTTAAAATCCTAGCTTATGGGGTAAAAATGGTTCTGTGTGTTGGTCTTCTGGTATCCTTTGCAGAGATGCATGAGGATAATAATAGATTTTGTAGATTCTGGCACTCACAGAGTACAGAAACAGACATAACATAGTGCAGCAGAGGTGCTGTCCTAGATCTGATGCCACTGAATGGTAAATTGTGAACTAATTTACTGTTATTACAGTCTGAGATACCTGAAATACCCCTCCCCCCAAAAAAAACAACCAAAAAAAAGAAAAGAATAACTATGTGCAGCAGCTTCTCAAGCCATGCTGACCAGTGGCAAACCTTGCCAGCAGGCCAGAGGCAGCTGGTTTAGATGCAGTCCTTGAGAAGCCAGAGGAGCAAGACATGGGCAGACTGGTACAGCCAGGCACAGTATAAGGCAGAAAATGGCAGTGTAGGGCAGGTTGTGAAGGGTGGGGGTTTGGTGCTGTCTGTGCAGGAGAAGGTGTGCAGGAGGGGTTTGGTGATGGCTGTGTGTGGTGTTTCCTGCTCCCATGGCATGCTGGGCGTCCTGTGAGCTACTAGATGCAGGTCGTGGGTGGGGGGCTGTGTGGCACAGCTGAGCCTGGAAGCTCCTTCATGCTTGAGGGATGATAAAAATGTCAGACATAGTTTTAGTAAGAATTTTTAATGTGCATAAAATCGAGACTATTTTAAGAGCAGAAATAAGAGACTCTCTGTGTTCATAATTCCGTTCCCATGAGCACCTCTCTGCTTATAAATACCTCCAATTTGCATTGAATTGTTTATTGTTAATAGCTCTGGTGTTTAGAAGGTACAAATAACATCTCCACTGGGAAAAAAGGAAATGTCTTTCCTGACATAAAATACCTACTTTGTCTACTTTTCAACTAAGGAGAAGTATTTAAAGAACTATTAATTAGTTGTTAACACCTGATGGGAAGTTTTGGTGTGACTTGCAGTATGACCACCTTGCTGGTCCCTTTGTCTGAGGGTTTGTGGTGCCCGTCCTGTGCCCCACAGCTGGGCTGTCGAGGTGTGGAGAGAAGGCCAGGAGCTCCAAGCCTCAGCTGAGCTGCTCTGGGAGCTTCCACCACCTCTTCACAAAAGCAGCAGCATGCAAAAGCTGTATTTGGGTTCTGGGGATGTGTGTTTGTAAATACCATGGACTCCAGCTGAGAAGCATCGCTCAGCCTTGTTCAGGGGGGATTTACTGGTGCCATCACGCCAGAACCAGTGACATGGCCATGAGCAAGTCCCAATAAACCAGATCTCTGCTGCTGTCTTGTTGGTTTAAACTGCAGTATTCAATGATGACATCGCCTAGTAAACTCATTTATTAGTCTTTTCAAAATCTCATAAAGAAATATGTCAGGCATTCATTTACCTGGAAAGATAATCAGAGCGACTCCTTGGCTGGGGCAGGCAGTCTGGCCAGCGCCTTTAAAGTTAATGGTCTATAAAGAGAGAAGCTAGGTCTGTAGCTTCAGCCTCTGTCAGCATCTCTTGCTGGTGGTATAGAGCAAGAGGTAGAAAAGGAATATTGATTCCCTCCAAAAACCCTCCACAGCCCTCCCCAGTTCTCAGCTCTCCATGACAAATGAAAACTGCCCAGGACAAAGAGCATTTTTCATGGCCCTAACAAGGCAGGATGGAGCGGGGACCCACCTTCTCTGGGTCAGAGATGGCTTCTGAGCTATGAGTCATGGCTGGTGGAGTGTCATGAAGAGGGCAATAGGAACCAGTGAGCATGCAGAGGCTGGGGTCCAGCTTGATGACCCCAGGGACACAGGTGCTGGCTGCAGCAGTGGGCTGCAATGGCACTGACTTGATGTCTACTACCTGGCAGGAAAGGATGTGTGGGTGCTGGTCCACAGCTGACTGAAGATGAGCCAGTGTGTGTATGCCTAGGCTTGTGTCAGTGATAGGGTGGCCAGAAGGACCAGGACAGTGATTGCACTCCTCCACTCAGAATTGTCCTGTGTGAGGCCACACCTTCAGTATTTTGCTCAGTTCTGGGTCCCTTGCTAAAAGGACATTGAATTGCTGAAGCATGTCCAGGGAAGGGTAATGAAGCTAGTGAAGGGTCTGGAGAACAGGTCTGGTGAGGAGCAGCTGAGAGAACTGAGATGGTTTAGTCTGGAGAAGAGGAGACTGAGGGGAGACCTGTGGTTTGTATGGCTGTTACAGCAAACTAACCAGTGTAGGAACAGAAAATGGCTTGCAGAAAGATGTGGTGCTGAGGAACATGGCTTTGTGTTGACCTGGCAGTGCTGGGTTAATGCTTTTCCAATGTTAAAGATGCTGTGACTATGTAATGTGTACATCAGAAGGCTGAGGCTGTCTGACTGCTCTTTTGGAGCCAGCAGCACCTCCCGATCTGTCTGGAGTGAGGAGCTGGAGCAGGACTGGCTCTGAAGGGCTGCCTTCTCTCCTGGGCGGAAAAGGCTGTAGCTGCTGTGGGTGTTGCCATATGCTGAGAAATAAAATGCCTCATGACATTAAATGAGCCTTGCTTCTACACTCAGAGCAGATATCCCTGTCCCGGTTTGTTCTTCACAACCAAGGGATGAGAATATGGCACGTTGAAATACACAGTATCTTACAGAAATGGGACCAAAATGACACAGTGTAATGTACAATACAAAACAAATCAGGGACAGCAAATGCATCATCCAGGGTCAAGGTGCAGCCATCTGGTCCACAGACATCCAGCAAAGCGCATTGCCCTGTGTGCAGTCCAGTCCTGTACCTGTTCACTGTGGGGGCTTTGGGGAACTGGTGCGGTTACCTTTGAGGTGCTCTCCAGCACTCCTGGATCTGCAAGGAGATGAGGACCGTGTGCCTTATGGACATAGTCTAGACATGGGGTTATAGAGCAATTTTCTAACTCATTCTTCTGACCTCTGTGTACCCCTGAGACTGAGAAAAGCATGCATCTGCTGTGTGGTCTGGCATTCTGTCTGGGGTTTTGTTGTAAGTGTTATCTTGGTCTTTCACCAAGAGTGTTTCTAAAACAGAATTACCATTCCATTTTCCTCTGTGTTAAAATCAACACCAGCATTCTTCCTTCCTTCTTTAGAGTTTCCATATAGGAGAAAATTAATCACCAGTGGGAAATTGGTTTATAGTGATTTTATTTGAGTTTATTTTTCCATATCTTTGGCGCAGCAGATACGATCTAATGGACAGCTTAGATCTCCATTAGCAAGGTCTGTTGGTAGTGCTTGATGGAGTTCAGTTCAGAGCCAGTCAGGGAATGAGCAGGAAGAAATCTGTGACCCCATGGCACAGAAACTGAAGGGCTGGGGCTTTGCAGCCGGTTGCTGCTGATAAGGCAGCCTGTGGTTGGCTTTTCCCTCCAGTTAAGCTTCCTTGTGGGCTGTATCTCACCTTTACTTAAAGGTGCATTTTCACTTAAAGTAATGCTAGCTCTGCAGAAATCAGTGAAGTTAAAACCAGTGAGAGACAGCTGTTTTCTGGCTCTTTTAGCTTTAGGTTTTACCTGCTCAAGCAAAAGCTGAGTTATGATATTGAGAGGTTTCTCCCACTGCCTAGGCTGCCAGCTGCACTTGTCTTGGATTACTGCTGACTCCATCTCCCACTAGCTGACACTTTTGTTGCCTCTTATGTGGACTTTCACCTTAGCTGAAGTTCATCAGCTTGTGTGAAAAATCATGAACAGCCTTCTGAACAGAGGAGTCTGAGGAGATTTGAGCAGCTGTCTCTCAGAAACTGCACTCGTCAGATCTGCCAGTCCTTTCTGCTCAGTAAAGTCCAAGGGACATTGCCTGAGATCCTATAAAACCTACGAGCTGGAAAATGCAGCTTCTGCAGCCTCTCTTCCCTCTGTTATCACAGTATCAGAACGGATGTACCAGGTCTGCCTTTGCCAGTTTGGGTTCTTCTTGTGCAGACTCCAGCTGCCCTGGCTCCATCTCTTCTGTTCTGATTCCTGCATTGCACTTGCTCCTGTGTGCTCATAAAACTCACTGCTGCCAAGCAGCCTGGAAGCTCAGCGTGCTGCTGTAAGAGGCAAAATGGACAGGTTTTGACAGACAAATTACCACTTTTCCCAAACTATTTGTTCCCTTCATCCCTCTTTTGTGCACCTCTCCTTTCTGTCTTCTCCTAATTGCGGTCTGTTTGGACTGCAAATCTGAGTGGTGGCCTCTCACTTTGTCACGTCTGTCCACAGCCCCTCATATGGAGCACCGTGGTAGTAACGGTGGTTGTCAGGACAGAGAAACCTTTCTTGGGAAGGAAAAGCTCATTTCACAACCCGAAATATCTCTAGAATGAAGGTGTCACAAGTGTGGTGACTGGAGTGGTAGTGCTGTTCTTTCATCACCCAACTGCTCAGTCCTGTATTTTAGACCTGACAACAGCCATGCCTGCTGGGAGCCAGGGTTCCTCAGTTTGGCAGAGGAGCAATGCCAAGCTCTGGGACAGTTTATGGAAGCAGGGGCAGCACTGTCTGCTGCTGTGCAGTGCCCAGGCGAGCAGGCCAGGTGGGGGTGGGATACCTGACTCTGTCCACAGCCAAGGAGAGACTTTCTCTGCAGTTCTGCCATCATGGTGAGAGCTGGATCCAGACCAGGTGTGCGCAGGTTAAAGGAGCATGGCAGACTGACCCAGCCCAGAAGAGGCTCCCCATGCCTCTGCCTGGCCCCTTGTGCTGCTGTGGGAGTGAACTGCCAGGGAGAGCAGTTCCTGAGAGAGCTTCCCACCCCACCCAGGGCTGCAAAGGATGCCAGGGCCCAGCTAGAGAGAAGCCAGCATCCTGAAGTGCAGTTGGAGGTGCTGACCTCTCTGTCACCAAAGGCCTCTGCAGCAGATGGGGGGAGGATCCTCTTCGTTGTGCTCCACTCAAAGCTCATGCCCCAGAATCCAGGAGCAAGTTTGAGAGCCGGAGCAGTGCCCCTTCAAGAAACAAGGGCCCTGTGCTGTGCCACTCTCAGTGTGGTCATCAACCCTCCTGCTGCACTGGGATGTGCTGATTCCTCTCAGTGAAAAACCAATTTTCTGCCATTTCCTGCTGAATTTTAACTCTTTCTGATCACTGGAATGAAGGCTAAGTGCTGCATATTGTAAGATAAAGCAAAAAAATGTCATGTTTGAACTGAAAAGCAAACCCCCATTTGTTCACCCTCTATAATGTAACTCTCTCTACTAGGTTTTAAAGTATCTTTTTCAATGTCCACTGCTCAGTAGTTGTTTTCAGGGTCACAAACCCTTGTGCACAGGGAGAGAGAAGTACAGCTTGTTCTCTAAACCTACACTCCTCCTGCCTTTCCGGGAAGTCTCAGGCAAGCTGTGTATTTTGGAAACAACAGCAGGTTTCCAGGAATATTCCAGTGAGTACAGACTTTCTCACCAAAGCAGAGTCTGGAGGCTGTGAGCTCAGATTAGGGAGTGCTGGATGGAGCCCAGTCGTTCAAAGCCCCCTCCAGACCTGCTGCTGAGCACATCCAGCCCTGCCCTCAGCACCGCCCCACCAAGGGTGGGCGGCAAGGTAGCTGAAGTCCCCCCAGTGTTACACTGCAGCAGCCATTCTAGCAGCAGTTCAGGTTTAGGACATCCACACCTGAGAAATTACTTTTGTAGAAATGTTTAGCAGAAAGAGCTGTGCAGAAAAGAGTTGGATCCTGTGCCCTGGATTGGTTGTAGCGATGCTGGCTGGAGAGCGAGGCTGGGGAAGCTGAGCCCTTCACAAATGGTTTGCAATGGGCTGTGCTGTGTGTGCAGTGAGAACCAGGCTCTACTACCTTTGTCCCAAGCATCTGCTGAACTGTACCTCCAGAGGCCAAGGCAGGAGTGTGACATGGCCCTGCTCTTTGAATTGCTGCTGTGGACAGGAGGGGTGCTTGAGATCTACCCCTGAAATGGCAGTGCTGGGTGGATCCAGCTGTATTCATGCACTTGGGATGGGGCTGTCATGCCCATACACACTGGTCCAGTCTATCTGGCTGTGAGAGTTGGAGCTGTTCTGCCTGGGGAAGAGAAGGCTCAAAGGAGACCTAGGCCTTCCAGTACCTGAAGAGGGCTACAGGAGAGATGGGGAGGGATTTTTTACAAGGGCTTGTAGTGATAGGATGAGGAGCAATGGCCTTGAGCTGGAAGAGGGGAGGTTTAGACTGGAGATTAGGAAGAAATTCTTGACAGTGAGGGTGGTGAGACACTGGAACAGGTTGCCCAGGGAAGTTGTGGATGCCCCTTCCCTGGTGGTGTTTGAGGCCAGGTTGGAGCAACGTGGTCTAGTGGGAGATGCCCCTGTCCAGGGCAAGCGTGTTGGAACTAGATGATCTTGAAGGTCCATTCCAACCCAAACCATTCCATGATTCCTCTCTCCTTCCTGAAGGGCTCTGTGATTCTATGATCCCTCTGACTTGGTTCTTCTCTATCTGACCAGGCTCTCATTTCTAGCCTGGAGGATTACTCTTTTGAGGTCAAGCATCTTCTTCTTTAGGTGAGTTCATCTGGGCCTTCTCTAGATGGGTAGCCTGGGTCCAGTTCTTCTTCCACCACCTTCCTTTGGGCCCAGGATGGTGCCCTATGAGGAGGATCTGTGCTTGCAACTACTCCCTGATCCCTGCTGCCACTGCTCCTGGGCTGTTCCTACCCCACCAAGAGGCCAGTGAAGATCCTTCAGACTATTTCTTCTCAGCAAAAGAAACTCACTCAAGCTCCTGCCATCTAAAGCACAACTTTAAACCATTTTAGAATTGCACAATATCTCGTCCTAATGACAACCTTTTTCCTTAAAGACAGATGTTGCCGTTAATCAGGCCTTGCCTTGCTTTGCTTGAATAAGCCAAGCTCATTCCAAGAACAAAAGGGCTGCCACTGGAATAGCCCAGCTTTTCAATTCCATCTGCAGATTACAGAATAAATGAAATATTCAGCATACACAAATACTGTACAGAATGATATGATACAGGCCATTTCACTCTCTTTCATCCCTTTCCAACTTATTGGCTTTTAAGTAATAGATAGACCTACATCAAAAGCTCCACTCAAATAAGAATAAACAAATACTTAAAGCACACTTTACACATGACGTTCCTACCATCTGCAAAGGGTACAGAATTATTCTCTCAAGAGCAGAGGGAGTTTCTTAAACTCCTCCAAGAGACTAGAGCATGAGAAGGTGTCAGGGGGACGTGTCTGAACACTTGGCATGTGTAAAGCACCATCTGTCTATAGGACAGCATCTGCATTTGATGACAAGTCAAGACAGACTAGGACCCTGCAACCCCAGGTAACCTTGCAAGCCCTTCCTATTTGTTTTCCCCCTTTACAATTCAATAGTGTGGCCAGCAGGAGCAGGGAGGTCATTGTGCCCTGTGCTCAGCACTGGTTAGGCCACACCTTGAGCCCTGTGTCCAGTTCTGGGCCCCTCAGTTTAGGAAAGATGTTGACTTGCTAGAATGTGTCCAGAGAAGGACAGCAAAGCTGGGGAGGGGTTTGGAGTGCAAGCCCTATGAGGAGGGGCTGAGGGAGCTGGGGTTGCTTAGCCTGGAGAGGAGGAGGCTCAGGGGAGACCTTATTGCTGTCTACAAGTACCTGAAGGGAGGTTGTAGCCAGGTGGGGGTTGGTCTCTTCTCCCAGGCAACCAGCACCAGAACAAGAGGGCACAGTCTCAAGCTGCACCAGGGGAGGTTTAGGCTGGAGGTTAGGAAGAAATTCTTCACAGAAAGAGAGATTGGCCATTGGAATGGTCTGCCCAGGGAGGTGGTGGAGTCACCATCATTGGAGGTGTTTAGGAAGAGACTGGATGAGGTACTTAGTGCCATGGTTTAGTTGGTTAGATGGCGTTGGGTGATAGGTTGGACTCTATGATCTCGAAGGTCTTTTCCAACCTGGTTCATTCTGTATAAGAGCCTCTGTATAAGAACCACCTTGATTATCAGCCAGTCTCTTTTATGGATTTTTTTTTTTGGCACCTCATGCTCTCTAGCTCTGCCTCCTCCTTGCTCTCCTCTTACAGGTCTGTCTCCTAAACAGTTCTGTTGGAGGATACGTTTTTTTCTCATCACCTTTCAGTCCAACTCTTTTTCTCTCAGCCCTGGGAAACCTCATCTGCGGCAAATTCATCCATGCCACTAGTAGACTCTCAGATGCACCCTCTGCTCCAGGCCTGCCTCTTGCTGAATGGCTCTGTCCTTTCACCTTCCCACACCCAAATGCAGAGGGCTCTTCTGTCACATGTCCAGCAGACAGTGATCACTCGCCGAGTGTGGGTTCCAGCTGAAGCTTTCCTTCTCTCGTGTTTTTGCAGCACCCCTTCTCTTGCCTTGCCACGTGCCATCCTGTAGAGTCTGGTCAGAAAGCTGTTGCAATGATCTCTGTGTTACTCTGTGTCACCTCTCTCTTTAAATTGCTGCACTGGAACCCGTTTCTTTCTTGTATGTAGCATAAGAAGCTTGTCATCACGTAGAAGGCTCCTGGCACCCAGTCCCCACTCTGTCTGTCACTCCCTCGCTGGTGAAATGTGAGCTCCCATCTCAACAGGATCAGGATTGCAGTCTCCAGCATTGCATTACCAACTTTTCAAGCAAACTCTTGTGATTCTTTGGTACTGTCCCTTAGATTGGGGTATGTGCTCAGGCTGAGGGGCGACTTCAGTTGCTCGGGCATATGGCTTACAGGAAGCAATGCAAGGTGGGCCCTGGCAGCATGGGATGTGCGCTGCCATAGGAAAACTGAGACACATCGAGAGGAAAGCATCTGGCTTACTGGTCTGAGCTTCTTCTGCCCTCAGGGAAGGTGCATTACCCATTGCCTTTGGGCAGGATCTGTGCTGAGCTTGGCCAGGGAGCTCATGCCTGCTGCTCCTCACAGGAGGCGGTTGCATGAGCTCTTTCATTATGTTCTGGCTGATGAAGTCCAGTCATTCAGTGCCCACAACCATAACTCTTCTTCACCTCCATTCCTCTGGGAGGCTGTCTTTCCCAGGCATGACATTTTAGCACTATATGCAAAATTCCAGGTGTTGATGAAGCCTGTGCAATGACAATCATGGTTTCTTAGCACTTCTGCACGAGCTATAGCTTAGGCACTGATTCAAGTCATCGCTACTCAGTCCAGGCACTCTTCTTCATTTCAAGTTTCCATGCTGCCCATGCTCTCTTCCAAAGCAATATGGCTCGTGCTCTGCACCAGTTATTATAACACATATCCTGCAACCTTTCCACACTGTCACTTGTGCTGTTTGCTCCCCACCTCTGATATTTCCCACAATAGCTCAACACCTGGTGCTAGAAAGGCCTTTCCTCATACACACACCATTCCTGGTCTGTAACAAAGCCCTGCTGTTACCCTGCCCAAAACCTTTCTGACAGGTTTCTGGTGCTGTTCTTTACTGGAGGCAGGAAAGGGTCCATGGCACTTTGTTGGGTTTCCTTGTGTCCAGAGGAATGCCACCCCTCCCTGTGAGAGCTTCCTGAGCAACACCTCAGCTCCTCAGAGGGATGGTGGATGAGCCCTACAGCACAACAATGCAGTGGTTTTATGACAAGATTTTGAACAAACCCCAAATATCTGTTAGGAGAAGATGATCTGGAGTTAGACTAGATACAAGATAGAAATTGTTTTGTGTTGAGGGTGGTGAGACCCTGGCCCTGATTTTCCAGAGAGGTCATAGAAGTCCCATCCCTGGAACCACTGCAGGTCAGGTTGGATGAGGCTCCAAGCAATCTGCTGTAGTTGCAGATGTCCCTGCTGACTGCAGTAGGTTGGGGTAGATGGCCTTTAAAAAGTCCCTTCCCACCCAAAGCAGTCTGTGATGTGACCTTATACCTGGCCTATGTCTCCTTCCTTTCTGGCACAGGACAGCTCCCTGAGACATGTCCCTGCCCAATATTTCTGCTTTCCTGGATACTGTCCCACAGTGCTCCTTGCCACCAGCATTTGATATCAGCTGGTATCAAAGTGCAGACAAGTCAGCCAAGCTCTTTCTAAGAACTCCTCTTCTTTTTGACTTCTCACAGCTGAGCTGCGATTTTGAGTATGTTTTAGTGTCTTTCAAATTGCAATGAAACACATTTAAGCTGTCTGAAATCATACTTAGAGGGTATACTCTGTAGCCTCTCTAATGTTTTGTCTTTAGTTTGTCTTTGTCCTGGCAGGCTTCTCTGATGCCTTGAAATGTGATGTACGGGTAGAGTGGTTTTCTGGGAGCTGTCATACTACACCATACGTATTGCATACATTAATTATCCTGTTGTTACTGTAACCCCCTGGTTTGTAGTGTGCTGCTCTCTTAAGATACCACAAATGATCTATTTTTAAATGGTGCAGATGGCTGACATTGACTTGAAGTAGTTTGTCCACAGCACCTCCTACTCATACTACCTTTTCTTATGCTAGTAGGTCGGATTGTGTCCTAGCCATCTCAGCTTTCCACTGTGTTCCTCCCACCCAGGGTACCACCCTCATATGCCACTGCAGAGCTTCAGGTCCCTGCAGCCCAATGCCCACAGCTCTTGACAGAAGTACACAATCCTTCCCACGGTCCTTTCTGCCTGTGCTTATCAGGCAGCTGCCCTGTTCACTGACCCTGTCACTGATTCAGTGGCTGTTCTCAGGAATGAATCATTTGTTTCTGGCAACTTCCCATCCTTTTATCTTCTGATGTTTTGATTCCCATTGCCAAATTCTCACTTACCTCAGGTCAATTCAATTCAATTCAATTCAATTCAATTCAATTCAATGCTATTCTATTCTATTCTATTCTATTCTATTCTATTCTATTCTACTCTACTCTATTCTATTCTATTCTATTCTACTCTATTCTATTATATTCTACTCTACTTCTATTCTATTCTATTCTATTCTATTCTATTCTATTCTATTCTATTCTATTCTATTCTCAGGAATGAATCATTTGTTTCTGGCCACGTTCCATCCTTTTACCTTCTGATGTTTCAATTCCCATTGCCAAATTCTCACTTACCTCAGGTAAAGGTCCTCTACCTTTGTGTAAGAGTAGACAGTGCTTCCTCACTCCTTTTCCCTTTCCTTACTAGCAATTTCATTTTTATTTGCTAGCTTCAAGCACTGGAGAAAAGGCATGAAGGATGCATCTTTCCTCAAAAATATCTGGTATCCTCCCCAGACATGACCTGTAGCACCAGTTCTGAGCCATTTACTTCTCCCTTATCTTGTGGCACTTTCACATTTCCTTAGCACAGTCCTGATGGATCAAGTCTTCAGATCACAACTTCTCACTGCATCACTCTTCTCTGATCTGTCAGGCATTTGGCATTGTCAGCCCTTTGAGTTTTATTCCTTAAAGTTAGTCCTCTTCTCTTTTGGTTACGGCTTGTAATGGGTCACTCTGTCTGCTGTGATTTATGGCATCCCCATAAAACGTTATGAAAATGGCAGAGAACTCCCTGAGCACCCCCATCCATCAAGGCAGAGTCATACTAATCACCTATTTATCTCCCGTTCAGTAGACTTGCTGCCACGCTTGTTAAGAATTTATGCAAACGGGTGTGTGCTGTCCCATTACCTGCTAATGATGGGAAACATGACCAACCAGACGCTGCTCAGAGCTGCAACATGTTGTCTGGACAGCAAATGCCTCTGTGGCTGCTGGGGTACTCTGGGAGTTCGTTTGCTTGCTTAGGTGCTAAACCTGCATCCCCATGTTCTCCTCCCCTCCCCCCCCCGGAGGCAGACACATCAGCATGCACAACACCCCTTGCACTGCAGCCTTAGGAGGGTCCCGTCCCTGATGTGGGCATGTGGCTGCTGGGCTCAAGCAGACCTGCTCCCCAGCAGGCTCTCCCTCTGCTCAGGGCCACCTTGCTGTGCAGAGGGATCATAGAATTATAGAATGGTTTGGGTTGGAAGGAACCTCCAAAGGTCATCCAGTCTAACCCTCCTGCAATGAGCAGGGACATCTTCCACTAGAGCAGGTTGCTCAGAGCCTTGTCAAGCCTGACCTTGAATACCTTCAGGGATGGGGCCTCAGCTATGTCCCTGGGCAACCTCCTCCAGTGTTCCATCACCCTCATGATATAGAACTTGTCCCTAACACCTGATCGAAAGCTACTCTTCTCCGGTTTCAAACCATTACCTTTCATCCTATCATTCCAGGCCTTTGTAAACAGTCCCTCTCCAGCCTTCTCATGGGTTGCCTTCAGGTACTGGAAGGTTGGTATTAGGTCTCTCTGTAGTTTTCTCTTCTCCAGGCTGAACAACCCCAGGTCCCTCAGCCTGTCCTTGTAGCACAGGTGTATGTTCAGGTTCCTCAGGTGGTCATGAACCACCTGATGGCTGAATGGCCCAGCCTGGTACTGGACACAGGGCTGGTGCTCCCACAGTAGAGGCAGTGGTCTCCAACCGAGGTGTGATGCGCAGGAAAGAAGCAGGAGCTGCTGGCTGGCCCCAGAGAGGAATGAATAAGCTCTCCTGGCTGCTGGACAGGGGGTCGTGAAGAAGTTATTCACACTTTCATCCATATAGGGCATTCTGCTTCATTTATGGATAATTCATATCCTTTTAATTAGCTGTTATAATCGGTGTCCTGCTGGTATGTCACTTGACTGGGGCTAGGACCTCTATCCTTCTCACTCGGAACACCTTGGCCTTGGGGACTGGTCCTGGCTCATCACAATGGTCTGGCAGAGCTGCGTGCTCCCAACATAGCTCAGCTGGCAAGACCTCCTCTCCTCCAGAGAGTCCAGGTCCCATTTCCTCTGACCTGTGCATTCCCCATAGTCAAGGGATGAATGTGGGGATCCACTCCACTGCCAGTACCACTGTGCCAGAGCTGCCAGGAGTGAAGGTGACCCTCTTGCAAGCCCTTGCTCAGACCATTGTCCTTGCTCAGACCATTGTCCTTCCTCAGTCCTGTTTGTGTGACTGTAGCCTGACCCAGCCTCTGAGATGGTCTCCCATACCTTTGGCAACTGAGCCTTGTTTCATGGTCATACTGGCCATGCTGCATCAAACACACCATGGCAGGGCACCCCTAGCAAGCTGCATACTTGCTTTGCTCTTCATGAGGTACGGATTTGTAGTGCTGCCTCTGTGAGATGTGAATCAATGATCATGGTCCTATGATGTCTTTCAGCACCCAGGGAAGGAAGCCTGGCTTAAAAACAAATAGAAGCAGAGGCTGAATTACTCCTCTGCTGATTAACTGGAGCAACTGGAATAAGACTGGTGAATGGAGTAACATAGAGCTTCCATCCATGCTATATTGCCTGCCTCACCCCAGCATCCTGCCAGGGTCTTGCTGAGTGTGCAGGAGCATGGAAGGGAGGGGGAAGGAGAAAGGCTCTCTCCTGCTCAGTTCTGAGATGTATTTTCATCTAAAGCAAGTCTTTAATGTCTTCTTGAGGAGGAACACTGGACTAACAAGACAGCTCAAAGCTTTTCTCCCTTTCCCAGCTACTGCTAAGAACATCAGTCATGTGATTTGTCCAGCTGGAAGGAAAGGTGGACTGAGGAGTGGCTATGCCATGCCGAGCTGTTTGCAATGGCCTGGGAAGTGATGGCCCAGGCAGCTCATTTTCTGAGGACTGGCATAAACTCTGCAGCAGGCTGTGCCAAACGTCTTACTGCATCACATTCCTCTCTGCAGTTCTAGGATACTTTCATTTTGCAGGTGTGGAGAAGCATTTCCAAACCCAAACGAGACTCCTAATCATGAAGTAATGATTGTTCTTGGCATGCTGCTTGCTGCACAAAGGCAGACTTTGGCGTGAGCTGCTGTGATGCCTCTTCAGTCAGCATCTCAGCAGCCTGCCCAGCCCAGAGTAAAACAAGAGATGGAGCTCCTCTAGCCTGTGTCAGTGTCTTCTGGAGAGATGCCTTGCTGCGGTGTCCTTCATCACAGCTGCAGATGCTGGGCACAACAGCTGCTGCTGCTCTCACTGCCTCAGAACATTACACATTGATTTCTGTGCAAAACCAGCTCGTCTGCCTTGTCACTTCGGTGATGCCTTTTTCATTGTACCGGGAGCTTGCCTGCAGCCCAGCATGGAGCAGCTAGCACAAAGCTCTCTGCTCATATTAGCCCTGTGCCTCATTTTGTGCCTTCAACAAAGAGTCAGCCTCGCCCTCATCTGCTCTGGGGGGTCTCTTTTGAACAATGCAGGTTTCTGTAGTCCTGTGCTACCTGGAGGAGCAGATGTTCATCTTGCATCTCCCTGGACCACAGCCTCAGCACTGGCGGCTCAGTGTGGTGGGGACATGCCTGCCACTAGCCTGCTGTGGAGTCCTGGACTGACTCCAGACAACCTGTCCTCGAGCTGGGGTGTCCTGTGATCTCTGGGAGACCGTGGCAGGGAAAGCATCCCTGGGGAGCAGTGAGGTAGAGCATATATGGAATATTTGCCACCAGAAGAGCACCAGCCATGGTGTCCATATCTGCAACGTTTTGTCCTGGAGTAGGGGCAGGAGCAGGGAACTACTGCAGCAGTGTTTTGTGAGAAGCAGTGCTGGGGAACAGCACTGTTAGACCTGTCCCCAGGCATCCAGCTTCTCCTGGGAGGAAAATACCGTGTTCTGGAAAGTTCCAGAAGAGAGATACACACAGTGCTCTTGGCCAGAGACTTTGCTTACTAGATATAAATCTTAGTGTGCTGTTATTCTGTTTCATTTAAAATAATACTAATGGCTGAAAATCCATGGCAGCCTTTGTGTGAAGGCAGAGGGAATTCTGAGTCAGTGGTACCAAGGGCTCTCAGCTGCTGTTTGTGCAGCAGGACAGATTCTCAGCACATTTCTCCTCCCAGTGCTCACTGTGCAGCATGGACTGATGAGTGGTGGCTGCCCTGTGGGTCTCCCATGCAGCGCACACCATTTACCTTCTGCTGCAAAAGTGCAGCACTTCAAAGAAATGCCTGCAGCCAGTGACCACCCTCCCAGCCCTGCATGCAGGGATACTGCTGACAATGGGCTACACCTTTTTTTTCCTCCAAAGAAGGCAAAATGTGTCTGAAATTCACACAGGTTTTTTACCTAAGGCAGCAGTTTGGCTGTGGATCTGCAGTGTGGTGCCACAGTTTCCTAGGCTGTAGGGTACTTGCAGGAACAGCCCAAAGGTCCTGGCTGTGTCTGGTTACCCACGTAGCTGATGCCTGGAGTGGGAAAAGACAGGTCCAGGAGGATTGAAGCCTCTCTGCTTTTCCACGGGGACCTGTATTGGAGGACTGTGGTCACAGCTTTATGAAAAAGAAGTACAACTGGAGTTTATGCAAAAAAACATCCCCAGCAAAGGCAGAGTGGAACAAAAATGTCCTCCTCCTTTTGTCACCTGCTCATGATGCTCCAGGTGCCTATCTCCTCTCTCTACATCCAGCCCTTTGTGGAGGTAGCCCACAGCTGTGCCATAGAGGCTCCAAAGCACCCTTGCAAGATGACGCCATGAGGATGCTGACACTGCTGGGTAGAGTTTGAACCTTCACAGACATGGCTTGTGCCAGGATTGTGCAGACCTGAGAGAGCCTGCTAGAAGGTGATTTGTAACCTCCCTTCTCCCTTTCTGGCCTTTGGAAACAGCAATGGAGACCCTATTTTACCTGTGATGATGCCATGAGCTGGAAGTGTCCAGGTCCTCTCGCTGGTAGTAGGTCTTTCCTTGCTAAGTTTGTCAACTTTTACAGTGAACGTGACCTAGGCTTTGGTTCCCTTGGAAACCTGGGCACAGAGGTCTCAGCATGACACCATTTGGATGTCATCCAGGAATCTTACCACCAGGCAAAACCTGCACAACCAGCCAAACAAAAAAGTTTATCCTGGTGTGAGATGACAGAAGTGCTGTGATGAAATGGAGAGGGAAGACAAGGCCACTGCCCACTACCTGGTTTTTTGGAAGGCATTAGTGACAGAATTCCCTTGTGGTGCATGTGGGTTTGGAAAACTTCACTGTGTCAGAAGCTTCTCTGTGTTCAGACCTGCAGGTGCAAAACAAAGCTTGGTGGCAGTTTTCAGCTGGTTTCTATCAGCCCTTTGGAGGTACAGGGCCATGAGGTACATCCCTGCCAGAAGCTGCCTCCTTTAGTCCTGCCTTGGACTGATTCACCTCTGTCCTGGGGCAGGGGCCAGTGCCACCTCTCAGCACCCTGCTGAAGAATCTGCCCAGCAGTTCACAGTATTACAACAAAACATCAGGTTCCATTTCTGAGTGGCCCCTTTTTTTTGAGTGACAGCAAACCCCTGCTCGTTATCAATGCCCAGCACATTCCTTGTGGTCACACACTAAGATTTCCTCTGGTTCTTGGGTTCAGAATGGACTAAAGGGCAAGTGCTAGGAGTGCTGGGCATCATGAAATCCTCTGGCTGCTGGCAACAGGCAGTGTGTGTGCTAACACTAAAAGGACTATGATGCCTGGAGTATTAATTAACAGTTGAATAATCAGTTCTCTACCTGTGCACTTGAGCTCTCTGATCACACAGAGAAGGGCAAGTGCTGGCCACCTTGCTTCTGGAAGCCAGCTGTGCACATCAGTGCCTTGAAATAGTCCCTTGCTTACTGTGGTGTCATTAAAGGGAGTTTAGTGAAGAAATCTCGAGTTCCCAGACACCAGTCATCTAAAATATCCCCACTGTTCTGAGTGCAAATCTGTTATAAAATATCCACAGAGAGGATGCAGGAAAAAAAAGGAGCATTTTTGCCTTGAGAATTACCACCACCCTCCTCCCCCAGTTCTGTCTCTTTGTCTGTTATTCCCATGTTCATTTATGCATCCCTGGGCACTCTGGCTGAGGTGACTATTGCTGCCCAACGTGTTCACCCTGACGTGCCAGGGAAGTCAGCATCTTAGGTGGATCACAAACCAATTCACAGCGGCAGGAGTTGTCAAGCATGGTTCAGAAATGGCATTCTTGGATATCACAGCAGCCCTCCAAGGTGCAAGTGAGTGTATTAGCACCATTTCCCTGGGATACAACCACAATGGTCTTTGTGGTGGGAGGCTGAGCCTGGGCAGCGAGGAGCTGGGGTGTCTGCAGGGTTACAAGCTGGTGGCGAGCAGAAGGAAACATTGGTGAGGGACTCTGCCAGGCCTCACACACAAGGTCCATTTGGGCCCCCCCCAGCCCCTCTCCACCCAAAGGCAGGGCAGTGAGAAGCAGCTGTTTTCCACTGTCTGGTCTCCTGCCTTCCATTGCTCCATGCCTAGGGTAATTGCTCTCTGCACTTAAGGTTACGGGCTCTCAGGGGAATTTCCTTCCGAGAATTTGTCATATTGATTTCTCAGTTATCTATACTTTTGGTCTCTCTAACAGTCTCTCCCAGCAAAACCCCACTATTTATTTACCCGTTGCTTTTGTTGCTTCAGAGCTGTTGCATGATCTTTTTATTTGATCTTCCCAGTTCTTGCACAAAGAAAAGAGCAAGGAGACTATTTGCTTTATCCACGCTGGTTATTTCTTCCAGACCCCTAGCACTTCCTTACACTCATTTCTCTCTCTTGAAGTCTGATGAGTCCTGTTGGGTTTATGAATTAGCTAGTTCCATTCTCTGGTCCCCTTTTTGAATCACAGATTAATTTAGACTGAAAGGGAGCTCTGGAGGTCTATGGTCCAATTGCCTGCTCAAGGCAGGGAGTGTGTCAGGCAGATCAGGTTGCTGTGCAGCCTGGCTTTACCTGTCTGGTGTATTCCACCTTCCAGTTCCTGTGTCCCTGCTTTAGCTTCCAAGATGCTGGGGTAGGCAGTGCTGGAGGCACTGCACAATTTGGGATAAATGATATTCATGGCTCACTTGTTTCCCCTCGCTCCCACAGCCACCTAACCGCAGAGAGCTCTCAGCTTCTTTTGCCATTGTTTACCTTGGGTAAACCCACAGTCTCTGACCCCAAGTCCCCAGCATGCCCAGGCCTGGCTGCAGCAGGATTTGCTCCATCACCTCCTCAGTCTCTGAGGGCAGGCTGTGGTCCCTGGTTGCTCCTCTCACCCAGCTCAAGGGTGGGGGTGATGCTTGTCCTCACCACAGGCTGCTCTGGCTGTAGGGACTTTCTGGTCACGCCGGCAAGCAGCGCTGCCATGGCACTGGCATTTCGGATTCATCCTGTCAGATGCATAATAACAGAGAGCTACTTTTAACAGCTCCTGGCGGGGAACTTTCTTTTCAGCCACTTACAAGCACTGAGTTGACATTTTCTTACTTCTATTATAACTCCAGGCTGTCATTGCTGAATGGCAGTGATCAGTTTTCATAGCTTGTCAGGCTCTCTGTAGAATTGAGATGGCTTCCTATGTGTCCATCATTTTATCATTCATCAGCACCAAATTTCACCTGGCATATCTGCTGAGAGGTGCTGGGGTGCAAATTGCCACGTGAAAGCATTTGCTCCACATCTGTTTTCCATCACACCTCTCTAGGGTGCTGGCTGTGAAGGTTAGTGACTCTGGCCACCTGATCAGGCATGGAGACCCTGCCAGGACAGGACCTGGGTCAGCAGCAGAGGGGATATGCAGTGATAACCCACCCTGCACCCACCAGACAGGGGCTGTTGGTACTGCTGAGGGCTTGGTAATGGAGGTGTTGAGGTGCACTGGTCTTGGGGGAATGGCTCTATTTCTAGTGTCTGCTTATTAGTCTGATTTGAGAGCTCTTGCCAGCTTTCAGTGGCTGCCACATTCACCTTGCTTGTGCTGACAGAATAAGCACTGCTGCTTATTGTAACAGTTTTAAGTGCCCAGAAGTGCTTGCTGTCCTGCAGACTGCTAGGAAATTATGCTGTTACTTGTGTCAGAGAGACCCACCCTGACCTGGCTGCCCAGCAAGCAGGGACACGTGGGACACATCAGGGATGAAGGGAACCAGTATGCTGCTCAGGTGAGAACCTGTGTGTTGTCTGGCCATGGCATGCCTCCTGTTAATCACTTCCACAAATTAACTGTGACAGTCAATGAGGAACTCTCCTCCAATTTTGAGTCAGCAATGCTTTAGGAGAGTGACCTCACTTCAGGAACAAGTGCTGGGGTTTCAGCTTGAAGTGAACATGAGCTGCATTAAAAAGCTCTGCTGAGCAGCACAGAGCATTGTGTGGTGAGGGGCAGTTTTCACCGTGGTTGAAACTGATATTTACTTTGTGCTCAAGACTTTTCCACTCTTCTTTTTCCTTTAGCAGCATTGTATGTCATTTAACAGAAAAGGATTAATGGAGATAGTATGAACCCCCACAAAGCTGCCTCTGAGCCCCACTGAGCACTGGCAGGGTTGATGTCTGGCGGTATTTGCAGTGGTACCCTAGGACAGCAGTGATGGAGCTGGACTGGGAGGCTGCTGAGATGCTGAGAGAAGCTCCAGGATGCAGAAGCTGCTCACCCACTCGGGATGGCTGCATGTCATGGTCTCCATGCACAACCTGCTGTGCTTCTGCCAGAGGCTGACTTAAAAGCCACAGCAGTACAGGAGAGAGCCCCAGGCTCTGCTTCTTTTTCTGTCAGGGCTTTAGCAATCAAGTGAAATGAAAGAAGAGCAAGGAAGCATGGAAATCATTCTGCCCCTGTACTCAGCACTGTTTAGGCCACACCTTGAGTACTGTGTCCAGTTCTGGGCGCCTCAGTTTAGGAAAGATATTGAGTTGCTGGAACGTGTCCAGAGAAAGGCAACAAAGCTGGGGAGGGGTTTGGAGCACAAGCCCTGAGAGGAGAGGCTGAGGGAGCTGGGGTTGTTTAGCCTGGAGAGGAGGAGGCTCAGGGGATACCTTCTTGCTGGCTACAACTACCTGAAGGGAGGTTGTAGCCAGGTAGGGGTTGGTCTCTTCTCCCAGGCAACCAGTACCAGAACAAGAGGACACAGTCTCAAGCTGTGCCAGGGGAGGTTTAGGATGGATGTTAGGAAGAAATTTTTCACAGAAAGAGAGATTGGCCATTGGAATGTGCTGCCCAGGGAAGTGGTGGAGTCACCATCCCTGGAGGTGTTTAGGAAGAGACTGGATGGGGTGCTTGGTGCCATGGTTTAGTTGGTTAGATGGTGTTGGGTAATAGGTTGGACTTGATGATCTCAAAGTTTTTTTCCAACGTGGTTAATTCTATTCTATTCTATTCTAAGGCTTCTTTCACAGCACTGAAGAGGAACTGTGCCAGTTTCATACTTCAAGGGTAGGTTTCTCTGTTACATCCATGTGACAGATGGCTTGTCTGTACCATAACATCAGTAGTTTTCTTCCCAGATTTGTGAGCATTTATTCAGAAACAGTTTTTGTAGATTTGCTCTAGAATCTATGTGTGGGAGGTGTGGGGCCTGGACATGGGGTCCTGCCTCCCTGGAGAGGTGTGGAGTTGGCTGAAGGGGGCACAGAGGAATGCAGGGGACTTGTGCCTGTCTAGGCAGGGCCCAGCAGCAGCCAGGGATAGGTGGAAAGGTGCCATGTGGGCATGGACAGAGGGCGGAGATGGCATATTGCTGGGTAGTACCAGTGTGTATTTGAGCACCAGAGCATTCTGCAACCCCTTGCCCTTTCTTTTGTGTATAGAAAATTTCTAATAACCCTTGAGGTGTCAAATCATTTTCATTCCTGCAGCCTTCAGGCTTGGTTGCACAACTTAAACACACCAGAGTCTGTCTGAGGTGACTGCAGTAGTGGTTTGTGCAAATTATTCAATTAACTCCTGAGCCATTTCTTTGAATGGTTTCACTTCCCCTGCCCACATACACTCCAATGCTCACCACACAGAGTCACAGAAGCATTCAGGGATTTGTGGTGGGTGCTGGAGAGTTGAGGCCAAGCACAGAAAGGATTTGTGGCTTTGAAGGTTGGAAAGAAGACATAAATGAGAATGAAATTTCTGGATATTCTTTTATTTTACCACTTTTAGCTGGTTTAGTACTTGACATTTCCTACAAAGCTTTAGTAAAGTTTTGCTTGAAGTAGCTTCCTCAGTCATTACACACAAGGGTTCAAGAGGGAATTAGGGGTTCAAGAGGGGATTGGATGTGGCACTTGGTGCCATGGTCTAATCATGATGTCTGTGGTGACAGGTTGGACTTGATGATCTTTGAGGTCTCTTCCAACTTTGGTGATACTGTGATTCTGTGATATTTCTCAGCTCATAGAATCCTAGAACAGTCTGGGTTGGAAAGGGCCTTTAAAACTCATCTAGTACAACCTCCTGTGATCAGCAGAGACATCAGCACAGAGCCGTGAACAGCCTGACCTGGAATGATTCCAGAGATGGGGCTTCTGCCACCTCTCTGAGCAACCTGGGCCAGGGTCTCACTGTCAAGGTCTCACCACTCTCTGAGTCGACAGTGTCTGCTTTCTTTCAAGTCTGAATCTCTCTCTTTTAGTTTAAATCATCACTCCTTGTCTTGTCACCGCAGGCCCTGCTCAAGAGACTTCTCCAGCTTTCTGACCAGCCTGTTTAAACACCTCAAGACGACTTGTAGAGGTGTGGGGGGGTCAGTAGGGGAGCAGAAATTAAACAAAGAGAATATGATGGTGGTGGTGGTGAAATAAATTAAGTATCTCCCAATAAGTTCAAAGGAATTATATAAACCCCAAAGCAGGCTTAGTTAATTGTGGAATTTTTTTACATTATTTGTTTTCTAAGCCTAAAGAAGCCCAGGAGAGAACCTATTGTTCCAAACAGGGGCAGTTGCTGTGCTGAGGGCTTTTGGCTTTCCCTGTTCTTATGCAGATGGATCAAACTGCAGCCCCTGTGCTTGGTTCTTAGCTTCCTCTGGCTCTCATGCTGCAGTTGGCACGTCATTACTTCTGGGATTTGTTTTATCCATTCCTTGTCTCTGAGCTTTGTCATCCTATGCCAGAGTTATCCTCATGGCTAATTTCTGAGTGGCAGTGCTGCATTGTGACACAGAAAAAAGTGACCAGGAGGTAAAATGAGCACAGAGCAACCTAGAGCTCAGCTGAGGAAAGATCACAGCCTGATTCCCCCCTGGACACCCAGGACTGAGGGACAGACAGCACATGGACCCTGTGCCACCAGGCACTGGGCTGCAGCTTGCTGTGCTCTCTACTTAAAAGGATGCACAGTGGTTTGGTGAAAAAGGAATGAGTATTGGTCACTGACAAAAACAACAACTAATCTTTTTTGTTACTTGTGGATGGACACGAATTTAGGTCTGGCAAGGAGAGCAAAAAATGCACCTGCTCTTGTAAGTGGTTCTCAGCTGCACTGTGAGAGCAAACCCTTCCTCCCAACATGAGCTCCTGGTGTAGTTGTCACCAGAAGTCAGCAGCTTTGCACCAGCCCTTCTCACAAGCCTCTTCTCTGGCTTTATCCCTTGACTTCATGGCTTCCTGTCCTGACCTCTCAGCAGCTGCTGGCTTTTTCAGTGGCTTTCAGCCAGGCTGGCTGATCCTCCCTGTTAACTCCCTTCAGTCTGAACAATTAACTCCCCGAAAGCCTTGTTGGTTCTCATGAAGACATTAGGTGCTGCTGGTGAGAGATGAGTGATTGCAGTAGTTGTAGGCTGACCCCATGCTGGCTAACAATCCATTTGAATATAATATGCTCTTTAGCCATTAGAGCTATTAACAGTGGCTTTGCTTCTCTTTCTTGGGGTGTTTCACATGCTAGGATTTAAAGATTTAGCCAATCAAGAGGACGAAGCCTTCAGCTCATAGTGGACTCCAAACTCAGCTTTCTCTAGCTGGGAAGGGGATGACTGTACGCTCGTTTGCTTTCTCCAGACCCTGCAGCATTTGGTATTTCAGTAGCAACTTAGTTGCTAGTACTGCCTCTGAGCAGGACTGGCTGCTGAGAAGAGCTCATGCAGCTGGGACAGACAGGCCAAGTTCTGAGCACTGACCTGGAAGATTCTGTGCTGCCCTTGACGAGCCCCGGAGCAGCTGTGTTTGCCACACGTGAACTCAAGGGAAGACCTTTTCCTGGCTGCTGCTCTTCCCTGGGGCCGAAGGCATCTCTCTGTGTTTGCACTGCCAGTGCAAATCCTCTTTTGATGCACAAACATCACCTGGAAGAACAACATGGATTTAAATGCTTGGAAAGCTCTGCCTCTCCCTGCTAGTGAGTAGAATTTTGTTCTGCAGCAATGCCAGCAATGTGTGGTTCTGCTTCTCATCCTTGCTGGAAGCTGATAGGAATTTTGCATGTGTCATGCTCAGATTGTCCGACACCTCATTTCAGGCATGCAAAGAGGGGCTGACGTGCTCTGGTTCAGCACTGCTGGTGCTGCCAGGCTCCTGATAAGGTGTTCAGGGTATGGAGACCACATGGAACATCACCCACTGAGCCTGGGCAGAGAGGAAGCACTGAGACTGCCCAGCTGCCCAGCTGTGATAGGTTCTGTACCACTGGGCATTAGCAATTAACTGTTTTCACTGTTTGCAGGTGAATGGGCAGCTGGAATGAGGTATGATCTCACAGCTCTTCCTGGACTCATTCTCTACTCACCTCCACAGGAGCAGCTGCAGTGCTGTCAAGAGAAACAAAGCTGCAGCTCACACAGAGGATGTTCTTTCCTTCTCTCTTTTCAGTGTATGGTGGTTTTCTTTGTTTATTTTAACATGCCACTCTCTTCATCATCCCCCAGGGAAAGGGCAAGGCTGTATTTCAGCCTTTCTTGGAGAAGGTGATTTAGTTACTAGTGTTGAGGAAGGGCTTCCTTGAATGACGGCCCACACAGGAAAAAACATGTGTTGCTCCAGAATCAGAGTCACCAAGGTTGGAAGAGATCTCAAAGATCATCAAGTCCAACCTGTCAGCACAGACCTCATGACTAAACCATAGCACCAAGTGCCACATCCAATCTCCTCTTGAACATCTCCAGTGATGGTGACTCCACCACCTCCCTGGGCAGACCATTCCAATGGCCAATCTCTCTTTCTGTAAGGACTTTCCTCTCACCTCAAGCCTAAACTTCCCCTGGTGCAGCTTGAAACTGTGTCCTCTTGTTCTGGTGCTGGTTGCCTGGCAGAAGAGACCAATCCCCACCTGGCTACAACCTCCCTTCAGGTAGTTGTAGACAGCAATAAGGTCTCCCCTGAGCCTCCTCTTCCCCAGGCTAAAAAATTCCAGCTCCCTCAGCCTCTCCTCACAGGGCTTGTGCTCGAGGCCTCTCTCCAGCCTCATTGCCCTTCTCTGGACCATTCAAGAGTCTCAATATCCTTCTTGAATTGAGGGGCCCAGAACTGGACACAGTACTCAAGGTGTGGCCTAACCAGTGTGGAGTCCAGGGGCACAATGACTTCCCTGCTCCTGCTGGCCACACTATTCCTGATGCATGCCAGGATGCCATTGGCCCTAGCAGAGAAAAGGGGTTTGGTGTGGAGAACTGTAAGAAAGAATATCAGATTCTAGTTCATTTTTTTCACATTTTTGTGAAAGACAGAGGTAAAATATTCAGATTGTGCTAAATGAAATTTTTCAGCAGCAGCATAGAGACAGAGAAGGGTTGGGACAGCCTCAGAGGATAGCGGTGAGTATTGAAGCTGTTAGTATGTTGCCACGGGCTGATTATTGATAGTAATGAAAACACTGTGGGTTTGGAAACACCGTGAGTGTATGCATATAAATGTATAATAATTGCATATGGCTATACAATGCATGTGCAATACATACTCAATGTCTGTATGTGCTCTGGAAGACAGCCCTTCCAGTCCTCTATTCACACACGGCCTGGAGGTCACACTTTTCCTGCTCAGGACTTGCCTAGCCCAGCTCTGTGTGTCCCCTGGGATGGAGATCTTGCAGTATCTCCAGGGCTGTGCTTCAGCATCTCACCACTGTAAAGTCAGCAGCATTTGAGCCACCAGTGTGCTCAGGTGGCCAAGAGGCCAATGGCATCCTGGTCTGCATCAGGAATAGTGTGGCCAGCAGGAGCAGGGAAGTCATTGTGCTCCTGTACTCGGCTCTGGTTAGGTCACACCTTGAGTACTGTGTCCAGTTCTGGGCCCCTCAATTCAAGAAGGATATTGAGACTCTTGAATGGTCCAGAGAAGGGCAATGAGGCTGGAGAGAGGCCTTGAGCACAAGCCCTGTGAGGAGAGGCTGAGGGAGCTGGAATTTTTTAGCCTGGGGAAGAGGAGGCTCAGGGGAGACCTTATTGCTGTCTACAACTACCTGAAGGGTGGTTGTAGCCAGAAGGGGGTTGGTCTCTTCTCCTAGGTGGTCAGCACCAGAACAAGAGGACACAGTCTCAAGCTGCACCAGGGGAAGTTTAGGCTCGAGGCAAGGAGAAAGTTCATCCCAGAAAGAGTAATTGGCCATTGGAATGTGCTGCCCAGGGTGGTGGTGGAGTCACCATCCCTAGAGGTGTTCAAGAAGGGATTGGAGGTGGCACTTGGTGCCATGGTTTAGTAGTCATGAGGTGTTGGGAGACAGGTTGGACTTGATGATCTTTGAAGTCTTTTCCAACCTTATTGATTCTATGATTCTATGATTTCCTGGTTCTTGGCCATTCGTGCTTTTTTTCTGCTGTTGTCCTGCACCCCTGCCTGCTCCACGGCATCCTGGATGGTAAATGTGGAGAGCAGGCAGATGTATCTTCTCTGTCACCCTGTTTTCTGCAGCATTACAGCCTCACCCAGGATCCATCATGCCTCTAAATGCTCCAAAACAGGAGTGTTTTTTGAAAGTAAGTACTTGTACACATGCTGAAAATATGTGCTGTCACTTGGCGACCAGCGTGCAGTTAAGCTCCATCCATTTCTGTAATTCACAGATGATATAAAGGGATAAAGGACAAGTAATTCAAAACGGCTCTAATAGCTTTCTGATAGCCCAAGCTTATGGCCAGCACACACTGCAGAGATCTCTCTGGCAGCTTCAAGTGTCTTTTACCATGTTATTTAGAGGATGGGCTGTACTGGGGAAATGTTGCATCTGTGTACCTCTGTGTTGTCTTTCAGCCAGGATTATTTCCTGAGGTTCCAATTAGTGTACCGGGTCTCCAGGTAAAAGAGAAAAAACTTGTTGGAACATCAACATATTTTGCCATGAAATTTTCTGTAGCTTTTCACAGAGAGCAGCACTCTGCAGTTTTCCCTCCCTGTGCCTTTCTTTTAGCCACCCCTTCATCAATCATCTGGATCTGGAGATACGTTTGCTTTGAAAACCATGTGGTGATATGATGCGGTGCAGCAGCCGCAGTCTGGCACAACATGACACGTCAGCCAAGGGAAGGGCAAGGAAATGATTCCATGGACCTGTGATTTCCAGAACAAAGCAATCATCACAGAAAGCTGCTGCTCAGAAACTGAACAGCCTGGGTTACCCTCATATAGGTTTTAGACCAGAGGACCTCGTGCTGGGGCTTGTTCAGGAAAGCTTTATGTAGGGCACTGTTAAGAAGGGATGTCACAGTCCCCTCTGTGTGCCCAGGTGGCCAAGAAGGTCAATGGCATCCTGGCCTGCATCAGGAATAGTGTGGGCAGAAGGAGCAGGGAAGTCATTGTGCCCCTGTACTCAGCACTGGTTAGGCCACACCTTGAGTCCTGTGTCCAGTTCTGGGCCCCTTAATTCAAGAAGGACATTGAGACTCTTGAACATGTCCAGAGAAAGGCAACAAAGCTGGTGAGGGGTTTGGAGCACAAGCCCTATGTGGAGAGGCTGAGGGAGCTGGGGTTGTCCAGGTCTGGGCCCCTCAATTCAAGAGAGATGTTGAGGTACTGGAATGTGTCAAGAGAAGGGCAACAAAACTGATGAGGGGCCTGGAACACAAGCCCTGTGAGGAGAGGCTGAGGGAGCTGGGGTTGTTTAGCCTGGAGAAGAGGAGGCTCGGGGGAGACCTTCTTGCTGTCTACATCTACCTGAAGGGAGGTTGTAGCCAGGTGGGGGTTGGTCTCTTCTCCCAGGCAACCAGCACCAGAACAAGATGACATGGTCTCAAGCTGCACCAAGGGAGGTTTAGGCTGGAGGTTAGGAAGAAGTTCTTCACAGAGATATTTGCCATTGGAATGGGCTGCCCAGGGAGGTGGTGGAGTCACCATCACTGGAAGTGTTTAAAAAGAGACTGGATGAGGCACTTAGTGCCATGGTTTAGTTGACTACATGGTGCAGGGTGATAGGTTGGACTCAATGATCTCGAAGGTCTTTTCCAACCTGGTTTATTCTGTATTCTATTCGGTAATAAGCACATCTACTGCCTACTGTAGCCTAGATGTTGTGTGGAGATCCTCAGACAAAACAACAAAACACAGCAGTAAGTGCTCTTTGTGACTCCTCCTGTCACTGTTTTGTTCCAGATGTTAGAATGCCTTAAAAGGAGAGGTGCAAGCCACAGCACAGAGCAGCGATGTTCCATGTGAGCAGGGTCTTGGGAGAAGGGGGTGGCTTTAGTTTCACCTGGGGCATCACTGGTGGCAGCCAGATACCCAGAGCAGCAGCTTGTGAAAACTTCCATTAACAAAAAGAAAACTTTTGCCTGGTAAGCACAGTCAGTACTCATGGGACTAGGGCATCTGCCTCACCTGAAGTGAAGACTTCATGACTTCTATTTCACACCAGTCTTGGTGGTGTGCTGGTTGTTGGTTAAGGACAGAAAATGTAATCTGGAGGGTCAGAGTTTTCTGTGATACCTGTTGATACTCATAGAGAGGGTAGTCTTTGCCTGTGAACTCTGTTTCTGGAGCTGCAAACACCAGAGGAAGCAGAAGTTGCTGCCCTTGGTGTCCTGAGTCTCAGATTCACAGTTGTGAGGACATTGGGCTGTGCTCAGCCCTGGTGCTGACAGGACAGGGGAGTGGACAGAGCCAGGTCCTGATGGGGAAGCTGGTAAGTCAACCAGACTCCTCTGGCTGCATGTGGGCTGCTGTGGTCCTCTCCAGTGCCTGCTGACCTGTTGGAACCCCTCTGGTTCTCTGCAGGACTGGAGCCCTCCACCATCAGAAGCCCCCTGTCTATGCCACAGCTCCCCAGAGGTAAGAGCTCTTCCAACACTGCTTCTTACCACCCTCTGACACTGAAAATGGTCTTACATTCAGACCAGGAGGGTGTCTGTGCTGTGCAATGATTTCTCCGTCAAACCTTGCATCTCTTAATTAGCAGACCTTGATTAGTAATCAGGGAGATATGAACAGAAAAAAACAAGGACCTCACTGAATCCAGATGTCCTCCATGCCCAGCAGTCTCCAGGTTGCTTAGGATACTGAAGCACCAGGTGCATTGATGGGGATGGGGCCTGACAGGGTCAGCATGGCAGGGACCACAAGGCAAGAGGATGCTCTGTGCTGGCTCTGGTGATTTACCCCTCAACTTGCCTCAGAGAGAGCAAATCAATTCTGCAGGCACTAATCAGGAGCTGTTTATTAACACGCCTAATTGTCACTGACCTGGAAATAATGTGCATCTTGTCCAAGGATGCAGTTCTTATTTCATGCTTCTGAACAAACCCTGATTCTCTGTGGAGGCTATGGTCTGTGATGTGCCATCAGAAGCACTTCCCACAGCAAAACAAGGATGTGGCTTTCCTGCCTGCTGTCCCATTGCTGCAATGTGCTGTGACTGAACCCCCAGTGGCACGCCCCAGCTGGGGAACAGAAGCGCAATATAAAATGTCATTAAGTGTCATTAGGTGGTTATGAACTGCAAGGTCTGCAGGCTTCCACCAAGATGTATTTCTGATCAGGAGTGTGACTGTCGAGGAAGGTTCTCATTTTGAAGGGCTTTTATCTAGTTACACTAGGCTCACAGCTCCTTTCGTGACTGAAATATAATTGAAGGAAGTGCTCCTGTCAGTAAGACTGATGCTAAAATACTCCCAAGATTCAGAAGTATTTTATTGGCTTAAAATAATAACAACAACAATAATAAAAAGACAAGTAAAACTGGGAACGTGAACAGTAATTCTTTTGGTTGAGTTCAAACTCGTGCTCGGCTGTGGCTGAAGGACCACCTGCTTGGAAGCCTGAATCAGCTGGTGAGGTTTAGTTCTGGTAGGTTTTTAAAATAATAGCAATTGTTCAAACCATCCATGGTGAGGGTTTGGCTCAGCAACCTGAGAAGCCTTTTGTACAAATCCTCCTCTGGAGGAACACTGAAGGGTTGCTTTTCCTGGCAGAATGTGCTGAACAAAGCGCCTTCAGACCATCCCACGCTGCAGGGTGAGCTCCTGGAAGCCACCTCAGCTCTGCAGAGCGTGTGGTGAAGGCAGGCACCCATCTGACCCCAGCACCCTGGGAAATGTGAAAGGATTCTCTGTGCATTCCCTCCTGAGAAAAGGAGGCCATTGCTCCTTTCAGAGACCCATTTTACTTCTGAATTACTGTGCCGCAGGAAGTGACCCAGTATTTGCTTTAAGATCTCAGAAATGTATTTTCAGTGCTGTGTGAAATCTCAAGCTCTCCTTTCCCCATTCACCTCGTGTCAAACTGGTATTAGCCGCCGTCTGCCAGTGCTATTGTGACACACTTCAAAGATAATGGACGTTTCTTCCCTGGTACATTGGATTCCAGCCTTCATTGACTGCTGCTGGCAGAGTATCCAAGAATATGATTTCATTCTCTTTTCCTGAAGAGTTCAGAGAGGACGTATCGATGTGCTCATGGCCTGCACTGAGCTAATCTCGCATTCTTTCTGCACATCTCACTACCTGTTTTTTTCTGAAGTCAGTCTGGGAAGAAGGTGTGGATGAGAGAAAGGGAGGACAGAACCATGCCAGGGCACCGTGGCAGGGAACAGGGGCTGGAAAAGCACATCAGGGGCAGCAGCTCTCTGGTGTCTTCTGCTTCCCTCATGTGAGTCAGTGCCAGGCTGGCTCTCGGCACCTGGCCAAGATCTGGTGACATTCCTGATGCCAGTTTAGGACCCGTGGCTGCTTGTGGGGATGTGGTGATGCCTATCAGCACAAGGAACTAGTGAGGCACAAAACTGTTTGCAGTTTCATCCTATTCCAGCAGCTGGGACAGTCATGGGAAGAGCAGCCTGCAGGACTTTGGGGTGTTGTTGAGGGGAGATGCAATGCCAGCTATGCTCCCTGGCAGCCGCCAAGGTGGGTGAGGGCTGGTGCAGGAGAAGGTGCTGGGAGGTGGCTGACTCCCTGCTGCCTTGTGGGGCTGTGCCCAGGACCGTGTGGGGTCAGGTGTGGATGGTTCTGTGCTCCTGCCTGTTCTTGGGGCTGATGTGGAGCTGCAGCCTGGCTGATGCCCACCATCAGCACCACCAGCCTGTCCTCACAGAGTCTGTTGGAGCCAGTCTGTCGTATCTTACAGTCTCTAAGGGTTGAAAACAACCCCTGGCATAAATAATTTTATCTGACAACTTTTTAGAAAATGATAAATGGAAGAAATGGGAGAAATGTGCCCATCTGCATGGGGGTCCCACTCTTGTGCTCTCAAGCCCCTGACAGTGAGCAGGGCACCCATGTCAGAGCCAACACAGACCGCTGAGGCTGGCAGGTGTCGTCTTCCCCAGGCTCCTTTTATCCCAGCTGTGGTCAGCTCATGGCTCAGCATGCAGATCTGCTTTGCAGCCTGTGCACAGTGCCAGCCTGTGCACAGTGCCAGTCTGTGCCACAGCAGCCTGGCTGCAGAGGCATGGGTTCGATTTGGCTGTGAATTGTATCAGCCAGAGCTTGAACGCGCTCACTCCGTGGCCTCGTTTGTCATCATCCTCATTCCTGTGCAGCAATTCTGATAACGATGGCTTCTTCTGACCTGGAGGAGGAGGGCTGCAGGTAGAAGGGCTCCTGCATTCTATGCAAAGCCTGAATGACTCTTTCTGAAGGCAGGTGATGGAATAAGCCCGTCAGCATAAGCAGAGACAAAATAAGCATAACCAGCAAGTGCTCAATGCTCCATAGCCATCCTTATGTCTCCGTCAGCTGTACCTAGCCTGATATTTAGGAAGGTGTGAGGAGCCACATGCACGAATGCCACACTTAGTGTGGTGAACAGTCAGTTGGGTGTGAACTGTAGTTAAAAATTCACATGAACAAAGCAAGTTTCTCAGCATGGCCTTAATTCATCAAGCATGTTGAAATAAGTAAAAATATCTCTTGAACTGGCAACCAACCCCAGAACTCATCAGCATTTGACCAAGCCTGGGAACCAAAATAACAATTCCATGCTTACAATTTACCCAGAGAGCACCATGCAAGTTTGATCCAACCTGTCTGCAGACAGACACTACGCAGCCTCTGCTTTCCATCAGAGAAAAACCTGCACATTTTTGAGCAAGAGAAATGACCGAGACGACATGAGATGATCAGCAGCGCCAACCAGACATAAACGTTTCCCAGAAACACTAAATTCTCTTCTCCCCACACTCTGGCAGCCAGGACATGGGTGAGTCTAGCAGGAGGACTCAAAGCAAGCACGAGGGTCACTTTAACTCTGGCACAAGCAGAAGCAGGAGCTCTCCTGTGGCAGGAATGAAAGAGCAGAGGGGCTGCAGAGAGCAGTGGAGCCTGCATTCTGCCAGGGAATCCAGCTAGTTATGGGCTGTTGTCCAATGCCAGAAGCTGCTTTTGGCCTAACAGATGATGCCTATTTTCCAAAAAATGTGTGACAATAGCTTATTATTGGTCTGCTTTCTCCTAACAATAGTAAATTCTCCCTCTTCTTCCTGCCTCTCCCAATATTTGTGCAGCTCTGGTGATTTTATTCTTAAGAATAAAGCCAGTCTAAAGATGATTTCATCTCTGTCTGAAGAGGTGACTCCTGCAAGTTGTTGGAGGCTCAGAAAGCACTTTGAGGAATCACTGCTTCCTTTTCCTCCTTTTGGTATCAGCTTTTGCCTATGTTTGGGGACAAGATGATGCCTGATACAGACAAGGAGACAGCAGAAGAACTGGGGAGGTGACACCTGGTCTGGGGAGGCACCGTGTAATGAGTACCTGAAGGCAACGTTCCTCTAATTAATAGGATTAGCTTTGTGTGCGTTTGCTCTCTGAGTATGTAGTTGATTCACGCGTACACGAGGGTGCTTGTGGCAGCAAGGAATCTTCAGCTGATATTGCTGGGTGTTTTTGTGATGGGATGTTCTGAAGTCATCATCTTAAATATTCATATCTGGGAATTGCTCCTGACGGTCCTTTGGAGCCTGATCTGAAATGGATTGAAGGGCGGGTGCAGATTGTTTTCATAGAGGCACAAAGGAAGAGAATAGAAATAGTGCTAATCTACTCCAAACCCGTCAGATGCTGTAAGTACAGACGTTATTGAAGACAGAGAAATTATCTAGCAAGAAAAGCATGCCAGGAATAATTAAGGAAACTGACCCTGTAACCAGCAATCTGAGAGCAAGGAACAATGCAGAGATAAATGGGTGTAATATAAAGGTTTCCGTCAGCCTAAGCTGTTCAAAAGCCTCCAGTGTTCTATGAATGCAGATTAAGTAATGACAGAAAAGTGTCTTTGGAAGCATTATTCCTGAGAGCTTTTTGTGCATTAACTCTGCATCCTTCAGAGCAGATTGCTGCAAGATGTGCCTGCTGATTTCCTCAGCTTCCCTTTGGCTCCCAGAGAGACAATAGACCTGAGTCTTGGGTCACTCCTTCCTGAACTTCAAGCAGACGAAGAGCAGAGACGCTGGGTTTTGTCTCAGCTGTTGCCTCTCATGCAGCACTTTATGCCCAGCTCTGCAAAGCAGACGAGGAGCTGCCTCAGACACAGGCTTCCCAGCACTGCCCTTGGCCTGTGTCATCTTCAGTTGGTAACTTCCATGTCCACCACTTGCAGCACTTCACCGATGGCTTTCCTGATAATTCACGCATGTCCCTGACCAAACTTCATCCTCTACCAAGGTGCAAAATCACATGGATACTCCTGGCATCCACGGCACAGTGTGGGAATGCTGCACAGATGACGTTGGAAGATGTTCTTCTGGCAAAGTCTGTTTAGAGGGAGGATGTGAAAATTTGCTTTCGCCAGAGCTGAGAGTGAGAGGAAATATCACAATAATTTTTCTGCAGATGAAAATGGTTTTGCAGTGATTTGCAAATGTGGCATAATTAATTCTTCAAATGAGTCTGGAGTTACAATATGTCCAACCTGGCAAACGATGGGACTCTCAGATCTCAGCTGAATCGCAGCTCTTGCCTCCTCACAGTGTTACAGTCTGTGTTTGGGGTCATACTGGTGTTCTCGTCATGTAGTGGGGACACCTACTGTAATTCTGTGACCCACTGAAATATTGGTCTCAGATTTCATCTCTGACCTCACTAACCAGAGGTTTGTGGCAGTGGGATGAAGCTGCCTTTGCAGGCTAATTGTATTTTTGCTTTGTTTGGCAAGGCTGTGGGCAACCTTGTGGGCAACCAAGACAAGAGCAGAACAATTCAGTCGGCTGAACACATTGATCTGAGTCCTTTCTCCCCACCATGAGTGCAGCCATCCCTGCACTGGAAACCTTCTGGAGGCATCCCACTCTTGCACCTCCACCTTCAGGCATGGAAAGCCAAAGCAGGGCTGCAGGATCTCACAGTCTCCCCTGTATGTTTAGCTTGTCTTTAGGGCAGCAGGAATCAGTTAGACATTGCTGATGGGAAAATCTGACTTGGCTCCAGTTCCTCATTATCCCTGCTAGAGCTCAGGCCAGCTGTCCTCTGCTCCTGCCCAGCTCCCCATCCCCATTCACAGAGCTCCCTGGAGCAAAAGGGAGCTGGCCCCCAGCTCTGCCTCACCCATCCCTGTGAGACCTTGTCCAGTTCTGCCTGCAGCAGCTCTGCAGGGACAAGGCAGGGTGAACCAGGTGCCCATGAGTTTCAAAGGGATGTGTACAGGCTGCCACTGCCAGTAAGAGCATGACCTGCCACTGGCCCCCCATCAGGGAAAAGCACAAGGCTGGGTTCTGCATCAGAGAAAAAAAAAACAGTTAATTGGGCTGGTCACCTTCTCCCCACCTCCTGGAAATGTATCTAAACTTAACAACAGCATGTACTTTCTAATTTGCTGCAATCAGCAGTGAAGATGATGCAGATATTAATCATACCCCATTGAAGGGGATGACAGGGACCCCTCTGAGAAAAGGCAATGTTCAGCAGCAGGGTATGGGGATCAATAGATCTCTTCTGCAGAAAGTAATAAAAGTGCATGGAAGATGACAGGTTATTCACAAGAAAACAAAGAATGCAGTTTTAAAGCCAGCTGAATAATATTTGACCCCAAACTTCCCATTAAGGTCAAGCCAGAGAGCAATAAATGGAACTGAAGTAGGTGCCTGGGAAGGTATGACTGTGGACCTGAACTATGGACCTGCAGAGGACCTTATGGTCCTGCAGAGACAGCTGTGAGGAGGAGGGAAAGCCAAGCCTGTGGCTGGGATATGTAGCAAGGGTGTATCCTGTGGGCAGGTCTGGGCAGTTCCCACAGAGCTGAGGTGAGGAGGGCTTGATGGTCTCAGCTTCTGGGCACATCCAAATTGTGGGCAGGGAGCCCCTGGGCTGGATCTGAACTGGCTTCACTTTCTGGCTGCAAGACTTTGGCCAGGTGATTTGAGTGAATTGTTATAAGAGGTTAAAGGTTTCTTTCAAACAGTATTTCTTTAGTAATGACCAGAGAACACAGAGAGGACAAGGAAAGAACAGCGGGAGCAGTGAGCTCACCTTCCCAATGAAGCGAGGCAGTGCCCCCTGGGGCTGCAGGGTCTGGGAGACCCAGCTGAGCTCCTCTTTTTCTGCTGACATGTCTAAGGAAGTCAAATGTCCATTCACACAGCTGAGTGTGCTTCAACTGGTGGTAACATCTGCCCAAGAAAATATACACCCCTTGGCAAGCAGTCTCATCGTTGTACCTTGCATGGAGAGCAAAGCCGACAATCTGTGCTGCATCTCTCCTGAGAAGGGTCACTTCCCTTGGCAAACCTCTCCACTGCCTCTCTGCAAGCTGCCCTCGGTGGCAGGATCTGCATCCCACCACACCATGTGCCCAAAGCCACTCCCACACAGCAGGTCCCCCACAGCTGGGGCTCCCCTCTCTCTTGTCTTCCTGACACCCCCGGGGGTGATGACTGATGGTGAGCTGCAGCCCTGAGCCAAGCTGGGCTCCTCTGCCTCACACTCTAGCCCCAGCACTTCTTCCCCTCCATCTAGCCCCACACTCTAGCCCCAGCACCCCTCCTCACCAGCCTCAACTCTCCACTCATCCCCATGTTCTGCCCTGCCCTGGGAAGTGAGAAGGTGAAAGGGGCCTTTCCCCACCTTCTGCTCTGCTGCCCTTCTCCTGCAGCTCACTCATTTTCCTATGTGACACAGACATTTCTCATCTTCTCTCCTTCTCCTCCCCTCCACTTGCCCAGTCACAACTGAACATGCCCTCTCTACTCCCTGTTTTGCTCTTGCTGCTCTTCTGCCATGCGCCTTTGCTCCTCACACTTGTCTGGTCTCTGAACTAAAGTAAAATGCTTTAATCCTCCTCCTTCTAAAAGAATCCCATCCCTGATCCCATTTGTCTTTCCAGCCATATTTCATCCTGCTTTCACCTGGAAAATTATTTAACTAGACTGAGCAGGGGCTAAATATAGCTGGTGGTAGCTGACATTGGCCATGCATGCTGAAACTGCTCCCAGCAAAATCCCCAGGGAACAGTTCCCTGATGGCTCTGAGTTCCAACACTTGGCCAGCCACCTTCCCTTCTGCTGGTCACAGAACTGAAACCCAGGTGATTAGGTGAAATGTTATTTTTTTCACATTTCCAAACCATTTTACACCATTGCTGGAGGTTGTGTTTCTGCTGTCAGTCAGACACGCTTCAATGATCTCAAAGGTCTCTTCCAACCTGGGTAATTCTAATTCTAATTCTAATTCTAATTCTAATTCTAGTTCTAGTTCTAATTCTAATTCTAATTCTAATGTGCCGCTTTGGAGCAGCAGCTCATTCCTGGTACTGATGTGCCTAAGAGAGAAGACCCCTTCAGCCCTGTGTCTTGTGCCAGGAGAGTCAATACTGGTGAAAATCATGGGCTGTGGCAGGAAGGAGGCCTGGGTAAGTCTTCTTCTTGTCATACCCATTCATGAGGCTTATGTAATCTCTGAAGGTAGTGTGTAGTGTTTAAAGGGAATCACACTGGAAAGCTAAGGCTTTTGGCATAGGAGGATGCACATCCAGAGAATGCCCCTGTGACAGCAGTGAGGAGATGGCAGATCCTCTCAGTCATGTTATGTGTAATGATCATCACTGAGGGCAGCAAGAGCAAAGCAAGAGAAGAACTCACCTACTGTGTTGGTGGTGGAGTCACCATCCCTGGAGGTGTGCAAGAGGGGACTGGATGTGGCACTTGGTGCCATGGTTTAGTCATGAGGTCTGTGCTGACAGGTTGGACTGGATGATCTTTGAGGTCTCTTCCAACCTTGGTGATTCTGTGATTCTGTGTGTGTTACTTGGTGAAGGACAAGCAGAATAGCTTGTGGGTGATGTGTTTTGAAGTGCAAGGAGTGAGCCCCAGGAGAGCCCGTGGATTTGCTCTGGGCGATCTCCACCCCACCAGCCTCCAGAATAAAGCTCAGATCAAACCCTTGTCCATAAAATAAATGATTATACAGACCATCATGTACCAGACATGAGTACTGCTGATTCTGACACCTGCAGTGTTCTTGCTTTTGGTAGTGATAAAACCCAACAGCTTACCAAGACAGAGCAGGGAACGCATAACCCAAGACCTCCTCTGGAGAGCTCAAAGGCTGGCAGTTGCCTTTGGGACCCACAGAGATTGCTGGGCTGTGTGAAGGACTTTTATTCAAGAAGTACAGATGAGGTACTCAAAGGACAGAAAGACATAACACAGCTTTGGGCACGCTCCCAACCTTTCACAGTGTTTCTGGGTAAATTAGAATAACAATGGATTTCCAGGCAGAGGGCTCACAAACTGCTTGGCACCCAGGACTGCACTCCCAGAGAGAAGTCCAATGTTTGGAACCAGAGTGTGTAATTAAAGTGGTTAAACAGCCATTACAGAGGTGTGAATGCTCTGCAGCAATTACACAGCTGTTTGTTCATTAAAGGAAGAATTTAATGCAATTATAATATTTACAATTCTGCACACTAAAGACCAAAACAAAATTAGAGGTTTTAGGGGTGGTTCAAACCAGTCCTGTCTGCTCTCCAGATTGGCTTTTAAAAATCAGAGCTTACAGAAAACTTTTACTCGGGTCAGTGCGCTCGGGGCGTTACCTGGAACTCTGCCTGGAACTTTCAGGTGGGTGAATCCAGGACTGAAAGCACCACTGACTGAATGGTCTCCAGTCACCTTTCAAATGGCCAGTGCACTGCAAAAGGCTTGGGATGGGAAGTCAAAGGGGAAGGGACTCTGGGATGGAGTCCCTTGGACACTAAAGACTGTGTCAGCCTGTTCTGTCTAAACCCTCTCCCAGAGGAGCACAGGGCTGGAGTACAGAGCAAGAGGAGACAGTCTCAAGCTGCACCAGAGGAGGTTTAGGCTGGAGGTTAGGAAGAAGTTCTTCACAGAAAGAGTGATTGGCCATTGGAATGGGCTGCCCAGGGAGGTGGTGGAGTCACCATCACTGGAGGTGTTTAGCAAGAGACTGGATGGGGTGCTGGGTGCCATGGTTTAGTTGATTAGATAGTGTTGGATGATAGGTTGGACTCGATGATCTCAAAGGTCTTTTCCAACCTGGTTTATTCTATTCTATTCTATTCTATTCTATTCTATTCTATTCTATTCTATTCTATTCTATTCTAATCTTATCCTTTCCTATCCTATCCTATCCTATCCTATCCTATCCTATCCTATCCTATCCTATCCTATCCTATCCTATCCTATCCTATCCTATTCCAGGACTTATGCTGCTCAAGCTCTTGTCCTCTTGCCTGAGTTCAAAGAGAAGAATTTCTGTTTCTCCTGACATGAGCAGAACCATTCCCAGGATCATTTTCCAACAGGAGGTTAGACCAAGAGTACAAAGTGCTGGCACAGAAAGGGAACTCAGAGAAAATGAGCAGCACATTAGGGGTCTGGTAGCGAAGGGGATAAGGAGGCACTTCAGGTGCAACCCCTCCAAATGTGGTTGAAATTTTGCTGGAGGCACAAGCAGTTTGGAGCAGGCTAAGCTGTGCCCTCATACAGGATCCTACTTTGGTACCAGACACTTTACAAATGGCAAAACATTCATTGCCTGAGCAGGACAGCAAGGTGGAGGAACAACAAGATCCAAGTAAATAAATGGGAGAAGGGAAGAGCCCAGGCTTGGAGAAGCCCTCTCTACTTAGAGATGCTCACAGAACACCAAGGATGTTTTTGAGGGTTCTCAGTCTTCTAGCACAGCCCCTCTCAGAGCTAACTGGAGATAAATGAGCACAAGTGCTGGAGTCTGCCTCTGAAACCAGTCAGCACTAACTCAAATCACTGCGCAGGGGTGCTGGGAGCGGAACTCCAGCACCTTGGACAGAGTGGGATTCGGACAGGAATAAGAGCAAACAGTTCCAGCCCCGAGGGTCCGCACCAAGTCAGGGCTAGAGCTGTGTGATAACATTTTTCCAGTGAGGAGCTCCAGACTTTCCTGCAGCTTCAGTTTTCATCCATTTAGACTGGGCACCTTTTCTGTCTGTGAAACACAGTCTCAAACCCGTGTCTAAGCAAATTTTGGAGTTTTAAGCTCCCTAAGGAAAGGTTGCCTTGTTTTTCTGCTGTCCCCCAATTTTTAGCAACATCCCATCTGAATTTGCAAGCAGTTTCACGGCACCTGAACTTGTGTTTCTGTAATTATTGAATTAAAACTGTAGACCAGATGTTGCCAGGAGGTGTCAGAATGGTTTAAAAAAAAACACAAACAAAACCAAACACACAAGTTTTTAAGAGAGCTTTGTTGATCAAATCTTTGCACCCGCTGCTGAGTGAAGGGGTTGTGTGGAGGCGGAGTGGGGAAGTTTCCCGCACAGAACAGAGACTCTCTGCTGCTCATGCACCAACAGGGTCATTTATTATGTGCTTCGGCTTGTGGGTGAGGAGGGTGGTTGTGATCCATTAGCAATGCAGATATCAGCCACTGCAGGGCGAGAGTCAGGCGTGGCAGGGAGCTGGCCCTGCACAGCTGGGCAAGTCCTCCTGACAGGAGGGAAGGTAATGAAGGTTCAGGCAGGGTCCATGGTATTTATTAGATATGTTCTTGTCTAATGTCTGGAACCTTTAGTTTTATTTCTATTTTTTTGTGCATTGGCTGAACCACTTCTTGTTTTCCAAGCTGGCTTAAAAGCAAGAGAGAAGAAAAGCCTTTCCCCTGCCCATGGCAGGGGGGTTGGAACTAGATGATCCTTGTGGTCCCTTCCAACCCTGACTGATACTATGATATTATGATATGATACTCCTGCTTGCACAGTGAAAGGCATCCAAAGGTCACACTCCATCCTTCCTCATCTGCTGACCTCAGAAGTCACCCAGGAGATGCAGACAATAAGCATCAGTGCTTGAAAGGCAAGCACTGTTAAACACCCCTGGCAAAGGTGGAGGGACAGAGAAACGTGGATAAATCATCATGAGTTACCGCCAGCTCTTTACTTTTTTTGGTTTAAAGTGTCTAAGGTGGAATAAAATAAACTATAGCCTGGAGACTGCAGGGTAAACTGAGGAAAAATTGGCACTGCACCTTGGGCAGTCATGGTATTTAACTTTAATAGTAGTTGCTAATGAAAAAGTGAAATTAACTGCACAGCAAAGGTTGCACTTGACTTAGATGAAGTGGATGCAAATAAAGTGTCTCTAGTACATCACTTGGTCCTGAGTACACAGTAGCAGGAAATCAATTAATCTCCACCAACATTTGCTCTTTCTAGTGTGAAACAGTTTTAATTACCTTATTGTGAGTGGCCAGCCACTGCTTTCTCTGGAAGGACCTCACAGATTTAACAAAGCACCATTCTTTCTAAATTTATGCTGGAAAAGTGACAATGACAAATTTCAAGGCTGAATTACTTGGTGTATGTGATCGGTTTATGGAACATCTTCCCCATGCCTGTTATTTAATTCCTGTCCTATTATTTTTCCCCAATTAACCAGGATTCTTCTGGCTCTGAGTCCAGGGGCAAGCATATCACTGTCACTTAGCAATAAAACCATTTGTACGCAAGAAAATCACTTTGCTGCAGGTCGCAGCCCTCTAATATTTGTTTGGTACCATCTACAGCCTCTGAGGTGCTCAAAATAAATCAGAGCCACGCACAGCTGAGGGCAGGTCCCTAACAGCAAATAAAATAGGGTCACAAGGAGTGCCTGCAGCCGTCCCAACTGACCTCCGTGGGGCAGCCGTGTGCTAGGTGTGTGCTGGGGTCCCTGCCAGCTGCCAAAACACTTGTCCCCTTCCAGGCAGCAAATGGGCATATGGAGAAAAAAGGACAAAATTAAGTTGTTGACCTCCTGATATTAAGAAAAAGGTCATGGGCCCACATCTGCTTGTTGCTGTTTGAGACCACCTCCCCCAGCCTGAGCAACTGCAGCAGGAGATGAGGTGAGCGGGGACAGAAGCTCTCCCTAACTGCAGTTGTTTTCTATGGTGTTCGTTTTCTCCGGACGTTCCAAACATTCCTCGAGGTGAGGAGGAAGTTCTTCACTGAGAGAGTCATTCTTCATTAGCATGGGCTGCCCAGAGAGGTAGTGGAGTCACCGTCCCTGGAGGTGTTCAAGAGGGGATTGGACGTGGCACTTGGTGCCATGGTTTGTGGTGACAGGTTGGACTTGATGATCTTTGAGGTCTCTTCCAACTTTGGTGATACTGTGATACTGTAACATCACTGAGTTTTGTGGTCTCAGACAAGATTTTGGTACAAAATGAGAAGACAAATCCAGTTCCTGCTAGTTGCACTACAGCTCACAAAGGACTAGGTGTGGAAGAGCTCTGAGTAGCTCTGAGGAAGAGCACTGAGGAGCTCTGAGGAAGAGCACGTGAGCTTGACCTCTTACCTTTGCAGATCTGAGATGCCAGCAAAGGCTCAGTGCTTCAGCTGAGTGATGGAGCTGCTGAGCACACCAGAGGTTGTAGCTGCCTGCTGGACCTTCCAGGCTGCACAGGAATGATATCATGAGAACACTGGGCAGAAAGGCTGGGTTGAAACTGGTGTTTAAACATTTCCATCTTTGCAGTACTCCTGACTTTCACCCGCATCACCTGTAGGAGCTGTCTTGTTCCCACCTGAGCCAAAGTCTCACCACTGTGAGGGATGGCAGAAACACACAAACCTTTTCTCCAAAGGTAGTTTAATTAGGTGACATTTTAAGTACCAAGCCAGAGGTTTCATGATGACCATGGGAGTACTGCACAGATGTGCTCAGGCATTGTTGAAGCTGCCTTATGCCTTTCTAACGCCATAGAAGTTTCTGCCTGTAGAGGCAAAGTCCTTCAGCTTTATCTTCCACAGGTTGGGGATGTCTGTGCTGGAAGACAAACACTGCTTATGAACAGAAAAACTTTGTGGCAGATTCACTAGTCCATTTCTACATTTGTGGCAGAAACATTAAACAAAATACTAAATAATTCAGCCTGTGCACTCATCAGCATCACCCAGTGGGAAGCGTGTGGTTATTTCTGTGTTGTCAGCTAGGAATCAGAGAAGCTGACCTGGGCTCCTCATGCAAGAGGAGACTATCAGAAGAGATGGGAGAAGCTACAGCAGTGCAGGACAAAATGCATGTAACCTTTCCAGGAGAAAAGTTGGCAATGGCAAAAATCACAAATGGGGAAGTATTGTTCTGAGGAGCCAACTCTATGGCTTTTAGCAGTGACTTGATGCCATGTCTGCACATACTGCAGGGTTCAAAGGCTCCATGCAAGTGACAGGAGAGAAAGTCAGTGGTTAAACACCTTACAGAGGTGGCTCAGGATGGGGAGATGAAAGCAGGAATTAAAAAAGCCAAACCTTGTGTAAAGGTTAATTAAAATATTAATAATGCAAGATTTCAATTATTCATGCATAAATAAGATGTTTAATGATAGACACACACTGAGCATTAGTTCAGTGGACATGACATTGGGATAGAGAAGGAACAAAGGAGAGCTTTGACTCAGAGCAGAAATCATTGGCCCGGGTGATGGTTTGAGAGAGGAAGTGCTTGGGAAGAGATGGAGGAGGGGGGCTGCCAACAAGGGGGTTTCTGCTTGGTCATGTACAGTCCTATGTGTCTGCAGCAGCCCTCATGGGCTCCATCCAGGCTGAGAAGCCAGGAGAAGTGTTGGGTCATGGTCTGAGTGGACAAGGCAGGGCTGCCCAGGCACAGGGACTGCATCCATCAGCTTTTGTGGCTGTGTCCCCATGGGCCAGTGGCAGTGTGTGGAGCCAGACTGCAGCCTCTGTGGGGCTGGTGGCACTGCTGTGTGGCAAATGCACACTCAAACCAGCCATGTCTCATAGAACCACAGAACCTCATTCCAAAGTACCATATTTGCCACGTCTCATCTGTTCTTCAATTGTTGTCATAAATGATCGTGTTCCCCAATGTTTCTTTTCACTGTTAGCAAAAAAAATCCCAAACCCCAAATTACTAAGAAAGGCAAGCTATGAGGCACCTTCATTTGCTTTGGTGGCCACCACATCTGATCTGCTCAGAGGTGACTTAGAGCCTCCTGGCTCTGGACACATACCCTGCCCTTGTGACCCAGCTTTCTCTACACCTGCCCTGCTGCAGCATACCTGTGCAAATGCCTTGTTTCTGTGTGGCCATAATTACCTTCTCAGTTGCTCTCTTTAAGCTGTCTTTGACAAGTCATTTATATTTTGCCAGCTTTTATAGCGCAAGAAATTTGGCAGGCAGTTCTCACCTATCCTGCTTGTCTCTTGTCTGGCTGATGATTGATTTCCAGTGGGAGTAAGTTTTGATATCTGAGAAGATCCAGACTATTATTATTGAACATTTGAGCTGTGTAATGGAAGTATCTGTCTGACAAATCCAGAAGGATCTTTGATCGAAAGGATCAAAGGCTCATGGAAATTCTGGATCATGTATAAAACATTGTCCAGTGCATTGTATCTAACATCAGACAGAGAGTGGAGAGAGGCCACAGTGCCAGGAGAGTGCAGCCAGGTTAAGGAAAAAAAACAGAGGCATGAATGGAGTACCTCAAAAAACTGAAGAAGAGTATTATGTTCTGTGAAGATTGACAGCTACAACAGACAATGGGATGAGAAGGAGCAGTCCTGACCTCTACATCCAGGCAAAATCCCCACTGACAGCAAGGAAAAATGATGGCTCTGATCTGCAGTTGATATTAAGACTTTGGGCAGAGAGAGTGGGATGAATACTGCAGCAAAGGGAAAAAACTCATACAAAACCCAGTGCAGCCTGGCAAAGAGGGCAACTGTGCCCCTGTGAATAAACTCAGTCCCCAGCCCTGAGCCTGTGACATTGGTTCTCTGAGCCATCTCATCATTGAGCTGGCCAAGCAAAAGCTGTGGGTGTAGCTGTGTGGGAGTGACCTGGGTAGCAGCACACCAAAACAGAAGAGAAATGACCAGAAATCACCTTGCTTCAGGGCTTTGAAGGAGAGAGGGACAGCACGTGTGCTACCCGTGATGTGCCACTCCCTGTCTGTACCTGGTGTGGGCTCCTGTGCTGCCAAGTGTTCCTCCTAGCTCCTGCAGGGCACTAGGGCTGGGTGACAGACCTCAGGAGTACCACCAGTTCCTAGCCTTACCCCATCCCTGCCCAGTGAAGCTGTTCTGTGGTCTGTATCCATCATAGAATCATAGAATTGTTAGGGTTGGAAGGGACCACAAGGATCATCTAGTTCCAACCCCCCTGCCATGGGCAGGGACACCTCACACTAGATCAGGTTGCTCAGAGCCGCATCCAGCCTGGTCTCAAAAACCTCCAGGGATGAGGCTTCTACCACCTCCCTGGGCAACCTGTGCCAGTGTCTCACCATCCTCATGGGGAAGAACTTCTTCCTAACATCCAATCTGAATCGACTCATTTCTAGTTTTGTTCCATCCCCCCTAGTCCTATCATTATCTGACACCCTAAGAAGTCCCTCCCCAGCTTTCTGGTAGGCCCCCTTCAGATACTGGAAGGCCACAATAAGGTCTCATTGGAGTCGTCTTTTCTCCAGAATAAACATCACTTGGTACCATTGGTTTTTGCCCAGAAAGGAGCAGCTTGGTCACATCTGCTGTGTTTCAGGGTATGTGCAAGGCATAGATGGCTGCAGGAGAGGGCATGCTGTCTGCCAGATGTGGGTAGGAGGGCAGAGTAACCAGGAAGCTCCTTCACTGCTCCTTGAGCACAGTGGGTGCTGAGGAATGGGGACAGCACCAACTACTCAAGCCTTCCCGGCCTTGCTGCTCACCGCAGCCAAGATCCAGGAGATCCCATGTCAAGTTTCTGGGGCTGGTGTTCCCTGCCCTAGCACAGGAGCAGCAGCAGCAGCTCACTCCACAGGAAAAAAAAAAAAAAAGTTTGATAAAGCCCAAGCAAATCCAGGTTTTACCTGTTGCTTCTAAAAGGCTGATGTGCTGCTTTTCATCCTTGCTAGTTCTCCTTCTCCTCCAAAGTGGCATAGACCACTCTGGGGAGGGAAGACCTACAGGAAGGCTCAGGACATGCTTCAATGTGTTAGAAGGATGGGAGGTCATCCAGAAAAACCCAAACAATCTGGATGGATGGGCCCAGGTGAACCTCGTGAGGTTCAGAGAATCATAGAATCAGTAACGTTGGAAGAGACCTCAAAGATCATCAAGTCCAACCTGTCACCCAACACCTCATGACTACTAAACCATGGCACCAAGTGCCACCTCCAATCCCCTCTTGAACACCTCCAGGGATGACAACTGCACCACCTCCCTGGGCAGACCATTCCAATGGCTAACAACTCTCTCTGTGAAGAACTTTCTTCTCACCTCGAGTCTAAACTTCCCCTGGTGCAGTTTGAGACTGTGTCCTCTGTCCTCTTGTTCTGGTGCTGGTTGTCTGGGAGAAGAGACCAAGCCCCTCCTGGCTACAACCTCCCTTCAGAGAGTTGTAGACAGCAATAAGGTCTCCCCTGAGCCTCCTCTTCTCCAGGCTAAACAACCCCAGCTCCCTCAGCCTCTCCACAGAGGGCTTGTGCTCGAGGCCTCTCCTTAGCCTCGTTGCCCTTCTCTGGACGCATTTAAGAGTCTCAATGTCCTTCTTAAACTGAGGGGCCCAGAACTGGACACAGGACTCAAGGTGTGGCCTAACCAATGCTGAGTACAGGGGCACAATTACTTCCCTGCTCCTGCTGGTAACACTATTCCTGATGCAGGCCAGATTTGATTTGGGCTGAATTAACAAGGCAGGAATTACAGAAATGCAGTTATCTTTATTTTCCCTGAAAACCCTGCCTCCAGATTAGGTATAAAAATTTATTTGATTTGTACAGGTTCTATTCAGTCACAAAGTCTACCAGGATGCTTATGGGCAGCTTTAGTACAATTTAGAGAATTCAGAAAATGGAAAAGGCTAAGCCACAAAATAGCTTCACCCCACTTATAATCAGAGGCAAGCCAGGAACCTTAGGGAAAGCTGATGAGAATGCCAGGTTGTACTCACGAGGATGGAGCAGGAATTTGGTGTCAGTCCCTAGGTATCTCCTGGGTGACAGGCTCCAGGAACTGCAGGTTGTATCATCCAATTTGTGGGTAACGCTGAACAATCCAAAGGAAAAGGACCTGCCAGAACCAAAGTGTCCATAGACAGGGCTGCTACGAGGCAAAACACTGCAAGAATGCCGCAGGTTTCACAGCTGGCAGGGTTGCTCCACAGCAGGCAGGGAGCAGGACCTCAGGAAGGCAGGGTCTGGGGAGAAGCCAGGTCCAAGTGGAGTGATTAAGATGAAGGCCAGAGCAAGTGCAGGAGAGTGAGAGTGAGAGCGAGGGCAGGAGCAGCAGTGAAAATGGCAGCAAGATGATGGTGAGAGCCCTGTTCGCTTTCTGGTCACTCTGTTTAAGGCAATTCTAGACAATGTGTCCAAGGCCAAGGTATAATGGGTGTGAAGTACCCCACTTAATCTTAGTTCCCAAAGCCGGCAGACTTCCCCCACGGGGAAGGAACCTCCACTCTGGAGGGAAGAATGGGTGCTAATTACCTGTCTTCAGGCAATTTCACACCTTGGAAGGCAATTTGGTGCCTTTGTCTTTCCCCATTCAAACCTCCACTGATGGAGGTGGGGGAAGTGGGGTTTGGAGTGCACTGTAACAGTCAACATGAGCAACAGTTCAACATGAGTCCTGCACCTGAGTCAGAACAATCCTCATTATCAATACAGACTGGAGGAATGAGGAGATAGAAAGTAGCCCCACAGAAAAGGACTCGGGAATTCTGGTGGATGAGAAGCTGGACATGAGTCAGCAGTGCATGCTTGCAGCCCAGAAAGCCAATGGCATCCTGGGTTACATCAAAAGAAGCATGGCCAGAAGATGGAGAGAGAAGATTCTGCCACTTTGCTCTGGTAAGACCTCACTTGGAGTACTGTGTCCAGCTCTGGAGCCCTAGACACAGGAAGGATGTGGACCTGATGAAGTGGGTCCAGAAGAAGGCCACAAAAATGATCAGGGGGCTGGAACACTTCTCCTATGAGGACAGGCTGAGGGAGCTGGGGTTGTTCAGCCTGGAGAAGAGAAGGCTTCAAGGAGACTTAATAGTAGCCTTCCAGTACCTGAAAGGGGACTGCCAGAGGGCTGGAGAGGGACTGTTTCCAAAGGCATGTAGTGATAGGAAAAGGGGCAATGGGTTTAAAACAGAGAAGAGTAGATGTAGATTGGGTGTTAGGAATGTGTGAGGGTGGTGGAAAACTGCAACAGGTTGCCCAGGAAGGTAGTTGAGGCTCCATCCCCGGAAATATTCAAGGTCAGGCTCAACAAGCAACCCGATCTAGTGCAAGATGTTTCTGCTCACTTCAGGGGGGTTAGACTGGATGATTCTATGACATCCCAACCATTCCTTGGGTGCCTCAGGGAGGGCCTGGGACATCCCACCCTTGCTTCCTGAACCAAGTGGGTACTTGTCTCATGACTGCAGAGACAGCTGCCAGCCCTGCCACCCTGCTCACACATCTCCTGCAGTGCTGAGTGGAAGGATCAGCTTCCTGAGACGCTCTGCACACAGCAGCACGTGGGACAGAATCCATATGTCCATGATGATTATCCACCTTCTCTGCATTAAACCAAGAACAACATCTGTCCGTGGCAGTGCCTGATATTAATGAGCAGCTGATGTTAATAGCCCTTAGCATGAGCTGGGGACCATTAACTCCTCCAAACGAGGTATTTATTCCCCAGGAAACACGTTGTGCTGAGGCTGTTACCACTTGAGCGTAGCAATGGGCTGACAGCGTGGGAGCTGCTGCTGGGTAGGGATTCTCCTGCTGTCCTGAGTGGAATTTGGACAATGGTCCCTGCCTCTTTGGGATGCACTGCCACCTGGGGCTGGGCCACCTCTGGGTACTTTGTGGGAGGTATTTTGCTCCTTGTGGCTGCAGTATGTGCAGTGAAAATACATTTAGACTTGCTCTTGTTGCTGTCATAGCCTGCATAGGCTTTAGTTCAAAGTCTCCCTTGATCTCCTCACACCTACTCTTGTTCAGTCACTTCTGACTTATGATGGTGTTCAATGTGCATGGATATGCACACATGACAGAGCAGAGGCAGAATCAGAGAATCATAGCATGGCAGGGGTTGGAAAGGACCTCTGGAGATCAAGTCCAAGCCTTCTGCTAATGCTATGCCTGTATCAGGTCACACAAAAACATAGGCTAGAATTAATCATAAAATAAATAAGGTTGGAAAAGACCTCAAAGATCATCAAGTCCAACCTGTCACCACAGACCTCATGACTACTAAACCATAGCACCAAGTGCCACATCCAATCCCCTCTTGAACACCTCCAGGGACAGTGACTCCACCACCTCCCTGGGTAGCACATTCCAATGGCTAACAACTCTCTCTGTGAAGAACTTTGTCCTCACTTTGAGCCTAAACCTCCCCTGGTGCAGTTTGAGACTGTGTCCTCTTGTTCTGGTGCTGGTTGCCTGGGAGAAGAGACCAACCCCCTCCTGGCTACAATCTCCCTTCAGGTAGCTGTAGAGAGCAATAAGGTCTCCCCTGAGCCTCCTCTTCTCCAGGCTAAAAAATCCCAGCTCCCTCAGCCTCTCCTCGTAGGGCTTGTGCTCGATTCTATGATGCTATGATTCACATATCCAGGTGGGTTCTGGAAGTCTCCAGAGAAGGAAACTCCACAACATCTCTGGGCAGCCAGCACAGCGTATTTGTTGCTGTCAGTTGCCAAAAACTGAAAAGGAGCAAGGGAAACAATTATACTGTTGGATTATAATTGCCCAACAACCTGAAGTAACAGTGTAATTGTTGACTCTTAGTAATTGCTTGTGACTCATAGTGGATGAGGTAGAACAGGGACTTTGCAAAAGAGGCATTAGAATAGCTGTAAAAGCCATGACAGGGGATCTGGGAAAGCCATTATCACAGCAAAGGAGACATGCAGCTGGTGGACTGTGTGGCACTTGCTCTTTTAAATTGTGTCCGTACCATGCCATTACTTTTCAAAAAAGAGCTGGATTCCCGGTGCCAGTTTGCACTTGCTGTGGTTCCAGGTGGTTAGGACACTCCCAGAGCATAACCCTGCTGGATTTGTAACATGAAGATTTTCAAGGATCCCTGTGCTCAGAGCGTGACCCACGGGCAGCAGGCACCCAGTGAGGGGAAGCTGGAGGAGCAGGTGGTTTGGCAGGGAGCTGGGCATGGTCATGCTGTCTGGTGGTGTGGGAGAGGGCTGGGATAGATGGAAATTCCAGGAATGTGGATGAGGGCTGGGACAGGAGGAGGTACTGGGGCTCTTGATGTTACACACTTCTACATCCTCCTCCTGAGGGAGCAGCCCAGATGTCCCCAGCCTTTGGGGGAGAGATGACCCCAGGGACAGGGAGCTGGTAGAAAAGCAGAGTTGCCTGTGGACGCTTCCACAGTGAACGCAGGTGAACATGCTCTGTGGTAGAGGAGGCCTCCTAACCTCTGACAAGGACACTGGGGATGGGGAGAAAAGGAAAAAAAAAAAGAGGAATAGCTGCATCTCTGAACCTGCTAGAGGTGAGGCACATCCTGGGTCAAGCTGTCTGCAAATTATACAGTGCATGCTGTTATTTTTGTCCCATTGTCACCCTGAATAATGCAGCACTAAAGCCACAGGGAACTCTTCAAAGTGCTCCTGCTTTCTTGCCAGACTCATTGCTAAACAACTTCTACTGGCAGAATTTGAACCTTAGATGGGCTGAAATGTCTGAAGAAACCTGGGGGTGCAGAGGCTGCAGGACCCAGATGGCCAGGCCCCTGCACAAGGACTCTGCTTGGTCACTGCCACTCCTCCCCTGGGGGGTGCTGCAGGTGGAGGGTGCAGCTGGTGTGGGGTGTTGGTGGTGGAAGGTGACACTGATGTGGGGTGCTACTGGTGGAAGGTGCTGTTGTTGTGGGGTGCTGCTGGTGGAGGGTACAGCTGGTGTGGGATGGTGTTGTTGGAGGGTGCTGCTGGTGTGGGATGCTGCTTCACATTGTGTCCCACTGGCTCTGGACCAGCGACCACCAACCAGTGATCACCCAGTGATCACCAATGAGCAGCTCCAAGCCCTGGTGCTTTCCCTGACCCACGATGGGTTACCCCTCTGCTGAAGGATGAACAGCTGGAGCTTCACTGTAAAATGCTGGATATTGGCTTGGGAAAACCAGCCCCATCATGCATGGGGACCGTGAGTGCTTCCTAAACAAGCTGGGCTGCATGTCCAATTCCTTTTATCTGATAAATAGAGTAAAATAAAGCAAATGCAGCCAATTACAAAGACTTAGCAGGCTTTTAGTTCAGCAGTGCTGAGGCCTATCTGTTTATCCCTGCATAGAAGGGTTTGCAGTGGTAATTAAGCCTCACTTTGCCATTGTGGCCTGCAACAGGAATGTGTTTCCCTGCCGTTTCCAAACCTTGATGGAGCTCCCCTCTGCTAGTGCCTTGAACATGGTGAGGAATTCACATTGCTTCTCTGATTCGTAGCCATCATTTCTGCTTTCAAACAACTGGTAGACGGCTCAAATCCAGCACGTTTTCCTGGTGGGGTGAGAGGCTTGTGGCATCCAGCACATCTCTGCTGCTCAGCCAGAGCTGCTGAGGACAAACGGACACCGCAGGGCTTGTTACAGCTGCATAACATGCCAGGAGCAGAATAATTGCCTTCCTTTTGGAAGAGCTGCCGCTTTCATTGTGTAGGTGCTTTTATTTGGCTGCCCAGAGCTATCAGTGAGGCTGGTGACTTATATACAACTCCAAATGCAGATTAGGCATTTGTGCAGACAGCAGGATATCTGCACTGGGAATGAGCCCAGAAGCTGACAGAGGCCATCACCTTTCCTGGGCTGGAAGAAGCTCCTGGTGCTGCTGAGGGGGCCATGTGTGCATCCTGGTGGAGCCTAGCTGGATGCTGCCAGGAAACCGTGGGCTCCTCCCCTGGTTTTGGATGGGATAGGGTTAATTTTTTTCCTGGTAGATGGTTCATGGCTGTGTTTGGGATTCAGGACGAGAATAGTGTTGATGACATGAGGATGTTCCAGCTGTTGCTGAGCAGTGCTTACACAGAGTTAAGGAGTTTTCAGCTTGCTGTTGTGCTTCCTGGGGTTTATTTCTTTCTCTCCTTTTGTTATGTTCATCTTTATTACCATTATTATATTTTATTATTGTTGTTGTTATGTTTTATTTCAATTTAGTTATGATACTGTTCTCATCTCAACCCATGAGTTTTACTTCTTTTATTTGGATTCTCTTCCCCATCCCACTGGGAGGTGGGGAATGAGTAAGCAGCTTCCTGGTGCTTAGCTGCTGGCTGGGGCCAAACCATGACAGCTCTCATGAGGAGGAGGTGTGCTGGAAGTGTGGGGACTCCTGCTCAGCCCGGTGCTGAGGCTGCAGGCTCTGGCCATAGTCCACATTTGGGCTGGAGAGTGGACATCCCTGTGCAGCCCAGGCTCTGTGGCAGAGGGGCTATGGGGGGCTCTGCCCATCCCTGCCATGGAGTGGGACACTGGTTTCCCCCACTGTCTTTGGCACTTTCAAACCCTGCTCCTGCAGCCTCTAGCTCCTCGCTCTCTGGCCACAAGCATCCCTGCAAGCCCACAGGGTTCATGAGAGCCTGGAGCTCAGGCAATGTCTAACCAGGAGCATGAGTGGAGATGTTCTGCTGAGCTGTCCAGGTGCCCAGCTGCAATGGCCTGCCAAGACCTGGGTCAGCCTGCCATTGCACACCCCAGCACAACCTCATGCTTTCTCCTGCCCTTTGAACTAGGGGGGGAAAATCTCAAACATTTCCTGTTGGCTGCAGTCTCCTGCCACTGGGTAGGCTCCAAGCATGTGGCCCATTCACACTGCAGCAACGCTGCACTGGTCTCCTCATCCCTGCCCAACAGCAGTCTCCTAAACTGGGTCTTAGGAGCTGGTGAGCCGCAGCAAGATAAGGGAACTTCTTCATCGGGAGGGCAGCCTGCACAGTGGGACATGGTGGAAGCTGCTGTGGGTAAAGACCCTGAAGCAGAAACCCCAAATCTTCCAGAAACCAGCAAACTCTGAGAGTGGGAAGGGGGCTTTGTTTTCCTGCAGCTGATGAGCCTGAGCTTGGAGAGCTGCAGTGTCATATTCAGGCACAGAGGAGGGTGCTGCAGGAGATCTCATTAGCATACTCTGTCTACTAATCAAGTCAGTGTGAATAATTTTGCTTATGATTGTGTTTGATTGTATTAGTGAATTAGAGATTTGAAAAGTCCTCTGTAAGTCTGCAGAAAGCAGCAGCATTATCCCTGAGCTATTTTTAGAAGCTTCCATAGATAACATGCTCTGCTCTGTTAGTGGCTCATTAGAACAGGATTTTACTACAGAAAAAGGAAACCTGCCCTGCCCAGGTGGCTGCTGGATGGCTTTGTATGAGGAGCAGGTACATCTCCTGAGACAAAAACCATTTCACACCCTTGTGCTGTCTGCCACACAGCAGTGGGGATTCCATGCCGAGAGTGTTGCCCCTGCTGCAGTTATGACTCCTGGCAATACATTGACACAGCAGCCCGACCTGTGCCAGGGCTTAAACCCAGTGCTGATGGCTTTGAGGGACTCTGCCCTGTGGCTGCTTTTTTTCCTGGATGGGAATTGTGCTCAGGGAAAATCTGCTTTGTTTAACTGGGGTTTGTGAACTGGGTGTGTGCTGGAATAACATATTTGTGTATCCTGGAGATCTTTTATACTCCATGTCTGAAATCAATTTTCATGACAGTTGATACTGCATTGTTTCAACAGAACAGAGCATACACAACTGTGTGTCACAGAATCATAGAGGGCAGCATTCCAATGGCTAACAACTCTCTCAGTGAAGAGCTTTCTCCTCACCTCGAGCCTAAACTTTCCCTGGCACAGCTTGAAACTGCGACCTCTTGGTGCAGATCTTCTCCTGGTCTTGGTGGCAATGCTCTCTATGGGCAGAGGATAGCAACTGCTGTAGCCATGCCCAGCCCCACACCCTAGGAGTCAGTCCAGGTGGGCTGGTGGAAAAGTGCAAAATTACTTGGAAAGTGAGCACTTCCCTGTAGCTGCAGCTAAGGGCTGAAGCTGTGCTGTGTCATGGCCTCAAAACCTCTGGCCTGGATGGTCTGTCACTGAGATTTAGCATGACAAAGACAATCTATTTTCCACATTCACAGTTTTCACCTGTAATTATAACTTCAGGCTTGACAGATAAATCACTCTCTGTCACTGGAGCAGAAAGCAGCATCCCCCGTTCACTTCAGAGTACTGTAAGTGCAGGCAAGTTATGTGTTATTTTAAAAATGCAGTTTTGTCTGTGAGCTTTAAAACTCGAGTGGCAGCACTGGGTTTTATTTAGCAGCACTGCAGGCAGAACAGAATGGAGGTAGGAGTTGCCTTTTCCTCCATCAGTAAGCACACAGACTAGGAGTAAACCTCCCTTCCAACCCAGCTCCATTTCACTTCAGGGATCCAAAAATACCAAACCACAAATGCAGTTGGTATAACTGTGATCTGAGAGCCAGAGCAGGGTTACTCTTTGCCCAGTTACTGTCTGTATTTCTCAGCGACTGGTGTTAATACCTGGCAAGGCCGAACGGAGGGGGATTTCTCACAAGCTTCCCTGAGGATGTAGCAGTGGCAGTGCAGGAACTCTTCTGTGCTTCCACTAACTTTGGAACTGTCTGGAAGGGCTCGGGGGTTAATTGAACTGTTGGAAATCACTCCAGAAATCATGACATTTTGCTTTTGCCTCCTTCCTGGCATTACTCATCTGGTCCTAGAAGAGGGTCCATGAATCCACAACCCTCACATGGTGATCAGAACCTGCACAGTCCTCACTTCCCACTGACACCACTGCACAGCACCCAAGCCACTCTCTGGCACAGGGTGCTACTGACTAACAGAGCCTAATCAACAGCAGGCTCTGTTAATTACACAGCTAAAGCAACACAGTATATTATTTTTTTTGCCTTAACTCTTGTAATGTTCAACACTTTGTGACAGAAGAGCACAAAGTGTGTGGGGGAAGTTTAGACTCGAGGTGAGGAGAAAGTTCTTCACAGAGAGAGGTTTTGGCCATTGGAATGTGCTGCCCAGGGAGGTGGTGGAGTCACCATCCCTGGAGGTGTTCAAGAGGGGATTGGATGTGGCACTTGGTGCCATGGTTTAGTAGTCATGAGGTCTGTGGTGACAGGTTGGACTTGATGATCTTTGAGGTCTCTTCCAACCTTGGTGATTCTGTGATCTAAAGAGCCAGCCTGTCCAGGGAACATGTGAGGAAGCCTCCAGGAGCACAGGACAAGCTGCTACTGGGGGTGGTGGAAACAGGGTGCTTCCCAAGAGCTCTGCTCCCTGCTAACAGCCAAGTGTTCATGAAACTACACAGGGAGAAGAAAATTCCATGTATTCAGTAATTCCATAAGCTTCTTGGATATTTCTATAAGATCTATCAGCTGTGCAGGAAGTCATGGCCAGCTATGGATGGGTAAGCTGTGCCTCCCACACCACAGCTGCCATGAGCAATCAGGGACTCATCTGATCCCATCCAGCCCTGGGCCCGTGGCTTCTCCCTGGGGCTGAGCTGGTTCTGAGCTGTGGCCAGTTCAGGGACCATGGCCTGCGGCCATGCCAGGGAGCAGCAGGAGGAAGCAGGAGGCAATTTTCCTCTTATGAGACTAACAGTGACCACTGCAAAGTGTTCTGCTGCCTGTGGTTTAAAGGACACTGTTCCAAATGAATCACCAAAACAATTTGAGAGGTGGGGAAACATCCTCAATCTGGCAAGAATGAACTGCCTGGAATGCAATAAAATGCTGACTTCAGTCCCTGTCTAGCATGAAGAAAGTTTTTAATCTAGTTGATAAAACAAAAGAAGAGCCTGACTGGAAGGGAAAGCAAAATTAGTTGGATTGGCAAGAAGGCAGAAGGTTTGAAAGTGCTAGGGATTGACTTTGGGTCACACAGCCAAGGTCAGCAGCACCTGCTCCAGCTAATGCAGTGAATCCCCTGTGGCCAGGTGGGACCTTTTCTAGGAGACACGTGAGAGAAAGCCCAGGCTGTTGTTTCTGCTCCGGGGCATGCTGCACAAGCTGTTCAGTGTGTTATGAAGGAAATCTATCAACCTGATCTGCACAGGGCAGAAGCAGGCTTTCATTCCAGGGCAGGAGCCATGCTGGAGCCTCATGCCAGTCACTGCAAAACGCTGGTGGGATGGCTCCCCTGAACACCATGAAGTCGCAGCTTCCTGTGATCCCAATTTGAATTTATCTTCCACAAGAGTCACCTACAGCTTTTCAAATATCCCCTGGATCTTTGTATCCATTCATTGTAGAAAGGGCTCTGCCACCCTCCTACCCAAATGTTAGATGAGCTCCCCCATGAACTCTAGCTCTTGGTATCTGTGCTGTTGTTTTTAAGGAAGATCACACTCTGAAACAAAAGATTGGGTAAATTTCTTCTGTCTGGCCTCTGAGACTCACAGTTTCCTGGGAAATGACCCATCCTGTTGTGCTGGAACAGAGACTGATGATCCGTGACAAGCTGTGCCATGTCCTCAGTGTGCTGCTTCAGTCACAACTTACACAAGGAAGTTCTTGCTGAGTGCACTCCCCAGGCCCTTCGGCGCTGATGTGAGCTTGGAGTGAGCTGCTCCAGACCAGTAACCCCAGGCACCCAGCCCCATCCTGGGCCATGGCCCCACAGGGCTCCTGCCTACCACATGTCCCAGATCTGTCCCAGATCACAGTGCTCCTCTCCATGAGGGCAATCACTGGCTGACACATGGGTGTGGGGAGAAGGTCTTATTGGTTTAGCTGGGAGCAAAGGCTCCCCTCTGAAGGCGTTTAGGGACACCTCTGCCTGGGATGCTGCCTTGTAGCAGCCTTGTGGGTGAAGAGGAAGCCTGTGAAGGAGGGAAAGATGACCTAGCTCTTCAGCAGAGCGCACACAGAGAAAACTCCCGTTTTTCTCCAGTGAGCCCAAAAGAAGAGCTTATAATAAGATTTTGAGCAAACACTGTTGTTATGGATGTTGACATCAACACTTCCCAGGCGCATGGGAAGAGCGAAAGGAGATAAAATGCAAAATGGTTCTGTAATGGGTGCTGAGCATCTTTGGGGGAGGAGGTGTGGTTTTTTTTGGTGAGGTTTTCAAAGATAACACCGACATTTATCCAAACAGGAGGGGTTTGTTTTCCTTGCAGATAAAATGCTGCAGTCTCCTATAGCGAATTGTCACGTGGGTACTGCTAGCGCAGGTAACGGGCTTGCTTCCAGTCATACCAATAGCACCCAGCACGACAGAAGTGTGCTGGAGTTAATTACAGATTTAATAACAGGCAATTATCAACCATTCCATCACCTTCACTATGGCTCATAAGCGGCAGCTTTGCTCGTTCCTTGGGTGGGTGCAGGGAGATGGACTCCGCCTGGCAGCACACCTGCAGCAGCAGGAGCAGCCTGTGCACCTCACTGATCTGTGCCTCATGTGTTGCCTGAGGGATGGCTGACACCAGCCTGGAAGGGGCCACAGCTAACTGCCTGGTTTGTGGCCCAGGACGAGGCAAACGGTAGCCTTGGCTGCCTCAGTGCGCCTGCAGCAGCTGTGACAGCATTCGCACGGCAACCAGCATCAGGAGGGAGGAAGAAACAGGAGGGCTGTGAGACTGAAGGTTGCTCTTCATTCCAAGAAAGGTACATTAAAGCATCATGTTGAGTAGTGGTGCTGTCCCCACTGAGTCCATCATCAGCTGAAGCCTTGGGCCTTACAGCAGTGCCAGGCCAAGGAATTAGTAATTTCATTCCTGTGGCCCATCAAAGAGCTCACGAGACAAGCAACACTCAGAGTGGTGCAGTGTCTTAAAACAGTGAAAGCCTAAGTTACCTGTGCTGGCACAAATTGCTCCAAATATCCATGTGATGTCCTGACTTAATGTGAGTTGTATGTCAGGTTGTGTGTCCCTGGGGCTACCCTGGGGCTGGCACCCACAGCTTTGTCTGATGGCAGCCACAGCAGAGTAGAAACAGCCACGTGTCTGCCAGCCTGTGTGCAAGGCTCCAGCTGATGATTCTGTGAATTAATAAGTTTTACTCTGGTTCCCCCACAGAAGGGAGATAAGAAGCCAAAAAACCAAATAGGAAGCACAGCCAGAACAGTAAACATGTTTGCTTTAAGGAGTGGAAGCCATGGTTAAGTTTCTAGACCATGAAGCTACAGGCTTCCTCAAATTAATTTAATTTAATGGTTTACACATTTCTTCTGTGGAGATGTGGGTACTGAAATTTACATCTCCAGGGGGGTGTAGGAAAGATGTGGCAGATCCTCCTGTCACCCCTCAGCAGGATACAGATACCAGGTCTGCATCAGAGACAGGTGGAAGAGCAATGGATGCTCTGGGCAGTGCCAGGTGCCAGCACCCATAGCTCTGGCCCTGCTGGCAGACAGCACCACCCTTCCCAGCAGACCTGGACAAGCTGCTGCTGTCAGCAGGTGGGGGCTGGAGACTGTAGAGCCTTCCTGAGGAGGGGTCTCCAGAGGGATCTGTGCCCACTGCAGGCATCCCTGCCAAGCCCAGACTCCCACCTTCCCTTCCCCCTGCTTCCAGCTTTGGCTCCTACCCAGGGATCTCTGTCCCATCTTCCCCATGCTGCAGATTGCTTTGCACTCGTTTGGCCAGGCCCTGATTCATCTCCTGTCACATATTTTCTCCTGATGTCAGAAGCAGGGCTGCTATTTCTCCGTTCCTCACATCCGCTGCAGCCTGATGGCGTCTGTAAATAACAAATTTGCATAATGAGCAAACCTATTGCACTCTGTGTAGGTGACCTTGTGACTTCAGAGAACGGAACAACCTTTGGAGTGCCGACAAGACGCTGCAGGGACGTGTCACTGCTCCTTCAGATGAGGAGACGCTGGTCACCCACAGCGCTGCGGACGAGACCGGCCGCAGCTCTGGGGGAAAAAAGCTGCAAATTGGCTATGGGAGATGTGTGTCCAACTTGTCCTGCCTGACTGATCAGCTGAACACAGAGGCACAAAAGATTGGAAGAGGAATTTGCTGGACAAAATCACAGCAATCGTGGTTGAATACGGCCTGCCACAGCCCAACCGGTTCGGTTTGATATCCTTGTCGATGATTTGGGTGAGAGGACTGAGGTCCCCTCAGTAAGTTTGTAGATGACACTGAGATGGGAGGGAGTGCTGATCTGCTGGAGGGTGGGAAGGGTCTTCAGAGAATCCTGGGAGACTAGGTAGATGGGCTGAGGTCAGTTGTATGAGGTCCAACAAGGCCAAGTGCTGGGTCCTGCACTTGTGTCACAACAACCCCATGAATGCTCCCTGCTTTGGGCAGAGTGGCTAGAAACTGCCTAGTGGAAAGGGACCTGGTGGTGTTGATCAGCAGCAGCTGAAGATGAGCCAGGATGTGCCCAGATGGCCAAGAAGGCAAAAGGCATCCTGGCCTGCATTGGGAATAGTGTGACCAGCAGGACCTGCTGCTTCTCAGGGGGTGCTTCAAGCTCTGTTTTCTGCTGACAGCCCCATTCTGACTTGTGCCCGAATCACCTGGCTCACCTTGGCTCAGCTCTGTCCCCTGTGACAGAGCTGGTGGTGCCTTGTAAGGACAGTATGGTTTCTGTGGCATTTCCAGACCATGAAGTGAGCAATGTAGGGCAGCTGTGGCAGTATGACAGCAAGACAGACCGCTGAACTATCCCAAGGGATAAGACAGCCTCAGCAGTTCCCACCAGGCACAGGGAACCACAGCAGGATCAGCTGCTGCTGCTGCTTGGTGTCCTCCACAAAAGCATGTTTGCTTCTTGTGGACTTAAATGTGCACTTGGAGTAAATGGCTGCAGGCACATCACTCTAATGCCTTCAATCAGTATCCATCAGCCATCTCCTCAAAGCAGTGGAGCTCACACTCATCACTGATCCTCAGAGGACACTGCCACTTTATTTATTTCTTGTGACAACTGCTAAAGAGCAGAATTTCAGCTGGGCATTAGCCTAGCAGAGTGGCTGGAGCTGCTCCCATGCTAGGCTCATGTGTTCCCATCCCTCGGGACTCACCATTTCCTGACTGGCTCTGGAAAACACCATGAGCTCTGGGGTGAAGATGTGACATTGTGGCATCTTGGGCAAGCTTACAAGCCAAGCCTTTCAAACACATCATGAAGGCCAGCAGCCTGTCCCTTCCTCTCTCTGGCAGACCTGCCCTCTTCACAAAAAGCTTCCCAGAGTTCACTGTCATTTTAGATGTCCCACCCAAGGGTTACTGGTGTATAAATGGGCTTTATGGGACCGTGGGCTTCCATCGTGCCCTAACAATGGGGAATGCTGGAGCAAAGAGACATCAGTGTGCTGCTTCTGAGCAGCCTTTCCATTTTAAATGCAATCAACAAATTGCTCTTTCCAGTGAAGCAAGAGGGGAGCACTAAGGAAATAGTAAATGTGCATTGCTCATGACACTTAATCCACTGAACCAGCCTGCAATTATTATTAGTTCTGACAAGTCATAAATAATGTAGCAGAAGAAACAGTCCTGATGAGAGGAAAGGGATCCATGTCACTTTTGTTTATCAGCTCTGCCTGAATGAGGAGGAAAATGTTGTCTTTGGCTTGGAGCCCCTCCAAACTGTGTCTTCCACAGAGGTGCTGATCTGGTCCCTCTGCTGAAGGCTTCATCATGGCTGGGTGGTTGGGCAGGGCATCCACACCCAAACACAACCTGACTGATTGATTGCCTGCAAGTTGCTAGCACCAGCACTTGAAAGAGAGCACCTGGTCAGGCAGCCCTTGCTCCACTTCAAGACCTGCACCACTCTTCTGGGAGTGTTTACAGAAGGAAAAAACTTCATGTCTCATGATTTCCACAGGCTTACAGGAAGAGTTTCCAAGAAACTGCCTCAGCCCTGACCTAGACAGAAAAAGGCTCTTCTGGGAAATGGGGTGGGTTTTGTGCTGGACACTAATGGGAACAGCAAAGCTCTGGGGTCTTATAGTTGTGTGATGCTTAGGAATAGACCAAAGTTCACTCCTGGGGCTTGGCAGAGTTCTGTCAAGGAACCGAAATCCATAAGGAACGAAAGAATGGAGTCAGAGCACCCACTAACAGAAGTCCTTTTGCAGGTGGGAGGTTTGGAGCCCAGGCCTGTAGATGAGCTGTCTCCAGCCCTTGCATCACCAGCAGACCATCACTAGCAAGTGATGACCTCGATTGCATGTCAAACGCACATGGTTTCCCTGTGAGGACAATGCCCCGAATTCCCTGAGCAAGGTGTGAGAGACAAATCTTGTCTCTCTTGATGTGACACAACAAAGACAAAATCACCTTTGCTGCTTGCCCAGACAATAGCTGATGTGTACTGGGCAGACGCCGCTGGAATGGCTCTCTGGAAGGAGCATAGATAAGGATTGCTCAGGAGACTGCAGCTGTCCTGGAAATGGGCAGAGATACTCTCTGGAATATACATACCTAAAAACTGTATAAAAGATCTGAGCAACTGCTGGCTTGGTGGAAGAAAAACACAGGAGAAGGAAAACACAGAAGACAAGGACCTGGACAATGCTGCTGAGAAGGAAAACAAGAGAAGGAAAAGACCAGGGCAATGCTGCTCTGAAGAAAAATGGAGAGAATACCAGGACAGAGACATCACCATGTAGCCTGGAAGAACCTTCTCTCCGTGTCCCAAGTTATGCCTGCTGCAACTCATGGAGCTGAAGGGGCTGCTCAGAGGACAGCAATGACCCCTCCTCTACAGCCAAAGCTGCAGCACCCCTCTTCCCCAGACCCAAAGTGTCTTGGTGGGTGAAGGGTGTGGTAATATAATTCCTTTCACTCTTCTCTCTCTCCTTCTGATCCATCCACTTTATTTGTATAATAAATAGCCTCACTGTTGATATTTTGGCCTTGTTTGTGCCTCTAATTTCGGAACATGGGAACATTCAAAAGAACCGAGTCTCTTTCCCTCTCTGGACTGAGCCACAGGGGAACAACCAAATGTTCTCACAGGCTTTTTGAAGAGTTAGGATAAGAATTTGGATGAATGAGGGGAAATGAATAATAAAATCATCTGGTAGAAAACTTTCAGGATTTCAAACCAGTGGTTCATTTTGGCTTGAAATAGGAGGAAAAGGTTACCTCTTCCCATTCTTTTCCAATGGTTTAATGAATTTCCATGATGAGCCTGCCTCCTCTTTATTTTAAGTAATTCCATAAGTGTAACATCGATGTGGAGAACTGCAAAGCCTGTCATGTGTAAAACGTCATTCCTGACACCTATGAATCACAGAACCATGGAATGGGCTAGGGTTGGAAAGGACCTTAAAGATCAGATGACTTCTCACAGAGATGATAAAACTTGGGCTGAAAACTTGAGCCACTGGACAACCCTGATGCTTCTCTGGGCTTTGCTGAAACTGTGGGGCTGGCAGTAAATGATGGCCTGGCCCTCACAGGCTACCTAGAGCAACTTAATCAATTCAACCATGGGAACCAAAAATATTCTGCAAATTTTAATCTTCTTCAAATCATAGAATCATAAATAGATTCAAAGAATTGGTCTAGAAGAAACCATTAAAGGTCATCTCATCCAGCCCCTAAAATATGTTTTCCCCAAACCATTGTAAACTCCTTATCGTTATGACATCAACTCCTGCCTTTATTTCTTGCCTCCTCAGTTTTCCATTTGCTCTCAAGAGCAGGGAATCCCCTGCTGACAGTGAAACGTGGTGAATTAAATCTATCACTTAAAAAAAGAAATCTGTGTTTAAGATAAAGCTGTTAGCTCCAGCTGAAGCAATTCTATAGATTCCTCTTGCATGCAAAGAAATTCAGCCAGGAGATCGTGTCTCTGTCTGTGTGAATCTTAAAGGCACCAGCTGATCAGAAGGCTCTAAGGATGTCAGCAGCTCTGATCAGGGCTGTGTGCCAGCTTCCAGCACACCCTGCCTGAGCCTGTAGGCGCTGGGGAGATGGGATGCCAACCTTGGGACAATCATCCTTTGGCAGTGCCCCTGAAATCCCACTCTCTGGGCTCAACAGGGCAGGGAGGGTCACAGGACATGGCGTTCAGATGGAGCAGCTCTGTGGGCACAAGCCTTGATGCATGAGACCCATGCTGTGCCAGCCTGTGCCCAGGGTACTCTGGCAGGGAGGGTTCAGCCAGAGGAGCTCTGTGGGCACCGGCCTCACCTGCATGGGACCCATGCTGCACCATCTCAAGAACATGTGCAGCATGGACCTGTCAGCCTTCTGCTGCCTGAAGAGAGCTGGTTGAGGAAGTGACCACCTTTCTGTGTCACAGCCACCAATGTGTAGCCCTGATAACCTAAAGGTATAAAGCACAATCTGTAGGCAGAAGTTGGAATTTTTTTTTTGACAGACCCACTAAGACAGCTGGTGAAATTTCAGCTCTGAAGAGCTTTTGTTCCTGAAATACTTCTTGTTTTCTTCAGGTGGTGAGATAAAAGATTCTGTCTCTACTGTAATCTTCCTGTGCTTGTACCTGTAGAGCATGGTAGCTGTGGCCCTACTGCTGCCCCACACAAGACAAATGACATCATTGCTGTCCTCTCAGGGGGAAAAGTGGCTGGTTTGGAATCTCAGTCGGTGGTTTTCAAATCAGTCTCAGGAAGCTGCTTATGCAAATGTTAATTTGACAAAAATCCACTGCAAGACAGAAATGCTTCTGTCCCCTTCCTTTAAGTTTACATAACAACATGGTCAGGAGAAAGCTCTGTTACGTCAGCTCTGCCCTGAGCCATTGGTAGCGTGCGAAGCCTTCCACACACACATTCCCCAGGCTAACTGCGTTTCGAGCTGGTTTTGATAGCAAGCAAGAATAAGGTAGATGAAATGCCATCAATATAGCACGTTTCAGGGGTTCTTTCAACATTTGCTGAAGCCTTGTTTTGTTCTGCTCCAAGCCAGGAGATACTGAAGGTGAAGGTGGTTGTTACATTGCCCATGTAGCTCTGCAGAAGCCCCAGGGAGGAGCACAGGCAGCCCTGGCAGGGGCCTCGCCTTCCAGAAACAGCATCCATCATGACACAAATGTTATTTTGAGCTTCCAATTGCTGACATAATGAATGGAATACAAAGCACACCCCATGCCAGACGATACATCAACCGGGATCTGATGCATTGCAGACATTGCAGAGACTATTACTTAAGGCAGGCTTGTCCTTCACGTTCTTCTGAACCTCACGGTCCAGTTTGGGAGCTGTGGTGCTGTGCAGTTTTGCCTGTTGAGGTGTCCCCTTTGTGATTTATTGATTTTTTTTCCTGGGCTTTATGCATTTATTCAGTCTATACCGAACAGTGGTGGTTATTTATCACTGGACCACATGGCAGTGAACCCCGCTTGGCTGGTGTTCAGCTGTCTGGAGCCACCTCGTTTGTCTTGCGTTTGCCTTGAACATAAGTCAGAAAGCACTGTGACTGCTCAGAAATACACCCCATTTCTCTGCTGGATAAGTACATAATTCTGCAAAGCAAACACACAATAAAGTGTAAATTGCATTGGGTTTGAGTGGCCAGGTTTTGGTGGCAGGGGGGGCTGCAGGAAAAAATGAAACCCACCACAAGAAGGCTGTGGGTGCCTTCAGCACCCCTGTGTCCCACACAGCCCCTTCCTGGTGCTGAGCTCTGGGAGTAGCAGTGGATTCTGCCCAGGAATGGCTGCAAGAAGGATGTGGAAAGGGGCACAGCATTTCTATCTGGGGCTGGCTAGAAGGAAGGAAGGGGAAGACCACAAATACTGTTTGCTTGCCACTGGTGTCTACCCAAAAGACCTGGGCTTTCCCTTGGCTTGTTGGGCATCACTCTTTCACATCACACCCTTCCTGTGCATCTTCTCTCTCAGTTGCATGCCCGAACTGCTATTTCCTCCTGAGGAGAAGATGCTGGTCTCCAAGTTTGACTTCCCTACTGACATACCAACCCTTTTCAGACACCGAGCTAGCAACCAGCTGGCCAGCCCATAGACTCGTTTTTATGATGCAAATGCGATCCCTCCCCGAGGAACGGGAGCCCTTGAGAGTGGTTACACAAGTCTTAAATTCATTATTAACAACGGAAAGCTGCTAATTGTAGAACTGGAATGTAGAATTTGGTAATTGCTTACTATACAAACACTTTAAGGATTTAAAGAATGTACCTAATTACTGGCTTTTGACAGAAAGCAGGCTTGAAATAAGTCCAGGGCTGGCAAAGTGACTAGCTCAGCATCCTTACAGAGAGCTTTAGCTGAAGTCACAAGCCAAAGCTAAGTGGAGCCACCAGAGATCTGCTACTGAAAGGAGAAATCTTGCTCACCCTCCTCCTCCTCATCCTGCTTCCACTTCTGAGTGTGCTGTGTTTCTTGTGTAGCCCTGGAGGCTTTTAGGGCCAGGCTGGATGTGGCTGTGAGCAACCTGATCTAGTGTGAGGTGTTCCTCCCCATTGTAGGGGGGGGTTGGAACTGGATGATCCTTGAGGTCCCTTCCAACCCCAACAATTCTGTGATTGTGGAGGGATCATCAATGCTGTTCCTACCTAGCCGGGGGGCCACCAGGCCCCCCGGCCTTTGTTGTCACCACCACCATCACCCAGTGTGCACCATGGGCACTCACCAGTGATGAGAGGAGGATCCTCCAGCCCAGATGGGCTCAGCTTGGGGCTGCTGCCTTTCCTGGTGGGGATTAAATAGGGCAGTGGGTGGGGAGGGCCAAGTGGCCACACCTGGGGTGGGAGGAGACTCCAACAGAGCCCAGGTGCTCTGGGATTTGAGGAGAAAAAGGGGGGAAATGGGGCTGGTGAAGGACTTTTTAGGGTGTCAGGTAATGATAGGACTAGGGGGAATGGAAAAAAAAATAGACATGGGTAGATTCAGATTGAATGTTAGGTAAAAGTTCTTCCCCATGAGGGTGGTGAGACACAGGTTGCCCAGGGAGGTAGTGGAAGCCTCATCCCTGGAGATTTTTAAGACCAGGCTGGGGGTGGCTCTGGGCAACCTGGTCTAGTGTGAGGTGTCACCACGATGGTGGGGGGGTTGGAACTAGATGATCCTTGAGGTCCCCTCCAACCCCAATAATTCTGTGATTCTATGATTCTAAAACAATCTTGCAGTTTAGGCTGGATGTTAGGAAGAAATTCTTCACAGAAAGAGTGATTTGCCATTGGAATGGGTTGCTCAGGGGGGTGGTGGAATCACCATCCCTGGAAGTGTTTAAAAAGAGACTGGATGAGGCACTTAGTGCCATGGTTTAGTTGATTAGGTGGTGTTGGTTGATAGGTTGGACTCAACGATCTCAAAGGTCTTTTCCAACCTGGTTAATTCTGAATAATTCTGTTGGAGGTGTTGCCAGAAGACATTTTTGGTACTATTTTCTGGCCTTAGTGAGAGTTTAACTTCAACATTAATCCAAGAGTAGCCTATGATTCTTATTAATCACATGGAAGCAGCATTGCAGATTATGGAGAAACTGTGTGTGAATTAGCAGTGTGCCAGTTTGGGCTGGGGTAGACTTCAATTTCTTCACAATGTCTTTCACAGTGCTCTGGATCAATGCTGGAAACATTGATGGTGACACAGGGACCTGCTGGTTATTGGACAGTGCCAGGGGCTGCTCTGTTAATCACCTGCCCCACCAGTGAGCTGGCTGGGGGTGCACAGAGAGCTGGGAGAGGGCATAGCCAGGACAGCCCACTCCAGGTGACCCAAGGGATGTCCCTAGGCAATAGGATGGCATGGCCAGTACATAAAATGGAGAGGAGGAGGAAGTGGGGAGGTTCAGAGGGGGAAAGACTGTCCACTGAAGGGAACTCCATTTTGGAGAGAGTGCAAATCTTACAGAAAGCAAAGATTTCCAGAAGAAAATAAAGAAAAGGTCTTTGCAAAGCATGTAGAACACGACGCATTTGCCTTCCCAAGTCACCGTCACAGCCAATGGAACCCTTCTGTCCTGGGGGAGGATAAGCACCTGCCATGGGAAGTGGTGGGTGAATCCCTGGCTTTGCTTTGCCTGTGTGTGCAGCTTTTGCTTTGCCTGTGAAATGGTTTTGATCTTTACTCACCACTTCTACCCTCCTAACTCTCTTCCCATCCCATGGGGGTGAATGAGTGAGTGGCTGGGTGGGCTGAGCTGCCCACCACAGGGAAGCCAGGACAGTCAGACAGGTCAAGGCTGGATGCCTATAAGTGCCCAGCACTGGGCTGGTGGCTGGAGGGGCATGATGCCAGGGCACAAGCTGATTGTGATAATTTTCAGTGTCCTGGCCTTGTCACTGCTCTGAAACTGTGGTGCCAACAACCATTGGGATTCAGCATGTCTCTGCTGTTCCTAGGGTGCTGTGACAGGGCTGAGATCCCTCTGGCCCCAGCACAGCCCCTGTCCTATGCAGCCCCTCTGGTGGGGTCTGCAGGAAGTGGCTGGGGGCATGCTGAGCCCCTGCCTGGTGGGGTCTGGGTGGGAGCCATCGTTGCCATGAGCATCATATGGTCCCTGGTGTCTCGTGAATGGAGGGAGCAGCAGAGCTGTGTCTGGCCAGGATGGTGGTTTTACACATTTTTCATTAAACCTGTGTTAAATACAGAAATAGTGCAGAAATGAGGCTTGGTATTTCCTGTGTGAGCTCTTCAGCACATTTTGGTGTTGCTCCTGTTTGGAGATAAAATCAAGATCGACAAAACTCTCTGCTGGCTTTTTCCTGGCAATGCACCTAGCTTCACTGAATTGCCATGACAAATTTGCTTTAAAAAACTAATCTAAAATCAGATAGAGTTAATAAAGTCTCTAGAAATGTTTTTCCAGTCAGATGAGCAAGGTAAAAGATGATTTCTTTTTTCTTCTTCTGTTTTCCTGAGAAATGTTAATTCACTGGTTTTGTTTCAGTCAGAGCTCTCCTTGAAGTGCAGTTCCTGCAGATGTGACCAGCAACACAATCCCATCCTGGGCTGGGCTGGTGGTTCAGCAGGCTTGTCCTGGAAGTGAAGAGGTATTTGGTGGTCACACATGGAGCAAATTTTTGGCTCTGCTGACTGAGAGCCTCTTATCCATGAGTACCTGTTGTTCTCCAGAAGGCAAAAAGCTTTTCTGGCAGCAGGTCCTTTTGCTATGAGGTTTGAAATTGGAGAGGGTAGTGATGAAAGAGAAAGCTGAATGGAGACAATTGTGTCTATTTCTTTATTGCCTATGAGATCTTTCCATTGGAATGAATAAGGATAAAAGCCCCACTTGAATATCAAAATAAGCCTTTCTGAAACATTGCTGTGCACTGCTTTGTTCTGGTTCCTCCACAAAAGGGAGAAGAATTTGAGTGAAGTTGCCCCAAATGGATGAACAATTTTAAGGGGGAGGAGGTGGGGGTGGGAAGGAAGATTATCCACTGAAGTGAACTACATTTTGGAGAGAGTGAAAGTCTCGGAGAAAGCAAAGATTTCCAGAAGAAAAGCAAAAAGAGGTCTTTGCAAAGCATGTAGGACACCACACGAGAGGTCAACGAGCAGCACAGAGGAGTGTAATGCGGCCCCAGGGAGTTATGGCTGGGGCAAAGGCTAAAGCAAATCTGCTCAGGCACACAAACTGAGTGGCCAAGTCGCTTTGTGGTTACAAGGCTGGCATGGCTGTGGGGCTGAACAGTAGTGCAGACAGGTGATGGGGGGAGGAAATGAGGTCATGGAGATACAGGCCGTGGAAATGGGTGAGAAGCAGCTCAGACCACTGAGTTTCCTACACACAGAAACCAGGTCTTCATCCCAGGGTACTGTTGTGACAGCCCAGAAATGAGCACTGCAATACCTGTCAAACTGGCAAAGGTATCATTGGGTGGGGGAAAAAGCTGCACCTGTTTCTGTGTTTTAAGAAATAGGCTGAAGTGAGATGATACAACAGGAACTGATAGGTTGGTCCTCAGCAGTGTGCAAAGCTGCAGGAGAAACAGAGAAGAAATGGCAGATGAAGATAAGGGGTATGGGTATCAGAGAATCACAGGGTAGTTGAGCATTCAAGCCAACCAGGTCTGAGAGGCAAATTTCAGCAGAGTTCCCCAGCCAGGAACATTCCTTAATGACTGATTCCCTGAGCAGGATCACTATGAAGCTAGTAATGCAGTGCAGGGGCTTCAGGAAGGAAAATGTTGAGTGAAGCTTAGCAGGATGGAGACACTTGACAAGGGCTGGGCAGGCAAGGGACTGGCTGTGCTGGGAAGGTAGGGCTAGTGTGGGTGAGCTCTTTTGGGGGGGACCCCATGGCTACCACGCTCAGTTCACAAGAGAAGCTGTCACCAAGAATTAAAATACATGATCAATGCCTGGTGAGGACAGCAGCAGGGGCAAACTCTCCAGAGACAAATGTCCTAACAGGAAAAAATGGTCTCCATTTGCACTAAAGAGTAACAGCAGGAGCAGATGTGAGCCTTGCAGCCCTGCTGTATCTGCAATCTTGATGTTTCTGTTCCCTGTAGCCTTATCTGGTGGACTGGGAGCTAAGCTTTGTGACTCTGCTTCTCTGTTGTGCCCACCCAGCACTGAGCCATGGGGACAAGGGCACTTGGAGGCACCTCCACATCCTGCCAGAGTGTGAACAAGAATTAGTGTGACAGTTTTAGGCTGTGCCTTTAAAAAGGCCATCACAATTGGTAACACTGAGAGGGGCAAAGGCACCTGCAGATTGTATTGCTGTGTGATCAAATGGTGAGCAGCAGAGTGGTCCCTTGGTGGGAGTACAGAGGAAAGTGCTACACCAAGCAAAGAGATCCTGCTGCAGGTGCTCCTGTGCCACCTTCCTGCAGCACCTGGAAACTGGAGCATGGCAGACACCTCTGGGGATATATCTAGAAGAGAAATCTAAGGCAAATTCAAGGGGTCCTCTTCTCAAAACAGAGAAAAATAGAATGCCCCCTGGACAGGGTGGAGTGGTGCAACAGCTTTTGTGGTTCAGTTCTGGGACTAGGCTAAATGGAGACATATTTACAGTCCTCCTCCTGGACAGCAGAACTGGGTGAGACTGATGCTTTGTTGGGGAGAGACAGGCAGGAGAACAGGTGTGTGAGTGGAGCACGCTGGCACTCAAGAGAAAGGAGCATGGTGGCAGCTCCAAACCTCACTGGGAGTGGGGCTCAGGGTGATACAGGCACCTGGCTGTAGGGACCAGACCCTGAGTAGGAGTCAAGGGGCTGACCCTCTGTCTAGGGGTGCGGGGAGCACCTGACTCTGTGTGCTGGTGGATGAGGTGTCTAGTTCTTGGACTCTGTGCCAGCACATTAGGTTCCCTGGGAGCCCCTGATCTTCCCAGACAGCAGCCTGGGCAGGGGGCTGTGGGGCTGGATGATTTCCATGCCCTGAAAGATGCCCTCATACCAGCCAGGCAAAGCTTGGAAGCCTTGGACTTCTCCCTAGACATGGGTGGAGGCTTCAACAAAACCTCTTCCCAGGGGCTGCAGCGACTGAACCCTTGTCACTCCTCAAAAGTACTGGGGTCACTCTCTGGGCGGTGGGTAGTGTGCCTCTAGGAGGAGCTGAAGTGCCCTGGAGCCAGATCTTGCCCTGCAAACGTGACCTATTTCCAGAGAGGCTAATAATGCAGTGCAGTCTGGCAGTACTGACAGAAGGGGAAAGCCATCTGATAACTAATTTCCTCCTATCTGTGGAGTTTCTCAAGTGTTTCAGATGATAAGTCCCTTTCTGGCAGCCACACCTACTCAACCCCTGTGGCAGCATCACTCCTACTTTTACTCCTCAGCTTCCCTTGTATGAATTTCCAGAGCTGGCAGATGTGTGACCTTGCAGGGCAGGACAGCTTGTCAGTGAGTTTTGGCTGGAGATGGCAGTACAGAGCTTGGTATCTCCTGACCCCCTTCCATGGCCATTCACAGCACACTAGGAAATGTTGCCCAGTGCCTGAGAAACATTCCACTTTGGGGGCTAGACATTAAAGAAAAGGAGAGGTTAACACCTGCATCTAGAAGCTGGAGTAGGAAACTTAAAAGCAAGATGCACTTTTTTAACACTAAGGATTGCAAGGTATTGGAGCAACTTACCCAGGGGGCTGTTCGAGTTTTGTCTATTGAAGTTGGTTTTCTTTATCTCAGCCTGGGTTCATCTCCAGAAGAACTTCAAACAGCAGCCAAAAGCATGAGCGTGTGGCTTTTGGCCTGTGCTCTGCAGCAGGTCAGGCTGGGGATGGTACACCTGCCTTTTTTCCTTAAGGATTGAAAATCCCTGTTTGCTACTTTTGAAGGGGACCTGGGATGCAGCACTTGAACCTGCTGCAGCTGTCTGAGCGTGGTGGTGTGACGCTCGGAACCAGGCAGGACTGAGCATCCCATCCCTGCAAGGTCATCACCAGCAGAAGCTGTGGAGAAGCTTGTGTTAGCAATGGGAGGAGTAAAACGGTAATTAACAGTGATGGTTCTTAACCCCTTGTCCCTGATCTCCCTGACTCTTGTAAAGGGAATTATTAGTCAAATACAGTGCCTCTGTGTGAAACAATTATCACTAATTACTATCAAGTCATGGCATTCTGAGGTTTTTAAACACAGCATGGAAATCTTGTGCGATTAGAGAGACGGCTGGGGTGAGGAGCTTTCTAAGGCAACAGGCTAAGTGTTCTCCATGCAGCATTTTCTGAAAACACAAGATGATTCTGTGCCAGTCAGGTGACTTTTAATGCCCTGTGATCTGTGCAAAACATTAACAATAAGGCAGGCTGGCAGGCTGAGACCAGGAACGGGCACAGGTATACAGCAGGCAGCCCTATTTCTCCCCTTGCCCCCTCAAAACCAAAGCGTGATTTGAATCCCTGTGCCTTGTACCTGCCTGTTCATTCAGCTCCTGCTCGGATTTTGGCTAACCCAGCTCATGTTCAGGCTTCATGGGAACTGGGAGCAGCATCACTGGATCAAAGTGAGGCAGAAGAGGTGGCCAGAATGAGATAAAGGATATTGAGACTCTTGAACATGTCCAGAGAAGGGAAACGAGGTTGGGGAGAGGCCTCGAGCACAAGCCCTACGAGGAGACGCTGAGGCAGCTGGGGTTGTTTAGCCTGGAGAAGAGGAGGCTCAGGGGTGACCTCATTACTCTGTACAACTACCTGAAAGGTGGTTGTAGCCAGGAAGGGATTGGTCTCTTCTCTGTAGCAACCAGCACCAGAACAAGAGGACACAGTCTCAAGCTGTGCCAGGGGAAGTTTAGGCTCAAGGTGAGGAGAAAGTTCTTCACTGAGAGAGTCATTCATCATTGGAATGTGCTGCCCAGGGAGGTGGTGGAGTCACCGTCCCTGGAGGTGTTCAAGAGGGGATTGGATGTGGCACTTGGTGCCATGGTCTAGTAGGCATAAGGTGTTGGGCGACAGGTTGGACTTGATGATCTTTGAGGTCTTTTCCAACCTTGTTGATTCTATGAAAGGGTTATAATGAAGCTGCTGTCCCCTGCAACCAGCATCTTTGAATATCAGGTGTTGAGTGGTTTTGTCAAAATCTGCTAACTTTTGGAAATGGTATCTACCCAACCTCCAAGCTGGAGGAGATCAAACATTGCCTCTCCCAAAAGGCTTTGATACAGATCCAGCAGCAGCCAGGCTCAGGCTTTGTGTGTCCTGGAGTGTTGCAGGGGACAGAGGAGGCAGCATGAGCCCTCTCGTCCTTAGCTTAGGGAACTGTGCTGCTCATAGGTGCACCAGTTAAGAGTTGTGGGTTGTAAGTTATGGAACCTCATGCCTTGAGTGGTATGTGAATTTACATCACAGCCAGTCTGGGCAAAGGGGATGATCCCTTGTTTGGTGTGGGTTTTTTTAATTTCTTAATGAGTTCCCAAAATAAAGCTTAATTTACAGAGTATCTTGTCCTGTAAATTGGATAGATGCAAGGGAATTGTGACACAGCACTGCCAGGTCTTCTTACCACATCTGATAAAGCCTGCTCAAGGAGCCGCAGCAGGTCAGGGTTGCTGCTGTGTGTCTTCTGCTCCCACTGTGCAGGACAGCCCAGAGCCATGGGTCTGATCTGCACAAAGGTGCTGCAGCAGTGCAGGGTCTGCCAATGAGAGAGGAGGGTGGGCACTAGGGGAGCAAGGAGGAGACTTTCAGGATGTTTACATCTCTGGGAAGGGTTAAAGCCAAGTCTGATTTGGGACCTCCAACCCAGTTTGTGCAATGAACATAAATGAGAACCAGCTACTGAACACCAATCCACCTGCAGAGAAGCCTGTAGCAAGCCACAGTGCGAGCCACAGCATGAGTCCTGCTCCAGGCATCGCCCCATGGCATTGCTGCAGAGCCTGAGACCCTGTTCTCCCCAAACCATATTTCAAGCCAGCTGGGGACTGCTCTGCCTCGGTTGCACTGGGGTGGCAGGAGAAACTGCATGGGAAGGACACAAGCGCTCTCTATGGCAGAGTGATGGGTCTGAAAGGCCCTGACAATGTGGTCACCACCCTGAGCAGCCAGAGGAGTGAATCCTAGGCTGGAAACACAGGATCATGGTTAGACTGAGTGACTCAATAGTGCTGGAAATTGCTCAGTCTCTTCCTTATTAGATTTATCTCACAGCTCTTCCTCCTTCCTCTGTAGGGCTCTTTATTCAGAATTTGCTCAAATATTTTCCTTCAGAAGATTTAATATCTCGGAGTGCAAATATCCAAACCCTGTATCATTTTGTAATTTCATACTCCATGGTCCTTTCATATGCATATCACTCATTTGCTACCCCTTTGAAGAATGCAGCTTGAGTAATGGAAGTGAAAGAAAATCCATTCAGTGCTGATTTTAATTGAACACGCTCAGAAGCGGTGGGGCTCCATGCCAGGCTCCAGCTCACTCTCTTTTGAAGAGTTATTGCTAGACTTCTTTTGCCTGCATCTCTCTGGTTTTTTTCCAATTAGCTACTTCCCCAAAATATTATTTACCCTATTATTGTTCCAGCTCTGCTTGTTTGGGATGCTTGTGCCTAATGATCATTAAATCTGCTTTCTCTTCCTGTTCCAGGGGCATATTGCATTCCTTGTCTGGGGAGCAAAACAGCAGCCTGCATCCAGGAGCAATCTTTGCAGTGACAACTGACTCATTTTTGGTGAAGCTTTTTTTCTCTCCTTTTTTTTTTTCCCCAGTGTGGTTATGGCCATGGTGAGCTTCTGTAGGCTTTAAAGTGTGATTGCAAAGACTGTAAAGACTGCAAATTATTCCCCCCACCCCTCCCCTTGTGTGCACAAATGATGTTTCTGGTAGCTCTTCATTTTCCCATTCCAGTCAGCTGAACATGAGCCCTCAGCTTGTTGCTTGGATATTAGGGAGGAGATGGGACATGTAGAAGAAAGCAGTGCAGATGGCTTGCATTACTGGATACCCTTCTCCATGCAAGATTTGGCTTCAGGAAAACAAATCAGCAACTGGTAGAAGAGCAAACAATTTTCCAGTCTGTTATGGAAATGAGCTCACACAGCAAGCTTACTAAGGGGAACGGAGCAGGCTGCTGATGTCAACTCTGGTTTCTGCTGAGAAGTCACCAAAGGGGCAAAGGAGGTGTAAATTGCATAAGAAAGGAATGTGAGTAAGGGAGAATTTTCAAAGACCAAAACACACAAACCCAACACAAAGAGCATAAGTGTTAAGGGCAAGTGTTATTAAATACCAAAGGGGCACAGGCTTAAATAGTGCCAGAAATAGGGAGGAGGAAACTAGCAGTGGAGAGCATCTTTGGCTTGGTTTTTAGGAGGCACACCAGACTTTTATTGGTTGTGACTCAAGAGCTTTCCTGGACAAATGTCCTCATGCAATGCAAAATGGTTGCATCTGCTGTATCACTACTGCACTTCCAAAACTGATTTGTCTTAATTCTCCAGCTTGTATCTACAGCCCAAATCGTACTGAAAGGTACAAACCACTTTTTTGAAAGCCAGGTATGAGCTGGTATCAATCTTCAATCTTCCAAAAGCCCCAAAGTTTGTCAGTGCTTTTTACCTCTCAAAGGGAAAATCTGTTGAAAGATCAGACAGTGCAATTGCTGCAATAATGAATTAAATCATCAACTAGTTGAACTGCTTTTTTAATAGATTAATCGGCAGTGTGCCCAGGTGGCCAAAATTATCCTGACCTGGATCAGCAGTAGTGTGGCCAGCAGGACTAAGACAGTGATTGTTCCCCTGTACTCAGCACTAGCAAGGTTACACCTTGAGTACTGGATTCAGTTTTGGGACCCTCACAACAAGAAGGACTTTGAAGGGCTGGAGTGTGTCCACAGAAGAACAAAGAAGCAGGTGAAAGGTCTGGAGAACAGGTCTTGTGAGGAGCAGGTGAGGGAATTGAGGTTGTTGAGCCTGGAGAAAAGGAAGCTGAGGGGAGACCTCTGTTCTCTGCAACTCCCTGAAGGGAGGCTGGAGCCACATGGGGATTAGTCTCTTCTCCCAAGGAGCAAGTGATAGGACAAGAGGTAATGGTCTCAGGTTGCATCAGGGGAGGTTTAGGTTGGACATTCAAAGCAACTTCTTCCTTGAAGTGGTTCTCCAACACCAGAGCAGACTTTTTAGGGAGGTGGTTGAATCTCCATTCCTGGAGGTGTTTAAAAGACATGGATGAGGTGGTGAGGGATGTTTACCACCAGACACGGTGGAGTTAGACAAAGTTTGGACTTAGTGAACTTATGAGTGTTTTCCAACTTGTGTGATTCTAACGTAACAAGGAGGCACCCCAGCTATCTGAGGTCTCCTTTGGTTTCACTGGATGCACTGAGTCCGTGTAGGGACAAACCTGGCACCAGTCTCCTCTCCTTGTGGTTTGGGGTGTGACAGTACATTCACTGGCAGTGCCAGCAGCAGGGATGGGCACAGGGACCGCCAGCAACACCTGGGGAGCAGTAAATCAACCCTTGCTGGTGCTTGCTTTACCCCTCACAATATACCCTGGGTAGAAACAATGGCAGCTCACCTGAAATAAAACCAGAAGTAGTGATGAGGAAGGGGCCTCTCCAAAGCCCGTTTGCCGGGCCAGGTTTAAGCACTGCTTGCCCTGTACCCCCCCAGCTCACAAGGGTGATACATGGGTACTCTACAGTTTTGGATCCCAGCAGCTGGGGAGGCTTCCACCTACTGCAGACTGGCCACACAGAGCCCTAGTGCCCAGGAACTGGGAGGAACAGGCCCTGCTATTTTTTTGTACAATGCAACAGCTCCCCCATCTTACAGACTAAAGAACTTAAAACACGGAAGAAAAAAAAAGAGTGCCTGGGAAACAGCACCAGGGAAGCTCAACACACTCCACTGCTGCTTCTGGAGGGAGAGCCCTGTGCCTGCAGTGTTCCCTATTCCCAGGTGCTCTGAGGAGAGAACCCACTCCAGACAGCATCACACTTGACATTTTGGTGATTGAGGCACTGAGGTTTCTTCTAGTAAGGATGAGTAAACACTGCAGTTTCCGACTACTCTTTGATGAGGTACAACAGTCTGCCCTGGAGAGACGCGCAGACTGCCTCTCGCCTTGGAGCTCCAGCGCGGACGGCACGGCGCCTCTGCTGCACTGCTGTCGCTGTCCTTTAGGGTGTACACGCAGCACGCTGTACTGCCACCTGTCTGAGATGCGTGGTGGGAAAGGGCCACACTGGCGGATGCCAGGCCTCTGCACAGCCATTCCCCACCCCTTACCCCTCCCCCCCCGGAAGAGGTATTTCTCCTTTCTTGACCCATGACAGTGCTCAGGTTTGCTTGTCCATCTTGAGGGTGCTCCCCTCTTCAGCTGCAACTCAAAGGATAGCTCCAGTTCATCAGCTGGGGCCAGGCAGGAGGTCTGAAGCAATGAGGGTACAAGCAGCCCCCTGTGCCCACCAAGGAGGGCAGATGTGTGGGTTTGAAAAGTGAGAGGAGCCAGCTCAGTGGGCTCAGCAGCACAAGCAGCCAGCTGCAGTGAGGTGGCACTGTGCCCAGGCCTGAGGTACCTCCTCTGTGAGGTGATTAAGGGTTAGGAAGCGTGCTTAAAAGCAGCTCTATGCATTATTTGTGCAAAGCTCTTTCTTTGGGAAGCTCTCCCTGTTTCAGCCAAAAAAAGAAACTATGAAATCACTTTAAAATGGTATCTGTACTGAAGGAAAGATTTTAGGTGACGGTGTTACTTGCTTAACCAGGAAAACGGCATCAATGATGTGCTTGGAGGCAAGGGTGACACACAACTCCCAGTAAGGCTGGTTAGGGAGGTAATAGGTAAGGTATGTGGGGCTTGAGCCCAGTGTGAGTGAGGGAGCCCCAAGGCAGGGCTAATCTTGGCCAGAGTTATGCAGGAGCTGAGCTGAGTAATCCTGAGCATCCTCAGACCTGGGGCCATGCAGGCTGGCACCATCCATGGGGATACACAGCCAGGCATGCTGTGGCTCCCTGGATGCAGACCTTCCGCTTCCCGGGGCACTGAGGTCTCTCCCAGAATAGCCAGGCTGGGGAACGTACAAGACCTGCAGCAGTCACATGTTGTCTCTTTGGCCAGTGTCCAGAGCCAGACTGCCCAGCAGCATCACCCACTGAGAAGCTGAGCTGAAGGCAAGTCACCAGATAACTATGGGTCCTCCAGACCCAGAGTCTCCAGTAGCTGCAGTGGTTTGCTTTCTGCAAGCAGGTCACAGCCAAGAGCATCACAATGCTTTTGGGGCTGCACTGCTTCCAAACCAAGCCCCCAGCATCAACTCCTGCTGCCCTGGGACAGTGCCCAGAAGGCAGCCCATTGAAGAGGGAGAGGAAGAGACATGTTGTGAGTACTCCAAATCAGAGTCATCATTGCTTACATCCATGACCTGATGGACTGTCTGTCCCTCTCACCCATCAGGGAGAGAACTTCTCCAGTGCATCCACAGCTCCCCACATGCCCACATGCTCCAGGGAGCAGCAGGTTTCCCATGGTATGTTAACAAGGCAGTGGCACCATTTCAATGCCAATGCCACATCCAAGGTGGCAAAAAGCTGCTGCAGTCCCCGCTCAGGAAGTGCAGGATATTATTATTGTAGCTGTCTGCAAAGACACATTGTTTCTGGGATGTGCTGTAAGCAGTTCAGAGTGGTCCTGAGCCAGTCCTCATGGGGTATTTGTGCTGGTTGGTAGCAAACCAAGGCGTCCTCAGGTATGTAAAAGACTCTGTCCGCTGAGTTTCCTGTGGGCTTTGCCATCTCCTTTTCCCCAGGGAAGCCATACCGGACTCCTGCTTGTTACCCCTGCCAGCCACACAGCTGGTGCCACCATCCCACCATTCATCCTGCTCCCTGGGTAGCAAAGGACAGGGCAGCACATGCTGGCACATGGAGCCTAGAAAGGCTGTCTGGTCTGGGAGACATCAGCTAAGGTAACAGACGTTGTGCCACAGAGCATCTTTTGCTCTCTCCAGAGGAAAGCACACTGTGGGAGCTGAATCACGGCCGAGCACAAGATCTTCTCCAGCTCCTGAGGACAGCCAAGCTACAGCTGTGTGTGAGGGAGAGGAACCTCAGAGCCAACCTTGACACAATAAGCTTAATGACATGAGCGCTCCCTCAGGAGAGCAGGAGATTCAGGCTAGTTCCCCACCCTCACCACCACTCCAGCCTCTCTACCCCTGTAATGTCCCAGACCAGCTCTTTGACACAGTAGCTGTGACTGCAGATGAGCACTAACCTAGAAGCCCCAGTCTGGTGGCCAGGCCCTGGGCTGTGCCAGAGGTGGTCAGAAGGGCAGAGGGTGGCTGCTGCTCTGGAAGGCGCCTTTGTCCTTAGACCACGGTCACAGGCTGCTGCGGAGAACACAAACCCAAACTTCCTTCCCACCTTGGAGTTTGCAAGGAAAGGTCTCCTGGGAGCACTACAGTGTTCCTTTTTCTCACCCATACTGAGACCAGACTTTGCATCCTGGGGCACAAACGTCTTCTGCACAGGATCAGCAGAGAGGCAAGGACTGTCACTGCTTCCTTTTCCTGGGATGGGGCTCCCCACACATGTCTCCCAGCAAAGCACCAGTGTATCCCAGCAGCATCCCTTTGAGCAGTTGATGAACTCTTCTCTGTGCCTGATGTGCTTCTCCAGCAGCAGCAGAGATCATCCTGAGTGCGTGGGCTGGCAGATGGGCAGCCCTGGGCAACCCAGAGGGAGGCTGTCCAAGGAGATGGGGCCCATTGCCAAGGTGGGTGCCCACGCCTCCCTTAAGGCCAAGGTCCTTCTGCTCCTCTTCAAGGCTTTGCAAGAACCATTCCTCTGCTGCGGATCCTTCCACATCACCAGCACCTTCCCACAAAGGAGCACCAGAGAAAGGCACCAGACAGCATGGAAGGGTCTGTCTCCTCGTCCGGGATCCCTGGGGACAGACAGCGACCTGGGCATCTCCACATCTCCCAAAGACTGACCCCAGAGCTGACCCAGCCTTCCTCTTCTGCCGGGATCTTCCTCTTCTGCAAGGCGGGTGTCTGGGGCCAGGTGTCCCAAGGCCGGGCAGGGTGCAGGCAGAGAACGATCAAAGTGTAAAGGAAGGAGCAGGCAGCTGCCCGCCTCCCGGAGGTGCACGGCAACCGATCCACTGCCATACAGGGCAGGGACGAGCCCCCTTTCGCTGCCCCGTGTCCGCTCCTGCCGCCGCCGGCTTGGTTCTGCGCTTGCGGGATAAAGAACCAGGTCAAACCCGAGCGCACTCGCACTGTCCCCCGTCCGGGGCCGCGTCCCGCCCGCCCCGGCGCTGATCCCCGCGGAGCTCCTGGCGGAGGGACGCTTGGTGAGCCCCGAGGACCGCTCGGTCCCCGTCACCTCAGCCCAGCCCGGGCGTGGCGGGGCAGGCGCAGGTGTGTCCGTGCTGATGCCCCTGTCCTTGCTGGTGCCCATGTCGGTTCCCATGCCCGCTTCCCGATCCCCGCCCGGCGGAGCGCAGCCCGACGCCTGCTCCCCGGTGCCGTTGCCCGCCCGGCGGAGCGCAGCCCGGTGCCCGGCGCGGCGGGGGGCGGCCCGGCGGCACGTCTGCGCGGCGGCCGGGCGGCTGCGGCTCAGCCGTGCGTGCGGCGGGGCGGGGAGGCGCCGGGCTGCTCCGGCCCGCCCCGGCGCGGGGGAGGCGGCGGCTGCCTCCATGCTGCAGCGAGCGGTGCGGCTGCCCGGGGCCGGGGCTGGGGCCGGGCGGCAGCCGGCGGCGCGGAGAATGGGCACAGCAGCCGCCGCGGCGGGGCGAGCCGCGGGCACCGAGCATCCCGCCCTGCCCCGCCGCAGCCCCCACCGCCGCCGCGGCCGCTCCCCCGCCTGAGCGCCGGTCGCGGAGCCGTATGGCCCCACCGCCGCCCGCTCCGCTGTAGCCGCCCCCCTGTCCCTAGCACCCCCGTGTCCGTCGGTCCGTTCGTCCGTCTGCCCCTCCGCCGGTCCGCCCGGCGCGCAGGATTCCGCCTTGGCGGCGCGGAGCCGGCAGCACTCGCAGCGAGGATTGCCCGGCGCAGGTACACGGCAAGGTCAGCGGCCGGCGGGCGCGGGGCCGGCTGCCCGCGGCGGGGCGATGCGAGCGGGCTCCCGGGGCTGCGCCGCTGCGTGCCCCGCGCCGCGCCCCCGCCTCCCGCCCGCCGCCGCCCGTGCGTGTGTGCATGTGCGCTGCCCGCCGCCCGCCGCGCCGCCGCTCAGCCGCATGGGGCCGTCCGAGCGGGCTGCCCTGCCCGCCCCGGCCGCGGGCCGCCGCCGAGCCGCTCTAGGATGCGGCTGGTGAGCGCCGGCACAGGGCGGAGAGGCGGCCAGCCTGCCCGCCGCCACGGCCCGCAGCCCGCCGCAGCTCGGCCGCACCTGCAGGGGAAGCGCTCCGGACGCCGTCCTTCCCCGGGAGGCGCCAGGTAATGGCGGGGGGAGGGGGGGTGCGTGCCGCGCCCGGCCCCATCTGCATTGCAGCCCGCGGGGCGCGGGGGAGGGGGGGGCAGGCGGGGGGCGGCGGGGTCCCGGGCAGCGCGAGCCGCAGCACCGGCACGGGGGTGGCGGCGGTACCGGGACGCCCCTCCCGGGAGGGCGGCGGCCGCGGGGTGCGCGGAGCGGCGCGGAGGCTGCGCGGCGGGGCGGGTGCCCCGCGGACGGGCCGGCCCGCGCTGCCGCTGCTGCCCGCGGGACGGCGCCGGCGGCCGCCCGTACCGGGGGTGCTGCAGGGCCGCGTGTGCCGCCGCGGCCGCCGCCCCCCCCATCCCTCCTCAGCCGCTGTGCTGCCGCCGACCGGGAAGCGCCGGCACGGCCGGGCCGGGTCCGGGGCGGGAGCGCGGCGGGGCCGTCCGCGTCTGTGCAATCTCTGCCCGCGGTGCCGCCCGTGGGGGCGAGGCGCGGCCGGCGCTGCCTGTGCCGGGACGATGCCACCCGGGTCCGGGGCTTTGCGCAGAGTCAGCCTTGGAGCTGCCGCGGGGCCGGGGCCGCGGTCGGCTCCCCGGCGGTGTGGGGTGCGGAGCTGATCCAGGGGGACCGGGCAGTTCGCGGCTCCGCGTCCTGCAGCTCCGGCCCCCCTAGCGGCCGCCCCGACCGGACCCCTGGCCGGGTACACGCCTCTCCCCGCTCTTCTGTCTTGGGGAGCTGCTGCGTCCCCGGCATCCCGCGATGGGGTACGCGGCTCTCCCTTCCTTCCTTTTGCCGGTAGCGAGCACTCAGCAGGAAGGCAAATGTAGGACAAGATGAGCCGCCTTTTCCTGCGGGAAGGTTCCCGTTTAGGGGCGATGGCAATGCCTGTGGCGGAGCTGGAAAGCCTCGCAGCCATGTTGATGTCGGGAGCACGCCGACGGCCTGACTCCCGGCAGCGGAGTGGGTACGGCCCGGCTCGGGGTGCCCGGGCTCGTCTGGGCTGGTGGTACCACGGACAGCTCCTCGGCGCTGCTGCCTGCGAGGCACAGGGTCTGCCGTGGGAGCCAGCGTGAGCAGCGCCCACCCTTGCTGCCAGCTGTGGCACTGTCAGCCGTGGTGCCACCCTGCACCTCTGCCTTCTTCCCCAGTCATGTCTCTGGGACAGGGGCTGCTCTTCACCATGCTGTGCGTCCAGAGCAGAACGTTGTATAGGTCTCAGCTGTGGCTATGAATGTGACCTCGCCAACTGCCCAGACAGGGGTGGGAAACTGGAGACCAGCAGTCCAGCCCTTGGTGGCCTCCAGCTGGCTGTCACAGAGCTGGACAGGCCAGGAGCCCCTGTGCCTTGGTCGTCATGCTGGCAAGAGTGACTGTTCTCACGCATGCTCACCCTTCATGTGTTCCTTCAGCAGCATGTTGTTGGCTCCTTCCTTCTGAGCATCCTCCGGTGGGAACTGGTGTGGCCAGGCCTGCTCAGGTCAGCACATCCAGCCAGCACACTAGTGGGGATGAGGTGGATCCATACGGGGTCTCTGGACCTGTTTTGGTCACCGTTTGGGTCTGTGGGTGTCTGACTGTGTGGAGGGCTTTGCCTGGCTCTGGCAGCACCCATCCTGTCTGTGGAGGTGTCCAGGAGCACAGTCCAGAGCTGCCCAAGTGGGCAGGATGTGCTGGACCAGTTATGCTGTCATATGGTGGGCTGTGCATGGGCTTTACCTAAGTGCCAGCCCCAGGTACTTCATGGTGCCACCACAGTGTGTCCTAGCAGTGGAGCTGTGATGGTGGTCTCCAGAGCAGGCTCCAGTGACCTTACTGCTGATCCAGGAGTTGTGTTTGATACTACACAAAAGCCATAGCAGAGGCTGAGTGTTCTCAGTGCCTAACACCTTCCCCATCTCCATTTCTAAGTATACACTGCACTCAGGGGATTGTGCATTTGTTTAAATGCATAATAAATGCATTTAAATGCGTAAGGCTGTATCAAAATACGTGCTGGAGCTTGCCAGCTAGGCCTCGAGTTGCAAGGCTCACTAAGAATCTTCTCCTGGCACATTAGCTTGCCTTTCTGCTTTCAGAAAGAGCAATGTCCATGGCCAAGTGGTGGCCAGTGACAAGCGGAGTCCCTCAGGGATCAGTACTGGGACCAGTCTTGTTTAACGTCTTTGTTGGCGACATGGACAGTGGCATTGAGCCACCCTCAGCAAGTTCTCTGGCAACACCAAGCTGTGTGGTGCAGCAGACACTGTGGAAGGAAGGGATCCATCCAGAGGGACTTTAACAGGCTGGAAAGGTGGGCCCATGACAACCTCATGAGGTTCAACAAGATCAAATGCAAGGTCCTGCATCTGGGTCAGGGCAATCCCAAGCACTGATATAGGCTGGGCAGTGACTTGAGAGCAGCCCTGAAGAAAATGACTTGGGGGTGCTGGTGGATGAGAAGCTCAACATGAGCCACCAGTGTGTACTTGCAACCCAGAAAGCCAATCACATCCTGGGCTGCAATCAAGAGAAGCACAGCCAGCAGGTTGAGGGAGGTGATTCTCCCCCTCTACTCCGCTCTGGTGAGACCTCACCTGGAGTACTGCATCCAGTTCTGGAGCCCCTATTACAGGAAGGACCTGGATATGCTGGAGCACATCCAGAGGAAGGTCACAAGGATGATCAGAGGGCTGGAGTTCCTCTCCTATGAGAACAGACTGAGGGAGTTGGGGCTATTCAGTCTGGAGAAGAGAAGGCTCTGAGGAGACCTTATTGTGGCCTTTCAGTATCTGAAGGGGGCCGCAAGAAGGCTGGGAAGGGACTTTTTAGGGTGTCAGGTAATGATAGGACTAGGGGGAATGGAACAAAACTAGAAATGGGTAGATTCAGATTGGATGTTAGGAAGAAGTTCTTCCCCATGAGGGTGGTGAGACACTGGCACAGGTTGCCCAGGGAGGTGGTGGAAGCCTCGTCCCTGGAGGTTTTTAAAGCCAGGCTGTATGTGGCTCTGAGCAACCTGATCTAGTGTGAGGTGTGCCTACCCATGGCAGAGGGGCTGGAACTAGATGATCCTTGAGGTCCCTTTCAACCCTAACAATTCTATGATTCTATGACTTAGTGGTTCGATCATGGCAGTGCAGTCAGTGGAAGTTAACCATGCATGCTTCAGGTGTCTACTGTGAGCTCACAGCCAAACAGGTTCACCTGTTCACCAGACCATGTGCAGAGGTGGACTCCAAACTGTGCTGTCCCAGTGAGAGCTGGTGGGCTGAGGGCTGCTGCCTTGGTCCAAGCAGAAGGTCTGGGCTCAGTGGTGGAGCACTGTGCAGGATGGCTTCCTAGGGGCCTGGTTTGAACAACTTGTACAACTTCTTGTCTGGAGAGACTCCTGTTTGCCACTAAAGGCATGAGTGGTGACAAACTGTGGACAAAGATGATCACAGATGGGTAAGGGATAGATGCCCAGCCCAGGAACCAAGAGGATGGGTGTAGGGGCCAAAATGAGGGAACCTAAGAAGAAACATGACAGAGTGGCATGGCAAGAAGAAACCAGATCTTCCCCAAACAGATCTCCTGTGGGCCACTGCCACTGCAATGGCTCAGTGTGTGGTTTCTGCCCCAAAGCCAAGGAGATGCAGAGGCCAGGCTTGGCAAGCAAGGGTTCCTGCAAGTACTGTGTGAAGATGGAGCACCCTGAGGTGTCTGCAGGGCTTGTCCACACCTGTGGCATGTGGAGATGTTTCAGGCATTGGAGAGCTAATGGCTTTCCATTGCTTATCAATACTGCTCTGCTTTCAGATGTGGTACCAGGCTGGTTTTACAGACCCAGCTTTTGAATATTCTCTGAGCAAGCAGCAGCTCCAGAAGATCGTTCTAATGGCTTTGCTATTAGCAGGCTGCAGAACCCTGGCCAAGTGGCAGAGGCTCCTCTAAGTGCTGCTGAAGCGTTCTGGGCCAGGCATACTCCATGCATTAGGGAAGATTTGTACTCCCTGACCAGACAGTGCTGAGTGTTGTCTATTTATACCCAGCTAAATATATCCTTTGCAGTCGTCAGACTTTTCTAGCTAGTAGTAAAATTACTTTTCAACATCTTGCTATTAAAATGTGCTTTCTGACACTATTTGGTGAGGTTTGTGCTAAGAGCCAAGTCTCTGTGTGTTTTAAATAAAACCTGTTCTTGAGGCAGCTACCTGAAACGCTTTGGAAGTAAAAGCATCTCGTCCATGTACATAGGTGGGCAGCAGGGAGAAATGTGGTTGAACAGAAGCATGGAGATGTGACTAAGCCTGGAAAGCCAAACCCACACCAGTGTCAGGCTTTGTTGCTTGTGAGTGAACCATTCTTTCTAGAAGTGTATGTCAAGTAATCATGTATGTGGCAACAAAACAGAAACATTTGCTTCTGGTTAGTCAGATACACCTTCTGGTGCCCCCAGGTTTGAGCTGGCAGGTGTCTTTGATTTGGGTTCTCCTGCCATGCATCCCATCCGGGGGGACCTCTGAGGTGAGACTCACCCTGTGGTGGAAGCGGGGATGAGAGAGGAGGGAGCAGCATTCTTCTTCATGGATGAGGTCAGTGGGCCATTCCCATAGAGCTGTGGGTCTTGCTGGGGAACTGCTCCTGGTGGAGCTGGTTTAAGCAGGAGCTCACTGTATGCTGGGATGGTAATGGCTGTGGACATGGTGTTACTGACCCAGGCCTGAATTCCAGGTGATCATAAGCATTCCCACATACCCCTGCTGCAGAGGAGTGAGCCTGTGTCTGTGTCTGCATTTCTCTGGAGCAAGCGAAGGCTTGAGCTCCTGAGAAGGTATGGAGACCTCTGAGGTGTTCCCAGGTAAGAAACAGGGTCCCTCATTGGGCTCTGGTGGTGATAGGAGTAGCAGGCTGGCCTGCCGCCTGTCCTGAGATAGCAATGACAATTGTTTTGTTTTCTCTGGCACCTCTCTGAGGGTTCTTTGAGGACTGAGGCTACAGAGGAAGGAAAGGGATTGGTATTCCCAGGGGAAGAGAGGTGAGGAGAGTGTGAAGGGAGGGCTCTCAGAGGAGCTCCTTGAGCTGGGTGGCTGTATGCCTGAGGTAGCCCAAGGACAGGTGCAATGCACCCAGGCTACGCTTCTGGCCCCTGGGTCTGAGCTCCATGAACCAGAGCTGGCTGGGGTGCAGGCTGGGCAGCTGCTCTCATGTGCCTGTGCAATAAATAACTCTACAAAGAATATTTGCCCTGAGCAGGCTGAACAATGCAGAAGGTAGTTTGTCAGCTGGCTTATGCGTGCCATCTTGGGAACCTCCGTGGATGCCTCTCTATTTGTGTAGCGTGTGGCCAGCACTGGTTCTGCTTGAGGCTGCGAAACCCCTGTCCAACGCCTTGCTTCGGAGGTTGCTCGTTTAGATGAAGTTTCTCACCAGGACCTGTCACTTGACAAAGCATTTCCATGCAACACGTGATCAGCTAGCTTTTCTTTAAGGTGGTATAGGGTTTTTTCTGTTCCATTGGAAATTTTGCTTAGGCTTCTCTGTCAAGATCACGTTGGACTTCTTTTGGATTGGAGACAGATGAGACTCTTCAGTTTTCATGGTCTCAGCTTTATTATGTTGCCAGATACCTGATACCCCCTGGGTATTTATTTCTGTCCCTTTGTTCTGCCTGGTCTCTGTGCTTGGCCAAGGGGGACAGAGAAGCAAAAGGCCTGAGCTTGGCCCAGGAACGCGCAGCAGTGAGCTGGGGCAGTCATGTGCCTCCCACAGCAGAAGGACTGACTATAAAGCAGATGTGCAAGGAAAAACACATGCAAGGAAGAAAAAGCAGGGTAGAAAAAGTCACACCCAGAGAAAGTCCCCAGATCTGTTTTCAGTACCCTGGTGACAATGTTGCTGCTCCCAGGATTTGAGAAGGTATTTCTTTAACAGCACTAAAAAGTTCTGCAATGGGGTGCATCAAGGAAAGTGTGTCCAGCAGGTTGAGGGAGGTTCTTCTCCCCCTCTGCTCTGCCTTGGTGAGACCACACCAGGAATATTGTGTCCAGTTTTGGGCTGTCCAAAAGAGACAGGGATCTACTGGAGACAGTCCAATGGAGAGCTATGAGGATGACTGGGGGGCTTGAGCATCTCTCCTGTGAAGACAGACAGAAAACTGGGACTGTTCAGTCTGGAGAAGAGAAGACTGAGAGGGGATCTTATTAATGTCCATAAATATCTGAGGGGTATGTGTCAAGATGAAGGTGCCGGTCTCTTTTTCGTGGACAAGGAACAACGGGTATAAGCTGGAACACAGGAAGCTGCACCTCAACAGGAGACAAAGTTTCTTTGGTGCTGGAGCCATGGAACAGGCTGCCCAGAAAGGTTGTGGAGTCTCCTTCTCTGGAGACTTTCAAAACTTGCATGAGTGCATTCCTGTGTGACCAGCCCTAGGTGATCCTGCTTTAGCAGTGGGGTTGGACTTGATCTCCAGAGTTCCCTTCCACCCCCTACCATTCTATGATTCTGGGAACACAGGGATGTCCTGATGCAGGTGGGTGAGGTGTGGGTTCAGCTCCTCAGGGTAGTTCCCCAGGGTTTTAGCCAGAGTTAGGAGCTGACCCCTTGGTGAAGCCTGTGCCCAGCAAGGAGAGGCATGTATAGCTGACAGCCCTGCTGGGGTGCGGTGAGCCCTGGTGTTTGAGTTTGCACCGTAGCGCTCTTCAGTGCTCCATGCAGAGCCTGGCTGCTGGGGCTCCGTGGGGGCGGGTCTGAATAAGGCGAGAGGGGTTTGTTGCCCTCTCAGCTGTGATTCGGAGGCTCTGCTGGGTACTGCCGTGTCACAGGCAGCCTTTCCTCTGCCGTGGTTTAGCGCCACCGTGCCTTACGTAGCTGTTTGCTGGGGGCAGTCTGCTCAGGGCTCCTCCAACGCCGCAGCCCTGCATCTCCGTCCCACCGGAGCCTGACTGCAGCAGTGCCGATCTGCTGGGCCTGGACCAGGCTCCAAGATGCAACTCCTGACAGGCCAGATGAGCCTCAGCCAGGGCTGTGGCTGCTTTGGGGACGACTGGCTGCTCTGCAGGCGTGCTGCTGGGGGTCTGCAGGCCAGTGGCAGCCGGGTCAGGGGAGTGGCAGGGCCCTGAATTCCACTGGCTTTGGAATTAAAAGCTGCAGAGCAATGGTTCTTTTCTTCTCCTGGCAGCATAAAGCAGTCCTCTGGGGTTTGTTCTTTAATAGTTCAATAGTTTAATAAAAACTTGAGCACTGTAGGGCGTAGCTCCTGTACCTCCAGTGCTGGCTGTAGTATAGCACTTCCACTGGAGGTGTTTCAAACTGGTGCAGGAGCTGAGAGTATGGCTCCTTGTCTCACTGCATCCTTGGTGAGGGCCCAGCTCATGGGTAGTATGGTCCTCCCAGTCTGGCCTGTAACATGCTTCTGTAGACTTGAGTCTGTAAGTGAGTGATGCCTCTGCAGTGGAGGGACTCTCAGAGAGCCTTGGGGTGTTTTGGGCTCAGTGCCCTCTCAGCTGTGTTATTGCCCTGCTGTCTGGAGGAGTGGTGCTGCCAGGATGTGTGGGGCCTTCTCTGACATCCCTCATTGTGGAGGAGCTCCTGGAAGCAGTGGAGGAGTTGTGCTTGCTGTAAAAGACTTGGCTCTTCAAAATTCCACAGAAAGACATAAAACATTGGCAGTGCCAGGTGCCTCTGTGGGGCGGGAGGTTTCTGGTGAAGTACATCTCTGCAGGGGCTGCCAGCTTAGGAGAAAGTTTCTTTGTGGGATGTATGATGGTCTTCAGTGACCGTTGGTCATTAATGTAGAGTCTGGAGGCATCTTGCTATGGTCCCCAGCCTGACTAGGAGCAGGGTGGTGCAGTGCACTGGCACATGCCCTGAGTGGTGACTCTGGCTGGCCTGCCCTGATGGACAGAGCATTAAGGGACTGGAGCATGTCCAGAGAAGGGCAACAAACCTAGTGAAGGGTCTGGAGAACAGGTCTGGTGAGGAGGCGCTTGGAGGAGAGGAGGCTGAGGGGAGACCTTCTGGCTTTCTACAACTCCTCAAAAGGAGGTTGGAGCCAGGTGGGGGTTGTTCTCTTCTTCCTCATAACAAGCTATTAGACAAGAGGAAAAGGCCTTAGATTACACTGGGGAGGTTTAGGCTGGACAGAAGGAGCAATTTCTTCCCCAAAAGGGTTGTCAAGGTCTGGCCCAGGCTGCCCAGGGCAGTGGTGGAATCCCCATCTCTGGAGAGGTTTCAAAGACTTGGAGGTGTGGTGCTGAGGTACATAGTTTGGTGGTGACATGGCTGTGCTGGATTAAAGGTTGGACTCCATGATCTTAGAGGTTTGTAAAAACAAAACTATGATTCCAACCAATTTCCAACCAGTTCCATGATTCTATGACTGCTCATCATGGGTGGGCACCCTCCTGGCTCTGCCCAGTGCTTGCCCCATTGCTGCTGTCCTGGGGATGCCAAGAGGGGCCCGGGGGTGTGGATGTCAGAGGGGACACAGCCAGGAGAGCTGAGGGCAGACCTGGCTGCTGCCCACCTCTGCTTCTCCCCTCCTGAAGCCCCTGGAGCTGCAGGGTGTCAGTGTTCTTGGGGCAGAGGTGGCCTCTGTGTTCATCTGCTGTGACACCTAGCTAAGTGTCCAAGGCATGTGTCAGGGCTGGGGATTCCCTGGGTGTTGAGTTGTGGTGCTGTGCTGTTCTCTCCCTGGCAGAGCCTGGGTGCTGGGCTGTAGGTGAGTGAGCAGAGCACACCCCAGAGCTGCTCCTGCTCCACCAGCCTGACCTGTGAACATTTTGATGCAGTGCTGGATACGGCAGGTTGCTTTCCCCAAGGCTCACATTTCTGTTGTGTTCATTATTGCCCATTACTGCCCTGGGTCAGACACTGCTGCTCAACTTGTTTTATTTAAGAAACATTCTACAAGCACCTTCTGAGGGCCGAGGTGATTCCCACGTCCTTCCCTGCTCAGAGAAGGAGAACAGGATAAATACTGCTGGAAAAGCCAGGGGAGGTCAGCAGGGGTGGCTGCAGCTGCCTGCCAGCTCCCAGCGACGGTTGTATTCATTTCTGAGGGCGGAAATTAGGGGGATAGTTTTAAACTGAGCTTTTCTGGCGTGGCACCGTGCGGCACGCAGAGATGAGCGAGAGATAAGCTGCTTAGGTAAATGCCCTTTGCTTGCGTGCGGCCGGGCCGCGTGATGCACGGCAGCTCTGCCCAGGCACCGCAGCCCGTGCTGCTCACCGGCGCTGGCATTGTCTTCTGCAGCCTCGCTGGGGGCTACAGAGAGCTGAGCTGAATAAGCTCAATTTCTCCTAAGCAGGGTTAAAGGAGCCTGCCTGATCCCCTGTGCCTGGTTTTTAAATGGCATCCGGAGAGCTCAAATAACAATGAGGGACAGAACTGTGGCCAGCAAGATGGGAATGCCATGCAGAGGTTGGACCCCCTCATCACCAGCTGAAATGAAGGCATGGAATTGGGTACCCAAAGGGTTCCCCCGTGGCCAGTGATGTGCTTTGAGTTCTACTGAGGGGTGAGGAGAGGTGAAGGACAGGAGAGGAGAGTGAAGGGCAGCAGTATTGCAGTTATCACACAGATCAGAATCAGTGGTACCCTGCAGGCAGGGTGAGTTCCTCCTGTAGTGCTGGACACAACAAACTCAATCCAGGCATCTCCCTGAAACAGGACATGTGTTCTCCAGGGAGTGGATGGCACCTGGTGCAGCATGGCATGGTAAAGGGCAGCATGGCAGACAGCTGGCATGTGGGGGTGCCAGCTGAGCCACATTGCCCTGTCCCTTCCTCAGTTTCTCCTTCTGGCCAGTGGTGTGAAGGTTGAAAGCAGTGCTGAGTGATCTCCAGTGTTCTCTGGAGAGATTCCAAATCCACCTGGACATTGTGATCCTGGGCAACCTGCTGTGGGTGATCCTGCTTTAGCAGGAGTGTTGGACGGGATGACACCGAAAGATCCCTCTCAACCCCCACCACTCTTCTGTGGTTCTGTGATCCAGATGTGAAAGTGGGGTTTTTATGCTAGAGGAGTGGCCCTAAGCTGATGTTTGTGTGTGCAGTGTGTCAGGGGGCAGAATACCAGGGTTCTGCTAAGCATGGTCATCCCTCTGCCAGGGCTCTGCTGCCTTTTCAAAGCATGCTATACTTTGTGGACATAGTCTTGGTTTAGGTTTGTGTAAGCAAGTTGTGTGGTGCAGCAGGAGAGCATTTTTTGGGTGAGAGGGTGGGGTGGTGAGCACCTGCTGTCCTCACTTGTGTGTGTTTGGGAAGTTAGGTGAGCTTTGTATTGGTGAGATCTGATGGACTGAGTGTGGATCCAGGAGGATGCAGCTCTCACTGACTCCATTTTGCCTGGAAGGACACCCATGTGCATGCTCTGGGACAGCTCCATGGTGTGCAATGCAGCAGTGGAGTTACACTGGGGTGGGCAGATGGCCTGTGATGGAGAGTGCCTCTGGCAGGTTCATCATGCTGGGGGAGAGGGTCTGCCTTGCCTGCTTAGTGGTGCCTGTGTGGCCCACGGCAGCAGTGCTGGTGCTGGGTGGCAAGGAGCGGAGCAGAGCAGGTGGGTGCTGGGTGGTGAGGAGCAGAGCCAAGTTTCAGGCTGTGCCACCCCTTATCTCTGCAGCTCAGCACTGCCATGCTTGGGGCACCCTGATGGATTTGTGACACTCCCTGTGGGACGTGTGCTCAAACCAATTAAGGGATTACATGGCTGTAATGTGGAGAGGGCTCTTTGTTTATTAAGCCACGCAGGTACAATTCAATTAGCGACAGCCTGACCTGCTGATGTCACCACATGGACGCCAGCCAGGCCTGAGTGCCCAGCTGGTGCTGTCTGCTCCACACACTGCATACCACTGCCCAAGGGAGCCAGGGCTGGGGGGACCTATCAGATACCCTCCTCGAATATCTGCTCCAGCTCCTAGCGGGAGGTGAGCCCAGTTAAGGCTTTGATCTGGTCCTGTCCCATTTCCCCGGCCCTTGCTCCTTGCCCTCCCGGGGGCTGCCCCAGACATGGAGGCAGCAGAGACAGAGAGTCATGGTTGTATCCAGAGGGTAGTGGTCAGTGGCTTGAAGGCCAGGTGGAGATCGGTGACAAGTGGAGTCCCTCAGGGGTCTATACTGGGACCAGTACTGCTTCCTATTTTTATCAGTGGTACAGACAGTACAGACAGTGAGATTGAGTGCACCAACAGCAAGTTTGCAGAGCACACCAAGCTGAGCAGGGCTGTCGATGTGCTAGAGGGATGGGATGTCATCCAGATGGACCTGGACAAGCTCTAGCAGTGGGCCCAGGTGAACCTCATGAGGTTCAGCAAGACCAAGTGCAGGGTCCTGCACCTGGGTCAGAACTATCCTCATTATCGATTCAGGCTGAGGGGTGAAGTGATAGAAAGCAGCCCTGCAGAAAAGGACTTGGGAGTTCTGGTGGATGAGAAGCTGGACATGAGCCAACAGTGTGTGCTTGCAGCCCAGAAACCGATGGTGTCCTGGGCTGCATCAAAAGAAATGTGGCCAGCAGGTCCAGAGAGGTGATTCTGACTCTTTGCTTTGATAAGACCTCACCTGGAGTCCTGTATCCAGCTCTAGTGCCCTCCACACAAGAAGGACAGGAACCTGATGGAGTGGGTCCAGAGGAGGGCCATGAAAAGGATCAGGGGGCTGAAACAGGACAGGCTGAGGGAGCTTGGGCTATTCAGCCTGGAGAAGAGAAGGCCCTGGGGAAACCTAATAGTGGCCTTCCAGTACCTGGAGGGGGCCTGCAAGAAGGCTGGAGAGGGACTGTTTCCAAAGGCCTGTAGTGATAGGAAAAGGGGAATGGTTTGAAATTAGAGAAGAGTAGATTTAGATTGGGTGTTAGGAGCAAGTTCTTTACCATGAGGGTGGTAGAAAACTGCAACAGGTTTTCCTGAGGGAGGTAGTTGAGACCCCATCCTTGGAGATACTCAAGGTCAGACTTGACAAGGCTGTCATCTAGCAGAGGATGTCCCTGCTCACTGCAGGGGGGTTGGACTAGATAACCTTCGGAGGTCCCTTCCAACCCAACCCATTCTATGATTCTCCAGTTTCTCCCCACAGGGGAGGTGTTTCAGCCCTCTGATCATCTTTGTGGCCTCCTCTGGACCTGCTCCAGTGAGTCCATGTCTTTCCTGTGTTAAGGGCTCCAGAGCTGGATTTGTTCCATGATCTTCCCAGGCACAGAGGTGAGGCTGACAGGTTAGTAGTCTCCTAGGTCTTCCTTTCTACCCTTTTCAAAAATAGGTTAAAAATAGGATAGATGTGACAATGTCTCACCCATCACCTCAACCTTCTGCAGTCTCTGGTGCTGCTGGGATGGGGAACCCCAGGTTGTCATAGAATCATAGAATTGTTAGGGTTGGAAGGAACCTCAAGGATCATCGCATTCCATGGGCAGGCACACCTCACACTAGATCAGGTTGCTCAGAGCCACATACAGCCTGGCTTTAAAAACCTCCAGGGACGAGGCTTCCACCACCTCCCTGGGCAACCTGTGCCAGTGTCTCACCACCCTCACGGGGAAGAACTTCTTCCTACCATCCAATCTGAATCTACCCATTTCTACTTTTGTTCCATTCCCCCTAGTCCTATCACTACCTGACATCCTAAAAAGTCCCTCCCCAGCCTTCTTGCGGCCCCCTTCAGATACTGGAAGGCCACAATAAGGTCTCCTTGGAGCTTTCTCTTCTCCAGATTAAACAGCCCCAACTCTCTCAGGCTGTTCTCATAGGAGAGGATCTCCAGCCCTCTGCTCATCCTCATGGTCCTTCTCTGGACACGTTCCAGCACGTCCAGTGCCTGTGGCCCTGGTGCCCTCAGTGGGAAGACGAGCTGCAGATGGAACTGCTCCAGCATGGGCTGTGCATACATGGAGTGGCAGAGGGGTGAGCAGGGCCTAGCCCTCCTGCTCTTCCAGAGCACAGATGTGCAGCCCCTGCAGCTGTGCAGCTTTGCTGGAGTACCTGTCCTGAGTTCCTGCTCAGCACCAGTTAAACCAGCAAGTTTTGTTAGGGCTTTTACCACCCTGTTCCTTTGTGAGGTGATTCCAAGGCAAGGTGGGTATTTAATGTTCATCATGGCTCAGAGTGTACTGTGCCACCAAACAGTCTCCAAACTGTGGTCTGCCTGAGGGCATGGCATGTACCCTTTGTACCCCCATATGACTGACCATGGCTGACTGGCTCCCTATCCCACTCCTGGCTCAGACTCTGCTGTTGGTGCTGCACCATGTTTGGCCTGCGGTACCAAATGCAGGCTTGGGAGCCACTGCTTGAGTGCCACTGTGTGGATGGAGATATAAACAGGGGCTAGAACATCTGTTCCCTCTGGTGGGGGCATAAATGTGGGGAACCCTTCAGGTCTGGGCCGTGTGATTACGTCCCAGCAGTCCAGGGAAGGCAGAGGGCTGTGGATGTGTCTCTCCGTGATTGTGTGGTCCTGCTCCTGGAAGGGGAGCTCAGAGGTGTGTGTTTGTGAGGTGTGGCACCAGGGCAATGAGCTAGGTGGGAAAGGGAAGAAATCCCTTCCATGAGTAAGATTGTACAGGAGTAACTCAAGACTGAAGCTAAAGACAGAGAGATGTGCTGCTTAGAGACGTGGTTTAGCACCAGCCTTGGTAAAGCTAGAGAATTGTTGGACTCCATGATCTTCAAGATCCAAAAAGGTTCTATGATTCTGATTACGTGGATTTGGAGATGTTTAAATCTTGGAGAGAGGCAATTTGCCCCCAGGCAAGACACATACTGTGAATCTTGGGCTGCACAACTCCAGTAGCTGGAGCTACGTGGGTGTGAAAGATGTCTCCAGACTACCGGAGCTTTCCAGAAAGGCCAGTAGGTTTCTCTGTTCAAAACACTGAATGCTGGCTAGAAGCATGCTCTGGTTTTCCATGCAATCCCATGCCAAAATTCCGCTTGATGTGTGGGACAGACCAGGGGAGAATTGTCTCTGAGAACTTGTAAGCCCTGGGATAGCTTGCTCTTGTTTTGTGGCACCCCCATTCTGAGTGGTGCTTTGTGGGGAGTTTGCTTGTCTGCCAGCTCCTGCCGGTCAGAGGGAGAGCCCAAACTGCAGCAGCATGGCAGCTGTCTGTGCAGCGACCCCAGTATGGGAGAGAGAGGAGGTTCCACCAAGAAAGTGTCCCCATGCCAAAAAAAGGGGAAGGCAGGGGTGCACAGGAGAGCAGTGATGGAATGATGAAATGAGAGGAAATGGCCTAAAATTGTGCCTGGGGAGGTTTTGTTTGGACATTAGGAACAATTTATGTCCTGCAAGAGTGGTCAGGCATTGGAACAGGCTGCCCAAGGGAGGTGGTAGTCACCAGCCCTGGATGTATTCAAGAAATGTGTGGACATGGCACTTGGGGACATGGTTTAATGGCCATGGTGGTGTTTCGTTAAGGCACTTGGAGCCATGGTTTAGTTGTCCTGAGGTGTTAGGTATTAGGGAATAGGTTGGACTTGATGATCTCTGAGGTCTTTTCTAACCTGGTTGATTCTGTGATTCTAGATCACTTGGTGATCTTAAAGGGCTTTTCCAACCCAAACCATTCTATGATTCTATGAGTGGGTTAGAGTGGCTGGGGATGCTTTGGAGCAGGAGCTGCCCTGGGCCCCACTGCCCTCCTGGCTGCTGCCCTGGCCCACAAAGAGAGGATGCCAGCCTTTATTTCCACCCCATCAGGCTGTGGGATGTGAGCTGGTGAGATCCTGCCTCTCCTTGCGGGCAACCCATGGCAGGAGAGAAGCCTGTACTTTTTTTGGGGAAATTACTGCTGATCTCCCAGCTGCTGTGAGGCTGTTCTGTGGTAACCATGGCAACCAGGCTTCAAAGACGAGGGGTTAAAATGCAGGTTTCCCAACTTCGGTATGGCAGAGGAGATGTCCTTTTGGTGCCTTTCCCCAGGAAGATGGGGGTTGTGGGGAGGAGGACGGGTGCAGGAGGGACAGCCTTCCTGGGACTGATGTCTGCCACGCTAGCAAATGGTGTAAAGCTCCCAGGTGCTCCTTCTCTCCATGAACCACAAGCAGCTCCTTCAAATCCTTTCCAAAATGACAAGATTTGAGCCCATTTCCTTGGAAGGCTGAAGTGAAAGCTTGGGCTCTGCATGGTCAGTCAGCCTGGCAGCATTCCTGTGGTGCTTGGTGCAAGTTCCATGTGCTGGCAGTGATCAGCTCTCCTGACATCCTTCCTTTTTCCATCCTTGTTTTCATTTTCCTCTGCCCTGCTGCTGCTTCCACAGTGTGCAGCTGGGTGAGTCTGTGATTGGACATGGGCTTGTTACCATGAAGAAGTCTTTGCACCAGTGTGGGACCCTTGTGTTGCAGCAGTTAGTAGCCAAGATGGTGGTGTATGAAGGAGTGAGTGATGGGGGATGGAGGTGGGAGACTGGCTACCAGCTAGTGAGGGGGAAGACAATGGAGGGAGGTTGGTTCCCCAGCAAATTAGGACAGGAATAAGAGCAGCATCCTGCTTATGTCCCTGAGTTGGTTTAACACTGATGTTCTCACTCTTGCATGGCACAGCTTGTCTCTGGGTTACTGGAGCAGTGGTCCCAGCTGTGCTGGTCCCATCTGCTTGTGTGCAGTTGCCTGTGTGTGCCCAGTCCCTGTGCTTCAGCCCCTTGCTCCCGGTGCCCACTCTGCGGAGCCAGAGGCTCACACACACGGGGCAGGGGGCTTCTGCATGACCATTCACTATGGGTTGGTGAGCTGAGCCTGAGCCTGGCTCCAGCTCCCTGCCTCCCACCAGTAGGCTTCTGTGCCAGGGGCTGCCTCATGGGGTGCATCACTCTCTGGGACAAAAGCTGTGTGTCTCCTCTCCTGCACCTGTCACCCTTGGGGACCTCAAAACTGGGGCCAGTTCCTGGGGAGAGCAGTCCCACCAGGCAACCAGAGAGCAGCCCTGCGTCTGCTGTAGGAGGGGAGCATGGCCTGGCACTTGGGGTTCAGCTGGCCTGGCACTCAAGGTTCAGCAGGTTAATCCATCTGAGGCTTTGGGCGAGGAGAGGGTCCTTGGGGTCCTGGAGGGCAAGTAGGATCTCAGAGGCAGAGCAGGATTTCAGCTGGTGAGCAGGATCCTTGCTGAGGTGGCAGGGGATGGCCAAGGCTTGGGCTACCTCTTGCGGATGAGCTGTGCTGGTGGGCCCTCCATGATGTTCCCACTCCTCTTGGCTTGCACAAACTCTTCCTTCCTGGCACTCTCACAGAATCCCAGCGTGGTTGGGGTTGGAAGGCACCTCTGGAGATCACCCAGTCCAATCCCTGCTATTAAAGCAGGGTCACCCACAGCACCTTGCCCATGATCACATTGTCTAGGTGAGTTTGGATTCTCTCCAGAGGAGACTCCACTACTGATCTGGGCAGTCTGCTCCAGGGCTGTGGCACCCTCAAAGGGTGAAGGATCTCAGACCAGGTTTATCCATGTTATCAACCTGGGGCAGGTGGCTGGAGTAGATTGCAAGCATTCGCTTCCTTCCTCTCCTTCAGCTCAAAGGGATCAGTTTTGTGTTCTAAAGGCCTCACTCCTGAGCAGGGCTCCCATTTTTCTGGGCAGTGTTCCTGGCAGCTCTCCTGCCTGCTCCTTCTAACAGCCTCCTTGTGGCTGCTCCTCTCCCAGCTCCTGCATAGCACTGGTGGAGTTTGGACAGCAATGGACCTGTTGCTGATGCCTCCAGGTCACAGCTCTCAGTGTAAGAGGGTGGTTCTGGGTTGCTGCTGTCTGGTGTTGTTCCTTGGCCCATCCATCACTGTCAAAGCTGAGCAGGTCCTTGTGCTGGAGCACGGACATACCTGCTGCTGTGGTGTCTAGATGTCACCCCATGAGTGGGCTGAGCAGTTGCTGCTGCTTCTGGTGGGGTTCTGAGACCACTGTGGCTGCTCTTGGTGCTGGTTGGGAGATGCTGGTCTGTTGCTACTGGATGTTTATGTGTTTCCATGGACGTTTCATGATGATTTTCAATGACTACAGAATCAGAATACATCTGGTTGGAAGAGACCTGGAAGCTCATCCAGTCCAACCGTTGACCCAATACTGGAGGGTCAACATTAAACCATGTCCCTAAGCACCAGGTCCACATGCTGCTTGAACACCCTGAGGGATGGTGACTCCACTATTGGCCTGGGCAGACCATTCTAATGTTTTATAATCTTTTCAGTGAAGAAGCATTTCCTAATATCCATCCTGAACCACCTCTGGCACAGCCTGTAACCATTTCCTCTAGTTCTGTCATTTGTCATCAAGACAAGACTAGATAAAAGCAAACCCAAGGGTCAGCTCATGCCCTGTTGTGTTTCTGATTCAGCATTGCTCAGCCTGGGCAACTCCATCCTTATGGTGGATCTTGGCTTGGGAGAAGTTTGTAACTGGCAGGTGCTGCTGGGGCTGTGAGAAGGGTGCTGGGTGGTTCCCTGGAGTGGTGGAGTGCTGGAGAGAAGGTGCTGATCCAGCATCCCATATTGGGAAGGGCTTGGACACTGAAAGGAGAAAGCAGTAGGCAAGATGAAGAGAGAGACCTTCTCACTCTCTGCAACTCCCTGAAATGAGGTTGGAGCCAGGCAGGGGCCAATCTCTTCTCCCAAGAAGCAAGTGATAGGACAAGAGGAAATGGCCTCAAGTTGCCTTGAGGAGGTTTAGGTTGGATATGAGGAGTAACATCTTCCCCCAAAGGGTTGTCAGGGCCTGGCTCAGGCTGCCCAGGGCAGTGGTGGCGTCCACATCCCTGTAGGAAATGAAAAGCTGTGTGGATGTGTTGCTGAGGGACATGGTTTAGTGGTGGCTTGGCAGTACTGGGTTAATGGCTGGACTTGATGATCTTAGACATGCCTCACAACCAAAATGTTTCTATGAGTCTGTGAAGGCAGTGGTGGGAAGAGGCAGACAGCCCTTCAGCAAAGCCAAGTGTGGCTGTTTCAGGAGCACATTGGGTCATTTCAGACTGGTGAGGTTTGTCCCCACCTGGCTGAGCAAGGCTGACGCCCAGCTGGAGCCTGGTACCACAGGGTGGCAGAGGCTATGCGGTGGTGGGTCAGTGTTTGACCCTGGACGGCTGAGGAGCAGTGAGGGACCTGGGCCTTGGCCACCAGCCTCTGGTTTGTCCCATTTGGAATGGCAGCTCCCGGTCGATCCTGATGTGACAGCCAGTCTCCTCTGTGGTGCCCTGCCAGTGTCAGCCTCTGTCTCCAGCCAGTTCCAGTATTAGTGGCCAGCTGGTGATGACTTCAACAGTGGTGGGGCTCAAGGCAAGGCTGGTGTGCAGGAGGGAAGCAGGTGGGGTGGCTCTTTCCCCATTATTAATTATGGAGCTACACAAGAGGGCCAGACAGAGATGCAAAAGGGAGAACTTTGATGTCAAAGCTGGAAATGAAAAAGACCTAAAGTTTTGAATCCCTTAAAATAGAACATTGTTGTCAGTGAGAGGGTTTCTATTAAAGAAATTCAATTAGCATCACTCCTTTGCAGCAGAAATTAAGCTCATGAGGAAGTATTTGCATATTCAGAGCTTTGGGTGCCACAGAAAGGGGAAGCTGCTCTTGCCTTTCTGTTGCTTTCTTTGGCATCATAAAACTTAGAGAAGAACCAGCAGCCAGCAGCAGAAATGGAAGTGGTGGCAAATGATTGTGGTACCTTTATGGTGGCAGAGGTTTGTGTCCCTGCCATGGAGGAGCTGGGCTTCCAGTTAAACTTTTCTGCCTGAGAAAGCTGTTTTCTGGAATACAGAATGCTCTGCTTGAATGTGTCCAGAGAAGGGCAACGAGGCTGGGGAGAGGCCTCGAGCACAAGCCCTATGAGGAAAGGCTGAGGGAGCTGGGATTGTTTAGCCTGGAGAAGAGGAGGCTCAGGGGAGACCTCATTGCTGTCTACAACTACCTGAAGGGAGGTTGTAGCCAGAAGGGGGTTGGTCTCTTCTCTCTAGCAACCAGCACCAGAACAAGAGGACACAGTCTCAAGCTGTGCCAGGGGAAGTTTAGGCTCAAGGTGAGGAGAAAGTTCTTCACTGAGAGAGTCATTTGTCATTGGAATGTGCTGCCCAGGGAGGTGGTGGAGTCACCGTCCCTGGAGGTGTTCAAGAGGAGATTGGATGTGGCACTTGGTGCCATGGTCTAGTCATGGGGTCTGTGGTGACAGGTTGGACTCAATGATCTTTGAGGTCTCTTCCAACCTTGGTGATACTGTGATACTGATACTGTGATACTGTGAGTGGTTTAGAGGTGATGACTTTTCCTTACAGCGAGGACAGGGTCTGGGATGAGGTGCCCCAGGATGATGGGTGCTGCAGGACCTGGCCACCACTCTCTGTGGATGCTGGGGATGGCTGAGCTCTTCCATTTCTGCTGCTGAGGACGCTGCTGTGCTGAACTCTGCCAGTCCAGAGTGGGACAGAGGTTAAAAAAACCTCGTGGCAAGATCCCCTGTTGTCATCCCTGTCCCACTGTGTGCAGTTGGGCCACATTCTGCTGCTGCAAGCACAAACAGGTGAAAGACTGAAAAATCAATCCCAGTAAAGGCTGTCCCATCACCCCTCTTGATTGCCAGCAACAACACAGGGTCAGAAAAGGATCATTTTTCATCCCAAACCCTGCAGGAGGTCCCTCTAGGTGGAGCTGGCTCTTCCCAGTCCCTTGATAGTGGGGTATTCATCTGCCAGCAGCAGGCTGCTGTCAGTGCTGCACCAGGGACAAGCAGTCCCATTTGGGTTTGTCTGTCCCTTTCTCTTGCTCCCTGATGTAAGTCTACTGGTCTCTGAGGTACAGGAGCAAGGTCTGGAATCATTTGGGTTGGAAAGGACTTTAAAGATCATTAGTTCCAAACCCCTGCCATGGGCAGGGACACCTTCCACTAGGTAAAACTGCTCAAGGCCCCATCCAGCCTGGCCTTGACACCTTCAGGGAGGATGCATCCACAACCTCCCTGGGCAACCTGTTCCAGTGTAAAGAATTTCATCCTAATCTGCTGTCTCAATCTCCCCTCTTCCCGCTCAAAACCATTGCCCCTCATCTTATCACTAGCAGTCCTTGTGAGAAGTCCCACCCCAGCTTTCTTGTAGGTACTGGAAGGCCAGTCTAAGGTATCCCTGGAGCATTCTAGGAAGAACTAGATGACTGGGCATCAAGGCTGGGTGCTGCTCCCTGTGCTGGTGCCACATGGGGCCACATGCAGCTGCTTGGGCAATGATGGTCAGTGGGTGACAGACTCTCCTGTGTGTCCTCCTCCTCTTCCTCCCTCTTGTTTAGCTCCTTTCTGAGGGGCCTGCTGGGGTGGGTGGGGAGGATGTGGCAAGAACCACATCACAGAGTGGTGCATCCCTAGCAGCCTGGGAGTGAAGTGATGCATTTGTAATGAGGGCCTTCTGGGGAGAGCCCAGAACCTCCTTTGATTCCTGTGCATAATTTAAGGGTAACTCAATTAGCCTCGGTAAAGTCATGCTAATTTACCTGAGGTGAAAGTTTGAGGTTTCTTGTTTCTACAAGCTTTTTCCTGCATTGTGCTGCTCCTTCTCCTTTGTGAAAAGGGAGCTGTGTAGTTTTCCTGATATTAATTAAGATAAGAGGGAATTAAACCTAAATCTGTTTGGTGGAAAATAAATCAGTTCAAAACACGCCCAAACTCCAGATTAAAATCCCTGGGTGATGGTGGAGCCCAGGCATCCTGAGCAGAAGGGTTCCTGTGGTGATGCAGCCAGGAGTACAGCTTGTGGAACTGCTTGGGAGCTACAGGGGATCCATTCCCATTTGTCTCTGAAATGGAAAGTGGGGAAGGCTCATGCAAGAAGTAAATGCCCAGAGAGTTGGTGGAGTCTTCATCTCTGGAGACACTGCAAACCCTCCTGTATGTGTTCCTGTGTGACCTTTATGTGAGCCTGCCTTGGCTGGGGGGTTGGACTTGGTGATCTCCAGAGGTCACTTCCAACCCCTACCATTCAGTGTAAGATGCATCAGAGAGCGGCCATGCTGTGACTGATGGGAGTTGGATGATGTCTGTGCTGAGAGGCTGCTGATGTCCTGCTGTGATGGTCCCTTGTGTGACAGTGCTAGGGGGGGGTCAGGGCAGCCCCTGGCTGCACCAGTGACAGAACAAGAGGACAGAGTCTCAAGCTGTGCCAGGGGAGGTTTAGGCTGGATGTCAGGAAGAAGTTCTTCACAGAAAGAGTGATTGGCCATTGGAATGGGCTGCCCAGGGAGGTGGTGGAGTCACCATCACTGGAGGTGTTTAAAAACAGACTGGATGAGACACTTAGTACCATGGTTTAGTTGATTAGATGGTGTTGGGTGAAAGGTTTGACTTGATGATCTCTAAGGTCTTTTCCAAACTGGTTAAGTCTGTGATTGTGATTCTCTTCAGGAGTCTCCCCCTGTGGGTGCACATTGCAGGGTGGTGGGCATGGGATGCCTTAGCTGGCGAGAGGTAAAGGTGCCAGCTCTGCTCCCAGGGAGCTGGGAGGTCTTGGGCAGCTTGGGCAGAGAAGTGAGCAGTGCCCAAGGAGGTGCTCCTTTTGGAGATTAGTGAAGGGTTTTGTTCTGAGCTGGCAACCTGCAGCTTGCAGAACAGTCCTGGCTGGTTTTGTTTACACCTGGTGTAATACAAGATCTGCCTTTCACCATTGGTCAGGAGTGTACCTTGCTGAACCTCTGAGCAGTGGAAATGCAGATTGGGAAAGTGTAGGGTTTTGCACCTGGGGAAGAACAACCCCATGTATCAGTATAGGCTGAGGACTGACCTGTTGGAGAGCAGTGAAGGGGAAAAACACCTGGGAGTCCTAGTAGATGGAAGGTTGACCATGAGCCAGCAATGTGCTCTTGTAGCCAAGAAGGCCAATGCCATCCTGGGGTGTATTAGAAGGGGTGTGGTCAGTAGGTTGAGAGTTTCTCCTTCCTGTCTACTCTGCCCTGGTGAGGCCACATCCAGTTTTGGGCCCCTCAGTTCAAGGTGGACAGGAAACTGCTTGTGAGAGTCTGGCACAGAGCCACAAAAATGATCAAGAGAGTGGAATATCTTCCTTCTGAGGAGAGACTGAGAGAGGTGGGGCTCTTCAGCTTGGAGAGGAGACTGAGGGGTGACCTCATTCATGTTTATAAATACATAAAGGGTGAGTGCCGAGAAGATGGAGCCAGGCTCTTCTTGGTGATGCCTAATGACAGGACAAGGGGCAATGGGTGGAAGTTGAGGCATAGGAAGTTCCATGGAAGCATAAAGAAAACTTTTTTCACTGTGGGGGAACACTGGAACAGGCTGCCCAGGGGGGTTGTGGAGTCTCCCTCTCTGGAGACACTCAAAACCTGTCTGGATGTGTTCCTGTGTGATCTGGTATAGGCAATTCCGCTCTGGCAGGGGGGTTTGGACTAGATGATCTTTTGAGGTCCCTTCCAACCCCTAACATTCTGTGATGCTGTGGGAAGGTGTGGGAAAAGGTCATCTAGATCTTCCAATATCTGTTTTCTCCAAGGCATCATCTAGACTGTGCTTTTGCCAAGAAAGGTCAGACCAGAGGATCCTTGAGGCCACTCCCAATCTGTTATTCTGTCATTCTGTGATTCTGTGAAACTCACCACAGGCTGTGGGGCATGTGCTGCAGTGCTTAGAGGCTGGCATGGTCTGTGCAGCTACTGCACAGGCTCCTGTACAGCTGGCCACAGGGAGATGATGGCATAAACCCAAGGTCTGCAGGTATGCAGCCCTTGGGAGGCATTGCTGAGGGCTCCAGCCAGGAGTGGCCTCAACCTGTGGTACGAGTGAGCTTGGAGAGGTGTAGGTGTCCATCTGTCGGCGTTCCTCTCCCGAGTTCAAGAGCAGTCTTGCAGCAGCAGCACGATTGATCAATCTTTGAAGCAGCAATTAAAATCTAAACTTCTTTGCCAGAACCTTAAGTATGTCTCTTATCTGAAATGCTCAGCCACATCGCTGAGTTAAGAACATTAGGACCAAGAGAGCCATTAAGTGATCTGGCGCAGGAGGTAGCTATAAACCCTGCCGGCCGACGGGATCCCGCCCTGCAGGTTTGGCGCTGTCTTCTTTAAGCACCAAAAGGTAGAACAGGAGGGAAAAGACCTTTCAGAATGACTCCTCTGGGCTAGCAGTTCTCAAAGCAGCTAAGGTTTTCTTCTTTCTCCAAAAAAATCGCATGGAAGATGGTTTTGAACTTGTCCAGCCAAAGGGAAACCCGCTCTGCTTGTGTTGGTTTTACTTCCTCTGTCCTACGAGATGTTAGATCTGGAAAGAGACAAAAAGGCACAGCATTGTTCTGTCAGCCCTTCCCTGATTAATTAGAGTGATCTGTGATAATTACATTTGGAAAGTGTTCAGAGCTGTAGCTGAGGGATGAGGTGAGGTCATAAAGATAAAGGCCGTATGGCTTTGCTGTGAACCAGCGGCGCTCAGCAGCAGCCCAGCCTCTTTGGGCTCCGCCACAGAAGCAGCCTCACGTGGAGGCTGGGCTTGCTGGCCAAAGCTGGGGGCTTCATGACTGGAACATGCCTGTGTCACACTCCCCTGAATAGCCCAAACAGTGAGGCTTGCACCAGAGGGTGGGGGGGTGGCCAGTTGGCATGGGAGACAGTGAGGTACCTGCTTAATCCATGACTTGTTTAAAGGCAGATCCAGGGCAGCTGTCCAGGAGCTGGGGTGCTGGTGGAGCTGGGGTGTGGGAGGGGTATGGTAGTGCTTATAGGATACTGGAAGACCAGGACGCTGGTGGGGTGCCAGAGGACTGAGGTATTTTCAGGGTGCTGGAGGGCTGGGGTGCTGGTGGGGTACTGGAAGACTTGGGTGCATTCAGGGTGTTGGTAGTGCTGCAGTGCTGCTGGGATGCCACAGGAACCGGGGTGCTTTTGGCATGCTGAAGCAGCTCAGGTGCTTTCAGGCTGCCAGAGGATCTGGGGTGCTGGTGAAATGTTGAGGACTGTGATGCTTTTGGAGTGTCAGAGGAGCTGGAATGTTGTCAAGGTGCCTGAGAAGCTGAAATGCTGGTGGGGTGTTGGAGGAGTGAAGTGCTGTTGGGACGCCAGTAAGCTGGGGTGGTGGAGGACCAGGATGAGGCACCAGAGGAGCCAGGGTGGTTTTGGGATTCCAGCAGGACCCTGCTGCCCCATGCCTTGGTGATGCAGGGGGCTGGCAGGTGCAGGCTTATGCCCAAGTTGAAGTGAGCTACCCTTTTGTGAGCCCCATTTCTGCCAAACTAGCCTTGGCCTGGCTCCCCAGGAAAGTCTCTTCACACCGAGGATCATTTCTGTGCCTGAATTTCTGCCTTCTGAGGGCAGTGGAAGTTCTCTAATTAAAATGTTAAACATCCTTGAGCCAGAAACCAGCTGCAGCAGGAGAATTTGAGACAATGGAAAGCCTGGCATGGACTGGACCCAAGTGTGGGCAAAGAGAGAAACACTACCCAGAGCGATGCAGGAGAGAGGGAAGTTCTCAGGAGTTGGTTCTGTTTGCCATTAGCAGGAACGCAGGGAGGTGCTTTCTGCTTCTGCAGGAGCTCAGGAAAAGGTTAAAATGTGACAGCTGAAGGCAGGCAGTGTAACAGTGGCAGGACTCGGTAACTGCCACCCAGGAGTATTAAAATAATTGGCCAAGGAGCTCCCTGAGACTGCGCCGGTTTATTTTTAACACATCCTGGACCCGGGGGTGACCCAGAGGAATGGGAGAAGGCTAATGGGGATTGATGGAAAAATTAAATGTGATGGAGTCCTGGGGAGGTTGTGCTGTTGGCTCCTCCTGGGACGGGGCCTCTCCTGCCAGCTTCCACCTGCTTGCACTCCTCTTTGGGGTAAGCTCTGGCTTCTCACAAGGACATCCCTGGCAGCTGGAGGTGCTCTGGAGGTGATCCCTGTGTCACGGTGCTCTTTTGGAGCTCTCGTTGACCAGCCCAGCACCCAGTTCCTCTCCAGGGTTGTCCCTGAGGTTTCAGTCTCATGGCTTCCCTTTCTACATCAGGACAGGAGCTGTCCCTTCTGTCTTGTTCCAGAGCATTCCTCTCAGCAGTCTGTGTTCCCCAGGGATAGTGATTGTCCCTCTGGTCTCCATAGTGTCCTGAGCCATGCTGTGGGCACAGAGTCTGTAACCAGCATGTCTCACATCATTTCCTTTCTCTGTTAAGCCCAGTTTGATGCTACTCTATTGTGACAAGTATTGTAGGGATCATTTCCAGTTGTCAGTCACAGAAAATCCCACCCATTCACTCCAGGTCCATGTCAGGGGGAGTTGCTCCAGCCCTGGTAGCCTTCACAGAAAGTTCCTTGTGGCTGTTGCTCTTGGGAGAGCTGCAGTTGTGTGACTTATGGTAGCAGAGGCTGTGTGGTGGTGCTCAGTCCTTGAGTGCTGGTCCTGTTCCAGCCCTGTGGGCTGCCACACCAAACAACTTCTGGTGTCCCTCTTCAGCAGGTGCCTGTTTGAGGTGGCAGTGTGATGGTGTCATCACAGGTACTGGCCTGGCTTAGCAACATCCCTAAGCAAAAGGTACATCTGAGGCTGGTTCAGTGTTCTGGTTCCCACATGTCCTGGTCTCTGCTCATGGATGTTCTTTGCAGCCTCCATCCTGCTCAAGGCAGCTGGCCTTACACATTTGGTTTAATGGCCATGGTGGTGCTGGGTTGATGGTTGGACTCAATGATCTTAGAGGTCTTTTCCAACTGAAATGATTTTGTGATTCTATGATATGTGTAGACCTCATGTAGTCTCTGGAGCAGGTTTGGCATCGTTCTTCTGTCACCTCTGAACAATAAGCTGGCAGTTACAGGAGAGCTGATGAGAACAGGCTGGGTGTGGGGTGTCCTGGCTGAGTGGTTTCTGCAGTGTGGCATCTGCTCTGTCCTCTGCAAAGTCACTCTTCACTTTGTCTGGGAGGGTCAGCTCCCTGCTCATGGAACCCAGCAGAGACACAATGAGCTATGTTGCGTGTTGCCTGAGGCAGCGACTCACCAGGTGCCACCAGCTGAGAGTGGTCAGCCATTGCAGGCTGTGCAGCCAGAGCTGGTGCATGTTGCCATGTCCAAGGTCTCCCTGACAGACCTGGCCCAGCATCCCTGTGCCCAAGCATCCCTGCAGCCAAGCATCCCTGTGCCTGAGCACACCTGCATCTGAGCATCCCTGTGCCTGAGCACATCTGCATCTGAGCATCCCTGTGCCTGAGCATCCCTGTGCCTGAGCACACCTGCATCTAAGCATCCCTGTGCCTGAGCACATCTGCATCTGAACATCCCTGTGCCTGAGCATCCCTGTGCCTGAGCACATCTGCATCTGAACATCCCTATGCCTAGCCCACCTGTGCCTGAGCATCCCTGTGCCTGAGCACATCTGCATCTGAACATCCCTGTGCCTGAGCATCCCTGTGCCTGAGCACATCTGCATCTGAACATTCCTGTGCCTGAGCATCCCTGTGCCTGAGCACATCTGCATCTGAACATCCCTGTGCCTGAGCATCCCTGTGCCTGAGCACATCTGCGTCTGAACATCCCTGTGCCTGAGCATCCCTGTGCCTGATCACCCCAGTGCCTGGGTATCCCTGCAGCTCAGCACCCCTGTGCTCACCTATCCTTCCTCTGGCAGGCAGCACCGGGCAGTGGCTGGTGCTCAGCACCTCTGCCTGCCCAAGTCTTTCATTTTGCCTTCCCCCCAGCTCCACCAGCGATCCCTGGTTTGCTGGCTGTCCTCCTTGCAGAGCTTGGCTAACATCTCCTGCAGCTGATCTTTCCTTCCCTCTGTTGTTTCTCCCTATATCAGGAAACCATAAATATGTATTTTGGAGCCGTCAAGCGTTTCTCCAGGCGTGCAGAGTGCGTTCCTCCTGACAAAAATCCCAGCAGCAGATTTTCAGCCAAAGGGAAGGTTGCAAAAATAGTTTCTCCCTTATGGCGCATCGCAAGTTTCTCTTTAAGGCGAATTTGCCCAACCCTGACAGATGTATCTGAAGTTTTAAAAATATATGGGTCCCAGCATTTCACTCAGACTGCCAGCCCTGGGAGGGGAGGGAAAACTCTCCTTCCAGCGTGCCTGTTGATTTCCTGTGGATCTGAGCTCTGCCCAGGATCCATTGGTTCCCGCTGCGGCTGCGTGGGTGTGGGCAGTGAGCTTGTGTTTGCGCGGCCGGTGGTGCTGTGCCAGCCTTGCTCCGTGGCCCAGCTCCAGCATGCAACCCAAGGGATGCTGAGGGCTCTGTCTCTGTGTCTTGCAGACAGCTGGGCATCAACTGCCTGCTGTGATCCTGAGCCTCTCCAGTGCACGCACCTTGGGGACATGGGGTAAAGCTGGTCTTGGCTCTTCACTGGGGGCTACAGCATCTCTGTTTGCTACCTGACCTTCAGCCAAGGGGAGGCAGCCACCACTCCCAGCCTCCTGCTGTGTCTCAGGGTCTCCATCAAACAGGGGTGCTAGGATGGGAAGTGCACTGCCTCTCCTGCCTCACATGCATGGGACCCTGTCCTGGGGGCTGGTTGCAGCTCTCCCCTCCATCCTAGAACTGCCCCATGGCTGCTAAACATAAACTGTGTGTGGTGATGGTGCCATTTGAGCAACCTGGTCTAGTGGGAGGTGTCCTTGCCCATGGCAGGGGGTTGGAACTAGATCTTCAAGGTCTTTTCCAATCCAAACCATTCTGTGATTCATGGTGTCACATGGTTGTCAGATGCTGGGTGATTGCCAAGTTGAGTTGTGGGGTGCTTCTGCATCCTAAGAACTTCCCATCTCCTGGAACAGCTTGGAATTTACTTCACAGTCAGTCAGAGCCTCTGCCAGGGACTCACCTCCTGGGGCAGTCACCTCAGACTTTCCCCTTGAGGAGTTTCCTTCCATGGGTTGTGCAGTGCTGAGGCCATAGTATCATGGCTTGAGGCAACCAACAGCTGGAGAATCAGCAGCAGTTCCCAGGGAAGCAGGTCCTGGCAGATGCTCTGCATCCTACTGGATCCCAGCCCTCACATGTGGATGTCCAGCAGGAGTGGGAGCATCACTCCCAGTGCTGTAGCTCCTGTCCCCACAGTATCCCTTCTCCAGCTTCACTTCTGATCACACAGTTCCTCCTGACCCTTAGTGCCATCTAGCCTATTGCTCCCAAGAGCCCAAGAGGGGCCCTGGGATGGGACCCTAACAACATGCTCAGCGTTGTCTGGAGGTGTGCTGGGGTGGCTGGGGATGGCTGTGGGGGGCTGTGGGGCTAATCAACCTGCTTGGGGCACTACACCAGCACTGCTGCCCTGCTTCATTGTGCTCTTCTGAGCCATGGCTTAAATAAGGCTGGGGGAAGGTGTTGTCATCACCTCAGAGCTCTGAGGGTTTAGTGTGAAGCATGTGCTGGGGGCTGGCACAGCTGCAGGTCCCCTGGGCAGCAAGGTGGGCTCGGGCTGAGCCTTGGGCTCCTCAGTGTTCAGAAAAACTTTCTGCATGGACCTATGCCCCAAGGCAGCCTCAGCTTTGAACTGTGCTTGAGTTGGCTTTGCCTCCAGGATGGCAAGGAATTTGGAAGCTCCAGGAGCTGCCTGGGAGCTGGGGGTGGGATGAAGGCTGGAGGGGAGTGGAGGTGTGTGGGAGCTGGGGAGGGGTGGAGGCTGGGGAGGAGTGGAGGTGTGTGGGAGTTGGGGTGGGATGGAGGCTGGGGAGGAGTGGAGGTATGTGGGAGTTGGGGAGGGGTGGAGGCTGGGGAGGAGTGGAGGTATGTGGGAGTTGGGGTGGGATGGAGTCTGGGAGGAGTGGAGGTGTGTGGGAGTTGGGGTGGGATGGAGTCTGGGAGGAGTGGAGGTGTGTGGGAGTTGGGGTGGGATGGAGGCTGGGGAGGAGTGGAGGTGTGTGGGAGTTGGGGCGGGGTGGAGGCTGGGGAGGAGTGGAGGTGTGTGGGAGTTGGGGTGGGATGGGGGCTGGGGAGGAGTGGAGGTGTGTGGGAGTTGGGGTGGGATGGAGGCTGGGGAGGAGTGGAGGTGTGTGGGAGTTGGGGCGGGGTGGAGGCTGGGGAGGAGTGGAGGTGTGTGGGAGTTGGGGTGGGATGGAGGCTGGGGAGGAGTGGAGGTGTGTGGGAGTTGGGGCGGGGTGGAGGCTGGAGCAGTGCGAGGGCTCTGGAGGCTCTGGAGCAGGGAAGGCAGGGGCAGAGCACAGCTCCCTGGGAGCTGCCTGCCAGGAGAGGTCCCTCCCAGACTCGCTGCTCCATGAGCCCCCTGGGCTCTGCCAGGGCCGATCCCTGGCCAGCAGCCCCCTCCCCGTGCAGGTCCGTGCCCGGCTGCCAGAGGAGATAAGGAGGCGGGTTCATTAGGTAGCGAGGTGCTAGCAGCAGTTGAGAAGAGATGAACTTGCTGGATGCCCCTCAGTTTGAATTTATTAAAACTCCTTTCTGTATGGCCTATTAATTTTTGATGACTTTAGATAAATTACACTCAGCCTGAAAATAAAATTAAAATAAGTGCATATAAATCATTTACTATTCTTGGCTTCTGCGAAACAAATTTCCATTTCAGCTCTTGTTGTCCTTCTTTCATTACATGTGTTCTGCTGGAGTACATCATCTGTTATTGTGATGGAAATGTTTTATCTCCTTGAGATTCCCTGCTTGTGTCCACAGAGCATCGAGGCTGCTGTGGACACAGAATCACAGAGGTGTGTCGGTTGGAAAAGACCTTTAAGAGCGAGTCCACTGCCAGGTCACCACTAAATCGTGTCCCTCAGCACCGTGTCTTCACAGGTTTGAAGCCCCTCCAGGGATGGGGACTCCACCACTGTGCTGGGCACATCTGAAATCATTCCAGTAGCCAATCTGCCCACATCTGATTTACCCTTTCTCGGGTCACACCTGGCTACGAAATAGGTGCTCTGTAGACAGGGGTCTGCAATTTATACTTGGTATAGTTTGACATTAAATTCAACTTCAGAATCCAGAACCACAGAATGGTTTGGGTTGGAAGAGGCCTTTATCCTTGCCATGGGCAGGGACGCCTCCCACTAGACCAGGTTGCTCAAAGACCCATCCAACCTGGCTTATGAACACCCTTAGGCTTGGTGCCTCCACAGCTTTGCTGGGCAACCTGTTCCAGTGCCTCACCACCCTAATGGAGAAGAATTTCCTCTAAATGTCCAATCTAAATCAAGCTTCTTCCAGTTTGAAGCCATTACCCCTCACCCTGTCACTCCATGCCTTTGTACAAAGTCCCTCCCCAGCTGTCCTGTAGTCTCCCTTCAAATACTGGAAGGCCACTCTAAGGTCTCCCTGGAGCTTTCTCTTCTCCATGCTGAACAGCCCCAACTCCCTCAGTCTGTCCTTACAGCAGAGGGTTTCCAGCCCTCCTATCATTGCTGTGGCCTTCTACTCCAACAGGTCCATGTCTGTCCTGTCCTGAGGACTCTAGAGGTGTCCCCAGCACTGCAGCTGGGGGTGTCAACAGAGCATAGCAGAGGGGTAGAATCCCCTCCCTGATCCTGCTGCCCATGCTGCTAAGGACCAGCCCAGGACATGGCTGGCTCTGGGCTGCAAGTGACCATTGCTGGCTCACATAGAGGCTCTCGTCATCCAGCACACTCAAGTCCTTCTCAGCAATGCTCTCCATCCGTTCTCCACCTAGCCTTATTTGTGCTTGGGATTGCCCTGACCCAGGAGTAGGACTTTGCACTTGGCCTTGTTGAACCTCATGAAGCTGGCACAGACCCACCTCTCCAGCCCTTCCAGGGCCCTCTGATTGGATCCCTTCCCTCCAGTGCAGCTTGGTGTAGTCAGCAAACTTGCTGGGGATGCCTCCACCCCACTGCCTATGTTGCTGACAAAGAACTTGAAATCCAACTGTTCTGTGAGTGAGGTGATGCTCAGGCGGGTGCAGAGGCCACCCTGATGCTCCCCGTCTGGTGCTGCCTGGTTGAGGTTATGAGATGTTTATGTAAGGGAAGGGTAACTGAGGGGAGGCTTGGCCTCAGCTCATCCCACCACGAGTGCAAGCTGTTACTGCTGGGACAGTAAATGTCCTTCTGGAGTAAATTGTCCTTGATTTGCTTTGCATTTGAGTTTGCAGGAGTGGTGCCATGGAGAAAATGAGTTGTCCTGCAGTGGCTGATGAGGCCTCCAGGCTGGGTGGGCTTGCAGATGTGCTTGTGAGGAACACCTGAGTTTTACACTGCACTGATGCAGCTCTTCTGGACGGAGCTGTCCCCCTACTCCCCTGGAAGGAGTTATCTCTCTGCTTGCTGGTCCCTCCTGTGTTTGGGGGGCAGGGGGGAGGATTTGCCCCCAGCACTCTGTACAGAGTGCCCCTTGCACCTGGACAGTCTGTCAGGGAATGTGGGTGTTGGTGACTCCAAGATGAATCCAGAGCTTCGTGCAGATGTTTGCTGTGCTGTTCTCAGGAGCAGATCTCCACAGCTGGAGCATTCTGCTGGGAGGCAGAACAGAAGAATCTCCATCCAAACATGGCAAGGAACTTGAATTTAAATATGATGGAGCACTGGCTGCCCAGAGAGGTTTTGGAATTTCCTTCTCTGGAGACTTTCAAAACCCACCTGGATGTGTTCCTGTGTGACCTGCCGTAGGTGACCCTGCCTTGGCAGGGGGGTTGGACTGGATGATCTCCAGAGGTCCATTCTAGCCCCTACCAGTCTGTGATTCTGTGATCTTCGGTTTGTGCTCATCTCTGCCTTGCCATGGCTTTTTTCATGAGGAACACTGTCCAGGCTGGTGGGGCAGATCCTGTGGGTGGCTGCTCCCAGCTGTGCAGGTGTGCCCACATTGTGGCCCTCTTCCTTTGTGAGGCCCCATTGCCCAGACCTCCTGGTGCTAGTAGATGTTGTTCTGGTCTGGAATGGTAGTCTCTTCTGTGTGCCTGCTTGCAGCCATGGGTGCCAGGGGTTGACAGGGTGCTTCAGGTGTCACTGTGCAGGGCTATTTTCAGGATCAAATTATGGGTGGAATCGTCCTTCTGGATGATGTTCCTGCTGAGCTTCCTGCCCACCTGTGTGTGGAGGGAAAGAAGGCCATTGTGATGTCCCTCATTTTGGGATCTGTGGATTCATGGTCCCTTTTGCTACCCTAGGCCCATGTGAGTAGGGACTAAAATCTCTCTCCTGACTCCTTTGAAGGTCCATGGTCAGATCCCCATGTGTGTCCATGTGCTACTGGGCATTTCTCCACCTTACCTCTGGCTGTGGCACAGTGCCATGCACTGGGGATGGAGCAAGAGCCTTTGAGCCAGATGGCAGGACCGAGCTTCAGCCTCCAAACCATGGGTGGGGAGGAAGGTAAAGCATGCCCATGCACTGATACCAATGTGCCAGGCCACAGGGGCGTGCTGAGCTGGCTGAAGCTGGGTGATGTCACGGCACCTTGTCTGTCTCAGCTCAGTGTAATGTTTGGGGGTTTCAGAATTGTCCAAGCTCAACTCTGAGGTGGTGTTTGAGCTTCTGAGATCCTGCTGCCTGGGAATCTCTGTCCTGTGTATGCTTTGTGCTCCTACTGCCTTCATTCCCAGCCTGAGGTGACAGGGAGCTGTAGATGTTGATGTTGGTGGTGGGGTGGAGGTGGTTGCTCTGCCCATGAGTCAGCCCCATGCAGCACAATAGCTGAGGGCAGCACTGGTCACCACTGCCTGCCTGGCACCAGGAGTACCCTGGGCAGATGGGGAGGCTGCTCAGGCAGGAGACCTGCCAGTGGGCATGAGTGTAGGATCACATAAAGGATGTGGCTGGGGGACAAAAAGCTACTTGAAGGAGTCCAATGCAGAGCCACAAGGATGATTAAGGGAGTGGAACATCTTCTGTACAAGGAGAGCCTGAGGGAGCTGGGGCTCTTTAGCTTAGAGAAGAGGAGACTGAGAGGTGACCTCATCAATGTTTATGAATATGTAAAGGGTGAGTCCCAGGAGGATGGAGCCAGGCTCTTCTTGGTGGTGCCTAATGACAGGACAAGGGGCAATGGGTGGAAGTTGAGGCATGGGAAGTTTCATGCAAATATGAGGGAATTTTTTTTCCCTTTGAGGGTGACAGAGCACTGGAACAGGCTGCCCAGGGGCGTTGTGGAGTTTCCCTCTCTGGAGATATTCAAAACTCACCTGTATGAGTTCCTGTGTGATCTGGTGTAGGTAATCCTGCTCAGGCAGGGGGGTTGGATTAGATGATCTTTTGAGGTCCCTTCCAGCCCCTGAAATTCTGTGATTTTGTGATTCTGTGATGACTGTTTGGTCTTGCTGCAGCATCTACTGCCCTTATCACCCCCACTGCTCCCTGGAGGGGCAGCAGGTGCCAGCAGGGGCAGCTCGAGCAGCTGGCACCGGCTGGGTGCTGCAGGCATTCAACAGGAATAATGAAATGGTGAGATTCCTCAGGGTGTGACTTGCCAGCAGGTGGGTCTGCTTTTTACAATGGCAGGGTTTGCTAAGAGGAAGGAGATTTTCCTCATGGGAGAAGTGGACTTGGGAAAGGCCACTTGCTGTCCATTGCTGTCGTGCCGAGGAATCCACCATACCACAACAGTGGTGGCCAAGAGTGGGAGAGGTGGTGGCACACTGGGCTAGGCAGGACCTCAGGGTATCCCTGGGAAGAAGCTGGATTTAGATGAGACATGAGGAAGAAATTCTTTGCCATGAGAGTGGTGAGGCACTGGGGCAGGTTGCCCACAGAAGCTGTGGAAGCTCCAAGCTGAGGTGTTTAAAGCCAGGCTGGATGAGGCCTTGGGCAGCCTGGTCTAGTGGGAGGTGTCCCTGCCCATGGCAAGGGGTCGGAACTGGCTGATCTTTAAGGTCCATTCCAACCCAAACCATTCTGTAATTCTCTTATTCTGTGATCCCCATGGAGCTTTGTGAAAGAAAGCAAGCCAGATCAAGGTATTTTGGGGATTTTTGGGGATCCATTTTCTATGGAGTTCTGTAACCTGGGATTAAAACTCCAGCGAAGCAGATCCACAGCTTTGGCAGAAGTCTGCTCTCCCAAGAATAGTTCTAACATTTTGATTTCATCAACTCCTCGTTCTGAGGAAGATCCTTGTGACAGTGCTGGTGAGTTGGGCTGTCAGGCTTTTCCTCATCTTTCCCTTATTTTCATGAGTTTGTAGCAGTGTCACTCACCAGGTTTGGGCTGAAGTGCTGGGTTATCGATTGCTCCCCTAGCTGAGTTCTGCTGGACATGTGGAATCACAGAGTAGTTTGGGTTGGGCCCTTTGGAGATGCTCTCCTAATATGATGCAGTGCCTTTCAGCAGTTTCTGAGATGACTTTCACTTATTTTTAAGTAGAAACCAAACTGGTGACTTCCTCTGGGGGGGACTTTGCCATCTTTCTTGCCTCATGCCCATTAGGAATCCATGGCAGGACTTTGCCAGGAGGCAGAGGTTCACTGGTGTGCTGCAGGGGCAGGGGGAGTGTGCATAGCTCAAGATCCTGTGTGTGGAATGGGGATGGCATCACCTTCCCTCTTGGGGCAGCTGATAAAACAGATGAGTGGTGTTGGGTATCATTCAGACAAGCCAAGGAGAAGATAAGAGCTTTCCACAGAGCAAGGTGTGAGCAGGACACAAATCCTGATGCTGCAAGTGAACAATCCAGATAGAATGTTTGATGGCAATGGTCAGGTGGGCACTGCCTATCCTGGTTCTTTGTTGGGAGGGATCTGTCAGCAGGCACCAGGAGTGCCTGGGGTGGGTTGTCAGCCTGGGTGGTGGTATGGTCTCCAGCCTGATTCCTGGGATCAGCAAGGCTGACCCTGCACCCCTGCTCCAGCTCACATTTGCTGGGCTCTGGCATTGGGGAAGGTATTTCTAAAACAGCTACCCTTGTGCTGAACTTCCAAACCCACCTCTCCTTTAAATGACAGTAAAAACGGAAAGCTGGAAGGGCTTGTTCTAGACTTGATGCTGAGGTGATAGCAGGGGAGCCTGTGCCCCTTGCCCAGCCATGGCGCTGCCAGCTCTGCTGCCCAGGAGGGGTGAGTGGCTTGTTTTAACAGGAGAGTGGCAGCTGCTGGGCCAGAGGTGCTGGGCTGGGGCAGCCTCCCTCCCCTTTGGCTTCTCACCATTGGAAATGCTCCATGTTTCAGGGATCTCTTGGCTCTCTGCACCCTCTGCAGCAGCTAGCCAGGGAACTTGGGTACCCAGGGTGCTCCTGTGAGGAGGTGACTGTGCCCACAGCCAGTGCCCTACCGCCCAGCTGCATCTGGTGCCTCTGTCTGGGCAGGCTCCATGCCAGGAATGGTCTAGGGTGCCTGCAGTAGCCCTGAGGAACCTCTTTCTCCCACAGCAGGGCTTGCCACTGGCTCCTCCTGGTCAGAGCACTGCTGCAAGGACACAGGGTGCAAGGCATGCTGGCCAGAGAGTGTGAGGTGGACATCAGAGGGGTGAGTGCAGCACCTCTGGCAGCCCCAGTGGCTGAGAAGCCTCCAGGCAAATCTCTTCGTGTGTGTGTGTGCTGGTTTGGGTGCTGCAAAAACATTTGGTTCTGAAAATGCCACAATATTCCAGTTCAGGGAAAACATTTTGCTAAGTTTGAAGCTGTTTTGCTTAGACAACTGCTGAGGTTGTGCTCTTGGGCTCACTCGCCCTGTGTCAGCGGCGCAGTTGGTGCTGGTGTGGTCTGACCCAGCTGGCACCCCAGCACCAGGCAGCTGCTTGCTCAGCGGGGTGGGGAGAGAGAGAGAGAAGTAAAATATGTGGGTTGAGATAAAGGCAGTTTAGCAGGATGGAAAGGGGAGGGAAAATAGTAATAACTATAATACTAAATAAATTAATAAAAATAATAATGGCATTTGAACACACAGCAAGTGATGCACAATGCAGCTGCTCAACACTCACCCAGCAATGCTGAACTTGTTCCCAAACAGCGGCTCCTGGACAACCTCCCTCCTAAGTTTATATACTAGCCATGGTCTCCTGTGGTCTGGGATATCCCTTGGGTCAGTTGGGGTCAGCTGTCCCAGCTGTATCCCTTCCCAGCTCTCTGTGCACCCCCCAGCCTGTCGCTGCTGGGGCAGGTGAGGAGCAGAAAATCCTCAACTTAGGCCAAATGCTGGTCAGCAACAACTGAACCATCCCTGGGTGGCTTTATCCCAAATTCCAAACACAGCCCTGAGCCATCTTCTGTCCCCACAGAAACCAGGCCAGCATTTAGCTTGTTTGTCCACTGTTTTGGATGGAAATACCTCAGGAGTCAGAAGATGCCACAGCTTGATGTTTCTGACTTTAAGCCATGATGCTTGCTTCCTGGGATGGTATCTAGGATGGGGTTTTTGTGTGATAATGGTACCTGGGGTAGGTTTTGGTGTGGTGATGATGGCAGCTGGGATAGGTTTTGGTGTGATATCTGCTGAGCTCCAGCCCAAGAGGGGCTGTGCCCGGGGGCAGGAGGGGGCAGGGGAGTTGTGCTGTAGCATGTCCCCAGCCCAGGAATTCCTGATGCACATTATATAAAGTGTGGCCTGGGCAGATGGGCACTCTGTCTGTGTGGGCCCAGCTGTGATGGCAGAGCTGTGGCAGGCAGAATATCCAGCAGGCAGCCCTGGCTGCTGCTGTCGTGTTGGTGCTCACTGCCTCCAACAGGTGCCAAAGGGTGATGGTGCAGAGGGGTGATGGAGGGTGCTGGAGGTAAGGCTGTTGCTTGCTGGTGGTTACTGGTGTAGAGCTGCCCTGGGCAGTGGGCTTGTCATGGGGAGGGAATGCTGCTGCTGGAGCATGAGGCTGGATTGCCAGGGATTTCTATTTCAAAAAGAAGGGGGAAGAGCACTTGAAGAAGCCAGGCCAGATTCCCAGCCCTGGGAGACTGCAGGCTACAGCCACAGCTCACTGTTTGGCACTGGGCAGAACAGAGAAGGAATCCCTCCCTGAAGCAGCAGAAGTGAGAAACCTGGACATGAGATGCCCCAGTGATCTGATTTGGTGTAGCAAAGCCCATGTTCCCCATTGGCTGTACCAGTTCTCACCAGCTGACTTTTCAGCAACTGAACATTAGAAACCACCAGTGTCTTGGTCCCTCCTCAGCCCCCTGATGCTCTGTGGCCAGGTTGGAAGCATCTGGATGAGCTGAGGCCACCTATGGGCTTGAGCACAGGGAGCTCACTCCAGCCATGGTGCTTCAGGGAGGGATCTCTATGTGCTCATGGGACAGTGTTGGAGAAGTGGACAAGGCATGAGTCACCAGCTGCTGCAGGAGCTCTCCCATGGGTGAGTGTGCCAGCCTGGGTGCCATGGCTTGGCAGGATGGATTGGATGTGCTCCAGGCTCCATCCCACAGGACGGGAGCTGTGCCTAGGGCTCCTGCTGTGTGTCATGGGCTGAGTTGAATCTGCTGCTGATACTCAATACCATGCTGCATCATGCCAGCTTTAAAATGAAAGTGCTGGCTGGAGGAAAGTATCATGGGCCTCAAAGTTCAGATTGTGACATGAGAGGTTTCCTGTTCCCAGCTGCTGCTTTTCAGTTCTGGGTTTGGGATGTTGGTCCTTTCTGCTGGGGGAGACTGCAGGTCAGGGGAGGTCACCAGCTTCTGCTTCTGCATTTTGCTGCACTGTTCTGCAGTAGGCTGAGGAATTGTGCACCTTACCATAGAACTCTCTTTACCTCAGCCCAGAGGATTTTTCATGTTAGTTTCCCTCCTGTCTGTGTGTAGAGAGGGGGCTCATGAGAGTGTGCTATGGTAACCCAGGACAGAGGATCAGGGACAGCAGCCAAGGCAGATGTCCACTGGCACTTCCTACTGCTCTGAAGGGTTGCCCAGGTGCTGGGATGGTCACAGAAGGATGTGGAGCAGCAAACACATGGGCAAGGTGGTTTCCCAGGGAGCTGTGGGCACGGTGGCTGCAGCCCAGGGGCATCCACGAGGAGGCAGGAGTTTGCAGGGAAGTTGGTGCCCTCAGTACATCACTGCTGTGTCACATGGGTGAGGTTCTGACACAACATACTGTGACACAACACTCCAGTGTTGGGGTTGTGAGGAGATCAGCAGATAGGTCAGTATGAGAGTCAGTGGGTGAGCTGTGTTTGAGGGTCACAAACAGTTGAAGGCAACAGAGCTGCTTATGAAACAGTGGAGCTGTGGGGGACACAAAGCCAAGCTGCTGCATCGCCTCAGTCCTCTTCTGGCACATGACAGCTTGGCTGTCTCCAGGGCAGATGGACAAGTGAAGAGTGTGTGAAATTAGCAGCAATAATGAGTTTAGTGTCTCCTGAATGTAGTTCAAGACAGCCTTTTTCCTACCACAGCAACCTCTTGAGGCTGCTCCACACTGTCAGGTGTTTCTCCAAGTGGCTGCTGAACCCCCAGAACAGCCCAGATTCCCCTCATATCTGTGTCAGCCCCCTTGTCTGCACAGGTGCTTGTGGCTCAATTACTCTGGTGGCCCTTCAGCATAGACCTCAAACCTCTCAGTGAAAGGTTTACATCTAGAGAATGTGGTGGGATGCCTCTTCCACCGCTAACTAGTAGCTAGCTCCTGCCTGAAGGTGCTTTTGACCCTTCTTGAGCTCCTCATCAGTTTGCTCATAGCTTCCAGCCCCACCCTTCCCCTGGGAATGTCCAGCTTCCAGTCCCCCCAGCCCAGCTTCCAGTCCCCCCAGCCCAGCTTCCAGCCCACACAGTCCTGTTTCCAGTCCCCCCAGCCCTGCTTCCAGCCCACCCAGCCCTGCTTCCAGCCCTCTGCCTGCTCCTGCCAGGGCTGCTGCTGGGTCCTGTTGCCAGGTGCCCCCCACCAGCTGCTGCCCCACTTTCTGCAAGCTCCAGAGAAGGGGTGCACCTCCCCTGGCAGCAGCTTGGCTGTCAGATGTTGGCTGGGTGTGTGAGGAGGTCTAGGGCTCACTGCAAGCAGTTCTGCTTTCTTCAGAAATCTCTTTAATTAAAACAATTGTCATTGCTGGCTGTAATCCTGCCAGTTTAGGGTGCCTTGCAGGCAGAGAGATGCCTGCCAGTGTGTTCTGCTTTGCAGGCCCATTATTATGGCCTCAGACTGGGGACAGTGAGAGCAGCAGGTGAAACTGCATCCCCATGCCAGGCTGTGCCTCCTTATTTATGGGGGGATGGAACCCCTGAAGCACCCAGACCATCCCTGCACAGCACCAGCCCTGTGCTAGGAAGCCCTGGAGCAAGCACCACCTGATGTCCTGCAGCTCTTTGTGTGTGTCCAGAGGTTAGAGGAATGCAGCTGTGTTTGCAGCAGTGTTTGCAGCCCTTTATCAAAGGCTGGACTGCAGAATCTCCTCCATATTGAATGGTGGCTGACCTATCCAGTCCTACAGTGGGTGATTCAAGCACCAAAGAACCAAAACAGCACATCCTCCACCCAAAGAAGAGGGGCAGGCTGCCTTGCAGTGAGGGCATCTTGCTGCCTGCAGCAGGAGACAGAATCACAGAATCATTTTGGCTGGAAAAGATCAAAGTTCTTCAAGATCATGGAATCCAACCATTGTCTAACTCTGCCAAGGCTGATGCTAAACCATGTCCCTCAGCACCACATCTCTGCTCTTTTAAACACCCCCAGAGATGGGGATTCAACCACCTTCCTGGGGAGCCTGTTTCAGTGTTGGAGAGATCTTTCAGAGCAGAATTTTCCTCTCATGTCCAATCTAAACCTTCCCTGGTGCAACTCACTTGTTGCTTGGGAGAGACCAACCTCCACCTGGCTCCAGCCTCCTTTCAGGGAGCTGTAGAGAGCCAGAAGGTGTTGCTTCCACTGGTGTGGGAGGCTTGTGGCTGGTGGAGCCCTTCACACACGCTGCGTGGGCAAGAGGCCATGGTTCTGAACTGTATGCTTGTGGTCCTGCCTGGTAATCCTGGGCCTGTGTTGGATGCCCTGGGTGGCCAGCACAGCCCCCAGGGAAGCCCCTGGGTGTGTGTTTGGATGGAATTGTCTCTATTCTCTTGGGTACTTGGTTTCTGATTCAGCAAAACACTTGGAGGTGTTTGCAAACATTGACCTTTGGGAAACTGAAGCTCCTTGCTCTCTTCTCCAGGAGCTGCAGCAGCTGGCACGGTGTACATCCCAGCACCTTCATTTAACTGCACCCGTTTCAGCATGGATGCAGGGTGCCTCTGGTGACTGGTGCTGCCTCTTTCTCCAGCTCAGGCAATGTCCCCGTGCTGGGATGGCTGGTTTGGAGCTGCTGGGACTTGGGTCAGCTCTTCAGTTTTCACATCTGTGTGACAATGAAAAATAGGAAGAGAGCTGAAGTGCTCATCCATGGGCTAGCCTCGCTCCTCTGGGGAACAATGCCCATGGGCTGGGACCTGCCATGCTTGGCTGGTATCTGTGCCCAGCCTGGACTAGATGATCTGTTGGCTATGCTGGCCTGCTCTTTGTCAGTGATGTGCCAGGGACAGCCCAGGGCCAGAGTGCTTGTTCTGCAGGTAGTCTGGAGAGGAGAAGTTGGCCAAGGTCTGCTGCTCTGTGTGAGGGTGCCTTCCACTTCTACCCAGCCTTAGTTGTCAGGGGTGCCCTGGTCTTGGCTACAGCTGCATGCCAGACAGCTCCTGGTGGGGATGGCCTCCTGCTCCCTCCTGCTGCAGGGCTGAACCTGCAGCTTCCTCCTCTGCCTGGGGCTGACCCTGCCTGTGGCTGCAGGCTGCAGCCATGGAGGGTTGTGGTGTGCTGGTAGAGAACAAGAAGGCAGACCAGGAATCCATGTTTGTTGTGGTTATAATCCATGTGGCTGATGGTTGCCTAGTTCTCTCCATGACCTTTCCATGAGCACCTTCTACCCTTGAGGAACTTATTGCCTCCTCCTAATTCATTGCCACTGGCAGGTGTGCATGGTGTGCACTCACCCCCCTGTCCAGGTCACTGATAGAAACACTGGAGAGGACCATGGCTCTGATCTGAGTCCTGGGGGACACTTAGTGACTGGCCACCAGCCAGGTCTTGCCCCATTGTCTGCAGCTCTCTGACCCTGACCCTTCTGTCTGGTTTCACCTATCACATTGTCCAGCTCTTGCTGTGTGCTGGGCATTCTGTCCAGAGGCTGCTGTCAGTATCAAAAGCTCTGCTAAAATACCCCCCCACATCCGCTGGTGGGTGACCTCACCACAACTTTGCCGTTCCAGCTATGGCTTAGGTCTCTGTCTCCTTAGGTTGCCGTTTCATGTAACAGCATTTCCAAGCTGGAAGGTTGCCTTGCTGGTTTGTATTTAATCTCCTGTAGCTCTTCAGATGAACTTGGCTCGGTCCAAGCTCATGACTTTAATCACAGCTACAAATCTAAATTAGCGGAATTAAGTTAGCAAATCTAAATGAGTGGGGTGTCGCCAGCCAGGACTCTCTGGGGATCACAGTGGCCCTGATGCGGATGCCCTGAGCTGCTGAGTCTGTTTGGATCTGGTGTGTGCCAGATATAGAACAAAAAAGGTCCTGTCTGCAAAGGATGGGGTCCAGCCCATGATGTGGCTGCAGCCACTGGGTTGGAAGGTGGCCAGATGCGTGTCACCACTGGTGTTTGAGGTTGGAGCTGCTGTTCTTCCCTGCCATGCTTACTCTGCTGCTTGATTTCACTAGTCTCCAAGTCCATTCCACCTGCCCGACTACCCCAACCTGCAGTGCTGGCATGGGTTGGACAAACTGCCATTGGTTTAGTTGATTAGGTGGGTTGGATTGGTTGATAGGTTGGACGCAATGATCTTGAAGGTCTCTTCCAACCTGGTCCTATTCTATTCTATTCTATTCTATTCTATTCTATTCTATGTCCAAAAAAACACCTTTGAAGGCCAACCAGGAAGTTTGATTTCTGCTACAGAAAAATGGCAGCAGGAACAGTGATGGTTACAGTGGTGGGTCCCAGCACAGAGGTTGTGACAGGCTGTGCCTGCAGCAGTGGACTCAGCTGGAAGCCACAGTACCACACTCAATGCTTTATCCAGTGGGGGCTCAAGGATCTGAGTCAGTAGTCATGGAGTCATAGAATGCTTCGGGTTGGAAAGGACTTTTAAAGGTCATCCAGTCCACCCCCGCTGCAGTCATCAGGGACATCTTCAACTAGGGCAGGTTACTCAGAGCCCCAGACAACCTGGTCTGGATGGGTTCCAGTGATGGGGCATATCCCACCTCTCTGGGCAACCTGGGACAGGCTCTCACCACCCTCAGTGTCAAACATTTCTCCCTTCTCTTCAATCTGAATCTCCATCTTTGAGTTTAAATCATCACCCCTTGTCCTGTCACAACAGGCCCTGCTCAAAAGTCTGTTCCCAGCTTTCTGATGGGCCCCTTAAAGCACTGAAAGGCAACTGAAAGATCTCCCTGGAGCCTTCTCTTCTCCAGGCTGAACAACTCCACCTCTCTCAGCCTGGCCTCACAGCAGAGGGGTTCAACCCTTGGATGAAATGGATGGACAGTGCTGAAGAGCAGGGTTTTCAGGGGGTATTTTCACTCATCCTTTTTGAGCTCATTGGCTCCTCTTGGTTTGCACAGCTCTGAGGATGGACATGCATGGACTGGACTGGCAGGAGCAGTAGTCATTGTTCTGACGTTATCTCTCTTTAAATATCAACAGTGATTCAGGACTCTTGTTTATGGCTAGCTGTGGAACTTTTATTTTAGTTCAGATGAGCTTCGTTAGCAGGTTTCTGGGGCGATGGTGCCTCTGCGTAACCGGCCTGTGCCGTGTCACCAGTCCAGAGGGAGCCGAGCGCTTCACTTCTGACGTGGGGGCCCTCCAGGCATCGCTGCTGGTGACTGCACAGGTGCCGGTGACTGCACAGGTCCCCTCTCAGACCTGTGGGGCTCCGCTCCACAGGCCTCTCCTTCTTCCCCCAGCTGCTCCCCGGAGGGCGGCCGCCATCCCACGCCACGGGGAGCGGCCGCCATCCTGCGCATCTCTCTGCGCTGTCACTGATGGATGATTTCATTTAGCTGGTGTGGGCGCTGCTGTTATCTCCCTGGTTTCCATACTCCGTGAGGATCCTGGATCTGGCAAGGCAGGAGATAAGGCTAATTGAAGTGTCAGGGAGAGGAGTGCAGCGCTGCTGGCTGTGGCAGCCGGGAAAACAGCGAGGAGCTAAAATTAGCCCCTGTTCCATTTTTATTTAGATCTGTGTTGTTGTGGGGGCTTTTCTTGGTGCCTTTTTTTGTGTGTGTGTGTGTGTTTTATTTGCATTTTTGGGGTTTGAATGACATAAAATTAGCTCCGTCTGAGTCTGTTCTGAAAATAGCATTAAGAGCTTACACGTTGGAGGAGATGGCCATAAACCCATTGAATTGCCATGATTTAGAGGCTGCTGAGAGTTGTAGCTTAGAAGTGGAGCACACATGGAAACATCCCCCCTTTGGCAGCACAGAAATGGCAGAGTAACATCAGGCTGTGGGGTCAGGAGCACCTCTTGGAAAACTGAGTGCCTGAGGGCAAGGTGGGTGGCACAGTGGAGACCAGTTTTGGGGGCGGGGAGGGGGCAAAGACATTGCTGATGCCACGTGGCATGTTCACGCTTCCAGTGGCTGAAGTGTCTGGGTGTCCCTGTGTGTGTGTATGCAAACACCTGCCTCTCAGTTGTTCTTCTGGAATCATAGAATCACGGAATGGTTTGGCTTGGAAGGGACCTCCAAGTTCCAACTGCCTGCTATGGTCAGGGACACTTTCCACTAGGCAGGTTTCTCAAGGCCCTGGTCCAACCTGGTCTTGAAAACTCTAAGGAGGGGGCAGGAAGGTAGCATAGCAGCTCCTGTGTCAGGATATGCAGGATGGTAAAGAGAAGATGAGGGTGATGCACCACTACATGCACCTTAGTTTCATGGTTTAAGCACAGACAGTTTGTCTTTGCTTTTTTATGACATCATCAGCTTATTGTGCAGAGACTAACAGACATTTGCTGTCCCTTGCAGGCTCTTGAACCTGATCTACAATGGAAAAACTGCTTTTGTTTCTGCTGTTCATTGGCATGGCGGTGAGAGCTCAGATCTGCCCCAAGCGCTGTGTCTGTCAGATTTTGTCTCCGAACCTTGCCACCCTTTGTGCCAAGAAAGGGCTCTTATTTGTTCCTCCCAACATTGACAGGAGGACCGTGGAGTTACGGCTGGCAGACAACTTTGTCACAAACATTAAAAGGAAAGACTTTGCCAACATGACCAGCCTGGTGGACCTGACGCTGTCCAGGAATACAATCAGTTTTATTACCCCTCACGCGTTTGCCGACTTGCGCAATTTGCGGGCTTTGCATTTGAACAGCAACCGATTGACTAAGATCACTAACGATATGTTCAGTGGGCTCTCCAACCTTCACCACTTGATACTTAACAACAACCAGCTGACTTTGATTTCTTCCACAGCTTTCGATGACGTTTTAGCTCTTGAGGAATTGGATTTGTCTTACAACAACCTGGAAACCATCCCCTGGGATGCGGTGGAGAAGATGGTTAGCTTGCACACACTGAGTCTAGACCACAACATGATCGACCACATTCCTAAGGGGACCTTCTCCCACCTCCACAAGATGACCAGGTTGGATGTCACATCTAACAAACTGCAGAAGCTACCGCCTGATCCTCTCTTCCAGCGAGCTCAGGTACTGGCAACCTCAGGAATTATCAGCCCTTCGACCTTTGCGTTGAGCTTTGGTGGGAACCCTTTGCATTGCAACTGTGAGCTCTTGTGGCTGAGGCGTCTTTCGAGGGAGGATGACCTGGAGACCTGTGCTTCTCCCACGCTGCTGTCTGGCCGGTACTTCTGGTCGATCCCTGAGGAGGAGTTCCTGTGTGAGCCTCCTCTCATCACCCGGCACACCCATGAGCTGCGGGTGCTGGAGGGCCAGCGGGCAGCACTGCGGTGCAAGGCCCGCGGGGACCCCGAGCCAGCCATCCATTGGATTTCACCCGAGGGCAAACTGATCTCCAATGCGACCAGGTCTGTGGTGTACGACAACGGGACGCTCGACATCCTTATAACCACAGTGAAGGACACAGGCTCCTTCACCTGCATTGCTTCCAACCCCGCCGGGGAGGCCACGCAGACGGTGGACCTGCACATCATCAAGCTCCCCCACTTGCTGAACAGCACCAACCACATCCATGAGCCCGATCCTGGCTCCTCGGATATCTCCACTTCCACCAAGTCGGGCTCCAATGCGAGCAGCAGCAATGGGGATACTAAAGTCAGCCAAGAGAAGAAGGTGGTGGTTGCAGAAGCAACGTCCTCAACTGCTCTGCTGAAGTTCAACTTTCAGAGGAACATCCCTGGGATACGGATGTTCCAGATCCAGTACAACGGTACTTATGATGACTCCCTTGTTTACAGGTAAGGCAGCCCCAGGATGCTGGTGCAGGGTCCTGCAGGCAGCTCAGGGCTCAGATGCTGCCTGGGCAGCCCCAGCAGGGCCCTGCCCTGGCAGCATATGTTGGGAGCCACAGGAAAGCCATGTGCAGGTCTCTGCTGTCCAGCAGAGAAATCACCTTGAGCGGGGTTGTTTGAGATAATCCAAAGGGCCTCTGAGTCTCTGAGCTCATCTGAATGCCCAAGAGGTTGTAAAAGGAGAGGAGTTAAATGGGTCTGAATGCTCTCAGCTTTGGCAAGGCAAAATTAAAAAGGTGCCTGTAAATATATTCCTCCCAGCACTAGTTCTGGTGGTGTTCATGCTGGTGTGCTGGCTTTGTGCTGCCTGGTGGGACAGTGGCACCCTTCAAAACTGTCTTTGCATGGTAATTTCTTCTGTGTTTTTGACATGGTTGCTGTCATAGAATCATAGAAAGATTTGGGCTGGAAGGGACCTTAAAGATCATCTAGTTCCAACCCCCCCTGCCATGGACAGGGATGACTTCCACTAGAGCAACTTTCAGGGATGGGGCATCTGCCACCCCTCTGTATAACCTATTCCAGTGCCTCACCACCCTGATGGTGAAGAACTTCTTCCTCATATCCAGTCTGAATGTGCCCTCTTTCAGGTGAAAGCCATTGCCCCTCATCCTATTGCAACATGCTGTTGTAAAAAGTCTGTAACTTTCCTGGTTTGTCAGTATTGCCCAAGAGAGGACATCACGGACTTTCCAAAAGTGTGCATGAGAGATGCAGCAATTCTGTACCAAACTGACTCCAAGACTGTGTCTGGCTCTGTGAACCACTTTTCCATGCTGTCATCATATGGGTTTTTTCGCTCTGTGATGAATGCAGTGGTTATTTTATCATAATAGTAGGCTTTCAGCATGCACAAAACCATCCATGAAGCACCAGAGAGAGACCATTTGTGCAGTGCACCACCTGAGTGCTTTTTCAGTGGGGAATCAGAGAACGGTTTGGGTTGGAAAGGGACTTTCAAGATCATCTAGTTCCAACCTCCCTGCTGTGGGCAAGTACATCTTCCTCTAAACCAGGTTGCTCAAAGCCCTATCCAGCCTGGCCTTGAACATGAGCCAGCAGCATGCCCAGGTGGCCAAGAAGGCCAGTGGCATCCTGGCCAGTATCAGGAATAGTGTGGCCAGCAGGAGCAGGGAGGTCATTCTGTCCCTGGACTCAGCACTGGTTAGGCCACACCTTGAGTCCTGTGCCCAGTTCTGGGCCCCTCCATTTAGGAAAGATGTTGACTTGCTGGAACCTGTCCAGAGAAGGGCAACAAAGCTGGGTAGGGGTTTGGAGCACAAGCCCTATGAGGAGAGGCTGAGGGAGCTGGGGTTGTTTAGCCTGGAGAAGAGGAGGCTCAGGGGAGACCTCATTGTTGTCTACAAGTACCTGAAGGGAGGTTGTAGCCAGGAGGGGGTTGGTCTCTTCTGCCAGGCAACCAGCACCAGAACAAGAGGACACAGTCTCAAGCTGCACCAGGGGAGGTTTAGGCTGGATGTTAGGAAGAAATTATTTACAGGAAGAGTGATTTGCCATTGGAATGTGCTGCCCGGGGAGGTGGTGGAGTCACCATCACTGGAAGTGTTTAAGAAGAGACTGGATGAGGCACTTGGTGCCATGGTTTAGTTGATTAGATGGTGTTGGATGATAGGTTGGACTTGATGATCTTGAAGGTCTTTTCCAACCTGGTTAATTCTGTATTCTGTAATTCTATGTGGAGCTCTGCCACATCCAGGTGTGCTGTGGGGCTTGCTGGTGACTCTGCCACCCCACTGCAGGTGTCAACAGGAACAGAGGAGCTGAGCTCCAGTGGTGTTCATCACAACTGGGGCTGTAGCAGCACACAGTGGGGAGGTGCATGCGGGTCTACCAGGTTCATTCACGCTGATCTCCTTCTTCCCCAGAATGATACCTCCCACAAGCAAAACCTTCCTGGTCAACAACCTGGCCGCCGGGACTGCCTACGACCTGTGCGTGCTGGCCATCTATGATGATGGGATCACCTCGCTCACAGCCACCAGAGTGGTGGGCTGCACCCAGTTCACCACCGAGCAGGACTACGTGCGCTGCCACTTCATGCAGTCCCAGTTCCTGGGGGGGACCATGATCATCATCATCGGTGGGATCATCGTGGCCTCGGTGCTCGTGTTCATCATCATCCTCATGATCCGCTACAAGGTGTGTAACAACAACGGGCAGCAGAAGGCCACCAAGGTCAGCAACGTGTACTCGCAGACCAACGGGGCGCAGATCCAGGGCTGCAGCGGGGCGCTGTCACAGTCGGCGTCCAAGCAGGCCGTGGGGCACGAAGAGGGCATCCAGTGCCGCAAGGCCAGCAGCGACGGCGTGGCGCAGTCGCCGGAGAGCGGCCCCGGCCAGGACTCGGCCACCACTACCTCCGCCCTGCCTCCCGCCTGGACTGCCAGCGCGGTGGGGCCCCCGAAGCAGAAGCGCAAGCCGGGGCCCAAGGCCGGCGGCGAGGCGCCGGGCGAGGCCACGGGCAGCACCGAGGCCCAGAACAGTAACAGGAACAACTCCACTGCCCTGCAGCTGGCAGGCTGTGCCCCCGTGCCCGCCACCACCCCCTACAAAAGAGCACAATCCAAGCCAAGTAAGTTCCTCACACTGCCGGCCGACGCCACCCGTGCCAAGCGCCGGCTCTCGCTGGGCGGGCAGCTGATGGAGCCCGGCTGCCCCGGCAGCGCCCGCAGCGCGGCCGGGCTGCGCTCCAAACGCAGCCTGTCCATGAACGGGATGCTGCTCCAGGCAGACAGCTCCGGTGTGGAGAGTGGAAAAGCAACTTTCTCCAGTTCTGAGTGGATATTGGAAAGCACTGTGTGACCTGCTTTTTTTTTTTTTTCCTTTTTCTTTCCTTTTTTCCCCCTCCTTTTTTTTTTTTTTGTGGTTTTTTTTTTTTGTAAACTTTGTTTTAGTTCTCATTTTTGATGAAAAACCGAGACGCCAAACGTGTGTGTGAGAAACTCCCTCTGCCCAGGGGAAGGGGTCTGGAGGTCCGCCGCTGTCCTGCTTGATTGATGGCTTGTTCGTTGTGGGGTTCTGTGTAAAGCCACCCAGAGCACACAGGGTTCATTTGGTTCGCCTTTGAGTTCGTTTAGTATCAAAGCCGAAGGCAACGTTCAGAGATTCAAAACAAAACGAAACAAAAGGAAAAAGAGAAGGATTAAGGGGTTAAAAAAAAAAATTAAAAAAAGAAAAAAAAGGAAAAAAAAAAAAAAGCAAAAAAAAAAGCATGAAACAGCACCAGTGCCTTCCCTACTCTAGGACTGGCTTCCTGGTTCTGCAGTGGCAGAAAAGAAGAGAGTTTTCACAGAAAAAAAGCCTTTTATAAAGGAAATGAAATTTCCTCCGAGCTAACAAATAACCACTTCTGGATCAATCAGTAAAATGCTATTTTTTAAAACGCCCAGACTGTACATTTCTTTTCCAGACAATGGTTGTTGCCTTTGTTCCTAGGCAGATGCTGTCCAGAACAACAGCCTGTCGTGTTACCTGGGGTACGAGAAGCCCTTCCCTCGTTGCCAGCCTCTCCAGGAGGAGGGCGTCAGGGCAAGGAGTCCCTCTGCTCCCTCTGGGGTCTGGCTCGCTGGGTGCTGGTCTACCCAAGTATTCTGGGGTATTGGGTCTGGTGGTGGCCTTCCACTTGCAGCACCCAGTCCAAGAGCCCAGGGTGCCACAGCAATGGCTGTGCCTGGTGCCAGCACTGGAGAAACACACTGTGTTCAGCAGCAGCCATTGGGCAGGAGCCTGCCCCATGCTCCCTGCTCTGCTTCCCGCCTCACAATCAGTGCCACGGGGGCTGTCCCATGTCCCCATCCCATCAGAACAGAGGTGGAAACATGAGCAGGGGGAGCTGATGGGAAAGGTGGGAGCAGCCCTGCAGCCCAGCTGCAGTGGTGGTCATCTCTGTAGGGCTGGGAACCTCCTGCAGGGCAGGGAGCCGTGGGATGGTCAGTGGTGCAGAGCAGGGTGCATTGGGGTGCAGGGTCGGCACATCAACCCCAGTGCTGCAGGGTAGGTCTGCACAGGCGGGTCCAAAGCCATTCAGGATCTCATAGTGATGGTTGACTGGGGTGATGATGGCCATCTCCTTCTCTCTTAGACTGTTGAGGCATGTTTCCTGTGAACTCTTAAGATTTGTTCTATTTCTCTTTAACCCCCAAGCACAGTAAAGGATCTGGGAGATGGTCTGGTTGATGACCTGCTGTTGGGCTGCACTGCCTGTGGGACAGAGCCAAGTTCAGGCTACTACATAAGGATGTAGCACATGGCACTAGCTGAGAGTCATGGGAAACCCTGTGTTGGGAGGATGGTCAGACCTGCTCCTGCTGCTCTGTTCCTTCTAAAGAAAAGGCATCAATTAGTATTAATTATAGTCAGATGGACATGATGTTTAAATTAGAGACACTGCACTTACTGCATTCTCAGGTGCCAACTAACGGACTTGATGTGGGCTTGGTGGCCGCTCAAGTGACAGAAGAGTTACATTTTACACCCTCTGCTTCTTCTTGAGGGCAGCATAACTGCAGCAGATGCCCAAAGATACCCTGGCTTTAACCAGGCCAGCAAGCCAGCCCAAGAGCAGTCATGGCAGGGGATGTCTGGTGCAGGGAGCATTTCATGGTAGGGAGTGTCTTGTGGCAGGGCACATCTGGTGGCAGGCAATATCTTGTGGCAGGGACTGTCTCATGACTGGGGACAAACTGAGAGAGCTGGGGCTGTTCAGTCTGGAGAAGAGAAGGCTTTGAGGAGACCTTATTGTGGCCTTCCAGTATCTTAGGGGGGCTACAAGAATGCTGGGGAAGGACTTTTTAGGATGTCAGGTAGTGATAGGACTAGGGGGAATGGAACAAAACTACAAATGGGTAGATTCAGATTGGATGTTAGGAAGAAGTTCTTCCCCATGAGGGTGGTGAGACATTGGAACAGGTTGCCCAGGGAAGCGGTAGAAGCTCCATCCCTGGAAGTTTTTAAGGCCAGGCAACCTGATGTAGTGTGAGGTGTCCCTGCCCATGGCAGGGGGGTTGGAACTCAATGATCCTTGAGGTCCCTTCCAACCCTAACAATTCTATGATTCTATGACACCTCATGGTAGGGAATATCCCATGGCAGGGACTGGCTTGTGGAAGGGCATGCCTCCTGGCGAGGAACTTCTGGTGGTAGGGATTGTCTTGTGGCAGGGCACATCTCCTGTAGCCTCACGAGTCTGTGCCCCTGAGTCTTTGCACCTTGGGGCTGACACACACTGGGTGACCTCAGCCGTTGCACTCAGCTGTCCTGGATGGTTCTCTGTGGTTTGTCTGCCTGTCCTGGGAAACCAGGGTCTGGTGGGGGTAGTGTAAAGGATGTAAATAAAAAGAGGATTTTCCTGGTTTAGAAAGTTGTTTTCCTTCCCTTAGGAAATCTGGAGACCAAAAAGGAAATGAAACCCTCAAAATTATAAAGCCTGCTTCCTGCTGGGAAAGTTAGAAATGAAATGAATAAACCAAGCTCTCCTTAGCTTTCTCTGAAGTCCACCTTCTTGTTGAGGGGCTGTACACAGAATTCAGCTACAAAGCAGGGCATGGTCACAAGCAGTGGTGTGTGCCCAGGGTCTGGTGGTCTTACAGTGAAGGTGCTGTCAAGTGCAGGAGGCACATGCCCCAGTGAGGAGCTGCTGTCTGCAGACAGTATCTTCACCCTGTGCTGGGCTATGGGAGAGCTCCGGAGGGGTTCTGTGAGGTGTTTGAGTCGTGCACTGTAAAAACATCAAATGAAAATGCTTTGTGTGTTGTCTACAACTGGGTGTAAATGTGTCTGATGTTTTGTGAGAGTGCTAAAGCATTCACAGCTTCCTGTGACTTGAGGAGGGTTATTTTCATGGGTTTAATTTTTTATTTTTTTTTTTACTCAAAGGAATCATCTTCTAAAGGCTGGAGCTGAGTGTTCTGTCCTCAGTGCATCTGTATAAGCAGCTTAGAAGGACCATATGTCCCTGCCTTTGATCTGCTTCTCTGCTAACAGCGTAGGAGTGGTTGGACCTGGGCAACAGAGGGTTCCCCTTGTGGAGATTCCTCTCTTGGGCGGAGAGGAGAGTCCCTTGGGCATGCCCTGGGCAGGACATCTGCCATTCCCACCAGAGTAACTGCAGCAGGGCATTTCACTTAATCCAGGCTCGATTCACAGTGAGGATATCCTTGTGGAGGAAGATATTCTCTGTCCTTTCTGTTCTGCAAAACCAGAGGCTGCCAGGTTGGAGGCAGAAGAAGTGCTGAGCTGTTCTGTGACCAGGGTAATGCTGGCCTGCTGCTGCCCAGAGCGCGGCAATGCAGCATTGCTCACTCTTTCAAAACCAGAGTGTGGGTTCAGCAGACCCAAGCAGGGTGCTCCCCGGGGCAGGTGGTGGTGCTGACACATTTATCAGTCTGGGGGTGTTGGGGATAAGGGGTGCAGCCTGCAGATGGGAGTTTGCAGAGACTTGGACCCGTGGGTGCAGACCTGTTCCCGGGACGTCCTCCAGCCTGTGGGTCTGCGCCCTGTGATGCTCCTGAAAAATCAACTGACCGAGGTTTTAGCCATGAGCTGGTGTCTCTCCATGGGCACCAGAGGAGGAGAGACAACTCCAGATATGTTCACTCTCATTAAAGTTGCTGGCACACGCTTCCTGCTCATGTTTCCCGCATCCTTTCCTCCGGGTGTGCGTGCGCTGTCAACAGTGGGCTGGGACCAGCCACTTCTGGTTGGAGAAGCAGGGCTCTGCTGGGTGAAAAGTCTGTCCTGCTGGTTGTTTTCTGGCTGCCTGTGTTTGTTACCATGAATACCTGGCACTGCTCTGTTCTGGGTGCCCACATGGCTTCATTTCTGCCACCCTGTTCCTGCGTGGCCAGCCCTGCCGTAGTCATGTGAGCTGGAGCATGGTGGCTGTGTGTCCGGTGCCTGGGAGAAGGGGACATGGCTCCTGGGCACATGCTGCTCTGCCTGGGAAGGGCCTGGCAGCAGGATACCCACTGCCCACACTGTCACGAGGTGCTCGCTGCTGGGGCACACTGTCCACTCAAGGGATCCTGCCAAGGTCCTGGTCTCACCCCTGCTGCAGAACTGCTGGAGGCTTGAGGCTGGCTGCCAGCAGTGCAGGGATGCTCCTGCCTCCTGGAGACCATGAAACCCCCACTGCCCCCACTGCTCAGTGCTTTGGGACTGCACAAAATGTCTTCTAGTAACTCCTCAGGCACCTGAATGTGGTTGCTGAGCCAGGAGCACATCTGGTGTCAAGCATCCTGGACCAGCAGAGTCACACTGAGCCATGACAGCAAATAGTCCCCGTCTTGGGAAGGTATGGCATGGCCCTTCCTGTGCTACTGCAAACCAGAGCCACAGCAGAGATGCTGCTTGGAGAGGGAGCAGGTCTCCTCCCCCAATGACTGCTTCAGCCAGCAGAAGTCATGGTCACAGCTGCTCTTACCTGCTATTGCTCCTCTTGCCTTTTCTGGAGATGACCTGGCATCTCTGTGGTGGAGATGGGAGCGTGGCGTGGGAGCATCCATCAGCGTGGCAGCAGCTCAGGAGCCTTTGCTGTCCTCTTCTAAGGTGCTGCGTGCAAGCAGGGGGGTGCTGCTGCTCTCTCATGGCAGCAGTGGCCACAGCCATGAGACTGCCCAGTACTGTCCCCTATAAGCTGGCAAAGTTCTGGTTTAAAAGAAGCAAAATGTGGCAAAGTCAGTGGGCTCCTGCTCACAGAAATTGTGTTTGCTTTTGCAGATGTGCTTCTCTGAGTCTCGCTGCATGCCAGGCTGTCTGGACCTGGCACCAGAGCTTGTGCTGGTGGGGCTGGGTATGGAACCCACCACAGCTCTGCCCAGCTGGGAGTTCCAGGCAGCAGTGCTGGTGCTCTCTGCAAGTCCTTCTGTGGTGCTACACCCACAGCTGCCCTTGTTGTCCCAGAGACAGATTGTCCCTCTGGTCATCAGGCACATGGGCAGGTACAGCGTGCTTGGCACTGAATGCCAAATTAAATCAGCTCTATAAATAGAATCCACTTGTTCTGCCCTGAGTGATGCCCACGGCGTGGGAGCTCAGGGCAGGACAACTCAACACCAGCAATCAGCATGCTTTCTCTTCAGTGATTTTAATTTTGATGTAAACTCCACGGAGACCAGTGCCAGCCCCCTGTGTGTTCCCTGCTCCCTCCTGGTGTTTCCAGTTCTGTGCAAGAGTTCTGAAACTGCAAGGAGCTGGAATCCCTGCCATGGAAAAAGGCTCAGGTCAGAGAGGGCAGGAGCAAATCTAGGAACTGGAAAACTCTGATTCTGGAGCAGGCAGCTTTAGTGGTTCTGGTTTGGGCTTTCAGGAGGGGGATTTGTTAGTTTGATTTTCCCTTGAGCGACAGCACTGCTGTGCCAGCCCTTCCAACTGCTGCTACAGCTGGTGGTATCTCTGGCCAGTGGTGGTACTGGCTAGTGGTGGCTCTGGGTGGCGGTGGCACCGAATGGTGATGGCACTGGCTGGGAGTGTTTCGGCTAGCGATGCCACGGTCTGGTGCTGGCGCTGGATAGTGATGGTTCCGGTCAAGTGCAGGCTGGGGATGCCAGGTGCCGTTAGCCCTTTCTGCTGTTGGCTGCCGCGCTTCTCCTGCCACATCCCAACCTCGTGGTGCTGGTGGCACTGGAGCCAGGGGGGTGCTCGGGCCGAGGACAGGCTCTGTTTGCCCACTCCCCACCCGGGCAGCTCTGCGGGCGGCCGTCGGTGTGGTGCGACGCTCGGGCTGGCCCCGCAAAGCGCCTCCTGGTGCCACCCACCCAGTGGCAGCTCATTGGCTGCGGGGAAGGGCCACGTCCCGCCGCTCGTCCCCTCACTGTCCCTGTTTTGTCTCTTTGCACAGAAGCCGGGGCCAGCCCGCAGGACGCCTGCCCTCCTCCGCCGCCCGACGGCGCTGGCACCGACGCTCTCGGCCGGCAGAAAGCCATTCGGTTCCAGCTCGCCGCAGACTGACGCGTGGCACCGTGCGCACCGGGAGCCGCCGAGCCCGGCGGTGCCGTTGGATAAACTTCCCTCCCCTCTTCACAGGTCGCCCGTCTGCCATCTGCCACATTCGGTCCAAATTCCTGGTTGTTGGTTTTTTTTCCTTCCCCTCTTGTCCTAAGGTTTTTATAAACTCAGCAACAAGGACTCTGGTGGCAGCAGCTGCAGGCCCCAGTCGTGGTCGGTGTCGCTGGTGGTGAGCTCACAGACTGTAATACATGGTAGCTTCTATCACCTGAACAAATAAATGTTTTACTACGATGGCCTGGGCATAATGCTTCATCTGGAGGGCCTAGCGGTGCCCGCTGCTGCTCTCCGCATCCAGGGCTCTGTGCTGCTGCTGGTCCTTGTGCCCAGCAGGCAGTGGTGTGGGGTCACTCATGCCTCTGCAGCCTGAGTGGGCGAACTGGGGCCTGGGGCTGCCAAACACAGGACTGGGGCTCTGCTGAGCAATGAGCAGCGAGTTGTGCCTGGTCATGGTCCCAGCCTGTGGCAATCGGTGCCACCTGCCTGGGGTAACTGGCAGCAGTACCACTGGAGATCTGCCTGGTTTTGCCCTTTGGTGCTGGGTGAGAATCACAGAATCACAGAAGGGTTTTGGGTTGGAAGGGACCTTAAAGATCATCTAGTTTTGACCCCCCAGCCATGGGCAGGGACACCTTCCACTAGACGAGGTTGCTCAGGGCCGCATCCAGCCTGTGTGAGGACATAGGCTTTGAGAGAGGAGTGAGCTCCATCTGCCCCTGCCCGCTGCAGGGAAAGACCTGGGGGCACCAGGCCTGCTGTCCCTGCCTGTCTCATGGCCAGGCTGCCCCCTCTCTCTGCCAGGCAGAGAAGCTGGGACATGGTGGGTTATAGTAGCACTGCGTGCCAGGAGTGCCACAACAAAGCACTGAGCACTGGGGGGCCACTAGCTCTTGGGCCATGTCAGCCCTAATGTGGGATTGATTGGGGTGGAGAGGTGGCTCTGGACCTCTTGCACAGCTGCATCAGTCTCTTGGCCAGGCTGCCAGCCCAGCATGACAGCGGGTCTCCCTGTCATGCCTGCTTCTCAAATAAGACTAAGGGTTTTTCTTTTCTTCCTCCTCAAGAAGCCCATCTGGCTCACAGAGACAATTACAGCTCATGCGAAGCTCCAGTGCATCAGCCAGCTTCAGAGGAGCTGCTGAAGAGCAGGGGACAGCCAGCAGAAGTAATTATTGCAGTGGGAATGGTGTAAAGGGCAGGAGTTGGAGATGCTCAAGCAGATGTGGTTCTCCCAGTCTGGCTGCTCCCCATGGGGGCAAACTGGTCCCACTGGGACCATCATTGGGTTGATGGACCTCAGCCTGGGCAGCCCATACCAGCAGAGACCAGCACCTCTCCGGGACAAGGCAGTCCATGGGAGAAGAGTTGGGCCTGAGCCAGGAGCCTGACCCTTTGGTTTCCTCTTGTGCTTTCTCCTCTGATGGCTGCAGAGCTTAATGTGGCAACTGGGGTTCACCTTACAGTGATGGGGACCTTGAGCTTGGCAATGGGGACCCCAAGCTCACTACTGGAGCCAGGCCCCACAGACCCCAGGAATAAGTGGTCCATGCTTCATCCAGTGCACAAGGATGCCATGTCAGGGGAGAATTTGTGGGGAACCCCCATGATTTTTATCAAGAGCTGAACTTATGGCTCTAACTCTTGCAAAGTATGAGCAGGGATCCATCTGGCTCTGCACATGACCTGGGTCTGATGTGGATTATAACAACAGCACCTATTGCTTTTCCATCCCCTCACTGTGTGGTGCAGCTGGGGTTTGAATGCTGGAAGAGGATGTGCACCAAAGAATCTATGTCTCCATAAAATGTTCAGTGGCAGCTGAGCCTTCAAAACTCATTTCCTCCCACTGCAGAGTGAGTTGACTTCTCTGGTTGCATTCCAGGGCCACTGGCCTTTTTCAGAGTAAGTAGATGGCACTCAGGCCTGCAGAGCTGCCAGGCAGAGCAGATCTGTCACCTGGAGGTGTGAGCTGCTGGAGGAACCTTGAGGCTGCTGCTTGCTTTTGCCACCCCATGTTAGCCTGTGCAGCTGCTGAAGCCTCCTTGATGCACCAGGCTTCCAGTTCCTGCTGCATGGCCTGTGGCAGATCTTGGGGGTCTGTCTCACTTAATGCCACGTTATCACCTCACTCAATAGCTCCAATTTCAGCCTTTCATGCACACAGCAGAGCTGCTTTTCCCTTGCTGCTTCCTTTCCACAACCCTTTAATTAATTGGCAAGATAAGTTCTACCTGTCAGCTCCATCTTGGTGGGAAACGTAGCTCTAACTGTGGTGGAGCTTGCTGATATTGCGAACCAGACTGTGGAGGAAAACCCTGGAGCAGAGCATGCCAGCTGTACCCTGTCAGGAGTAGTCCCATTGGTGGGACTACCAAGTGGGGCTGCTTCTCCTAGGGTAGCTTTTGTTGCATTTCACCCATACACTGAGAATTTAGAGGAGTATCATCATATCAAAAATGACCTATTAGGGAGACCCAGAACTTGGGCACTTACTGAAGATTCATGCAAATGATCTCAGTTAATAAAGCTGGAGGAAATTCTGGCTCACAAACAGCATTTTCTTAGCTCCTGGTGGTGCTGCACCAGATGATACATCCGTGTGTCAGCATCTTCTGCCCAGCCTGGGACAAAAGGTGTTTCTGTAATGCTTTGAAGGCTTTTTCTGTGATTGACTCCATGGGCCTGACACCATTCAGTGCTCAAGGTTTCACCACAGGTGCTCACCAAAGTAAATGAATGGGTGAATGCTTTTCTTAATAGGTGGAGAAAGGTCAGGAAATGGTGGCTATAGGCACTGAGGTGCTGGTGGCAAGGCAGTGGTCCAGGACAAGTAGATGGAGATGAAGCACACACACTTCATCCCAGCAGCCTTCTGGGGAACTCAGGCTCCTGGGCAGCCCGACATAGAATCATAGAATCAGTAAGGTTGGAAAAGACTTCAAAGATCATCAAGTTCAACCTGTCACCACAGACCTCATGACTACTAAACCATGGCATCAAGTGCCACATCCAATCCCCTGTTGAGCACCTTCAGGGATGGTGACTCCACCACCTCCCTGGGCAGCCCATTCCAATGGCTAACAACTCTCTCTGTGAAGAACTTTCTCCCCACCTCAAGCCTAAACTTACCCTGGTGCAGCTTGAGACTGTGTCCTCTTGTTCAGGTGCTGGGTGCCTGGAAGAAGAGACCAAGCCCCTCCTGGCTACAACCTCCCTTCAGGTAGTTGTAGACAGCAATAAGGTCTCCCTTGAGCCTCCTCTTCTCCAGGCTAAACAACCCCAGCTCCCCTCTTCGTTGTGGAGAGACCAGATGTTGCAGTGTGCAGTCAGCTCTTGCAGCCCCACAATGTGTGAGGGAGATCTAGCTGGGAACTGTCCCTTTAAGCCTTGTTTTCACAGAAATACAGATATTTCCCGGTCATTTTTGTCTACAAATTAGCTTTTGGACACAAGATCTGAGGTGGGCTGGTAGACACAAGCCCCTGGGTGGTGGTTGTCAGACAGGCTTCTAGAAGAGACCTACCAAACATTAAGAAATGTGTGAGACAAAGAGGATGTCACTGTGCTGCTGTCCCTGCCTTGCTGCAGACGCTTCACTGGTGACATGGCAACCCCTTTCCCAGTTCCACGGGAAATGATCTTGCCCTTTGGAATAATTCCAGGATGCTGCATCCACAGCTGTGCCCATGCTTGTGCTTCTCAACTCCCAAATGGTCATTCTCTTCTCTGTGGTAAAATAGTCATCGTTTGGGACTTTTCATCCCAAAAACCTGTCTGGCCTTTAAAGTCCTAAAACCCTGCTGATCTGCAAAATAGGTGGAATCTGACCTGTGCCCTGCCTGATGTCTTGCCACAGTCTGTCTCTGAGGACAAATGTGCTGGCAGTGGGTGATTCACTGCTGAGGCTGAACCTTTCCTGAACCTCGGTGAGATAAACAGGGAGTTTGGGTTTCAGCATTTTGTGCAGCCTCTGGAGAAGGCCAGGGAGAGGTGGGAGCTGTGTGTCCTGTATTGCCACACCAGCTGCTGACCCAAGGGTTGGGCCAAAAGGGTGTGGAGAGAAAAGGGCAAGAAAGTGGAGAGGAAAGCCTGTAAGACCTCTGCCCGTGGAGGTTTTTGAGAGCCCACAGAGCAAAGGTGTGAGCAACTTGGTTTGAGCCCAAAGCTGGTCCCATGCTGGGCAGGGGCAGAGACCTCTTTGGGTGTCCCATCCCACCTGGGCAATTCTGCTTTTCAGTGTAGGACCAAGGGGGTGGTCCTGACCAAAGGTAATGGCTATGCTGGGCTAGATCACTTCACTTTCCAGGGAACAATCCTGCCTGGGTCAGGGGATCACATCCCTCTGTGTTGACTTGGACTGATGGGATGGGGGTTACACAGACACCTGCAGAGGAGGTGACAACACAGCTCTTGAAGAATGGCACCTCCCCCTGCTTTCATCTCTCTGTCCACATCAGTTGCTTCAACATTTGGGCTGTTAGTTGTGTGGTTCTCTTAAATGGGCAGGTGTAGCACTGGTGAGTTTCTCATATCAGCTTGTCATCAGGCTTGGTGTTGTCACCACTTGGTAGCTGTTCATGGTGCAGCCACAGCTCACTCGTAGAGGAGAGGTGAGTCAAGGTGAACACCACTTCAGGTAACCCCCTGGCATCTTCCTGTGCTGTAGATCTGTGCTGGTGTATCTCTGGCCTCTTCTACAGGAACATTGGTAAGGGTCCCTTTCACACACAGGCCAGCAGAAGTCTTTGCCAGTACCAGTATGATGGCCACCATGGGGCATGGGGCTGGAGGAGGGCCAAAAGCTTCTCCCAGCCTGGCACAGCCTCAGGGGATTTTTTGGAAGCCCTTCCAAGGCCCTGTCCAGATGCAGTGTGAGTCTGGACAGGAATCAGTGGTGAGGCGAGTGCAGCATCCCCAGCAGCACCTGCATCTCCAAAGTCCCCCTGGGGTGCTTGCTCTATCTTCAGGGGTTTCACTCAGACTGTGATTTTTCCCAGGGTGATGGAGCCCAAACTGCTGCAGCTGGTGAGAGGGGTGTGTGTGGAAACCAGCTGTGCCACTGCCAGCCTGCAGCCCAGCCCACTGTTGGGTGTGAGTGCCCCAGCTGAAGCTGGGAGAGAGTCTGGATGAGTGGTAGGTTGGAGGAGTCTGCAGTGGGCAATTTACAGAGGGTGGTGGAGCAGCCTGACCCCCACGAGAGGAGCCTGCCTGCCTTCCTGGGATGAGAAGGAGGAGACACCATCCCAGAGCCCTTCTTGGGCAGCCCCTTTCTCAGCGGTGGGTGATGAGGACTCTGCCCAAGTGCTGCTGGTGCCAGAGGAAGGAAGACAGCCCCAGAGCCTTTGGTGTCTCTGACTTGTGCCACACTGCACAAGTGGGCAGGAACCTGTGCTCAGGCCAGTATTGGTGCTTTGGGAGGGTTTGTGTGAGCAGCTTCTTTCCAGCAGCTCTGTGACCCCAAGCCCAGCTCTGGCAGGTGCAGCTGCCTCAGGTCCTGCTTGCACTTATGGCCAGAGACAGGCTCAATGGAGAGCCATCCCTGCTCCCTACTGCTAGCAGATCCTGCCAGCACCTCCTGCCCTCCCTGGGTTTTCATCCAAGTGGAGCCTTGGCCAGTGGTGCTGGGGGGCTGTGCCCTGGCTTCAGGGATCCCCAGCATTTGATGACTCCTTGTGCCACATGGCTGATCCCTGCCAGGCTGACTGCTCTGCTCTGCTCATTCAGTGTGCAAAAGCCACTCTGCTGTCACTAGCTCAGATGCACACAAGTTCTGGATTTTGGGGTCCTAACAGATTGTGGGAAGGTGAAGATGCACATCAGTGAGGTTCCTGCATGGGCATCAGGGCTCCTGGCTCTGCTAAGTGCAATTTCAGGTACTTGGAGAGAAATGGTGCTGTGCAAGAGAGCCAGCTCCATCTGCCTGGGCCTCACCCTCGGGTGAGGTGAGGTGGGCTCCACTCCTTTGTGTGATGGAATGGTCCAAGCCTGTTGAGTTTGGGCTTCTGTTGCTGTAAAAAAGCAGGACTCCTGATAACCTATGTCTGCTGCTGGCCAAGTAAACCCATCCCACTGAGCTGTCTCCTTGGCTGTAGAAGAGAGGCTGAAGGATTGTTCTCCTCTTTGTTGGTTTGATTTTACCTTTGTGAGGGTGTGAAGGGTGGCAGTGCAGGGAGTCTGTGCACACTGGGATCATGGGGATGGTGTGAGGAGGGGCCCAGCCAGGCAAGCATATCTCTGGGTGCTGGCCTGGAGGCATCAGCTCCTGTGTTTCCTCCCCCTTCTCATACCTACATCAAGCTATCTGCAAGCCCCAGCACAGCCCATGGCTTCTCAGCAGAGTTCCCAGGCTGGGTGGGTGTGCAATGCTCTGGGCTTCCCTCCAAACCCTGCAGCCTTCACAGCCCCCTCACAGGAGAAATTTCTTTCCCCTACAAGTAAGTTGTTGTGACTTTCACCAAAACCAGAGGAAATTTTAAAATCAAATCTGTCTTTAGCATTTCTGTCAGGTTGAAACCAGTTCTAACAGGTAGGCGGAAGGAGAACACTTCGAAGAACATTTATCTTGCAATTGCATCAAAATACCTTCTGGAAAGCAAGAAGCTTTCTCAGAAGACTTCTAAGCTCTGACCTGGGGTTTAGACTGACCTGGAGCAACCTGCTCGTGTGGAAGGTGTTCCTATCCATGGCAGGGGTTTGGAACTAGACAATCTTTAACGTCCTTTCCAACCCAACCCGTTCCATGACTGTATGCTAAACTAAGGTCTAAAAGGTGCTGCAGGTGAAGAGGGGAGGCTTTTCTTCTGCATTGAGGGCATGCTGGGTTTGGTGTGGTTCACCTGTGGGGTCAGACCTGCCAGCTCTACCATCAAATGCCTCGAGACAGAAGGAAACACCGATTTTTGTGATGCTGAAGGGAGAAATTTGTAGGTGGAAACATTCAGAAATCACCTTGCAGAAGAACATGGGTTCCTTGCTGGGAGGGATCTGTCTGAGGTGTCCTGGCTGCTCTGGAGGGAATGCGGCTGTGAGGGGCAGCCAGCGGATTTCAGCAGGCTCTGCTCGTGTGGTGTGAGAGCTCCTGATGTCAAACTCCTACCTGGCCCCATCCAAACTCACCACACAGCTGTGGTTGTGGATCAGTTGTTCTCCCTGGATCAGTGAGAAGCCAAGGTCAATGTGTGTTTATTCCATGTTGGGTCTCAGACACAAATCTGTGTATCACAAACCCAGTGTGTTCTTTTGCTGGCCGCCCAGACACGCGGGCTTCAGCTGCTCCTGAACTAATTAATGCACAGCCATTAGCACCAACTGTGTGTGCCTAGCCCTGTCAGCAGCACTGCTGTGTGAGGAGGGGCTGTGACCCAGCAGGAGCAGCATGTGGCATCTTCATCCCGCCACGCTCTCCATTGCTGGAAGCCCCTCAGCTGCTGGGAAGCTGGAGGGAAGCCAGTGTTGGAACCTAATGTTTCATTCCTTTCCAGCAGGCCTTGTGCTTCCCAGTGCATGGATGGGCACTCACCTAAGCCTCAAACCTATTCTGACCATGGCTGCTCCTGCTCAGCCTGCAGCCCCACAGCCCAGAAGTGCTTCCATGGTCACACTCAGCACCTGGGACTACGTGGCTATCAAATATCATATCACAGAATCACAGATGTATTGAGGCTGGAATAGATGTCTGAGGTCATCAGATCCAGCCTATGACCCAACAACACCACACTGACTAGACCATGTCACTAAGTGCCACATCTAATCTTTACTTAAACACCTCCAGGGATGGCAACTCCACCACCTCCCTGAGCAGTCCATTCCAGTGTCCAATTACCCTTTCCATGAGGAAGTGCTTCCTAACATCTATCCTAAAGCTCCCCTGGCACAGCTTCAGGCCATGCCATCTTGTTACAAGTTGCCTGGGAGGAGAGCCTGAGCCCCACTTCACTACAACTTCACAGTATCACAGTATCACTAAGGTTGGAAGAGACCTCAAAGACCATCAAGTCCAACCTGTCACCACAGACCTCATGACTAAACCATGGCACCAAGTGCCACATCCAATCCCCTCCTGAACATCTCCAGGGATGGTGACTCCACCACCTCCCTGGGCAGCACATTCCAATGACAAATGACTCTCTCTGTGAAGAACTTTCTCCTCACCTCCAGCCTAAACTTCCCCTGGCACAGCTTGAGACTGTGTCCTCTTGTTCTGGTGCTGAGAGGAGACCAGCCTCTTCCTGGCTACAACCACCTTTCAGGTAGTTGTAGACAGCAATGAGGTCTCCCCTGAGCCTCCTCTTCTCCAGGCTAAACAATCCCAGCTCCCTCAGCCTCTCCTCATAGGGCTTGTGCTCAAGGCCTCTAACCAGCCTTGTTGCTCTTGAACTTCCCTTCAGATAGTTGTAGAGTGTGATAAGGTCCTCCCTGAATCTCCTCTTCTCCAGGCTGAACACCCCCAGCTCCCTCAGCCTCTCCTCATAAGACTTTCCCTCCAGTTCCTTCACCAGTTTTGTTGCTCTCCTCTGGACCCACTCCAGCACCTCAATATTTTTCGTTGGGTTTGAAGGGACCTTTGAAGGTTATCTAGGCCAACCCTGGGCAGCTAGCAGGGACATCTTCAACTAGACCAGGATAGTCTCATCCAACCTGGCATTCAGCACTCCCAGAGACGAAGCATCCACAACATCCCTGGGCAACCTGTTCCAGTACTTCACCACCTTCACAGTCTTGAGCTTCTTCCTAAAGCTACCCTTTTCCAGTTGAAGGGTGTTGGCCCTTGTCTCAACATCATATGCCCCTGTAAAAAGTCCCCCTCCATCTCTCCTGCATCTCCCTTCCAGTACTGTCAGGCTGCTCTAACGAATGCTCAAAGTCTCCAAAGGTGCTTGAGGGGCAAAAGAGGAGGGGTGGCTGAAAACGAAAAGCAATAACCTACTCGGTGTTGGTGATGGGTGGGGAAACACATTGTGGGTTTGCAGAGCAGGGGGCCTGGAGCAGAGAACTGAGAACTGCTGAGATGGTGGGGCTGGATGCCTGGGCCACCTCTCTCTGGAGGACTGTGAGGTCTTTAGGGGACTTCTTTCAGAGCAGACACTTCTACAAGGGTCTGCAGCTCTTCAAGGCTCTGCACAGGTCCTGCCTGGGCAGGGATCTCTGAGGCCATTTCCTGTGGTTCCATCTTTCTGCAGTAAGAAGAACTTCCCTTTAAACAGGAGCCTTCTTCTTTTGGAAGGAAACCAAAACAAACTGAGGACTTCTTCCTCCTCTGTTCACAGCCCCTTGCAATTGCCTTTGCTGCTCTTAAGCAGCGATTTTGCCCAGCATGCCAAATGAGGAGCACGAAGGTGGATGAAACCTCTTGTCACACTGTGCCACCCACAGTTTCCTTGAAGTGGATCCAGGGGAAAAGAGTCTGAAATCCCACTGGAAGTCCCTTTTGAAGGAATGTATGGGAAAAGGGAGCTCAGCTACTGAGACAATAGTGGTTTTCTCTTCAGAAGACAAAGTAGACACTTATGGAGCAGTAAAACAAGAGACCCCAGTACACAGGGCTCCTGTTGCTGAGCAACACACTGCCCTGTGGTTAAAAAGGCTTCCCTTTGTCCCATCTCACCACTCCAGCTGCAATGTCTCACCTTGGGCTGGCTTGCAAGATGCTGAAGTGGGTCTAGAGAAGGGCAATGAAGCTGGCAGAGGGTCTAGAGCATAGGTCTGGCGAAGAGTGACCTGAGGTTGTTTAGTCTGGAGAAGAGAGCCTGAGGGGAGACCTCATTGCTCTCTACAGCTCCCTGAAAGAAGATTTGAGACAGGGGAGGGTTGGTCTCTTCTCCCAAACAACAAGTGACAGGACAAGAGGAAATGGCCTCAAGTTGCACCAGGGAGGTTTAGGTTGGACATGAAGAACAATGTCTTCTCCAAAACAGTTGTTGAGTCCTGGAACAGGCTGCCCAGTGGTGATAGGATGAGGGATAAGGGCTTCAAACTAGAGAAGAACAGATTTAGACTGGATGTTAAGAGCATGTTTTGCACCATGAGGGTAGTGGAATACTGAAACAGGTTGCCCAGGGCAGTGGTGGAAGGCTTTCACAACTGTGGAGATGTGCTGAGGGACATGGTTTAGTGGCACCCTGGCAGTGCTGGGTTGATGGTTGGGCTTGATGATCTTAAAGGCCAGAAACACTGAAAAGACTGGGCTTGAGTCTTGGGGCCCCTTTCTAGACATATTTCACTGTACCAACAATGAGGTGAGTGCCTGTGATGCTCCACTATAGAACTCTGTGGGAATGACTGTGGTCACCATGCAGGTGGCTTTCAACTCATGTGACTTCTCCAGGCTGAAGGCTCTGAGGTCTGTATCTCTACTGTGGCAGAATCCTGCTGGGCTGTGTGAATGTGGTTCCCCCACATTTCACTTGCTCATGTGTTTAGGTACCACCCCAGAAGCCACTCTGCTTGCTGTGCTGTCTGTCCTCCCAAAGTTGCTGAGCCTGGGAGGAGCCTACTCGACTTGCTGCTATGCAGTTGTTCTCCCCACTTGGTTCTGACCTCAGAAACAACTGTGAAGAAGAATTAAGTGTCTGGAATAAGCTCTAATTGGAGACATTATCCAAAGGCATTTGCAACTATAGAGCCATTTTGGTTGGAAAAGACCTTTGAGATCATCAAGTCCAACCATTAATCCTTCGGGCATTTCCCTTCTGCTTTGCATGAAGTGAGTCTGTGGCATGAAGCACAAGCAGTGCTGTCACTTGGGATGAAGCAGTTATTGCCATGCAGAGCAGCTCTGAGCATGTGGAGACAGCAGTGACTGCTGAGTGGGTGCTCAGTCATGATGGGTTGCTTTTGCTCAACAGATTTCAGAGTGAAGCTGCCCAGGATTTCTATTTTAACAAGCTCCCTCCTTCCCCCCCAGACACTTTGTTCAGAAGAATCCCAAATGGTTCCTCATCTCCCTGCAGGAAGCAGGGTCCAGCTCCAGCAGTGACTCTGTCCTGGGTAGGCACTTCCAGCCCTGGGATCCGTGTCCTCGGTGCCTTCCATCTGCTCAGTGCACCCAGCTCAGCTGGCTGAGGTGGGGGCTCCTTTTGGAAGACCAAACCCCTGCAATGCCTTAAAAGAAAGAGTGTAATTTTAAAGCAGAGGACTGAGCAGAGCTGATCAGGGGCTTGCAGAGGGCTGTGTGTTGTAATTTTTATGTGGAGGAGCTAGGGCTGGAGTGAAAAAGGTGGTGTTTTTTTCTGTTAGCTTCCATCCTTGCATGGTCAAATAGTAAAACCCACCCCACCTCCGATGCAGGCAAAAGCTCTTCAGTTTCCAGACACAAACTTGTGCTTTAAAGGGAGAAAAAGCAACAGAGTAGGCTCTCTACCCTCGAGGTACATTGAATCTCCATCTCCCTGGGGATGTGGGATCCACGGGTGCTCTGCAGCACAGCAAAGCTCTCAGGGCACCTGATGGTCTGGCAGTGCCCAGGGGAAGGGAGGAAGGGCTGTGCAGCGTGGGATGTCTCAGCTCTGCTCCCCTTACCCTGCAGAGGCCCAGCCCCAGATGGACAGGGCATCTGACTGGCTGTACTGGGTGGGGACAAGGCTGAACCATGCTGGATCCCTGCCTTGGAGCATCCTTGGAGCAGGGCTACAAGCAGGTGCTTCTGAACCAGGCAGCACCACTTTTCACTGAGGGAGGACATGATGAGGAGGGCACCCACCCACTACCACCATCTCTGAGCATCAAGCTGCTGCTCAGCCCTGCCAACACCCTGCAGAGCAAGGGCCAGGTGTCTCCCTTGGTCCCTTCTCACTGATAGCTTCATGAAGGCCATGGTGCAGGCTGTAGCTGTTCATATCCAGCCTCTTCCCTTCTCCCTCAGCTGCCAGCCCATGTCTGAGGCAACAAAACCACTTCAGGTGAAATAGGGTAGGCAGGAGCAGCTGGTGTCTCTTTCTGCTGTTCCAGATCATCTCTGTGGTGAGCTAACTACTTGATGAAGAAAAAAAACAAGCTGTTGTCTTTAGCAGCTCTCACATCTTATCTTGTGTGGTTTTTCCTTTCCCTCCCCAAAATGTGGTTTAGTTGCTTCACTTTGGTATCTCTTCTTCTGCTTTAAATGTATCTCAGCATCATTCCTCCTTACACCCTGCTCAGAATCAATGAGGCACCGAAAAGGGACACTTACATGAGAAGCACTTTGTGTATTTTAGAAGTGGGCTGGGAGCCTTTCCCACAGTGGCCTCAGCTATTTCAAAGGTGGGATAACCAGCTATTTGATTTTTTCTCAGGAACTTACTTTTTCCTGCCCCTTTGCTGGCTGGAACCTCTGCAGCTCTCTGGTGTTCCCCTCTGCTGCTCTCACTGACAGCAAACTCCTCACAAACACATTTCCCCATCACAACCTGTTAGGAAAATCAATCTCCACTGAAAGGCTTTTTTCCTGTGGGGGCTTTTGCCCTCAGCATCTTCAGCTGGACTGAAGGGAGATGTGCCCCCAGCACCTCTGCTGGTGACAGGAGACTCAAACCGGGCAGAAATGGTGATGGATGGAGAGCCAGAGTCCTCTGGGCATGGAATTTGTCATCTGCACTCTCAGTTTCATGCTTCAGAACTGTAAGGTGGGACCCAAGAGCCAGGGATGGGCATTCCTCAGTGTGAGCCCCAGGCACAAGCTGGTGCTGCTGGAGGAGCAGGGCAGGGGCCAGCATCCTGCCCTGGTGCTGAGGACCCTGTGTGCAGAGCTGTGTGGGGCAGAGAGCAGGTGAAACCAAACAGTGTGGACTGGGAGGAAGGTGCCTGGTCATGTCAGACACTTGACCCACTTGAGCCTCAGCCAGGAGTTTTCTGGTGACTTGCACATCTCCTGGCTCACACCCAGCACCATCCTGTCCCACACCCAGCCCATCTGCAGACCAGATGACTTCCCACCAGCTGCTCCTGATCATCTGGGGAAGGTACCAGCTTACTCTGATGAAGGGAACAAGCCAGGTCCCCAGGGGCTAGACCCGCTGTCCTGCACAGGCTTAGCTCCACGTGCTGCATTTGAGTCTGAGAAATGAACCTTGTGCTGTGAGCTGCCAAAGCCCAGGTGAGCAGAGTGGCTGTTGCATCTCCTGCACTATGATACCACATGAAAGGCAGCATTTGACTGCTGCTGGTTGAGCTGTGGCTGCCGTCAGGCTATTGGCTGGTATGAGACCTCGTGTGGGGTTTAATGGAAAGTTCTTCTGGGCTTACATCCTGATTCAGGCTGAGCAGAGCTGGGTCTGGTGAGTGCTGGGAGTTCCCAGCTCAGTCTCTGCTCACTGAGACACCTTCTGAAGTTCAGGGAAGGTTTGCACAGCCAGGGGCTGCTTCTAGCAGGAAGATGCTGATGGGGAGAGCTTCTCAAAAGGCTGGGCTTCACAAAAGCTCTGCCTGACACTTGCTCCTCTGCACACCAAGGGCACTGCCACAGCTTGTGCCCCACCTCGGAGGGGGCAGGAATTTAGAAGTGGCACCCGTGGAGAGGAGTGGCCAAGACAGGTGACCCTCAACTGCCCAGCTAGGGATTGCATCCCATGGATGGCATCTTCAGTAGCAAGCTGAGGGATCCCTGGGGCCAAGCCTCTTCTTCCCTGGCCACTGTCCCAGGAGGACTCTGTCCCTTCTGCCTTCCATCCCAATCCTTGTGCTCCTGAATCTACTCCCAGAACTTAGCTCCTGAATCTGGTTCCCATCTGCTGCTGAGTCCAGTCTGGGACTTGCCCAGTGCCTGCCCCCAGCATCAGTGGTGCCAATGATGCCATCATTGCCTTCAGGGGTTGGCTTGGCTCTTGGTTTGTGTCTCTGTGTCTCTGTTCCATGGAATTATTCTTTCCACCCCAGTTGGATGAGTTTCTTTCCACCTCATCAGTCTCTCTCCCTTTTTCCCTTTCTCTTCCCTTTGGACAGGCAGAGGGCTTCATGGAGAGCCTCTGGCCCTCCTCTGGTGGCCAGCCCAACTTTGACAAGAGTCTGTGATGGATTGTGTTAACATTTTGCTTTTAGTTCTGTTCAGAAACTTTCATACTGCTCAACACAGATACTTTGCTTAAAAAAAACACTAGAAATGCTGTGTTCCTGGCTGTTTACAAGTAAAGTTGGACTGAAAACGTTTCCTGACCTTGGAAGGGTGAAAAAAGCCCCAGAGGCAGGCGGATGCCTCCATGTGATGTTTGAGAAAGTCATAAATCCAAGCTGGGATGAAAAGTAATTTAGTCATCCCTTTGGAGTTACTTTCCATCAGAAAATCCTTACAGAATATCAAATGTGGATCCCGTGGCTTTGACAGGGATGGCAGCAGACAGCCTGCATGTCTGAGCAGACAGCATTTACATTCATACCCCCCGCCGGCGGCGGCCGGCAAGGAGCCTGCAGCCCAGCTCCTCACTGCAGCCTAGCTCTGGGCAGCTTCCTCTGGGCAGCTCCGAAGGCTCTGCTGAGAACACAACAAGCTGGTTGGCACAGTCTGCTCTCTGAAGTACTGCTGCCAAAGCAGCTGGGTGGAAACTGGGAGCATGTTGCATTAAAATATTTCTAAATCAAAGGAAACTATCAATTAGCCAAACAATTAGCTGAGATGTGAGCTAGAATCACAGAACTGTTTTGGTTGGAAAAGACCTCTAAGATCACCGAGTCCAACCATCATTGCAGTGCTGCATGCTCATCTGAGTGGTTTTCTGCACTGCCATTTGCTCCTCTGGCAACACCTGGCTGGTTGTTTCAAGCCTGACACACCATCAGTGGTGAACCAGTCCCAGAGGGCAGGGTGCTGGTGGGCTCCTGTCACACCACCATGTCCAAATGGGGTGCTCAGCTCTTTCCAGGGGCCCTGGTTAGAGGTAAGCAGGGAGCAAAAAATAGGGGATGGGGGTGGTGTGCAGGGCTCTGTGCTGTCTGTGACCTCCAGCCATTGTTCTGCTGCGGTTTCCTCCCATCATATGATCTTTCCCATCATAGAACCAGAGGGTTGTTCCAGTTGGAAGAGATTTTTGAGATCATCAAGTCCAACTGTCAACCTAAGACCTCATAACCCATTGTATAACAGCTCAGCTTTTCTTGATGCTGTTCCTCACCTAATGTCATAGGATGTTTTGGGTGGGAAGGGACCTCTAAAGCTCTTCCAGTCCCACCGCCTGCAGTCAGCAGGGACATCTGCAACTAGTGCAGGTTGCTTAAAGCCCCAAACAATCTGACCTGCAATGGTTCAAGGGATAGGGCATCTCCTTCTCTGGACAACCTGGCCCAGGGTCTCACTACCCTCAGCCTCAAACACTTCTCCCTTCTCTCCATCCTGAATCTCCTTCTTTTAGTTCAAACCCCCACCCCTTGTCCTGTCACAACAGGCCCTGCTCAAAAGCCTGTTCCCAGTTTTCAGAATTGGCCCCCTGAAGCACTGAGAGGCCACCAGTTTAGTTTCCTTGTTAGTTTTAATTCTGCTGTTGCTAAAGAACTGCCCAGGGCTCTGCATGTACAGATGGTCTCAGGCCCTGCACTGGTGGGGTGGGACAGTGTCAGTGTGTTTGCCCCAGGACAGCAGCTGGCCCCTGGTGGGGTGCACGTTGCCTGGGTTTCTTTTGGCTGTGCTTTAACTGCTCTTGTGCTAACAAGAAGCTGGGCTGCTTGTTGTGAGCCATCTGTGATCCCACCACTAATGAAGCTGTGATGGGGTCCGATGCAGGAGGGTGCTGGCAGCCTGAGGGGGGTCTGCTAAGAGCAGAGCGCAGCGCTGGGGAGCTCCCGCTTGGGAAGCACCAAGGAATTCACCCAGTGAGGCTTTCACCGTATTTGTGATGAATTTTTAAACCATGATCAGACAATTTGGAGTCTGTTAGTGAGTGCTTCTGGAGCTGGGCTAATAATAACTGCTCCTCATTTTTTGATTAGGCTGGGAAAAATGTTAATTAGTCCAGCAGTAAATTCCTGCGCCTGAGTCCTGCGCTGCCTGCTGCCCCTAACAAGGTCTGGAGCAGAAGAAATGAAGTGTGAGTACTTTTATGGCCCCCATAATGCTGCCTCTGAGGTGTCTCAGGTTCCACTGGGTGATCCCTGCTAATTGTCCTTGAGTTCATTACAGGGAAAAACTCTGCTGCTGCACCAGCTGGCTGAGATGTGGAGAGAGGGAAAGTGAGTGACCAATGGCCAGGACCTCACTGTAGGCTTGTGTGTACAGTGTCTTGGTGCTGAGGCAAGAGTTGTCTTTACTGTGTCATCTGCCTGCAGTGGGGCTTGTCTTCTGAACTTCTCTTGGGAGAAAGCTCAACATCTTCATCAGCAACCTGGATGCAGGGGCAGAGAGGACCCTCAGCCATTTCACTCAGGACACTAAGCTGGGAGCAGTGGCTTACATCCCATCAGGCTGTGCTGTCATCCAGCGAGATCTGGCCAGGCTGGGCAGCTGGGCAGAGGGGAACCTTGTGAAGCTTAACAAGGACAAGTGTAGGGTCCTGCACCTAGGGAGGATTAACCCCCTGCACCAGTATGGGCGAGAGGCAGACCTGCTGGGAATCAGCTGTTGGGAGAGAGACCTGGGGATGCTGGTGGATGACAAGTTCACTATGAGCCAGCAACGTGTCCTCATGGCCAAGAAGGCCAATGGTCTCCCAGACTGCATGAAAAAGAGTGTGGCCAGCAGGCCAAGGGAGGTTCTTCTTCCCCTCTGCTCTGTCTTAGAGTGGCCATATCTGGAGTCCTGGGTCCAGTTCTGGACTCCCCAGTTCGAGAGGGACAGGGAACTACTGGAGAAAGTTCAGTGAAGGCTCCAAAGATGCTGAGGAGCCTCGAGCATCACTGTGAAGAGGAAAGGCTGAGAGCACTGGGGCTATCTAGCTGCAGAAGAGCAGCCCCAGAGAGGATCTTCTGAATCCTCAGAAAGAGCTAAGGGACCTGTCAGGGACAAGAGAATGGGGCCAGATTCTTCTCAGTGGTGGCTCAGTGACAGGACAAGGAGCAATGGGCACAAACTGGAACCCAGGAGTTTTCATCTGAAGATGAGGAGAAACTTATTTGTTGTGAGGGGCTGCTGGAGCCCTGGAGCAGGCTGCCCAGAGGGGTTGTGGAGTCTCCTTCTCTGGAGAGATTCAAGATCCACCTGGCCATTGTGATTCTGGGCAAGCTGCTGTGGGTGCCCATACTTTAGCAGGGGAGTTAGACTGAGTGATCTCCAGAGGTCCCTTTTGAGCCCCACCATGCTGGGATTCTGTGAGAAAGGTAACTCTGTATTTCCTGACTTCTGGATTAGTGTTTGAGCTGGTGAGACTGAAGAATGTCTGAACAAGGACCAAGCCCTCCTAGGCACAGGAGAGAGCATCCAAGCATCCTTTGAAGGGCAGCTGCCTCCAGTCCACAACTGGAGTGGTGTGTAACTTTGGTGCGTAACTCACAAGCCATTCCCTGGGATTGTTTTGTAAACACGTGGAAGCGATCAGCTTGCATGGTTATAAACAGACATGGAGAACATCAACAGAAAATGGTTATTTACAGAGGCTGGTGGCAGCTGTGCTTCCTCTCAGGACACATCTCCTGTGAAATGGCTTCATATTTTCGTCTCGGTGGCATTTCAGTGAAGAGAAGATTTAAAGTACAGCTTATTTTAAGCCTATGAATAATCATTCTCCCTCTCTGGTTTAACTTATGTAATGGCTGAGGGCTTAGAGAACTTAGAGAACTCATCTTGCTGCAGGAATTTTCCTCTTTGGCTGTTTCTGTTGGAGGTTTTTGGTAGGAAAGCAGGTGCAGAGCCGAGTGCATGCATGGAACAGCCACAGAGCTGATGTGCAAACCCTTCACAGCTTCCCACAGATATTGATGGAAAATCTGTGATCGGGCTGCTCCAAACTGTTGGGCATATGGATCTGTGCTGTTCCTCTCCAGAGGGAGCACTAGGGATGGCACAGTGAGTCAAACACACTGGCATCTGGAAGCAGCAGAATTCTGGTCCTTGGAAGAGTGACAATTAATAAATTTATGGAGTCGTTGGTGGAAACCCCCACTGAGGGAGGTAGGCAGTGAGGTGTGGGAGACTGGTGGGTCTCTCGGTGGTGGCATTGCTTGTGTCATTGGGGTGCTGGGTGTGGCACAGCAGGACCATGGCCATAGGGCAGGCAGCTATATCACTCATGGAGAGCATCCCCGTGCCATCAGAAGTGTTGTGGTACAGTGTGTGAGGCAGCAGGACCATGGGGACAGGCAGCTGCATTGCTGCGGAGTGCATGCCCGAGGAGAAGGCTGATGGCTTGCAGCTCATTTCTGTGGCTGTGGGACTCTGGCTTCTGTGGGGAAAGAAACTGCTGATGGAGCTTAGAAGGGGAGCTGAGAAACACTCCCAGTCAAGCACACAAAACAGCCATTGCCCTGTGGGTGCCTTTGGGCGTGTAGGGAAGAGACCAGGCAAAAAGTATTCATTTCCAGCTAGAGTCTGAATGAAACATTGCTAATTTCCAGAAGTGTTTTAGCTGAAGCAGAGATGAAGGAGTAACAAACCACAGTGACTGGAAGGGTTCCTGCCTGCTGCTGCCATGCCCAGCAAAACGATGCAACAGGGAGGCCATTTGGTAGGGTCATAGCAGGGTGATGCTGGGACAGTGGGGAGGTTAACTTTCTTGTAAGTGAGGGAAAGGCCCAACTCCTTGGTTTTTCAGATGAGCAGGAAGAACTAGCCTGCCCTTCTGTCCTTGAGGAGCAACACAAAACCAGAGAAGCCCTTGTGCCTAGTGCAGTGCCCTTAGGAAGAGGTACCTCAGAGCTGAGCTTGTCTGTGCACAGGACTTTGGTCTCCAGCTGGCACTTCAGTGAGGCTCTCTCCTCCTGAAAGGGTTTTTAGTGCGGTCCAGCATATATGAAAAGAAATTCATAGATTCATAGAATAGTGCAGGTTGGAAGGGACCTTAAAGGTCATCTAGTTCCAACCCCTCTGCTATGGGCAGGGACACCTTCCACTATCCCAGGTTGCTCAAGGCCTCATCCAACCTGGCTTTGAATCATCTCCAGGGAGGGGGCATTCACAACCTCCCTGAGCAACCTGTTCCAGTGTCTCACCACCCTCAGTGTAAATAATTTCTTCCTAATATCCAGTCTAAATCTAGCCTCCTCAAGCTGGGGAGAGGGTCTTCCAGTGCTGGTTGCAGCACGCCGTGGGATATGCCTTTGCATCCTGAGCGGGGAAGGAGTCCTCAGGCCCTGGGTGCACCATGCAGTGGGGGGCTTCTAGGGTTGAAGTGCCTGTGCAGTTGCCAGCTGCAGACCTGAGGATCACCCTGAAGCAGAGCTGCAGCTTCCTGGTCCAGATGGCCAAAGGTGGGAATAAAAGGAGGGGATGCTGCTCCATTTCTCAGGTCCTGAGCTGGTCCCTCCTGGACAGGCTGCAGTGCATCCCCCAGGTCTGTGCTCTAAACCTCATGAGGACAGGGTTTGCCCATGAGGCTCCTAATTCCTGCAGTAGGGACGATACCATCCCGTTTCCATCAGTGAGCACAAAAGGCTTCAAGCTGTGGTTTAACTGGAGCACCTCCTCAAATGGAAGGGGAAAAAAACTCCTCCTCTGAGTCTGAAGACACCAAGTGCTGATCAAGTGATCCTGGCCCACTTCAGAGGATTTGTTTGATCCTTTTCTAAGTGGCTTAGTCTCCTTTACACTGAATATACAAAATCTTTTCTTATATCCAATTAAGGTTTCTCCCAGGTATGGGTAGCACTCCAGTCCCTGTTCAAAGGAGCTCCTCTGCCTGCTGCAGGAGAGCTTGGCGCGGAGCGAGCTGCTGCTCAAAGGCACGGGGAGGGTGGGAAGCGCCTCGCTTGTTTTTCTGGTCAATTTGTCAGTTTGAGCAGAGATTTCACAGAGCCACAAACACTAAATAATTGGCTTCGCTGCATTTTCTGCATGAGTACCTGGGAGCTGCTGTGCTAGAGAGGAGCTGGGTCTGCTGGGGTGATGCTGCAGGTGAGCAGTGAGTGGCCCTGGGGCAGGATCACAGAGTCACAGAATTATTTCGGTTGGAAAAGACATTTAAGATTGCTGAGCCCAGCTGAGGAGCCTGCTCTTTCCTCCTGCTGCCTCACTGGAGGGATGCTGGGGAGAGCAGTGTGGTTTGCCTTCTAGCTGTCAGTGACTTAGAATCATAGAATGGATTGGATTGGAAGGGACCTTCAAGATCATGTAGTTCCAACCCCCTTGTCATGGGTAGGTACATCACCCACTAGACCAGGTTGGCCCTGTCCAAGCTGGCCTTGAATACCTCTAAGGGAGGGGACATTCACTTCTCTGGGCAACTTGTTCCAGTGTCTCACCACCCTTACTGTGGAGAATTTCTTCCTAATATCCAGTCTAAACTGGATGTGAAGAGCCTGGGAAATTGCCTTGGCAGGACTGCTCATGCTATCCTGTCGCCTGTCCCCTCAACATCTTCAGGGGTGTGACAGCCACATCACTCCTGTGGGGCTGCTGCGTTTGGGTGTAGCCGCCAGGGACTGGCCCCTTGTCCCTATCAGCTGGGGAGCACCTCTTGGTGGGGGAAAGGGAATCACTGATGTGCTTAAAGGGCACTTTGCAGAGCAATTCCTTCCCTTGGAGCAGTCCAAGTGACACAAACCCTGTCGGCACTATTTTTAACCCTTCTGTTGCTGTAGCCCCCATGCAGTGGGAGCAGAGAGATGAGCTATCTCCTGCAGCATCTTCAGTTGTCTCTGCTTCTGTGTCTGGTCAGTTATCCCTCAGCAATGCCTCTGAAGGAATTCTGTTTGTGCAGGTGTCACTGAAGTCTATTATTTGGAGCTTGTGCTTCCCCTGTTCCCTGGAAGAAACTTGGCTCAGCTGTCAGAGCCTTGGAGAGGTTTGCAAAGCTGGCAGCTTGAAATACAAACATCTCTCAACAGCTCCTGTAATCCAGCAGAAATAAAGCCTAGCAAAAGCCAGCTGGTGGGAGCTCAAACCCAACAAACTTGGGCTAGGCACAGGCCTTGGTGGGTGCTTTGTTCAGTTTTAGGCCACTCAATCCAAGGCCATTGAGATGGTGGGACGTCTCCTGGAAGGGCAACAAAGCTGGTGAAGGGTCTGGAGAAGAGGTCTGGTGAGAGAGCAAATGAGGAAACTGGGGTTGTTCAGTCTGGAGAAATGGAGGCTGGGGAGAGACCTTCTGGCTCTCTACAGGTCCCTGAAGGGAGGCTGTAGCCAAGTGGGTCTTCATCTCTTTGCACTAGAAACAAGTGGTAGGATGAGAGGAAATGACCTCAAGTCTCCCCAGGGCAGGTTGAGGTTGGGCATTAGAAGAAAATTCTTCCATGAAAGGGTTCTGCAACACTGGAACAGAGTCCCCAGGGAGGTAGTTGAATACTCATCCCTGGAGGTGTCTCAAAGAGTCAGAGTTGTGGTGCTGAGGGACATGATTTAACAGCAGCTTTGGTAGAGATAGAGAATGGTTGGACTCGGTATTCAAGGTTTTTTTTCCAGCCAAAGCAGCTTCTTTTTTGTGACCTTTTGAGCATGAAAGTTGCAGAAGCAGCAGACCTCTCATCACTTTTAAGTACTTTCTCCTTGTAAAACAATTCAACTAAATCTTCACTTTCTATGTTAAATTAAATCAAGAGAAGTGTGGCCAGCAGGTCAAGGGAGGTGATTCTCCCCCTCTACTCATCTCTGGTGAGACCCCACCTGGAGTACTGTGTCTGGTTCTGGAGCCCCTCTTACAAGAGGGATATGGAGGTGCTGGAATGTGTCCAGAGAAGGGCCACGAGGATGAGCAGAGGGCTGGAGCACCTCTTCTATGAGGACAGACTGAAGGAGTTGGGGCTGTTCAGTCTGGAGAAGAGAAGGCTCCAAGGTGACCTAATTGTGGCCTTCCAGTATCTGAAGGGGGCTACAAGAAGGCTGGGGAGGGACTTCTCAGTATATCAGGTAGTGATAGGAGTAGGGGGAATGGAATGAAGCTGGAGGTGGGGAGATTCAGGCTGCATGTGAGGAGGAAGTTCTTCCCCATGAGAGTGGTGAAGCCCTGGAATGGGTTGTCCAGGGAGGTGGTTGAGGCTCCATCCCTGGAGGTGTTTAAGCCCAGGCTGGATGAGGCTCTGGCCAGCCTGATCTAGTATGAGGTGTCCCTGCCCATGGCAGGGGGGTTGGAACTAGATGATCCTTGTGGTCCCTTCCAACCCTGACTGATACTATGATACTATGAAATCACAGAACTGTGCCAGTTGGAAAAGACTTCTAAGATCTTGGAGTCCAACCATCAGCCTAACGCCACCATGGCCACTAACTAGTTATGGCGAGTCCCCCCAGTTCCCTATGGGTTTTCTGTATGGCCAGCCTGACAGATTTGCATTTGTCACCAACATCAGATCCTGCTTTGTCCCTGCTTGCATCTGAAGATCTCCTTGGCTTGCCCTTCACGCAGCAGCCGTAGCTGTGCCATGACATGATGAGGACCTGAGCTCGCCGAGCCGTGCAGGGAGGTCACATTTATTGCTGCTGCTTTATTTGTGCTACCTCATGATGCATTTTTTTCCCCTTGGAGGAAATCCGTAACGAAGTAGCGATTTCTCCTTGCTCTGGGGATTCAGATCTGCTTTAGCTGGTGATTGTTCCTGGACTGTTCATTTTGTACCTCGGAGAAGCCTCCACCTGACATACCAAGGCAGCTTGGACGTCCTTCATGTTGTCTTTCTAATTCTTCTTCTTCTTTCTTTTTCTTTCCCCCCTTCCCTCCCCCCTTTAATTCATGAACTAGGGCAGTGGTGCACAAGCCCTCTCTGGCTTTGGGCAGCTGATCTTGCTGAATTTCCACCACCTCAGCAAGGGCTGCTAAAGCAGTGGTGAGGATCAGCAAAACCAACAGCATCTTCTGGCCACTTCTGTCATTAGCTAATTGCTCTCCTCTGTCTCTCTGTTCAGCCAGACCCTGTTGGGTCTCCGGGGAGTTGCTCTTCCAGGCCTTTTCAGCCTCTTCTCCATCCCTGTGTGTGGCTCTTGAGCAGGCTGCGACCCCAGTTTTGTTAACCCTAAACTCTGCAGCTCAGACCTGCTGCTCCCTGCCTCCTGCTACCAAACCCTACTCCCATGGCTTTTGTTGTCCCCCTGTGCCCCATGTGGCTCTTACCTGGCTGTTGTTGCTCTCCTCAAGGGCTTGGAAGCAGGCTGCTGGGACTTGCAGGTGTGCAAGAAATGGATTTATTGGCCCATAAAGAACAAAGATGGCTGGTGCTGAGGTGGCCAGCAGTGGTCAGCATGAGAGGGCAGAGCACCAAGAGATGCTGACAGCTGTGGTTTGTGTCCCTGCTGGGCTGGTGCCAGGCAGGCATCTGCAGCTGTGTGCTGCTGCTCAGCCAGCTGGGCAGTGCCCAGGCTCTGCTCCCCCGGGCTGGGGTGGTGGGGCTTACCACAGAATTGTTTTTGTCGGTGGGGCATATCATGGAATCACAGCATTGTTGTGATTGGAAGAGAACTGTAAGATTATTGAGTCCAACCACTAACCCAGCACTGCCAGGTCACCACCAAACCATGCCCCTCAGCACCACTTTCCATGGCTTTGAAGCCCCTCCATGGATGGGGACTCCACCACGGCCCTGGGCAGCCTGTTCCAGGGCTTGACATCCCTTTTGGGAAAGAAATTGTTCCTCATGTCTAACCTAAACCTCCCCTAGGGTAACTTCAGGCCACTTCTTGCCCTATAACTTCTTCCTTGGGACAAGAGACCAACCCCCACCTGGCTCCCACCTCCTTTCAGGGAGTTGTAGAGAGCCAGAAGGTGTCCCCTCAGCCTCTGCTTCTCCAGGCTCAATAAACCCCAGTTCTCTCATATGCTCTTCACCAGACCTGTTCTCCAGACCCTTCATCAGCTTTGTTGCTCTTCTCTGGACCTACTCCAGCACCTCAATGTCCTCCTTGGAGTGACACGATCAAACTGGTGTCTCTTATTTGGTATGATTCATGACTGGGGAACTTCACTCCTGCCTCTGCTTTTGCTTTAGCCTCATGGCATAAGGTCACAGAAATGGCTTTGCAGTGAAGGGCAGAGAAGGTCACATGGCTGTACCTCCAGAAATGGAGCAGGGGCTGCTGCTTTTCCAGGTGTGCAGGAAAAATCACTTGGACTATGAGGTCTGTGCTGCTGCTGGGTTCTGGTTTAGGTCTGCAAGAACATGCAGAGCATGACCACACAAGTGAGTGTCTGTCCTGGTAGGATTCAGGTGGTTTCTGCCACAGAGATCCAGAAGATCCCTTGGTGGTGCCCAAAACTATTTAAAGAAGCATGACCTGTTCTAGCCTCTGCTGGGTTGCTCAGCTCATGACTAAGTGTTTGCCCATCCAGTCACTTAGCAGCCTCACAGTCTCCTCCTCTTACAAGCCCTTTGATGGAAACTGCTCACAGCAAAGCCCATGGTACTGTGTGGCGAACATCACAGCACCAGCCTGCTGCAGCAATTAGTGTGTGCTTAATGGAGAAATGGTTCTTGCCACCAAAGCCACAGCTAGGAATGCTGCAGGACTGCCAGACACCAGTGTGCCCACAAGGCACCGTGATGCCAAAATCTGAGCAAGCAGGTGGCTTCCCTCATGCTAGAATGGTGTTTTCTGTCATTTACCGTGGAGACCATAAAGGGTTTATTGACTGCCTTAGACTGGCTGTTGCCCTCCTCTTCTGGAGGCAGGAGACTGCTTCCGTGGTATGTGGGGAGCACACAGGATGGAGTGTGTGCCATCAGCTGCCCCAGATGACCCCAGCATGAAGACTCTGGTCCTGCCTGGGGGTAGAGTGCTGGATGGCAGCACCTGGCCCCACGGGGTCCCTCACCAAGGCTCCTGGCAGTACTGTGTGTTGAGGTACACCTTGCTCATGTGTCCCTTTAAGCTGGGCTGGGACTTGTTCTTACTCTGTTATCCTTTTGCTGCAGCTTTGAAATAATTCACACTTCTTCTGAGAGCAGAGGCTTCTAGGAGCATTTACCATCTGCTACCACTTACCACATTAATCATAGTCCAAGGAACAAACTCGTTTTGACTCGAGGTTTCCTGAGTAACTGGATTTCTCCATTTCAGATGCTATTATTGATAACTCTGAAGGCTTGCTGGATGCCGTATGTTCTTGTCACCGCTCGGCTGGAAGAAAGCAAACAAAAATAATCTGGAAACAAAGCTTGGAGGCTTCTGCCTTTGCACTGAGGCTTGGAAAACGTCGCCTCTGCCTTTCTGACACCGCTGCAATCCAGGCGTTTGGGACCCCAAGTGGAAAGCGCACCTCTGGCAGTGCTTTAATATTGATGGGCAGAACCGTGATTCATCAACATCAAACTGTTTAGTTCATTAGCCCCAACAACTCCTGTGCAGCCTGGGAATAGGTTTGAAAGAGCCTGAGATGGGGCCAGGCATTAATTATGCAGTTGTGGCACAAATTAATAACCTCATGTAGCAGAGAGATCCCTGTGCATTAATGCTTCAGAACCTGCCTCCTGCCCTCGCTGTCCTCTTCTGAAGTGGATGGAGGTGCTCTGCTTTTAAAGCAGCTTTTCTCCGTGGTGGGCTGAGCCAAGGATGAAAGAGCGACGCAGCAGACCTGTGGTTTGGGTGAAGTGTTTGGGTTTTATTTCTCTCCCTGTGTGATTCTCGTGCACAGCTGGCAGTGTGGATCCTCACCAACAGTTTTGTGCCATCTGAGGCTTTTACTGCCCTTGGAAACATTTGCCTTGACCACACGACCGCGCTAACACTCGTCTCTCTCTCTCTCTCCTGACTGAAATGCTACCACCTGAAAGTAAAACAAAGGAGCACTGGCAAACACAGGATGTGAAGAGAGGGTAGGAGGTGGCTGGTTATGGGGCTGAGGGACTTGTGCTACGGAATGTGTAATTCATGGAAACAGAGTGGCCTGGGTTGGAAGGGACCTTTAAAGGTCATTTAGTCTACACACCCTAAAGTGAGTAGGGTGATGTGTAAATAGATCATGTTGCTCAAATAGATCATGTTGCTCAGAGCCTTGTCCAACCCAACCTGGAATGTTTCCAGGGTTGGGACATCTACTTGTTCCTGCCCTTGGCTCTGAGATTGTGTGTGTAAGGGTTATTCTGGATGATAGAATCATGGAATAGCTTGGGTTGGAAGGGACCTTCAAGATTGTCTAGTTCCAACCCCCTCCCCACTGCCATGGGCAGAGATACCTTCCACTAGACCAGATTGCTGAAATCCCCATCCAGTCTGGCTTTGGTTCTTCAGCTGGGGACAAAGAGCAGGTTGTGGATGCCCCCTCCTTGAAGGTGTTCAAGGATTGGTTGGATGAGGCCTTGAGAAACCTTGTCTAGTGGAAGGTGTCCCTGCCCATAGCAGGGATGGTCTTTAAGGTCCCTTCCAACCACACTGTGATTCTGCAAGAAAAGCCATGCTGTGCCTGTCTTCCTCTCTGAAAGGCTGGAACAGACCTGTGGGGACACAGGCTGTTTTAGAGTGAGCTTACATCATGGCTGTTGTAGTGAGTGGGAAGAATCATGGATTTTCCAGCAGGTCCCTCGTGCTTCCAGTTCATAGATTCCAGGGGAGCACCTCACAGTCTGAGTGGGCAGGTGGGATTATGCAGATAGAGAGGAGCCTGCAGACCTGCTTCCATGGCACTGAAGCATGGGGCTGTCTTCCCAGGAAGGAGCCAGACATTGCAAAACACTTTGGAGTGGTGGGGAAACACTGTCTGTCCCCAGGACAGAAGCTGTGCTTTCATCTTTGCCGTGGTGCTGATGTTTCACTGTTAATTGCTCTGCAATGTGGCGATCTCCATAGCAAAGCATGAAAATAATCTGGATTGTCCTGCAGATATGAAAGCTGCTGGATGTTCTCACAGCCAGAGCTTGAGTTGAAAGCCAGAAAGAGCTATTCTAGGGCCTGAGCGAAGGCAGCTGTCTCCTAGGGTGTAGCACACACAGAATTAGGCTGGAGGACTCCAGCAGCGGAAAAGCTCTTAGAGAAAAACGCTCTGTAAGGCTGCAGGATGTCTGGGGGCCAAAAGCCCTCACCCTGCCCCTGGAGGTCTGAGAAGAAAGCTGAGCCCCAAGGGGCACAGGAACCCTTAACTTCACACCAGCCCATTCAAAAGCTACAGTGGGTGGATGCCAAACTGGGAGGAAATGGAGGTGGGAGGATTTCAGACCAAAGATCTCACACTCCATCGTGCCATGCAGAAAACAGATTGGTTTAGGTGAGAGTGAAACCGGAGCCAGACATCACATTTGGCTGCAGCAACTTCTTCAAGACTGTTTTCCTGAATGAGGGATGGTGGTGGTAATGCTCCTGCTTCTTGGCTGTTTCCTACAGCTGGCAGAGGTTTCATCTGCTGCCAGCCGTGTTTCTAAACCCTCGCAATCTGCTTCTGCAGCTCCCTCAGGCAGCGTGTATGGAAACACTGGAACTGCGCCGTGCTGCTCTGCTGTTTCCGCCGAGTGATTGATCTGTGCCTGTTGAATCAGCGTGTTCTGCTCCTGGACAGAGAGCTGCCCTTCTATCAAACAGCTTCTGCTTTCCCCCAGATAATCTTTTCAGTGAGATTTGCAGTTCTGGCTTTATAGTACAAAGACTAGAAGAGGCCTTTCCCCCCCAAACGCCTGAGAATGCGTACCTGTATGAGCACCTCTCCTCCTCTGCAGCCATGTACTCCCTCCATGACATTCCATCAGCACACACCCATCTGAATCCCACCATCAGTTGTGCAGAGGCACACAACTGGTCATCATCTGGCCTGTGCTACTTTGGTAGTGCTGCTTTCCTGCTCCACAAGATCATCCTGTAAAGAAAGAAAGAAACAAAATTCTTTATAGTGAGGGTGGTGAGACACTGGAACAGGTTGCCTGGGGAGGTTGTGGGTGTCCCCTCCCTGGAAGCATTCAAGGCCAGCTTGGATGAGGCCTTGAGCAACCTGTTCTAGTGAACAGTGTCCCTGTCTGTAGCAGGGGGAGTGGAACACAATGATTTTTAAGGTCCCTGCCACCCCAAGCCATTCTTTTATTCTATGATCCTGGGACAGCTCTGTGACTTCCCCAGTGGGAGATCATCCCCTCTGGGACAAGGGGCAAAAGGATGCTTGAGTTCAGAGATGAGAGTCCACTGTTTCTGTTGCCATGGGCAGAGGAACTCCAGATCTGTTGGTTTTTGCAGGGTGCTTTGAGGGGTGAGTGGGGAATTTTGCCAGGTGAAGGATGTCCCTCTGCTGCTCTCCTAAGCCCTCAGATGAGCTGGTTGCTGAATGAGTGCCTGGGTCTATCCCACCAGTTAAACTTGGTGAAACTGCACCTCGTCAGAGTTAGAGAAGAACTGCTCACAATTCAGGATGAAGGACCGCATGTGCTCCTGGCAAGGCCAAAAGCAGACAGATGTGTCTTTATAGATGCCTTGATCGTATTGGTGGCCTCTGTAGAAGGCCAGAGAGGAACATGGGTGGATAGAAAGATAGCACTGACAGTATGTGTCTAAGCTCAGATGAAAAGACTGAACTGGCCTCGGGCTGATCACAGTGTGTCTGGAGGTGGTTCAGGAGATGGAGCTGAGGAACAAGGCACACGAATGGTGGACAGAGCTCATTACACAGAGGAAATATTCTGGTATTTAGATGCAGTTGGAAAGGGCAGCAGAAAAGAGGCAAAGGCTGTGTCTTCGTGTTCAAAGGCACAATTAAGTAACCCTGGCCTCGGGTTGCAGCTGTCTGTGTTTCTCCTGTGCTCCCATACAGCAGTGGGGTCATTTCTGATGGTCTCTGGCTTTTTTTCCTTTTATTTGGCTGCTGTTTACAGCAGGTTGTGGAGGCTGAGGTCTCTGCAGGGCAGGTAGGAGGCAGGATGAGTTCTCTGACTGCCTGTATGAAGTCAGGCTCTGTCCCTGCTCCAGCTGCCATTGTCTGTGACTGAGCTGTGGGGTTCACCACAGTCACCTTTGTGTAAGGTAGCAGGACTTATTGGGTAAGAAAATGCCTCACCAGTGACAGACCTGCAAGGGCCCTCAGGTTACAAGATGATTGCACTGACTGGAAAGAGCTGGGAAGCTCCTGCTGTGTGTTGTTATCTCAGGGCTCTGAGTGGGGAGACAAGGTGTGGATGAAGGGAAGGAATGGACTGAAGCCTGAGGAAGGGGAGATTTGGACTGATCTAGTGGGAGGTGTCCCTGTTCATGGCAGGGGGTTCAGAAGTAGAAGATATTCAAGGTCCCTTCCAAGCTCAACCCAGCCTATGACTCTATGAAGGCAATGGAGGGCTCCCCTGTGTGCAGAGCTGGGGGCTGCAGGGCTGATGTCATCCCTGTCTACAGCTCTGTGCAGCTTTGCAGCTCCCACCAGCCCTGTGCGGCTGCCTGACCTGTACCTTGCCCAACCCCTGCTGCTGTGGGAGCTGTGGAGGACAAGAAGAGCAATTCTGGAGGGACCTGCAGACACAGCGCTGGACACAGAGGACAGTGCTAGTTTTCCCTCTGCTCTGTGAGGCAGTGTCTTTGCCTGCTGTGGTGAAGCTGGGGATCTCCTGGGTGAGACGATGGCGTGACAGGAATAGTGAACTGCCTCCTTGGGGACCAAGATCTGCAGATGCTGCTGGTGCGATGGCTGAGCCTGCTCCCCCCAGCCCATAATGCATCAATGGCTTAAGGAAAACAACATCTTGATTTCAGAAAATGTGATCTAAAGCTGTGGTAATTTCAGCAGTGAGTGGCTCAGCTCATACAAATGCACACAAAAGAGAAATTTCTGCCTTTGTGATTCAGATCAGATATTGGGAAGAAATTCTTCCTCATGAGGGTGGCAAGGTACTGGAACAGGTTGCCCAGGCAATCTGTAGGGGCTCCAAGCGTGGAAGTGTTCAAAGCCAGGCTGGACAGGGCCTTGAGCAACATAGTCTAATGGGAAGTGTCTCTGCCATGGCAGGGGGTTGGAACTAGAGGATCTTTAAGGTCCCTTCTAACCTAAACCGTCCTGTGATTTGTGCCTCCTGTGTGTGGTGATGGGAAGGAAGCAGCAATGATGCTTTGACTGGTTGATAGCAGAAGACACCTGCTATAGATGCTATCAATTAAACAACATGGGAGAAGAAGACCAAAACCCCAGGCTGTGGGGAAATGGGTTCCTCTCAATCCAGTCCTCCCTTCTAGGAGATTAGAATTCTGCATCTAAGCCACGTCTCATTCCAGCTGTTGTCTGGTAAAACCCAACCCTTAGTTTCTATTTTAAGTGCTGTTCAGGCGCTCCTCTCAGAGGGGAGATGGAAGCAGTCTTACTGCTCCTGCTGAGCAGGGATCCCAAGGCAGCTCAGGGCTTTGGGTTGCACACCCACAGCCAATTCTTCACCTTCCTCCAGAGAAAATGTTTCTCCACTCATCTCATTCAGGGAGAACAAATTGAACTTGTTCTGAGCAGCTGTGTGAGACTTCATCTCCATCTTGACATGGCCAGGCTGGATTTCTCTCTCCATGAAAACAGTCAGTCCAGGGTTCCAGGGTAGGAGTGAGACATGGTTCAGGACTATTACTTGTCTCTGCTGCAAACAAAGAGAAGGTGCCTGTGTCAGCAAGACCTTCAATCAGTTTTGCCCAGGGTAAAGTGCTGGAGAAAATACCATGTGACAAGGCTCCAAGGATGCAGGGCTCCAGAACTTCCAGCAGCCCCATCTCTTGGGTCCTAGCTCAGGCACTGAGGCTCAGGGCAAGACTTTTCCATCTAGATGTTTGAAGCTGGTGCAGTGGCTCTGTGTCGTAGGAGACCCAGCTGGACACAGTGCTTCCTGGCAAGATGCCACAGGCAGTTTCTGTTCCCAGCAGAAAACAGAAGTCTTCATTTTTGGTGTTCTGCAGTGCTCCACTGCCTGCATCGTGGCAGTGATGTCAAACATTCCTTTGGGAACCACCTGTTCCTTTGTGTTTTCTGGTGTCAGTCTCGGGTGCTCTGTTGGTGTTGTGACAGTGAGATGTGCTGTCAACAGCTGCTGCACTGTGCCTTGTAGGTGAGGAGGGAAGGGGGCTCAGGAGAAGACAGCAGCAGAACTCATCCTGCAGGTGGGTGAATGCAGTTTGGAACAGAGGAGTTTGTTTTCAGGGTGGGATGTAGGCATGGGATTTTTGGTGTGCTCTTATCTGTATGCATTCTGCTCATGTTCTGCTGAGAGGCAGGAGATGAAAGACAAAACAGGCAGAAATGGGCTGTTGCATCCTGCAAAATGAGTCAGAAAGTCTCAGAGCAGCAGAAGGTTCAGGGTGGTACATGACAGTTTAAACTTCCCCAACAAGGGCCTGAATCGTTTTGTTTCTGTTTGGGAAAGCAGCAGTAAGACCAAGAGAGACTGCTCTGAGCCAAGAAGATGTTTACAAATCCCCCTGCAACAACCAGATCAATAAATCCATACCTTCTGCTCCTGCTTACCAGAGTCAGGAGAGCCACAAACAGTGGTTGGGTGCTGGAGGTGTTTGTGGAGGGGATGGGAGGGGCAGGTGTTTGTTGTTGCTTTGTTTTTTTCCTTTCTTTCTTTTCCTCTTTCTCTGGATTTTATCTCACTGTGTGAGGAAGGTGTTTGTTTAAGAAGAAATGGATTTGGTGAGAGCACAGGCTTCCCACAGAATGGCTCCTGTGGGAGGGGAGGTGTTGACATAGCCAGGAAGACAAAGACAGGAGTGGTGAGTGGGGTTGAGTTTCAAAGAGCAGTGGAGAGCTCTGGACTTAGCTGGTATATTTCCATCACTTTGGGGAGCATGTGGCTGGAGTGACCCACAGGTGGTCTGCGCTGCCCTAGTGAAGGGTTGTATGTTCTCCCTGGGAGAATCACAGAATTGTTTCAGTTGGAGTAGACCTCTAAGGTGATTGAGTCCAATCATAGAATCAAGCAGGTTGGAAGAGACCTCCAGTCCAACCTATCACCCAGACCTATCCAATCACTAAGTGCCTCATCCAGTCTTTTCTTGAAGATCTCCAGTGACTCCACCACCTCCCTGGGCAGCACATTCCAATGGCCAATCACTCTCTCTGTGAAGAACATCTTCCTAACATCCAGCCTGAACCTCCCCTGGCACAACTTGAGACTGTCCCCTCGTTCTGTTGCTGGTTGCCTGGGAGAACAGACCGACTGCCCCATCGTTAACCCAGCGGCACCATGGCCATTGGGCACCATGGCCCGAAGTGCCATGTCCGTGTGTTTTGTGAACACCTCCAGAGATGGAGATAGAATAGAATGGAATAGAATGGAATGGAATAGAATAGAATAGAATGGAATGGAATGGAATGGAATAGAGTAGAGTAGAATAGAATAGAATAGAATAGAATGGGATGGAATGGAATGGAATGGAATGGAATAGAATAGACCAGGTTGGAAGAGACCTGCAAGATCATCACGTCCAACCCATCAACCAATCCAACCCACCTAAACAACTAACCCATGGCACCAAGCACCCCATCAAGTCTCCTCCTGAACACCTCCAATGATGTGACTCCACCACCTCCCTGGGCAGCACATTCCAATGGGCAGTCTCTCTCTCTGTATAGAACTTCTTCCTAACATCCAGCCTAAACCTCCCCTGGCGCAGCCCGAGACTGTGCCACTGCCTCCCTGGGCAGCACGACCAGTCCTGTGCTGGAATGGCAAACAAGGGAAAACTGGGCACTCCAGTTTGGGTAAGTGACTAATTATAGCTTCTAGATTTAATTATCAGCAGCAAACTCTTAAATACCCACAACAGCCCAGCCAACCTCCGCCTTCCTCGTGTTTGATGTGCTGGGCATAAATATTCAGCTGGGTCTCTCAAGAAAACATGAGGTTTTACACGAGAACAACTGTCCCTGATGAGCAGGATTTATAGCTCCAAAATGGTCTGGTTTCATAATTTGCAAAAGCTTTAACCTTTCAAGCATTTCCAAACCTATTTTAGCATGCAGGGAGTAGTGATGCAGAGACATTAACATTGAAACTTTGTGTGTCTCCAGTGAATATTCTCACCACAAGCAGCACAACGGATCCCTTTTCTTACTTAATTTTCCAATATTTCAATGCTGTTTGCCTCCATGAAAGAGGAAAAAGTGGAGAAGAATGTGTTCTTATCAAATTAACAAATATTGCAAAGCTTTAGATAGCAATTAGGATGAATAATTTAATGTGTGGATATCGGTGCATGACAACCCTTTCATTTCATCCACAGGCTCGCCAGCTTGTGATGGGAACCTGAGGCAGATATTGTGAAGCAGTGAAGGTCATTTAAATAAATACAGTTTCAGAGTTCCTTTCAGTCTTCAGGTGGTTCCATTAATGGCTGGTAACAGCTAACAAGCCAATGGAAGCAAGAGCAGGTGGAATGAATCACGTGGCAGTTCTTGACAACCTAATGCCCTCAGCACCAGCTTTGTGAGAGGAGATCTCACTTTCAGCTTGGCACCCAGCCTCAGAAGACGAAGACAGTCCAAGCTCCCCCTTAGAATCCTTCATGCCTGTGATTCTTGCTTGTGAGGCACCTTCTGCACACCTCCACCAAAGGAACATAGAATCATAGAATCAATAAGGTTGGAAGAGATCTCAAAGATCATCAAGTCCAAACTGTCACCCAACACTTCATGACTACTAAACCATGGCACCAAGTGCCACATCTAATCCCCTCTTGAACACCTCCAGGGATGGGGACTCCACCACCTCCCTGGGCAGCACATTCCAATGGCTAACAACTCTCTCTGTCAAGAACTTTCTCCCCACCTAAACTTCCCCTGGTGCAGCTTGAGACTGTGTCCTCTTGTCCTGGTGCTGGTTGCCTGGAAGAGGAGACCAACCCCCTCCTGACTACAACCACCCTTCAGGTAGTTGTAGAGAGCAATAAGGTCTTCTCTGAGCCTCTTCTCCAGGCTAAACAATCCCAGCTCCCTCAGTCTCTCCTCATAGGGCTTGTGCTCAAGGCCTCTCACCAGCCTTGTGCTTCTCTGGATGTGTTCTAGTGTCTCAATGTCCTTCTTAAACTCAGGGGTCCAGAACTGGACACAGGACTCAAGGTGTGGCCTAACCAGTGCAGAGTACAGGGGCACAATGACTTCCCTGCTCCTGCTGGCCACACTATTCTTGATGCATGCCAGGATGCCATTGGCCTTCTTGGCCACCTGGGCACACTACTGGCTCATGTTCAGTCGGCTGTCAACCAGTACCCCCAGGTCCCTTTCTGTTTGGCAGCTCTCCAGCCACTCTGACCCCAGCATGGGGTTGTTGTGGTCAAAGTGCAGCACCTGGCACTTGGACTTGTTGAATGTCATCCTGTTGGACTCTGCCCATCTGTCCAGTCGGTCAAGGTCCCTCTGCAGAGCCTTTCTACCCTCTAACTGACCAACATCTGCTCTCAACTTGGTGTCATCTGCAAATTTACTGAAGATGGACTCAATCCCCTCATGCGCATCATCAATGAAGATATTAAACAGGATGGAATGGGATCACATCCACCTTGATTGCCATTCCTCTCTACAGACTGCAGAACCTGTCTCCAGCCTGTATAGGGCAGCCAGCCTTGGGGCCCAGCTGTCTGGGGCAGCCGTGAGGTTTGTTGATGCCTTCTCCAGGCACTAGTTCCTGTGTGGGAAGGTGGCCAGGCAGGAAGAGACATGGTAAAGCCAACAGAATCAGGTCTGGCAAAAGAAGGGGCTTAAACTGAATGGGTGGGCTGATGTTTCTCTGAAAAGCCTTTTCTTTGCACAGGTGGGTTCCACCATTTGTTTTTCCTGCAGTGAGTTAAGGATCTTGCATGTGCCTGATCTGAAAGAAGTGAGTGTTAACTGGGTAAGGCACTCTGACTCCTGGCTCTAGTTGAAGTGGTCTTTGTGCAGAATTTCTGTCCCATTAACCCTAACAAAGCAGACTGGGAGAAGATCACTCTGAGTGTGGAAATCATCCTAATGACTTCCTTTAGTGGAGGCAGGTCCAAAGCTCCTGCCTACTGGCCTGATGTGTGCATCTTGCTGCCTGCCTTTCACTTGCTTGCAGCTCTGAGGGCCAAGCATTGCTGTCAGAGTGCAGGGACTGCTCCTAACAGAGCAGGACAATGAACCTGGTGAAGGGTCTGGAGAACAGGTCTGGTGAGGAGTGGCTGAGGAAACTGGGGTTGTGGAGAAAAGGATGCTGAGGGGAGACCTTCTGGCTCTCTACAACTGCCTGAAAGGAGACTGGAGCCAGGTGGGGGTCAGTCTCTTCTCTGGGAAGAGGAAATGGCCTGAAATTGCACTATGAGGGAACATGAGGAACAATTTCTTTCCTGAGGTTTGGTCTCCTCTCCTTAACAATAGAACAAGAGGAAATGGCCTGAAATTGCCCCAGGAGAGGTTTAGGTTAGACAAGAGAAAAAATTTCTTTCCTGCAAGAGTGGTCAGGCATTGGAACAGGCTGCCCAGGGAGGTGGTACAGTCCCCATCCCTGGAGGTGTTCAAGAAGCGTGTGGACACGGCACTTGGTGACATGGTTTAATGGCCATGATGGGCTTGGGTTAATGGTTGGATTCAGTGATCTTAGAGGACTTCTCCAGCTGAAACAATCCTACGATTCCAGCAGGCTGCTCAGCTCCCACTGCACTGCTCTTTTCTGAGAACAATCTACACTGGGGTTTGGGAAGCTGCTATGAAAGCTGCGAGATCACAGGCAGCTGCTGCACTTGGGAACGATCTATAGCTGTCATTATCACCCTGATGGAATCAATTGTACCAGCAAGTATTGACAGCCCTGGGCAGCAGAACAGATCCGGCGCAGCACAGAAACATCTCAGCGTCAGCTAATGTGCTGGCTCTTCAGCAGCGCTGGGCTTCCTAAGTCCTCTTCTGACACCTGAAGTGCTCCAGCAGTGAAAAAGCAGGGTCAGAGGGCAGGCGTTTTGGGGGGCTGGGGAAGATGACAACAGCATTGTGGAGTGGATTGTTGAAAGGGAGTCAGAGGGTAAGACAACAGACAGCAGCGCTCTCCTCCCGCCAGGCTCCGGCTCGGCGGGCAGGGAGCCGCTTGTTGTTGTTGGCAGCACGAGATGGTTGCTCAGAAATTCAACACTCTGCAGCTTTACAAACCAAAGATGGTGAATCTGGGCCACACAAGGCTGGAGGCTGTCGCTTCTTCCAGCTCCTGGAAGAGTCTTTCTGTGGCTCTGGTATTTATGTGGCTGAGCTCACCCAAGGGACACAGATTCATAGGTTCATTGAAGGGATTGGGTTGGAGGGGATCTTAAAAATCATCCAGTTCCAACCCCCCTGCGATGGACAGGGACACCTTCCACTATCCAAAGGTTCTCAAGGCCTTGCCCAACCTGGACTTGAACACCTTGTTGCAAAGGCAATGAGGCTGGTGAGGGGTCTGGAGCACAAGCCCTATGAGGAGTGGCTGAGGGAGCTGGGGTTGTTTAGCCTGGAGAACAGGAGGCTCAGGGGAGACCTTATTGCTCTCTACAACTACCTGAAGGGAGGTTGCAGCCAGGAGGGGGTTGGTCTCTTCTCCCAGGCATCCAGCACCAGAACAAGAGGACACAGTCTCAAGCTGTGCCAGGGGAGATTTAGGCTGGATGTTAGGAAGAAGTTCCTCCCAGAAAGAGTGGTTGGCCATTGGAATGGGCTGCCCAGGGAGGTGGTGGAGTCACCATCCCTGGAAGTGTTTAAAAAGAGACTTAGTGCCATGGTTCAGTTGATTAGATGGTGTTGGGTGATAGGGTGGACTCGATGATCTCAAAGGTCTTTTCCAACCTGGTTAATTATGTATTCTGTACCTCCAGAAAGGGAGCATCCATTATCTCCCTGGGCAACCTGTTCCTGTGTCTCACCACCCTCACTCTAAGGAATTTCATCCTAATCTCCAGTCTGAATGTGCCCTCTTCAAGCTTCAATTCATTCCCTCTGCTGGAATTAAAGTCCAACTGAAGGATCACAATAGGTGCTGTCTGCTGAGCAGGCCTTCAGGCTTCCCATCACAGGTCTGGCTGCCCAGATACCTTTGTGAAACGTGCTTCTTGTCCCACAAGCATAATCAAACAACTGGAAACCAAACAAATGGAAGCAAAATTGTTTCAGGGAAGTTTAAGTTGGATATTAGGAAACATTTCTGTAGGGAGGGAGTGGTCAGGCATTGGAGCAGGCTGCCCAGGGAGGTGGTAGAGTCTTCAAGAAATGTGTGGACATGGCCTTTGGGGACATGGTTTAATGGCCATGGTGGTGTTGGGTTGATGATTGGTCTCAACAATCCTAGAGTGCTTTTATGGTTCTAAGTGTAGAGCACATGTTCAGCTTGGCTTTCATCCCTGAGAAGCTGAAGACAGCTCAGATGTTGAGCTGACACCACCAGAAAAATAGCACAGACACAGGCTTGTTCTTCAGTTGTCCCCTTCCATGCAGCAGCCCATGATGCAGTTAGAGATGATGGCCAAAGATGGCAGAGTTTATTACCCTCTCAAGGGTAGGGTTTTCAGTCTTCCTCTTCAGAGCTGAACCAGAGTTTCTCTTTCACACAAGGGCATTTGGCAACAGGTAAGCTTTGTTTGTGCAAATTAAAGTGTTGCAGACCACTGTGGATAGTTCTGGTGATGACCTGCATCAGAGGTTTTCCTCAAATCCACCACCAAGAGAACACTGGCAGCCTACCAACCTGCTTTTGGCAGAGAGGGTGTCAGCCAGGATTGGGCTTTGAAAATACAGCAACAAACACCTGCCAGAAGATTTCAGAGCAGGACATCTCACATCCCCATGACCCCTAATGGCGGCTGGAGACTTTAGGTTCTGCAGTTCTGGGGAGATCTTAGCAGGATGTCTGGAGGGATGCTCTGGAGTCACTCACTTCAGAAGTGCATATCACAGGTTTGCAGAATGCATTGGGTTGGAAGGGACCCTCAAACGTCATCTTGTCCAACCCCTTTGCAGTCATCAGGGACATCTCCAACTAGATCAGGCTGCAGAGGGCCACATCAAGTCTGACCTTGAATGTTTCCAGGGGTGGGGCCTCAACCACACCCCTGGACAACCTGTTCCAGTACTTTACCACTCTCATTTTGAAGAGCTTCGTCTTTATTCCCAACCTAAATCTCCCCTGCTCCAGTTTCAAACAACTGCCCCTCCTCCTATCACCACAACTCCTTCTATACAGTCTGTCCCTAGTCTTTCTGTAGGTCCCCTTTAGATATATAGCTCTAAGGTCTCCCTGGACCATTCTCTTCTCGAGGCTGAACAGCCCCAACTGTCCCAGCCTATCCTTGTAGGAGAGGTGCTCCAGCCCTCTGATCATGTTTGTGGCCTCCTCTGGACCCACTCCAGCAGGACCATGTCTCTTTTTTGTTAGGGGACCCAGAGCTGGACACAGTACTCCAGGTAAGATCTCACCAGAGCAGAGTGGCAGGATCACCTCTCTGGATCTGCTGGTCATGCTTGTTTTGATGTGGCCCTGGATATCATTGGCTTTTGGAGTAGATGATCCCTTCAAACCTAAGCCATTCTATGGTTCTGGGCTGCAAGTGCCCATTGCTGGCTCATATCCAGCTTCTCATCCACCAGCACCCTGAGTCCTTTTCTGCAGGGCTGCTTTCAATCTCATCATCCTCCAGTCTGCACTGGTATCGAGGATTGCCCTGACCCAGGTGGAGCATCTTGCACTTTGCCTTTTTGAATCTCATGAGATTCTCCTCAGCCCACTTCTCCAGGCTCTCCAGGTCACTCTGGTTGGCATCCTGAGTTGACTTGTGCTGCGTAGGCTGCTGGCTCTACATGTCTTTCAGTGCTGGAGCTGAGGGTGTGCTGCAGTCCAGTGTCACCATCAGCTCCTCCGTGCTGTCTTCATGTCCTTGGAGTGAAAATCAGCAGGACAGGAGTGCAGACTTCAGGCTCCTGGAGCAGTATCAACAATTCAGCACTGAAATCATTATTCTGTTGGCTCACTTCACTGCTCCAGTCAACGTCAGAGCTGTCTTCTGTCCAAAGCAGCGTGGTTACAGTGATTTTTAAGGACAGCTGAAATAAAGGTAAGAAACCAATCCCTGACATGATCCACCAAGGAGAAACTGCATGATAGCTTTCACCACGGTGGAAATCAGGAGTCTGAAGGGAGCAGCTCTAGCAGAGGTACACTGAAGATGATGAACAGGGCTGGATTAATGCTGCACAGCAGGAGATGCTGGGAGGAAATGGGGTGTAGTGAGCGCAGGAAGCAGCACCTGTGGCACCTGTAACCACTAATTACTGGGCAAATGGGGCTAATTTCTCACTTTCTGCCAACTAAAAATGTAATCTTCCTGCACTGAATTGAAAGAAAATTCCATCACTGTGTAACCTCTGTGAGGAAAAGAAAAGTTCTTTGAGCAGCTACACCTTCAGCCAGCTAGAAATCACCAACCTATCTTGGTGTAAAATGCTGGTTCTGAAGAGCTTCTGTGGTGGGTTTGTAACTCGCTGAGCATTGGCCCTTAAACTGTTGCCCTTTTTACCCCACCTTTGTTTGGATGATCAGAAAGCTTGAGTCCTCGGAGATTAAGTGCAGATGTATGGCACCGTCCTGGTTCATTCTGGGGTCCTGGAGACACACAGTAGGTACAGCTTTGCTCATGGCTGTTGAAAAAACTATGTTTTAGTGAATTCCCTGCAATTGTTTTAATCTCTGCACATAGCTGCAGGCCAGAGTGCTCAAGAATCACAGAAGGGTAGGACTTATTACCTTATTGCTGTCTACATCTACCTGAAGGGTGGTTGTATCCAGGAGGGGGTTGTTCTCTTCTCCCAGGCACCCAGCACCAGTACAAGAGGACACAGTCTCAAGCTGCACCAGGGGAAGTTTAGGCTCAAGGTGAGGAGAAAGTTCTTGACAGAGAGAATTGTTAGCCATTGGAATGGGCTGCCCAGGGAGGTGGTGGAGTCACCATCACTGGAGGTGTTTAGGAAGAGACTTGATGGGGTGCTTGGTGCCATGGTTTAGTTGATTAGGTGGTGTTGGATGATAGGTTGGGCTTGATGATCTCAAAGGTCTTTTCCAACCTGGTTTATTCTATTCTATCCTATCCTATCCTATTCTATTCTATTCTTATTCTCTGGGCAGCCTATTTTCAGGAAGTGGGTGTTCAACATGCACCTTGAACTGTTGCTCTGAAGTCAGCATCAAGGTGCTCATCTGCTGGTGTGGAATGGCAGGGCAGCCTTGAATGGCTATGGAGAAGTCATTTCTTATTACTAAGAAGCAACTGCTTGTATCTCACATGGGCTAATTAAGAACTGAAAAAATAAATGATTCAGAAAGAGCTGCAAAATGCAGAGGTCTGGAAAAATCTGCATTTCAGAAGAAGGCTCAGTCACTGCCTGGGGAGTTGCATGGTAACCCAAAGTGTAAGCTTCAGCAGAGGCAGAACCTCCAGCAGCTGCCCTGTGCTCAGTGTAACAGACTCCAGCACATAGGTGGAGGGAAGCTAGATGGATTGTAGGCAGACTTCATGGTCTTCACCCTGAGGTGGGAAGGAGTTCTTATCATCTGGTGTTTCTGACAGAAGGCTGCACATCACTTGGAGAAGCAAATGCATCTGTCTCAGCTGGGTGCTCTGCTATGAGGACAGACTGAAAGAGTTGGGGCTGTTCAGTATGGAGAAAAGAAGGCTCCAAGGTGACCTAATTGTGGCCTTCCAATATCTGAAGGGGGCCTACAAGAAGGCTGGAGAGGGACTTCTCAGGATCTCAGGTAGTGATAGGACTAGGGGGAATGGAATGAAGCTGGAGGTGGGGAGATTCAGGCTGGACGTGAGGAGGAAGTCCTTCCCCATGAGAGTGGTGAAGCCCTGGAATGGGTTGTCCAGGGAGGTGGTTGAGACCCCATCCCTGGAGGTGTTTAAGCCCAGGCTGGATGAGGCTCTGGCCAGCCTGATCTAGTGTGGGGTGTCCCTGCCCATGGCAGGGGGGTTGGAACTAGGTGATCCTTGTGGTCCCTTCCAACCCTGACTGATACTATGATACTATGATTTGGTACAGGAGGCTCTGGAAGAAATTGAAGACCAGTCAGGTGAACTGGAAAAAAAGGTCTGAAAAAGTCAGTGCCCAGATCAGTGTGGACAAATGGGAAGTTGCTTATTTTGGTGAAAACAGAATGGGAAAGTATGCCCTGAGAATTGAGGCTGCTGAGGGACCAGCTTAGCAGCAGCTCTTCAGAAAATGTTCCAGGAGCTCACATGAATTACAGGCTGGCCTGGATGTTGCTGTATGACAAAGCTGCTCTCTGGGCATCTGTGAAGAGAAGGACAGACTGGAAGCTTAGGGAGACACCTGTTCCAGCCCATCACTGCTGGCCAAGCTGTGCTGGAGCAGTGTCCAGGATGGGGCCTCACTAGAGAGATGGAGCACAGGATTATTCCTCTGCACCAGTTGGTGCTGCTGCAACCCAGCCCTTGCGGAAACACTGACATTTAAACTATTTGGAGGGTCACTGGGAAGTGTCCCCAGCTGAAACATGTCTGATACTCTTTGCAAAGCCATGGTATGCACCTCACAAGTCTCTGATTCTACTGTTTCATGTGCACATAGGAGGAGGGGTGATGGTTTTAAACTGGAAGAGGATAGGTTTAGATTAGACATCAGGAAGAAGTCCCTCATGATGAGGGTGGTGAGGCACTGGAACAGGTTGCCCAGAGAGATTTTGGGTGCCCCATCCCTGTAAGTGTTCAAGGCCAGGTTGGATTTGGCCTCAAGCAACCTGATCTAGTGAGAGCTGTTGCTGCTTATGGCAGGGGGTTGGAACTCGGCGAATTTTAAGGCCCTTTCCAACTCAAAGCATTCTATGATTCTATGATTTTAATCCATAATTATGGAACAGTCTGAGCTCTGCAGTACCAGTGGCTGATTGTACAACAGCATATTGCAGATACCAGCCCAGCAGCCAGAGGCAAAGCTGTAGGACAAGATGACCTTTGAGGGTGCCTTCCGACCTGATGCGTTCTGTGATACCTCAAGCTTCAGAGCTCAGTTTGGGGTAAGGTCACCATACAGGTGCAAGAAACAGTTAAACAAAGCCCTGCACTGCTCAGAACCTAGGAGGAAAGTCTGTGTTTCTGGCTGCAAATCAAATAACCTGCTTCTCAGAAGTACAGAGCTCCAGTGTGCTCCTACACGGCTCTAAGTGGCACCGCTTTTGGTGTTTAATAAATCTCCCCAGAAAATGTCACTCACTATAAAATTACATATTTTGAATAGAAGCTAAAGCCTCAGCATGCATAATATATTATTCTTCTGTCTGGGCCTGTGGCCTTTTTATCCCAAATAGGAAATAAAACAACAACTGCTGAATAGAAACTTCTCGAGTGTTCTGCAGCTCTCAGCTGCCGCCACCACCCACCACACTGGGGGCAGCAGGGCTGCAGCTCTTTCCACCCAAGATACGCAGGGCACAAATACACTTGTACATGCCAGCCTGCAGCTGAGCACCAGGGGCATATAGCTTGTGCAGCACAGTGGAGCTGGGCTCCAACAGAGCTGATCAAACTGTGGACCCCCTCTAAGATCATTTCAGCAGGGCCTGTTGTGACAGCTCAAGAGGTGAAGCTTTGAACTCAAAGAGGGAGATTCAGACTTGATAGAAAGAAGACATTTTTCACTCTGAGGGCAGTGAGATCCTGTACCAGTTCACCCAGAAGCCCCATGCCTGGAACCATTCCAAGGCAGGTTGTTTGGGACTCTGAGCAACATGCACTAGTTGCAGATGTCCCTGCTGACTGCAGGGGCTGGACTAAATGGCTTTTAATTGTCCCTTCTAGCCCAAACTATTCTGTGAAGATCTAATTGTGCTGGCCCCAGGCTTGATCCCAGGAGCAGAGCCCAAGCTGGCCACAGCCTGTGGTGAATGAGCAGCTGTTTCTCATATGCTCCACAGAGGGATTTTTCTGGTGTGCAGATCTGGATCTCTGGATGCTGGCTAATCCTCACATCTTAAGGAAGCTCACATGGTACCAAACAACTCACTCCTTGAACACGTGTCCTGGTCCCAGCTGCTGGCTCTGTCCCTGCTCACCTATAATGAGATTATTTGTGTTGACTGAAGGTGAGCTAAAAAGAGCAGCTGCCACAGAGCCTTCCTGAGAGATACACCCAGATACTCCTTTTGAGACCCACTGAGACCCACTACCACCTTTCTGAGGGATGCCTGCACTGGTCACTGATCATGGAAATGCTGCTTTTAATTTCTTGTCCTTTTATTTATGTCCCCTTTTCATGAAACCTTGGCCTTACCTCACCAAGCTACAAACCACACCTGAGGTCACCTGATCCAGAACTCTCCCATCCTGTGTGTCTTCATGATTCAGAGATGATCTTGCTCTGTTGGAGGTCCCTGGAGTTCACTGACTGCTGGGAAAGCAAGTGGCCACGCACCAGGGCTCCTATGGACTGAGGAGGTTCATGGAAAGGTAAAGACAATGTTAAAAACCAACACCTTCTGCTGATCCTGCAACACATGGAATCACAGGCTGGTTTGGGTGGGAAGGGACCTTTAAAGGTCATCTAGTCCAATCCCCCTGAAGGGAACAGGGACATAGAATCACAGAATCAATAAGGTTGGAAAAGACCTCAAAGATCATCAAGTCCAACCTGTCACCACAGACCTCATGACTAGACCATGGCACCAAGTGCCACGTCCAGTCCCCTCTTGAACACCTCCAGGGATGGGGACTCCACCACCTCCCTGGGCAGCACATTCCAATGGCTAACAACTCTCTCTGTGAAGAACTTTCTCCCCACCTCCAGCCTAAACTTCCCCTGGTGCAGCTTGAGACTGTGTCCTCTTGTTCTGGTGCTGGTTGCCTGGGAGAAGAGGCCAAGCCCCTCCTGGCTACAACCTCCCTTCAGGTAGTTGAAGAGAGCAATAAGGTCTCCCCTGAGCCTCCTCTTTTCCAGGCTAAACAACCCCAGCTCCCTCAGCCTTTCCTCATAGGGCTTGTGCTCGAGGCCTCTCCCCAGCTTCATTGCCTGTCTCTGGACACCTGCAACTAGCTCACCTCTATCCCTGGCCAGTGAAAAAGGAAAGTCCCATGTCATCCTCTGTGTGTGCCATGGACATTGGAGATTGGTTGTATACAAACCTCTTCAGGACCTCTCCAGCACATCCTTCAGTAGACACAGGAGGAGATCCCCCAGCAGGGCTGTCCCTGGTGCTGACCAGCACTCTCTCAGAGCAGCAGGCTATGAAGAAGCACCACTACTCAGGCCAAGGACAAATCTGAAGGTGGAGATGGTCTCTCTCATTGTTTTTCTGCAAACATGGATGTAACCTGTCCTGAGACCTCATTGCTCTCTACAGCTCCCTGAAAGGAGATTGGAGTCAGGTGGGGGTTGATCTTTTCTCCCTAGTATCAGGCGATAGAATTAGAGGAGATACCCTCAAGTTGCCCCAGAGGAGGTTTAGGTTGGACATGAGGAGGAATTTCTTTCCTGCAAGAGTGGTCAGGCATTGGAACAGGCTGCCCAGGGAGGTGATGGACTCACCATCCCTGGAGGTGTTCAAGAAACCTGTGGACATTGCCCTTGGGGACATGGTTTAATGGGCATGGTAGTGTTGGGTTGATAATTGAACTCTTAGAGGTCTTTACCAGCTTAAACAATTGTATGATTCTGTGATCTTCACCGAACTGCTGCTGTAAGCAGGTTCTGGCTTTTCCTGACAGCTTCTTGGCTCTCAGTGGGTGCAACTGGACCTGTTGCTTTTATCTACTGCAGCACCAGAGCTGCAACATCTTGCTTATTCAAACTTTGCAAACTGTTGACACCTTTCAAGGTGTTTTGTCTGGAGGAAGCCTGGTGTTTTATTTTCTTTGTCATCCATTTAATGAAGAAGGAACCGAAGCAGGTGGGTTTGGATGCAAGAGGCATATGTCTCACTGTCACAACAGTTTGTCTCCTTGCAGGGGAAGACGCTTGAGCAAGCTGATGTATTGCTTACGGAGGGAGCATCCAGTGAGGCAGCCCTGATTCTTCCCAGGCCATGTTAGAACCTGAGGAGGTTGATTGCCTTGCTCTCCCCAGATACAGCTGAGGCCAGCAGAGCACCAGTATTAATTATTTTTGTGCAAAAGTAACAGCTTCTCTGCCTTCTGTAGCTTTTTATTGCCTGATAGCCCTAAGCACCCATTTACTGATGCTTTGTGCTTTGCCAGGTTGGAAATACAATGTTCCTTTGCCTTGTTTACTTTAGAGGTTTCTGTCTGGTTTCTGCTCACTCTTTTTTTTTTCTCTCTCTCTCCTGCTTTTCCTTTCACCCTGAGGCTCCTCAATACTTGGAACCACATATGTCACCTGGATCATCACATATATCATCTGAATTTCCTTGCAAAACTCAGCCTGATCTGAAAATAGCAATAAAGGAATGATCCACGGCCTCCAAGGCATTCTGCTGAGTCACAGATCTCTGAGGAACCCTCAGGGGCATTGCTGGTACCTGCCTGAACCCCCAGGTTTGGAAGCAGCTTTTTAGGAGTGTGTTGATTTGTGGGAGAGGCTGCAGAGAACAGTGTGTGGAGAGGCAAGATGGATGGCATGGGTGGCTCCCCACAAGCCCAGGCACCACGCCAGAGGAGGGGATTTATAGATCCATAGAATGGTTTGGTTTGGAAAAGACCTTAAAGATCATCTGGCAAGAACACCTTCCACTAGAATAATAGAATCAGCTAGCTTGGAAAAGACCTCAGAGATCATCAAGTCCAACCTATTACCTAACATCTCATGACTAATTAACCATGGCTTCAAGTGCCACATCCAATCCTTTTTTGAACACCTCCAGGGATGGTGACTCCACCACCTCCCTGGCAGCCCATTCCAATGGCAAATTACTCTTTCTGTGAAGAACTTTCTCCTCACCTCGAGCCTAAACTTCCCCTGGCGCAGCTTGAGACTGTGTCCTCTTGTTGTACCACTAGATCAGGTTGCTCAAGGCCTCATCCAACCTGGCCTTGGACAGCTTCAAGGAGGGAGCATCCACAATCTCCCTGGGCAACCTGTTTCAGATCAGGCACAGCTCATGAAGCAGAGCTCAGCACACTGTTGGATTGTGGTGCATCATCCTCACATCTCATTCCAGGCGGTGGAGGTCCAGCTGGGTCACAGATGGGAAGCATCACCTCATCCCTGCATGTCACTGAAGGACTCATGCGTGCTGCATGTGATGCTGCACAACTCTTGGTTATTTACTAGTGTTGCTTGGAGAACATCAGTGCTTGTCCAGTGTGGTAAGATAACTCAAAACCACAAAGGTAAGACAATGTAATGACAAGGCACTCAGCAGGGACTGGCACAGCCAGGCACAAACCAGTTGAGGAGTCCCCTCAGTGCAGTGCTAAGATGAGCTATGTCTTAGGGAAATGGGGGTTAAAAGAAGCTTCTGCAGTACAGCTTGAACTTTCCACCTGGTGGGAAGTCATCTGGTCTACAGACAGGCTGCATATGGAATGGGACAGTGCTGGACACAAGTCCCCTGGCTGAGGCTCAGGTGGGTCAAATGTCTGACATGACCAGGCACCTTCCTCCCAATCCACACTGTTTGGTTTCACCTGCTCTCTGCCCCACACAGCTCTGCCCACAGGGTCCTCAGCACCAGGGCAGGATGCTGGCCCCTGCCCTGCTCCTCCAGCAGCACCAGCTTGTGCCTGGGGCTCACACTGAAGAATGCCCATCCCTGGCACTTGGGTCCCACCTTACAGTTCTGAAGCATGAAACTGAGAGTGCAGATGACAAATTCCATGCCCAGAGGACTCTGGCTCTCCATCCATCACCATTTCTGCCCGGTTTGAGTCTCCTGTCACCAGCAGAGGTGCTGGGGGCACGTCTCCCTTCAGTCCAGCTGAAGATGCTGAGGGCAAAAGCCCCCACAGGAAAAAAGCCTTTCAGTGGAGATTGATTTTCCTAACAGGTTGTGATGGGGAAATGTGTTTGTGAGGAGTTTGCTGTCAGTGAGAGCAGCAGAGGGGAACACCAGAGAGCTGCAGAGGTTCCAGCCAGCAAAGGTACAGGAAAAGTAAGTTCCTGGGAAAGAATGCACAGCACATGTGCTGTGTCCATCTACAGCACTGCCAGCATGAGTCCTTCCACTCATGCAAACCCATGTGCTGCTCTGAGCAGCAGTCATACTGCTGTGCTTGATGTGATTTGTCTTTCCAGAAGATGTAGGTGATTCCTTCTCGTGGCTTCTGCATAGAGGATGAAGGAGCAGCTCCTGTGACAACAAGGTGAGAAGACAGGTTGGCAATCCTGCCACTGGCTGCTCTATTGATTGGCAGCCTTGCTGCAAGCTCAGAGCCCTTCCTCAGGCATGGAATGGTTGTTTGACATCCAGTCAGTGATGACAGCAGAGCAATCACTCGGGTAACCAGCTTGGCTGGGCCCCAGCCCATCCATAACATCCTACAATGCTGCTGGAGAAGCTGCTGAGATGAGCCTGAGGTGGACAGCTGGAAATGAAAGAATTTTCAGGGAGCCTGCAAGGCAATCCAGAGCTCCTGCAAGGGGAGTGATGATGTTTGCATCGCTCTGGGGCTGTGACAGACAGAAACTCTGGTGATGACAATTCTGTAGCCCTTGTAGGGAGGATTCAGCTGGCACAGCTCTGTGAAACAGGATTAATTAACCTCTGCCAGGAGCATGCAGTAGTGAGCTGTCCTGTCCATCTTCTCTGAGATGCTGTACTCCATCCCAAATGAAGTGACTGCAGCTGCAGAAGGACAAGTGGAAAAATGCTACTTGCAGGAACAGAGAATCATGTAATTGTTTCAGTTGGGAAAGCACTCTAACATCATTGAGCCCAATCATCAATCCAACACTGCCATGGCCATTAAAACATGTCCCCAGATGCCATGTTTCTTGAGTACCTCCAGGAACTGCAACTCCACCACCTACAGCTGGCATGCGAAAGGCAGGTTTCAAACACAGAATCATAGAACACGGACTTGGAAGGGATCTAAAGGTGAGGTCTAAAGTGAGATCTAAAAGCTTCACACCCACCACATATCACCCAGCACCTCCACAGCTTGCACCCAGCACCATAGTGCCAAGGCCATTTGTCCATCCTGAAAAGCAGCCTGAACCTGAAGCAGAATCACCGCTGAGGTGCTGGTGTGCTTTCCTCGGGGCCTCTCACCCTGTCCTCACCCAGGTTTCAGCCCAGTGAATGTGTGATGGTTTCAATATCAGAGGTGTGAGGTGTTGGGAAGTCCTGCCAGGCCTCCCACATCCTCTTTGTATCCTATGTTTGTGCTACAGGTGTGAATTGCTTCAGAATTGACCAAAACAAACAAACCACCCAGCAGAGCTGACACCAAAATAAACAAACATGAACTGCAACTGACAGAGCTGCTGCCCATAAAGGCATCTCCTGACTGCAGTCCCTGGACCTGGTTGGTAGTGTCTGCTTTACCCTGCAGGCACAAATCCTGCTCTGCAGAGAGGCTCCATGGCTCCTGGAGAGGAAGGTAGCCAGGCTGCTGCTCTGCTGCCCCAGGACACTGTCCTTCACGCTGGACACCATGGGCCAGGAGGGCAGTTCAGACCCACAGCAGCATCTCCATGTCACTGGTTTTGCCTCCTGGCTGGACCATGGTGGGTCTGGGGGAGGGGCTGATATGCCACCAGGTAGGGGAGTGGGTTCAGCATTGCCCCAGTGATGCCCTGTTTTCTTGCCCAGAGGTCTGGTGTGTTCAATGCTGGCACAAAACCCTTTCAGGAATGTCAGCAGGAGAATGGCTGGCAATGGGATTAAAGCAGAACTCTGAGGGCTTGTCCTTCTGTGCCATGTGAGGTCATTTGGTTCAGAAAAGGTTTTGTCATTAATTAAGAGATTCAAGGAGAAATCCTCTGATCTCACAGTGTAATTGCAGAGGACTTCCCTTACTGGGGGGGAACTGTGAGCAGGACAGCATCCTCTGGGCCATAAACCAGTACAATCACAGCCCATGCAAAGCTCTGCACACACCAGGGGCTGTGGTCAGGGTCCTCAGCAAGTTTTCCCTTGTGGGCTTCAGGAACAGATTTTCTGCTGTGGAGATGGTGGGAGAGGAAGAAAAGGAGATTGTCTCCTCGGTGCTGCTGGACTGCAAACTCCAGCACCATGTTAATGTTTTCTTCCAGGGCAGGAGCTGGATGATGTTTGCTCTCCCTTCTTGCAGGACAAACTCCAGACCTTCCAATCTTAGGCAGAAAAAGAGGTCACTCAGCAGCCAGTACTCCAGCCCAGCCTGTATCCCAGGAGAGATCCCTTGGCTGGGATGTGGAAGATTCCTATCCCAGTTTTGCTCTGAGGCCAACAGTGCCCTCCCCATTGACCTTTCCTCATTTCCCACCAGCAGGAGCTGGATTTTATTCAGAAAGGTGCTGGTGGCTTTCTCTGTGAGTCTGTGAGATTCTGATCTGTTAGAGGGTAGAAAGGCTCTGCGGAGGGACCTTGACCGACTGGACAGATGGGCAGAGGCCAACAAGATGACATTTAACAAATTCAAGTGCTGGGTGCTGCACTTTGGCCACAAGAACCCCATGAAGAGCCACAGGCTGGGGTTGGAGTGGCTGGAGAGTTGCCAAACAGAAAGGAACCTGGGGGTGATGATTGACAGCCATCTGAACATGAGCCAGCAGTGTGCCCAAGTGGCCAAGAAGGCCAATGACATCCTGGCCTGGATCAAGAATAGTGTGGCCAGCTGGGGCAGGGAGGTCCTTGTGCCCCTGTACTCAGCACTGGTTAGGCCACACCTTGAGTCCTGTGTCCAGTTCTGGGCCTCTCAGTTTAAGAAAGACATTGAGACTCTTGAACATGTCCAGAGAAGGCCAACGAGGCTGGGGAGAGGCCTCGAGCACAAGCCCTATGAGGAGAGGCTGAAGGAGCTGGGATTGTTTAGCCTGGAGAAGAGGAGGCTCAGGGGAGACGTCATTGCTCTCTACAACTACCTGAAGGGAGGTTGTAGCCAGGAGGGGGTTGGTCTCTTCTCCCAGGCAACCAGCACCAGAACAAGAGGACACAGTCTTGAGCTGTGCCAGGGGAAGTTTAGGCTGGAGGTGAGGAGAAAGTTCTTCCCAGAGAGAGCTGTTGGCCATTGGAATGTGCTGCCCAGGGCGGTGGTGGAGTCCCCATCCCTGGAGGTGTTCAAGAGGGGACTGGACGTGGCACTTGGTGCCATGGTCTAGTCATGAGGTCTGTGGTGACAGGTTGGACTTGATGATCTTTGAGGTCTCTTCCAGCCTTGGTGATTCTGTGATTCTGGCCCTCCTCACCTCTGCACCTCCTCCAGCCCTTCTCTGTTTGGAGAAGTGCTGCTGTCTCATGCTAGAAATCTCTGCTGCTCTTCCCAAAGCCAGGTTTAATTCTCACACAAACAGTGCTTTCCCTGATGCTCACTGTGATAACTCCATGTCTCCTCATCCTGCTAACTGCTTAGATCCACTGCCTGGGCTTCATCACAGGTCCATAGATTTATGGATTGTGCAGCCAGAAGGAACCAGTGATACTTGCATCCTAACAGAAGCCTCCAGAGGACCTTCAGCCAGCTCCTGCCTGAACTGCAGCGCTGCTGAACAACCAGAACAACAACAAAATCGATCTTCTCCTGATTTGCAAATTCCCAGGCCCATGGTAAGTTTGTCAGACTCTTAATTACTCTTGCTGCAAGGGAGGAGGATGCCTGGCCCCTAACCATCACTGATCAGCTTCAGCCAGCAGTGTGCTGACCTCCCTGGAGCCCTGCTGAGCAGAACCCCCCCTTTTCAACCCATTTCTGCTTCCTTAGTGGAAGTGCCCAGGCTGTCACAGCTTCCCCCACCTCTCCCATCAACACAGAATTCTTTGGATTAGAAAATCCCTCTAAGATCATTGAGTCCATCCCAGAACCACCATGGCCATTAATCCCAGTCCCCAGGTGCCGTGTCCACACATTTCTTGAACACCTCCAGGGACAGTGACTCCACCACCTCCCTGGGCAGCCTGTTCCAGTGCCTGACCACTGTTTCAGTTTTACCAAGACAGGGACTTTGTGCCTCTAATGCCACTTTTTGGTATTTGGAGCATTCCTGTGCCCACAGAGCCTCCCCAGGCTCCTGCACCCCTGCAGGAGGGGTGGTGGTGGCTCAGCAGCAGATGGGATGGTGGCTGGACCTCTCTGCTCTGACTCAGGGTGCATGTTGCCCCTTTTCCTGTCACTGGGCACCACTGACAAGAGTCTGGCCCTATCCTTTTGCCCGTCACAGGCCCTTTAACTCTTGCTGAGCACTGAGAAGATCTCTCTTCTCCAGGCTCAACAGCCCCAGCCTCAGCCTTTTCTCCTCACAGAGATGCTCCAGGTCCCTCAGCATCTCTGTATCCTCCACTGGCCTTTCTCTGGTAGTTCCCAGTCTCTCTTGAGCTGGGGAGCCCAGAACTGGACCCAGGACTCCAGATGCAGTCTTAGAGTAGAGTCAGAGTAGAGGAAGAGAAGACCCTCCCTTGACCTGCTGGCCACACTCTTTGTGCACTGCAGGTGACCATTGCTTTCAGAGCCCTGTGAACATGTTGATGTCTGATCCACATTATTCACTGGGGCACTGTGGGATATTTAACATCTGTATGGGATATCTAACATCTGTACAGAAGGTCAGGGGCAGGCAGCAGGCACAGGGCTGTTTGTGCTGTCTGGATGTGTGATGACTTTGCCTTCAGCTCTCCCAGTCACACATCCCTGACGTTTGTTTAACACTCCCGTGGTCGATCAGGTCTGTTTGACCTCGGAGGACTTAATTGCTTCTCACACTTCTGCTAGTAGCCATCTCCTGAGCTCATAGACAATGGAACCTAATTGGGCTTGGTCCAGGGAGACCGAAAAGATCTTTTCCACCCACAGTATTTGTCACTTACTGAAGTGTGCAGCTGGCTGTACATTTCAATGTGTCCTCCAAAGAGAAAATCAGCCTGGCACCCAAATATCCATTGAGTGACACCCACTCCTCTACACAGTTCCTAGTGACAGTGCCACAAACCTTGCTGACTGCCAAACTCATAGCCATCTAAGTGACCTTCAGTGTTTTGTGAGGTGATGTTTAGCAGCCCAGCAGTGTATGTGTCCAGCTGTGGGACCCCCACCTCAAGAGAGGCGTGGACCTGCTGGAGTGGGGCCAGAGGAGACCACATAGATGATCAGAGGGCTGGAGCACCTCTTCTATTAGGACAGGCTGAAAGAGTTAGGGCTGTTCAGCCTGTAGAAGAGAAGGGTCCAGGGAGACCTTAGAGCTGCATGTCAATATCTGAAGGGGACCTACAGGAAGGCTGAGGCAGAACTGCTTAGAAGGGCCTATGGTGACAAGGCAAGGGGCAATGGTTTGCATCTGCAGCAGTAGATTTAGGTTAGGAAGAAATTCTTCATAGAGAGAGTGATTGGCCATTGGAATGTGCTGCCCAGGGGGGAGGTGGAGTCACCATCATTGGAGGTGTTTAGGAAGAGACTGGATGGGGTGTTTGGTGCCATGGTTTAGTTGATTGGATGGTGTTGGATGACAGGTTAGACATGATGATCTTGAAGGTCTCTTCCACCCTGGTCTATTCTATTCTATTCTATTCTATTCTATTCTATTCTATTCTATTCTATTCTATTCTATTCCATTCCATTCCATTCCATTCCATTCCATTCCATTCCATTCCATTCCATTCCATTCTATGGAAATTCTTTATAATTGAGGGTGGGAAGACACTGGAACAGGTTGCCCAGGGATGTGGTTGAGGCCCCATCCCTGTAGGCATTCAAGATCAGACTTGATGTGGCCCTGGGCAGCCTGATCTAGTCGGAGATGTCCCTGCTGACTGCAGGGGGGTTGGATGAGATGACTTTTGAGGGTCCCTTCCAATCCAATGCAGTCTGTGAATCCGTGAATGTTGCATCCTGTTCCTCTTCTGGATGTACACTGGAGATGATGTGTTGGAACTACATGATCTTTAAGGTCCCTTCCAACCCAAACCATTTTATGAATCCATGAGTCTATGATTTCATGCTCCAAGTCACGCTCCTGGCAACCTCAGCAGGTGAATGGAGGAGGCTCTGGTGTTAATGACACACATCAACCAGCACAGCCACTTGAGGTGCCTCCACTTGATCTAAACCTTGCGAAGAGTGAGCAGAAAATAGCTTCAAGAGCAGGAGCACTTTGAGAAGAATGTCTCCAAGCACTCTTACCTAAATAAAGGCAAAATCAGGGCTTATTGCAGTGTTTGGTTTATCTACAGGAAAATGCTGCTGCTAAGCACGTCACTGCAGGCTGACTGAGCAGACGTAGGCGCCAGTTCCCTGCCTGCAGGATTCCCACCTGAAGCACAAGAAGTTTAGGAAAATGAGACCACAATATTCATCTGAGCTCCTGGCCTGCCCTGAGGAGCTGTGAATAATTCATGGGAGAGGCTGAGGGCTGCACGGGGCTGTGTCGCTGCTCCTGCGGTGCAGGAGGCAGGAGGCTCCTATAGGTTCCCCTGGCTGCTAATTGAAACCCAGAGGAGTGGGGAAAAAAACGTGGAGAGTAGCAAAGATGAAAGGGGAACCCAAGTGAAGCACTCCAGGGGGGTTTAAAGAAATACTTTTTGATGGAGGTTTAAGTAACCACAAAAACAGTGTCTGTAAATAGCCCTGCACTGAACCACTCAGGTGGTGAGAGAATGTAAATGCCTTGTTTGTCCCTTTCAGCTGAGAGTAAGCCAGCATCACTCACAGCTCCTACGAGCTTGGGAAGGGAGAGATCCTCCTTTGTAAGGGGATGGTGCCTTCCTCAGGGCTGGCTTTTCACTGCTCATTTCAGGGAGGGACAGAAAAGGACAAATTTCACCCCGAAGGAAAGATGTCATTGAGACCAGCAATGATTTCCACCCATCTCTGAGGATATTTAAAGCAGGAGTGAGAACACCCAGGACATGGCTGTTTGGAAGGTGTGCAGTGAAAGCCCAGGGGATGTGTGCCAGATTTTGCTTTAATTGCAGCTGAGACGTGCACCATGCTGAGTGCTGTAGCAAAACCCAGGCTCTCTCTAGATCTGTTTTCTTGAAAGAATAATGTGAGTTCCTTCTTCTCCTTCTACCTCAAAGGAATCTTTGGACCCCCTGCAAACCCACAGTCTGTGACCAGCTGTCCCCCGTGAATGCAAACACCAGCAGAGCACTAACAGGTTTCTATCACCCTGGTAAATGCTGATCCATCTCAGGAAGCAACAATTCACTTCTTGGGATGGCCCTGCAGCACTTTTCCTACATGAAACCAGCTCTTCCCTGGCACTGCCTAAACATTTTATTTGTTACTTAGCTGTGCCCAATATGCCTGTGATGAGACCCTAACCTGAAGCCCCCTCCTTTATCTCATGCTTGTTCTCTCCATGTATTGAGCGGTCACAGAATCCCAGCATGATGGGAAGGGATGTCTGGAGATCATCCAGTCTGTCCAACCCCACTGCTCAGGCAGCAGCTTGCCCAGAATCACAATGTGCAGGTGGGTTTGGGATCTCTCCAGAGAAGGAGACTCCACAACCTCTCTGGGCAGCCTGTGCCAGGGCTCCAGCACCCTCACAACAAAGAAGCTTCTCCTCATCTTCAGGTGGAACCTTCTGGGTTCCAGTTTGTGCCCATTGCCCCTTATCCTGTCACTGGGCACTACTGTCAAGAGTCTGGCCCCATCCTCTTGCCCCCCACAGGTTCTTTAGCTCTTGCTGAGCATTGAGAAGATCCCCTCTCAGGCTGCTTTGCTCCAGCCTCAACAGCCCCAGGTCTCCCAGCTTTTCCTCCTCACAGAGATGCTCCAGGCCACTCATAGCATCTTGTTTTGCTGCCCTGGAGCCAGGAACTTGTCCAAACAGCTTCCTATGAGGAATAACACCAGTGAAATGGGTCGGGTTGGTTTGGGCTCTGAACAACCTGCTCTAGTTGCAGATGTCTCTGCTCACTGTGAGGGGGTTGGTCTAGATGACCTTTAAATGTCCCTTCTGACCTAAAGCATTCTGTGTTTCTATGACTCTGTGAAGCACCACTTTAATCCAATGAATCTGTGAAGAACCACTTGGCAGCCCACAGCCAAGTCTCCTCTTTACTTGCAGTAGAATTGTACATCCAAGTAAATCTGTACTCTCACTCCCTTTTTCATCCCATCAGATGGTGCTCTTGACACCTTGGTGGAACACCTTCAAAAGAATGTCCTGCAGACCTGCAGGCAGGTGTCTGAATTCCTCCTGGGTTCCCCTTCCCGCTGCTGGGTGGCCCAGCTCTGCTCCAGTCTCTTGGGACAGGTATATCCCATGTGGCATCTCCATGTGGTGAATCCATGGATGGAATCTGTGAAGCCAGCTCCTGGCTCAGTGACCCTTCAGACAGGCACAACCATGCGTGAAGGTTGCACAGTCCTCTTCCACTCAGCCTGCAGGCCTGGGGCTCACAGTCAGTAAATGGACTCATGACGAGGAGAAAATCAATAGCAGCACGTGGGGGTGGCCTCGTGGCCAGGGTAAGAAGGACACTGAGTTGTTGGAATATGTCCAGAGAAGGGAGATGAAGCTGATGAAAGGTCTGGAGAACAGGTCTGTTTAAGAGCAGCTGAGGCACCTGGGGGTCTTTAGTCTGGAGAAGAGGAGCCTTAGGGGAGATCTCATTGCTGTCTATAACTCCCTGAAGGGATGTTGGAGTGAGATGGAGGTCAATCTCTATCAAGTGATAAAAGGAGAGGAAATGGCCCCAGATTGCTCCTGGGTGGGGGTGGGGTGTTAGGTTGGAGATGAGGAAGAATTTCTTCCATGCAGGAGTGGTCAGGCATTGGAACAGGCTGCCCAGGGAGGTGGTGGAGTCATCATCTCTGGAGGTATCCAAGAAACCTGTCCCTTGGTGACATGGTTTAATGGCCATAGTAGTGTTGGATTGAAGGTTGGATTCAATGATCTTGGAGGTTTCTTCCAACCAAAGCAATTCTATGATTCTAAAATCTTGTCTTGCAAGAGCTTGTAGCAGCTCTGGCTCTCCAGAGATGGGTGATTATTTGGTCCATTATGGAGAGGCTTAAGCAAGTGTCTATGGCAAGGAAAAATAAAAGGAGCACTGCATAAAGCCAAAAGGTTCAAAAACAGCTGCAGGGCTCTAATCTCTCCTTGTGGAGGTGATGATGATCACCCCATGTTGTAGCTCTGAGTGCCACCTTCCCTCACGATGAGGCTGTGCAGAGGAGGTTACAAAACATGATAAAGTGTTTCTGGGAAACACTGATTTAAGGAGTGGTGGTGGAACATGCAAACAAGCCATCGAACCCACACGGCGTGTTGCATGGCATAATGACTAAGAATAGGAGAAAATGTGGAATAATCCTTTGAAAGAGCATGACAAATATTTCTGGATGGCAATAAGAGCAGCAAATTTGCACATTTACATCTTCTTTGTAAATCTTTGCTTATGAGAGCAACAGGCTGTGGTGAGCTATGGCAATGATTATGTTCAATACAGATCCCAACAACCAGGGAATGGTGAGGAGAAAAGCCACTGCTCTATAGAAGAAGCCAGAGCACCCAGTCTGGGGCAGAAACGTGGCATCTGTCACTAACAAGGGACAAAGAGCTCAGACAAGTTGACTGTCAACCAGATGAGCAAATTTAGCTAGAGCAGGGCTGGAGATAACTGGGCAGGAACAGCCTTAAAGCAGGTGCTCTGCTAATCCTTGGGATAGATTCCATACCTCACCTTCACAAAGGGACATGGAACAGCTTGCTGGAGAGCAGCTCCAAGATGGACCCATGGGAAGCAGCACCCATGTCTCAGCCCTGTTCTCAGGTAGGGCATACTCCCGTCTCCATGCCACCCCATGGGACATGCTGCCTCTACTTTGCCCCCCTGACATTCCATCCCGGTGGGGAACAGGGTCACAAGATCATGTCCAGAGAAGGGCAACGAGGCTGAGGAGAGGCCTTGAGCACAAGGCCTATGAGGAGAGGCTGAGGGAGCTGGGATTGTTTAGCATGGAGAAGAGGAGGCTCAGGGGAGACCACCTTGCTGTCTACAGCTACCTGAAGGGTGGTTGTAGCCAGGTGGGGGTTGGTCTCTTCTCCCAGGCAACCAGCACCAGAACAAGAGGACACAGTATCAAGCTGCACCAGGGGAAGTTTAGGCTGGAGGTGAGGAGAAAGTTCTTCACAGAGAGAGTCATTTGTCATTGGAATGTGCTGCCCAGGGAGGTGGTGGAATCCCCATCCCTGGAGGTGTTCAAGAGGGGACTGGACGTGGCACTTGGTGCCATGGTTTAGTAGTCATGAGGTCTGTGGTGACAGGTTGGATTTGATGATCTTTGAGGTCTTTTCCAACCTTATTGATTCTATGATCATTTCAGGAGTATAAACTCAACACTGCTAGAGCCATAAGAAAGATCAGGTCAGAAGATGGAGGGGGCTGAGTCTCTTGGTCTCAGTGGGGAAGGATTCATATAAGTATAGAAAGCCACCAGCATGAAAAGAAGAAAACATCAGTAAGTCCTTGTAGGAATACTCAGGAGCTCTTTCAAGGGTAGTTTCTAGGCTCTGACAGTTGGTGTGGTCTTCTTGAAGGCCAGCAGCTCTGTGGTAGGGCTAACAGAGCAGCTGAAGCCCATCCAGCTCACACTCCATGCCTTTATCCCATCACTGGAAAGCACAGGAGCAGCAAATCTGAACTGCAGGAGATTAGCAACCAGCTCCCCTTCCAAAGGTACCAAAGCAGGGGGCTGATGAGCTTCCCTTCTTTGCAGGAGTATTAGAGGCAAAAGGGAGGTGCTGGTGGATCAGATGGACACACTGAAATGTCCTCAGTCTAGTGGCTGTAAATTCTGGAGACAAGTATCCTGTTCTCTCTGCTGCAGACCCATCTGGCTTCACTATGGAGCACAGAGGAAGGATGGTAAAGCAGCCTCAGCCTAATGAGTTAGGACATGGTATTCCCAGACTAGGTGTCACTCAAGGCTTTATAGTGCCTCTGACAACCTTTAAAGCTTAGTTTGCCTACCCCACAGGAAAACAAAGTAGCTGGGCAATTTCTGCTTTGCTTTTCTTGTCGGTGTTTTGTTTGTGCTGGAGTTATGAGCAGAGCTGACCAGGCTTTGGGCTCCTGAGAGCAGCTTAGGAGGTTGCACAGCTGCTCCAAGCCCTGTGCAGAGCCTCTGCTCTGCTGATGGGGCTTTGATATCACTTTCTTCCAACCCAACAGCAAGTCTTTAGCTCACCAGCTCTCTCAGGTCACTAGTTCAGATAACACAAGTGCTTGGTATCTCCTGAGACACCACAATTATTTTCTGGATACACAGTTTGTACTATCAATTAAGGGACTTTCTTGTTTAGATCTTGTTCTGAAACGTCCTCATCCATGAAATGTCTTTTCCTCAAGATAGATTTGCACCAGATTAAGAAAGCCAAAGCTCTCAGTGGGCCACAAATTAACTTGTAAACCTTGTCTGCTGGGGGACCTGGGCAGCATGCCATCTCCAGAAGGCAGTCTGGAGATGCAGACAACAGCTCAGGCTAATGTCTTTGAGAATGTTGGGCTCCAGGCTGTTTAGAGAGGTTGTGGAGTCTCCTTCTCTGAAGACATTCCAAATCCCCCTGGAGACTGTGATTCTGGGCAACCTGCTGTGGGTGTCTCTGCTTTAGCAGGGGTTTGGACTGGCTGGTCTCCAGAGGTACCTTCCTACCCCCACCATGCTGGGATTTGGGGGTTCTGTGAGTCTGGGAGATGGCTGGTGAGGATGGTGGTGGTGTGTGGGTGAGTTATGCCAGCCATAGTATCTGTGTGAGGAGAAAGGTCAAGCAGGAGGGTGGTCATGATAGTGCTAGCTGTTCTGTGCCCTATTTGGGCACAGGGACAACTGTAGCACCCAGCTACCACACAAGTCCTTGCTGTCACCCTTCCTGGGCCCAGGCAGTTAGCTGTCCTCTCTCTCAGTGCCATCTGCAGATGCCAACACACAGTGCCAGCCTCTGACTGTGTCTTTGCATGCAAGGACACTTTGCCTGCTGCTTTCATTGCACAAAGCAGAAGGGTCTGGAGAACAGGTCTGGTGAGGAGCACCTGAAGGAACTGGGATTTAGTCTGGAGAAGAAGAGGCTGAGGGGAGACTTCATTGCTCTCTGCAACTTCCTGGTCAGAAGTATCAGGTGACAAGAGGAAGTGGCCTGAAATGTGCCAGTGATGGTTTAGGTTGAATGTTAGGGAGAATTTCTTTCCTGCAGGAGTGGTCAGGCATTGGAACAGGCTGCCCAGGGAGGCACTTGGGCAGCCTGGGACATGGCACTTGGGGACATGGTTTAATGGCTGTGGTGGTGTTGGGCTGGTTGTTGGATTTGATGATCTTAAAGAGCATTTCCAACCCAAACAGATCTATGAGTCTGTGATTCTATGAAATGGGAAAGAGTGTGTGTGTGTGTGGCCAGCAGTGCTTCCCAAACCTCCAGGCTCTGCAGCCAGAGCCCAGCAGTGAGCAGGGCTTTAGGAGGTGTGCAGGGGACATTGCTCTGCCTCCTCCAAAGGAGCAGTGAGAGATGGATCAGAGACGCCCGGGCTTCCACAGCCCTCAGAGAAGGACACGATGATGCTTTTGTCCCCTCGTCCTTGTACCTGAGCTAGTGACAGGGATTGCTTTGAAAAGAGAAAGTGCCTGCCAGCAGCTCTGGTGTCACCTGCTGTAGCTGTGAAGCCTGGCATGGTCCTAATTGGTTCCACACGTCCCTTACCCCAGATTGCCTGAGTAGCTGACACTGCCAGCAAAGCTGTACACAACCCCTGCAGGAGGGAGGAGGATGATGGATGGAGAGCTTCCCTGTGCCGTGCAACTACCTGGAGGATCTCTGCTTTTCCTGGTAATTTACAACAATTATCCTTGTCTGAAACCCACATTTGCCATGCTTTATGGCTCCTGTCCTGAGTGGGAAAGGCAGCGAGCTGTTGCTCTGGGATGAAATTATTTCTTGGCGAGACCTTGAAGGATGTGACTGATTTGTGTGTTTATGTGGGACAGATGCTCCCTGCGCCTCTTTGCAGCATCCTCTCAAGGTTGTCACAGCTCTTGGATGCCGTGAGATGGCAAGGGAAGAGGTCTTCCTGCCTGGAGGCCTGTGTTCCCACGGTGAGCATTGAAAGGGACCTCTGGAAGTCAGCCAGTCCAACCCCCTGCTAAAGGCAGGGGAACCCACAGCAGATTCCCTGGATCAAAATATCCAGGTGGGTCTGGGAGCTCTCCAGAGGAGATTCCACATCTCTGCACAGCCTGCTCCAGGCCTCCAGCAACCTTGAAACAAAAAAGTTTCTCCTCATCTTCAGGTGGAACCTCCTGGGTTTCAGTCTGTTCCTGTTGACCATTTTCCAGTCGCTGGGCACTACTGACAAGAGTCTGCTCCCAGTTTCTTGCACCCCGCAGGTCCTTTAGCTCTAGCTGAGCACTGAGGAGATTTGCCCTCAGGCTGCTCTTCTCCAGGCTCAGAAGCCCTAGGTCTCTAAGCATTTCCTTCTCACAGAGATGCTCCAGGACCCTCAGCATCTCTGTATCATCCACTGGACTCTCTCCAGTAATTTCCTGTCTGTCCTTAACTGGGGAGCCCAGAACTGGATGCAGGACTCTAGAGGAGGCCTCACTAGCACAGAGTTCAGTTCCTGCCTAAACAGGGATGCTGGGGAGCTTTGGTGATGCTGCTGGCCAGCCCATAGGACTGAGATCCCACCCTTGACACTGAATTCTCCCCACAGCTCTGCTGGGTACCACAGCTTAGCAAGGGTAAGAAGCTGCTGAGGCTGTGGATCCTCTCCCTGCTGTCACCTGAAAGCATCTCACCTTGTTCTGGAGAGTGACGCATCATTAGGTGCGAGAGGATAAGAAATCCTCTTTGATAAGGGTGAAGGAGGAGGAGAGAAAAACAAGATATTTCTTTTGCTTCTCATCACAGCTGCTCTGTGAGGGGAAATGGATGCTGGGCTGCAGCATTCCCAGGCTGCTAATGGCATTCCCGCTGGGAGGACCATCTCCGGCAGTGCTACGGAAGTCTGAGGAGAGCCCCTCAGAGCTGGACCTGGTAACTCCCGGTCTGCACTGCTGGTGGTGAGCACAGCAGTAGTGGTTCATCTCAGGCCTCTCAGGAGCATTAGCAGGACCATTCCTGGATTTCAGACAGCTGCACACCAACGTCTGGGTGATGCTCCCACAGCCAGAGATGGGAAATTTTTATTTGTTTGTTTGTTTGCTTGCCTGCTTGCTAATCCATCACTCACCCCCTCTCGCTGCCTTCTGGGCGGGGAGCCAGATGGTTGCACTAAAAAGTGACTCAGCGGCAGCACTTTGGGGAAATAAAGTGTGTTTCTGTGAAAAGAAAGAAACCATCCCTGCAGCCCATCAAGCAGAGCTTCAGGCAAAGAGCATTAATGATCTTCTTAGTTAAAAGGAACCTGGTTTTAGGGAAGCACGTTCTTGCCTTGGTGGCAGGGAGGGAGGAAGGTTTTAGGGCAGGTGGATCTGGCAGAGGTTTTGGTAGGGTGTTTGTGGAGCGCTGGAGAGGGATCTCATGGTGGCAGTAGAATTTGAGAGAATGCTCCCTGGGGTGCTGAGGGTTTGGAAGCTTAACTCTGCTAAGCAGAGCCTTGATCTTTCCACTTTGATCCGGTGCAAGTGCTGGTGAAGAGGTTTGTGAGGTTCCCATTTGGTGGCTTCCCTTCCCCAAGTGTCATTTAGAATAGAATAGAATTAACTAGGTTGGCAGAGACCTTCAAGATCATCGTGTCCAACCTATCATCCAACACCATCTAATCAACTAAACCATGGCACCAAGCACCCCATCCAGTCTCTTCCTAAACACCTCCAGTGATGGTGACTCCACCACCTCCCTGGGCAGCCCATTCCAATGGCCAATCACTCTTTCTGTAAAGAACTTCTTCCTAACATCCAGCCTAAACCTCCCCTGGTGCAGCTTGAGTCTGTGTCCTCTTGTTCTGGTGCTGGTTGCCTGGGAGAAGAGACCAGCTCCCACCTGGCTATAACCTCCCTTCATGTAGTTGTAGCCAGCAATAAGGTCTCCTCTGAGCCTCCTCTTCTGCAGGCTAAGCAATCCCAGCTCTCTCAGCCTCTCCTCATAGGGCTGTGCTCCAATCCCCTCCCCAGCTTTGTTGCCCTTCTCTGGACACGTTCCAGCAACTCAACATCTTTGCTGGAACGTGCCACATCCTCTTGTGCACAGGGCCACTGAAACAAGGGCAAACACTGAAACAGGTTGCCCAGGCAGTGGTGGAGTCACCATTCCTGGAGGAGTAAAAAGAATATGTAGATATGGCACCTGGGGACATGGTTTAGTGGGCTTGATGGTGTTGGGTAAAAGGTTGGACTCTATGATCTTAGGGTTCTTTTCCAACCTTAATGATTCTGTGAGTCCTGGAGGATTCCAGGGCAGTTGTCCCACCTGCTCAGGGCTGATGGTTGTCACCCCAGGTCCCTGCCTCTGAGCACACCCCAAAACACCATCTAGAGACACCAGCCTTCCCCAGCATGCTGTGGGACCTGGCTGTGAGCTGACAGCAGTAAAGAGACAGTGAGGTGAGGCAGGGGAGGGTAGCAGCACTGATAAAGAAATGACCTCTATTGAGTCTGTGCTCCAAGGTACAGGTATGGAGATCAGAATCCTGGGTCTCTGGCCAAGTCCAAAGTTCTCTTCAGAAAGGACAAGAGGCAATGGACACAAACTGGAACTCAAGAGGTTCCATCTGAAGACAAGAAGAAACTTTCTTGTTGTGAGGATGCTGGAGTCCCGGAGCAGGCTGCTCAGAGAAGTTGTGGAGTCTCCTTTGCTGGAGAAATTCCAAACCCAGCTGGACATGGTGATCCTGGCCACACTGCTGTGGGTGCCCCTGCTTTAGCAGTGGGGTTGGACTGGATGATCTCCAGATGTCCCTTCTGACCCCCACCTTGATGAGAATTTGGGGATTCTGTGATTGTCCTCTCTTAGGGCACAAAGTGTTTTCTGTGAGGGACACCACACTGCTGCGGGTACTCCAGACCTTGAGGAGCAAATAACAGCAGGGCTGACAGAGCAAACCCTGCAGGCCATGGATGTTCTTTCCTCTGAAGCCCATTTATACAGGAGTAGTGGATGGAAGGGTTTTCCCTGAGGAGCATCTTGCCTTCAGGCACAGCTCTTGTTGATGTGCTTCCTCCCCAGCCACCTCCAGCATCACAGCAGGACTGAGCCCTGGCTTTCAAACTCATTTATAATTGTCCCCATTTTTCAGTGATTATTTTGGAACAGCTTCTTCAGAATGTTGTGATAGCTGTTTAACAAAATGGATGCAACCTAAATGTCCAGTTGTGCCTGTTTTGGATATGTGCTGGTGTCTGTGTTGGTTGTGTGTTTGTCACACACGCTACATCTGTGACCTCCAGACATGGCTCTGAGGGTTTTCCCCCCTCTGTTTTTCTGTACTTGTTTTTTTTTTTTTTTCCTTTTATTTTCATTTTTCCCCCCTGTGCTTGTTCAGATGTAAAAACCTCACAATATTCTGCATGATCATAATTGGTCTGAAAAAGCCAGATGGGCTGATTTTGAAGGAGACATCGAAGAACATTGATTTGAAAGCGCGAGTGAGAGAAGATTTCTCTGCACAGAGGGTTGTTCAGAAATCTTAATTCCCCTCTCAATGCAGCTCACTCCCCCTCTCATTGTGGTTTTTTTTTTTGAGCCATAATTTCATTCTCATCCAAAATGCAAACTGCAGAGTTTAAAGCCCCTGGTGACCACAAAGGCCATTGCCTTCTCCCAGGCAGACACGACTGGAGACATGTTTATTGTTGGTATGCTGCTAATGGTTGTGTCACGCAATGATGCTCTCACTGATGAGCCTCTTAATCCCCCTGGCTCCGAGGAAGATCCCACTGGGAGCAGAGTGCACATGCCTGTGGTACAGAGGCAGGGAGAGAAAGAGGATCTGGCAGGACACTTTGAGATCCCAGAATCCCAGCATGGTAGGGGTGGGAAGGGAACTCTAGAGGCCACCCAGTCCAAACCCACTGCTAAACCTGGGGCACCCACAGCAGTTTGCCCAGGATCACAATAGCCAGGTGGTTTTGGAAGCTCTTCAGTGAAGACTCCACAAGCTCTCTGGCAGCCTGCTCCAAGGCTCCAGCACTCTCACACCAAACAAGTTTCTCCTGTTCAGGCGGAACTCCCTGGGTTCCAGTTTGTGCCCATTGCCTCTAGTCTTGTCGCTGGGCATCACTGGCAAGAGTCTGGCCCCATCCTCTTGCAGCCCCACAGGCCCTTTAGTTCTTGCTGAGCATTGAGAAGATCCCCTGTGTGGCTCCTCTTCTCCAGGCTCAACAGCCCCAAGTTTCTGTGGCATGTGTTCTAAAGCAAACAGCCAGATGCAGTAGGTGCAGGAAGACTCTTTCCAGTATAGAGTAGAGTAGAGTAGAGTAGAATAGAATAGAATAGAATAGAATAGAATAGAATAGAATAGAATAGAATAGAATAGAATAGAATAGAATAAACCAGGTTGGAAGAGACCTTTGAGATCATCGAGTCCAACCTATCATCCAACACCATCTAATCAACTAACCCATGGCACCAAGCACCCCATCCAGTCTCTTCCTAAACACCCCCAGTGATGGTGACTCCACCACCTCCCTGGGCAGCACATTCCAATGGCCAATCACTCTTTCTATGAAGAACCTCTTAACATCCAGCCTAAACCTCCCCTGGTGCAGCTTGAGACTCTTTCCTCTTGTTCTGGTGCTGGTTGCCTGGCAGAAGAGACCAACCCCCACCTGGCTACAACCTCCCTTCAGGTAGTTGTAGACAGCAACAAGGTGTCCCCTGAGCCTCCTCTTCTCCAGGCTAAGCAACCCCAGCTCCCTCAGCCTCTCCTCATAGGGCTTGTGCTCCAAACCCCTCCCCAGCTTTGTTGCCCTTCTCTGGACACATTCCAGCAAGTCAACATCTTTCCTAAACTGAGGAGCCCAGAACTGGGCACAAGACTCAAGGTGTGGCCTAACCAGTGCTGAGTCCAGGGGCAGAATGACCTCCCTGCTCCTGCTGGCCACACTGTTCCTGATCCAGGCCAGGATGCCACTGGCCTTCTTGGCCACCTGGGCACACTGCTGGCTCGTGTTCAGCCTCCTATCAACCAGTACCCCAGGTCCCTTTCTGCCTGGCTGCTCTCCAGCCTCTCTGACTTCAGCTTGTAGCACTGCATGGGGTTCCCTGTCTTGAACTGGGGAGCTCAGAACTGGGGAGCCCAGAACTGGACCCATGACTCCAGATATCCTCTCACCAGGTCCATATTGCAACTCTACTGCCTCAGGTTCCTCAGGAGCTACTTACTGCCGGTGCCGGTGGCTGTGCTTATTCTGCCCAATAACATTTAATGAATCGTTAACTTCACTTTTATCACAACCATTCCCTGGGTTAAATGTTTTATGGCTAAATGTTTTATGGTCTCACATCTTCCTCTGAACATTTGAATGGATCTGGCTATTCCTTCTGCCTAGGGGTCTTCTTACTTCCCATGGATAATGGATCTTCTAATTCTCCTTCATATTTTCATTTTATGGAGCTGTGAGAACCAAGTGCTTTTGCTGTTAATGTAAAGTTAACATTGGACTTTTCCTGGACAAAAATGGCTAGATGGATTAAATCCAGGGAGCACCATCACCCTGCCAAAGCCAAAACTCCTGATGAACTTCACAGCAGTTTCAAATACAATGCTTTTCACGTGCGTATTTGTGCTTTCACCCCTTCCTTGAGTGTGACTCTATGGGAACCATGGCAGAGCCTCCTTAGGAGAGGTTTCCAGACTGGTATTGAAGATCCAACATGTTCTCAGAGGAAAAATGAAGAAATGCTGACTGGGGGTGCTTAAGTAAACCCAACATATGAGTCCTCTGAGCTTTGCTCTTCTCTTTTCTCATTCTCTCATACAGAAGAGCACAAGCTGACTGTGGGCCGGTCTCCTGAAGCCTGAGAGGGACGTGGACTGTCCCTGGACTTGCTGCCTACTGTGGAGAGGCTTGCTGGCAGTGAGGTGTATGTGTGCTGGGGGGCTGTCACCAGCAAGCTCTGAGGTCTGCAGTCCTTTCTGACCAGACAGAAACCAAAGGGACTATAAAACTAGGACTTTCTGCTGGGTTTTGAGCTGAACTGGTTTCATAGGGTGCAGTGGGAGCAAGGAGGAACATGGGACCCATTACCAGAGAGAGGAGCAGGGCTCGGGCAAGCAGGTCAAGCTATGCCTACTGCATAGCGGCATCACCATGTCCAGTCCAGTGGCCTTTGAGGAGGCTGGCACCAAGAGGGACATCTTCTACCAGAGCATGTGTCAGTCTCCATGAGAGTAAACAGTGTTCTTCAGCATCCTTCCAACACGGAGCTTGATGGATGCCTTTAGTGCTCAGGATTACGTGTCCCTGGCATGACTTGCTCTGTAGCCAATATCAGTTTTCCAGGTGACCTGACAAAAAGTCATTGAGCTGGAAAGCTTGGTCATTTTTCCTGGCTCTCTCAATCAGTCTCATGAGGTGCATTACATCTCCTTGCACACCTACCCCTTGGCTGGCCTCAGTCCATCATGGCAACAGTAATGAGACTGATGAGGATGTCTGAAACCAGGAGCACTTCTCAGGCAGTTCTGCTGCTGGTTGTGGCTCAGTCTCAGAATCCTGGAATCACAGCATGGTGAGGTTGGAAGGGACCCCTAGAGATCATCCAGTTCAGAGCCCAGAACTGGACCCAGGACTCCACATGGGGCCCAACTGGGGCAGAGCAGAGGGGTAGGAGACCCTCCTTCATTTGGTTTGCTACAGCCTTCTTCATGCATCCCAAGAGACCACAGGCCTTCTTGGCCCCTAAGGCACCTTGCTGGCTCACAGAGAACCTGTCCACCAGCACTCCCAGTTCCTTCTCCTGTCCTGGGCAGCAGTATATCAACACCTCAGCCCTGCCTCTGCCACCTTCAGCAGCTGTGTCACCCTCGATCCTGGGGAATTCTGGAGGTGGTGAAGACACCCAGCAGCTCTCTCAACCACATGCACATATTCAGAAAAATGGGTGTTTGTTTGCTAAGTGTGTGCTCATTGCAAGAGGGGACTAAATGCAGCTGTGGTGCAAGAAGGCAAATGGAGAAGGAGATGGAGTTCCTGGCCTGGGGGAGCCACCTGATATGCTGCCCAGGGAGGTGGTGGAGTCACCATCCCTGGAGGTGTTCAAGAGGGGATTGGACGTGGCACTTGCTGCCATGGTCTAGTCATGAGGTCTGTGGTGACAGGTTGGACTTGATGATCTTCGAGGTCTCTTCCAACCTTGGTGATTCTGTGTGTGTGTGTGATACATGGGCAAACCCTTCCCAGAATGGTGTCTCCATCCACTCTGCACCCAGGAGCAGAAAGATTTGTCTCCTTGAGACAAATGAGAAACACAAAACCACCTCTTTAAGAAGAGATTTTAGTGTCAGCTGCATTGCTTTCTCCTCTCATAACAAAGTTAAAGAAAAAGTTTCCATGAAGAGCCCAGAAATAGGAAGATGGAAACGCACAGACAACTCATTAGCAAGCACATTAGAAAACAAACCTCATCCAGCCTCATCTGCATTTAACATTTCAAGCTCAGTGTTTCTAATATGCTTAAGTGCACAGTTCATTTAGATTTAAGGTAAACACTTTGTTAAATATCAAACATTAATAGATTTTTTTTGTGTGTGTCAAAATACTGGTTAGATGAGCAAGAGGCCTTGCAAATTACATTCCTTTATAGATAGAGGTGCAAACCTTGATATGCATAATTGCTCTCTGGCAATTTTTAAGTGATGAAATAATTGGGAAAAAAGAAAAGAAAAAGAAAAGCAGCAAGTTAAATAATTATATGTAAAATAAAATTAAAGAAATCCATGGTTCATTATCTCACTTCACACTCCCCCTCTTCTCTTTTTTTGCCCCCCCTCCAGAAGTGGATGTGTTTGATCCACAGCAAACTCCTGGCCGAGCTGTCAGCCCGTGGCTTGGATGGGAGCACAGTGCATTGGGTTAGCAACTGGCTGGAGGGCTTCCAGAACCCACTTCAGCTGCTTGTTTCCTGCTTTCCTAAAAAATACAGATCATGATGTTTTAGTGGCCCAGAAGAAAACAACAACTGCACTGTCCCCCCACAGCAAACTCCTGGCCAAGCTGTCAGCCCATGGCTTGGATGGGAGCACACTGCGATGGGTTAGGAACTGGCTGGAGGGCCAAGCCCAGAGAGTGGTGGTGAATGGTGCCACATCCAGCTGGCAGCCAGTCACTAGTGGTGTGCCCCAAGGATCAGTGCTGGGCCCCATGCTCTTTGACATCTTTATTGATGATCTGGATGAGGGCTTTGAGTCAATCATCAGGAAATTTGTGGATGATACCAAGCTGGGGGCAGGAGGTGATCTCCTGGAGGGTAGAGAGGCTCTGCAGAGGGACCTCGACAGACTGGACAGATGGGCAGAGTCCAACGGCATGAGATTGAACACATCCAAGTGCCGGATTCTGCACATTGGCCACAGCAACCTCATGCAGTGCTACAGGCTGGGGTCAGAGTGGCTGGAGAGCAGTCAGGCTGAGAGGGACCTGGGGGTACTGGTTGATGGTAGGCTGAACACGAGCCAGCAGTGGGCCCAGGTGGCCAAGAAGGCCAATTGCATCCTGGCCTGTGTCAAGAACAGTGTGGCCAGCAGGAGGAGGGAGGTCATTCTGCCCCTGTACACTGCACTGGTTAGGCCACACCTCGAGTCCTGTGTCCAGTTCTGGGCCCCTTAGTTTAGGAAAGATGTTGAGTTGCTAGAACATGTCCAGAGAAGGGCAACAAAGCTGGGGAGGGGTTTGGAACACAAGCCCTATGAGGAGTGACTGAGGGAGCTGGGATTGTTTAGCCTGGAGAAGAGGAGACTCAGGGGAGACCTTCTTGCTGTCTACAGCTACCTGAAGGGAGGTTGCAGCCAGGTGGGGGTTGGTCTCTTCTGCCAGGCAACCAGCACCAGAACAAGAGGACACAGTCTCAAGCTGCACCAGGGGAGGTGCAGCTTGAGGTGAGGAGAAAGTTCTTCACAGAGAGAATGCTTGGCCATTGGAATGGGCTGCCCGGGCAGGTGGTGGAGCCACCATCATTGAAGGTGTTTAGGAGGACACTTGATAGGGTGCTTGGTTGCATGGTTTAGTTGATTAGGTGGTGTTGGATGATAGGTTGGACGCAATGATCTCGAAGGTCTTTTCCAACCTGGTTAATTCTATTCTATTCTATTCTATTCTATTCTATTCTATTCTATTCTATTCTATTCTATTCTATTCTATTCTATTCTATTCTATTCTATTCTATTCTATCCTGTCCTATCCTGTCCTATCCTATCCTATCCTATCCTGCCCCGCACCATGGTTAGAATGAAGTTCTCTGTGTCTGGTACATGGCACAGGCTTCTCTGTGTTTCACACATTTCAGGAGTGAGCTGTGAAAGTCGATGCTTGCTAAGCCAAGGTCGGGTTCCCAGAGTGTGGGCTTCTTCCTTTGCAGTCATCATTAAATCTCCAGCTGACTGATGCTCGCTGCTTGGGTGATGTAGGAATACCCAATAAATGTCACCTTTCTGTGACCTGCTTTGCCATATTGCTACTCAGAAAGAATGCAAGCTGGCCCTGTAAAGCTCATTCCTCCTTCCCTCACATGAATTGACATGTCTAGAGGGTAAGAAACCAAACAAAATGCAACCAGCAGGAGAAAGGGGGCTTGGAAGAGCAGGGGGTCAGTGAGCACTTCCCGCACGCTTTGACATCTCTTCATAGCCTGACTCACTCCTTGATGTTCAAATGCACAAGGAAGAGTATCTGTAAAGGGTAGCAACTGGTGTGTGATCTCTGCATGTTCTCTTTCTGGTTTGCATCTGGTCCTTCTTCAGAGCTGCATAGGAAATAATCCTCCATTTCCTGGAGAAAATCAGTCACAGAGCTATAGAAATGTTTGGGTTGGAAAAGGCCTCTGAGATCATCAAGTCCAACCATCAAACCAACACAACTATTACCATCAAACCAACACAATTATGACCATCAAACCACATCCCAAAGTGCCATGTCCACAAGTTCCTCAAGCATCTCCAGGGGTGGCGACTTCACCACCTTCCTGGGCAGCCTGTTCCAATGTCTGACCACTCTTGCAGGAAAGAATTTTTTCCTCATATCCAACCTAAACTGCCCCTGGCACGATTTCAGGCCATTTCCTCATGCCCTATCCCCCTTTTCCTGAAGAAAATCCTCCATCTCTAGGAGCTCTGAGCAGTTTTAGGGGCATACACCACAGGTCTGCTGAGTTGTCACTGCCCTGGGGTACTGCCTTGAGAGGCCTCACTCCAGCTTCGCATTGCAGCTGTGCACGTACAAATGAAACATCTGACACCTAGAGGCAACACAACTGAGCAAGCCAAAAGAATGGACACTCCTTTTCATTCACTGTTGCAGCTCTCACCTCTAGTAACACTTCTAAAAATGCCACATATGAACCACACTGGTGGTGATATTTTCTCACTTCAGCTTCTTTCTCCCACTTTGTTTGAGGATGGTGGTGTTCCTCTGGGGGTGGAGGGTCCCTCCCCAATCCCACCTTCCCACCTCACTGTAGCTCTCCTAGATTTAGGCCAATAGAGGTGATCTGCTCAAAACTCAGTGAATCACCATGCTCCTGTGACTTTCTGTCCCTGAGGATGGGCTGGGGCTTCTGCTTTTGTTCCTGTCTGCATTTTAGTTAATTCATTATCAATGCTTCTCCTGCATCGAAGACACCCTGGACCTCGCGTTAGCACTCACTGCACTGACTTGTATCACATCACAGAACCATTGAATTATGGAATGGTTTAGATAGGAAGGGACCTTTTGAGCTCATCTTGTCCAACTCTTCTGCAGTCAGCAGGGGTATCTGTAATTAGAGCAGGTTTCTCAGAGTCCCAAATAACCTGGCCTAGAGTGGTTCCAGAGATGGGGCTTCTCCCACCTCTCCGGGCAACTGGAGCCAGCATCTCACCACCTTCGGTGTCAAACATTTCTTCTTTATGCATGTGGTGCATCACATTGCCAGGTGTGGGTGAGAGTCCTGTGGCTGCTGTAGGAACAGGATAAGTCCTATCAGCCCCTCGCAGGTCACAGGGTATCTCCTCAGAGCACTGTGCAGGTGTGCAGCCCCCAATGGGCATCCTCCCTAAGAGCTATCTTCCAGCTCCACCTTCCAAATGTCTGCAAATATTTCATTTTCTTTCCCAGTAAGATCTGATTGCACCTGAATTTCTTATCTGAAACAGTGAGCTTCAAGAGGTTCCAGATGTCATCTGCATAGAGCTTTTGCCACATTACCTTGTGTGCATTTACAAGTCCGGGTGTATCTCCACTCAGTCCTGTCCTCTGCAGCTGTCCAGAGACGTGGAGGCCTTTCAGTACCCAAAGGGAGCTACAGGTGAGCTGGGAAGGAACCTTTTACAAGGGCTTGTAGTGACAGGACAAGGGGCAATGGCTTTGAGCTGGAAGAGGGGAGATTCAGACTGGAGATTAGGAAGAAATTCTTCACAGTGAGGGTGGTGAGACACTGGAACAGGTTGCTATGGATGACCCTTCCCTGGAGGTGATCAAGGCCAGGTTGGATGGGGCCTTGAGTAACCTGGTCTAGTTGAGGTGTCCCTGCCTCTGGCAGGAGTTGGAACCAGATTGTCATTAAGATCCCTTCCAACCCAAACCTTTTTATCACTCTATGATAGCCCCCTCTGGAGACACCACCAGCTCTTATGTAGACCCTCTTGGGACTGTGACAACCAGAAAGCACAGCTGCAGCTTTCCCACATGCTTGCCACACTGCTCACTGGCTGCTGTCAGCCAGAGCATTTCTCTTGTGCTTCTCTGGAGTTTGGCTCTGTTCAGTCCTGACCCACCAGTGTTACATCTTGCTGGGCTGTATCTGGGTCACCCAATCTCTGCTCCTCTCAGTGCACTCCTCACCTGTGTCACAGAAATCAAACCCATTGCTATTCCTATGAAATGCTCCTGTTTGGAAAGCAATTGCCATGTGCAGGTCAAACAGGCCTCCTCCAGTGCCATTTACATTTATGACTTTCCAGAGCCTCCTCCTGGGGACATTTCTTTGTTTTCTGATGCATCTTCATGGTCTGAATACATAATTTAGAAGATCTTCTTAGACAATATCCCTGCAGCAGCTGGGGACTCGAAGATGCTTGCAAAGATCTGAGTTTGAAATGTTTATCTGTCATTCATCTGAACACTGCAGTCAGCAAGCTTAGTAGATGCCAGTGGGTGATGCCCTTACACTCCTTTATCCAATATATTGATTTTTTTTGGAATGGATTCTTTGGGTTTGTACTCAGAGTGCTCAGAGAGGAAGGAATTTATCACCCTGCATCCTAGCTCCATTGTTTTCATTCACTTTATGGTTACAGTGGATGCATCTGTTGCCCAGGCTTTGCTGGATTTAACTTGAGCAAGTAAAAAGAATTAGTCTGAAGTAAGCAAAGTCACCCTAGATAAGAGATGTCACTGAGCTACGGATGTTCCTGAGGTGTCATTGTGTGCTGGCTGGTGTGAGGCAGTCCAAGATGCTCACATTTCTGCACCATCTTCTCATCCCTGGTTCTTCTCAGGTATAAGAAGCATGGTGTGAGGCAGATAAGGATGTCCATCAGTGGCTTCCTTCACTCCTGCAAGAGGCAGGTCATTAGTAGAATGCTCATATTTGACCACAATGAACTAAAACTGGGAGGAAAATCTCCCCACAAAGATGGATTTACTTTCCAGTACTACAAATCCTCCCCATTTTCATCATGGCCAGGGTAATCTGCAACACTTGTTAGTTACAAGCCAAATATTTTCTACAGCAATCACATGTAAATATTATCAAACAACACTTTAAATAGGGTCACTGCCACCTAATCATCTCAATCATCTGACTGATCTCACAATTTGGTTAATCATCCCAAACCCAAATGTTGACCTGCCCTTGATGTGAGAGTTTTGATTGAATATCAGGCAAAAATGTCTTTCCTGCAAGAGTGGTCAGACCTTGGAACAGGCTGCCTGGGGAGGTAATGGTGTCACAGATCACAGAACCACCAAGGTTGGAAGAGACCTCAAAGATCATCAAGTCCAACCTGTCAGCACAGACCTCATGACTAAACCATGGCACCAGGTGCCACGTCCAATCCCCTCTTCAACACCTCCGGGGATGGTGATTCCACCACCTCCCTGGGCAACACATTCCAATGGCTAACAACTCTCTCTGTGAAGAACTTTCTCCTCACCTCCAGCCTAAACTTCCCCTGGTGCAGCTTGAGACTGTGTCCTCTTGTTCTGGTGCTGGCTGCCTGGGAGAAGAGACCAAGCCCCTCCTGGCTACAACCACCATTCAGGTAGTTGTAGAGAGCAATGAGGTCTCCCCTGAGCCTCCTCTTCTCCAGGCTAAACAATCCCAGCTCCCTCAAGCCTCTCCTCACAGGGCTTGTGCTCGAGGCCTCTCCCCAGCCTCATTGCTCTTCCCTGGAGGTGTTCAAGAAATGTATGAACATGGTTTAATGGACAGGGTTGTGTTGGGTCAATGGTTAGACTCAATGATCTTGGAGGTCTTTTCCAATCAAACAATTCTATGCTTCTATGATTCCCAGCCTCATTGAAGGGAACTGAATTTAGTGAAGTTCATGAAGTCCTTCCTCTGTGAACTCTGTTATTGTTTTGTTGATGCTTTCATCAAACACTCATGGAGTTGAATCCTGCAGTTGCGTGTTGAGTCTAAAGGTTGTGTGAGCAAACACCCCCTGGCACTGGCCCACTTTCCTCAGCACAACTGAATCCTCTCCCTGTTAATCATTACAGCATATAGGATCTCATGATGTTCCATCACAGAGAATCCTGATTTGTTGTGTCACAAGCAAAGGTCAGTCAATGGCTTGGGTTTGTAGCATGTTCTTATCCCTGCTTAACAGAGAGAGAATTACTGTGGGTCACAGTTCTTCCCAGCTCTTCCCCAGGATGAGGACAGACAGCCTGTGAGACAGGAGATGTGTGAGGAAGGCAGAGACAAATGGGAGGCAGCAACACTGCAGACTCTTCTTTGCCAAAGCCTGCATTAGGCAGTATCAACATTTACACAAGAGGAGCAGATTGGCATCAAATATTCAGCCCTGCGGCCGCAGCGCAACTGCCTGCAGATCCATCAGCACAGTGTGTTGGTCCCTGTGTCACGGGTTCTGCTGCCCCGGGCTTCTTGGCACCCACCCTTCACCTCTCCATTAAGGTGAATTTGGCCTTCTGGCAGCTCCAGCCACAACATCTATGTTAGGAAAGGAACCAGGAACCCATGATGCTCTTGGGAAGCAGTCCCTGAGCTCCACAGCTTTCCCAGTCCTGCCTCTTGCAGAGAAGGTTTAAGTCTGGCCTGACTTAGAATAGAATAGAATAGAATAGAATAGAATTAACCAGGTTGGAAGAGACCTTCGAGATCATCGTGTCCAACCTATCATCCGACACCACCTAATCAACTAAACCATACAACCAAGCATCCTGTCAAGCCTTGCCCTGAACACCCCCAGCGTCGGCGACCCCACCACCTCCTCAGGCAGCCCATTCCAGTGGGCAATCACTCTCTCTGTGTAAAACTTCCTCCTAACCTCCAGCCTAAACCTCCCCTGACGCAGCCTGAGACTGTGTCCTCTTGTTCTGGTACTGGTTGCCTGGGAGAAGAGACCAACCTCTGCCTGTCTACAACCCCCCCTCAGGTAGTTGTAGAGAGCAATAAGGTCACCCCTGAGTCTCCTCTTCTCCAGACTAAGCAACCCCAGCTCCCTCAATCTCAACTTGGTTGTGCTAGTGAGGACAGACCCCTTATGAAATATCAGCCCTAAAATGTCAGCATTCAAAGGAGAGAGTTAAATAAGAGGCCTCACAGGAATGGTTTCAAACACATTGTTTTCACCCTGATTCCTTCTGTTATGACAGAATTCCAAAGCATACTGGAGGTTTTGAAAGAACCTGAGAGAGAGGATGAGAGGAAATGGCCTTAAGTTGCACCAGGGGAGGTTTAGGTTGGACATGAGGAACAATTTCTTCCCCCAGTAGTTTGTCAAGGCCTGGTCCAGGCTGCACAGGGCAGTGGTGGAGTCCCCATCCCTGGAGGGGTTTCAAAGCTGTGTAAATGTGGTGCTGAGTGACATGGTTTAGTGGTGACCTGGCAGTGCTGGGTTAATGGTTGGACTCGATCTTAACAGTCTCTTCCAACCAAAACACTTCTATGATTCTCTACTGAGCTGCTTCTGCTGATCCCATGAAGTCCCCAGCAAAGCCTGGAAAAAAAATGCAAAAGGACAGAAAGGTGGTCGGTATTTTTTCCCAGATTTATATGCTTTGCTTCAGCTTTTTTTCCTGCCTCTTGCACTAAACCTTTTTCTTTTCACCCTCTCCACCTGGAGAGTGCTGGCTGACAGTGCTGGCTGTTGCTCCTCAGTGTCCTTACCAGGTGTGCTGATGTACAGTTCTGCAATTCCAAAGCTGCAGAGAAGAAGCATTATTAAGAATAGAAACCTTGAGACAGGTGCAGAAGTGCTCAAAAGTGATCACTGTTGGAGTTTTATCCTAGGCAGAAGGTCCTTCATCTCGTGCCGTGATCAGTGCTGCCAGCCAGCAGCCACACCTGGTGAGACCCCACCTGGAGTACTGCGTCCAGTTCTGGAGCCCCTCTTACAAAAGGGATATGGAGGTGCTGGAAGGTGTCCAGAGAAGGGCCATGAGGATGAGCAGAGGGCTGGAGCACCTCTCCTATGAGGACAGACTGAAGGAGTTGGGGCTGTTCAGTCTGGAGAAGAGAAGGCTCTGAGGTGACCTAATTGTGGCCTTCCAGTATCTGAAGGGGGCTACAAGAAGGCTGGGGAGGGACTTCTCAGGATATCAGGTAGTGATAGGAGTAGGGGGAATGGAATGAAGCTGGAGGTGGGGAGATTCAGGCTGCATGTGAGGAGGAAGTTCTTCCCCATGAGAGTGGTGAAGCCCTGGAATGGGTGGTCCAGGGAGGTGGTTGAGGCTCCATCCCTGGAGGTGTTTAAGAGCAGGCTGGATGAGGCTCTGGCCAGCCTGATCTAGTGTGGGGTGTCCCTGCTCATGGAACTAGATGATCCTTGTGGACCCTTCCAACCCTGACTGATTCTATGATTCTATTATTCTAATGTGGTGTCCCTCTCTGCCCTCCCTGCCCTCCATTCCCAAAGAGCATGCTGTGTACTTCCCACATGGAAGGGACTGCATAAACACCCCAAAACTACCACCATCACCTGCACACTGCCTGCCTTCACAGCCTGCTGGTGGACCAGGATGGGCCTCCCTCAGTGTGCTGGTGCCTTTTTTGGAGATCTGTGAAATTGAAGATAGAGGTTTTGAACATAGCTGAGTAAATGCACAAACCGTCCAAACAGCTACAGATAGAGATTATGAAATCAAAGACTAAGTTGGAAGGGACAATTAAAAGTCATCCAGTCTGACCCCCTGCAGTCAGCAGGGACATCTGCAACCAGAGCGGGTTGCTTAGAGCCCCAAACAACCTGACCTGCAATAGTTGCAGGGATGGGGCATCTATAATCTCTCTGAGCAACCTGGCCCAGGGTCTCACCATCCTCAGTGTGAAACATTTCTTCCTCCTCTCCAGTCTGAATCTCCCTTTTTTGGTTTAAAACATAACCCCTCATCCTGTCACAGTAGACGCTGTTCAGAAGTCTGTGCCCATCACATGCCAGCTCCTCTCCATCTGCTGCTCTCTAGGAGTGTACACACACCACGGCACCTGTCTTGATGTATGGAGAAAGCCTGTCCTGCTCCCATCCCCCAGGCTGTGCCTTCCTTTCCTATTATAGATCTGCCACATCTGCCAGCAGGTCTCAGAATCTTCTGTGGCTTGTTCTGCTGCCCTCCTGCCATTCCCTGGGTGTCCTCTGCAGCCTGCCGTGGGCAGGAGAACCTGGAACAGGGTGGCTCTGTGCCAGCTGCCAGTGCAAGGAGACTGCTGCCTGCACTGCAGGATCATTAGGATTCCTCTTGTGTCCCTGGATGAACCCCAGAGCTGGCACCAACGCACTCCAGAGCTGCCAGGGTGGCACTGCTGCGGCTCAGCGATGCACACTTTGTACTTGCCCAGCAGATTGTGGTCTGTCTCTGGCTGGCAACCTCCTTGTGGGGACACCCGCCCTGGGGTGACAAGGTACCACAGGCAGCCCCAGCCCCACCGGCTCTGGCCAGTGGTCTTTAACCTGAAATCCTTCCTCCCATTTTAGACCAGATGCCTTCACAATGTAACTATTAGCCCCAGGTACAGATCTGCCCAAACATGCAGGCTGCCCAGGGAAAGGGCTGAATCATCACCCCTGGAGCTATTTGAAAGCTGTGTAGACGTGGTACTGAGGGACATGGCTTAGCAGTGGACTTGGCAGTGCTGGGCTAATGGCTGGACTAAGTCTTAAAGGTCTTTTCCAGCCTAAACAATTCTATAATTTTATGATTCAATACTGATTCACTGCCTGGTCATCTGAAATACCCAGAACTTAGTAGGCAAAGCCTCTCCTAGAATCCCAATACAAAACCATGGAGGCTGATTGGAAGAGATCTCTGGAGATCATCCAGTCTGAGCCCACTGCTAAAGCAGGGGTACCCACAGCAGCTTGCCCTGTAACACATTGTGCAAGTAGGTTTGCAGTCTCTCCAGAGGAGGAGACTCCACAGCCTCTCTGAGGAACCTGCTCCAGGGCTCCAGCACCCTCACAACAAAGAAGCTTCTCCTCATTTTCCTCATTTTCAGTTTGTGCCCATTGCCCCTCATCCTGTCACTGGGCACTACTGTCAAGGGTCTGGCCCCATCCCCCTGCCCCCCACAGGTCCTTTAGCTCTTGCTGAGCATTGAGAAGATCCCCTCTGGGGCTGCTCTTTTCCAGGCTAAAGAGCCCCAGGAGCCTGTGCTCCAGGACCCTCAGCATCTTTGCAGCCTTGACTGGACTCTCTCCAGTAGTTCCCTGTTTCTCTTGAACTGGGGAGTCCAGAACTGAAGCCAGGACTCTAGCTGTGCCCTCACTGTGGCATCAGTGTGGTAACCTCACAGACTTTAACATTCTGTCGCTGCTGGAAGGGCTTCACCAGGGCTGCCCTGCGTGGTACAACAGGATGGAGCCCTCTGATGTGCTGTGCCTGTGTTACTCCACCTCTGCTCAACCCTTCTTGAGGAGGAGAAACTGCCTGGATGACAGCTCCTTATTTTTCTACTTTCTCCTGCTATCCAGCAATGCCTGAAGATGCTGCCCCTCATGGAACCATGGAGCACGTGCAGATGAGAGATGACTGCAGAGCAAGCCTGCTATTATCAGCCTTATTACGATGAATCCTTAATTAACTCATCAGAGCACTGAAACCTTCGTCCTGATTACCAAGTGCTAAATCTCCGTTAAGTGATACCAAGTGACAAATGAACACCTACAGAGGGACGTGTGACAGCCACATCAACACAACACTCACTGAACTGTCTCTCCTTTACCAAAAGCAAATCTTTCTATGAAAACCCTTTTTTTTTTCTGTCATCTTAAAAAATTTCTGATGCCATCACACTGCTGGCCAAAACCTTTACAAACGTTGGCACAGAGGCAGCAGAGTTAAATCTAACTTCGGGATGGACGTGAGGGAAGAAATAAAAGCTGCTTTAGAGCTCATGAACAGAGGGGTAGGAAAGATCCAAGGAGAACAGAATAGGATAGAATAGAATAGAAGAGGACAGAATAGAATAGAATAGAATAGAATAGAATTAACCAGGCTGGAAGAGAACTTCAAGTTCATCGTGTCCAACCTATCATCCAACACCATCTAATCAACTAAACCATGACACCAAGCACCCCATCCAGTCTCCTCCTAAACACCTCCAGTGATGGTGACTCCACCACCTCCCTGGGCAGCACATTCCAATGGGCAATCACTCTCTCTGTGAAGAATTTCTTCCTAACATCCAGTCTGAATGTCCCCTGGTACAGCTTGAGGCTGTGTCCTCTTGTTCTGCTGCTGGTTGCCTGGCAGAAGAGACCAGCCCCTGCCTGTCTACAACCTCCGTTCAGGTAATTGTAGACAGCAAGAAGGTCTCCCCTGAGCCTCCTCTTCTCCAGGCTAAGCAACCCCAGCTCCCTCAGCCTCTTCTCATAGGGCTTGTGCTCCAAACCCCTCCCCAGCTTTGTTGCCCTTCTCTGGACACGTTCCAGCAAGTCAACATCTTTCCTAAACTGAGGAGCCCAGAACTGGACACAGGACTCAAGGTGTGGCCTAACCAGTGCAGTGTACGGGGGCAGAATGACCTCCCTGCTCCTGCTGGCCACACTGCTCCTGATCCAGGCCAGGATGCTATTGGCCCTCCTGGCTGCCTGGGCACACTGCTGGCTCATGTTCAGCCTACCATCGACCAGCACCCCCAGGTCCCTCTCTGCCTGGCTGCTCTCCAGCCACTCTGACCCCATCCTGTAGCACTGCATGGGGTTGTTGTGGCCAATGTGCAGAACCCAGCACTTGGATGTGTTAAATCTCATGCCCTTGGATTCTGCCCATCTGTCCAGCCTGGCAATTGATTGAAGGCCTGATTGTGGTATTCCAGTGTCTTAAGGGGGCCTACAAGAATGCTGCAGAGGGAGTTTTTTAGGGTGTCAGGGAGTGATAGGACTAGGGGGAATGGAACAAAACTAGAAATGGGCAGATTCAGGTTGGATGTTAGGAAGAAGTTCCTCACCATGAGGGTGGTGAGACACTGGAACAGGTTGCCCAGGGAGATGGTGGAAGCCTCACCCCTGGAGGGTTTTAAGGCCAAGCAGGATGTGGCTGTGTGCAACCTGATCTAGTGTGAGGTGTCCCTGCCCATGGTAGGAGGGTTGGAACTAGATGATCCTTGAGGTCCCTTCTAACCCTAACAATTCTGTGACTCTATGCAGCAAAATTAATCCTGGGCAAGAGCTGCTAAAAATGAAGATATTTTGTATGGTTCAGCTCTGCAGGTCTAGCATTGGGGTGAGAGGAGGACAACCCACCCAGCCCAAGGTCAGCTTGGACTGTGACAGACCTCTTAGCACTCAGAGGAACTTCCTTAAATAACCAGCTCCCAAGAAATCAACTGGTATAGTCCCCTCTGCTCCACTGGATCCCAAGGCTGGGGAAATAATGCTGAGAGAAAACAGATAAGTTATCAAAATTCCTGTCAAAAGAAAAAGAAGGTAAAATTTTACCCCAAAAGGTGAAGATGCAGTACTTTTTCTATCAAGACAGACTTTGCTGTGTGCAGACAGACATTTCTGGTGACAGAAGAGGTCCCAGTGGCACAGTTTGATACACCACCACCATACTTCCAGGTGGTCTTGGTGACTTTAAACCCCTCATTGTAGTGGTCCTGGTTGGAGGACAGCTGTGGATGGAGGAGCTGGTGAGCTGAGCAGGCATGGTGCTGGGCTGGATGTACCCCTGGACCTCAGGACAAACTTTGATGGCTGATGGTGCAGAGAAGCATAGGAAGTCCAGCATGGCACCTGGAGATGGTGCCACCAGTATGTCATCATCTTTATCTTGAAGTATCATATCTTCATTCATAGAATCACAGAACTTTTTCAGTTGGAAGAGACCTCCCAGATCATTAAGTCCAACCGTCAATGGTTCTTCTATGATCACATCTCTAATCATAGAATAGCTTGTGTTGGAAGGGACCTTAAGGATCGTCAAGTTCCAACCTGTCTGCCATGGACAAGGACCCCACCCACTACACCAGGTTGCTTAAAGTCTCAATTCAGACAGCCTGGTGCTCATGATGGCAATGATGAAGAGATGACTTTTGCAGCTCAGAATATCCTTATTCTGGCAAGAAGCAAGGATGGGCTCTCCAGTGTGTCCTGTATCCTGGACAGGGCTCCAGACTGCACTGCCTGGCCCTCTGCATCTGGAGCTATTTGAGGTTTTCTGTCAGTTCCTTCTTCCCACCCCTGCTATTGCACAGAATTGTTTTGGCTGGAAAAGCCCTCCAAGGCAGAGTCCAACCATCAACCCAACACAGCCATGGCCATTAAACCCTGTCCCAAAGTGTCATGTCCACATGTTTCTTGAACACCTCCAGGGATGCAATTGCACCTCCCTTGGGCAGCCTGTTCCTAATTCCTGCTAACAGAAGGCATTGTGACCAGATACACCCAGGGTTATGTGCCTGCCTTACCTGGACACGATGGCTTCTGGGTGGGGGGTCTCTGGAGAGGGCATCACACCACCCCTACTTCCCCATGTGGGAAGCAGAAGAGCTGGGCTTTGCCAACATGTCTGTGTTCAGCTCAGCTCCTCTTTCAGCTGCAGACTGGAGCAGTGTGAAGGGATCTCCTCTGGGCTTCTGGCTGTCAGCAAAGGAAAGGAAGGATAATATCAGATCATTCCTCACCCTTAGACATTGCCATTGCTGTCTTGACTCTCAGGAGAAGATGGAGCAGTGGATACAGGCTATCAAAGGAGCTGCTCCTCACTGGCTGGCTGACCTTCAGCCAACTCTTATCATTTTGGGCTTACACTGAGGTTCCTGGATGTGTAGATAACACCTCCCTCTGGGGCTAGCACCCATGGGGGAGATTTTCACGGTCAGCCAGCTCCTGCTGCTCTCAGCTTCTCCCTACACTCGCTCACACATGTAAGTACAGGCCCAGGAGGGCCTTTACTGATGAGTGGCTCTGTAATTCAGCATCTTCTTTCCCTGGGAAAAGTAACAGTCTGCAGATTAACAACCACCCAACAGCTTCTGTTGTGCGTGGAGAAGTGCATCACCCCCGTGGCACACTACAGCCCTGTAATCCTGGGGCTTCCCCAGTTCCTGGACAATGCCCATGTGCTAGCAGGGCACAGGGCAGGCTTTTACCTGGACTCCTCACGTTAAATTTCCTGATGAGAGAAAATAAAGCTGATTTCTCTCTATGCCACATCAGAATCAAAGATCTGTGCTTCTCCAGCCCTCCCTGACGGAAAAAGCTCTCCTTTTTTCAGCCTGTCTTGGTTTTGGGGTTGTTTGCATTCTGGGAACACTCCCACCACAAGCCAGCACTTGGAAAAATCCATATTTGCTGGAGTGGGTTGAGTGGTGGGAGGTGCTGGGGAGGATGGAGATGCAGGAGCTCCCCAAGGATTGCTCTAGGGCTGTGTGGGCAGAGCCAGGGCAGAAGTGGGAGCATGAACATGACACAGAGCTCTGCAGTGCTGTGGAGGGCTGGAAAGGGCCTGAAGAAGCAGGGATCCAGGTGGAAGTGCTGGCCTTGCAGAAAGCTCTGGGTGGCTGTAGGTCCTGTGTTTGCTCATCCTGAGAAGAGTGGCAGTGCCAAACCATTCATCCATCTTTGTGCAGCAGACTCCACCAGCTCCCAGCACAACATCCTTGCTTTGCAGTTGAGAAGGGAAGGGATGAGGGAGGCTTTTACTCAGGAGCTCATCCCACTCCTCTGCTCCCAAAACCCTTCACTGCCATGTGCCCAGGGAGAAGCACCCTGGGGTGCAGCACCCTACTCCTCCAACATGCAGGATAGGTTCTTCCATCCAGGAGAAGGCAGACCCTGCCTGTAGGGAGTGTCTATGGCCCACAGACCTTCTCCAAATCCACCCACTCCAAGGTCAGATACCTTGAACTATCAGCACATCTGAAGCCTTGGACTTCATTTGCCTCTCAGAAGCTGAACTCCTGGGCAAGGCTGGGTGCTGCAGCTTTTAGTTCCCCCCACCTCCTTCAGTGTGAAGTGTCCTAGGGTGCTTTTTGAAAGCTAAAGAATCTGATGGAAAGGCTTTTTAAGACATTTTTAAAGCTAGTTTTTTCGTTTCCTAGGAGCTGACACATCTCCAGAAGGCTGTCCTGATGACTTAGTGTCTTTGTGCATCCTGGCAGACTCGGTGCTGTGTCATTCTCCACAAGTCCCAGAACATCCTTCACCTCTGGCTCTCTAACCTGCCACCATTACACCTGCTCTCTGAGCTGTTCCTGGGCTACAGGTACCTTAAACCCCTCTGAGCCACTCCTCAGCTTCTGCTTCTGCCCTTGTTTGCTTGTGGGTCCTTTCCAGAGTGATCTGCATGAGGTTTGGGCTTGGCATGAACTCTGAGGATAGAACCAGCTTCATGTACTCTGCCCATGCAAATGCTGTGACAGCTGTGGAGAGAATAAAAAACACAGTCAACAGGACTGCAGATAAATTGGTCTTAACCCCATTCTTCTCTTGGTGAAGATAGGTGCATGGGTACTCAGCCCCATGTCCAAAGGCACCCAGCTGCCATTCCCAATGTGCCAGTGTCTTTGCAAAGAGGAGGCTCCCATAGTGTTGGTGTTCAGCAGGAAGCCTATCCTTGTCTTTCCCTGCCCCCAGGCAATACCAGGCTGCCCTGTGCCTGCGTCATCTCTCTTTGTGTGAACAGGGCTCAGCCTGCTTGCCTGCAGCCTGGTCATGTAGCCACCTACCATCCTAACACTCCCAGCCCTGTATGATGAGAGCTGCCAGAGAGGAGACTGCAGCCAGCACTGCTCAACATCTTGGCCCCCAGCCACTGACTGTCCTTCTCTTTCCACCTTCATTCCCATACTGATTTCCTCTCTTTCTTGTAAGGGCTGTAGTACAAAAATGTGACACAACTGATGATGCATTCCCTAAAGGCCGGGGGTGAGGAACAGGAGGAGGTTATGGATCCCTGAGCATCACATGCTGGTGATACCTTCACTTGTTCCTTCTCTATGCTTGCTTTCCCTTGGCAGAAGCTCTGCACATCTGTACCTGTGCATCATCCATGGGACTGGTGCTGGCATCTCTGAGGAGGTGGCTTTGGACTTGAGCTGGAACTTGGCCTGAAAACACAGCCCTGTGAGCATGGCATCAAAGCCGGAGCCCATGGGTAATGGGATGGAGAAGGAATATCTGACCCTGAGCTGCTTCAGTCCTTCTGGGCTGCTCTGTCATTGCTGGCTCCTGATTCTCCTCTCTTCACGATGATGATCCTCAGATAAATGAAAGAGCCATCACAGACGTGACAGAAATGATCCCAGCTTCTCAGGCTAAGTGAGCAATCACCTTGCAGAGGACTACTGAAGTACATGAAGCCAAGGGTTCCTCCTGCCCACACTGCTTCTGCTCAGCCTCCCCTCTTCCATGCTGAAGGCAGCAATGCTGCTTACAGTTTGTCACACACTATTTTTAGAAACACAGCTTTTTAGTGGAAAAAAAAAAAAAAAAGAAGAAGTTTTCCCTTCAGCTCCTGCAGTTTGCCACTATGGTGCTTTGACATTATTTCACCAACCAACCCAAAGCTGTAAATCACAAAATGGCTTGAGTTGGAAGAGACCTTAAAGATCATCTAGTTCCAACCTCCCTGCCGTGGGCAGGGACACCTCCCACTAGACCAGGTTGCTCATCCAGTCTGGTCTGAAACAGTCCCAGGGATGAGGTGTCCACAACTTCTCTGGGCAACCCTTTCTAGTGGTCCTGCCACCCTCACAGTAAAGAACTTTTTCCTAATGACCAATCTAAATCTGCCATGTACCAGTTTAAAACATTGCTCCTCATCAAACCCTTCTTTCCTTCTCATCTGGTGTGATTCTCAAGAGCGGTGCTGCAGGCTGTTCAGGAGTCAGGCCCACCCTACCTTCATCCTGGAGGAGGATTTGTTGTACAGAGGCATAACTCAAGCTGCCCCCACTCATGGCTGGAAATCAGAGGTTGCATGACCCATAGCACTGGTGGGTGGTGCAGGAATCTCCTGAGTGGTGATTCTGATCCTCTGCCACCCCTGTGATTGTGACAAACATTCCCCATGTCTCCTTGCCTTGCCTGCTGAGGGTTCCCTGGATCAGGAGGACTTGGACAAAAGCTCTGCCCTCCTGTTGGTGGGTCAGGGTCAGCTCCATGCCTTTGGGAGCTGGATGGAGAGGCCCTGCAGGTAGGAAGAGCCTGGTTGGCCACCACTTGCCCAGCACTCTTAGCAATGGCTCTCAAGTCTCAGCAGCTCTACCATGGCAATATAAAGGATTTCACTTTTTTTTTTCCCCCTGCCCATTTTGTATGGCAACCCAGTCTTCTGTGGCAGTTGAAGCTTCTACAACAGTTAAGTATTTGCTGAAATGAAATCCTGGGGGAGGCAGAAGTGTAAGGACAGTGCTTAAGGAGGGGAGCTGGTGGAGCAGCTGGCTGTGGTGACTGACATGCTACAGATCTGACAGGGAAAAACATTCAGAAACAAGCTTGCTGAGTCCCCTCCCTGGAGGCATTTTAAAAGCTGAGAAACCACCAGACTTGGCAGAGTTAGAGAATGCTTGGGCTCAGTGATCTTAAAGGTCTTCTCCAACCGCAGCAACTCTATGATTCTGATTGCAATGAACTTCAAACATCTCCCAGGAAGACTCAGAGCTCATTTTCTGTAAGATTCTTGGAAACAGAGGGAAGTGTGAAAGTAAGCAGCAGAGAGACTTGGGGTTTTGTTTGAATTTCTACCCCCCCCAACTCCTAGGATGTAAAGAGGTAAGGAATAAAAAGTGACTGAATAAAGATACAAAAGTATTTCAAGACCTTACCACCACAAAATGTTTGCTCTGTTGCTGTGCTGTCTTCTACTCCTTATCAAATGCACACAGCAATACCAAACACATTGTGAACCCCCTGGCAGCCCCGTCAGGTTGTAAATGCATGGTAGCTGTCAGCAAGACTCTCCATGCCACGTTGAGATAACGCAGTGAATAACTCAGTGGCAGAGAGCTTGTGCCGCTGCTGGAGCTCCTCAAACGCACCTTAAATGGAAGGAGAAGCATTAAATGAGGGGGAAAAGTAATTCCAGGTGAAAGCAGATGATGAGAAAGAGAGAGAAAGAATAATAATTCATAATGAAATCAGAGGATGTGCGTGGTCACGTGTGGAAGATCACAGAACCATTGAATCGCTTGGGCTGGAAAAGCTCTCTAACACTGCCAAGTCCAACCATCAACCCAACGTGTCCATGGCCATTAAATCATGTTCCAGACTGCCTGGTCCACACCTCCAGGGGTGGTGACTCCACCACCTCCCTGGGCAGCCTGTTCCAATACCAATTCAAATTTACTTTTAAAAATAAATGCAAATTCTGAAGATGAAGCTGAATCAGCCTGTTCCAGTGCCTGACCATTCTTGCAGGGAAGAATTTGCTCCTCACCTAAACTTCCTTTGACACATTTTCAGGCTATTTCCTCTTGTTCTATCACCTGATACTAAGGAGAAGAGATGAACCCCAGCCTCACTCCAACCTCACTCCAACCTCCTTTCAGAGAGTTGTAGAGATGAGGTCTCCCTTCAGCCTCCTTTTCTCCAGGGTAAGCATCCTTTTCTCCAGACTATGCCTCCTCTTCTCCAGACTAGGAGGAAGTAGGAAGGATTAGAGACAGAAGGCTAAATACCTCTGTTTTCATGGAATAAAATAATGAAATTGTTTCAGTTGTAAAAGACCTCTAAGATCTAGCCCAACCTTCATCTCAACCCCTCTGGAGCCATTAACCTGCGTACCTATATGCCATGTCCGCACATTTTGTCTCATCCTTCAGAACTGAAGGGAGAGGAGGGTGCTGGCATCAAGAGTCTAATAATGCAGGGATGGGTGGTGGGTGCTGCAGCACGTACACAGGTGTTTATTGCAGGAAGGTATCTGCCAGGCTAATGACCAAGAGGAGGTGATCCCTGCTCCCCATAGACAGACAGTTCTCAGGCTGCAGCCACACCAGCCATGCTGTCCTGAGTAGCTAGGGAGACTTAGCTGTGCTGGCCAATGGGATGCACACTATGCACGGGTTGTGCCAGCACAGGGACCATACTCACCAGCAGCAGGAGGTTGTTCCTGCCAGGGAACACAGATTATTAAAGCTCAGCTTGCATTCACTGTGGGCCCTGCCTTTCATCAGCTCTCTTCTCCAATATTGTGTTTTGTCCTTTGGGAGCGTAGTGCAGCATTTAATAAGGAGAGCAGCCTGGTTGGTGCACCTGAGCCTTGGTGATTGACTCCCAGGCTCTTCATAAGTCAGCTGCAAGATGAGCCCCACGCATTCCGAGCACAAAGAATACCCTGGAGAGGAAAGATACGTTTGAAGATTTTCCTGCTGGATGCTGGGGGCTGAGAGTATCCTTCAACACCAGCTGGGAAGAAACCCACCTGCCTGTCCCCAAAAGAGGTAGATCCACCTGAGGTCCAGATCCTTTACTGACCAAGAACTGAATCAGGGAGCAAAGCAAAGTGAACAAACAATAACCAACACTTACTGCAACCAGAGAATGGAAAGGATAAAGACAGAGCTGAAGGACATCTTTGCCCAGAGTGTAGACACCTTTGTGCATGGACAACTTTCATCACATTGTGTTTGAACCCAAGTTTCAGAGACAGCTGGGTTCCTCCAGGGTTTTGCTTCTAAGCCAAGTTTAGCTTAGGGATGTGAAACCTTAGCAAGAATCAACCAGTTCTTGCCCATGTTCCACCTTTGCTGGGTTTTGGTTGCAGTTGAGCTAATCCTCAGGGAACACAAAGCACAGAGCAAAGCTCCACAAATATCTCCCAGTAACACTTCATGTGAGTTGCATGAGGACACACAAGACATGCCTGGCAAATGGACTTCCCTTGCTAGCAAACCTTTCCATGAGGGTTAGGCTGGTAGCATCACTTGAATGCTCTTCTAACAGCATGAGATGATGGCTCTCCACAGCTTCAGCAGAGTTTTGAATGCTTCCTGCATCTACAGCTCCAACTCACCTTTCTGTCCCTTGAAGAAAAGCATTGTCCTGCTGCTCTTCCCCTCTCCCCTGCTGACGGTGCGAGTTTCCTGCTGCTCCAGAAGCAAATCATGGGTTTGCATGCTTCTATAAAAAGATGAGATTTCTGCTGACTTGTGCAATGTGGCATCCATGTGTTGACATGAATTTCACAGCCAGGGCAGGCAGCAGGGCTGCCCAGGAGAAGGAAGCAAGGGAGGGATGACCTACGGGCCAGGGTCTGGTTTATCCCATCAAGGAGATGGAAGCACTCTTCACATCGGCTTGCGGAAGCTCGCACATGCTGGTAGCTGAGGGGGTAAGTGATCTGCAGGCCACAGATGAAGCAAACAAGGAGGGATGTTTTAAGAGCAACATGGAGTGGATACATCCTGGAGGATTAGGGGGAAATGATCATTTTATCTCTTCTGACATGAATGGCACAAGCGAACACACACACACGCGCGCGCGCGCACTAAATCCATTAGCTAGCTGGAATTTATTTCTTGTCCTTGTTTTTGCACAGGTTTTGAGATTTTTCCCACGTTGTCTTCAGTCCCTGGCAAAATTTCCCTGGAGTTCAGCAATAAATTAGATGGTTTGAATTACACACTTCTGATGGCTCCTCAGAGAAATAAAGCCTTAGCAGGATGGGGCTGTGTTGAAGCAGCCAGGAGCTCTGAGAATCACTCACTCATCGCTTCAGCTGCACCCAGTGATTGGTACCAGGACCTGTAAATCATCCAAACTAGGAGGTTCTTACTTTTTTTTTTACTGTGGAATTTTAACTCTCACTTTGATGGCCTTTTTTGAGCTGTGCAGAGAGAACAAGGTTATGGCAAACCCTGGACTAGATAATTAGAATCCTTTAGAGTGAAGGTGGTGAGGCACTGGAACAGGTTGCCCAGGGAGGTCATGGGTGCTCCTGCCCTGAAGGTGTCCAAGGCCAGGTTGGATGGGGCCTTGAGCAACATGGTTAGGTGAAAGGTGTCCCTCCCCATGGCAGCAGGTTGGAACTAGATGATCTTTAAGGTCCCTTCCAACCCAAACCATTCTATGATTCTACAAACCTATGACACCTAAAATACAGTTACCTGTGGCAGAGAATCTTACGGCTCACAAAGAACTGGAGGTAGTGTTTAAATTATTGGTAAAAGAAGGTAATTAAAGTATTGAAGAAGATCACAGCCTCTCAGAACTGGAAGGGAGGTGATCAAGGCGGGGGCTGGTCTCTTCTCCCAGCCAATCAGCAACAGAACAAGAGGACACAGTCTCAAGCTGCACCAGGGGAGGTTCAGACTGCATGTTAGGAGGAAATTCTACACAGAGAGAGTGATTGCCCATTGGAATGGGCTGCCTGGGGAGGTGGTGGAGTCGCCATCATTGGACGTGTTTAGGAGGAGACTGGATGGGTTGCTTGGTGCTGTGGTTGATTAGATGGTGTTGGATGATGGGTTGGACACAATGATCTTGAAGGTCTCTTCCAACCTGGTCTGGTCTGTTCTATTCTGTTCTGTTCTATTCTATTAAGTCACCTCTGTTGGAGGTGTTTAAAAGACATGTGGATGTAGTGCTGGGGGACATGTTTTAGTGATGGGATTGTGATCTGTGTGCAAGCAGTTGAACTGGATGATCTCAAAAGTTTTCTTCAAACCCCACCAGTTCTGTGATTTTTAGCTGCCATCTACCACATGCACATTCTTGGAGGTGGTAAAGCTGCTCACTGTTTGTTGCTTACTCAGCCTGTTCCAAGCCCACTTGCATGATTCCTTCTCTTTGCCCATAAATAGACAAATTGGTCATGGCCTCATTAAAGGCTTAAAACTGCTTGAGAAACTGCCTGGCAGAAAGCACTGGAGCAATGCCCATCAGGAGTTTGAAGGAGATAACGCTGAAAATGAGCCAGCTGAAGATAAGCCAGCATGTGCGCAGGTAGACAAGAAGGCCACCAGCATCCCAGCCTCAATCAGCCACAATGTGGCCAGCAGGAACAGAGAAGTGATTGTCCCATTGTACTCAGTACTGGTGAGGCCACACCTTGAGCACTGGGTTCAGTTTTGGGCTCCTCACTCTAAAAAGGACATTGAAGTGTTGGATCAAGTGCAGAGCAGGGCAACGAAATTGGTGAAGGGGTCTGGAGAACAGGTCTGATGAGGAGTAGCTGAGAGACCTGGGGTTGCTCAGCCTGGAGGATTCTGAGGGAAGACAGGAGGCTGGAGTCAGGTTGGGGTCAGTCTCTTCTCCCAAGGAGCAAGCAACAGGATAAGAAGAAATAGCCCCAAGCTGCCCAAGGGAGGTTTAGTTTGGACATTAGGAAAAAAAAAAAAAATCACTGAAAGGATTCTTAAAGAATGGCCTGGGCTTCCCAGGGAAGTAGTTGAATCCCAATCCCTGGGAGGGGGTTGAGAAAGGCAGAAATGTGGTGCTGAGTGACACAGTTTAGCACCAGTCTCAGTAAAATTACAGAATGGTTGGACTTGATCTTAAAATCATTTGAGTTGGAAAATACCTTTACAATCCCATCTTTCTGAGCTGTTTCAGGGAGATCTGAAGAGCCCCACTGATCCTTTACATGCTGATGCCCATCTCAGTCCCTGTTCAGTCTTGGATCTTTGTCTCTCTCCACATCTCTCTACAAGTAAACCCAGAAAAAGAGGGTCAAAACATAGCTATTTTGGTAGCCTTCACATTTTGCTTGGCCCTGCATGGTTAGGCTGCCTCTAGGGCTGCATAGATTTGATCTGTTTTATCCTCAGTAGAGCACTCCATGACGATGGTTTAAATGTGCAGAGCTCCTGCATGACTGACAACTGGAATGGCTTTGGATTCGAAGCCCTGTAAGGGTGAGTTAAGCTGGGCAGGAAAAGAAGCCCAGGACAAAGCAGTGCAGGGCAGAGAGAAGATGGGGATGTTGGATAGGACAGAATCAAAGCTGCATCTGGGAAACACAGAAGAATCAAGAGATGTTATGGAAAAGTATCCGTGTTCAAATGAGCCATCAGGTGTAAAAAGGGTTCCACAAGGTTTCCCTGGGATGTAAGCAGTTTTCTCATAAATCTTTCCCCATACTCCTTGTAGATACAGCAGAACCTTTTTAACCATTTCACTGCTTTGGGGGACACAGGAGATGTAATCATGGGTTAGAGAGGAAGACAGACATTCCTTCAGACTGAGACTTCGGTCAGAGCGATGCAGCTTCAAGACAGAAAAGAGGCAAAAATAATAGCTGTGTGTGAGTACCAGAAGTGCTCAAAGTGCTCCCTGACCTACTGCTGGCTTCAACAAACTGTCATTTGAAGAGAGTGCTGAGAAGACATGAAAATGAATCCAAGCTGTCAAAGCAAAGCAGGCAGCTCTGTGCCAGAGCTGAGCTAGGAAGAGGTGGGTCAGCAAGAGCATTTTGTCCCAGCCTTGTTCCCACCTGACTCAGAGCAATCTGGGTTTGGCAGTGGAAAGAGCAGCTTCAGTTCCACCTCTTCAGCAGTGATTCCTGTGCCTCAGCTTGGACCTCTGACCTTAGGACAAACCCTTGCCAGGTGCAACAAACCCTCCTGTAGCAGTGCAGCTTTTCCATAGGGATGATGTTGTGCAAGTGTCCTGGGCAGTACAAGCACCAACACCCTGCCATGCAGGTTCACATCTCCCTGGGTCATGAAATACTGGACCAGGTTGCCCAGAGATCTGGTGGAGGCCCCACCCCTGGAAGACATTGAAGGTCAAACTTGATGGGACCCTGAACAACCTGATCTAGTTGATTTCCTTGCTGGCTGCAGGGAGGTTGAACTAGATGACCTTCAAGGATCTCCTCCAAGCTGCTGCATTGTGTGATTCTATCATCTCCTGCAAGACCAGCCTCGGGATCCCAGAAACACCTACCTGATTCTCAGTTTCTGCAGGCCACCACAGCCACTGGCACCCCTCAGTGGATTTCCTGGGGCTGCACACTGGGCAGAGCTTTTCTGAAGTACCCAGTCACCAAGGGTGCAAGGGAAATTTGCAGTCCCCATCATCCTTAGCACATTTTGGTACACTTCAGAATTTGACATCAAGTTTTCTCTCTGCTTAGATGGTTTGATGGTTTCTCCATCCATTGGTACAGACAGCTGCACATGCTGCTTCAACCAGCCCTGCCAAGTCTCTTTCCTTCATCCTTCTGACACCTTTGCACACTTCTGCTTTTGCCCTCCCATTCTGAGCATCTCTTTGGACCTGTTTTTAATCAGAGTCCTTTAGAAGCCTGGTTTCTGCCAAAGTATTGAGCTGAGTTCACTTTTCACAGGCTTGGTGAACTTCTGGTGAGCAGATAGGTTCCCACATGGCTGATGAGACCTAACACTTTGAGTCACTTGTAGAATCACAGAATCATTTCAGTTAGAAAAGCCTCCTTTTCTCCACATTAACAACCTCAGTTCCCTTAGGTGCTCCTTGTAAGAAGGAACTAGGAAAGCTGCTGGGAAAGCATGATGGCCTCATCCAGGCCTCCCAACAGCCCTCAGAGAGGACCTCACCTTCAGGTGAGGGGTTCCCACATCCTTAAAGCCTCCACAGATCTTAATCAATCCACCTTCTCCTAGTGGAAGGGAAGTCAGGTGGGTGCTGGAGACAGGAACGTTTGTTAGCTAGAAGTCACTTTGTCAGTCACGATCTAAGGCTGACAGCTTTGTGTCTGAAAAGCAATTTTGGTTTCATTTGGAGAGAGCAGAATAACAACCTCAACATTTGGAAAACTCATTACTGGAAACTTTATTAAACTTAAGACTAACAAGCCTGAATTACTGCTTGGAAGAGCAGGGTTTTTTTTCCTCTTTTGGTTAAAAAAATGCAGATATAAAAAGATTTATAGCATCTCAACCAATTATGAGAGTGAAATGCAGCATTAGCTATTCCACACCCTCATTCCTCCCTCTCCTCGCCCCCCCCCCCCCCCCCCCCCCCCCCCCCTTCCTTCTTTTTCATGTCTCAGTGCACCCAGCTAGGCACAGTGTCATTGCTGTGGAGCATTTACTGAAGAGGCTGCCATGGGGATGGAATTAAGCAGGCTCTGGGAGGCTTCCTCCCTCACATGACACCAACTCTAATTCTCCTACACCCCAGAAGAGCAACAAAGAAATTTACACCTTCCAACAGCAAACAGAGAAGCTCTTCTCCATTCACTGATCAGCCTGGAGACAGACCTCATCCACCACCTCCCCACATGGCATCCAAACTTTCACAGAATGCCGGGCTGGGAGGACCTCCAAAGATCATCTGGTCCAACCCAGCCTGACTGTGATGTGCCAGGAATGATCTGTGATGTTGAAAGTCTACTGTTTGTCCATTAGAATCTCACAGAACATTAAGGGTAGGAAGGGACCTCTAGAGATCATCCAGTCCAACCACCCTGCTTTAGCAGGGGCACCCACAGCAGCTTGCCCAGGATCACAATGGCCAGGTGGCTTTGGAATCTCTCCAGAGGAGGAGACTCCACAAACTCTCTGTGCAGCCTGCTCCGGGGCTCCAACACCTTTACAGTAAAGAAGTGTTTCCTTGTCTTCAGATTGAACCTCCTGGGTTCCAGTTTGTGCCTTGCTACTGGGCACCACTTACAAGGGTTGCCAAGAGTCTTATGGTAGCAGCTAGAAAGAGAAAAGAAAGAGCTGTGGTCCTGGAGACCCTTGAGAGAAGCAGTGCACTGTTGATGGTGACACCACTCAATTCTGCAGAGCGTGGGACAATCCAGCACTCCTGTAGAGCCCAGTCCAGCAAGTGGATGGTGGGGACAAACCAACCTGTGACCTCTCTGGGACCTTCCAACCTTGGGAATCTCAGTCTTCTGTAGAGTGGAAACAAGGTTTATCTTCAAAGCCACAACTCCTAACAGCAATACTCAAGGGTGTGAGCAGAGCTCCATACCTCAGCCAAAGCTCTGCCTTTTCTCCCTCCCCTCTTTGGCCAGGAGCAGCAGCCTCAGCCACCCTGTCTTAGGATGTTGGTGCTCAGGTGAGCAGCACAGGACCTTCCACCCAGCAAACTCCTCCTCCAACACAAGAAAAGATCTCTAAGCATCCACAGCTCTTTCATTGTCCCCATTCCATGCACTCAGGAGTTTTCCATTTGCTTCTCTACTCCTTGTCAGGATTAAGGTATGGCTGAGACTGGTGGTCCTAGACAAAGTGTTCTCAATTTTTCAGCTCCAGATACTTATAGTTATTTTCTCTTGTAGCAAGGAAGGTTTAGGTTGGACATGAAGAACAATTTCTTCACCAAAAGGCGTACCAAGGCCTGGATCAGGCTGCCCAGGACAGTGGTGGAGTGCCCATACCTGGAGGGATTTCAAAGCTGTGTAGATGTGGTGCTGAGGGACATGGTTCAGTGGTGATCTGGCAGTGCTGGGTTAATGGTTGGACTTGGTGATCTTAAAGGTCTCTTCAAACCTTAACAGCTCCATGATTCTATCCTGTTTCAATGTGCTGAAGACAGAACATGAAGAAAGTTCTTTATTGATATCTTTACTGATGATCAGGAGGTGGGAATTGAGTCCATCATCAGTAAATCTGCAGACAATGCCAAGCTGGGGGCAGAGCTCTGCAGAGGGACCTTGCCAGGCTGGACAGATGGGCAGAGTCCAAGGGCATGAGATTTAACACATCCAAGTGCCAGGTTCTGCACATTGGCCACAACAACCCCATGCAGTGCTACAGGATGGGGTCAGAGTGGCTGGAGAGCAGCCAGGCAGAGAGGGACCTGGGGGTACTGGTTGATGGTAGGCTGAACATGAGCCAGCAGTGTGCCCAGGCAGCCCGGAGGGCCAATGGCATCCTGGCCTGTGTCAGGAACAGTGTGGCCAGCAGGAGGAGGGAGGTCATTCTGCCCCTGTACTCAGCACTGGTTAGGCCACACCTCGAGTACTGTGTCCAGTTCTGGGCCCCTCAGTTTAGGAAAGATGTTGACTTGCTGGAATGTGTCCAGAGAAGGGTATCAAAGCTGGGGAGGGGTTTGGAGCACAAGCCCTATGAGGAGAGGCTGAGGGAGCTGGGGTTGCTTAGCCTGGAGAAGAAGAGGTTCAGGGGAGACCTTCTTGCTGTCTACAATTACCTGAATGGAGGTTGTAGACAGGCAGGGGCTGGTCTCTTCTCCCAGGCAACCAGCACCAGAACAAGAGGACACAGCCTCAAACTGCACCAGGGGAAGTTTAGGCTGGATGTTAGGAAGAAGTTCTTCATAGAAAGAGAGATTGGTCATTGGAATGTGCTGCCCAGGGAGGTGTTGGAGCCACCATCACTGGAGGTGTTTAGGAAGAGCCTGGATGAGGCACTTGGTGCCATGGTTTAGTTGATTGGATGTTTTGGGTGATAGGTTGGACTCAATGATCTTGAAGGACTCTTCCAAGCTGGTTAATTCTATTCTAAAGAGGAGCAGGACTGCAATGATTCCTTCTGCTGACATGGGCAGGCTTCGTCGCTTGGTCAGAGCATTCCCCCAACAGGTATTCAAATAACTATCTATGGAGTGAGAACACACGGTGCTTCAGAACTGCAGGAATTAGGCAGTTAATTTAGCTAATTATATGATAATGTCTTGGTGGAAACAAAAAATCATCTTTCAATTAAGCACATTTAACGTGCTTATACAGCAAGAAATGAATTTTTTCTCAACATTCAAAAATGATCATCTCTTCCAGAGAAGGACACAGACCTTGAGCAGCTCAGAGGTAACTGCTACCAGGATTCTGTGACTGCATCAGCAGAGACAGTGTCCAGCAGCTCTTCTGGATCACTGGGAGATGGGTGAGCTTGTTGGTCCCTTGCCAATGTGATGGCATTCAATGTACCAAACTGCTTCACCGTGGCCTGTAGCCAGTGGAGGACACAGGAGCTGCATTGGGCACAGAAGTCTACTGCAACACCCTGCAGCTCACCTGCACTTGCTTAAACGTTTCACTTCTGTAGGCCAGGACTAAGCCCAGAGGAGGGAGGGTGTGGCCACATGAGAAACCTAAACATCCCTGAGGGATATCTGTGGGTGGATCTGAGGCCCCAGGGTGTAAGCCCTGCAGGGACATGTTGGTAGGTGTACACTGGTGACCAGCCAGGTACCGGGAAAGGGTGTCCTCGGCCAGCAGGAAGCATGAGCAGCTCCTTCCCTACTCTTAGTTGTGAACCCCACTACCCTAGGGCCCAGGAGCAGGGACTTCATGGTCTGCCTGCCCCCACCAGCCCCAGACAAGTCCTCTGTGTCCTCATGCACCATGTCAGATAGGCAATGCTGATGGTGCTGTCTGTAACAATGACCACTGGAGCCAAACTAGCAATGAGGAACGAAAGCCACCCAAGAAATCTGTGGTGAAACTTCAGCAGTGAGAGGGGCTTGTTGTCTTGGAAATGAAGAAATGTTGATGAAGTTTGGACGTTTTCAGGCTGCAGAAGGACAGGTTGTCCATTGTGTGCTGCCTTTGTGGCATCAGGCTGGCACCAAAGGGCTTTGTAAGGCTAGAAAGATGCTGAGAGATCTGGAATGTCTCTCTGATGAGGAAAGACAGAGAATTGGGGCTTTTTAGTCTGGAGAAGAGCAGACTGAGAGGGGATCTTGTCTGTGCTGGTTAATACTTCAAGGGTGGTTGTCAGGAGGATGGGACCAGGCTTTTTTTCTCAGTGGTGCCCAGTGACAGGACAAGGTGTAATGGGCACAAATCTGAATGTAAGAAATGAATCTAAATATGAGGAGGAACTTGTTTAATTTAAGGGTGACGGAGCCCTGGCACAGGCTGCAGAGAGAGGTAGTAGTGTCTCCATCTCTGGGGACAATTCAAAGCCACCTGGACATGTTCCTGTGTAACCTTCTCTAGGTGAACCTACTTTGACAGGGGAGGTTGGACTGGGTGATTGCCTGAGATCCTTTCCAACCCCTACCAGCCTGTGATTCTCTGATCCCTGAGCAAGTCCAGTACTGGGCTACTTTTTCCTCCCTTGTATTTGGATGAAGGATTAATTACAGTGAGACAATTTGCTGGATCCCTTGAAGCTCAGTAAGATCATGAAGATAGATAAAGCTTCATCTGCCATTGGAATGGGCTGCCCAGGGAGGTGGTGGAAACACCATCCCTGGAGCTGTTCAAGAGGGGATTGGATGTGGCACTTGGTGCCATGGTTTAGTCATGAGGTCTGTGGTGACAGGTTGGACTTGGTGATCTTTGAGGTCTCTTCCAACCTTGGTGATTCTGTGATTCTGTGATCTGAGCAGGTGCTGTGAAGGTGATAGTGTGCCATGTCTTTGCTTCCTTAAATAAATGACAGGATTTGAATATTCATGAAGCTCCCCTCTTTGGCTCAGTGCATTTGCTTCCTATAGCATAATTCATTCACCAATTCCCTACAAATGGTGTAAGGATGTATTAATTGCTGTAACATCACTCACAGATTTCCTCCCATATGGCTGGTTGCAAGAGTAGATGTAGAGAAACACGAGCTGGAGACATTTGCTAATGAATTGTGTGCTTGAGAAGGAGAAAAAAATAAATAAATCTGGGTTTTCTCCACACATTTTTTTTTTGTGCTTCCAGTGTTTAATTTGTTGTCAGCTGGTGCTCGACATAACCCCACACACCATGGCATTGTCGGGGTGTGTGCAAACCTCCTTCATCTGGGAGGCAGAGAGGAAACAGCTTATCTGGAAATGTCAGCTTTGTGCCTCTGCAAAAATGCTTATTATCCAAAACAGTCATTATTCAAAGCAGTTATTATTTGAAAGCAAATTGTCTGCTCAGTGGCTCTGACACGATAGTGTCACACACCTGGAAAGGCCATTTCTGCAGAGGGCAGGCTCATGAAGGACAAAGGGTAATGGCACTTGGAGATCTTGCAGCCTCCCTGGCTCAGGAGAGGTGGGGACACCCATGGCACTGGTTGCTTAGAAGGTGTCATGGGAAAAGAAGACTCTTTCACAGATTCACAGAATCATAGAATGGTTTGGGTTGGAAGGGACCTTAAAGACCATCTGGTTCCAACCCTCTGCTGTGGGCAGGGACACCTTCCACTAGACCAGGTTGATCAAGGCTCCATCCAACCTGGCCTTGAACAACTCCAGGGAGGGTGGACCCATGACCTCTTCAGAGGGCAATCTGTTCTGTTGTCTCATCACCCTTGCATCCCTCCTTGCTCTGAAGCCACCAAACTCATCCATGCTCCCCCTTTTCCATCTGCATCCTGGCTTGTATCAGCAATTGTGTGGCCAGCAGAACCAGGGCAGGGATTGTCCCCCTGCACTGTGCACTGGTGAAGCCATACCTCAAATCCTAGGTTCAGTTTTGGGTCTCTCACTCCAAGAAGGACACTGAGGGGCTGTAGTGTGTCCAGAGAAGAGCATCACAGCTGGTGAAGGGTCTGGAGAACAGGTCTGGTGAGGAGCAGCTGAGGGACCTGGAGTTGTTTAGTCTGAAGGGGAGACCTCATTGCTCTCTACAACTCCCTGAAAAGGGGTTGAAGCCAGGTGGGGACTGATCTCTTCTCCAAGGAACAAACCACATGAGGAGAGGAAATGGCCTCAAGTTGCACCAGAGGAAGTTTAGATTTGGCATGAGGAGCAATTTCTGCTCCAAAAGGGTTTTCAATGTCTGGCCCAGGCTGCCCAGGGCAGTGGTGGAGTCCCCATTCCTGGAGGGCTTTCAAAGTCATGGGGATGTGGTGCTGAGGGACATGGTTTAGTGGTAACTTGGCAGTGCTGAGTTAACAGTTGGACTCCATGATCTTAAAGGTCTCTTCCAACCCAAACTGTTCTGTGTTTCTATGAAAGATTCCCACTCCTTCCTTTGCAGACAAATCTGAGCTGAGGAAGTACAGAAGTGTCCATATTTCCCTCAATGATTCTGTGACTCTATGACAACCTCCAGGTCCCCTGCCTAGGGGTCAGTGGGCACAGGTAGGTCCTGGGGGGCCAAGCAAGCAGTGGTGCCCATGGGTGAAGCATCTGCCTGCAGCAGTTGGAGGGCTTGGAGGGTGTTCTTTCCAGCTCAGCAAGTAGAGGCCCTGCAAGCGCTGTCAGCGAGTGTCAGCAGAGCAGACACCACGGCACGTGGCTTCCATCTCTGTTCTGAGTCAGTGAATTCCAGACCAAATGCCTTCAATTCCCCAAGTCAAAACAAGGTTTCTCTCTAGAAGACAGCCACTCGTGCTGAGCCCCAGCACACCTCTGCCTCTCAGCTTCTGGAGCTCTGCAGATGCAGCTGACTCAGGAAATGCCTGCTGGTAAAGAGGTAAGCTGTGGTGAGGTCTGGGGAGGGGGTGGTCAGTGGAAAGTGTCCTTTATGGGGCTGGGGATGAAGTGCTACTAGCTACAGCTCCATGGCTGCCTCCATCCCAGGGTGGTTGGATTCTGAGAACACAAACCCCAGCCTTTATGGTCCTGTCCTGCCTGCATGCAGCATGCCCAGGCAGCAGAGGAGAGGCATTGTGCTTCCCTTGGGTCCTCCTTTACATCAGGAAGAAATACACAGGGCTTTTTCTGCTCTCTCTGAGACAGCTGGGGCTGTTCAGCCTGGAGAAGAGAAGGCTTTAGGTAGATACTCTGGTAGCCTTCCAGTACCTGAAGTGGGCTACAGGAGAGCTGGGGAGGGACTTTTGACAAGGGCTTGCAGTGACAGAAGGAGGGGCAATGGCTTTGAGCTGGAAGAGGGGAAATTTAGACTGGGGATTAGAAAGAAATGCTTTACAGTGAGGAGGCTGTGACACCAGAACAGGTTGCCCAGGGAGGTTGTGTATCTCCCCCTGCTGCAGGTATTCACGGCCACATTGGATGAGGCCTTAAGTCAAGCTGGTCAGGTGGAAGGAGTCCTTGCCCATGGCAGGGGGGTTGGAACTAGATGATCTTTAAGGTCCCTTCCAACCCAAACTAATCTCTGATTTCCTGATGCTGGTGTAATACAAGCCACTGCCAGTGGTGACAGTGCAGTGAGGAGCCAGCTTTGCCTTGACATTTGTGATGTCTGTGTGTGTGTGTCAAAGGACATTTCCTGCAACACCCAGCTTGTATTAGCTGATGCAGTCAGCTTTAATCTTACAGACGATGCTTTCGTGCTCAGCTCATGTTAATGATGGGTATTGACTTCTGCCTGCTGTAAATTGTGCATGAAATGACCCATTTCTGTCTGCTAGAAAGGTACTGCACAGTGCACAGTTATTGCTGGGGTGTTGGAGGCTCAGAAATGTTCTCTTTGTCTTCACCATCAGTGGTGAGTGATGAGAAGTCCATTCCAGGATTAACTTCTTGAGTTTCAATCTACCTGTTAACCAGAAGGAAGGAGAAAAGGAGGGAGGGAGGGAGGGAGGGAGGGAGGAAGAGAGGGAGGAGGGAAGGAAGAGAGGGAGGAAGGGAGGGAGGGGGGAAGGAAGGAAGGAAGGAAGGAGGGAAGGAAGGGAGGGAGGAAGGGAGGGAGGGAGGGAGGGAGGGAAGTTGGTTGGTTGTCTTTTGTCGTGGCTCAAACTGGAACCCAGGAGGTTCCACCTGAACAGGAGGAGAAACTCGTTTGATGTGAGGGTGCTGACCTGGAGCAGGCTGCCTGGAGAGGTTATGGAGACTCCTTCTCCAGAGAGGTTCCAAATCCAGGTGGCTATCGTGATCCTGGGCAAGCTGCTGTGGGTGCCCCTGCTTTAGCAAGGGGGTTGGACTGGCTGATCCCCAGAGGTCCCTTCCACCCCCCACCATGTTGGGAATTTGGGGGTTCTATGAAAGGTTGGTTCTCTTTGCATTAGGTATCAGACACTGGTTTTCCCCTCCCACATCCCACACTCACCCAGGACATGCACTGTTCTTAAAAAATCAGAATCAATCCCAATCCCTAAGTTAAACAATGTCTGTTACATTAACCCTGTAACATGGACCAGTTATCTAACACCATGCAGAGCATGTCCACCAGAAACGAGGAGGGAGGGGAAGGAGAGATCTGTTCCACACCAGGTGAGTGAGCAGTAGCAGGCAGCTCTTGGGACACCATGGTGGGACATAGTGCTGTGGCTGCCCTGGGAGCAGGCATCAAATATGGGCATCTCAGTCACCAGACCATAGCAGCATGACCAGCAGAGCAAGGTAGAGAGTAAAGATGCAAACAATACAACTGGAAAGAATAGGATAGGATAGGATAGGATAGGATAGGATAGGATAGGATAGGATAGAATAGAATAGAATAGAATAGAATAGAATAGAATAGAATAGAATTGAACAGGTTGGAAAAGACCTTTGAGATCATCAAGTCCAACCTATCATCCAACACCATCTAATCAACTAAACCATGGCACCAAGCACCCCATCCAGTCTCTTCCTGAACACCTCCAGGGATGGTGGCTCCACCACCTCCCTGGGCAGCACATTCCAATGGCCAGTCACTCTTTCTGTGAAGAATTTCTTCTGAACATCCAGCCTAAACCTCCCCTGGTGCAGCTTGAGACTGTGTCCTCTTGTTCTGGTGCTGGTTGCCTAGGAGAAGAGACCAACCCCCACCTGGCTACAACCTCCCTTCAGGTAGTTGTAGACAGCAAGAAGGTCTCCTTTGAGCCTCCTCTTCTCCAGGCTAAACGATTCCCAGCTCTCTCAGTCACTCCTCATAGGGCTTGTGCTCCAAACCCCTCCCCAGCTTTGTTGCCCTTTTCTGGACACATTCCAGCAACTCAATATCCTTCCTAAACTGAGGGGCCCAGAACTGGACACAGTACTCGAGGTGTGGCCTAACCAGTGCTGAGTCCAGGGGCAGAATGACCTCCCTGCTCCTGCTGGCCACACTGCTCCTGATCCAGGCCAGGATGCCATTGGCCTCCTTGGCTGCCTGGGCACACTGCTGGCTCATGTTCAGCCTACCATCAACCAGTACCCCCAGGTCCCTTTCTGCCTGGCTGCTCTCCAGCCACTCTGACCCCATCCTGTAGCACTGCATGGGGTTGCTGTGGCCAATGTGAAGAATTCAAAGCTTAATCCCCTGATTAATCCAAATAAATATTATTTAGGACAAAGAAATGAGCCTTTCAGAGTTGTGGCATTCTGGAATCAAACACATGTTCCTGTAGCCTTCAGCTAGCTCCCTGGCAGCATTTTGGTGCCACGTCAGCCTGAAGCGTTTCCTTCCACTCTCCGTCAGGGGCTTTCAGCATCCCTCCCTTCAGCAGCTCCCTCACCCCTTCCATTAACATTGTGTCTTATTAAAATCTTTCTACAGTGACTGGAATTTTAAATGCAGGTTGAAAGGGAAACCAAAGAGACTCGATGAATGTTAACAGAACTGAAGACACTCCGTCAGCAGCTGGGTTCCTTGTCTGGAAAAGTCATCAGGCCACACCTTTCATTGCAAGTGCTGACGAGGCACGGATGGTGCTGCCCCCCAGCCAGTCAGTGTCACAGAATCACACACACAGAATCAACCAGGTTGGAAAAGACCTCAGAGATCATCAAGTCCAACCTCTTACCTAGTACCTAACGCCTCATGACAACTAAACCATGGCTTCAAGTGCCACGTCCAATCCTTTCATGATCCCTTCTAGGATCTGACACAGCTAACCCTGTGCAGAGGCATGGCTTGACCTCTCCTAGCCAGTCACTGCTGATGCATTTCTCATCCTCACCATGGCATGGTTCCTTCAGGAGTTGGAAAATAGAATCATAGAATCAATAAGTTTGGAAAAAACCCTAAAGATCATCAAGTCCAACCTGTCACCACAGACCTCACGACTACTAAACCATGGCACCAAATGCCATATCCAGTCCCCTCTTGAACACCTCCAGGGATGGTGACTCCACCACCTCCCTGGGCAGCACATTCCAATGGCTAACAACTCTTTCTGTGAAGAACTTTCTCCTCACCTCAAGCCTAAACTTCCCCTGGTGCAGCTTGAGACTATGTCCTCTTGTTCTGGTTCTCCATTTTTTTTCTGAGTTCACTTTGTTGTAGCACCTTGACAACCTCACTCATCTATCCTCTTGCCCTTGAAGGGACTTGAAATAGCACAAAGGTCCAGCACAGGTGACAAAATGATGTAGTTCAATCCCAAATAGACTTTGTCTAGAACCTCAATAAAGTGCCTGCAGACCTCCACAGCTCATGATTGCCTATTCCCTTGCCTGAAAGCCCACCCTGTTTCTGAGTTTTCTGTCCTCACTTTATACCTTCAGTTTAGGAGAGATGAAGTACCAGTCTCTACCAGAATAAGGGACAGGCGCCCTGCTGAGATGCCACTGAATTAACTCAGTCTCTACCACAATAATTATCACTCTAATCAGGCCAGCATCACTCTTGAGTTATCCTGGAGGGCTGTAATCCCACTGTGTGTTGTGCACCTCCAGCCTGATGTCCAGCTGCAGTCTGCTGTATTTGTGAGCCAGGCTGGGAGCTTTTCTCCATCCATGGCTGGAAATGTGGTTGGAATGGGGCACTTCCAATGTCCCACTCTCCTGTACAGCTCCCTGTTCCACCCACCCATCCCTGTGGGTCTGACTCTAGTGGGCAATGATTTGGGGAGAAAATGGGGCATTGTAGGGTTAGATAATGGTTGGAAGCAATGATCTTAAAGGTCTTCTCCAACCACAATGCTTCCATGATTCTCTGATTTCTCTCCTTCCTGCAGAGCACAGGGGGACTGTGGAGGGGTCAGTCAGGCTCCTGTGTTGGGGTGCAGGGTCGGAGTCATTGCTTCTGTTGACACACAACAGGATGGATTCAGTCTGTTCTTCCAGCAGTAAAAGCCTTGGTTGCCTGATGGATTTGGCAGTGCTGGGGTGACAGCTGGCCTGATCATCTTGGGCATCCTCTCCAACCCTGTGTCCCTGGCCATGGCAGGGGGATTGGAACTAGATGATCCTTAAGGTCCCTTCCAGCCCAAACCATTCTGTGATTCTCAGTCAGATGGAGAACAGAGCAGCATGAAGGGAAGCACTTCAGTTATGACTTCCAACATTTTTCCCCTGTTTTTATGCCTTTTGTCATTCCACTCTCAAGAAGTTTGTTCCTTGTGAGCTGTGGATGTTGGGCTGCCTGCCGTGGGTGGTTTAATGCTGGTTTTGTAGTCCCTGTGTATTCTCTTGCACCTGATTAGCAGTCTTTGAGCTGCTGCTGCCTGGAAGTTATCCAGTATAACAATTTCACTGGAGAATGGGATTTCATCAAAATGCATTAAGGGAGAGTGCCAGCATCAAAAACTTTAATCAGAAAAGGGATCTTGGAGCTGAGAAAGTATTTGCTCTTGAAACGAGACACCGGTGAGTCCAGGTGTGCTCTCAATTCAGAAGGTGTTTTCGCATTTTTCTTCCTGCTTGGCAAAGCTACTGCCAGAGAAGTTCAATTCTTCTGCAGGATCTTGGGACATCACAGCTCTTGGAACAGCTGCAGGACCTTGCTGGAGGCAGCAGGGAGAGCATTCTGTCCCTGGAGCTAGAGAGAAAAGGATACCCCAGCCGCTGCCACCCTTCTGCTGTCATGGCTTGCAGCCACTCTTCTGTTAACTGGAATTCACAGAATCACCATGGCTGGAAAAGACTTCAAAGATCATCAAGTCCAAGCTGTCACCAGAGACCTCATGACTACTAAACCATGGCACCAACTCTCATGTCCAATCCCCTCTTGAACACCTCCAGGGATAGTGACTCCACCACCTCCCTGGGCAGCACATTCCAAGTTTGGGAATCAAATAAGTGTTGGAAGAAAAACTTTCTGAAAGAAGCTGACTTTTCCTGGAAAAAGCCAGTGTGCAGAGGAATTGTAGATTCCCTGAATCCCAGCATGGAAGGGACCTCTGGAGATCATGCAGTCCAACCCCACCACTGCTAAAGCAGGGCACCCACAGCAGCTTGCCCAGGATCACAATGGCCAGGTGGCTTTGGAAGCTCTCCAGAGAAGGAGACTCCACAACCTTTCTGGGCAGCCTGCTCTGGGACACCAGCTCCCTCACACCAAACAAATGTATCTTCCTCTTCAGATGCAACCTTCTGGGTTCCAGTCTGTGCCTGGTGCCCCTTGTCCTGCTGCTGGGCACCATTGACAAGAGTCTGGCGCTGTCCTTTTGCCCCCCACAGGCCCTTTAACTCATGCTGATCATTGAGAAGATCCCCTCTGGGGCTTCTCTTCTCCAGGCTCAACAGCCCCAGGTCTCTCAGACTACGAGCAAGGTTTGGAGTCTCATCTGCCTTGCTGCCCAGATTGGCTTGCCCAGCAGTCTGGTAGCAGGACCTCAGGGGAAGTGCTGTAGAGAAGCATAAGATGAACCCCACTGTTTGAATTGGCTCTGCTTGGTTCCCCAGGGATTGTGCTTTTGAAGGCAGGTGGAGCCATGTCCTAGAGCAGCCAGAGACTCTTGCTATGACAAAGTTAAACCCCAAAAGCTCAGGTTTGATGGCGCCCTAAAGGGCTAGCCCACCCTGGCAGTGTCCTGGCTTCCAGGGGGTGAGAAAGACATCACACAGCTTGGTGAGCATCCTGTGGACAAAGCTTGAAGGGGGCTGCACTGGGCTGAGCATGAGGAGGTGTGACATCTGTGACTCTTCTCCTCTCCCTTTGCATCTGTGGAATCTGCATCACTGTACCCCACACGCCCATGGATCAATAGCACCTCTGGAAGCTCCAGCAGATGGGGAAGCATCTTAAAGAAGTAGATGGATGGTTTCAGTTGTGAACAATGGGGTAACCTTATAACTACATTTCAGTATCTAATGGGGACCTACAGGAAGGCTGGGGTGGGACTGTTTAGAAGGAGTTGTAGCAACAAGACGAGGGGCAACAGTTTGAAACTGAAGCAGGTTAGACTCAGGTTGGACATTAGGAGGAGGTTTTTCACAGTGAAGGTGGTGAGACACTGGAAAAGGAGTCACAGGGATGTGGTTCAGGCCCTATCCCTGGAGATATTCAAGATCAGATCTGATGTGGCTCTGGGCAGCCTGCTCTAGTTGGAGGTGTCCCTTCTCACTGCAGGGATGTTGGAAAAGATGATCTTTGAGGGTCCCTTCCAACCCAAGGCAATCTTTGAATAAGCCTGGTGACAATTTCTCTGCCACTGATTAAAAGTTACCCAGCTTCTGAGGTTCACCTTTGCAGAGTCGTTGGTGCTTGTGCCATCTTGTGCCGTAGCTTGGTGGGTGACAGACCAGCCAAGGAACTGTAAGGGCTGTCCAGCTGTGCCCAGCTGTGTCTAGCTGTGACTGTGTCCCTTGGTCTTCGAAGGATCTTGAAAGTGTCCCAGGGGTGAGCCTTGGCTAAAACCTGGGGATGTCCATGACTGCTGGAGAGGCTTCTGGAGGTCAGTGGGGACAAGCAGTGAGGTGACAGCAACTGAGGACTGATTCTGGCTCCAGCAGAGCCATTTGCATCATGCCACTGACGTCAGCTGGGAACAGCTCATTGATTTAATTGGGACGGTGCCAGGCTCCGTTGGTAGCAGACACACGCAATGTTTGTTCCTGAAAAATGCCCCAAAAGAGGAAAAATAGCTCAGAATCCTGGTGCCCAATTAAGAAAATAAGTTTCTGCTGAGGTGACTTTTGAAACATTGGCCAATGCTGACTCCTGAAAGGCTTCTAATGAGTACGTTCCCCGTTGTCTTTGCCTTTGTGGGTCCGTTTCTGCCTTAATACCTCACTTCATAAGTAGTGCAAACATAATCTTCCTTCTGCTTGCAAAAAGAAGGGAGAGATTCTGTTTCAACATAATGTCATTAAAAATGAACATTTTGAGATAAGCTCATGGCCAGAGGGGCTTGATTCTTGCAGGATTATCCTCTCCTGTTTCACAGAACTAAAGGGCAGTGAAGATAACAAGTGCTTCCTAATGCCATCAGAGAAGCTGGCCCGTTTAATTGACATTTTTAAATAGGATTAATTTAGCACTTGAGAGAGATGAAAGATTGATGGGATGGGCAAGAGAAGGCTGCAGCATAGGAACATGGCAAAACATAAGCAGAAGCCAGTGGTGGGCTGCAGATGCCCTGCTGTTCCCTTTTATTGTGTCCTGAGCAGGCTCTGCAATCCCAGAATCACCAAGGTTGGAAGAGGCCTCAAAGATCATCAAGTCCAACCTGTCACCACAGACTTCATGACTAAACCATGGCACCAAGTGCCACGTCCAATCCCCTCTTGAACACCTCCAGGGATGGTGACTCCACCACCACCCTGGGCAGCACATTCCAACAGCTAAGGACTCTCTCTGTGAAGAACTTTCTCCTCACTTCCAGCCTAAACTTCCCCTGGTGCAGGTTGAGACTGTGTCCTCTTGTTCTGGTGCTGGTTGCCTGGGAGAAGAGACAGTATCACAGTATCACAGTATAACTAAGGTTGGAAGAGACCCCAAGGATCATCGAGTCCAACCTGTCTCCACAGACCACATGACTAGACCATGGCACCAAGTGCCACATCCAATCTCCTCTCAAACACCTCCAGGGACGGCGACTCCACCACCTCCCAATTCAGACTGGATCTCATGGTGTGTTGAAGCTGCACATAATGGACAATGACAGTCACCTACAGCTATGCTGAGCTGGTGGATAGCTTGGGACCGAGAGCCTGCTGCACTGTTCCAAGTGCTGAAGCCACCATGGTCACTTGAGTGGTCTGGGGAGTGTCTCAGGCATTGGAATAGATTGCTCAGGGAGGTGGTGGAGTCACCATCCCTGCAGGTGTCCACAAAACATGGGCACATAGTACTTTGGGATGTGGTTTAACAGCCATGGTGTTGGGTTGAATGTTGGAATCAATGACTTTAAAGGTCTCTTCCAGCTGAAAAAGTTCTATGATTCTGTTCTATGAGGTGAAAGTCCAGAAGCTAATGAGAAGCTACTATGAAATCAAGACATATTATGTTACTTTCCTACACAGACCACCATCTCCTGAGCTAATGCTTGTGAAGTGAAACACCACACCAGGGATTGATGTCCTCCCACTTTGGGCAAGGCCTTCCTGCTCTGGGCAATGGGATTGTTGCATGCTTGAGCTGTGTCAGAACTTAGAGAGCCATAAAATCATAGAATCACAGAATCAATAAGGTTGGAAAAGACCTCAGAGATCATGAAGTCCAACCTGTCACCCAACACCTCATGACTACTAAACCATGGCACCAAGTGCCACATCCAATCCCCTCTTGAACACCTCCAGGGACGGTGACTCCACCACCTCCCTGGGCAGCACATTCCAACGGCTAACAATTCTCTCTGTGAAGAACTTTCTCCTCACCTCGAGCCAGCAGGAGGAAAAGTAAAGGGTTTTCTTTGCTGCTTTTTTATTTTTTTAGAGGAAAAAACCACAGCTGAAATGTTGAACAGCCAAAAATATTCCTTAAAGTTCATTGTAGATGGAATAAATGATCCTTCCCTTAAGAGGTCACCCTGTCTGCACTTACATCATCTACAGCTTCATTATGTTTTCTTCTCAGGTGCAAAAGGATATTCTGGCTGACCATTATTTTCCAGGCACTGCACAGACCAGCTTGCCTTGGAAATTAGCTCTGAAGAGAAAGAAATCTGGGAAGCTGGAAGAGGGGATACTTAGACTAGATATCAGGAAGAAATTCTTTACAGTGGTGGTGGTGAGACACTTAAACAGGTTGTTCAGGGAGTCTGTGGATGCCCCCATCCTGAAGGTGTTCAAGATCAGGTTGGATGGGAGCTTGAGCAACCTGGTCTAGGGGGAAGGTTCTAGGGGGCCAATGGCAATGGGTTGGAAGTGATGATCCTTGAGGGCCCTTTCAACGCAAACCACTCTGTCATTCTGTGATTCTATGAGCTGGGGGAGTTGTGTGGTGAGACAACAATGAGCTGGCCCGGGACACCAGGGCAGGAGACCTACCTCTTCCCCATCCCTGCTGTGGGGATCTGGGTGGGAGTGCGGCAGTGTGGTCCCTGAGGTTCTGGACAGGGGGGATGCCGCCTTGGTGAGTCTGGCTCACCAACATGGACAGCAGCCAGCAGTGCTACAAGGCACATCTGTCCCCAGGGGGACCCATGGGCGTGGGTGAGAGGTGGCATTTACCTGGCAACGCGCTCGAGGCACCCAACTCCAGTGGTGATCTCGAAAGTGCTCGATGAAGTTCAGCGAGAGGTGGTGGAACAAACACTCTTAAGCAGCTTCTGGGGCTGCTGCTTTGAAAGGATGAATTTCATCCCTTTTGTGTGGTGTTCCAGGTCACTGGGCCTTTGTTCCGCTCTTCCGAGCCCTGTTGGATGGCTGCCATTTCTCATCCTTCTTTGATTATTTCCAGCTCTGTTTAAGAAGCTGCTCTCTGCAGCTGGTTTAATGAGGAGGATTTCCTCCCGCGGGAAGGCTTCCATCTTCTTCTTTCAAGTGTCAGGGTGGATGTTTCCTTGGCTGAGCAGAAGCCACATTCAGCTGGTCTGTTTCTTTAGCTCACAGCAATGAAGTTTCTCTCCTTCAGTTGAGTATGAAGTGACAGCTTGTGGCATCCTCCCTGCAACTGCTTTAAAGAAAACAGAGAAATATTTGTACCTGATCCTGTGACAAATGCACCTCACTGGAGAGTCATCCATCTCCCTGGAGATCCTGCTCAGCAGAGGGAACTGTGGGCTTTCAGCCTGGAGAAAAGGAGGCTGAGGGGAGACCTTCTGGCACTCTACAACTTACTGAAAGGAGGTTGGAGCCAGGTGGGGTTGGTCTCTTCTCCAGCTAACAAGCGATAAGATGAAAGGAAACAGCCTCAGGTGGCACCAGGGGAAGCATAGGTTGGACATAAGGACCAATCTTCCCACTGAGGGTTGTCAAGGGATGATAAGGGATGATAATAATAGAGAGAAAATTTAAGCTAAAGTAGCTTCTCTGGACACATTCCAGCAACTCAACATCTTTCCTAAACTGAGAGGCCCAGAACTGGACAGAGGACTCAAGGTGTGGCCTAACCAGTGCTGAGTCCAGGGGCAGAATGACCTCCCTGCTCCTGCTGGCCACACTGCTCCTGATGCAGGCCAGGATGCCATTGGCCTCCTTGGCTGCCTGGGCACACTGCTGGCTCATGTTCAGCCTACTATCAACCAGTACCCCCAGGTCCCTTTCTGCCTGGCTGCTCTCCAGCCACTCTGACCCCAGCCTGTAGCTCTGCATGGGGTTGTTGTGGCCAATGCGTATGAACCCAGCACTTAGATGTAAAGGCTTGCCCCAGGCTGCCCAGGGCTGTAATGGAGTGTGTGTACCCCCCTGGCCCCTGCTCCCACTCCCCCACCCAGAGGTGATTCAAAGCTGTGTAGATGTGGTGCTGAAGGACACAGTTTGGTGGTGACTGGGCAGTGCCGCATTAGTGCTTGAACCCAATGATCTGAAAAGTCTCTTCCAACCAAAAAGATTCTGTGATTCCCTGATTCTGCTTCAGGTCTGTGTCTGGAAGCAGCTACAGCTTGGGATGTGTGGGAGGAGGAGCAGGGTCTGGGTGGGAAGGCTGAGCTGTGGGATAGGTGCTACCACATCACATGCAGACTGTTGATACAAGGATTCTCTTTCCTGCAGCTGCAGACAGCTGTTTGTGGAGGATCTGTTGCATCTACCTCTCTTGCTGACATCTAGAGCAGCCTGTCCTGCCCATTTCTGCTCAGCCTCCATGTGCCTGTCATCAGCTGGATCTTCAGTCCATGCTCTTGTCAGCAGTATTTACTGTGCTGGTAGAAGTCTGTCAGCAGCAGCAGAGCCATGGCTTTCTGAGCAGGCTGGAGTTCTCACTACTGACCTTTCAGCTCTCGACAGAACTTTGCCAGTGACATTCCAGCTCAGAGACAGGAACATGGAGATGTGGATTGGGTGGGGGTGCAGCTCCCACACCTCCAATGTCCACTACAGGGATGAGTGGTGAGAAACAACCACAGAGGTGGGTAATGGATGTTTGTCATCACTGGGAGTTCTGGTCAGGGCCAGGTGTTAGGCAGATGGACACTGCCTGTTCATCTGAAAAGTGTGACAAGGTCAGACCATTAGTCATCATCTGTATAACTGAAACTCCTTTGTTTCAAAGCACCTACCTGTTTCTGGAAGCTCTTCTTTCTTGCTTTGGGCAGGGAACAGCAATTTGGGTGCCAAAGAGCTTGTTTTGTACAAGTTCAGGCAGACCTGATGTCTTTTTGCCCTGGCACCACCTCTGTGTCCCCTGCCAGCTGTGTGAATCTGCACCTTGGCCCATCATCATCCTTGATGAGGATGTTCAACAGCACCAACCCTGCTGCCAAACCCCAGCTGGCACCACTTCCAACCAGGCACCAGTCTGAGCTGGAGTCCTTGGCTGCCCCTCTTGAGCCCAAAGCTCTGGACAAATGGAATAGAAAATCTTTCATCTTATCACCCACACAGAGAATTACAGAATCACTGAGGCTGGAAAAGACTTTTAAGGTCTTCAAGTCTAACCTTTAGCCCAGCGCTGCCATGTGCACTGCTGTACTGTGTCCCTCAGCATCACATCATTCTGTCACCAAAATTGTAACCTTCCTGCCTCAAAATAAGACACTTCCCTGGCCAGGGCACTGTACTGTGGCAGACATTTATTGTGTGGTGTCTCTCTCCTGCTCATCTCCTTTTTTCAGACAGGACAGCAGAAAAGTGAACCTTTGTGGCTGACTCAGAGCACTGTAGAATTATAGAATTTAGAAGGGCAACAAAGCTGGGGAGGGGTTTGGAGCACAAGCCCTATGAGGAGAGGCTGAGGGAGCTGGGGTTGCTTAGCCTGGAGAAGAGGAGGCTCAGGGGAGACCTTCTTGATGTCTACAACTACCTGAAGGGAAGTTGTAGCCAGGTGGGGGTTGGTCTCTTCTCCCAAGCCTCAGAAGCTCACCTGCTCTGACATTTCATGGCAGAGGGAGGCCAGATGAGATTTTTCTAGCAAGCTGTCCACCTAAAGGTTGGAAATCTCAGAGATGGGCACTCCATCACCTCTCTGGAGAGGTTGTTCCAGTGAATGATTGTGCTCACTGTAAGAAATGTCTCTCTTACATTGAGATGAAACCTCTCCTGGTACAACTTCTACCTGTTACTCCTTGTCTTCTCCTTGGGGCTTCTTGTGAAGACACAGCCTCCATCCTCTTTAGAGCCATATTTTATGTACTGCAATGATGTGATAAGGTCTCCCTGAGCCTTCTCTCTAAGAAAGGACCCACCTCCTTCAGTCTTTCCTCACAGGGCAGTCTTCCAGCACTTTGATCATTGATTGTGGTAGTGAACACAGATTCACAGACAGGACTCTCAAAGGTCCAACTCCTCTGATATGAGCAGGGACATCTCCAACTAGATCAGGCTGCCCAGGGCTACATCAAATCTGATCTTGAATGTCTCCATTACATTGTGGCCCAGATTCCTCCTTTCTGCAATTCCTTATTTCTCCTTCCCCAGATTGCTCCTCCATGGTGTTTTTTTTTAAGGAGAATAGACTAGAATAGAATAGAATAGAATAAACCAGGTTGGAAGAGACCTTCAAGATCGTCATGTCCAACCTATCAACCAACACCATGCAACCAAGCACCCTATCAAGTCTCCTCCTAAACACCTCCAGTGATGGTGTCTCCACCACCTTCCCAGGCAGCCCATTCCAATGGGCCATCACTCTCTCTGTGAAGAATTTCTTCCTAACATCCAGTCTGAACCTCCCCTGGTGCAGCTTGAGACTGTGTCCTCTTGTTCTGGTGCTGGTTGCCTGGGAGAACAGACCAGCTCCCACCTGGCTACAACCTCCCTTAAGGTAGTTGTAGACAGCAAGAAGCCTCCTCTTCTGCAGGCTAAGCAACCCCAGCTCCCTCAGCCTCTCCTCATAGGGCTTGTGTTCCAAACCTCTCCCCAGCTTTGTTGCCCTTCTCTGGACACATTCCAGCAAGTCAACATCTTTCCTAAACTAAGGGGCCCAGAACTGGACACAGGACTCGAGGTGTGGCCTAACCAGTGCAGTGTACAGGGTCAGAATGACCTCCCTGCTCCTGCTGGCCACACTGTTCCTGATACAGGCCAGGATGCCATTGGCCCTCTTGGCCACCTGGGCACACTGCTGGCTCATGTTCAGCCTACCATCGACCAGCACCCCCAGGTCCCTCTCTGCCTGGCTGCTCTCCAGCCACTCTGACCCCAGCCTATAGCTCTGCATGGGGTTGTTGTGGCCAATGTGCAGAACCCGGCACTTGGATGTGTTCAATCTCATGCCCTTGGACTCTGCCCATCTGCCCAGTCTGTCGAGGTCCCTCTGCAGAGCCTCTCTACCCTCCAGCAGATCAACTCCTGCCCCCAGCTTGGTGTCGTCAGCAAATTTACTGATGATGGACTCAACGCCCTCATCCAGATCATCAATAAAGATGTTAAAGAGCATGGGGCCCAGCACTGATCCCTGGGGCACACCACTGGTGACTGGCTGCCAGCTGGATGTGGCACCATTCACCACCACTCTCTGGGCTCGGCCCTCCAGCCAGTTCCTAACCCATCGCAGTGTGCTCCCATCCAAGCCATGGGCTGACAGCTTGGCCAGGAGTTTGCTGTGGGGGACAGTGCAATTGTTTTCTTCTGGGCCACTAAAACATCATGATCTGTGTTTTTTAGGAAAGCAGGAAACAAGCAGCTGAAGTGGGTTCTGGAAGCTGGAGCAATCTGCAAGCTGACAAGCTCCTGCTCATTTGGTGCTATTCAATAGAGCTGCTTGGGTCATCGTGTCCTCCTGTGTGACTCTGTAGGAACAATCCCTCTTTGTTCCTGCAGCAACACTCCTCGTGCTGATATTTCCAGGAGTGAGCCTGCTCAGGACCTCATCAACACTTTCCAATCCCAAAAGTGGAGCCTCAAAGACTCCAAGTGTCTGCCACGGCCGATTTCAGGCTCTGGAGGATGAGCCAACAACCATGTTGGCAGAAGACTGCCAGGCAATTATTTCTGATTGTTTCTGTTCCAGCCTGCTTAGGAGAGCAGGAAACAGGATTTACTCCTGAACAATTGTTGTGACAAAGTCAGGCCAAGTTTCACTTCGCTGGGAGATGGGCTGGTGATCTGAAATTCCTGACCTTGATACAACATTAGCTGTTCTCAGGCCTGCAATCATGACAGCTGCAGCTACCTCTAGCTCAGCAGCGCACTGGTTTAGCTGGGATCCCACCTCATCTCCACGCAATGGCCTTTCACCTGCTTGCTCAGTTTCATCTGCAGAATTTGTGTTTATTTTAAGAAAGAAATTGGAATTGGTATTGGAAGAGGCTGTCCAGGGAGGCAGTGGAGTCACCACACCTGGAGCTGTTCTAGAAATGTGTGGACCAGGCACTTTGGGACATGGTTTGATGACCAAGGACATGCTGAGGTCTTTTCCACCTGAAAAAATTCTGTGATCTTAAATGCAGCAGTTTGGGCTTGCAGGCAAATGGGGCTCAGAATCATCTTAGACATGTTGCACTCCTTCCTGAGTTCTTTCCCAGGTGTGGAACAGGATATGCCTCTTTCTATAGCTGATCTCCATGGGGAGTTGGAAGATGCATGTGACCTTGCAGCAGCTCTGCTAGCATGGCAGCACCAGCTATCAGCATGCAGCCATCCCTTGGGATCTGCCCAGCATCTTCTTTACTCTCTTCCTAGGGGCTGTGGCCAAGAAAAGGCATGACAAAGACATTTCCCTGCATGGAGCTCAGTTGTGACCCTCTCTGGAGCAGTTGGTAGCCAAGACATGTTAGATCTCCTGTTCTATCTGAATGCAGAACATGGTTCATGTGTACTGCCACAGGTCAGGGCTGGGCTAGGCACCAGAGGAGTGCCTGAAGCTCTCCATGAACCCCTCTGCTTTACCAAAGGGAAGAAAAAGGGGAAAAGAGTGAAAGACTGGTGGTTAGGAAAGAAACTCAACCAGCTGGGATGGAAAGAATAACAATCCCATGGAATGGAGACATGCAGACACAAACCAAGATCCAATCCAGCCACTGATGGCAATGACAGCACTATTGGCACCACTGATGCTGAGAGCAGGCACTGGGCAAGTCCCAGATTGGACTCAGCATGAATGGACTCATGGAAACCAGATTCAGGAGCTGGATTCTGGCATTGGATACAGGAGCACATGGATCAGGATGGAAGGTAGAAGGGACAGAGTCCTCCTGGGACACCAGCCAGGGAAGAAGAGGCTTGGCCCTGGGGATCCCTCAGCTTGCTCCAGAAGATGCTGGGCTGCAATTGCATGAGCAACAACCCCTTGTTGTGCAGCTGAGGGTCACCTTTCCTGGCTGTTCATCCTTGCAGGCACCACCTCTGCTTTCCTGCCCCCCAGGGTGGGGCAAAAGCTGTGGCAGTGCCCTTGGCGTGCAGAGAAGCAAGGCCTCGGGCAGAGCCTTTGTGCAGCCCAGCCCTTGTCAGGACCATCAGCTTCTCCCTGCCAGAAGCAGCTCCTGGCTGTGCAAACCTGCCCTGACCTTCAGAAAGTGCCTCATTAGTGAGGCAGAATCAGCTCACATCAGGACATGCACCCAGTCTTCAAGAGCAGATGCAAAGAGGTGGGTTCATTCCCTTCCACTGTCTTTCCTACATGCAGAGCTTCCATAGTGAGGAGGCTCAGCCCTGCTCTGAGCAGATGTTCTCTCTGGTGGCATCCTGCCTGCTCTGAGCTGGGCAGGCTGTTTCTCAGCCTCAGGGACTCCTGCGGGTCCCTCAGTGTTGGATTCTCAGCACATCACATTAACCTACCTCAAATGTCATCATCTGAATTACCTTTTTCTCTGCTCCTCTTGGGACTCAAGCAGAGAGGAGACACTTAAGAGACTCCTTGACCTCCCTGAGTCACTTCTGAGTCATTAACCTAGAAGATGGATGGGAGAGGCCCTGCAGTTCTTTCATTTAATTTCCTTTCAGTATATCTCTAACCCAGCTGCTGTCCTGCCCTTCCTTCAGCAGTGTGACAGGTCTGGGGGAGGTGGGATTGCAGCAGAGGTCATCTTTCCATCCATCCCTGCAGTTAACAGCTTCTGCCCTTTCTCCTCACATCTGCATCATGTGTGTGTCACAGAGGTTCCCAACCCTGCCTCCTCGCTCTGTAACCTGCCAGGGAGTTTGTCACAGTGCTATAGAATCATAGAATCCCAGCATAGTGGGGGTTGGAATGGACCTCTAGAGATCATCCAGTCCAACCACCCTGCCAAAGCAGGGTCACCCAGGGCAGGTCACACAGGAACCTGTCCATGTGGGTCTTGAAAGTCTGTGGAGAAGGAGACTCCACAATCTCTCTGGACAGCCTGCTCCAGAGCTTCAGCACCCTCACATCTTCTGATTTTCCTATGGAACCTTCTGGATTGCAGTCTGTGTCTGTTGCCCCTTGTCCTATCACAGGACACCACTGGCCCCTTCTTCTCGACACGCACCCTTCAGATATTTACATGCATTAATAAGATAGCCTCTCAGTCTCCTATTCTCCAGATCAGGAAGTCCCAGGTCTCTCAGCCTATCCTCATCATACAGATGTTCCAGTACCTTCATCATGCTCATAGCCTCCATTGGATACTCTCTGGAATATCCCTGTTCCTCCTGAACTGGGGAGCCTGGAAATGGACACAATACTCCAGATGTGGTCTCACCAGGGCAGAGAAGGGGAGGAGAACCTTCCTTGACCTGCTGGAAGAAGGAGCCTCACAGACCTGCCATCAGGGTGCTGTGCTGGGTGTGCAGGAGATCTTATAGCCCAGCAGTGTGTACATGGTCAGCACAGCCCTCACCTGGGTTCTGACCTGCCTGCACTGATCTTCTCCAGCAACTCCTGTGCCAGTTGGTTTGCTGGGGCTAGGGGGCAGCCCCTGCCAGGTGAGGGCAGAGTTGTGGCCCTCGCTCCTTACACAGGCACAAGGTCTTGGTGCCAGCACAATGGGGATGATGCTTAGCTTTTGGAGTGTGGATGTTACCTTCTGCTCAAAAAAAAACCAAACTAAGAGTTCAGCTTAACTCCATCTGAGGGTCACAGTGTCATCAGACAGCAACCTGAGCCAGAGGGGTTCAGATGGAAATGCAGTACCTGCTTCTGACTGCCACTAGAGAAGTCTCAGTACATTAAAAAGTTAGGAATGAAAGAAAATGTAAATTCTCGTGTGCCAAAGGTTGCCCAGGAAGCACAGCAGAGAAGAAGCAAAGACTGAAGGAGTCTTTAATTTTAACAGTGGCTCTGGAAATCTCTCCCCTGGATTCAAGAGAAAACCACACCGTGAAGATCACAGCATGTGTGCCTCATGAGCTTTGCTATCCCATTGGAAAGGCCCTTGGGGACACCATGCAGGTTGCCCCTACCCACCGCTCTCCTCTGGTTCCCAGAGTGTTCCTGCAGCCCTGAGAGGCTTTCACAGAGTTGGCTGATGTGCTGATGGCTGCAGCAGTATCCCATGGCATCACTTTGTGCCTTCCTGTGTCCTCAGGGCTGTGTCACCATGGGGAGCTGGGTATTGTGGGGCCATGGGCTACTCTGCATGAGGCCAGCTTGGCTTCCTGCATGGTCTCCTGCAGTTCCCAGAAAATGCCAGCCCACCTCTGCCTCCCCAGAACCATTGTGAGAGGACCTCAGATGTCCCAGAAAGTTGTGGCTGTTGAGCCTGGAGAAGAGCAGCCCCAGAGAGGACCTTCTCAATGCTCAGCAAGAGCACTGGGGGTTGGCAAGAGGACTGGGCCAGATTCTTGTCAGTGGTGCCCAGTCACAGGACAAGGGGCAACAAGGCACAAACTGGAAGCCAGGAAGTTCCACCTGAAGATGAGGAGAAACTTTCTTGGTGTGAGGATGCTGGAGCTCTGGAGCAGACAGCCCAGAGAGGTTGTGGAGTCTCCTCTGGAGGGATTCCAGACTTCCCTGGCCGTTGTGATCCTGGGCATGCTGTTGTGGGTGCCCCTGATTTAGCAGTAGGGGGTGGACTGCATGATCTCCAGAGGTCTCTTCCAACCCCCACCATGCTGGGATCCCAGGATTCTGTGACTGGGCTGATAATTGCCCACAGTATTAATGTGATTTTAGCCTGACCCCGAGGGCACAGGGCTGTCTCAAGTGGTTTGTCACCCAGGGCAGAGAGTATAGGGCATGCCATGGGGCAAAGTTCTAATCCAAGAGTTACAGCAAAAGTAATTTGGTCACTGCTATGGGGAGAGGAAGAGCAGAATTCCACAGCATATGTGTTGCTGAGTTATTCAGCATAAAGCACATGAGAATTCTGAAATGGAAACACTTTCTCCCAGATGAACAAAGACTTCACCCACCAGGTCAGGAGAGTTTGCCCATCCAGTTTGCTGCTCCCCAGCACCACACCTGCCTGACACTGTGGGAAGCTTTTTCAATAATGAAGGATAAAGCCTGGCTCATTATAGGAAATCTCATTAAGAATCTGTCAGGAGGGCTCTCAGATGACTCGTGTGCTGTGTGCAAGCTATGCAGGAGGAGCCGGGCTTCCCTCTGCTGTGCCCTGGGAGGCAGCCCTGCCCTGAAAATCATCAGCTAGGAAGAGACTACCACAGAACCACGGAATGCTTTGGGTGGAAAGGGACCTCTAAAGTGCATACATTCCAGCCCCTATGCAGTCAGCAGGAGCATCTGCAGCTAGAGCAGGTTGCTCAGATACCTGTCCCACCTGAACTGGAACGGTTTCAGGGATGGGGCATCACCCTCTTCTCAAAGCTATTGGCTGGCAGGTGCTTCATCAGAGCCAAAATGGTCCTGACAAACACTGAGCCTTTTCTTGGGGACTGGCTGCTCCAGCAGACCTATCCCAGTAACTCCTGACTAGCTCAGTTACTGGCCCAGGCTGCCCAAAAGAGGGTGTGGATCCTCCATCTCTGGAGGCATTCAAAACCCATTTGGGTTTGTTCCTGGGTGATTTACTTTAGGTGACCCTGCCTTAGCAGGGGGGTTGGACTGGATGATCTCTAGAGGTCCCTTCCTACTCCCCCCCATGCTGGGATCCAGGGATTCTGTATGGGAGCCAGTGTACATATTTCAGGCTGTCAGTCTAGACACGTGATCTTCAACTAATGGTCTCACATACATTATCTCAGCAGTTAATTACAGTCTATATTATCTACAGTTTAATTTTCTCTGTTTTTCTCCCTCTGCTGTTACGGCTTGGTTGTTTGATTGTTTGCTTGTTTGCTGTGGCTTTTCTTTTCTTTTCTTTTCTTTTCTTTTCTTTTCTTTTCTTTTCTTTTCTTTTCTTTTCTTTTCTTTCTTTTCTTTTCTTTTCTTTTCTTTTCTTTTCTTTTCTTTTCTTTTCTTTTCTTTTCTTTTCTTTTCTTTTCTTTTCTTTTCTCTTCTCTTCTCTTCTCTTCTCTTCTCTTCTCTTCTCCTTTTCTTTTCTTTTCTTTTCTCTTCTTTTCTTTTCTTTTCTTTTCTTTTCTTTTCTTTTCTTTTCTTTTCTTTTCTTTTCTTTTCTTTTCTTTTCTTTTCTTTTCTTTTCTTTTTTCTTTCTTTTCTTTTCTTTTCTTTTCTTTTCTTTTCTTTTCTTTTCTTTTCTTTTCTTTTCTTTTCTTTTCTTTTCTTTTCTTTTCTTTTCTTTTCTTTTCTTTTCTTTTCTTTTCATTTCTTTTCTTTTTTCTTTTCTTTTCCTTTCCCTTCTTTTCTTTTCTTTTCCTTTCCCTTCTTTTCTTTTATCTTCTTTTCTCTTCTCTTCTTTTCTCTTCTTTTCTTTTCTCTTCTTTTCTTTTCTTTCTCTTTTCTTTTCTTTCTCTTTTCTTTTCTTTCTCTTCTCTTCTCTTCTCTTCTCTTCTCTTCTCTTCTCTTCTCTTCTCTTCTCTTCTCTTCTCTTCTCTTCTCTTCTCTTCTCTTCTCTTCTCTTCTCTTCTCTTCTCTTCTCTTCTTCTCTTCTCTTCTCTTTTCTATTTTTTTCACTTCTAGAAATTGAAATACAGCCCTCTGAGTCTAATCCTGCTTTTCCCTGGTGGGTTAGAGTCCTCAAGGATCAAAGATCTCCTCCCTGAGCTTGCAGAACTCCAGCATGCAGCTGACCTTCACTGACAGGGCATGTGTCTGTGTTTCTGTATCACAATGGACTGTAAATTGCACACTCTCAGGATGAGCAGCTTGGTAAAACTGGCTGAGAAGGAAAAGCTGTGGTCTCCTTGTGTTCCTGGAGACCTTCCAAACAGTGTCACAAGAAGAGTAAGACTGTGCATCAGCTACAACAGAGTGTGCAGCACAGAAACCTCTCCCATCATCCCGTGCCAGTGAGGGAAACCCAACACTGCATAGAAAAAAACACCAATGTTGGATACAAAACCCCAGCCTTGGATAGAAAACCCCAGTGTTTGGTATAAAAGCACATCCTTGCATATAAACCCCCCAGGGTTGGATATAAAAGCACAACCTTGGCTATAACTCCCCCCAGTGCTGGATATAAAACACCAACCTTGGATGTAAAGCCCCCGGTGTTGGATATAAAAACCCCAATGCTGGATATAACCCCCCAAAGTTGGATAGAAAATCCCATCCTTGGCTATAAAACCCCAACATTTGCTATAAAATCTCGATTTTGTATATAAATTCCCCAAAGTTTGCTATAAAGAACCTTGAATAATAACTCCCCCATGTTGGATATAAACCCCAACCTTGGAAAGAAACCCCCCAGTGTTGGGTATAAAAACCCCAGGCTTGGACAGAAACCCTCCAATGTTGTATATAAAACCCCAGGCTTGGAGAGAAACCCCTCAATGTTGGACATAGAACCCCAACCTTGGAGAGAAATCCCCCAATGTTGAATATAAAACCCCAGGCTTGGAGAGAAACCCCTCAAGGTTGGATATAAAACCCCAACCTTGGAGAGAAACCCCTCAATGTTGAATATAAACCCCCAGGCTTGGAGAGAACCCCCTCAATATTGGGTATAAAACCCCAGGCTTGGATAGAACCCCCTCAATGTTGGATATAAAACCGCAACCTTGGATAGAAACCCCCCAGTGTTGAATATAAAGCCCCAGGCTCGGATAGAAACCCTCCGATGTTGTTTATAAACCCCGCAATGTTGGATATAAACCCCCAACCTTGGATAGAAACCCCCCAATATTGGATATAAACCCCACAGCCTTGGTTATAAAGCTCAAAAGCTGGACATAAAACCCTCCAAGTGGGATCTGTGCAGGTCTGGGACTTGAAATGCCCCCCTGAGTTGGTAAGATGCAATGATTTGGAACCACCATTAATTTCCCAACACGCCGTCTCCTTGGAACACAAAGAAAATGAAAAATCAAAAGGAGAAGAAGAAGAATATTTACCAAATGCAATTAATCTGGAGTCACTTGGTGGGGAAGAGTTGCTATTGATGTATTTAACAAAGAAAAACCTCATTAAACCAAAATTCAGATGGAAAATAAAAGATGTTGTGTAATGCAAATTGCACTGATTAAAAAGTGTAGCCTCCAGAACTCAGAGCCTCCGCAGATAAATCACGGGCAGGGGACATTTTGCAGCGATCAGTCTGCAGCAAAACTCCAGTCCTGGAAACCAACACATTTCTCAGTGGAAGAGTTTCCTTCTGAAGGCATTGCTGCTCACCACTGTTTCAGTGATGTCTACCTCTAAGAGTTTTCCCAAATGCAGATTGAAGTTTGGACCTGTCATGACGGAAGACCCACTCTTGCTGGGGGAAGGGAAGGTCACAAGCCCTCTTTGTTTCCCCACTGTCCTGACCAAGCCACCCCAGGTCTGGATGGTTGAAGTGGTGAAGATACTTGGTGAAGGCAAGAGGAGAAGCAGGAGGTAACCTGTTATCAAGGTTGACCTAAGTGGACTCTGAAGAGACACTGGGTTTTCACAGCACAGCTTCTCAGAGTTTCACACTGGTGTGAGGTTGGATTCATCCTGCAGCACCTGTCTGGCTCACAGGATATCCATTTCAGAGGAGAAATGTTCTGCTTTAGTCCCCTCTTAACCCACGTCCACCTCTCAGGGGGCTGGAAGGACAAGGAGGAGAGGAATGAAGTCCAGCCAAGGCATTAGTAACCCCCACGGGAGTTTCCTAGTTGACTGGGGGTATTCCCACACACAGCTCCTGAGGGACATTCTGTGGGGCTGTTTGTGAGGCCATTGGCCATTCCTTCCTTCAATTATTATTCCATGAAATATTAGTGTTCCTTGAATTCTGGGATTAGTTTTCAGCCTCTCACTCCAAGAAGGACATTGAGCTGCTGGAGAGGGTCTGGAATAGCGCAATGAAGATGGTTGGGAAAACAGGTCTGATAAGGAGTGGCTGAGACACCTGGGGTTGTTGAGCCTGGAGAAAAGGAGGCTGAGGGAAGACCTTCTGTCTCTCTACAACTCCCTGAAAGGAGGTTGGAGACAGATGGGGATTGGTGTCTTCTCCCAAGGAACAAATGACAGGACAAGACAAAATGGCCTCAAGTTTCACCAGGGGAGGTTTAGGTTGTACATGAAGAACTATTTCTTCGCCTGGAGGGTTGTCAATGCCTGTCCCTGTATGCCCAGGGCAGTGCTGGATTCATCATCCCTGCAGGGATTTCAAAGCTGTGTAGATGTGGTGCTGAGGGACATGGTTTCATGGTGAACTGGCAATGTTGGATTAGCAGTTGGACTCCACCACCTTAAAGGTCCCTTCCAACCTAAATGATTCCATGATGCTTCAATTCCCCACCAGCTGTGTGGTACAGCCAGGTGGTTTCCCTTCTCTGCCTGGCTGGGGTGACTGCAGCTGCTCCTGACACCACTGCTATGCTCTTTGGGAGCAAAAGAGCAGAGACATGCAAAGACACAGGGACAGAGCATGGGAGAACAGGAGGAGGACAGCTGTTACCTATACCTCTTCCTGAAGAATCTCACCCCCAGCCCCCATCTATCCTCTTGTCGACTATAGTGACATTGGGGCTTGGTGATGAGAAAAGGGATGCATGACAAGAGCCAGCTGCTCCCTTCTCATTCTCTTTTATTTTTCAGCTGCTTTTTCAATTAAGCAATTTATTCATTTTCAGTGAAAGGCCATGGAGAAGCCTGCCTGGCACAGCAACCCTTAATTTGGTGTCTGAGATGCTGTGACAGCAGTGGCCTCATGCCTGTGGTATCCCCACAAGCTCAGCTCCTTGGTGAGTGAAATCTTTCCTGCTCAGAGTGAAAACTCTAAAGAGCAAGCCCATCCTAGTGGCTCCCTGCAGGAGCATCAGCACTGCAGAAGCTGCTCTCCCAAAAGCCCCCCACCACCATGCTGCTCTCATCTCCAGGTCACCTTTTTTGCTCCTCAACCCAGTTGCCTCTTCAGGAGTCATCAGGAACAATGCTGTGCATTCATCTCCACCTCCTGTCACTGACCTACAGCAAGGAACTTCTGTAAACCATGCATGGGACTCATCTTCTGTGAAATACTGGCAGAAACACTTAGCTGCTGAGGGAGCTGGGGTTGCTTACCCTGGAGAAGAGGAGGCTCAGGGGAGACCTTCTTGCTGTCTACAACTACCTGAAGGGAGGTTGTAGACAGTCAGGGGTTGGTCTCTTCTCCCAGGCAACTAGCACCAGAACAAGAGGACACAATCTCAAGGTGCACCAGGGGAGGTCTTCTTTTCCAACCAAACCTATCCCAAAATTCTATGATTCTATCCCAGCATCCACCTCAAAGATTGGCTAGTTCCAAACCCCCTGCCATGGGCAGGGACACCTTCCTCTAGGCCAGGCTGCCCAATGCCCCATCCAGCCTGGCCTTGATCACTTCCGGGAAGGGGGCATCCCCAAGGTCCTTGGGCAACTTTTTCCAGTGTCTCACTACCCTCACTGTAAATAAATTTCTTCCTAATCTCCAGTCTAAATCAGTAAGTTCTAGATACAAGAGCACCAGAGTGTGGCATAGAAGTGCCCAATGCCAAACTCTCTAGAGAAACCACCTATGGAGCTTGGTGGGGGTTTGTTGTTTCATGTTATGGAATGGAATGGAATGGAATGGAATGGAATGGAATGGAATGGAATGGAATGGAATGGAATGGAATAGAATAGAATAGAATAGAATAGAATAGAATAGAATAGAATAGAATAGAATAGAATAGAATAGAATAGACCAGGTTGGAAGAGACCTTCAAGATCATCGAGTCCAACCTATCATCCAACGTCATCTAATCAACTAAACCATGCCTCCAAGCACCCCATCCAGTCTCTTCCTAAGTCACCATCCCTGAAGGTGTTCCAGAAACGTGTGGGCATGGCACTTTGGGAGATGGAACCATGGCCATGGTAGTGTTGGTTGACTGTTGGTCTGAGAGGGGTTTTCCAACCATAGCAATGCTATGATTCCCTGATCCTTGTCTGCAGGCTGGGGAAGGACACCTCGCCTGTGCTTTCCACTGCTGTATTCTCTGATCTGTTTTGAGGAGATGCAGTGCAGAGAGAAGAAAGATGATCCTAAAGGAATTATGACTCACGGAGATTAGATGAATAAGACAACTACAAAAGCCATGTTAAAAAGCAGTTTTACACACAAGTCCTAGAAACTGTCTGGTGGTTTGTAATTCCACCCTGTGCATGCAAAGCTCTTTCAGAGACAAAGATCTGGGTAATAAGTGTGTACTTGGATTTGAGTTAAGAAAATAAAATGTCCTGAGGGTAGGCAGCCTTGGAGTCATTCTGCATGCATGCCGTGTCCCTTTTGCAAGGGGAGCTGCTGCTGTCTGACAGCTCACTGCAGACACCCAGGCTATTAAGAAGAAGATGTACTCAGAAGATGTCCTTTGTTGCTGGGGACCTGATGACCGGCAGCAGGTTGACCCCAGGGAAGCCTTTGGACTCCATGGCCAGTGTCATGGAGTAGGCTACTGTGGTGGTTTAGGCTGGGTGCCTCCTGCTGCTACCACACAAGATACACCTGCAGTGTCCCAAGGGTCCAGCCTGGTGGGTGGACACAGGAAGCTGTATATTTCATTCCCATAATGTCCTGCTCCCTATGAAACCACCAGCAAGGTTCTACACTTCCTCCTTCTTCCCTCACCGCTCCTATGGAGATGCTCCCTATCTGGTAATGGAGGGGGAGTCATCTCAAGGCCTCTTGGGTCTTGGCCAGGCCTAATGCCTGGAGAAGGGGAAAGGGCAATCTCAGATCTGGCCAGCTGAGATTAGCCTAACAGTGGAGAGCGGGGAGGAAGAAAGAGCCCTGGGGGTTTTGTGTGTGCCCTCAGGTGGGGAAAAAGGGGAGCATTGGGATGCTTCTGGGTGTGCTTTGGGATCTCCTTTTGTCACTGTGCTTGTGGTTCTCTGTAAAACATTACTGCTTTTTTTTTTTCCCATTTCAACTTTCCACCACTTCTGCAATCCCTTTGTCTGAGTCTCATTTTTTTTCTGCCCTGGTGGGAGGCAAGGCAGGATCAGCCTTTCAACCCACCCCAGTTACCCAAAGAGGTGGTGGAGTCACCACCCCTGGAGGTGTTCAAGAAACACATGGACACAGCACTTTGGGACATGGTTTAGTGGCCATGGCGATGTTAGGTCAATATTTGGGCTTGATAATCTTAGAAGGCTTTTCCAACACAAAACCCTCTATGATTCTGTGTCCAATGGGAACATGGACCCAGACACCCAACTATACCACAAGTAACCCACCAAAACTATGGCTTGGGAAAACTGGGACTGAGATACAAAAGGAAGATGATTGGAGGGAAGGGATCCATCCAGAGTGACCTTGACAGGCTGCAGAGGTGGGCCCAGGACAACCTTAGGACTTTCAACAAGACAAAGTACAAGGTCCTGCAGCTGGGTCAGGGCAATCCCAGGGACTGATATAGGCTGGGCAGGGACTGGCTTGAGAGCAGCCCTGAAGAAAAGGACTTGGGAGTGCTGGTGGATGAAAAGCTCAACATGAACCACCAGTGTGCACTTGCAACCCAGAAAGCCAATCACATCCTGGGCTGCATCAAGAGAAGCATAACCAGCAGGTCAAGGGAGGTGATTCTTCTTGTCTACTCTGCTCTGGTGAGACCCCACCTGGAGTACTGGGTCCAGTTCTGGAGCCCCTATTACAGGAAGGATCTGGACATGCTGGAGTGTGTCCAGAGAAGGGCCATGGAGGTGTTTAAGAAACACTTTTGGACATGGTTTGATGGCCATGGTGGTGCTGGGTTGGCAGTTGGACTTGACAGTTTGGCTCTTGGTGCCATGGTTTAGTTGATTAGATAGTGTTGGGTGATAGGTTGGACTTGATGATCTCAAAGGTCTTTTCCAACCTGGTCAGGTCTATTCTATTCTGTTCTATTCTATTCTATTCTATTCTATTTTCTATTCTATTCAAAAGCACATTTTGGTGCTCTGCTGACCAAATATTTTTTGTTATTCCAGTAACTGGTTTTTTGGAATTGAAAATACAACAACCAAGTGATGAGAGTTAAATGGTGACTTGAGAAGTGATGGTTATGGGCTCAATAGGGAGAGGAGTCCTGAGTGGCCTTCCTTGCTCAGCAAACTCTACAATGAGCTGCACTTTACACACATCTGACTAAAATATGTCTGTTCAATTTAAACTGACACCCCTCATCAGGCAAACCCTTGTCCAGGGAGCCTGTCTGGTGTCCAGTCAAGGCTTGCTGCTGCCCAGGAGCTCCAGGCATGGGGACAAAAATGCTGTAGCCACCACGTGTCTTCAACATTGGAGGGGCTTGGACATGGACACAGGGCAGGCAACATGAACATGAGGCATCAGGCTTGGACATGGACATTGGGCAGTGGACTCAGACACAGGGCACTGCCCTCAGGCATGAGCATGGACAAAGGGCAACAGACACAGACATAGGCATGAGGCAGGGGGCTGGGAGCTGGACTTTGTGGCATATAGAGCAGTGCTGTGGCATCGAATCTCATTCAGAGGCTCCCCACACCTCTGTCCCACTGCATGGAGATCTCCACCAGCAATGGGGCAGGGGTGTGGGGAGCCTCTGAAGGGGGTTGGACACCCCAGCACTGCTCTTTGTGTTGAGAAAACCAAGGAGGATCCACCTTGTGGAGCACCAGCCAGAAAGCAAAGCTATGAGGAGGAGGTGGTATCAGAGCTCCAGGCTGGGTTCCCATGCTGCTGGAGAGGTGAACAGAGCTGATGAAGTCCCAGCTAATCAGATCAGCTCTTCTCTGGAAAGCAATTCCAGGAGCAGCACTGACTGGTCTCTGTAATTAATGGGAAGGCAAAGGGTTAAGGATTAGTGGCTAGGCAAGCTGGCTGTGTAAGCAGCTTGCTGGCCCTCTGCACCACCTGCAGGCCTGTGGGCCAGCTAAGCAGCTTGTGCCTTTGCATAGGTGACCTCTCCTCTTGATCCCCTATTTCACTATTAGCAGACCAAAGCCAGTGCTGACTCATGACTGCCATGCCCAGGGGAGGTGCCCTCTTGCTGGAAGAGGGCCAGGATGGTCTGAGGAGATCCTGTTGAAATAGGTCCTTTTGGGGGAAGGGAAAGGGGGGGGGGGGGAGGGGTGTGCAGGTCTGACTCCCAATTAGCTTGCTTTGAGTTATCCATGAAAATGACATTTTAACTCTTACTTCCTGCACACAGAAGGGTAACCTTCCTCTGACAGAATCTTGGCATGGTAGGGATTGGAAGGGACCTCTGGAGATCATGCAGTCCAACCCCACTGTTAAAGCAGGAGCACCCACAGCAGCTTGCCCGGCATTACAATGGCCAGGGAAGGAGACTCCACAGCCTCTCTGGGCAGCCTGCTCCAGGGCTCCAGCACCCTCACACCAAACAAGTTTCTCCTCCTGAGTTCTGGCTTGTGCCTGTTGCCACTTGCCCTGTCTCTGGGCATCACTGACAAGAGTCTGGCCCCATCCTCTTGCCCCCACCCCAGATCCTTTAACTCTTGCTGAGTATTGAGGAGATCCCCTCTGGGGCTGCTCTCCTCCAGGCTCAACAGCTGCAGGACTCTCAGCCTTTCCTCACAGAGATGCTCCAGGCCCCTAGAGCACCTTTGTAGCCTTCACTTTACTCCTAGTACTTCCCTGTCTCTCTTGGACTGGAAAGCACATCCCATCATCCCGAGCAGGCACCCTCACAGCGAAGAAGTTTTTCCCTTGTCTTTCAGGTCCCTTCCAACCCAAACCATTCTGTAATTCTGTGTTTCTACATCTGCAAGGCAAAGGAAATGCATTATGAGAGAGGTGGTGCAGACTCGGAAGGCTTAGCATCTGCCCAAGCCAAGTTTCCCTTGCATCTGGCAGCTGTTTTGCCATGTAAGGACACAATGAAATCTGCAGGGCATCCTCCTGATTGAATGTGAATGTTTTCATTCCTCGTGCTCCTCTGCTTGTTTTTGAAGGAGCCAGCAGCACACAAACATTGGTTTGGAGCTGGAAGGAAGAGGCATGTCAATACTTGTGAGTTCAGAGGGCTGAGTGTCTGTAACTTCAATCACACTCAGCTCCAGCCTCCTCACACACCTCCTGCTGAAGGTTTTTCTCCTCCTAACATTATATGAGGGGTAAGAAAAGCAGAGTCTGGTGTCTTCTTGACAAGTTCCATTGATTGCAGCCTGGATGAGGAGCGTGGCTTCTGTAAAACAAGCTGCCATCGATCACTGGAGTGGCATCGGCTCAGTTGGGGACTCGAAGCAACAGCTTCAGGAGCAGGGGCTAAGAAAGTAACAAGAAACTGAGGTCAGCATTTTGGAGGGGCTTTAGCTTGGCTTTGTGTTTTCACAGGTTGCACTGGGTTGGAAGAGACTCTCCAAGGTCATCTTGTTCAATCCCCCTGAAGTCAGCATGGACACCTCCAACTAGAGCAGGCTGCCCAGGGCCATATCAAACCTGATCTTAAATATCATCAGGGATAAGGCCTCAACCACCTTTCTGGGCAACCTTTTCCAGTGTCTGACCACCCTCACTGTGAAAAACCTCCTCCTAATGTCCAACCTGAGTCTACCCTGCTTCAGATTCAAACCATCGCCCCTCATCTTATTGCTACAACTCCTTCTAAACAGTCCCACCCCAGCCTTCCTGTAGGTCCCTTTTAGATATTGAAATGCATCTGTAAGGTCTCCTTGGAGCCATCTCTTCTCCAGGCTGAACAGCTTCAATTCTCCCAGGCTTTCACCAGCTTCCAGTGGCGCAGCAGCAGTGGTGCACTGGGTTTGGGTTGCCCTCTATTTATGGATTTATTTCCCTCTGTTATGTTTTAAATGCTAAGGAAAATGAAAACAAAGTTGACCAAACTCAGTGCTGAGATTCAAATGTGATAAAAACACCTCATGTTTCCAGAAATATTCATGCTCCTGACCATAACAGAATAAATAAAGGACGTGGTCTTTCCTTGCTGGCTCGACTTCTTAATCTTCAGACCATCGAAATCAATATGACTATTGCCAAGGATCATGCTCTCGAGAAGCTTAAAACCTGTTCTGTGGTTTCATGTCTACTGAGAGATTTTTATCCCTACTGAGTGAAATAGTAAGTGATAGGATCATAGAAAATGGCCTCAGGTTGCCCCATGGGGGTTTTAGGTTGGACAAGAGGAACAATTCCTTCCCCAGAAGCATTGTCAAGGTGGGTCCCAGACTGCTCAGGGCAGTGGTTCTGACTTTCTGTTGTTAACTTACAAAAGAGCCTTTTCCTGCTAAGTTCTCCTCTAAAGACCAAACTGTTCTCACCCTGCCTGCAGGAGCATCCATCACTTCCCTGACAAAGGCCTCTTTTCATGTTGTCCTTCCTCTGGCTTCCCCAGGCTGCTGCCCCTTTTCCTGGCACTCAGGAGGAGAGGAAATAACTTGCCCATTTTCCCACCACCCTGGGACATGCTGCACCCCTGGCTTCACCAAGATGAAAACTGCATTAAAGCTGCATTCATCTTTCTTCTTCAACCCCAGGTGTCAGATTTCTTCCCTAAGACTGTGTGAGGTCTGGGGACATCTCCTGCTCTTACTTCATGAACGACATTGAGGGGCTGGAGCAGGTTCACAGAAGGCCAGTGAAGCTGGTGAAGGGTCTGGAGAACAGATCTGGTGAACAGCAGCTGAGGGAACTGGGGTTGTTTAGTCTTCAGAAGGGGGGGTCTGTGGGGAGACCCTCTGGCTCTCCACAACCCCCTGAAAGGAGGTTGGAGGCAGGTGGGGGTTGGTTTCTCCTCTCAAATAACAAGTGATAGGACAAAAGGAAAGGACCTCTTGCACCGTGGAGCTTTAGGTTGGACATCAGAATAAACTTCTTCATTGGAAACATTCTCAACCAAGAGAGTTGGTAGAATCCCCATCCCTGGAGGTGTCTGAATGTGGCAGAGATGTGGTGCTGGGGGACATGGTTTAGCATCAGCCTTGGTGAAGTTAAGAGAGTGGCTAGACTCCATGATCTTCAAGGTCTTTTCCAGCCTAAGCTCCTCCATTCTCTCTGCTCGGTATGGAATGCAGCAGGGTAGTTTAGCAGGCACAGAACATTTCTTAGTAAGATATTACAGGGGATGAATGATTTTCTTTGCAGAGGAGCTCAGCTTATTTTAGTGAGCTGCTGGGTCATTTGGAGAATAAAGTTCTGGGAGAATGACAGGTCAGGAGAACTGATGAAGATCGTAAAGACATAAAGCACTGCAGCTCCTGTTCGCAGGCAAGCGAAGGTGAGAAGAATTCCTTACACATCTCCCTGTTATTGAAATTTCAGGTACTCTTACCTGCCAATTATCCAACCTCTGTGCCACCAGGGCAAATTATTCTAATTATAGGATTGTTGCCTGCTCAGGGAAGATCATTTCTTTGGAAAGTAAAATAAGCTGAAATTCAGGCATTAGAGGGGGGAAGAAAAAGAGAGAGGGGGAAAAAAAAAAGGTTAATTGCTTTGAGCTGGAGACTTGTAGTCAGGGAGGTGAGATGCTCTGAGAAGTTTCCTCAGGTCTGGCAAGAAGCAGCAAATCCAAGTTAAATACAGGTTAGGTTGAGTCACTGCTGGCTTCGTGTGATTCTGTTACTGAGAGAAAAGGGTCCTCAGTGGCTGTGGCACAAGGAACATGAGCAGGGCAAGGGAACAGAGCATCTCCTCTGATGAAACAGGGGGTGAGGAAAGCCATGGGTACCTGAAAACAGGCGGTGTGGAGGGACTGGGGGAGGTTACAGCGGCACAGCCCCAGAGCTGTTGGCTGTATCTGGCATGGTTCAGGGTTTCAGTTCATGTACTGAGGCTTTGGAGTTACCTCTCCAGCCCAGAGGTTCAAAGGTACAGGATGTTTCCTGGCTTGAGACTTTCAGGTCTATGTGAACAGCCACAAGAAGCCCTCCTGCAAGAGGTGATTCCACAGGGCTGATCCTGTCCAGGAGAGAGGGATCAGCCAAGGGAAACATACCTTCGGTTTGCAGCTCTCTTCTGGTTTTTGTGTGTGCCCTTTACTAGCATGCTGAGGGTCACAGTGCTGGCTGAAGTCACTGCAAACCTGGATTTGCCTTTGGAATGAAATCTTTACAAGACACATTTGGCCATAGGATAAGCAGAGGAGAACAAGAGAGCCAAAATGAATTATAAGTGAATCATAGAATCTATAAGGTTGGGAGAGACCTCAAAGATCATCAAGTCCAACCTCCTGACCCTTCACATTTCAATCCTTGGTACATCTGGATGTCATATCCAACATGTATCAACACTGAAGGACCTCTGTCTTCATTTTTACTCAGGATACACTCATCACCTTCCTTGCATGAAACATTTTAGCCTACCAGCCAAGAATCAACTTTGGATAGAAAGTCACAAATTGGCATGTGGTATCCAGCAGCATCCATGAGCCAACCACAGCCAATTTGGAAGGACAGGAAGAGAGCCATGAAGGTTTAAGTACAGATCCCTTTCATTCAGATTTCTGTTGAATTTCTTCCACTAGAGAAGCAGCTTTCTCCTAGAATCCTCAGTGGGTACAGTCCTGAAGATCACAGAGGCACAAATATATGGCCTCAGAGCAGGTTTCAGCTCCTGCAGGGCTCCATTGGGTTACCACAGGCATTCATACCAGGCTGGCAGGGATAGAATAGATCAGGTTGGAAGAGACCTTCAAGATCATCCAGTCCAACCCATCATCCAACACCATCTAATCAACTAAACCATGCAACCAGGCACCCCATCCAGTCTCCTCCTAAACACCTTCAGTGATGGCAACTCCACCACCTCCCAAGGCAGCCCATTCCAATGGGCTAGCACTCTCTCTGTGAAGAATTTCTTCCTAACATCCAGTCTGAACCTCCCCTGGCACAGCTTGAGACTGTGTCCTCTTGTTCTGTTGCTGGTTGCCTGGGAGAAGAGACCAGCTCCCAGCTGGCTACAACCTCCCTTCAGGTAGTTGCAGAGAGCAATAAGGTCTCCCCTGAGCCTCCTCTTCTCCAGGCTAAGCAACCCCAGCTCCCTCAGCCTCTCTTCGTACGTGAGGCCGGTGAGCCTGCTGCAGGCTGTAACAGTGCCATGGGGCAAGATCAGTCCTCAGGCTCCAGCAGCAACTGCTCAAACCTCAGACACTGCAGATGAGGGAACATTGGGTCCTGTGGAGTGGATTCACACCAGAAGGCCTGGAAGTTGCTCAGTGTGCTAAGATATTCTCATCAGACAATGGTGTCCTTAACACAGTCTCCTTCTCCATGCAGAGCAGACAAGAACTGTATGGAAATTGCATCCCAAGATGCCGAGCAGAGCTAAAAGGGTTGTTGCAGCTCCACTGAAATCTTTCTTCTTTGAGATGATAGATCAGGGGTTTAACTAGCAGAGGGCATTAAGCTAACATCGTTTGGACCACAACTGTTCTTCAAAGGGCAAGCAGCCACTGAGGTCTCTAGTGACTCTTTGTCTTATTTTTATTAAACACTTCATCATTCCAGAAAATACCTTAGAGCCTGCTACTGCTGAAGAGGGCTTTAAAATATGATAACGCCATGCACCAGGTGACAGATCCCTCCTCACAGCTCTCCCTTCAGACTGCAGAGTGAGGAGGCTCAGAACAGACCCATTTATGTGTCCAAGAGCTGTGCTTAGCTCCAATCACCTCCAACTGCTGCACAGATGACTCCCTTTGGAAGAAAAATGTAAGTGGCACTCAGCAGTCAAGGGATCTGGAGAACAGGTCTTGTGAGGAGGACCTGAAGGAATTGGGGTTGTTTAGTCTGGAGAAAAGGAGGCTGAGGGGAGTCCTTCTGTCTCTCTACAACTCTCTGAGAGGGGGTTGGAGCCAAGTGGGCATTGCTCTCTTTCCCAAGGAACAAGTGACAGGACAGGAGGAAATGGACTCAGGTTGCACCAGGGGAAGTTTAGGGTGGACATGAAGAACAATTCCTTCCCCAAAAGTGCTGTCAAGGCCAGGCTCAGGCTGCCCAGGCAGGTGGTGGAGGTTTCACAATTGTAGAGATGTGTTGCTGAGGGACATAGTTTGGTGGTGACCTGGCAATGCTGGCTTAATCATTTCACTTGATAATCTTTAAGGTCTTTTTCAACCTAAACAATCCCATCCTATTCTATCCTATCCAATCCAATTCATCCCTGGAGGTGTTCAAGAGGGGATGGGATGTGGCACTTGGTGCCATGGTTTAGTAGTCATGAGGCCTTGGGTGACAGGTTGGACTTGATGATCGTTGAGGTCTCTTCCAACCTTATTCATTCTATGATTCTATGATCCTATCCTATCCTATCCTATCCTATCCCACCCTACCCTACCCTACCCTACCCTTGCAGCCACCCAGTGCCAAGCCCTTTTTCTAGCAGAGTTTCCCCACCACCAGCTCAGTGCTGTTCCCAGCAGATCTTCACCTCCCCAGCCTCTCACAGGCACTGCAAACTAAATCCAGATTCCATTCTTCACACACCCCTGTGTGAATGGGGCTGAGACCTCAGATGTCATCTTCTGAGAGTTCTTCTCAATGTTTTTCTAACCTGCTGTCTCTTGAGCTGCAGAGCCCCAACACTTGAGAGCTTCCACTCTCGAGGGCTTCCAACAAACAAACAAAAGCTGAGGTGTGGGAAGACAAGACAAGGTCTGCAGGAGGAACAGCTGCCTTGAGTGCTCCCCAGGGACACATTTGTGGAGTGCTGGTGGAGTTCACACAGCAGAAGAAATGCCTGTATCCATATGCAGATGCAGACATACAAATAAGGCATTCTTGCAGTTCTGAAGTGGTGCTGGAATTCCCAGGGAACAGCAAAAGAGATTTTCTCAATGGAAATATTTCATTTCCACACAGAGCTTTCTGGTCATTCAATCAGAACTGGAGACAGAGCTCTTAGATGAGCACTTTAAATGTCTGAATCTCAGGTACTCGCTGAAGCTGCTCTCGCTCCGAAGAGCCAAGGCTCACAAAGCTTTAATTTTCAGGCAGAAGAAGGATTTTTACTGACAAACTGCTACCCTTCCCTGGAAGGTGGTTTTCCCCCATAGGAATAAAGAGCTATCCCTGTCCCAGTGCCTGTCCCAAATGTCTGGGCTCAAGGAGAGGCTGTGCTGGGCCATTTCAAAGCATCACTAAGTGTCAGCATGGTGGGGGTTGGAAGAGACCACTTCAGATCATCCAGTCCAGCCCCTCAGCTCAAGCAGGGGCACCCATAGCAGCTTGCCCAGGATCACAGCTAGGTTTGGAATCTCTCCAGAAAAGAAGACTCCACAACCTCTCTGGGCAGCCTGCTCCAGGATTCCAGCACTCTTGAGTAAACAAATTTTTCCTTATCTTCAGATGAAACCTCCTGGCTTTCAGTGTGTGCCCCCTGCCCCTTGTCCTGTCACTGAGTGACACCAACAAGAGTTTGGCTCCATCCTCTTGCCCACATGTCCTTTAGCTGTTGTTGAGCATTGAGACCCCCTCTTGGGCAGCTCTTCTTCAGGCTCAACAGCCCTAGGTCTCTCAACCCTTCTTTATCACAAAGATACTCCAGACCCCTCAGCATCTTTGCAGCCTCCATTGGACTCACTCCAGTAGTTCCTGTCACTCATGACCATCATGCTCTCTAGGTCCTTGGGATAATCTGGGTACCAGACTCACTGCTTTGTTTTCCAACACCAACATGCACTTTGTCACCAGTGGTCCCTTTGCTTTCCCTGACTGTGTCCTAATGACCCAGCAGGAGAAAACCTGTCTTGCTTGTGGGGAAAAGACACCCTGATCAACACAATAAAAGGACAAACGTCCTCTGGCAGGGTGCAGATCACCCAGTGACACACCACCAGAAGGTGGTGATCTAGCTGGAGGTGTCCCTGCTCGTAGCAGAGGAGTTGGACAAGATGACCTTTGAGAGTCTCTTCCAACCCAATGCAATCTGTGACCCCGTTGGTGCTTCCTAGATGCACACTAAGCCCTGCAGAGAAAAATCCCTGCTGGGAACTCCCTGCGTTCAGGGAAGTGTGGTGAAGCACCAGGAACGCTGGACAGCAGCTTCTCCGCCTGTCCCCTTTACACCGTTAGCTCTCTTTTCGTCTCGGCCCCCGTTCCCGGGGAGCTCAGCCAAAGCCCGGAGCTGAGCTGCAGGAGCCGGTGGAGGGCTGGCGTTGCCATGCTCTGCATTCTCACAGCCATCGCCATGGAAACGGGAGCCGGGGCTGACCTGGCGAGGTTGCCGCTGATCCTGCCAGGGCTCAGCCTGGCAGCCTGCACTAAGCCCTGCTGGGATGGGAGATGCACATCTGAAGTTCATAAATCAGAGGGGTGACAGCCGTGGAATTTTGGAAATGCAAAGTGTGGGATCCTTTAATCTGGGCTCCAGAGCTGCTGGCTGGGAAGGAAGCAGCTCTTTCTGTGCCCATGGCTCACAGGGAACAGAAGAGGTGGTAAGTTTCCTGCTAAATACACAATTTGCCAGGTCTCCAAAAAAGGTGGGAACTGGTGCCTTCTCTCTAAAACTCTACCCCACCTTCACAGAATCCCAGGATTCCAGGTGAGAAGGGATCCCAAGGATCAACCTTTCTAGGTGACAGCACAGTTGAAATGAGCTGGCCCAGCATCCTGTCAATCTGAGTCTTAAAACTGTCCAGTGTAGGGGAATGCAGTTCTCTTGGGAGATGATTCTAATATCTAACTAATCAGCATCCCCTCAGCAGCACCACCACAACCTGCTGCACAGGTCCTTGGAGAAAGTTTTCAGGCAGCAGCAGCAGCCCACCTCCCCCTTAACTTCACCAGAGCTTTCCCAGTTCTGGCTGTGTCTCTCCCTGTGGCTCTCTTGCAGACACAGCACCTTTGGGGATGTTCAGAGGCTCTCATGGAGGTTATGGTCATTTTATTCTTTGCAGGACTGGCAGTGAGTCTTCAGACCAGGGTGGTCACTGCTCCAATGGTCTCTGATGCTCTGGTTGGGCGGGAGGAGCAGGTATGGAAACACTGTGTCTCCTGGTGGGTGTTCCCACCTCCTAGTGGTGGTGCAGAAAGGTAGGTACTGCTCAAAGTTTGCCCCAGAGCTTGCTGGAGGGGGTAAAAACTAACAGACTTGTGATTTGGAGGAGGGAAGAGCTTGTGACTTCTTAAACTGTCTTAAGCTTGGGTGTCTTGAGGGAGATCCCTGAGACCACTGGAACCAGACTCTTCTCAGTGGTGTCCAGCAATAGAACAAGGTGCAACAGGCACAAACTGGAACCCAGGAGGTTCCATCTGAACAGGAGGAGAAACTTGCTTGGGGTGAGGGTGCTGGAGCCCTGGAGCAGGCTGCCCAGAGAGGTTGTGGAGTCTCCTTCTCTGGCTCTCCAAGGACTCATGAGCCCCATGGGATCATCCATTGTGAGATGTTGTCCTGAAAGCTGCAGAAGGAGGGCAGTTTGCTACAGAAATTAATTTCTAATGTGGAAATGGATTATTTTTTTATCCCTGATTGCTCAAAAAATAAGATGAACCCATGTCCTAGTCCAGGCAGGACTGTGAGTGGCTAAGCAGAGGAGCCATCAAGGACGCTGTTAGCTGATGTCATTTTATCCAAGTAGGAATCCAGGTAATTTCAAAGTAAAATATAATCAGATATCAGAGTGGTTAACTTTTAGTTAAAAATGAAACTTTTCTTTTCTTTTCCTTTTTTTTTTCCCTCAGGTATTTAGTGTGAGCAGCACAACATCCATCTCCTGGCCATCAAGGGCACTGCTTTGTGAGAGCTGATGAAAGAGAGCTTTCAAAGGCTGTGGTGCCCTGGGGTCCGCACCGAGAACCTGAGCAGGAAGCACTGGGTAGGGAAGAGACATTTCCCCCACTCTTCATTAAGGAGAATTTTTCATCTGACTACAAAAGATTAAAAATAACCCCATGCTGCAGGAGAAGAGGGGGGAAGAGTGGGAGGTCTAACACTGGTCCCAGACTCGACGATGGTCTCCATCAGAGCAGGTCCCTGGCTGCAGCATCCCTGGGCAGGGAGCTCACTGGAGTTTCTGTTCTCAATCAAACGCCACATCAACTGCCACAGGCCATTGTGGAATGTTCTTCTGAGTTTTAAAGAGCCTTCTGGAATGGAGGAGGCATGGCAGGTTCTGGAGGGCTGTGATGATCACAGAATCACTGAATGGTCTGAGCTAGAAGGGATCTTAAAGTTATCACCTTGTTCCAATCCCCCTGCCATGGGCAGGGACACCATCCATTAGATCAGGTGACTTAAGGCCCCATCTAACCTGGCCTTGAACACCTCCAGGGAGGGGACACCCACAACCTCCCTGGGCAACCTGTTCCACCACCCTCACTGTAAAGAAGCTCTTTCTAATCTCCAGTCTAAATCTCCCCTCTTCCAGGTCAAAGCCATTGCCCCTCATCCTAGCACAAGCAGACTTTTACAGCCTACAGGATTTGATGATTTGATGATTTTCTGATTCTGTGATCCATTCTTGTGGTCATTGCCCAGAGCCATCATCCCCTGCTAAAGTGCTCTTCTCTACCTGCAGCTTCCCTTGCTGTGAACTAAATTACGGTTTAAAGAGCTGACAGCGAGGCTTCATCTCTGTCTTTGCTGAACTGAGAGTCCAGATGGGATTCCTGGCATCTCTGCACAGAATCCTGGCATGGTGGGGTTGGAAGAGATCTCTGGAGATCATCCAGTCCAACCCCCCTGCTAAAGCAGGGGTACCCACAGCAGCTTGCCCAGGACCACACTGGCCATGTGGGCTTGGAATCTCTCCAGAGGAGGAGACTCCACAGCCTCTCCGAGGGGGCCAGAACCTGGGGCCACATCCACCACAGTGCAGCTAGTGCCTGGGACTGACTCAGTGAGGTTCTCTCTTTTTATTTTGTGTTCTTTTTTTTTATTTTTTACCTTTTAGGAAAGCCCTTATTCCTCTGACCTGTTGATTTCCCTGCAAAAAGATTAGTGATGCTAAATGCATGAAAACAAATATTTTTCAGCATTCATCCAGTGGAAATATTCCTACTCTATTTAAACTGTGTTGTGGTTTGGTTTGGTTTGGTTTGGTTTGGTTTTTGAGAAAGATGAGGCAGAGCTGAGAAGCAAAACAGATGTTTTGAATTCCTGGATATGAACTGCTTGGTTAGCACCTTCCTGGCCCCTCTGACAGGCATGGAGCAGCGTGAGACCACACCAAGGCTAAGGACATTGTGTGGTGGAGCAGTAGGACTTCATTGATCTTCATTGATGGTCTGGATGAGGGGATTGAGTCAGTTATGAGCAAATTTGCAGATGACACCAAGTTGGGAGCAGATGTTGATCTGTTACAGGGTAGAAAGGCTCTGCAGTGGGAACTCAACCGACTGGACAGATGGGCAGAGTCCAACAGGATGGCATTCAACAAATCCAAGTGCCTGGTGCTGCACTTTGGCCACAGCAACCCCATGCAGAGCTACAGGCTGGGGTCAGAGTGGCTGGAGAGCTGCCAAACAGAAAGGGACCTGGGGGTGCTGATTGACAGCTGGCTGAACATGAGCCAGCAGTGTGCCCAGGTGACCAAGAAGGCCAATGGCATCCTGGCATGCATAAAGAATAGTGTGGCCAGCAGGAACAGGGAACTCATTGTGCCCCTGTACTCAGCACTGGTTAGGCCACACCTTGAGGACTGTGTCCAGTTCTGGGCCCCTCAGTTTGAGAAGGACATTGAGACACTTGAATGTGTCCAGAGAAGGGCAATGAGGCTGGTGAGAGGCCTTGAGCACAAGCCCTATGAGGAGAGGCTGAGGGAGCTGGGGTTGTTTAGCTTGGAGAAGAGGAGGCTCAGGGGAGACCTTCTTGCTGTCTACAACTACCTGAAGGGTGGTGGTAGCCAGGAGGGGGTTGGTCTCTTCTCCCAGGCAACCAGCACCAGAACAAGAGGACACAGTCTCAAGCTGTGCCAGGGGAAGTTTAGGCTGGAGGTGAGGAGAAAGTTCTTCACTGAGTGAGTCATTTGTCATTGGAATGGGTTGCCCAGGGAGGTGGTGGATTCGCTATCCCTGGAGGTGTTCAAGAGGGGAATGGACTTGGCACTTGGTGCCATGGTTTAGTCATGGGGTCTGTGGTGACAGGTTGGACTTGATGATCTTTGAGGTCTCTTCCAACTTTGGTGATTCTGTGATTCTGTGACTTGGCAGCTGCCTTTTGGTGGCTGGGGTCATCCTCCTCACTCACCCTCACTGTCCCCCATCCCTAGAGGGGTTTCACCACTCTGGAGATGTGGTACTGAGGGTCATGGCTTAGTGGTGTCCTGGCAGTGCTGGGTTAATGGTTGGACTTGGTGATCTTAGAGGTCTCTTCCAAGCAAAATGATTTGATAATTCTATGAAAGATCCCCAGTTCTCTTCCCTTTGCAGAGAAATTGGAACTGAGGAAGTGCAGAAGTGTCTGTGATTCCCTCAGGGAATGATCTGTGCTTAGACACGGCTGAGTGATCAGTAAGCAAATAACAATTCTTATTTCTTCTCCATTATATTCACTGCCTCTGCTTTGATTAAGGAAGTGGAGGCTTGGAGATGATGCTAGGAATTGTGATCACAAAGTTTGCCACATACTCCCCATTACAAAACCTCATTTTAGCTGCTGATAACTTTGCCAAAATTTCCAAAGTGTGCTCTTCCCTCAAGATGATGGTTTTAGGATGGCTTAAGATAAATAGACCTCTTGGCAGGTCTTCCTTGTCTGTCTGCTCCTCCTTCTCAGCCAGGAGGACAGCTGAAGAAAACAAATGCAAGATGACACAATGGGCTCACACCATCATGGTGCACCCAGCCCCTTCTCCAGCCAGGGTTAGCTGCTCTGGCAGAGCCATCTTGGAAGAGGAACCAACCTGCAACAGGTTGCCCAAGGAGGTTGTGGATGCCCACTCCCTGGAGGTGTTCAAGGCCAGGCTGGATAAGGCCTTAAGCAACCTATTCTAGTGGGAGATTTCCCTGCCCATGGCAGGGACTTAGAACTACATGACCTTTAAGGTCCCTTCCAACCCTAACTATTTGGTGATTCTATGATCTTGACCTCAAAGCGCTCTTTGGGACCCTGGCTGAACAGGAAGAAATGAGTCCTTTGACCTCCCTCTCTCTTGGCAGCATCCTGAATCCCTCCACTGCCACCTGTGGGGCTCACACCAGTGCACACAGGGCTGCCTGGCACTGGTAGCAAGCTGGACCCAGCCAGTTCCATCAGTGGGGTAACCTCGTGGTGGGCAAAGCCTTTTGTGCAATGCTTCCTGCAGCAAGGTGCTTAGGGGAGGATGGGATGGAGCTGAGCCTGTCAGAATGGTCCCTGCTCCTTCAGTGGCTGGGAAGCAGCTGCAGAGGAGTTGTCTTCCAGGGAGGTTTCTTTGCACTGATGTCATCACTTTGGTTTTCCAAGGCATTATGCGAAAGGGAAGGTCTGGTTCAAGCACACCTTGAAGGACTTTAAGCCACAGCAGTGCCTGGCCCTGGCCACTAGCATCAGCAGTTTCTGCTCTCCAGGAAATCAGGGCATGGACTCTGCCCTGCCAGGTCCCGCTCTGACAGCTGCCCTGTCACTGCCAGCCAAGAGGATGGATATTCCCAGCTCCTCCTGTATAATCTCACAACCCTGCTCCTTCTCTTGCTTATTCACCATTTTTGGTGAGTTTCCATCTCTCCTGCACTGTGCAAAATGGGTGTTTTCCTGCCTTGCTGCCATGGCTCTCATTGCTCCTTCTCCATGTGTTTATCTCACACTGTTTTCAATCAGGGCAGCTTCAGGTCATTATTATGCAGGCAAGATGCCAGTGTCTGACTGTGGGGTGGGATGAACACCTCAAAGTTCATTCCACCCCTGGCTGGTGTTTTCCATTCTGCACAGCCCTTCCCAAAGAAACATCTCTCCCTGATATCCTTATCCAGGCTTTGCACTTCCAAACACCCTCCAGGGATGGTGACCCCACCACCTCCCTGTTCCTCCCTGTGCCTGTTCAGTGCCTTAGAACCCTTTCTCAGAAGAAATTGCTCCTCATTTCCAACCTGAAACTCCCCTGCTTCTTTCTCTTGTCCTGTCATTTGTTGCATGTGAGAAGAGATTAACAGCCATCTTACTTCAACCATGTTTCAGGGAGTTGTAGGTATCAATGAGGTCTCCCCTAAGCCTCCTTTTCTCCAGATTAAACAGCCCCAGTTCCCTCAGCAGCTCCTCAGAAGATCTGTACTCCAGACCCATCACCAGGTTCATTGCCCCTCCAGCCCCTCAATGTCCTTTTTGGAGTGAGGGGCCCAAAACTGAACCCAGTATTCAAGGTGTGGCCTTACCAGTGCAGTGCAGAGCAGAGGAATGGAATGGAATGGAATGGAATGGAATGGAATGGAATGGAATAGAATAGAATTAACCAGTTTGGAAGAGACCTTTGAGATCATCAAGTCCAACCTCTCACCCAACACCATCTGATCAACTAAACCACGGCAGCAAGCACCCCATCGGAGGACAATCCCTGTCCTGGTCCTGCTGGCCACACTATTCCTGATGCTAGTCAGGATGCCATTGACCCTCTTGGCCATCTGAGCAGACTGCTGGCACATCTTCAGCAGGCCATCAGTCAACACCCCCAGGTCTTTCTCCAACAAGCACCTTCCCAGCCACCACATCTGCCCTGGCAGCTGCTGTAGTTAATTGTCACCCCCTTGTTTTCCTCTGGTGCCAGAATCCAGCTGAGTTCTGCTCAAGTCTCAGGTGATCCACTCAGACTGGGGAATCATTTGGAATATTACCTTACAGAAAGTGACACCTGGGGGAAGCTGATGAGAAAGGAGTCTCTGTGCCCATAGATGCCTGCAGGCCTGGCAGGCACCCCAGTCCTCTCAAACCCTCTTTTCCCTCCCCATAGGAACCTCTCTTTTTATTAGGGCACCATCAATGTCTGTTGTTAAGAGACTTCTCCAGCCACACGTTTCTGTCTTGTGCCCACATGAAAGAGCTTTTGTCTCTCCAAGCAGTTCTAGGATTACCTAATTGAGTTCTTGGCTCATTGATAAGATCCTTCCCTCTGACAGCCATTGGGAGGAGACACCTGCTCAAGCAGGAGATTCTCTGGATGATATGTATGGGTCCAAAACCTGTGGATAATGCTGTGAAACTCCATGGGGAGGCAGCAGTTGTGTCCTTGTGGAGTGTCCTGCTGACCCATCCATGGGGATGGAGATGCTCTGGGTGGTACTTGATGGGTCTGACATCCCTGGGTGATGTTCTGGGTGATACTTGATGGGGCTGCAGCAGTGGTGCACCCATGGGTCTTCCTACTGGTCTTGCACCCATGGGGGATGCCCATGCCCAACCATGCTCCCAGACCACGCTCTGCATGGGCATCATGCTGCTTTTTGGATACTGTCACCAATGGGACACTGAGGTCAAGAGCTGAGTTTCCCCACCACTGCTTCCATCCTCCTGGTTTGAGTTGTGTCAAGACTTTGGAAATTCAGCTGAATTGTGATTATTTTGATCCAAAATAGGGTGGCCAAAGAAGGGAATTCTGGAGCAAACTGCCCTTTTGCTGCCTCAGAAGAACCTCTTTCAGTTCAATATTATTAAACTCTGCTACATACCCATTCTTTGAAGATTTAATTGTGCAGCAGTTTCCATTCTGACAGTGTGGTGGTTCAGGCTGGGTGTCCCCCCTGCTGCTGCCACATGAGACACATAGAATAGAATAGAATTAGAATAGAATTAACCAGGTTGGAAAAGACCTTTGAGATCATCAAGTCCTACCTATCACCCAACACCACCTAATCAACTAATCCATGGCACCAAGCATCCCATCCAGTCTCTTCCTAAACACCTCCAGTGATGGTGACTCCACCACCCCCCTGGACAGCACATTCCAATGGGCAATCACTCTCTCTGTGAAGAACTTCTTCCTAACATCCAGCCTAAACCTCCCCTGGAGCAGCTCTGTAATGGGTCAAGGAAAGACACAGAACATTGTGCTTCAGCTATGATATTTTAAGATCTAATAATCTACAGTGTCCCAAGGCTCCAGCCCAGTGGGTGGACATAGGAAGCTATGTATTTCATCCTGTAAAGCCCTGCTCCCTATAAAACCATCAATGGGGTTTCTGCACCTCCTCTTTCTTCCCTCACCCCTCCTATGGAGATGCTCCCTATCTGGTAATGGGGGGCAGTCATCTTTGAGGCTTCTTGGGGCCTGGCCAGGCCCAAGGCCAGGAGGAGAAGGGGGAAGGGCAGTCTCAGATCTGGCCAGCTGAGATTAGCCTAACAGTGGAAGAGGGGAAGAAAGAACCCTGGAGGTTTTTGGGTGTACCCTCAGGTGGGGAGAGGGAAGTGTTGAGATGCTTCTGGGTATGCTTTGGGATCTCTCTTTTGTCACTGTGCTTGTGGTTCTCTGTAAAACATTCACTGCTTTTCCATTTCAACTTTCCACTACTTCTGCAATCCATTTGTCTGAGTCTCATTGTTTTTTCTGCCCTGGTGGGAGGGAAGGCAGGATTGGCCTTTCAACCCACCACAGGTGGAGACAGGGTTGAATCAAACCTGAGGTATCTGGAATCATTGTTTAGTAACAACTGGGGGAATGAGAGAAGAAGCTCCTTGGCTCCTGCCCAGCCTGTTGCTTTCCCTCTAAATCATGGGAAATACATCAAACAAACAAAAAAAAGTGAAGAGAAATCTCTGAGCAGGAACAGGAATGCAGGTTCTTTTCAGTAGCTCAGCTTCCTTATCTATCTCAGCCATTCCATTGAAGTTAATTGGCTGAAAAAAACCCTTAATTCTTCTTCTCTTGTCCTGTTGTATTTTATAATCCTGCAGACAGAAAAAAAAATAAAATAAATAGAATAAAATATCCTGATGTTAAAAAGAGACCTGGGAAAGTTGGGCTGCCTTTCATTCTCCATCACAGCAGCAAACAGACCAAGCTGCAGCCTTCATATTTGCCCACAAATAGTGTATTGAGATGAAAAAGGGAGAAAACCTCGGAGAACAATGTAACAGAATGCCGATGACATAAAGGAGAACGATCACATCTTCACCCAGTGGGGGTGGTGAAATTCGTCATCAATAAAGATTAAAGTCAACACCTTCAAGCTCTTAAGCAAAAGCCTTCCCATTTCCTCATTCTTTCAGCTTAATCAAGGCATTTTGAACTTTGCATTGATATTTACTTTTTCTTTATAAAATAAAAGCCACTGACCTTATAAAAAAAAATATGATAGCTTTCTAAACTGAGGGCAAGTACAGAGCTCCCCGGTTCAAGAGAAACAGGGAACTACTGGAGAGAGTCCAGTGGAGGCTCCAGACATGCTGAGGGGCCTGGAGTGTCTCTGTGAGGAGAAAAGGCTGCGAGACCTGGGGCTGTTGAGCCTGGAGAAGAGCAGCCTGACAGGGCATTTTCTCAATGCTCAGAAAGAGTTAAAGGACCTGTGGGGGCCAAGAGGATGGGGCCAGATTCTTCACAGTGGTGCCCACGGACAGGACAAGAGGCAGTGGGCACAAACGGAAACCCAGGAAGTTTCATCTGAAGATGAGGAGAAACTTGTTTGTTGTGAGGGTGCTGGAGCCCTGGAGCAGGCTGCCCAAAGAGGTTGTGGAGTCTCCTGCTCTGGAGAGATTCCAAAGCCACCTGGCCATTGTGCTGCTGGGCAAGCTGCTGTGGGAGCCCCTGCTTTAGCAGTTGAGTTGGACTGGATGATCTCCAGAGGTTCCTTCTGTGTCCAACCTGAACCTCCTATGGGACAACTTGAAGCCAGTACCTCTTGTTGCATCACTTGTTATTTGAGAAGAGACCAACTCCCACCTGACTCCAACCTCCTTTCTGGGCATTGTAGAGGGCCAGATCATCTCCTCTCAGCCTCCTTTTCTCCAGGCTGAACAACCCCAGTTCCCTCAGCTGCTCCTCACCACACCTGTTCTTCAGACCCTTCACCAACTTTCTTGCCCTTCTCTGGACCTGCTCCAGCACCTCAATGTCCTTCTTGGAGTGAAGGGCCCAAAACTGAACCCAGCAATCAGGGTGTTGCCTCACCGGTGCTGAGTATATAAAAGGACAATCCATGCCCTGGTCCTGACTTGTCCACACTGTTGCTGATGAAGACCAGAATCCTGCTGGCTCTTATTTTCATAGGAGAAGACAGTCTGTCCCTCTATCTGGTCCCCAGTGTGCAAAGCCATGCTGGTATGTGTCACACCAGTCCTTGCTGGAGACAGATGGAGAGGTTGCACTGGACACCTTCTTAGGTGCTTTGGTGTGAGGCAGCAGGTGGTGGAGATCCTGTAGTTGGTGGCTCCATGCTGCATTGCCTGTCATGTTGCTACCCATCTGGTGGCAGGGTGGTATGGCCCCCATCTGAAGTGACACTGGTGGAACAGTCCCTGTTGGTAGTGACACTGGTGGTGGGCTGCAGGAGAGCAGACAAATGGCACTGTGCTGTTCCTTCACTGGTGACATCTGAGAAGGAATGGACTGAAGCTTGAGAAGGGATGATTTAGACTGGAGATTAGGAAGAAATTCTTTATAGTGAGGGTGGTGAGACACTGGAACAGCTTGCCCAGGGAGGTTGTGGATGTCCTCGCCATGGAGGTGTTCAAAGCCAGACTGGATGAGACTCTGAACAGCCTGGGCTAGCAGAAGGTGTCCCTGTCCATGGCAGGGGGGTTGAAATTAGATGATCTCTTCCAGCCCAAAGCATTCTATGAATGCTGAATTTCCTGCTGTGCTCTCCTGCCTCCAAATTAACTCTGATCATGGCCTTCAGGGCTAATGAAGCTAACACATTGAGCCCAGTGCAGACATGGAGCCATCATCCCCTGATGTACCCCCAGAAGATGAATTCCAGCTCTTCCAGGCTGGCAGCAGGAATGCTGGTGTGCATCCCTCACCCTGATTATCTTCCCCTGGACTGCTCTCCACTGTTGATGCAGCCATCCCTGCAGCCATGTCTTCCCCTCCTCCTTTAATAGGGTTGTTTGTCTCCTCAGCAAGGACACTGCCAGCCACATCTGGGTGCCACCTTCTGCACCTCCTGCTTTCTCCCTTCAATTGGAAGATGAATGCTCTTGTCTTGGCAGGGCTGTCATCAGCCTGCTTTTGAGGAGAACATTATCAAGAGGCAGAAGGCTGCAGAGGGGCAGGCTCAGCTCAGGAGACACGCTTATCTTTATTATCACACTGCTACCTCTTCATTAACTCCCAGATATCTTCATGTTCCAAGGGTAGGTGTTGTCACATCTTGTAAGCAGCAGAATTCATCTTCTGCCCAGGCTTGCTCTGCCCTGTGGCTGCTGCTGAGGTGTCCTGTTCCTGTTGCAAGCAGGTCGATACCACAGCTCTGGAAATGTGCACTGGATGGTTGTTAGGCACCCTGAGGAGTTGGTGACGATGGAAATTCCTCTGCCACGGACAGGGTTGCTCTCTGGCTTGTTTCTGCACATTGCTGGCGTAGAGAAGGGAGTCTAATCTCTTCTCCCATCCAAGAATACCGGCACACTGGGGCTTGGAACATCTGCTGGTCATCCAGTCCAACACTCTTGCTAAAGCAGGGGCACCCACAGCAGCTTGCCCAGGATCACAATGTCCAGCTGGGTTTGGAATCTCTCCAGAGAAGGAGACTCCACAACCTCCCTGGGCAGCCTGCTCCAAGGCTCCAGCACCTTCATTTCAAGCAGTTTTCTCCTCATCTTCAGGTGGAACTTCCTGGATTCTAGTTTGTTCCCATTGCCCCTTGTCCTGTTCCTGGGCACCACTGACAAGAGTCTGGCCCCAGCCTCTGGTTCTTGCTGAGCACTGAGAAGATCCCCTCTCAGTCTTCTCCAGGCTCAACAGGCTCAGGCCCCTAGTCTTTTCTTATCAGACAGATGCTGCAGTCCCTCCATCATCCCCACAGCCTCTGCTGGACTCTCTCCAGTAGTTCCCTGTCTCTCTTGAATTAGGGAGCCCAGAACTGGACCCATGGCCCCAGATGTGGCCTCCCTAAGGCAGAGTAAAGGGTCAGGAGAACCTCCTTCAACCTACTGGCCATGCTCTGAGGATGCTGAGGAGCCTGGAGAGGATTGCTGGGTACCAAGGAACCCCAGCAGTGGAGCTGGTTGGGATTTTGGCCCCACTGCCCGTACAACAGCATGTGACCTTCTGTGGAGTCAGAGTGAGACAGGAGAGCGTGGGAAAAGCTCTGACTTCCTCAGGTCCAAAGCCTACCCCAGTTTCAAGATCCAGGGCTGGGTGCTCCCTAGGTCCTTCTTGTGCATTCTGGACTTCTAAGAGATGAGCACAGCAGAAAGCAGCCCTGGACTTTCTGCCTTCCATAGCATCCCTCCTGAGATACCTTTTGCTCCACCTGTCATGGTTGTTGCCTCTCAGGCCTGTCCTCAGGGGTGAGGAATATTGAGGCTGGCTGCCAGTTCCTCCTGGAGTCAGGTGCTCTGAGCAGATGCTGAGTGACTCTGGTGCTGGAACTGTCAGCTCATGAGGTTCTTCAGTGCACAGAGAGGCGCTGAAGTGCTGGACCCTCATTGGCAGTTTTGCTCCAAGTCAGTGAGATTTTGAAGCAAGTTCCCTGCTTGAGCCTATTTATGCAGCAGGGTTTGGTTTGCAGAGTGCTGGTGGCACATACAAACCAGACATTAAACCAGATCAGTTCCAGACATGTATCCAATGTTCTCCAGCTGCCAACAGTTCAAGGCAATGATGAGTCCTTCAGCCAGCTTCAAGCTGTGTCTGTGATGGGAATGCTTTAGCTGAGCTAACCTAAGCCAAACCAAACTCCATCTAAAGGATGGAAACTCCCAGGCCACAGACTGCAGAGAGGTAACTCTCAGCTCCCCTTGGTGTGGCTCAGTTATCACAGAATCATAGAATGGTCTGGTTTGGAAGGGACCTTGATGGTCATCTAGTTTCAGCCTCACTGCCATGAGCAGGGGCGCTTCCCACTAGACCAGGTTGCTCACAGTCTTATCCATCTGAGTCTTAAATGCTTCCAGGGATGATGCACTTCTGTGGCACCAAACAATGTGCTGAAGCAGATGCAGATAATATGGGAATATCTGGGATGAGATCCATGCCAGCTTGCTGGTATTAGGGGTCCAGGTGAGACCCACTAGCACTCTCCTGTTGCCTGACTCAAAGTTTGCAAACCTGCTGGTTACTCAAAAAACACATCTTATTTGTAGGTTCTTCCAGCCCTCTTTCCCTGCTGTTCCCCACTGCTAGCTGGACTCTGAAGCCAGAAAGAAGCTCAGTCATTCCCAGAGTCAAGCTGCTTCCTCTCCACAGTGACCATGAGCTTTTGTGAGTTCATCACAGAATCACCAAATAGTTTGGGTTGGAAGGGACCTTAAAGATCATTTAGTTCCAAGCCCCTGCCATGGGTAGAAACACCTCCCTCTACACTAGGTTGCTCCAGGCCATGTCCAGCCTGGCCTTGAACATCCCCATGGAGGGGACATCCACATCATCACACTGTCCAGAACACAAAGCTTTTTTCCCAGTGCTATGAATGAGCCTGACCCGTGTCCCAAATCCCCATCCTTTCCCAATGCTACTGATGTGTGTGAGAAGATGGCACAGTTCCTGTAGGATGGAAGAAGACCAACATGCAGCTGTGAGATGGGAACAGGGAGGGGGTTTTGTTTTCACAAAATCACAGAATTTCAGGGGCTGGAAAGGGACCTCAAAAGGTCATCTAGTCCAACCCCCCTGCCAGAGCAGGATCATCTACACCAGATTACACAGGAACACATCCAGGCGAGTTTTGAGTATCTCCAGAGAGGGAGACTCTACAACCCCCCTGGGCAGCCTGCTCCAGTGCTCTGTCACACTCACAGGGGAAAAAATTTTCCTCATATTTACATGAAACTAGGCCACACCTTGAGTCCTGTGTCCAGTTCTGGGCCCCTCAGTTTAGGAAAGATTTTGACTTGCTGGAATATGTCCAGAGAAGGGCAACAAAACTGGAGAGGGGTTTGGAGCACAAGCCCTATGAGGAGAGGCTGAGGGAACTGGGGTTGCTTAGCCTGGAGAAGAGGAGGCTCAGGGGAGACCTTATTGCTCTCTACAACTACCTGAAGGGAGGTTGTAGCCAGGTGGGGGCTAGTCTCTTCTCCCAGGCAACCAGTACCAGAACAAGAGGACACAGTCTCAAGCTGTGCCAGGGGAGGTTTAGGCTGGATGTTAGGAAGAAATTCTCCATAGAGAGAGTGATTGGCCATTGGAATGGGTTGCCCAAGGAGGTGGTGGAGTTGCCATCACTGGAGGTGTTTAGAAGGGGATTTGATGGGGTGCTTGGTTGCATGGTTTAGTTGATTAGATGGTGTTGGATGATGGGTTGGACTCGATCTTGAAGGTCTCTTCCAACCTGGTCTGGTCTATTCTATTCTATTCTATTCTACTCTATTCTATTTTATCCTATCCTATCCTATGCTATTCCACCCATTGCCCCTTGTCCTGTCATTAGGCACCACTGAGAAGAGCCTGGCTCCATCCTCTCAGGACTCACCCTTTACATATTCATAAACACTGATGAGGTCACCTCTCAGTCTCCTCTTCTCTAAGCTAAAGATCCCCAGCTCCCTCAGGCTCTCCTTGTACAGAAGATCTTTCACTCCCTTAATCATCCTCGTGGCTCTGCACTGGACTCTTTGGGTTTATAAATGCACTGGGTTGGTCTTTTTTGTTGTTGTTCCCAATGCAGACAATCCGCTGCTGTTCACGCTCTCATGCATGCCCTGAGCAGGATGAGTCAGTGCTCCAGATCTGAGGGTGCTGCTGGTATCTGCAAAGCATCTCTGACAGCTCCCGCAGGTATCTTCCTGCCTGATGTCCTCAGTGGACAATCAGCCTGCGTGGGGCAGCGTTTTGCCTTCCTCTCAGCTGCAAACCACCAAAGTGAGTCACAGCTTCCACTGCTGCCCTTTTGGAGTCATCCGGCAGGATTTTCGGTTTGAAAGCAAGGATTAATCTCCAGGGAAGGTGGAAGTGGGGTTTAGAAACAGAAGCTTCCAGCAGGCATGTGTCACATCTGCCTGTGGTCTGCTGTCAGGAGATACAAGCTCCATGTAAGGGAAGATGCCGAGGGGACTGGAGCATCCCTCTTGGGATGGAAGACTGAGAGACTGAGGGCTTTTCAGTCTGGAAAAGAGCAGAGTGTGGAGAGGAATGTCATCAATGCTGATCCATGTTTTGAGGGTGGGTTTCAGGAGAATGGGATCAGTCGTGTTTAGTGGCGCCTAGTGACAGGCAAGGGGTCACAGGCACATGATTGAACAGAATGAGTTCCATCTAAACATGAGGAGGAACTTCTTTAATGTAAGGATGACGGAGCCTTGGAGGAAGGCTGCCCAGAGATGTGGTTGAATCTCCGTCTCTGGAGATATTTCACACCCACCTGTGTTCCTGTGTGACCTTCTCTGAGTGAAACTGCCTTGGCAAGAAGGTTGGACTAGATGATCTCCAGAGGTCCCTTCCAACCCCTACCACACTGTGATTCTGCGAAGGCATGACACAACATTTATGTATTTATCACATGGACTTCTTGGGGAGACCTGGAATTTGCAACCAATTCTTATTTTATTTTAGACAATGAACTTAGTCACATCATGTAGCTCTACCTGAAACACAGCCATATAAGTAAGCAATTCTGAGAGAAGCAGGGAGTTGAACTTGATGTTCCTTATGGGTCCTATCCAACTCAAGCTATTCTATGGTTATGATCCTATCAATAAAAAGGGTTTGCCAGGTAGTATGGCTTTCAGGCAAAGCATGGTGCTCCCCCAGTAAGCTTTCAGGCTTGACCCATCTACACCTCACATACAAGAAGAGCTTGTCTGTGCTAGGTATTCCCACTGAGCAGGGAACATCAGAAGGCTGGATGGGGTGTAGTGAGCAAGAAAATGAAGGGGTAAGACCTTGCCAGGGAAGCACTTACATGGTTATTGCATGTCCAGCGGCAGAAGCCACACAGGTCATTCTGCCCCATGGCTGCCCCATGGTGGGGTGGATGTCATGTCCAAATTGGCCATGGAACCTTGTGGATGGGAGTGGTTGAATCATCATCCCTGGATGTATTTAAAAGCCGTGGAGATGTTGTGCTGAGGGACATGGTTAAGTTGTGACCTGGCAGTGTTGGGTTAATGGTTGGACTCAACAATCTTCAAGGTCTGTTCTAGTTGTCTAAACAATTCTGTGATTCAATGACATCATCTCCAAGCTGGCCGTGACACTGCACAAGGACCCTGCATTCCCTCCTTAGCCTGGGACCTTCCCCCAGCTTGGGAACAGTGTGGAGAGCCAGGATGTCTCTTCCAGGGGTCTCCTGGGGTCTTCCTTCCACTTGCTGAGGAAGGCTGCTGGAGGACATCCCACAAGATCACCTTAACTCAAGAGGACAGCACAGAGCACAGCTGGGCCTTTCGTTATCTTTGGGTCAGGAGATCTCTGCGTAGCCTTTTATTAATGAGATTACACAACCCTGCGTGCCCTGAAGCATCGGCTCTGTGGGAGGCAGGAAGGGCTGTCGTGGATGTGAACATCATCTCCTGCCTCTCCTCCTCCTCTCTCTGCCTTCTTCTTCCCTTCCATGGCTTCTGGAGCTCCTGATAATGTTCTCTGCCATGTGTGCCCCTTGTTCTGGGGCTGATCAAATTCTGGAGAAGCCCAGAATAGCATCCTGGGACCTTGTTATGCTGACGGGAGCTCATTGAGTAATTGCAAGAGCCTAGGGTAGAAAATGACCTCATAAATGAATTAAAGAGTGAGACTAGGGGCCCTGCTAGGGTGAGCACTGGGAAGGGCTCTTTGGAGAAGAGCAGATCCCTCTGGAAAAGCCCAGGTGTAGAGACAAAGAAACAGAGAATCACAGAATCATGGCATTGTTTCAGCTGAAAAAGCCTTTAGATCATCAAGTCCAGCTGTCAACACCACCATAGCCACTAAACCATGTTCCCAATCGCCACGTCCACATGTTTCTTGAGCACTTCCAGGGATGGTGACTCCACCACCTCTCTGGGCAGCCTGTTTGAATGCCTGACCACTATTCCAGTAAAGAATTTTCCCCTCATATCCAGCCTAAGCCTCTCCCATACAATTTCAGGCCATTTCCTCTTTTCCTCTTGTTCTATCACTGGGGAGAAGAGACTGATTCTCACCTCACCAAAAATCTCTGTGTGGCTGCTCTCAAGCCTGGTGTGTTCCATCCTCAGGGTTGTCCCTTCTTGTCTCCACTTCTCTTCTGAGTTTGCAGATAGAGGTGAAGAAAAGGCATTTAAAGCATGAGGAGAAAAAGAAAGAGAAAAGAAAAAGAAAAAAAAGGGAAAGGGAAAGGGAAAGGGAAAGGGAAAGGGAAAGGGAAAGGGAAAGAGAAAGGGAAAGGGAAAGGGAAAGGGAAAGGGAAAGGGAAAGGGAAAGGGAAAGGGAAAGGGAAAGGGAAAAAGAAGAAGAAAAAGAAAAAGAAGAAGAAGAACAAAAAGAAGAAAAAGAAAAAGAAAAAAAAAAGAAAAAGAAAAAGAAAAAGAAAAAGAAAAAGAAAAAGAAAAAGAAAAAGAAAAAGAAAAAGAAAAAGAGAAAAAGAAAAAGAAAAAGAAAAAGAAAAAGAAAAAGAAAAAGAAAAAGAAAAAGAAAAAAGAAAAAGAAAAAAGAAAAAGAAAAAGAAAAAGAAAAAGAAAAAGAAAAAGGAAAAGAAAAAGAAAAAGAAAAAAGAAAAAGAAGAAAAATAAAAATAAAAATAAAAATAAAAAGAAAAAGAAAAAGAAAAAGAAAAAGAAAAAAGAGAAAGAGAAAAAAAAGAAAAAGAGGAAGAGGAAAAAGAGAAAAAGAAATGATGGTGAGTGAAACTTTTTTCTGTAATTAAAATGTGAAAATGTGAAATGTCAAAAGGATCAACTTCAAAGCTGTGTGAAATGAAACCAGCACTTTGATTTGGGTAGTGCTTTATGAGGAGAGACAGAAGAAAAAGAGCTTTCTATGTAAATATTAGAATTACAAATCACAACTTTCATGATTAGAATCACAGTCTGAATAGGAAAAAAAAAATCCCCACAAGGCTGGGCCTGGCAGAAGAACAGAAAGGATGGATTTGCTTCTGGCATGGTGACGGGGGCATGTGGAGCTCCACGCTGATTCCACGGCCCCGCAACTCCCTCTGCGCACAGAAGGAGCTGGTAAGTCTTCACTTGTCCACCTCCCCTGCATGGAAGGATGTTCCTGTTCAGGCCTTCTGGTTTGTTCCACAGCAATGCTCAATGTCCTTCACCCTCTGTCGGAACTGGGACCAGTGCTTGTGAGTTCAAATCTGTGGGATGAAAGCTTTCTGGTATCTGTCTAAAGGAGGCAGCTGTCCTGTTGCTGCCCTGACCCTGTGGATAAGTGAAAGACTGTCTGTGTTAAAATCATTTAATTGGCACAGCTCTGGTTTTGTATCTTTGCCCATATGTTATACCAGCCATTTTGGGGATATATAAGGCCCTCAGATGCGTTAACAAAGTGACTTCAATCACCACGTTGGAGTCTGTGACCAGTCCTCTGTGTCAATCCTCCAGTGCAACAATCCCCTTCCATTGCTGGAAGAAAGGCATCTGCTGTGCTTTGGGTTCCCTCTGCCAATATTATGTCCCAGTGCCTGATGTCTGCACCTCTACAATGTTGGGTTGTGGGGTTTATTTTTCCTTTCAAGGTTGCAGCAGACCCTAGCAGAGCTCAGTGTGAGACTCCCATGCTCTGATGGTGTTCAGTTAACACGGGGTTCTGGGTCATAACCTCCTCTGTCTACTATAGACAATGCTTTTCCAGATGCCAGTGAACATCTCTGGTGTCTGTATGGACAGGAGGAGTGACTTTCCACCTCTCTTGTGCCCATGTGGACAGGAGGAGTGACTTTCCACCTCTCTGGTGCCCATGTGGACAGGAGGAGTGACTTTCCACCTCTCTGGTGCCCATGTGGACAGGAGGAGTGACTTTCACAGTATCACAGTATCACAGTATCACAGTAACTAAGGTTGGAAGAGACCCCAAGGATCATCAAGTCCAACCTGTTCCAACAGACCTCACAACTAGATCATAGCACCAAGCGCCACGTCCAATCTCCCCTTGAACACCTCCAGGGATGGCGACTCCACCACCTCCCTGGGCAGCACATTCCAATGACGAATGACTCGCTCAGTGAAGAACTTTTTCCTCACCTCGAGTCTAAACCTCCCCTGACACAACTTGAGACTGTGTCCCCTTGTTCTGGTGCTGGTTGCCTGGGAGAAGAGACCAACCCCCACCTGGCTACAACCACCCTTCAGGTAGTTGTAGAGGGCAATGAGGTCGCCTCTGATCCTTCTCTTCTCCAGGCTAAACAATCCCAGCTCCCTCAGCCTCTCCTCATAGGGCTTGTGCTCAAGGCCTCTCACCAGCCTTGTTGCCCTTTCCACATCCCTGCTGCCCATGTGGACAAGAGACATGACTTTCTGTATACACTCTTGGGTCCAGCCCATGGACTTCTTGTTTCTGCACTCACCTCATGGGCACACTTCTGGCTGCTGGTCTCTGATGTGCTCTGATCTTCTAAGGATAAAAAGAAAGTCAATTAATTTTAAAGCAGCTCCAGCCGTGGGGCTTAGCTTTGAGGAGATGGAGAGACCTGTGTGTGGTTTGTGGAGTAGAAATCCCTCACCCTTGCACACTGATTGCATCTGCCTGAGTTTCAGTTCATCCAGAGCCTTCAGTCCTTTCTCTGAGGGGTTTCCTTGGAACACATTGCACCAAGTGAAGGATACCACCATTATAAACGAGGGCACTTGCTCATGCTGATCTTTCACAGTCCCCATTCTGATACTGGGACCTTTGTGCCCATGGATTTTGGGGGAACTTCCACATATGCAAACGTGAAAAACCCATCAGGTTTGTCAGCACAATCTCACCTCACTGCTGGGGCTTCTCTGCTAAAATTAACCCCTAGGCTCGCTGTTAAGCAAAGCAATTGGATCTTGTGATTCTTCTGTAGCACTCACACAGCAAAGAAAGAATCAAACACACACTTGGTGTTCTCTTCTCCTTTCTTTCTCTGTCTCACAAGCACACGTGGCTTTTCTTTCAGATAACAAAGAACTGTAAGGATTCCAGAACTGATTGAAAACTTCACAGTTCAGGGTACTTCAGTTAATGGATTTTTTTTGTCCCCTGAAGCCAGGCACCTTTGGTCCCTGTGTTCCACCTCCACCGTGCTGAAACCAGCCACCTCTCCCAGCGCTTTCTGGGCTACCTGGGGACAGGGTTCAAATCACTCTTCCTATTGCGCCAAAATCCATGGAAAAAGGTCACACAACGTTTGGTTTTGAGGAAATGGCACATGTCATTCATCCTGAATCAGGACTTTGGTCACAGCTGTTCAGGCAACCTTGGCTTGGCCCTGAACACAGAAACCATAGAATCAGAACTGTGGAATGGTTTGGGCTGGAAGAGACCTTTAAAGATTATCCAGTCCAAACCCCCTGCAGTCAGCAAGGACATCTGCAACTGGAGCAGGGGGTTCAGAGACCAAACAACCTGGCCTGGGAGGGCATCAGGAATAGGGAATCTCCCACCTCTCTGGGCAACTTGGGACAGGCTTTCACCACACTCAGTGAGAAAAATGCCTTCTTTCTATCCAGTCTGAATCTCCCTGTTAGAGTTCAAACTGTCATCCCTTCTCCTGTCACAGCAGGCCCTGCTCCAAAGTCTGTCCCCAGCTTTCTGCTCAGCTTCTTTAAGCACTGAAAGGCCACCAGAAGGTCTCCCTGGAGCTTTCTCTTTCCCAGGCTTAACAACCCCAAATCTCTCAGCCTACCCTCACAGCAGAGGACCTCCAGCCCTTCCACCATTGCTGTGGCCCCCTCTGGCCCCACTCCAACAGGTCCATTTCTCTTTTGTTGGGGGCTTCAGCACTGCAGGTGGGGGTCTCAGCAGAGCAGAGCAGAGGGGCAGAATCCCCTCCCTCACCTGCTGCCCATGCTGCTGGGGATTTCAGAGTTGGAGCACTTTGTCCAGAACTTTACTGTGCCAGGCTGGTGACTTCCCTGACCAGGAGAGCTGGAGTGTTTCTGCTCAGTTGTCACAAGAAGCACCTTGCTTCTTGGAGCTCTGGGCACCGTGCATCCCTCCTACATGTGGTACCTTCCCTGAGATGCTGACGTTGGCTCATTGTCCCACGGGGAGCAGGTAAATGAACGTGGTGGTATTTTTAGAGCCTGCTCATCTCCTCCCATTCTGGTGACACCCCTTGTGCATACAGGGGAGGCTTCTTTGTTTCACTTGTTCCCAAAATGAAACACAGATAACAGATGTAGGCAGGGTGTTGGCTCAAGTCACACCTCTAGCTCAGCAGAGCCAAGATCTCTGCAGGCAAAGACGAACACTGCCTGTGTGAAAAATATTTCTGATTCACACAAAACCCCATTCCTGCTCTGATTCACTGATCTGTAGCTCTGATTTACATCTGCAGCTTGCCGCACCGGGTGGTGATGCACGTCCTGTGCAGATGACATGGATAAGAGAGGGCTCCAGGGTTACCTGATAGCGGCCATCCAGTCCCTGCAGAGGGCTACAGGAGAGCTGGGGGGAGACATTTGACAAGGGCCTGTGGTGACAGAGCCAGGGGCAATGCCTTTGAGCTGGAAGAGGGGAGATTTAGCTTGGATATTAGGACAAAAATCTTTAGAGTCAGGGTGGTAAGACACAGGAACAGGTTGTCAGGGGAGGTTGTGCATGCCCCCTCCCTGGAAGTGTTCAGGGCTGGGTTGGATAGAGCCTTGAGCAACCTGGGATAGTGGAAGGTGTCCCTGTCCATGGCAGGGGGGTTAGAACTCGATGATCCTTAAGGTCCCTTCCAACCCAAACCACTCTATGACTCTATGACCTCCTAGCTCTAGATCTCTAACCTCCCAAGGTTTTCGGTGGGCTCCTATCGGGAAGGCGCAGCGTGTCCTCTGAACACCTGTGGCCTGCTCACATTCCCGCGCACGGAGACAAACTAATTCCTGCTCCATGTCAAGTAACAAATCTGAAGACAAAATGAAAATCAGTTCCTTAGCAGGCAGAACACAATGATTTGAAAAGGAATTAATTTTAGTTTCCCTTCTGTTCTTTCCGAGTCTCGTGGTGTCACTGCGGTTGCTTACAAATGAGCACGGCAGGAACCTCAACGAGGAGAAGATAAATTGCGTTACACAGGTTTAAAATCCATCATTTTTATCCAGTCTGAGACAGAAGGGTTTGGGTTTTGTTTTTTTTCTTTTTTTTCTTTGCAACAGCTTAGAGTGAAAAATTAAAAATTGCTCTCAGGAGCATTGAATAAAATTGTCTGAATTATCTGCTGAGTGCAAAGAATTGATTTGTGTGGTTGAGGGCGCCGGGCGAGAATTGACCTTCTGTCAGGGGCTGGAGCAGGAGGAAGCACCTCAAGCTCAGGGACATTGCTGGTGGGGGGCAGGTCTGATGACCGTCAGCTCTTCATTCCAACCCACAACAGATGCTGGGCTGCAGATAAAACCCCATTTTCTCACTCCTGGTCGATACTGAGAACTCTGAGTTGGCACTCGGGGTGTTTTGATCGTTTGTTTGCTCTGCCCGTGGATAGATCTGTTTGTCTTCAGGCTGATGGCAGGATTAAAACCAGCAAAATGCAGCCCTTTCTTGCTAAATGCACACCAGACCCTGCTCCTTCTGTGGGCCTGGCTGGCTGGGGGCTGCAGGAGGTCCCACGGGCTACCTCAGGGCCATGGGATAATCCAGTAGGTGAGAAAATCCCTCTCTTAAGATTTCAGTTGATGGGAAGAGTCTCTTCATGAGTCAGGGATGAACCAAATTCTGTGCAGGGTCTTGTTAAGTGAACCTCATTAGGACCTGACAGAATGATAGTGGTTGGAAGGGAACCTCTGGACATCACTGAGTGCAACCCCTGCCAAAGCAGGGGTTGTTAAGACAACCTCATTAGGACCTGATAGAATGATAGGGGTTGGAAGGGATCTCCAGTCATCATTGAGTCCAATGCCTGCCAAAGCAGGGTCACCTGGGGCAGGTCACACAGGAATGAATCCAAATGGGTCTTGAAAGTCTCCAGAGAAGGAGACTACACAGCCTCTCTGGGCAGCCTCTCCAGGGCTCTGGCATCCTCATGGCAAAGAAGTTTATCCTCATCTTCAATGGAACCTCCTGGGTTTCAGTTTGCATTCATAGCTCCTTGTTCTGTCAGAGGGCACCAGTGAGAAGAGACTGGCCCCTTCTTCCCAATGCCCACCCTTCAGATATTTATAAACATTAATATGCTCTCCTCTCAGGCTTCTTATCTCCACACTAAACAGCCCCTGGTCTCTCAGCCTTTCCTCATCCAACAGATGTTACAGTCCAGCCTCTGCTGGGCTCACTGGAGGAGAAAGAGCCCAGCATGGATGAAGGCTGGGGCAAATGGTCCCCATCTTCCTTGCAGGGCTCTACACCATTGGGACTCTGCAGTGGTCCTCACCCAAGAGCCCAGCTCGGCTTATCTACCACGTTTGCAGAGTCTAAACCATGCTGTGCCTTTGCTTCTGGCCTCTGTTCTATAAATAATCTTAGCTGAACAGAAGAACTCACTGCAGTTGGAGATAACCATCATCAGGCTTCAGTAACACCACTTTGGATAAGTCAGGGTCCATTAAGTGTTATCCATGTCCCGATTAAATATTGTTTGGATAAACAGAATCATCAAACACCACGCTGATCCCCAAGGGAGCAAAGCTGAAAGCTCTGCTCACCTCTGTGTGCTGGCTGCTGGAAGGATCATTAGCAGGACAGCAATTTTTAGCCTTAGACATAGGAATCTGCAGAGATTGTCCCTGGAGAACATGCCATGAGGGTCTGTCATGATGCTGTGCACTCCTCTGTGGCTCTGCAGAAGATCCCTGTTTAGGCTGGCACCCAGGCTGCAGGCTGGGAGCCCCCAAACCCAGGGCTGTTTATTGCTGCACACGTTGCTGACCAGTGCAGGATCCATTTCTGCCAGACTCACAGAGGGACTGTGGGGCTTTGCTCACCCTCTCCAGGGGCTGGTGTGTAGGGCAGGGTGTTCCTTAAGGACACCCATAAGATCTGGGTAGGTTGGAGTCAGAGACAGAATAACAAAATCATTTTTGTTGGAAAAGACCTTTAAGATCTTGGAGCTCAACTGTTATCCCAGCACTACCAGGTCACTACCAGACCACATTGTCAGCACCACACCTACACAGCTTTGAAATTCCTCCAGGGCTGGGGACTGCACCACTGCCCTGGGCAGCCTGGGCCAGGCCCTGACAACTGTTTTGGGGAAGAAATTGTTCCTCATGTCCAGCCTAATGGCAGCCTGTGGTCTTTTGCCCTTGTTCTGTCACTTGTTCCTTGGTAGAAGATGTCAACCGCACCTGGCTCCAACCTCCTTTCAGAAAGCTCTATCATGGTGCTGCAGTCCTGCAGCCAAGCAGGGTGCATGAAGGGTTTGTGTTACTATTCCAGTCAGCTTGGATAGGAAAAAAGTGCTATTTTTCTGTTGGTTGGGATAAGCATCTGTGGTGCTGATCTGTGGAGATGCGTCTGAGCAACAGGGGCTGGGGTGCAGAGAAAGGCACACAAGCCAGAAAAGACTTCTGTCTGGAATGTTTATTTTACTAGGTTTTGATTCAGGCTCCTAAAGCTCCTTCTGGCCTCATGAATACATGAGAATAAACCAGAAAACGTTCAGTATGGTGCTTAGGGTCACATACTCTGTCCTCCTGCTGGGGCCCTGGAGCAGGCTGCCCAGAGAGGCTGTGGAGTCTCCTTCTCTGGAGGCATTCCAAAGCCATTGTGATCCTGGGCAAGCTGCTGTGGGTGTGCATGCTTTAGTGGCAAGGTTGGACTGGATGATCTCCAGAAGTCCCTTCTGGCCCCCACCGTGCTGGGATTCTGTGGTTACAACATCTATTCATCCATGCATTACAAAATACAGAATAAAGCAGGCTGGAGAAGACTTTTGAGACCGTCAGGTCCAACCTATCCCCCAACACCATCTAATCAACTAAACCATGGCACCAAGTGCCTCATCCAGTCTCTTTGTAAACACTTCCAGTGATTTCTTCAGGGTGAACTGGACCCCTCCTGACATCTCTGATATTGTCTGTGGAGGAGATCTTCCTCAAGGAGAGCAGGATCCTGCGTGCCTGCACATTGAATCCAAGGCAGGGACACCATCCTCTTTTTTGCAAAATTCCATCTTGGGATGAAATTCAACAGGAGTCTTCAAGTGCTTCTTCAACATCTCCTCTACCCCTCCTGAGAGTAAGCAATTATGCCAGGAAACAAGTGTATTTTTTCTTTTGGCACTTTAGAGACTCCATGCTCCTGGTGCTCCACCAGCAAGTGCTGAATGCAGTGAAGCACAGCAAATGTTATTCTCCAGTGTATACAGCTCCGTAATTTCCCTTTTTAAGGTACAATATCAAGCACACTGTAAATGCACATGGATTTCTTAAAAGCTGCCTGAAAACAGGGAGTGAATTGTGCAGATACTCCCACGTGCCTCGCTACATCCCTTTCAAGAGCAGAGCAAATGGTTGCTCCTCAAGGCAGGCATGGAGAAGTGCGGAGATGGGCTTCATGGAATCCTACAATGGTTTGAGCTGGTAGTGTAGGGACACCTCCAATGGTGCAGATTGCTCAAGACTTCATCCAACCTGGCCTTGAACACCTCCAGGGAGGGGGCAGGATGTATACAAAGAGCCAGGATGATTTTACCAGCACAGTTACTCTGCTCTCATTATGCCTGGTGGTTTTCATTCACCTACCTTCCTTGTGACCAGCAGGAGCAGGGAAGTAATTGTGCCCCTGTACTCAGCATTGGTTAGGCCACACCTTGAGTCCTGTGTCCAGTTCTGGGCCCCTCAATTTAAGAAGGACATTGAGACTCTTAAATGCATCCAGAGAAGGGCAACGAGGCTGAGGAGAGGCCTTGAGCACAAGCCCTGTGAGGAGAGGCTGAGGGAGCTGGGGTTGTTTAGCCTGGAGAAAAGGAGGCTCAGGGGAGACCTCATTGCTGTCTACAACTACCTGAAGGGTGGTTGTAGCCAGGAAGGGGTTGGGCTCTTCTCCCAGGCAATCAGCACCAGAACAAGAGGACACAGTCTCAAGCTGTGCCAGGGAAAGTTTAGGCTTGAGGTGAGGAGAAAGTTCTTCACAGAGAGAGTCATTCGTCATTGGAATGTGCTGCCCAGGGAGGTGGTGGAGTCACCATCCCTGGAGGTGTTCAAGAAGGGATTGGATGTGGCACTTGGTGCCATGGTCTAGTAGTCATGAGGTCTGTGGTGACCGGTTGGACTTGATGATCTTTGAGGTCTCTTCCAACCTTATTGATTCTATGATTCTGTATCCTGTACATGTGCAATGAACTCTTTTTCTGTCTTCCTCTGGAGCTGTGCTTCTGAGCTCACGCTTTTTCTCATCAGCTGCTGGCATTACTGGGGAGAGGATGCGGAACACCTGGGGGACAAGAGGATGATTGTGAGGCAGCAATGTATCCTGGTGGCCAGGAAGGCCAATAGCATCCTGGCCTTCATGAAGAAGAGTGTTGCCCGCAGGTCAAGGGAGATTTTCCTCCCCCTCCACTCTGTCCTGGTGAGGATACATCTGGAGTCCTGGGTCCAATTCTGGGCTCCTCAGTTCAAAAAGAACTTGATGAAGACAGTACAGAAAAGGGCTGCAAAGGTGCTCAGGGGACTGGAACAGCTCTGTGATGATGAAAGACTGGGAGAATTGAGGCATTTTAGTCAGGAGCAGAGCAGCCTGAGGGGGGATTTTATCAGTGCTGATCACTGCTTCAACAGTGGGTGTCAGGAGGATGGGTCCAGTCTTTTTTCAGTGGCTTATAGTGACAGGACAAGGGGCAATGTGCACAAACCTGCATATAAGAAATTCCATCTAAATATGAGGAGAAGCTTCTTTAATTTAAGGGTGTCAGAGCCCTGCAGTAGGCTGCCCAGAGCTGTATTGGACTTTCCATCTCTGTAGACATTGCAAACCCAGCTGGATGTGTTCCTGTGTGACCTTCTCTAGGTGACCCTGCCTCGGCAGTGGGTTGGACTCTATCATCTCCAGAGGTGCCTTCCAACACCTACCATACTGTGATTCTGTGATTATGTCTTCTGTGAATCCCACTGGGCCTGTGGCTACAGCTGTTTGGGAAGTCTCAAATGTCACCCATTAGCCTCCCTGAACCCATCCTGAAAGATGCTGATGACATAGCAGTGCTGTTACAGGTCCCCAGATGGCACTCAGCATGCCTCACATAAAATCCAAATGGTAGCTCAACTTTGCTCTTAAAAAACACAAAAAGAAAACCAGAGGCAACAAACAGAAGCCTGGTTGTTGATTCTGGAACTATCCAAGGGTTTCTCCAGTACCTGGTATACATGGATTGATGATTGAGTGGAAGAAGAAAGTGGTGGTCAAGGAGAGGTGAGTCGTTGTGGAAGAGCAAACCTTTCATGCCTACTGGGACAGGCTGGGAGAGTTGGAGCTGTTCAGCCTGAAATAGAGGAGGCTCTGGGGAGACATTAGGTCTGCATTTCAGTGTCTGAAGGGAACTTACAGGAACTGTTTAGAAGGGGCTGGGGCAATACATTAAGGGGCAACAGTTTGAAACTGGAGCAGGGCAACCAGCACCAGAACAAGAGGACACAATTTCAAGCTGCACCAGGGGAGGTTTAGGCTGGATGTTAGGAAGAAGTTCTTCATAGAAAGAGTGATTGCCCATTGGAATGGGCTGCCCAGGGAGGTGGTGGAGTCACCATCATTGGAGGTGTTTAGGAAGAGACTGGACAAGGTGCTTGGTGCCATAGTTTAGTTGATTAGATAGTGTTGGGTGATAGGTTGGACTCAATGATCTCAAAGCTCATTTCCAACACAGTTAATTCAATTCAATTCAATTCGATTCAATTCAATTCAATTCAATTCAAGGTAGGTTTGGGTTGGCCATTAGGAGGAAGTTATTTACAGTGAGTGTGGTAAGACACTGGAACAGGTTGCCCAGAGATGTGGTTGAGTCCCCATCCCTGGAGACATCAAGATGAGACTTGACATGGCCCTGGGTAGCCTGCTCTAGCTGTCTGCAGGGGGATTGTACAAGGTAATCTTTAAGGGTACCCTCCAACCCAATGCATTTTGTGATCCTGTGAAATCAGCCACTTCATCCTTCATGAAGAACAATGCCTTATTTTCTGCTTGCTGCCTGATTTGCCATCAGGGAAACACAAACAAACAGAAAAATGAGCTCATTGTGCTCTGATGTGCCCTTGGTGACAAAACCTAAATGGGTTTCAAAGGGAATAAACCGCATGTAGTGATGGATCCCTTGTTCAGCGATGCCTCTTCTCTCCTGATTCCTTGGTTTGGGGCTTTTTGTGCTGCGTCCCAAAGTGTTGGTTCTGAGCATTGTTGTGAGCAGTGCAACAGAGGAAGAGGGAATAAGGGACTCTGAGAAGCAGGGGAAAGAGAGAAAAAGAGAAATTAGTTTTTAGGCTTTGTAAGGCTTTGGAGGCTGTGCAATCGTTATCCATTCACAGGCACAGAGAAATGTGAGCTTGTGACTTTTGTTACCTCCTGGTTAGATTGAAGGAGGCAGAAAGTTGGGTCTGAGAACAGGAGACAGCTCCCTGAGCAGGATGTGGTGAAGAAAGGTAAATGAGTGATGCTGAAAGAAGGCTTTTTCTGGACTCATCAAGGCTGTCTCATTAAGCACTACAGAAAAGTCACTATAATTTCATTAATTAATACCAAACACATGACATACAAACAGATATCAGGAAGTGAAACTCCACTTTTCCCCTTCATCACCTCACACCCATGTTCCCAGCACGAGGTGCTGCATGGGAGCCTTATTAAAATAAATTGGATGTTAACACAGGCTCTGGCTGAGACCAAATTTCACCTTCTGCCTGCAGCACAATTAGTTTGTGGATCTTTTTCTCCTGAAAAGGTACAATTATTTTGGACTTTGTGTGTGTGTGTGTGTATATATATATATATATATATATATTTTTCACTTTCCAGACTCTCCCATAGCTCCCAGTTCCATCTTTAATTATGCATTATGTGGATGAAAAGTTCTGCTAATTAAACTCTGCTTTCATCTCAAGCTTACCATTAGACTATTTGTTCAGTGACCCTTAGTTCTGAGGATGGGAGAAGCAGCAAACCATTTATTTCCTGTTATTACTTTTTCTTGCTGTGCACCTTGGCATTTTCACATCAGAAAACTCTGTCAGGTATCAAAATGCAGATTTTTATCTGGTTGCTAGAGAGATCCAGCAACTGCCACATCACTGGCTGCAAACACCAAGAGACCACGCATGAGCATCCAAAAACGCCACAGTGGAGAAAGCTGCTCCAATGTGTGTCTCAGGATGGGTTTAATGTAATATTTACAGTAAAGTGAGCAAAACTTGGGGTTTGGCTCTGGAATGCACATTGTGCAGGTTCTGTGATACACATAGAAGTGTTGGGATGCTTTCGGTTTGTGGAGGTGTCAAGGCTTGGGGATGGGCTGGCCAACAGCGGAGTGCCAGAAGCTCCCCATGAAGCCCTCTGATTTCCCAAAGGGAAGAAGGGAGAGACATTGACTGGGTGGGAAAGAAACTCAACCAGCTGGGATGGAAAGAAGAACAATCCAATGGAACAGAGACACAGAGACACAAACCAAGAGGCAACCCAAGCCCTGATGGCAATGACAGCACCATTGGCACCACTGATGCTGTGAGCAGGCACAGGACAAGTCCCAGACTGGACTCAGCAGCACATGGGAACCAGATTCAGGAGCTGGGTTCTGGAACTGGTTTCGGGAGCACACATCAGAATGGAAGGCAGAAAGGACAGAATCCTGCTGGGACACCTGCAGGGAATATGAGCCATGGAGATCCCTTAGCTTGCTCCTGAAGATGCCATCCACTGGATGAAATTCCTTGTTGGGCAGTTGATGGTCACCTTTCCTGGATGCTTCTCCCCACGGCTGCCATCTCTGCCTTCCTGCCCCACAAGGTGGGGCACAAGCTGGGGCAGTGCCCTTGGTGTGCAGAGGACCCAGTCTCAGGCAGAAGCTTTCTTCAGCCCAGCCCTTGTCAGGAGCTCTCCCCATTAGCTTCTCCCTGCTAGAAGCAACCCCTGGCAGAGCAAACCTGTCCTGACCTTCAGAAAGTGTCTCCCTGAGCAGAGACAGCTCAGACCAGGGCAGAGGTACAACAGGCTGACCTGTGAATAAAACAGATGAGAGCTCACCAGCCACCTCAGAAATGTAACATCAGGTCTGGAAATAAAACTGTGGGGGGTTAAAAATGAGCAGTGGGTTTTCTCTGAGCACATGTGGGTGCTGCATGTCTGTGAGGTTCAAAGCACCACTTGCAGTAGCTCATGGGAGAGAAGGGTGGTCAGGACAGCTCTGGAGGGAAAGGGATGCACCAGCATGGAGCTGAAGGGAGCAGCCATGGGGAATGCTTTTCCTGGGGATGCTTCTTTGCATTAGTTCCATTCCTACATTTTCTTCCTGAAGAAAATCCTTCTGACTGGTCTCATTTTGATGGGGCCAGAGGGATCATTGCTCCAGCACAGAGCTTCCACAGATGCAACCAGAGAGATTTTATGTTATTTTTTTCCCCTGCTTTACTGGTTTTAGTTTTAATCTTTTACAATTTGTAGAAGCATCTTTAAAGCCCTGAACTCTTGGTATTTCCTTGAAGAGGCTCTCACACAGATCACAGTGGGCTGCACCTTCTGTGGGTGGTCTGAGGACATGTCCCTCATTAGCTGAATGCTGAGGCTGCTGGGAGTGAGTTTTTGTAAGGCTGTAGCCTACAAAGAAAGCATCCTAGAGAAGGGGAAATATCCACTTCTTGCTCATTTTAAAGTGCACCTTTAATCACTGCCTGGTGAATTACCTCATCTCACCTCCCCAGAGCTGGGGCTAAGGGCTTTTACCATGGAGTGCTGGTGGGACTCTCAGTGCAGACCCAGGGCATGGAGGGTGCACAATGTGTTGTTGGTGGACCAGCCTCCAGCACGTGGCTCTGTATACTGACATCCTTCCCTAAAACCCGATTAAACTCCAGAGCTGGTGCAGGTGACCACCACCCTTCAGACCAGGGGGTGCTCCCAGGGATGCTGGTGAGGCTGGAGCTCTGCTGGAGGCACTGGAGTTGAATGCTTTCCTTCCTACAGAATCAATCACAGAATCATGGAATGGTTTGGATTGAAAGGGACCTTAAAGTTTTTGTAGTTCCAACCCCCCGCCACGGGTAGGGACACTTTCCACTAGACCAGATTGCTCAAGGCTTCATCCATCCCAGCCTGGAACACCCTCAGGGAGGAGGAAAACACCTCCAGGAAGGGGGAAGACACCTCCAGGGAAGGGCCATACCCATTCATTTGCACTCTGCAGGGTTCCACCAGCCTGCTTTGTCCCCTTGTCAGGAGCGCAGGAGCACTTCTCCTGTCAGGTTATGATTCAGATTTCCTTCCTGACATAATGTGACACAACACAACGCACCCGTTGCAATTATGTGCAGCTTGATTGTGTGCTGAGCTGTCACCCAGGGCAATTATTTCTTTTTAATAGTAGTAATTGATACCCTGAGTTGCCAAAGATAAGCGGAGCCAGCAGCACAAAGCCGTTTGTCATCCGCACAGGCTGGGTAAATAACAATTGCCTTGGCTGGTGCTATTGACAAACAGAGACATGCCTGATGGGGAGAGACCTTCCCCAGCACAAGATGTTGCTGAGGGAATATCAGCAGCAAAGAAACACACCACAGGTCTCCATTTGGTTTTCTCTGAAGGGTATTTTCTTCGACTGAAACAGCTGGTGAGCACAGACAGCATTTTCTTGTTGCTCTGGTGAAACCCTACTTGGAATGCTGCATCCATCTCGGTTGCCCCTAACATAAGAAGGACATGGAACTCTTGGAGCAGATCCAGAGGAGGCCACAAAGATGATCAAAGGGCTGGAGCACCTCCCCTATGGGGACAGGCTGAGAGAGTTGGGTCTGTTTAGCCTGGAGAAGAAAAGGCTCCTAGGAGACCTTATAGCAGCCTTCCAGTACCTGAAGGGGCTACAGGAGAGCTGGGGAGGTCTTGTAGTGACACGCTGAGGAACAGTGGTTTTGAGCTGAAAGAGGGGAGATTGAGACTGAAGGTCAGGAAGTTCTTTACTCTGAGATTGGAACAGGTTGCCCAGAGAGGTTGTGGATATCTCCTGTCTGGAAGTGTTTAAGACCAGGCTGGAAGAGACCTTGAGCAACCTGGTCTAGTGGAAGGTGTCCTTACCCATGGCAGGGGTTTGGAACTAGGTGGTCCTGAAGGTCCCATCCAACCCAAACCACTCCATGATTCTGCGATTTGTCAGTGTTCTCCTGTAACAGCTTATATTTCTCTAATAAATACCTAGCACTGCTTCTTATCCTCAATGAGCAATCTCCTTAAGATTAGCATTAAAGAAAAGTGGAATAGCATCAGATTTTTTGCTAAATATGAGATTAAATATTCAGCTGTGTTTGACCTGGAAAAGTCTCTTCCTGATCACTTTTGCAGATCCAACTGCAATAGCTCCTGGTGCTTGTTCACTGTTGTGGAGTTGTGTTCTCTGGTAGAATCCTCAAATCCTAGCATAGTGGGAGTTGGAAGGGATTTCTGGGGACCACCCAGTCCCATCCCTCTACTAAAGCATGGTCATCCACAGCAGCTTGCCCAGGATCACAATGTCCAGCTGGGTTTGAAATCTCTCCAGAGCAGGAGACTCCACAACCTCTCTGGGCAGCCTGCTCCAGTGTAAAATCCCAGTTCAGTGCAGCTTAATATAGATTTACAGCATTGATGTTGTTGGAAGAGACCTTTAAGGTCATGGAATCCAACCATCAACTCAGCACTGCCAGGACATCACAAGAGAAGAGCGAGAAGAGAAGAGAAGAGAAGAGAAGAGAAGAGAAGAGAAGAGAAGAGAAGAGAAGAGAAGAGAAGAGAAGAGAAGAGAAGAGAAGAGAAGAGAAGAGAAGAGAAGAGAAGAGAAGAGAAGAGAAGAGAAGAGAAGAGAAGAGAAGAGAAGAGAAGAGTTAACCAGGTTGGAAAAGACCTTTGAGATCATCGAGATGAGAAACTCAGGGAGGAATTCTCCCCATAATAAATGATGATTTGACTGTGTCAAAGCTGCTGCTTCCTAAGATCACTCTGTGCAAAACTAAACACTGAAAAGCACTGCAAGAATGTCAGCATCAGAAGAGAGTTGTCCACATGAGGCAGGTATGTGTGGCTCCTGCAAATCCTTCTCTCTCCAGCAGAAGGAGAGAGAAGTGGTTTGTAGGGCAGCTGAGTGATTCCACTGCAGGTTCTTTTGCACCTCAGTATTTGCAGGGTTGCTCAGGATTCCTCTCCTTTTCCAAATAAACACTCCCCTTTCTGGGAAGAGGCAGGGCCTGTGTTTGGTGAGGCAGATCCAGGGCTGCTTCCTCACTCTGCAGCCTCGTAGACGCTTTTTATCCCCATGAGTGCTAACAAGTGAAGATGGAGCTCCTGCCGTGGGGAAACATGATAAATATTTCATGAGCTGTTAAACATTTATTAATCATTCATAGGCAGATGATTAAAAAATTAATACAAAATCTGAAAATGATTTAGGAATGAGTGAGCTCGTGCTGACAGATGCAAGGAGCTGCTGGAAGGGGAGGGTTCGAGGAGGAGGTGGTGTCGAGGTCCTCTGGGCAAGATCTTGTATTTCTCTGCAAGTATCAGGCAAGTCAAATTCAACACAGCCCCAGATTCTCTGGCCCCAGGAGGGAGCTGGAGGGAAAGGCTGGAACAGGCAGGGCAGACAGGGATAGGAAGAGCAGGCAAGGACAGGCAGGGACAGGCAGGGTGGGCAAGAGCAGGTACTTAGAGGCAGGGCAGGCAGTGGCAGGCAGGGACCAAGCACATGTAACATTGAACATACTTGTAATTAAACCCATAGAAAATGACCAGAATTCCCCTCTCCCTCTCCCTCTCCCTCTCCCTCTCCCTCTCCCTCTCCCTCTCCCTCTCCCTCTCCCTCTCCCTCTCCCTCTCCCTCTCCCTCTCCCTCTCCCTCTCCCTCTCCCTCTCCCTCTCCCTCTCCCTCTCCCTCTCCCTCTCCCTCTCCCTCTCCCTCTCCCCCTTGCCTTCTTTTCCTCTCTTTTCTTCTCATTCCTATTTTCTGATGCACACAAGGAGTGCATACTGTCATTGAGTGCACAACAGGAATTTCCTATACTGCAGCTCTTAAATCAATTGCCCTCAGGACAGCAATGCTGGCCCCCCATGCGGCCCAGCCTGACCCAGTGTGGGAACCATACAGAGAAGAGCTGTGGTGTCTGTAAAGAAACATCACTGACCTCTTTCCTGGCTTCAAGCTCTCTCTGTCATGACAAATAGATTTAATTTTGGAGCTTTCTAGGAAATTGCATCAATATTTAAGCTAATTTTGGAAGGTTATTTTGAAAATGTAAATCCTGTTGCTCCGTCCCCCCCACGTCAGCCATGGATATCCCACTGTCTTCTCCATGCCTAGTGACTCGAGGGACAGGGTGTGAGGCTTTGAGGTGGTTTTTAATTGGTGCAAACCAAGGGAGGTGAGTAGATCAGCAGAAAACACAGTGTCTCGTTGGCTTCATTGAGTCACCAGCAACCACAATGTGTTTTGGGGCAAGCTGGGATGAGGCCACGTTCATCAGAGCAATTGGTCCTCCCAAACACAGGGAAGAAAATCAGATTTTAATCCTCTAATCACTATGGCTTTGAAGAACAGGACAGATTGGCTACCAAAAGGGCTTTCACATCCAGAGAAGGGTAGCAAAGCTGGTGAAGGGTCTGAAGAACAGGTCTGATGAAGAGCAGTTGAGGGAACTGGGGGTGGTCAGCCTGGAGAAAAGGAGGCTGAAGGGAGACCTCATTGCTCTCTACAGCTCCCTAAAAGGAGATTAGAACCAGGTGGGGGTTGGTCTCTTCTCCCAGGGAACCAGTGACAGGACAAGAGGAAATGGCCTCAAGTTGCACCAGGGCAGGTTTAGGTTGGACAATAGAAGAAACTTCTTCACTGAAAGGGTTCTCAAAGCCTGGAACAGGCTGCCCAGGGACGTGGTTGAATCCCCATCCTTGGAGGTGTTTCGAAGAGGCAGAGGTGTGGTGCTGAGGGCCAGGGTTTAATACCAGCCTTGGTAGAGTCTGAAAACAGTTGGACTTGATGATCTTTAAGGTCGTTTCCAACTAAAATGATTCTGTGATTTTACACAGAAAGAGAGGTCCATCTCTTCCGAGCAACCAGCACCAGAACAAGAGGACACAGTCTCAAGCTGTGCCAGGGGAAATTTAGGCTCAAAGTGAGGAGAAAGTTCTTCACTGAGAGAGTCCTTTGCCATTGGACTGGGCTGCCCAGGGAGGTGGTGGAGTCACCATCCCTGGAGGTGTTCAAGAGGGGATTGGGTGTGGCACTTGGTGCCATGGTTTAGTAGTCATGAGGTCTGTGGTGACAGGTTGGACTTGATGATCTTTGAGGTCTCTTCCAACCTTGGTGACACTGATTCTGTGAGAACATCCCCCTCTTTTTATGATTCTACCATCTTGAGAGTCAGTGTGGGCTTGTTCTTGTACTTCACATTCAAAAAGTGCCAGAATCTGCTCTGATCTGATGATGTCTTTTAACTCTCATAGGCAGGAATTGTAAAATCCTGGGGTTTGGGTATAAAAAAGCACCACAAGAAGGATAGAAGACATCAATGCCCTTGGGCTTCCACTCAGCCTGGCTTGGAGCAGTGCTAACAGAATTGTGCTTGAATTTATTAGGAGGTGATGTTCAAGGATGTGTGAGTCACCTGAGATAAATCAAGTTTAAAGCAGCAGGGTAACATAGTTTGAATTTTGGATCACTGCAGAGAAGATGTGTCCTTAGCGATCCCACTAGTGTGAGGCAATCACTGGCTGCTGTCCTGCTGTTCCATTCTGATGGCACAGGGATGTGCTGGTGCTGGAGGACGTTGGAGGGGGAGGCCCAGCTGCATTTCCCTGTGAAGTGCTAGAGAGGCTGGGAGGGTAACAGAGCAGAGTGTGAAAGGGAGATCCAGAAGCAGATATTTTCAGTCTCCTGACATCCATGGATGTGTATCTCAGTAAATCCCAGACTCCCAGCATGGGGAGCGTTGGAAGCTACCCCTGGGGACTGTCTCTTGTCCTGGTTCTTGTTCATTTCAGTGAAGCAGTTTCTTCTAATGTCTAAGCTAAACCACATCTGGTGCAACCTGAGGCCATTACCTCATGACCTATCACTTATTCCTCTAGAGAAAAGACCAACTCCCACCTGGCTCCAACTTCCTTTCAGAGAGTTGTAGAGAACCAGAAGGTCTCCCCTCAGCCTCCTTTTCCCCAGGCTGAAAAACCCCAGTTCTTGTGTTACTCCTCCAAAACTTGCCTTGAAGGTCTCCCTTGCTTCTTCCCATCCCCTCATCCCACTCCCTACCACCACACTGGGTTTTGTGGGTCTGACCTGACATTTATGTGTTTGCTGATCACTTGCACACCACATCCTGCTCATGTCTCTGCCTGGACCAGGTAAGAGATCAAACCCATCTGTACTGGGCAGTGGTGAGGCTGCACCTTGAATCCTGGGTTCAGTTTTAGTCCTCTCACTCCAAGAAGGACATTGAGGGGCTGGAACATATCCAGGGAAGGGCAACGAAGCTGGTGAAGGGTCTGGAGAACAGGTCTGGTGAGGAGCAGCTGAGGGACCTGGGGGTGTTCAACCTGGAGAATAGGAAATTGAGGGGAGATGCTCCCCAAAACTCCCTGAAAGGAGGTTGGAGCCTGGTTGGGGTAGGTCTCTTTTCCAAGAAACAAGCAATGGGACAAGAGGAAATGGCCTCAAGTTGCACCAGAGGACTTTTAGGCTGGACATGAGGAACAATTTCTTTCCTGAGAGTGGTCAGGCATTGGAACAGGCTGCCCAGGGAAGTGATGGATTCGCTGCTCCTGGAGGTGTTGAAGAAATGTGTGCACACAGCACTTTGGGACATGGTTTAATGGCCATGGTGGTGTTGGGTTAATGGTTGGACTGGATGATCTTAAAGGACTTTCCCAATCTAAACAATTCTCTGATTCTATATGACTCAGGACACCAGTTCAATTCACACACATGGCATCAACTTGCTTTACAAGGAGGGGGAACAACAGAATGGGAAGCCCAGCCAGCAGTATCCCTGCTGGAGCAGAGACCTCTCCTTGCAGGAATAGAATGTAATAGAATGGAATAGAATAGAGTAGAGTAGAGTAGAGTAGAGTAGAGTAGAGTAGAGTAGAGTAGAGTAGGAGTAGAATAGACCAGACCAGGTTGGAAGAGACCTTCAAGATCATCGCATCCAACCCATCATCCAACACCATCTAATCAACTAAACCATAGCACCAAGCACCCCATCCAGTCTCCGCCTAAACACCTCCAATGATGGCAACTCCACCACCTCCCTGGCCAGCACATTCCAATGGGCAACCACTCTCTCTATGAAGAATTTCTTCCTAACATCCAGTCTGAATGTCCTGATGTAGGTTGAAAGCCAGCAGCCACACCTTTGTTGTACTGTCAGCGGAATGCACAGGGGGTCAGCAGGGCAGGGAATGCAATTGGATCTGAGGTTGTCAGACTAAAGCTTAATTACACCTCAGAATTTACTCTGCCCTTCAGGTGGGGCACTGGATAGATTAAGATAAATGATGCTGAGGAGATCTTTCCCCCTCTGGCCTGAATTTCTCCATCAGACTAGTGGCCTGTGTATTTTTGACTGGACAATAAAACAATTTCTAGCAGCAGGAAACCCAAGAGTTTCTTTCTGCCATTAGCAGAGAGGGTTTTTCCTGCCTGGAGAGGTTCATCAATTACACCAACGTAATTACCATATAGCTATACCCCAGTAATTATTGCACTGCCTCTCCTCCTGGAGTGGCTGCTGCAGAAGAAAGCAGCTTTTGCAATGCACCTTAAATCTACTCCCTAGCAACCTCAACTAAATCAAAACACCTCCTGGTACTGGGGAACAAATATTTGGTGTGGGGAATTATGCTGGGGAAGCAAAGCTGCTTAGCTGTGGCATCAATACAGGGCCAGGAAGGGAAACCGATGCTGAGAAGGAAGCTGGGGACAAATCTTTGAGCAGGGCCTCTTGTGACAGGACAAAGGGCGATGATTTAAAGCCAAAGAGGGAGATTGAGACTGGAGAGATGTTTGACACTGGGGGTAGGGAAAGCCTGTCTGAGATCACCCAGTGAGGTAGGAGATGCTCCATCCCTGGAACCACTGCAGGTCATTTTGTCTGGGGCTCTGAGCAATCTGCTCTGTTTGCAGATGTCCCTGCTGGCTTTAGGGGGGTTGGACTGGATGGCCTTTAAAAGTTTCTTCCAACCCAGACCAGTCTGTGATTCTGCTATGCCCAGGGAGGTGGTGGAGTCAACATCCCTAGAGGTGTTCAAGAAACATGTGGACTTAGCACTTTAGACCAAGGATTTATTGACCATGGTGGTGCTGGGTTGACAGTTGGACTTGATGATCTTAGAAGCCTTTTCCAACCAAAACAATTCTAGGATTCTATAATTCAGTTAAAACTCACATTCTGCTGTTTCCCATGCAGGATCCCCAGGGGAAGGAGGGAGGTCCTGGCCTACAATTGTGTTGCCACAGACTAGAGCCTGGGGTGAGTGTGACTCCATATCTGTGCAGATGTTTAGGCTCTGTTCTTGTTATACTCAGAGCATCTCCTCTTCTTGAGACAGCTCAGAGGTGGGAAGACAGCACCCAAGGGATATGTGCTGGTTGTGCCTTGGTGTAGGTTCTGCCCGTGAGCCCCTGCCTCTTGAAGGGAATGAGCCACCCACTGGTGTGGGATCAAGAGCTGATTGTAAATCACTGTAGCTGAGAATCATGGAGGAAGGGTCCTGTCTCCTGGAGATCCCTCTTGGTGTCAGAGATGAGCTGCATTTCTCACTTTGACCTTTCTCTTAGGCAAGTGGAAGAAACAGGCTTAATGAGTAGAAACTGGTGGATATCTGATTTTATGTGTCTGCCCACTGCTAGTTGTCCATTTGGCACCCCAATCAGATGCTGGGGCTGGTGGGACTCTGCAGGGGATATGCTTGGGACCAAACTCACCTGCAGAAGCAGATGAACCAAGGATTTGAATGTTGAGAGGAAATAATGCAAGAGAGCTTTCCAAAACCCGACAAATCCACCTAGTTCTCCCACTAATAAGTGTTCAATCCATCTTGGACCACACTAGAGCCATTGGTGGCACGTCTCTGCCACCACAGGTGATGCAGTTCAGGAGGAGTTTAAGGCTGTGAAGTTGCTTCTCAGCTCCAGCTCCTTCTCCTGACATTTACTGTTACCGTTCCTGCCGCGCTAACTCGCAATAAAATAAATGGCTTAAATCTCATTTCCCTTGGCAATTCATGACACATAAACCAAAGGCAAGTGAAATAAATTTGTCTGGAAAGAATAAATTAGCAGCTTATTCCAGGGAGCGTGACTCAGGTGTTCTGACAAAGGCATTTTATTGGAGGCAACCTCCCCCAGCCCGTGCTCTCCTGCGCTAAACAACAAATGAAACCAAGCAGGTCGTTTGTCTTCTCCGTGTCTCTGAGTGCTTAGCAGCTCCATGGATGTACATGGGTGCTGTGAGCTGCTGGGTGGTGACAATGACAGCGACCTGCATCCTCTGAGCCCATCACAGCAGTGCTGGTTCATTCATCACAGTCCCTGCAGGCGTTCAAGATACGTGTGGACGCGGCACTTTGGGGCATGGCTTAATGGCCACGGTGGTGTTGGATTGGTGGTTGGACTCAATGATTTTAGAAGTCTCTTCCTACCCAAAGAGATTCTATGACCCTGTGATTCTATGATACCATTCCAGCTTGCTTAGCTTCTTTCCCACCCCATCAGTTGTCTCTCCCTTTTCCCCTTTCTCTTCCCTTTGGGAAGACAGAGGGGTTCATGGAGAGCCTCTTGCACTCCTCTGCTGGTCAGGCCAGCCCTGACCCTTGACAACTTCAAAGATCCTTTTTCAGAAACATAATAAAGATCTTGGAGGCCTCCATCCTGCTGTTATGAGGGCTTCCTCCCCTGCACCAACACACATCAGCTCATTTCCACCTGGTTGGGTTTTGCTTGCAGAAGCCAAGGGATGGACAATCAGGACAATCAGGAATGGAACCTGATTTTGTCCATGGACCATGCCTCACTCAGATAAGGCATCCTGGTAGTTATAAATATCTGAAGGGTGGGTGTCAAGAGGAATGGGCCAGTCTCTTTTCTATGGTGTCCTGTGACAGGGCAAGGAGCAGATGGCATAAACTGGAACAGAGAAAGCTCTACCTCAACATGAAGAGAAACTTGCTTGGTGTGAGGGTGCTGGAGCCCTGAAGCAGGCTGCCCAGAGAGGTTGTGGAGTCTGCTTCTTTTGAAGAGTTTGTAGAGCCACCTGGCCATTGTGATCCTGGGCAAGCTGCTGTGGGTGCCCCTGCTTTAGCAGGGAGTTGGATTGGATGATGCCCAGAGGTTCCTTCCAACCCTACCATTCTCTAATTTTATGATTCTATGACTCACAAAGATGTGCATCAGCACGAGAGGGCCCAGCTCTGGTCTGAGCAGGGGCTCTGCTGTGGGACAAGGTTTTCTCCTCAGCCTCTGCCTCTGCCTCTTCACACCTTTCATTTCGTGGGCACTGCCAGACTTCATTCCATGTCTTCATTCCATACCACTTCCTAAGATGAGGAGGCTGAGGGAGACCTCATAACTCTCTGCACCTGCCTGAAAGGAGGTCGGAGTCAGGTGTGGGTTGGTTTCTTCTCTCTAGTATCAGGTGTTAGAACAAAAGGAAATGGCCTGAAATTGTGCCTAGGGAGGCTTAGGTTGGACACAAGGAACAATTTCTTCCCTGCAAGAGTGGTCAGGCATTGGAACAGGCTGCCGAGGGAGGTGGTGGAGTCGCCATCCCTGGAGACGTTCAAGAAACCTGTGGACACGATACTTTGGGGCATGGTGGTGTTGGGCCCATGGCTGGACTCGAGGATCTTAGAGGGCTTTTGCAACTCAAACAATTCTATGATTTTTTGGGGGAGGGGTAAAAGGTGGCCACTGCTACCCCAGCCCCATCTGTTCACCTGCTGGGGATTCTCTGCTTGCCCTAGTCCATTGCACTAAAAACACTGAGGAGGTTTAATTTTAGCCCCCAGTGCCTGTATGAATATTTATAACACTTCCTGTTACGGCTGCTAGGAACTTCCAGCTCTGAGAACACGATGGCAGAACCCAAGGGAATAGCATGGCTTTTTTGGCTTCCCCCCCTCCTCCCTTGGTTTTTTTTTGGTGTGTGTCCTATTTCAAGCCTGTTTCACACATCCTGCATTCCCAATGTGAAGTCTAGCACTGAATGTTTAAACTGCTTAAAAGCCTTTGTGATGTTGTGTGCTTGATGAGCACAGGCTGACTTCCCAGGCAAGGGAGAGGGAATAGCTCCAAAGGAACTCCCTGGTAGTGTCTGCAAGGAGAGCATGCTGACTGCAGCAGAGTCAAAGGATGGTGTGGGCTGGAAGGCACCTTAAAGAGCATCTAGCCTAATATCATCTGCAAATAGAGCAGTTTGTTCAGAGCTCCAAACAACCTGACCTGGAATGGTTCCAGGGATGAGGCATCTCCCACTTCTCTGCCCAGCCTGGGCCAGGCTCTCAGCACCCTCACTGTCAAACATTTCTTTCTTCTCTCCAGGCTCAATCTCCCTCTTTGAGTTTAAACCATTACCCCTTGTCTTGTCACAATAGGCCCTGCTCAAAAGCTTGTCTCCAGCTTTCTGCTTGTCCCCTTTAAGCACTGAAAGGCCACCAGAATATCACCCTGGAGCCTTCTTTTCTCCACGCTGAACAACCCCAACTCTCTCAGCCTGGCCTCACAGCAGAGGGCTTCCAGCTCTCATATGAGGCTGTAGTGAGGTGGGGTTCAGTCTCTTCTCCCTAGTATCAAGTGATAGACCAAGAAGAAATGGCCTGAAATTGCACTAGGGAGGTTTAGTTTGGACATGAAGAACAATTTCTTTCCTGCAAGAGTGGTCAGGCATTGGAACAGGCTGCCCAGGGAGGTGGTGGCATCACCACCTCTGAAGGTGTTCTAGAAATGTGTGGACATGGCACTTTGGACCATGGTTTAGTGGCCACGGTGGTCTTAGCTTGCCAGTTGGACTTGATGATCTTACAGCATTTTCCAACCCAAACATTCTGGTATTCTATAATTCCCACATCTCCTCCCTCACTCATTGTATCTGGGCTTTCACAGCCTAGCTGGCCCTACACAACCTCTTTATCTTATGCTGCCAGAACCTGGGAGCACTTGAAGTGCCATCATTGTTGCTCTCCAGAATGCCAGGTTTCTGTACAATGAAGCTAATCAATATGAGCGTTGCCATAGATGATGGCCTCTCCATAGCTTCAGAAATTGTACATCCTTCTCTCGGCTCTGCTTTTCATTATGCCTAATTACCTGATCCATAGCTCCAAACAGGAATCAATGGGGCTGCATTACCACCAATTATTGTTAATCCTTCTCCACAGAAAGGATCAGAAGGTGCTATTGAATATGACACTTCTAATTATACCAAGCAAATTAGCTTTCTGCTGGAGCTTGAGAAGGTGGTGGCCAGTTCATTACTGACGTCTCAGGTTCACTAAGGACAGAATCTTTTTATTTTCCCAGGACTTTAGGACTGCTTCCTCTAATTGGTGTCCTCAGTGCAGCACTGTGATGAGGTTGTGCACTGGTTGCACAGTGTGTTGGTTGTGCAGAGAGAGATGTCCTCAATGGGAGCCTCTCTCACAGTGGGTGGTTGTTGGCATCTGTGGGGTGTTCCCTCAGACCAGCTGTCTATCAGTGGATTTAGTGTTCTTTGCCGTTAGAACCTATGATCATGGATGGACTTGGTGACCTTAAAGCTCTTTTCCAAACTTTCCAACACCCCCAGCTGGATCAGGCTGCTCAGAGCCCCATCAAGCCTGACCTGGATATATCCAGGAAGGAAGCTTCCACCACCTCTGTGGGCAACCTGTTCCAGTGTTCTACCACTCTCAGAGTAAAGAACTTCTTCCTGATGTCCAGCCTAAATCTACCCTGCTCTAGTTTCAATCTATTGCCCCTCATCCTATCACTACAAGCCCTTGTAAAAAGTCCCTCCCCACCTTTTTTGTATTCCTCTCAGGTACTGGAAGGCCACTGGAAGGTCTTCCAGGAGACTTATTTTCTCCAGGCTGAACAATCCCAACTCCCTCAGCCTGTCCTCACAGGAGAGGTGCTCCAGCCCTCTGATTGTTTTTGTGGCCTCCTCTGGAGCCACTCCATCAGGTCCATGTCCTTCTTGTGCTGATGGCTCCAGAGCTGGGCACAGTCCCTGTGTCATCATAGAATCACAAAATAGCTTGAGTTGGAAGGGACCTTAAAGATCGTTTAGTTCCAGCACCCCTGTCATGCGGGTTGCATGCGTCCTTGCACAACTCCCAAGCCTTGAAAACCTGGAACAATTACAACAGTGACCCTGCACATCATCTCAAGGGGATTGTTGTGATTAAGGAAATTCCAGCCTTTTATTTTTCCTATTAGCCTGTCTTTGCCACCTTCAGTTGTGCGTCTCTCCATTTGCGAGCCGTGCTGGAAGCTCTGCCACTGCTGGATCTCAGCTGGAGGGATGGATTGAGGATAGCAGAATGCTTTAATCACCCAGCAACTGTAGCAGAAGGGATGGAGAAGAAGGGGGAAAGCAGGCTCAGAGCCGGCTGCGCTTTTCATGTCGGGTGGAAGGAGAGAGCAGCGCAGCCGTGCCGCCTTGTTTGCTGTGCACACCACGCTGAGCTGCTAATGAGGCAGCGGCTGGGGCGGGGGAGGCGCAGCCATGCCTCGTGCTGCACCAATCAATGAACGCTGAGGGGTGAAGGTCTACCAGATTTCAGCCCGAGAGGGACAGAAGCTGTGGTGCCCAGATGAAAGGGTCCGGGCTGGTGGGCAGGGGCTCAGCTCCTCACGTAGCTCATAGCGGTGCAAGGTCTGCGCCGGTTGGAGGTTTTTCTCCTGAAGGTACAGCAGGAAGGAGCAGCGCGTTCCATTTCAGAGCTGGAACTTCATCAATATTTTAATTTGCCAAGTGCCTACTGTTTAATGTTTGCATACCAAGGAAATGGGAGCGAATGTGCCTTGTGGGAAAGGCTCTGAAAACAAATCTTGGCATCTTTGATGGCGTGAATCACTGCGGAACAAAGCTGGGGCTGTCCTGTCTGTGGTGAGCAAGCAACACTTTTGGATTATTCCTGGCTGAAAAGGGAAAACCACCTCTGAAGGCAGAAAGTTTTGCTTCTAGCTACGAAAGAGGCTGAATAAAATAAATCACTTATCCTGAATAAATCATTGATTATGAGTTACACAAATGCTCTGCAGTGGTGGCTCCCAGGTGAGACAAGTGGAATACGTTGATGTGGCTCTGCTGTTCAGCTTGCAGCCGGAATCTGTCCCCAAGGCTTCCCAAAAAATGATTCACTGGGTTGAGACACAGAGATGGACAGGGACTAAATCCACAAGATAGCATCAGAGTATGATTTCAGTTAGAAAGGACCTTAAGGATCATCTAGTTGCAACTCCCCTGCCACGGGCATGGACACCTTCCACTAGACCAGGCTGCTCAAGGCCCCAGCCAACCTGACCTGCATTAGAGCCCAACAATCTCACTTACCTCCTTGTGACAAAGTGAAGGTGGAAGGTTGGAGTAGATCATAGAATCAAAAAGGTTGGAAGAGACCTCATAGATGATGCCCAGAGGTCCCTTCCAACGCCCATCACTCATGGAATCATGGAAGTACAGAATTATTTGGGTTGGAAAAGACTTCTAACATCATAAAATCCAACTGTCAACCCAACACCACCATGGCCATTAGACCGTGTCCCCACGTGCTGTGTCCACACATTTCTTGCACACCTCCAGGGGTGGGGACTCCACCACCTCCCTGGGCAGCCTGTTGCAATGCCTGACCACTCTTGCAGGAAAGACATTTTTCCTAGTATCTGATCTAACTTCTGTCATCCTGTCATTCTTTGAACCGCCAGCAATGCTGTGAGGGCAAAACCTGGGTGAACCTTTTTCCACCTCATGGACCAAGCATCCTCTGCCCGCTACCCCTCACCCAGGAGAACTGATTGTCCACCACCTGATCACCTCTGCCTCCCAGCAGCACGTTGGCCTGCTTTGAGGCAAAACCAAAGTGATAAAAGCAGGTCAGCACGGCTGGAAGTGAAATGCCACTTGTGAACGTCACACCAGTATCAGCTAGATGCTGGTGCAAGGCATGCAGAAAATCAGCCTTTCCTTCAGCCTTGGGACAAGTGAGCACACACATTAAAAATTAGGCCTTTGTGGTGTGCAAAGTGGTGGCGCAGTCTTGAAAAAGGGAGGCTGTCTGTAGCCAGAGAGAGCAGAAAGCAGCTGGCAAGAAGGCATTAACTTCAACACGCTGCATTTTATGAGGTAACAAAGAGTGTCTTGGGTCTGTGCCTTGAAAGTAAATAGGACAATATTTCAGCCCTCCTTATTCAGTTGTCCAAACGGACGTAAGCGATGCTTTGCAGATGGGGATTTATGGCCCCTTGTCACCACCTAATAAAGTGGAGCAATTGAGGCTGCCACCGGTTTCAGTGCTGTTGCCTTTGTCCAAGTATCTTTGTGTACACTGCACAGTGCCTACCTTCAACTTCCACCATCCAGCCTGCTCCTCTGGTGGATCTGCAAGCGTGCAGGGCTGCTCTGGACCATGTGTGTCCAAGCTGCCAGATTCCAGATGTGTTTGGAGAGCATACCCAGCTGCCAGCCACCCCCCTCTTTGGGCTTCTTAACCCTAGGTCCCTTCCAACCTAAGCCATTCTATAAATCTATGAGAACACAGTCTCAAGCTGCACCAGGGGAGGTTTACACTCAAGGTGAGGAGACAGTTCCTCACTGAGAGAGTTGTTAGCCATTGGGATGGGTCTGCCCAGGGAGGTGGTGGAGTGACCATCCCTGGAGGTGTTCAAGAGGGGATTAGATGTGGCACTTGGTGCCGTGGTTTAGTCATGAGGTCTGTGTTGACAGGTTGGACTTGATGATCTTTGAGGTCTCTTCCAACCTTTGTGATTCTGTGAATCCCACAGTGTCAAAGAGCACCTACCCTCTGCCATCCTTCAGAGCTGAGAATGGAGGAGAGAAAACACCCTTCCACCTTCCTGACCTGGTCCACACCGATCTGGGAGAGCATGCAAGGCCAGACTTTTGAGATTGGGTTCAGTTTTGGGCACCTCAGTCCAAGGAGGACATTGAGGGGCTGGAACATGTGCAGAGAAGGGCAGAGAAGCTGGTGAAGGGTCTGGAGAACAGGCCTGGTGAGGAGCAGCTGAGGGAACTGGGGGTGTTTACTCTTCAGGAGAGGAGGCTGAGGGGACACCTCATGGCTGTCTACAACTCCCTAAAGGAGGGTGGAGCCAGGTGGGGGTTGGTCTCTTCTCACTTGCAAAAATTGACAGGACAAGGGGAAATGGCCTCAGGTTGCACCAGGAGAGTTTCAGGTTGGGTATTAGGAATGCTTTCTTCACAGAACAAGTTCTGAGGCACTGGAACAGGCTGCCCAAGGAGGTTGCGGAATCACCATCCCTGAAGGTGTTTCAAAGGCATGTGGATGTGGTGCTGAGGGATGTGGTTCAGTGGTAGTAGCTTAGCAGTAGTGATGGGATTGGGACCTCTAAGTGAGTGCTTGGACTTGGTGATCTGAAAGGTCTCTTCCAACCTCAACAGTTCTATGATGCTATGAAAGTCTGTGTTGTACCTGATAGTTTTATTCTGTCAGCATCTGTTGCTGGTGGTGATAATTTGCTGTGCAGGCTCCTGCTCTGCAGCATGCTGAAATTCACCCCTGTGAACCCTTCTGATCCTCTGTCAGCTCCAGAGCTGTTTCTGCTTGGGGCACCTCCTGAGGGAGTCAATTTAATAACCCCTGAGAAAGGGAAGCTGCTTTCAGAAAAGGTCCCAAATTATCACAGCTGCACCATAACTGTAAAGGATTTCCATTCCTGGGGTTTCTGGTTTGTTTTCCATCTGGACTTTTGCTTCCCATGGAGCCACACTCCCCCAATTGCTCACTCAGACACTTCTGCTGGCCTTGGGATCTGTGTTCTGAGCCCAGGCTGGGCTCATGGGACCCAAAAATAATAGACTGGTTTGGGAGAGACCTCTCAAGGTTATGCAGTCCAACTGTTGCAGTCACCAGGGACATCTGCAACTGCTGCAGGTTGCTCACAGCTCCAAACAACCTGACCTGCAATGATTCCAGGGATAGGGCATTTCCCACCTCTCTGGCCAACCTAGGACAGGCTCTGCCCACCCTCACTGTCAAACATTTCTCCCTTCTCCCAATGTGACTCTCTCCCTCTTTTAGTTCAAACCATCACCCCTTGTTCCGTCACAAGAGGCTCTGCTCCAAAGTCTGTCCCTAACTTTTTGCTCAACCCTTTAAATTCCTGAAAGACAACCAGGTGGTCTTCCTGGAGCATCCTCTTCTCCAGGCTGAACAATCCCAACTCTTGCAGCCTGGTCTCACAGCAGAGGGCTTCCATCCCTACCATCATTGCTGTGGGCTCCTCTGGCCCTGCTCCAACAGCTCCATGTCGCTCACAGCAGATGAGCTATCTGAAGGCACAGTGCTGTTACCACCATCAAGCCATACCATTTTCTTCTTGGGAACCCTGTGTGCAGACAAAATAATGACCCAAGTGCAGATTGGACACACTCACTGACATCTCTTGTGCCTTCATGTGGCTGTTTGCAGGGCATTGGGTGACCTTTTGGAGTCCTTCTGCCAGTGCTGTGGGTCAGGAATGGTGTTTAGTTGTGTGTGTGTAGGAGTTTAGCAAATAGATTCAAGCAGTCACGAAGCTGCTCACCCACATCCTCTTGTTATGCTGGTGAGTGATGGGCAACGTGGTGGTGGCAGAGGTAGGGAGGATGTGCCTCCACACGGGGTGGGAAGAGTTTGCATGAGGAGCCCATGCATGGGCAGACCAGGAACCAGTGCAGAGCTCTTACTACATTGCAGCATAACTCAGAGAGATGAGAGGTTCCTGAGCTCGGTGGCATCACTGTTAAAGATTTTCTGTTCATGTTTTATTCAGCTGGAATTTGTATCTCAGCTTTTCAGCTGCCAGTTCCTGGAGAGGAGATACAAATCGATCCGGACGAAGAGCGGCCAGTTCAGCCCAGAGCTGTCTTCATAACAGATTGCTCTGCAGAGAGGGAGCACAAAGTGTCAGCAGGAGAGCTGCTGAGGTCCCTCGGGCTCTGGGCAGCCTTAGTCTGGATTGCATCTGCTTTGCGGTCATCTGCTGTCAGTGGCACCACGCTGATGCCTGTGGAGCCACAGCCCAGAGTGATGCCAGTGGGACAATGCAGATAAGGAGAGTCCCTAACAAGGGCTGGGCTGCAGAAAGCCTCTGCCTGAGACTTGCTCCTCTGCACACCAAGGACACTGCCACAGCTTGTGCCCCGCCTTGGGGGCAAGAAGGCAGAGGTGGCAACTGTGGGGAGGAGCAGACAGGAGAGGTGACCCTCAGCTGCCCAAAAAGGATTGCATCCTGTGGATGGCATCTCCAGGAACAAACTGAGGCATCCCTAGAGCCAAGCCTCTGCTTCCCTGGCTGGTGTCCAAGGACTCTACCCCTTTTGCCTTCTATCCCAATCCACATGCTCCTGAATCCAGTTCAAGAACCCAGCTCCTAAATCTGGTTCCCATCTGCTGCTGAGTCCAGTCTGGGACTTGCCCAGGGCCTGCCCCCAGCATCAGTGGTGCCAATGCATTGTTGCCATTAGGGGTCAGATTGGCTCTTGGTTTGTGTCTCTGTTCCATGAGATTGTTCTTCTTGCCATCCCAGCTGGCTGAGATTCTCACACCATCAATTTCTCCTCCGCTCTTCCCTCGTGGAGGGCTTCATGGGCATCATCATGGCCAGCCCAGCTCTGACCCTTGGCAGAAAGTTCACATGATGATTTCCTCAAAATTCCACACTTTGGTCTCTGAGGCATTTGTTAGTAAATACACATTTTTCATCCTTTCAGTCTCCTCTGATCCAAATTTCCTGCTGTCTTGGACCCATAATTTTAACTTGCAAAAAAAAAAAAGAAACCAGTGTTGGAATAAAAAACCCCAAACACTGAAACTCTCCTCTGTGCAGATGTTTATGTTCTTGACAAAGAAATGTGCAGCTGCTGTCAGCAGAAATGTACATCCCAAGGGCTTGAGCTCTACATTAACACCTGGGAGAGGAAAAGAATGAAACCTTGACTCCTCTGTGGTTTATTTTCCAGAGGTTGTGTTTGAAACACACACACAAAAAGCAGGGGGGGAGGAAATAACAAAACACTGCTTCTGAGTGCAACACACTAAGGAGGTCTGTGTTTAAAATAGCCTCTGGTCCCCTCAGCATGTCCATAAGTATTACAGAATCACCAAGGTTGGATGAGACCTCAAAGATCATCAAGTCCAACCTGTCACCACAGACCTCATGATTACTAAACCATGGCACCAAGTGCCATGTCCAATCCCCTCTTGAATGCCTCCAGGGATGGCAACTCCACCACCTCCCTGGGCAGCACATTTTGATGGCTAGCAACTCTCTCTGGGAAGAACTTTCTCCTCACCTAGCGCCTAAACTTCCCCTGGCACAGCTTGAGACTGTGTCCTCTTGTTCTGGTGCTGGTTGCTTCGGAACCAAGAAGGAAAAAAGAATGACAAGTTTTTGGCTTCCTTGCATGCACCATAAATAAAGTCAAAGGCTGGAGGAGAACCTGGAGGTTTGGTGTATCCACATCATGAGGAGATTCTCCTGTGTGTGACTGTGACCAGGTCAAGCCAGCCACTGCAGATCCCTGTTGTTCCCAGTGGAAAAGCTGCTGGTGGTGTTGGCAAGATCCTGCACAGGGCTACTGAGCTGACGCTGGCTGCCTTTGACCTGGTCCCCAGAATCAGTGAATCACTGGAACTGGAACCAAGGAGGTTCCACTTGAAGATGAGGAGAAACTACTTTGGTATGAGGCTGGAGGCCTGAAGCAGGCTGCCCAGAGAGGTTATGGTGTCTCCTTCTCCAGAGATATTTCAAATCCCAAATGGCCCCTGCCATCCTAGGCAAGCTGCTGTGGGAGTGGGGTTGGGCTGGATGATCTCCAGAGGTTCCTTCCAACCCCAGCCCCTCTGTGATTGCACTTCTTGTGGCTGCCCTTCACTGTTGTTCTAGGTACAAATCTACTGATTTTTCAGGACACAAGCACAAATTTGGCAGGAAGTTAAAAAGAGAGGAAAAGGGTCAGGTCTGAAGGCTGGCTTGCAATGCTCGTTGCTCTGCCTTAATCTCCCAAGAAAAGGCTGCTCACAGTTGATCAGACAAGAAGGCTGCTCATAATTACCCTCCTTAAACACTCTATTAATTCATTCCACATATGCCCAGCATTTCCAGCACACAGCTCAGAACATTGCCCAGTTTATCAGTGTCAGCTGCCACCTTCTCAACCTACTGGAGAACATCATCAACAGAGAATGCCCGTTGTGCATTATTGCTCATTCAGCTAACAAGCCTGATTGGAGCCACTGCTCCTCATTAATAGTGCAGTGAACCCACTGCTGAGAGTGGGGATGGAACCATGCTCTGGGCAGCAAAGCTCTGCATATAAGAGCTGCACCATATAACCCTAAACCCAAACCAAAGCAGGTGGATGCTGGGTGGGCACAGACTTTGCTTCTGCAAAAGGCCAGGAGGGGACCAAAGAGATCAGCAGTTAGTCTTTTCATTGCCATTGCTGAGGCAATGGCTTAGCAGTAGTGGTGGGATTGTGAGCTCTAGGCGAGTGGTCAGATATGAGGATCTTAAAGGCTTCTTCCAACCTCAGTAGTTCTATGGTTCTATGAGGTTGGTCAAGGTGCTGCTGGACAGCTTTCTATGGGATGGTGCTTCCCAGGCAGCCTGCAGTCTAGGACTCACTGAGGAGCCCAGAGCTTGCCCAGCACAGGACAATTGTGACATCCAGCTATTTCCAGCAGGACTGGGAGGGTAATGAGCAATTTTAAGACCCAACTCCAGATTAGTTTGTGTCCTTCACAGTACTTCCACATTTCTTGGGCTCTGCTGCCTCTCTGCAGTTGATGTTCTGGTGGGCAAAGGACAACCCAGGATGTTTATTGCATTTATTTTGTGTTTCTCTCCATCCTCAGTTTGCCTTCCCTGGTTTATTTCTTATCTGTGCAAGAAAAAAAAACAACAGCAAGGAAGAAATGCAGAGAAATTGGAACATGGTCTCTGCTCTGGTTTTGTTTCTGGCATTTTGGGGGGTTTTGGGTTTGTTACTGTGGGGTTTTTTTGTGCACTGTAATTGCAGACTTCTCACCATTGAGTGCAGGCTATGAGCCAGGCATTGTTCCTTTCTTCAGCTGACAATTTTTTTTCCTTTTGTAACAACATTTTAGTCCAAGGGGAAAAGTTAAATATAGGCAGGAGCAGGAAAATTACCTTGCAGCATGGTGAGGAAAGTGCTGACTTGAGCCTGTTCCTCAGCACGGGTGTCATGGGGCTCAAGAGGCTTGCTGCGCTGGCTCCCAGCACATCTGCGGGACCAGGATTAATGGGGTTCCTCCAACCCACTGGTGCCCAGGGCTATTGGCCATCAGCAGGTCTGCAGGTCACTGCAAGTGCAATGAATCCTCCTCTCCTTGGAGGCTCTGGACATGGAAGTCTCCTTCAAAAGGCAAAGCATTGCCCCCAACAGTCTGTGTGTACCTCCATTGCTCTGTCTTACTAATTTGGTGATGGGTTTGCATAATCATAGAATCAGGGAACGGTTTGGGTTAGAAGATACCTTAAAGATCATCTAGTTCCAACCCCTTGCCATGAGCAGGGACACCTTCCACTAGATCAGCTTGCTCAAGGCCTGAAATACCTCCAGGGAGGGGCCATCTACAACCTCCCTGGGCAACCTGTTCCAGGGTCTCACCACCCTCACTCTAAAGAATTTCTTCCTGAAAAAAAGAGGACTCTTGTTCTGTTGTAACAATATGGAATTGTAAGCATTGGCCCACCTTGACCTACTGGCGACAGGTGCATCTTCAAGCACCCCAGGAGAATTTTGGCCTTCTTGGCCATGAGGACACATTGCTGGCTCCAGGGAGGCTGTAATCCACCAGCGCTCCCACATGTGGGAGTTCCTCACTGCAGGGGTAGATGGAGCCCTGTTACTTGAGGATTTTAACTCCAGGCATTCCTATCCTGAACCCATGATGGTGCAGTTGTGTTTCAGAGGTGCTCTCTCACTGAAGCCAGGTGAGCATGTCTCTCAGAGTACCTGCTGCTTCCACATGGAGCCGACACAGCAGCTAATTACCCTGCTAACGGGAACCTGGGGCTCAGAATCGATGCCACATTCATTATCTTGCATGCTGAGAACAACTACAAATGCATTTGGAATGAATCCCTTGGAGGCAGCTGAATCCTGCTCGGCCCCAGCCATGGGGCACCTCATACCTATCTGCAGCTCCAGCCCTTCCACTGCTGACTGATAACTGGCACTAAATCACATTAATTGGCATCTGCCCCTCCTCACTCTATTATTTTGGTGTAGTTCAGCAACATCAGCTGCTGCTTTCTCAAACACATGTGCAAGGACCAAAGGAGGTTGTGTTTATCTCCTCACAAGGAAATAACTCATTCACGTGAGGTTGTTTGGCATCTGTGGTCTAACTTGCCATGGGCAGAGGAAGGAGCTGGGTTCAACGCTAGTTTAATTGCTGCAGATGCTTTGTGGAGACCTCTTAAACATGAGGTGATGAACACTTGCTGGCAAGCTTGGGAAGCAGCCACAAGCCTGGATGTGTGAAGGAGATTAAAAAAAATAAATATATGTTAAACAAAGTTTAAAATAAACACAGTCTGAGCTACAACAAAACCCTAAGGGAGTTCTGCTTGTTTGGCAAGGTCAGGTTTTAACCCAGATTTGCTTACAGCAGGGTTCCTCCCAGGTACAGCCATGCTTCCCAGCTCACAGTGCCCACACCATGACCAGAGTTTGATGGTGGGGGTGGTGGGCACTGGTGTATGAAGCGGGAATAGGTTCTGAGGGGAAAAAAGAATGTATCTCCACCTTGAAAAAGTTGGAAAAGAGGAAGGAAGGACAGAGGAAGAGGGGAGAAAAAAGGAGAAAGAAAGAAAAGATAGGAAAAGGATACAGAGATAAAAATCATAGAATGGTAGGGGTTGGAAGGCACCTCTGGAAATCATAGAGTCCAACCCCCTGCCAAGGCAGGATCACCTAGAGAAGGTCACACAGGAACACATCCAGCTGGGTTTGGAATGTCTCCAGGGATGGGAGCACCACCACATCTCTGGGTAGCCTGCTGCAGGGCTCTGACACCCTTAAAGAAGATCATCCTCATATTTGGATGGAATTTCTTATGTGCAAGTTTGTGCACATTGCCCCTTGTCCTGTCACTGTAAATCACTGAAAAAAGACTGGGCCCATCCTCCCAACAGCCACTGTTGAAGTAGTGATCAGCATTGATGAAATCCCCCCTCAGCCTCAATTCTCTGTCTTTCATCATCACAGAGCTGTTCCAGTCCTCTCAGCATCTTTGTCGCCTTTTTCTGTCGCCTTCTTCAGCAAGTCCTTCTTGAACTGGGGAGCCCAGAAGTGCACCTAGGACTCCTCACAAGGGCCAAGAAGAGGGGGAAGAAAATCTCCCTTGACCCCCTGGCCACACTCCTCTTCATGCACCTCAGAATCACAGGATGTTAGGGGTTGGAAGGCACCTCCAGAGATTCAGTCCAACCTCCCTGCCAGAGCAGGAGCATATAATCTAGTGCAGGTTACACAGGAATGCACCAGAGGAGTCTTGAAAGTCTCCAGAGAAGGAAACTCCACAACTTCTCTGGGGAGCCTGTTCCAGTGCTCCATGATCCTTACAGCAAAGAAGTTCCTCCTCATGCTGAGATGGCGCTTCCTGTGCTGTAGGTCATATCTCCAAGCTGTGCAGGAAGCATGGATAAAATGTTTGAAATAAAGGGAGAGCAGCTTGGGCTCTACAAGGAGACTTGTGCCTGAAAACCTCAGCTGTCACTTAAAGAGATCATAGAATCAGTCAGGGTTGGAAGGGACCACAAGGATCATTTATTTCCAACCCCCCTGCCATGGGCACAGACACCTCACACTAGATCAGGCTGGCCAGAGCCTCATCCAGCCTGGTCTTAAACACCTCCAGGGATGGCGCCCCAACCACCTCCCTGGACAACCCATTCCAGGGCTTCACCACTCTCACGGTGAAGAACTTCCTCCTCATGTCCAGCCTGAATCTCCCCACCTCCAGCTTCATTCCATTCCCCCATGTCCTATCATTACCTGATAGCCTGAGAAGTCCCTCCCCAGCCTTCTTGTAGCCCCCTTAGATACTGGAAGGCCACAACGAGGTCACCTCAGAGCCTTCTCTTCTCCAGACTGAACAGCACCAACTGCTTCAGTCTGTCCTCGTAGGAGAGGTGCTCCAGCCCTCTGCTCATCCTTGTGGCCCTTCTCTGGACATGTTCCAGCATGACCATATCCCTCTTGTAATAGGTGCTCCAGAACTGGATGCAGTACTCCAGGTGAGGTCTCGCCAGAGCTAGAATACAAAGCCCAACCCTTCCACCTGTGTACAAACTCTCAACTGCAGCTGCAGAAATGCTTGAAACACCAAATTTGCAGCTATAAAATATTTCTTATTATATCATAATGCACATTTCATTTTGACCTCAGTGAGAAGAGCTGCTAAAAAGGAAATAAATTAACTAATTGTCCCTCTTTATGTATTTACCTTTATTTGTTACAGAGGCACAGCTGAATTCCAACGAGTTATTCATTTGCTAATACAGTTACCAATTTTTCTATCTCAGAAGTCAAACTTATTTTTGAGGTACTATGAAGGCTTGTACAGGAAGTCTGTTTAAATACAAGAAAATGTTGAGGTTAGTTGCTGAAATAATCACCTTTAAATTAACATATTTCTGGGGGGAAAAAGATTACATCAGAAGACACAAGAGTATTTATTTCCACATGTTTCAGTGTGTTTGGAAGCAAAGCTAGCTATGAACATATGCCTGTCACAGAATCAGGGAGTAGAAGGGGTTCAAAAGGACCTCTGCAGATCAGCCAGGATGGGCTTGATCTCTTCACTCAGGCAATCGGCACCAGAATAAGAGGACACAGTCTCAAGCTGCACCAGGGGAAGTTTAGGCTGGAGGTGAGGAGAAAGTTCTTCACAGAGAGTTGTTAGCCATTGGAATGGGCTGCCCAGGGAGGTGGTGGAGTTGCCATCCCTGGAGTGTTTAGGAAGAGACTGGATGGGGCACTTGGTGCCATGGTTTAGTAGTCATGAGGTGTTGGGTGACAGGTTGGACTTGATGACCTTTGAAATCTTTTTCAACCTTATTGATGCTGTGATCTAGCCCAACTCTCCTAGAGTGTCCTTCCTACCTTTTTTTCTGAATCAAAATTCAGTGCCTCAGGCTGCAAAATTAAGCATGGACTATGGGATTTTCTTTCTAGAATAGCATAATTTAATACATTGGTAAGACAACTAGTCTTGGAGTTATGACTTTATTCCAGTGTTTCCACTACCTACACTTCAGACAATGACTAACTTTTGCTGAGCAATAGTATTGAAATAGCCAAAGCCTTTCCATATATCTGGGGAGATTTTAAATGGTTTTTATGCCAATAACTTTTACCCACTCTTGGATTTCATGTCATCATTTCTTATGGCAACACACAGAAGACCTTGTTTTCAAAGTAAGGTAGCTTCAAATCCAAAATCCATCAGTTCATCATAACTACTATATCATGTTTTGATTTCTATGTACAGTAAATATATATATAAAAGTATGCCCTTAAAGCTGCTGACTTGGTCTAGTGGAAGGTGTCCCTGCCTATGGAAAAGGGGGTTGGAACTAGATTCATAGAATCACCAGAGTTGGAAGTGGCCTCTAAAGGTCACCTTGTTTAATGCTCCTTCCTCCCCCACCACCAACCTTCATCTTCCCAAAGCAGCTCCTGTTCCCTCTACACCATTCTCCACCCTGCCTGAGCAGCTCCTGCTCCACCAGCAAGGAAGCCCAGCCAGCACCCGTGAATGATATTGGAGTAGTAATCAATCTTGTCCCTAACAACCGGGGGGCCACCAGGCCCCCCGGCCTTTGTTGTCACCACCACCATCACCCAGTGTGCACCATGGGCACTCACCAGTGACGAGAGGAGGATCCTCCAGCCCAGATGGGCTCAGCTTAGGGCTTCTGCCTTTCCTGGTGGGGATTAAATAGGGCAGTGGGTGGGGAGGGCCAAGTGGCCACACCTGGGGTGGGAGGAGACTCCAACAGAGCCCAGGTGCTCTGGGTTTTGAGGAGAGAAAGGGGGAAAATGGGGTGGTTGGGGTGGAAAAGTGGCAGAGTGTGAAATCACAGTATCACCAAGGTTGGAAGAGACCTCAAAGATCATCGAGTCCAACCTGTCACCCAACACCTCATGACTACTAAACCATGGCACCAAGTGCCATGTCCAATCCCCTCTTGAACACCTCCAGGGATGGTGAGTCCACCACCTCAATGGGCAGCACATTCCAATGACAAATGTCTCTCTCAGTGAAGAACTTTCTCCTCACCTAGCGCCTAAACTTCCCCTGGCACAGCTTGAGACTGTGTCCTCTTGTTCTGGTGCTGGTTGCTACATAGAAGAGACAAATCCCTTCCTGGCTACAAGCACCCTTCAGGTAGTTGTAGAAAGCAATGAGGTCACCCCTGAGCCTCCTCTTCTCCAGGCTAAACAATCCCAGTTCCCTCAGCCTCTCCTCACAGGGCTTGTGCTCGAGGCTGGGAGGCACCACCCCCCTGGGCAGCCCACTCCAACACCCTACCACCCTTTTCACAGAATCACAGAATCTCCAAGGTTGGAAGAGAACTCAAAGATCATCAAGTCCAACCTGTCACCACAGACCTCATGTCTAAACCACGGCACCATGGCACCACGGCACCATGGCACCTCTGCACTGGCTCCAGCACCTCCACATCTCTCCTGTTTTGAGGTGCTCGAGGTGTGGCCTCACCAGGGCCAGGTACCAGAGTACAAGGGGATAATCACCTCCCTTCTCCTGCTGGACACAGCATTTTTTATACAAGCCAGGATGCCATTGGCTTTCCTGGCCACCTGGACACACTGCTTGCTCACACTCAGTTGCTTGTTGATTAGAATCCCCAGGTCCCTTTCTGCCAGACAGCTTTCCAGCCACACTTCCCCAAGCCTGTAGTGTTGCTTGGGGTGGTTGTGGCCCAAGTGCAGGACCTGGCATTTGGCCTTATTGAAGCTCATCCTATTAACATTGGCCCATCGATCCAGTCTATCCAAGTCCCTCTGTAGAGCCTCCCTACCCTCATGAAGATCAACACTTCCACCTCTGCAAACTTACTGATGACACACTCTATGTCTTCATCAAGATCACCAATAAAGATATTAAACAGAAGTGGTCCCAGCACTAAGCCCTGAGGAACTCCACTTGTGACCAGCCAGGATGCCGCTGGCTTTCTTTGCCACAAGGGCAAATTGCTGGCTCTTGGTCATCCTTTTGTTCACCAGGACTTCCAAGTCCTTTCCCCCAGAGTTCCTGGATGGAAAGGTGGAATGATGACAAGCAAGAAAGAGAAAACAAAACACAATTAATAGAGAGAAAAGAAAGGAAAAGTTCTAAAGGCTTCCAAAACCACAGCTGGAACAGGATGCAAACCAGGAAGAAGCAAAAGCTGAAGAGGAAGAATAAATTTTTAAGCAAAACCCACCACTGACCTCAGAGAATAAGAACCAGTTCAAGCCATGTAATGGAAAATCAATGGGGTGAGAGACAAAATCAATGGGGTCTGTGGAGACAGGTTGGACTCGATGATCCTTGGGGTCTCTTCCAACCTTAGTTATACTGTGATACTGTGATACTGTGAAGAGTCTGCAGAGCCTGCTCCCTGAGAGAAAAGAAGCCATAAAGAGCTGGAGCCACCCTGGCTTAGAGCTGTCTGAGCAGGATGGAGAGGAACCACAGATGCTTTGTCTTTCACAAATTCACAGATTGCATGGGGTTGGAAGGGACCCTCAAAGATTATCTTGTCCGAGCCCCCTGCAGTCAACAGGGACACCTCCAACAAGATCAGGTTGTCCAGGGCCACATCAAGTTTGACCCTGGTCTGTATCATGCAAAAAGGTAAGGGTTTTCCTCCTTTATCAGCAAAAAAAATCAGTTTTTCCTCTCCTGGCCAAGGGGAATTGTGTAAAACTTCAGCCTCCCATTATTTCTGTGCATGAGGGTGAGGATTCAGGTGAGCAACACCAAAAAGAAGGTTCAGGCCTGATCAAACAAATCAGCAGCATAAAGTAGGGAGCTGTGGCTGGCTGGGAGGGCTGCTAGAAATAGAAATACTAAACATTTTACTACCCAGATCAGCCTCATGCTTGCAAGTTGCCCTCATCTCAGCTGGTGATAAAATCTGGAGACTGAAATCATGGTAAATCCCACAAAGATGCAATTTGCTGGTAAAAATAAACATAAAAACTAGCTTCTTGTTCAAAAATAGTGTATGAGTGATGAGCTCCCTTCCAACCACTACCATTCTGTGGTTCTGTGATTCTGTTATTGTCATCTTTAGTGCCTGCTGTATTCACAGAATCACCGAATCACCAAGGTTGGAAGAGACCTCAAAGATCATCAAGTCCAAACTGTCAACACAGACCTCAGGACTAAACCATGGCACCAAATGCCACATCCAGTCCCATCTTCAACACATCCAGGGATGGTGACTCCACCACCTCCCTGGGCAGCACATTCCAATGGCTAACAACTCTCTCTGTCATGAACTTTCTCCCCACCTCAAGCCTAAACCTCCCCTGGTGCAGCTTGAGACTGTGTCCTCTTGTTCTGGTGCTGATTGCCTGGGAGAAGAGACCACCCCCCTCCTGGCTACAACCTCCCTTCAGGTAATTGTAGATAGCAATAAGATCTCCCCTGAGCCTCCTCTTCTCCAGGCTAAGCAACCCCAGCTCCCTCAGCCTCTCCTCATAGGGCTTGTGCTCGAGGCTTCTCCCCAGCCTCGTTGCCCTTCTCTGGACACGTTCAAGAGTCTCAATGTCCTTCTTAAATTGAGGGGCCCAGAACTGGACACAAGACTCAAAGTGTGGCCTAATCAGTGCTGAGTCCAGGGGCACAATGTCTTCCCTGCTGGCCACACTATTCTTGATGCATGCCAGGATGCCATTGGCCTTCTTGGCCACCTGGGCACACTGCTGGCTCATGTTTAGCTGGCTGTCAATCAGCACGATATTCCACAATACAGAATCACAGAACTGTTTCAGCTGGGAAAGACTTCCAAGACCATTGACTGCAGCTATCTATCCAACACCACCATGGCTGTTAAACCACGTCCTGGAGTGCCATGTCCACGCATTTACTAAACACTTCCAGGGACGATGACTCCACCACCTCCCTGGGCAGCCTGTTCCAATGCCTGACCACTCTTGCAGGAAAGAAATTTTCCTAATATCCAACCTAAGCCTAAGGAAAAGAGGTCAACCCCCACCTCCCTCCAACCTCCTTTCAGGGAGTTGTAGAGAGGCAGAAAGTCTCCCCTCAGGCTTGTTTTTTCAGGCTGAAAAATCCCACTTCCTTCAGCTGCCCCTCACCAGACCTGCAAGGGTCTGTTTTTCTCCAGACCCTTCACCAGTTTCATTGCCCTTCTCTGAACACTCTCCAGCAGCTCAATGCCTTTCTTGGAGTGAGGGGCCCAAAAGTGAACATGTTTAATTCCCACAAAAAGGAATCTGGAAACAAAAAGATTTAAGCTCTTCTTCCCCACACCTTGAGAGAAGATGTTTCACCAGCACCTGAGCTCTTTTTGCTGTTGTGCTTCTGCCTTTTGTTTTCCCAAAGCCCAGATCTGCTGCCCTGGGCATTATATCACTGAGGCTTTTTGTGCCACTTTATTCCCATCCTCGCTTTTCCCAGGATGCATGAGGATGCTGGGAGAGCAGCACAAAGGAATGGTTTTGCTTTGCCAACAGAAGACTCAGAAATGACTTTTTGCAGAGAGAAAAGTTGATTATTGTCTCTCTGAACAGAGTGTTTGGTCACCAGGGATTGCTGCATCACAAAAGCTCAGGTTTGGCTTAGCTTCTGGAAAGCTGTGTCTGAAATTGCAAGAGACAGCAGAGACAAGAGCTGGCTCAGCTGCTCCTTTCTCTTTCTTCTTCTGTCAGAGGCTTTCTCCAGAAGCTGTGATGTGACTGAAAACAGCAGGGGCAGGGATTGTCCCCCTGTGCTGAGCACTGGGGAGGCTGCACCTCAAATATTAGGTTGAGTTTTTGGGCCCACACTCCAAGAAGGATGTTGAGGGGCTGAAGCATGTCTAGAGAACAGCAAATGGCCTGGAGAAGAGGTCTGGTGAGGAACAGCTGAGAGATTTGGGGCTGTTTAGTCTGAAGGCTGAGGGGAGGCCTTCTGACTCTCTACAAATCCATGAGAGGAGGTTGGAGCCAGGTGGGGATTGGTCTCTTCTCCCAGGGAAAAAGTGACAGGGCAAGAGAAAATGACCTCAGGTTGCACCAGAGGATGTTTAGGTTGGACATTAAAAGAAATTTCTTCACTGAAAGGGTTCTCAGAGACTGAAACATGCTGCCTAGGAAGGTGGTTGAATCCCCATCCCTCTAAGTGTTTAAAAGAGGCAGAGATGTGGTGCTGAGGAACATGATTTAGCATCATTAGAATTAGAGAATGGTTGGACTGAATGATGTTCAAAGTCTTTTCCAACCAGAATGATTCCATAAGGGGCTGCAGAGCCCCCCACCCCCTGAGCTGCATCATGGAGCCTGAAGCTCCTGCATGTTCAGGTTGATAAATTCCCCCTTCTACATTTTCTTTTAAGAACCCCAAGAGCACAGGGAATGGAGACCTGTGCCTCAGCCTGGCAGGCTTCACACCAGCTGTTGCCTAGGCCTGACATGTGTTGTGGTGTCCAACAACAGGGATGTCCAATGGGAGTCATGGAAGTCCTGTTTTTCCCTGGAATGAGAAAGGGAATTGAACTTCTGCTCTGAAATCCTGATTTATTTTATCCCTTCCCCAGGCTTCTGGAATAGGACCAAACTCTCCAACTGTGAGCTTCCTTGTGAAGCCAGCAATGAAATCCCTTCTGCTGACCTCAAATGCCTCCTGGAGTGATGAAACTCATACCTTGGTGCTTGTCAGCCTTCTGTCTGTCATCAGCCTTCTCTGTAGGACCATGGCTACAACTGGTCACATTAAAACCACAGAGCCTGTCTGCTCCTTGATTGAAAATGAATCTCTCCTGACTTGTGTCAGTATCATGGAGCAGTTCATCCTTGTCATACAGATGCCCCTCTATTCTGCCCTAGTGAGGCCACTCTCCTCCTTCTCCTTCTCCTTCTCCTTCTCCTTCTCCTTCTCCTTCTCCTTCTCCTTCTCCTTCTCCTTCTCCTTCTCCTTCTCCTTCTCCTTCTCCTTCTCCTTCTCCTTCTCCTTCTCCTTCTCCTTCTCCTTCTCCTTCTCCTTCTCCTTCTCCTTCTCCTTCTCCTTCTCCTTCTCCTTCTCCTTCTCCTTCTCCTTCTCCTCCTCCTCCTCCTCCTCCTCCTTCTCCTCCTCCTCCTCCTCCTCCTCCTTCTCCTCCTCCACCTCCTCCTCCTCCTCCTCCTCCTCCTCCTCCTTTCCATCCCCTCCTTTTCCACAACATCAGAACTACATATTTCACTCTTTATTTTGGTATTTTGGTATTTTGTTGCAAACTTAGTCATGGTCAGACTTTGGGGACCTCTGTGAACAGGGAGTTGGGAAGGAATTGCCTTTCCTGCAAACACAACCTGCACACCAGGAGCTGGGGCCCATCCTGGGGTAAATCCCTGCTCTGCCTGGGCAGGGGTGGCCACAGCAGAGGACATTAAACCAGCTTTGGAAGATTAACCCTGCGCTCATGGTGCTCCCTTGAAAATCAGGCTGATGGGAAGTGTCAAGGTTTAGCTCCAGCAGCACAATTAGCAGTGAAAGGAAGACTTTGAACAAATGGCATTTTGATGGATTAAGGAGGGATTACCAGCTTGTATCTCACAGCTCTCCAGAACAGAACTCCACAGGAAAAAAAAAAAAAAAAAAAAGCCAGGAAATTAACTTGTTTTGTGCTGGAAGGGGATTTGTTTGCTTTCACTGCCATCTGCCAGCTCCTGCCTCCTTCATAAACACAACTTCAAAACAACAACACCACCAACCACAGGAGAAACCTGGCTGACAGCTCAGCACTCTGGAAGGAAGATGGTCTGAAGAGCAGTGAGCTGCCAGCACCCATTGCCTCTCCTCAGGCTCGATCAACCCCTCCTCTGCAATTTGACAGCATTCCCTCCTCAGCTCTCTGCAAGGCACAGCAGTGACACTGTGGCACTGATGTGGCATCCAACCAGGAATCATCCAGGCTTCTGGTGCTGGACAATGCAGCTATGGGCAGTGAAGAGCTCTCCTCGCTGGCTTGACTACCTGTTTGCCCAGCTCTGCTCAAGAGCAGATGATGATTTTCTTGTGCTGGTGTCTGCTCCTTGCTCAGGTCATCCCACCTCATCAAAATATGAAGCTGGGGAAAGGGACTTGTGCACTAGATCAACTTGTCTGGGTCTACTCTTTTCCCAGCAGCCTCCTCTGTCCTTCACTCCCTCCAAAACTGTCTGAAACCAACACCTCCTAGCTCCTGCGTGTCAAGAGTCAAGGCTGGGCTGGCCACCAGAGGAGTGCCAGAGGCTCTCCATGAAGCCCTCTGCCTTCCCAAAGGGAAGAAAAGGGAAGAAGGGAGAGAGACAGATGGGATGGGAAAGAACCTTGACCATCTGGAATGAAATAGGAGCAATCCTATGGAATGGAGACACAGTCACAAACCAAGAGCTAACCCAAGCCCTGATGGCAATGACAACACCATTGGCACAACTGATGCTGGGCGCAGGCACTGGGCAAGTCCCAGACTGGACTCAGCAGCACATGGGAACCAGATTCAAGAACTGGCTTCTTGAAGTGGCCTCAGGAACACTCAAAATCAGATGGAAGGGACAGAGTCCTCCTGGGACACCTGCCAGAAAAGAAGAAGCTTGGCTCTGGGGATGCCTCAGCTTGCTCCTGGAGATGCCATCCATAGGCTGCAATCCCTTGTTGGGCATCTGAGGGTCAGTTGTCTGCCTCTGTGCAGAGGAGCAAGTCTCAGGCAGAGGCTTTCTGCAGCCCAGCCCTTGGCAGGAAATCTCTCCACCAGCTTCTCCCTGCTAGAGTTTTTCATCAAGTCACCTTAGAACTTCCTGCTGCAGCACCCCTGTGCTCCAGCATCCCAGGAAGGAAATCATCACAGAATCATCATAGAATCATTGAGGTTGGAAAAGCCTGTTGCTGGATAGGGATAAGGATAAGGACAGGGTGATGTCAGAGCAATGAAGCTAAAACACAAGCAGAGTATAGAGAAAGACAGAAGACTCCATTTATTCCGGCAAGCAACACATATTTGTATCTATCTTGTTAGTGTGGCTGCATGTGTCTGGTTAACAGACTCTGCTCAAGATTCTCATGGGTTAGTGATAGCATTGCTACAGTTACTTATTAAGATAGTCCAGGTGGCCTCCTATTTTATCTCATGGTTGCTCATCCTCAGACATTCAGTCCAGGGAGTTCCCAACTTCTCATGGGAACACAGTGACGTTTTCTAACCAGAGCTCTTCAGAAGGTTAACAGATTCATCACAGTCCCCCCACAAAAGCCCTCCAAGATCATAGTATCATAGAATCAGTCAGGGTTGGAAGGGACCACAAGGATCATCTAGTTCCAACCCCCCTGCCATGGGCAGGGACACCCCACACTAGATCAGGCTGGCCAGAGCCTCATCCAGCCTGCTCTTAAACACCTCCAGGGATGAGGCCTCAACCATCTCCCTGGAAAACCCATTCCAGGGCTTCACCACTCTCATGGGGAAGAACTTCCTCCTCACATGCAGCCTGAATCTCCCCACCTCCAGCTTCATTCCATTCCCCCATGTCCTATCACTACCTGAGATCCTGAGAAGTCCCTCCCCAGCCTTCCTGTAGGCCCCCTTCAGATACTGGAAGGCCACAATAAGGTCACCTTGGAGCCTTCTCTTCTCCAGACTGAACAGCCCCAACTCCTTCAGTCTGTCCTCATAGGAGAGGTGCTCCAGCCCTCTGATCATCCTTGTGGCCCTTCTCTGGACACCTTCCAGCATGTCCATATCCCTCTTGTAATAGGGGCTCCAGAACTGGACGTAGTATTGCAGGTGAGTGCACTGAATCCAATCACTAACCCTACTCTACCAAGTCCACCACTAAGCCATGTACCCACATGCCATGCCTGCAAGGCTTTTAAACACCTCCAGGGATGATGACTCCATCACCTCTCTCAGCAGCCTCGTGCAATGCCTGCATTAGTGACATCGGATGCAGGACTCAGGATCCCTCTCCAAAAGACTCTGCAAAGTTTTTAACGAGGGTAAACCAAACCTTTCATTTTCCCAGTGGGCCTCACACACACACACACACACACAAAATCCCTGCTTCAGGTTATTAATTTTCTCACAATATGACTCTCCAATGCTGGATGAAAAGGAATTGATATTCCAGCAGTCTGCTCAGTTTAATTATGTTTACCTTCCCAGTCCTTCCAAATCAGACTTGATTGCATTTAATAAGGGCTTTAAATGTGTCTTAATAATGTTTGGAATTAATACTGGTTTGTGAGCGGCTGAGGATGGTGGGGTCCCCAGGAGACCCTCGGAAATGTTGTTGTGATAAATAACCCAAAGCAGCCACCTGTGAGGAGAGATGCTGTGCAGTTTGCCACCACAGAATGACAGAATCATTAATGCTGGAAGGGACCTCTCAGATCAGCAAGTCCAGCTGTCAACCCACCACCACCATGGCCATTAGAACACAACAGGATAGGATAGGATAGGATAGGATAGGATAGGATAGGATAGGATAGAATAGAATAGAATAGAATAGAATAGAATAGAATAGAATAGAATTAACCAGGTTTGCAAGAGACCTTTGAGATCATTGAGTCCAACCTATCATCCAACACCATCTAATCAACTAAACCATGGCACCCAGCACCCCATCCAGTCTCTTCCTAAACACCTCCAGTGATGGTGACTCCACCACCTCCCTGGGCAGCACATTCCAATGGCCAGTCACTCTTTCTGTGAAGAACTTCTTGCTAACATCCAGCCTAAACCTCCCCTGGTGCAGCTTGAGACTGTGTCCTCTTGTACTGGTTGCCTGGGAGAAGAGACCAACCCCCACCTGGCTACAACCTCCCTTCAGGGAGTTATAGAGAGCAGTAAGGTCTCCCCTGAGCTTCCTCTTCTCCAGGGTAAACAACCCCAGCTCCCTCAGCCTCTCCTCATAGGGCTTGTGCTCCAAACCCCTCCCCAGCTTTGTTGCCCTTCTCTGGACAGGTTCCAGCAACTCAACATCTTTCCTAAATTAAGGGGCCCAGAACTGGACACAGGACTAAAGGTGTGGCCAAAGCAGTGCTGAGTCCAGGGGCACAATGACTTCCCTGCTCCTGCTGGACACACTATTCCTGATTAAACCATGTCCCCAAGTGCTATGTCCACACACTTCTTGAGCACCTCCAGGGATGGTAAGTCCACCACCTCCCTGGGTAGACTGTTCTGATGGCTGACCACTCTTGCAGCAAAGACATTGTTCCCATCACTTCTCTCTGCTCACAGTGGTGGGATTTGGCTGTGTCCACCTAGCAAAACAGCCCTGGCAGGAGCAGCAGTCACTGTATGAAACTATCCAGTCACTTTGATCTCCCTCTGGTTCTCCTTCATCTGCATCTTGCTTAATCACAGTTTCTGCCCATGGAACCATCTGGATGGTTTTGGGTGAGTCTTAAGGGCTCTGTCCTCTTTGGACTTGCTGGAGTGTATCCAGAGAAGGGCAATGAAGCTAGTGAAGGGTCTGGAGAACAAGTCTGGTGAGGAGCAGCTATGGGGCTCAGGGTTTTCAGCCTGGAGAAAAGGAGGCTGAGGGGAGACCTTCTGGCTCTCTACAACTCACTGAAAGGAGGTTGGGGCCATGTGGGAATTGGTCTCTCTCCCAAGGAACAAGGGACCTCAGGACAAGAGGAAATGGCCTCAAGCTGCCCCAGGGAAGGTTTAGGCTGGACATGAGGAACAATTTCTTCCCCTTGACTGTTGTCAAGGCCTGGCCCATGCTGCCCAGGGCAGTGGTGAAGTCCCCATCCCTAGAGGGATTTCAAAGCTGTGGAGATGTGGTCCTGAGGGACATGGTTTAGTGGTGACCTGAAAGGTCTTTTTCAACCTATATGATTCTGTGATTCTGTGAGATCCACAGCAGGGTCACAGCAAAGCCCACCACCACCACTCACTTCCCCAGTTGCTCCATGAGGACAAAGTCCTGCTCCTGTTGGAGATGCATGATTTGGTTTCTGACCCTCACAACTCATTTCCCTCACACTGGTGACACCATGTGAGGCTGGCATGGCCCAGGAAGTCAGTGATTTTGAGTATGGAGGTAACAGCTCTGGGACTGCTGTGGAAAGAGAATGTCTGAGATCTCTGAGTTGGTTTCTCAGCCCAGCCAGCTCTAGACAGTCAGTTTGGCTTGCCATCTGCAGCTCCATGAAGCACAAGATCTCCATCACCTGCTAGTCCCAGCTTGCTGGGGAGCAAAGGCCATCTCCAGCATGGTGGTGCCCCCTTACTCAGGGCTCAGCAGTTTGGGTCTGTCTGGCCCAGGACACGCTGTGTCCCTGCTGCTGCCCAGCAACTCTCTCCAGGACATGCTGTGGTCCCTCACTCTACCCAATACCTCACTCCAGGAGAGTGGCCAGTGATCCCAGCTGAGCTGAGAGAAGGGTTATCCCCCTTTGATGTGTGGGGTTTCAGGAGAGCCTGCTGTTATTGATGCTGTTGGTCACCTCCATCTGCAGCCCTGTGAGGGATGAAGGAGGTGGTGATTCATGTCTTTGATGTCAGTTGCATGGGGAAGCCACTTCCCAGGGAGATGAAATGAGGCTGGTAAACTGGAGAGGTTCTCAGGTCCTGTGGAGAGCAGCAGTCCTGTGTCACACCACCACTTCAGCTACCAATTACCTCTGCTCCTTTAGGTTTCATTTTCTCCCTCATGCTGAGCTCTTTAATCCCCTTTGTCTGCTCTGCTCCACAGAGGAGCTGGTGCTGAGTTACCTCTGCCTATCCCGCATCAGCTCGGAAGCCTGCAGTCCCCACCGAGGCGATGCTGGTTCTGTCCCTGCAGCTCTCAGACCTGGGCACCTGTCACAGCTGGAAGCTGCAGCTTTCACCCTGGATTTCTGGCTGCAGGAATCCAGCCTCATACACAAGACCTTGGGTATGGCAAAGCCAAGTAGATGGAATTCCTGATACGAGGGCTGAAGAGGTGGGGTCCAAAAAGGCTATAGAGTCTCCTTCTCAGGAGGTTCCATTTGAAGACAAGGAGAAACCTGTTTGGTGTGAGGGTGCTGGAACCCTGGAGCAGGCTGCCCAGAGAGGCTGTGGAGTCTCCTTCTCTGGAGAGATTCCAAAGCCACCTGGACATTGTGATCCTGGGCAACCTGCTCTGGGTCCCCCTGCTTTAGCAGGGAGGTTGGACTAGGTGAGCTCCAGAGGTCACTTCCAACCCCTCCATGTTGGGATGTTGTGATGTTCAGGGACTTCAAAAGGAATTTCTCTGCTTTTCAGCTGTGTGTGGACAACTATGTAGGCCAAAACATCCTTTAGCCTTATTCTTGTTTCTAGGTTCTTTCTAGGGCAGCTGTGTTCAACCTGATGTTGTTTGGAATCTGTGGGCTTGCAGCAATGGAGGGGAACATGGATCTGTCCATGGCTGCACAGCTCCTGAAACCACCTGAGCCCCAGAAGATTTCTAGCTGATGGCAGCAGCTGATTTGCTGCTAGGCTCAGGGTGCTTGATCCAAGGCTTGCTTGGCTGGATGGGTGCTCCATGGGGTGTGGAAGTGACTCAGCTGCTGCCTGTGGGTGCTGCTCAGCTGCTGCCTGTGGGTGCTGCTCACCTCCTGTCCATGGATGCTGCTTAGCTGTTGCCCATGGCATGCTGCTCAGCTCCTGCTCATGGATGCTGCTCAACTGCTGCCCATGAATGCCTGTGAGGCAATCAAACCCAGTTTGGAGGGTGCAGTTATGGGCACACCACGGGCATTTAGTACTGGAAGGGTGATGGCTTCTTCATGCCACCCTCACCACCAAGATTTTATCTCATCTCTCCCAGAGCCCCACAGCAAAGACATGTATTTATGACACTAATTATTTCTGAGAGTTATTTTTCAAGCTGCTGCTGCACAAACCACACCATCTGCTCCTGCTAGCAAGGTCGAGTAAAACACAGCAATTAGAACTTCTTGAATATGTGGGGGAGGTCTCCCTACCACATTACCCTGCCACCAACCTTCTTCTGCCACCTTGCTGCCCTGGCAGGGCTGCAAGGTGGGATCCTGCAGTGCTGTAGTAGCAGCTCCTCTGTTTGCCTCATGCCTGGCAGCATCCCTGCTGATTCTGGCTGTGCTCATGGCCAAGGCCACCACAGAGCTGTGTGCATGATTCTTGGAACATGTTAACCCCAGCTAAAGGATCTGATCAATGCCTTGGTTTGGAGGAGATATTAGACATGAAGAGAAATCTGGTGTGAATGACAGGATATTTTTGGAGCTCCTGGCCAACTCTGTTGGTAAATCAACTGGCTCTTCCCCAAAAGCTTCTCCATGGCAGGAACCTGCTTCCTACAGAGAGGGGACAGGCAGGATGGGCATGCACTCAGCTTGCAGGTGGATTGGCTCTGAAAGACTCACCATGTGAAGGGCTTTGTCCGTCCCACCATGCATCATCCCAACATGCAGCCTGACCTGAGGAGCCTCTTGCCCCTGCACTTGCTGGAGCTTGTCAGATGGGTTTCCTCTCTCTGATGAGATGATTGTCTTCCCTGAAGCTTTTCACAGGGTCGAGCATGGTGGGGTTTGAAAGGGACCTCTGGAGATCAGCCAGTCCAACCACCTTGCCAAAGCAGGGGAATCCACATCAGCTTGCCCAGCATTATAATGTTCAATGGGATTTGGAATCTCCCCAGAGAAAGAGACTCCACAACATCTCTGGGAAGCCTGCTCCAGGGCTCAACCAAAGAATTTTTTCCTATCTTCACATGGAACCTCCTGGGTTCCAGTTTCTCCTGTCTCTGGGCACAACTGAGAAGAGTCTGGCACCATCCTCTTGCCCCCCACAAATCCTTTAGCTCTTGCTGAATATTGAGAAGATGCCTGCTGGGGCTGCTCTTTTCCAGGCTCAACAACCCCAGGTCTCTCAGCCTTTCTTCCTTACAGAGATTCTTCAGGCCCCTCAACATCTTCCCAACCTCCACTGGACTCTCTGCAGTAGTTACCTGTCTCTCTAAAAGGAGAAAATGAAAAGACAAACAAGAAGATGCTGCTGCTCCTGCTCAGGGCACACACTCCAAGCACAGATGTCCAATGTTAGACCCTGCTGTCGTTAGCTGCTGGCCTGTTGCAGCCTATGGCCAGGAGGATCCACTGCTGTGCTCACAGACAGGCTAGCACAGGGTGCTGCAGGAAAATTGTCAAATTTACCAATGGAAAACACCTCATGGAAGTGCTTGGTCTGCAGGGTGAGGGTGCTTGGGTCTACAGGGTGAATGTGCTTGGGTCTGCAGGGTGAGGCTGCTTGGGTCTGCAGGGTGAAGGTGCTGGGTCTGCAGGGTGAGGGTGCTTGGGTCTGCAGGGTGAGGGTGCTTGGGTCTGCAGGGTGAAGGTGCTTGGGTCTGCAGGGTGAGGGTGCTTGGGTCTGCAGGGTGAGGGTGCTTGGGTCTGCAGGGTGAAGGTGCTTGGTCTGCAGGGTGAGGGTGCTTGGGTCTGCAGGGTGAGGGTGCTTGGGTCTGCAGGGTGAGGGTGCTTGGGTCTGCAGGGTGAGGGTGCTGGGTCTGCAGGGTGAAGGTGCTTGGGTCTGCAGCGTGAGGGTGCTGGGTCTGCAGGGTGAGGGTGCTTGGGTCTGCAGGGTGAGGGTGCTTGGGTCTGCAGGGTGAGGGTGCTTGGGTCTGCAGGGTGAGGGTGCTGGGTCTGCAGGGTGAAGGTGCTTGGGTCTGCAGCGTGAGGGTGCTGGGTCTGCAGGGTGAAGGTGCTTGGGACTGCAGGGTGAGGGTACTTGGGTCTGCAGCGTGAGGGTGCTGGGTCTGCAGGGTGAAGGTGCTTGGGACTGCAGGGTGAGGGTACTTGGGTCTGCAGGGTGAGGGTGCTGGGTCTGCAGGGTGAGGGTGCTGGGTCTGCAGGGTGAAGGTGCTTGGGTCTGCAGGGTGAGGGTGCTTGGGTCTGCAGTGCAAAGCTGCTGAAGATGCAGTGGTTGCTCCTTGCAGTCTCCCCACGTTGGGCACATTTGCTTCTGTCTCAACCAGAACTAAAATGTCTTCTTTTAGATTTCTGTTAAATTCCTACATCTGTGATTTTTGTTATCCTTCTCTGTACAGAAATGAGACCTAATCAGAGTTTATTGATCTGCAGTCACGGCCATTAACCCTGTTTGTGATATTTTTAGGTTCCATTTTGCTCACTGTTTATAAGTTTCCATCATTCCTGGCTCACAGAAATAGTTGGTTTCCCACATATTTTTTTTCCCCTCCCTAAACACTTCTCCCCACGGTGACACATCCCAGCAGATGCTTTTCTGATGAAGCAGCACTTTCTGAGAGGTGAAATTGGAGCTGCTGACAAACCTCCTGCCAGCCTTTCTGATGAGTCAGAGAGGTGGTGGGAAGTCTCCTCAGCCAGGCTAGGCAGAACTCTGCCACAGGTATTGTTTTTACCTTTCAGAACTCAGATTTCTGATGTGTTTCATCTTCCCCCCTCCCTTCCTTCTTCCCTTTCCATGCTTATTTTGAATGTGCCAAGATGCTGCTGTTGCATTTGAAGTTTGAGTAGCAGACTCAGGGGAGCCAGATCCTGCAAACAGCTTCCTTCAGTCCTAACTTGGAAGTTTAACTGCAGTGTTTCCACTGCTCTCTGGGTTTGTGCTACATGGTGCCTACTGCAACTGCTGGTAGTTGGAGTGAGACCTACCCTGGCTTTTAGGCAAGTCCTCCTCACCCCAGAAGAGCACAGGGATACAAACCTCTCCTCCTCAGACATCTGGTGGAAGCTGTCTCTGCTCTGAAGACATTGGCAGCCTTTGGCTGTGAATTGTTCATGGTGGTTATGGTCATTAGGGAATGAAGAATCGAATCGAGTCGAATGGAATGGAATTGGAATGGAAAGTAATAGAACAGAATAGAATAGAATAGAATAGAATAGAATAGAATAGAATAGAATAGAATAGAATAGAATAGAATAGAATAGAATAGAATTAACCAGCTTGGAAGAGACCTTCAAGATCATCAAGTCCAACCTATCATCCAACACCATCTAATCAACTGAACCATGGCACTAAGCTCCCCATCCAGTCTCTTCCTAAACACCTCCAGTGATGGTGACTCCACCACCTCCCTGGGCAGCCCATTCTGATAAGAGATCTGCTTCAGGCCTGGGTGGGCTGCAGACATGGCCTGGAAGCTCATCTGGCCAGGAGGTAATGGAACCTGTCTCTGGTTCCCTTTCACTGCCCTGGTGACCCACAGAGATGACAGCTGGATACAGAACAACCACCATTGATCTGGCCCTTCAGCTGGGGGCAAGTGTGGCACAACAGCATCCTAGAACTCATTGCCAACAGACACTGAGCTGGAGATCAGGTGTGATATGCCATGGGGGGAGCTCTGCCAGGTCTGAGAGGTCACAATCTTCCTCTGGTTATTGTGTTTGATAGAACAACCTGGGAATGACCGAGCAAAGGGTTCCAAAGATCCTGCCACAATTTGTGAGTTCCTTTAGGAGTCTCTATGCTCTGGACAATCAGCTGCAAGCTCAGGTGGCTTCAGGAGCTGTGCAACCACAGGCAAATCCCCTCCATTGCTGCAAGCCAGCAGAGCTTTGTCCACTTCTGACCCAACCTTACTGCAGGTTTGTGGAGTTGTTTTAAAGTAGCTGAGAAAATGTGGGACTTTTATGGCTTTCAATTGCTAAAAAATCATTGTCTGGTAATTTCCTCAAATAGCTCTGAGTGTGCTTGCTGAAAGAGGGAGTTTTGTTGTTTTTCTTCTTCCTTCCCTGAGCTGTTAGAACGCTGGAAGTGGAGCAGTTGTTGTTGTCATCTGAAATTGCTGGTCCTTCAAAAAAAAAAGCCCATCTCTGAGATGGGAGACGTGGAAGTAAACAACAATTTTCCACTTATCAATATCTGCATGGCAAGGAATCCCACTGCCAGAGAAGGTGAAATGTCCCTTGAAGGAGCCACAGGGATGTAAATGCAGACAGAAGTTCAACCTGGTGTGCAAGAGCTGTGATTTGGCCACAAGGTAATACTGGAGATTTCAGCAATAACTTTCCCCCCTTCCCAGCTCTTGGAAGAAATTGCCCCATTTCCAGCTAAGAAAAACTCACAGATGTGGAGGGGAAAGTCTGACAGAACTGGGGATGGTGAGACTGGAGAAGAGCAGCCCCAGAGGGGATCTTCTCAATGCTCAGCAAGAGCTGAAGGGCCTGGGGGGGGTAAGAGGATGGGGCCAGACCCTTGTCAGTGTTGCCCAGGGACAAAGGGTGACAGGCAGAAGCTGGAACCCAGGAGCTTCCACTTGAAGATGAGGAGAAACTTGCTTGGTGTGAGGGTGTTGGAGCCCTGGAGCAGGCTGCTCAGAGAGATTGTAGGGTTTCCTCCTCTGGAGAAATTCCAAAACCACCTGGCCATTGTGATCCTGGGAAGGTGCTGTGGGTACTCCTGCTTTAACAAGGAGTTTGGGCTGGCTGATCTTCAGAGGTCCCTTCTAACCCTCACCATGCTGGGCTTTGGGGATTGCTTATGACATCAAATGACAGAATCACCTGCACCAAGCCATAGTAGGATGGAGAGAGACAAATTAGGAATACTTCTTAGAAGGAAAAAAAAAATCTTTACAGAGAAGGTGGTGAGACACTGTTACCCAGTGAGGTTGTGGATGCCCCCTTCCTGGAGGTGTTGAAAGCCACGTTGGATGGGGCCTTGATCAACATGGTGTCCCTCCCCATTGCAGGGGGGGTTGGAACTAGATGATCTTTAAGGCTGCTTTCAACACAAACCATTCTATGATTCTATGCTTCCATGAAAATGCATCATCAGAAAAGGAGATCTGCAAGGAACCTCCCACTTATTCCCAGGAAAAAGGATCCTTAGAAAAAGTACTTAAATAAAGATGATGGGAAGAAATTAAAAGACTCAAACTCTACAGAAAGGCTTTTATTTGGCTCCAATAACAAGGATTTTCTTCCATCTGAACATGAGGAGGAGCTTCTTTAATTTACTGGTGACAGAGCACTGGAGCAGGCTGCTCAGAGAAGCGGTGGAGCCTTCATCTCTGGAGAGATTCCAAACCCACCTGGACATGAGGAGGAAGTTCTTCACCATGAGAGTGGTGAAGCCCTGGAGTGGGTTGTCCAGGGAGGTGGTTGGGGTGCCATCCCTGGAGGTGTTTAAGAGCAGGCTGGATGAGGCTCTGGCCAGCCTGATCTAGTGTGGGGTGTCCCTGCCCATGGCAGGGGGGGTTGGAACTAAATGATCCTTGTGGTCCCTTCCAACCCTGACTGATACTATGATACTATGTGTTCCTGAGTGACCTCCTCTATGGGACCCTGCCTTGGCAGGGGGTTTGGACTGCAAGACCTCCAGAGGCCCTTCCCAGCCCCTACCCTTGTGTGATTCTGTGGTAACTTAAAAGGAAGAAGGGAAGCAGGCTTCCCACATTTCCTGCATGGATTTTCAGGGACAGGAGGCCTCGCTGTGGACAGCACCATTTTTCAGCAGAGAAATAACGCTGCAGACAGTTAATTTCCAGCTATAAAGCCATACCCAGTGACACCGAATGAAACAGCTCTGCAATTACTCAGCTTTCTAACGATGCCCAGCACTGAAAACTATCACTGCATCTACTTACTGAAATGTAAAATTAAATGCTGCCAATTATGGGAGCTGCAGTCGCTGGTGTTCCTGCCCAGCGGAACTTCCAGCACTCCTCACTCCTTTCATCGCTCCAAATTCATGCTCTGCAGTTTAATTTCCCTCTGCTCATCTGCAGGATTTATCTTCCTGGGGCTCCTCTCAGGCCAGGAGATGTTGTTGCCTCAGGAAATGTCATTTCACCTGTCCCTGGGACTTCAAAAAGAGAATTTAGCAAATAACCACCAGAAATGGGTACCAGGCTTCCTTTGGCATGCAGGAGAAAGGCACAATATTTAGTGTACTGAGAAAAAGCTATCTCCTCTTTCTCTTCCCTTCCCTTCCCTTCCCCTCCCTCCCCTCCTTTCCTGTACTGTACTATACTATACTAACTCTATACTATCATAGAATCATGGAATTGCTTTGTTTGGAGAAGCCCTCTAAGATCATTGAGTCAGCCATCAACCCAACACCACCATGGCCATTAAACCATGTCCCCATATGCCATGTCCACATATTTCTTGAACACCTCCAGGGATGGTACTCTATCACCTCCCTGGGCAGCCTGTTCCAATGCCTGACCACTCTTGCAGGAAAGAAATTTTTTCTCTTGTCTAACCTAAACCTCTCCTGGGGCAATTTCATGCCATTTCCTCTTGTTCTATTGCTAAGGAGAGGAGACTAAACTCCCCCTGGCTCCAACCTCCTGTCAGGGAGTTGTAGAGAGCAATGAGGTCTCCTTTTTAGCTTCCTTTTCTCCAGGCTCAACAACCTCAGGTCCCTCAGCTGCTCCTCACCAGACCTGTTCTCCAGACCCTTCCCCAGCTTTGCTGCCCTTCTTTGGATACACTCCAGCCCCTCAATGTCCTTTTCTCAGTGAGGGTTCCAAAACTGAACCCAGGATTCAAAGTGTGTCCTTACCAGCACCCAGTACAGAGGCATGATCACTTCCCTACTCCTTCTGGCCACGTTATTGCTAATCCAAGCCAGGCTGCTGGTGGTCTTCATGGCCACCTGGGCATACACTGGTTCATTCTCACCTGCTGTCAACCAGCACCCTCAGGTTTTTCTCTGCTAGGCAGCTCTCCAGCCTCTCCAAGCCTGGGGTGTTGATGGGGTGGTTGTGATTTTAAGGTCTTTTACAACCTGGCAATTCTGTGATCCCATGAAAGGCCATGAAGCCACACTCCTGAATAAGTAAACCATCAGGATTTCCTGAAGAGGTTGTCCTCAAAGAAAGGTAAAAATATCAGCATACAAAAATGCATTAATTTCAGTAGTAAACCTCTTGAGGAACAAACTGCATTAGGAACTTCCTCATGGATTCTGGAATTGTATCAACTCTAGAAAGCCTAGGGAGAAATCCTTCCTTTATTACATTTATGAAAGATTTTATTTGGTAGTCTGAGCAACAGCATACTAAGAGTGGGGGGGGAAAAAGCTGTTCTAGTCCACACTGGGAATGCCATGCTGGAGGTGATGGGGTGCAGGAAGCCCATGGTTAGCCACCTTACCCAGGCAATTCCCAACATCTTTCTCAAATGAAGGCAGCAAAGAGCTAATGCTGGTAGAATTAGCTTATAGAATCATAGAATCAATAAGGTTGGAAGAGACCTCAAAGATCATCAAATCCAACCTGTCACCACAGACCTCATGACTACTAAACCATGGCGCCAAGTGCCATGTCCAATCCCCTCTTGAACACCTCCAGAGATGGTGACTCCAACACCTCCCTGGGCAGCACATTCCAGGGGCTAACAACTCTCTCTGTGAAGAACTTTCTCCTCAACTCAAGCCTAAACCTCCCCTGGTGCAGTTTGAGACTGTGTCCTCTTGTTCTGTTGCTGGTTGCCTGGGAGAAGAGACCAAGTCCCAGCTGGCTACAACCTCCCTTCAGGTAGCTGTAGACAGCAAGAAGGTCTCCCCTGAGCTGCCTCTTCTCCAGGCTAAACAACCCCAGATCCCTCAGCCTCTCCTCACAGGGCTTGTGCTCAAGGCATCTCCCCAGCCTCATTGTCCTTCTCTGGAAACATTTAAGAGTCTCAATGTCCTTGTTAAATTGAGGGGCCCAGAACTGGACACAGGGCTCAAGGTGTGGCCTAACCAGTGCTGAGTACAGGGCCAGAATGACCTCCCTGCCCCTGCTGGCCACACTATTCCTGATGCAGGCCAGGATGCCATTTGCCTTCTTGGCCACACTTCTGGCTTGTGTTCATCCGGCTGTCAATCAGCACCCCCAGGTCCATTTCTGCCTGGCTGCTCTCCAGCCACTCCAACCCCAGCCTGTAGCTCTGCATGGGGTTGCTGTGGCCAAAGTGCAGCACCTGGCACTTGGACTTGTTGAATCCCATCCTGTTGGACTCTGCCCAAAACTCACCAACCACTGCTTGACCAACCAGCCCTGTGTGGGGCTCAGGAGATGGGGCTTTACTTACAGCTGTTTGCCTCATCCAGCAGCAGAAAGGATGTGAAACCTGGCAGATGAGAATCAGAGCTTCCCCCAAGGCTAGAATTAAAAGCAGAAAGACTGGGAGAAAAAAAACCCACCCCAGCAACACGTGTTCATGTGAGACTCAATTACAAGCCTAACATCTTGGCTGGAGATGTTCAATTTTACAGTCCGGATCTGGAGACACTTGTAATAATTACCCAGCAGTTCAGGGAGAAGTCACGGCTCGCCTGGATGAATTAGAGAGCAAGATTTGCTGTCCTGGATGTCACAGCTGCCACAACACCCAACCAGGATGCTCCCTTCCCCGTGGACACACAGAGTGCTCCTCAAGCTTTTCATCAGTGCTCACTGCAGCGATGGGAGGCCACGGGCAGTGCCAGGCAATGCAGATTTTCTTGTGCTTTAGCTCATTTCACAGAGATTTCTGAAGCTGTTGAAGGTAAGGGGCATGACTGTGCTCCTCTGGAGCAGAACTTCAGGAGAAGCTGTGCACAGCATGGTTGGTGTTCATGGAATCACAGAGTCGTGGAATGGTTTGGGCTGGGACAGACCTAAAAGCTCATGCAGTCCAACCCCACTGCAGTCAGGAGTGACATCTGCAACTACAGACTGCTCAGAGCCCCAGACAACATGATCTGGGATGCTTCCAGTGATGGGGCATCCCCCACCTCTCTGGGCAACTTGGGCCAGGACCTCACCACCTTGAGTGTCAAAAATTTCTCCCTTCTCTCCAGTCTCAATCTCCCTCTTTTAGTTCAAACCATCACCCCTTGTCCTGTCACAAAAAGCCCTGCTCAAAAGTCTGTCCCCTGCTTTCTGCTTGGTCCCTTTGAAGCACTGAACGGCCATCAGAAGGTCTCCCTGGAGCCTTCTCTTCTCCGGGCTGAACAACCCCAACTCTCTCAGCCTGTCCACACAGCAGAGGGCTTCCAGCCCTCCTATCATTTCTGTGGCCTCCTTTAGCCCTTCTCCAGCAGGTCCATGTCTCTTCTGTACTGAGGGCTTCAGAGTTGGAGTAGGGCTGAGCTTCATTCTGGTGGGAAGAGACTCAATGGCCTCCTGGGGTACATGAAGAAAAGTGTGGCCAGCAGGTTCTCCTCCTTCTCTACTATGCCTCAATGAGGCTGGGGTCCCTGGGTCCAGTTGTGGGCTCCCCAGTTCAAGAGAGACAGGCAACTACTGGAGACAGTCCAGTGAAGGCTGGGAAGATGCTGAGGGGCCTGGAGCATCTCTGTAAGGAGGAAAGGTTGCGAGACCTGGGGCTGTTGAGCCTGGAGAAGAGCAGCCTGAGACAGGATGTTCTCAATGCTCAGCAAGAACTAAAGGACCCATGGAGGGAAGAGGATGAGGCCAGATCCTTTTCATTGGTTCCCAGTGACAGGACAAGGGTCAATGGGCACAAACTGGAAACCAGAAGCTTAAGCAGTGGGCTTGGACTGGATAACCTTCAGAGGTTCCTTCCCAAGCCCACTGTCCTGGACCCCGGGATCCTGTGAGTTCTGCCTGCTCAGAGGAGTTACCCCTAATGATTCTGTTCCAAGCACATGTGGTGGTGCAGGAGCCCTTTGTTTATGTTGCTGTCATGAACCTGCCTCTGGAACATGCTGTCACCCTGCTAGTCTTCCCCTATGAGACGCAGGCAGTGCAGATATTAGCAGCAGCAGGCTCTGCTCCTTTCCCTGCAGATGCTTTCCTCTCTTATCTTTAATGAATTCCCTGCAAAATTAAACAGCTGGGAGCTCACTCTCTCAAGCAGAGCTCGGAATGCTCTCCTCGTGTCACCCTTGTGCAGCTGGAACACATGAGGCTGTTAGGTAGCTAAAAGTGCAGCCAAACAGGGAATGCATCTTTATTCTGGGCAGCAGCCCAAGGCTGCTGTCTCCCTCACCTTCCCAATGCCTTAGAAAGATGGAAGCTCAGGGAGCACCACTGAGAAAAAAGACCCAAAGTGCTTGGGAAGGGATGGATGATCCTCATCAGGTCAGGAAACATCCAAACCACTTTGGCCTTGTCCAAAGAGTCACAGAATCCCAGACTGGTGGGGGTTGGAAGGGACCTCATGAAGGACATCAATTCTAGAAGTCATAAGGGACATGACTTTTAGAAGTCATGAGGGACATCAAATCTAGAAGCATGTATTCCAGGTTTTCTGTGGCTCAGAGTCAACAGGATGGTGTTGACACGCAGGGTGGATGGACATTGCCCTCCTGGCACTCTCTATGAAGGCTCTGAGACCTGTCTGATGTGCTAAGTTTTACTTCTCCAAAGATACACTACAGCCACCACTGTCACTCCCCAGCAGGAGTGATTTCAAGTGCCAGCTCAGCTGGGGCTCACCTGGTTTGACCTGTGGACACTACAGCAACAGATGCAGCGTGCTGAAGATGAGTGAAAGCTCCAGAGGTGGGTCTTGCACAACTTTCTGTGTCTAAAACCTTCAGATTAGGTAATGGAGGAGAAGACACTGAGTGGATTATTTCCAGAGAACTGGAACTAAGAGTCCTTTCCTGTAAATGACATCAGGGATCTGTGTCATGCTGTGTGCACCATGACATGAAGAGACACTTGTGCTCCTGTGGTGGAGCACATGATACCCAGGCTTGCTGCAAAGTGTGTGGAGCTTTGATGTGGCACTGAGACAAGCTGCTGGTCTTCCCTGTTCTGCACAACTGGAGGTGAAGGGTTTGGTGAGCACATTGAGAGCATCTCCTTCCCTACAGACTTTCAAGACCCATCTGGATGTGTTCTTGTGTGACCTGCCCAAGGTGATCCTGCTACAGCATGGGAGTTGGACTCAATGATCTTCATAGGTCCCTTCCAACCCCTACCATACTATGATTCTATGGTCTAGCTGCAAAATGTGGCACTGAGATATCACTTATGATGTTAGAGTCTGTCTCCATCTGGGCAGCGTGGGTCCTGGTATGGCTGAAAGAGTGAATCTCGGGTTTGGGAGTCACTCAGTGACCCTGCACCTAAAGATCTGATCCAACACATGGTGGCACGACAAGAACATGTAAGTTCTCATAAAAGATGTAAACTATGCAAAGAAAAATAGATTTTGAGAAAACTAAGTCCTTTGGGAGGACCATGTGGTGGTCCTTGGTTTACATTTCTAAGTGAAGAGACCTAAATCAAGGCAGGTATGTTAGAGGGAGGATGCTTCTGAGGTAGCTGGGGTTGCTTAGCCTGGAGAAGAGGAGGCTCAGGGGAGACCTTATTGCTCTCTACAACTACCTGAAGGGAGGTTGTAGCCAGGTGGGGGTTGGTCTCTTCTCCTAGGCAGCCAGCACCAGAACAAGAGGACACAGTCTCAAGCTGCACCAGGGGAGGTTTAGGCTGGATGTTAGGAAGAGATTCTTCACAGAAAGAGTGATTGGTCATTGGAATGAGCTGCCTAGGGAGGTGGTGAAGTCACCATGACTGGAGGTGTTTAGGAAGAGACTGGATGGGGTGCTTGGTGCCATGGTTTAGTTGATTAGATAGTGTTGGATGATAGGTTGGACTCAATGATCTCAAAGGTCTTTTCCAACCTGGTCTGGTCTATTCTATTCTATTCACCTGGGTCCTGTCAAAGCCTTGTTCCTGGTCACTCTGAAGTATTTTGCCTGCAGTCCTTCATAAAAGCACTTCTGCTGCCTGGGGCTAAAGAATGGTCCTGGTGAAGCTGCCAAGGAAGTCCTGACTGGGCACTGCTCAGGCCATTCAACTCATGTGCCCTGAAGAAAGATCTTGCAGAGATATTTTTAGTGCTGGAAACCAGTGTACTGGTTTGGACTACGATAGAGGTGGTTTCCTTCCCAGTCTCCAGTTCAGTGCTGTGCTCTGGAAAGAGTGCTGGTGACACAGAGACCTGCTGGTTACTGTGCAGAGCCAGGGGCTGCTCTGCTCCTCACCTGCCCATGAGCAAGCAGCCTGGGGGTGCAGAGAGAGCTGGGAGGGGGCTGGGACAGCTGACTTGATGAATGTCCCAGACAACAGGACACCATGCTCAGCAATAAAATTGGGGAAGGGGGAGGAAGGGTGGAGGTTTGGAGTGATCCCAGAATCCCAGCATGGTGCAGCTGGAAGTGACCTCTGAAGATCATCCAGTCCAACATCCCTGCTGAAGCAGGGTCACCCACAGCAGCTTCTCCAGGATCACAATGGCCAAGTGCCACTAGGAGCTGTCCAGAGAAGGAGATTCCACAACCTCTCTGGGAAGCCTGCTCCAGGCCTCCAGCACCCTCACAGCAAACAAGGTTCTTTCCTGCAGATGAAACCTCCTGGCTTCCAGTTTGTGCCTGTTTCACCTTGTCCTGCCACTGGACACCACTGAGAAGAGTCTGGCCCAATCCTCTTACTGCCCACCCTTTAGCTGCTGCTGAGCAATGAGAAGCTCCCCTCTGGGGCTGTTTTTTTCCAGGCTCAAGAGCCCCAACACCTTTGTAGCCTCCTCTGGACTCTCTCCAGTAGTTCTTTGTTTCTCTTGAACTGTGGAAGCCAGAACTGGACCCAGGGCTCCAGAAGTGGCCTCAGTGGGGCAGAGTAGAGCTGGAGAAGAATCTCCTGAATAATGATGACATTTGTCTTCCAAAAGCCATCATCACACCTGATGAAACCATGTTGTCCTGGGGGTGACTGAGCTCCTGCCTCCATGGGAAGCAGGGGCTGAAGCCCTGGTTTTGCTTTACCTGTCCATCTGTCCTCATCTGGGAATTTTTTCTCCTCTGACCCTCTCCTCATCCTGCTGCAGGCAACATGCAAGCAGCCTGGTGGTCCCTGGAGTTGGACCTTGTGCTTGCCCAGGGCTGAGCAGCGAGGAGCTGCAGAGAGCACCCTCTCCATGCTCTCTGCCACATTTTGCCCAGGCAAGAGGTGGGTTTGCAGCTGCCTTGGCCGTGAGGATGCTGCTTACTCAACAGTGCTGCGGGAGAAGATTGGAGGAGCGGGAGACAAAGAGCAGCCTGCAGAGGAGCGTTACCTGTCTGCCTTTAATCAGACAATTTATTGCCTTTTAATTGCTCAGTGATGCAACGTGGTGTGCTCAGGGAGATGATTACCATCTAATTGTTCCATTTGTCTGATAAAACCTCGTTATCATTTTAATTACACTTATGAAAATCCTTGTTTGTGTCTGTCTTCATTCTTGCGCAGCAGATCGTGGCAGCAGACCTCCTCTCGGTGCCTCCAGAGGGCCAGATCTCCCGAGCAGTGTGTGAGAGCAAACGCTGAGTTCCACCTGGCGTGTGCCCATGACTCAGGTAGACTTTCAGGCAGCACATCAGCCAAAGCTAAGTGGAACCACCAGAGAGCTGCTACTGAAAGGAGAAATCTTGCTCACCCTCCTCCTCCTCATCCTGCTTCCACTTCTGAGTGTGCTGTGTTTCTTGTGTAGCCCTGGAGGCTTTTAGGGCCAGGCTGGATGTGGCTAAGAGCAACCTGATCTAGTGTGAGATATCCCTGCCCATGGTAGGGGAGTTGGAAAGAGATGATCCTTGAGGTCCCTTCCAACCCCAACATTTCTATGATTGTGTGATAGTGGAGGGATCATCAATGCTGTTCCTACCTAGCTATAAAGTATGCCCTTAAAGCTGCTGACTTGGTCTAGTGGAAGGTGTCCCTGCCTATGGAAAAGGGGGTTGGAACTAGATTCATAGAATCACCAGAGTTGGAAGTGGCCTCTAAAGGTCACCTTGTTTAATGCTCCTTCCTCCCCCACCACCAACCTTCATCTTCCCAAAGCAGCTCCTGTTCCCTCTACACCATTCTCCACCCTGCCTGAGCAGCTCCTGCTCCCCCAGCAAGGAAGCCCAGCCAGCACCCGTGAATGATATTGGAGTAGTAATCAATCTTGTCCCTAACAACCGGGGGGCCACCAGGCCCCCCGGCCTTTGTTGTCACCACCACCATCACCCAGTGTGCACCATGGGCACTCACCAGTGATGAGAGGAGGATCCTCCAGCCCAGATGGGCTCAGCTTGGGGCTGCTGCCTTTCCTGGTGGGGATTAAATAGGGCAGTGGGTGGGGAGGGCAAAGTGGCCACACCTGGGGTGGGAGGAGACTCCAACAGAGCCCAGGTGCTCTGGGATTTGAGGAGAAAAAGGGGGGAAATGGGGCTGGTGAAGGACTTTCTAGAGTGTCAGGTAATGATAAGACTAGGGGGGGATGGAAAAAAAAATAGACATGGGTAGATTCAGATTGAATGTTAGGTAAAAGTTCTTCCCCATGAGGCTTGTGAGACACTGGCACAGGTTGCCCAGGGAGGTAGTGGAAGCCTCATCCCTGGAGATTTTTATGACCAGGCTGGGTGTGGATTTGGGCAACCTGGTCTAGTGTGAGGTGTCACCACGATGGTGGGGGGGTTGGAACTAGATGATCCTTGAGGTCCCCTCCAACCCCAATAATTCTGTGATTCTATGATTCTAAAACAATTTTGCAGTTTAGGCTGGATGTTAGGAAGAAATTCTTCACAGAAAGAGTGATTTGCCATTGGAATGGGTTGCTCAGGGGGGTGGTGGAATCACCATCCCTGGAAGTGTTTAAAAAGAGACTGGATGAGGCACTTAGTGCCATGGTTTAGTTGATTAGGTGGTGTTGGGTGATAGGTTGGACTCGATGATCTCAAAGGTCTTTTCCAACCTGGTTAATTCTGTAATAATTCTGCAATAATCACTTAACAAGAGCTTTGGGTGGACTGCCTCTGGTGGCACAAAAGTCTGCTGGTAGGAGAAGCGTAGTGAAAGCAGCCTGGAGGTGCTGGTCAACAGCCTGCCGAATAGGAGCCAGCGTGTGCCCAGGTGGACAAGCAGGCCACCAGCATCCTGGCCTGGATCAACAATGATGTGGGCAACAGGACCAGGGCAGGGATTGTCCTCCTGTACTCAGGACTGGTGAGGCCACACCTCAAATTCTGAGTTTCTGGGGCCTCTCACTCCTGGAAGGTGGAGTATGTCCAGAGAAGGGCAACAAAGCTGATCAAGTATCTAGATGACAGGTCTGCTGAGGAGCACTGAGAGAACAGGGCTTGTTGAGCCTGGAGAAAATGAGTCTGAGGGGAGACCTTCTGGCTCTCTACAACTCCCTGAAAGGAGGCTAGAGCCAGGTGGCAGTTGGTCACTTCACCCAAGGAAAAAGTGATAAGATGAAAAGAAACATCCTTAGGTTGCCCCAAGGGAGTCTGAGGTTGGACATGAGGAACAACTTCTTCCCCTTGAGGGTGGGTTGTCCAGGCCCAGCCCAGGCTGCCCAGGGCAGTGGTGTAGTCTGCATCCTTAGAAGGGTTTCAAAGCCATGTAGATGTGGTGCTGAGGGACATGGCTTGTTGGTGACCTGGCAGTGATGGCTTAATGGGGGGACTGGATGATCTTGGAGGTCTTCTCCAGCCAAAATGATTCTGTGGTTCTGTGATTCTGTGACTGCCTTTGCAGGATGATACAGTGATGAGAAGCAGAGCAAGGCTGGCCCCCATCCCTGAGAAAGTGCCCAATGACTCCATGTCACAGGTCAAAGGACTGGCATGGAAAGAACATCTGACCATGGGCTCATGGAAGTCTTAGCAACTCCCTCCCTGTTCTCATGTGACCTCCCAGTGCCTCATCCCAGGGACTGACTTTATGCTTGATGCTCATCAGTATGGCTGTGACTTGAGGTTCTGCAGGGGAAAATAAAAGAGAAAGAGAGAGAGGTAAAAAAAGAAAAAGAAAGATAATTATCTTTCCTGCTAATTAAAAAGACTATAATTTAGAAATTAGCATTTGTATCCCACAGAAGAGCTTCTCCACACAGAAGTTCCATCAGCCAGATCAAAACTCAACACATGTGAACAAACCCAGCTTAGTGCTTTAATCCTCGGGGAGGCTGCACCACAGCCTCTCAAAGGAGTCACCGGAGGAGAGTCTTGTTATCATCATGGGAATATCTCTCTGTGTTCCTTCTGCTGTCCCTCCTTAACTCCTGCAGCTGTGCCCTCCACAATCTGACTCCTTATCTTGCTCCTTTTGCAGGGGGGTTGGATTGGATGATTCCCAGAGGTGCCTTCCCTTATCGCTGCACGATTCTGTGATTCTGCCACTTAAACAAAAGGGAAAGTTTCAGAAGAAGATTCTACAGCCTTCCATCAGCAGGATGGGACCAGGCTTTTTGCAGTAGTGCCCAGTGACAGGACAAGGGACAATGGGCACACACTGAACGTAAGGAATTCCCTCTAAAAATGAGGAGGAACCTCTTTAATCTAAGGATGACAGAGCCCTGGAGCAGGCTACCCAGAGAGGTGGTGGAATCTATCTCTGGAGACAATGAAAAACCACCTGGACAGGTTTCTGTATGACCTTCACTAGGGGAACCTGCCTTGGCAGGGGTGTTGGACTGAATGATTTTCAGAGATCCCTTCCAACCCTTATAATTCTGTGATTCTATGACTTAAACCAAAGGGAAAGATTGGGAAGAAGATTCCAGAGTCCATTCATCTGATGGCAGCACCCAACATGTGTCACTCATGTCCCTCCAGGCCCTGGCAGTGTCATCCCAAAACATGTTGGGGTGTTTCACCACCTTTACAAACAGAGAGTTGCCTTGACAGTGTCACATACATCCCAAAACATGTTGGGGTGTTTTACCACCTTTACTAACAGAGAGTTGCCTTGACAGGAAAAGGGACAATGGGTACAAACTGAACATAAGGAGTTCCCTCTAAAAATGAGGAGGAATCATTTTAATCTAAGGATGACAGAGCCCTGGAGCAGGCTACCCAGAGAGGTGGTGGAATCTATCTCTGGAGACAATGAAAAACCACCTGGACAGGTCACATACATCCCAAAACGTGTTGGGGTGTTTCACCACCTTTACAAATAGAGAGTTCTCCTGTGTCCAGCCTGAATCTTTTCTTCTGGAGCACAGAGAAGCAGAGGAATTCTGCCTGGTCCCAGTGCAGATGACCAAGATGAGAAGTGGGCATTTTAAATTCCATAGCAGGCTCAGGTCTCCAGCACAATCTCAGGTGTGTTTGAAAACTGCTCTTCACAAAACATTTATCTTGGAGACTTAGAGTTTGCCAGCTTGGTTTGGGATTTCCTTTCTTTCTTTCTTTTTATTGTTTTGCATCTGTCAGAACTTGTCTTTGATAGAAAACAGGCCCAAAAAAAAGCAGCAGCTGCTGTCTGCAAGGTATTTCTTTGGATTTGCAAACAGGCTGTTGAGGGCTTTTGAGATCTTGGAGGATGCCCATCAGTGGCGTTTCGAAGCTAGTTGTTGCACCACTTGGTATGAACAAGGCCTAAGTGGATTTATTTCTCTGCTCTTCCAGCTAGGTACAAACAATTACTCACACTCTGTACTTTTCCCACCTGCTCAAAGCCCTTTTAGGATCTGACACAGCTAACCCTGTGCAGAGGCATGGCTCGACCTCTCCTAGCCAGTCACAGCTGATGCATTTCTCATCCTCACCATGGCATGGTTCCTTCAGGAGATGGAAAATAGAATCATAGAATCAATAAGGTGGGAAAAAAACACAAAGATCATCAAGTCCAACCTGTCACCCAACACCTCATGACTACTAAACCGTGGCACCAAATGCCACATCCAATCCCCTCTTGAACACCTCCAGGGATGGTGACTCCACCACCTCCCTGTGTAGCCCATTCCAATGGCTAACAACTCTCTCTGTGAAGAACTTTCTCCTCAATAAGGGGGGGTGGGTGTGATATCCCAAAGCCATGAGGACCTCCAGTGACAAGTGATTTGGATACGGTAAAGGTATGACTTGCAACAGGTTGCCCTGGGAGGTTCTTGAGTCGCCAACTCTGGAGGTGTTCAGGAAATGCGTGGACATGACACTTTGGGGCATGGTTTGATGGCCATCGGGGTGTTGGGTCTCAATGATCCTAGGGGGCTTTGCCAGCTGAAACAATTCTATGATTCTAGAAATATGTCTCCTGCCAGAGAAGTCACTGTGCTTCAGCCACTCACATCACTCACTTCATGCTCCTCCATGCATCTTCCAACCCACCCCACTGCCCTGCTCTGTAGCACCCCATTTTTTCCTCTTGATGTGCCAGCTTTGTTTACTCGTGAAGCTGCAACCACACTTTTATGGAGCTTGCCAACAAATTCCTGGGCTAGAGAAGTGGTGTCTGGAGGGCTCAGTGGTGTCCTCTAATTAGTTTCTCTAATTTTCTACCTGCAAAGCAAAATGGGCTCAGAAGAGCAGAGGAGAATCTCCAAAAGCTAAACGTTTCACAGAATCACAGAAAGCATTGGGCTGGAAGGGACCCTCAAAGGTCCTCTTGTCCAACCACCCTGTGTTGTGCAGGGACAGCTAGGTCAGGTTGCTCAATGCCCCATCAAGTTTGACCTTGAATGTCTTCAGGGAGCTAATTTCTACCATGCTTTGCCTTCCCTTTCCTCTTGCATTTCCTCTCTTTTCTCTCCCCTTTCCTCTTGCATATCCTCTCTTTCCTCTTCCATTCCTCTTCCCTTTCCTCTTCTCTTCCTTCTCCCCTTCCCTGGTCCCTTTCCTCTTCCCTTTCCTCTTCTCTTTCCTCTTCTCTTTCTTCTTCTCTTTCCTCTTCCCTTTCCTCTTCTCTTCCTTCTTCCCTGTTCCCTTACATCTTCCTTTCCCCTTTCCCTTTCCTCTTCCCTTTCTCCTTCCCCTTTCCTCTTCCCTTTCTCCCTCTGTTCTGATTCTTATGCTTTCTCTTCTAATCCCATGCTCAGAGGCAGCCCCTGGGCACTGTGCTGGAGTTCACACTCTTTTAATTTCCACACTGCTCTGACGCCATCAGGATAAGAAGGCTTAATTTTTCCAACCCATTTGACATCTCGTGGCCACTGAAGAGCCTGGATCCATCTGCTGGGCTCGTGCCAGCTGTGGCTGCTCAGGCAGCCAACTTAAAGGTGCTCCAAGGACCAGCCAGCATTGACATCCGATGGGCACGCAGCAGTAAATCCTCAGAAGAAGGCATGGGCAAGAGCAGAGACACATGAATGCTGAAATATGTACAGGCAGGATTTTTCTCAGAAGACATTTAGAGAAATTTAGATATTATTTTTTCCCTCTGTGCTGATGTAGAAATGAGCAGCACAAAGCCATCTGTAAGAATATTACAACCTGCTCTAGGTGAAGCTACATTAGATGACCTCCAGAGGTCCCTTTAAACACCCTCCCCCCAACCCGCCATTCTGTGCCTGTGGTACAAATGTTTTTGAATGTGTTCCTTACAAAACATCATCTTTAGGTATTCTCCCAACATTAACTATCTGAATTCTCACAGGGAAGGCAGCAAAAGGAGGACATGCTCCACTGGAAGTCACTAAGAGCAGCCAGACAGAAAGGGACCTAGGGGTACTGATTGACAGCTGGCTGAACATGAGCCAGCAGTGTGCCCAGGTGGCCAAGAAGGTCAATGGCATCCTGGCCTGCATCAAGAATAGTGTGGGCAGCAGGAGCAGGAAAGTCATTGTGCTCTTGTACTCAGCACTGGTTAGGCCACACCTTGAGTCCTGTGTCCAGTTCTGGGCCACTCAATTTAAGAAGGACATTGAGACACTTGAATGTGTTCAGAGAAGGGCAACGAGGCTGGGGAGAGGCCTTGAGCACAAGCCCTATGAGGAGAGGCTGAGGGAGCTGGGATTGTTTAGCCTGGAGAAGAGGAGGCTCAGGGGAGACCTTATTGCTGTCTACAGCTACCTGGAGGGTGGTTATAGCCAGCTGGGGCTTGGTCTCTTCTCTCAGGCAACCAGCACCAGAACAAGAGGACACAGGCTCAAGCTGTGCCAGGGGAAGTTTAGGCTTGAGTTGAGGAGAAAGTTCTTCACAGAGAGAGTTGTTAGCCCCTGGAATGTGCTGCCCAGGGAGGTGTTGGAGTCACCATCCCTGGAGGTGTTCAAGAGGGGATTGGATGTGGAACTTGGTGCAATGGTTCAGTAGTCATGAGGTCTGTGTTGACAGGTTGGACTTGATGATTTTTGAAGTCCTATCCAACCTTATTGATTCTATGATTCTATGATTCTATTCCAAGAGTGAGATCAGAGGTTTTGCTGGGGATCAAGCTTCTCAGCTCCAGAGTGTGGTTGCTTCTCACTTCTTAAAAAGGAAATCTTGGGTCTCATGTTGCATGTTGCTAGCATGCTGTTGAGCTTGATGAGTGCAGCTGATCAGCATAATTGGTTTGTCCTACTCTTCTTTACCCATAATGGCCTCATCATCTGTCACCATCCACTGCTCTTTGGCAGTTTCACCTGCAGACCCATAGAGGTTGGTGAAGGGTCTGGAGACCAAGTCTTGTGATGAACAGCTGAGGGAACTGTGGTTGTTCAACCTGGAGAAAAGGAGCCTGAAAGAAGACCTTCTGGCTTTCTACAATTCCCTTGAGGGTGGTTGGAGCGAGGTGGGGATAGGTCTCTTCTCCCACAGAACAAGCGATAGAAAAAGAGGAAACGGCCTCTAGTTGCACCAGAAGAGGTTCAGGTTGGACATGAGGAACAATTTCTTCCCAGTGAGCATTATCAAGGCCTGCCCCAGGCTGCCCAAAACAGTGGTGAAGTCCCCATCCCTGGAGGGGCTTCAAGATCATGTAGATGCATTGCTGAGGGACATGGTTCAGTGGTGCCCTGCACTGCTGGGTTAATGGTTGATCTCGATGATCTTAAAGGTCTCCTCCAAACTAAACAATTCTCTGGTTCTCTGCCTCACTGCCAGACCACCTGAGCCTTCACAGGAGGCACCCCTGAGGGTCAGTGGTGGTTAGCCTCACACCTGTAAGCTGCTGCTTGCCTGCTCTGTACCCTCAGTTCAGACAGCTTCATTTCCTGACACAGCCACTGGAGCAGCACAGATTTTCTGCTTGCTAAACCATTTTTTCTTCCCCACAACATTAGTGTGTGACCTTGGGATCCCTGTCTTGGTTTTATTTATGAATGTTGGGAAGGGAAGAGATACTCTCTGAAAACACCTGGGGCACTCACAGGGTACATGGCAACCTGGAGTAACTCATAGTGATCTGATTTTTGATATAAATGTATACACAGAGAGGCTATCGCTGAGCCCTGGCTATGAAAAAGGAAATTAAGTTCTTCTCATTCCCAGTATCAGGTGACAGAAGGAGAGGAAATGGCCAGAAATTGTGCCAGGGGAGGTTTAGGTTGGACATGAGGAAAAATTTCTTTCCTGCAAGAGTGGTCAGGCATTGGAATAGGCTACCCAGGGAGGTGGAGAAGTCACTGTCCCTGGATGTGTTCATGAAAGGTGTAAACATGGCACACGGGGACATGGTTTAACAGCTAGAGTGGTGCTGGGTTGATGGTTAGACTTGATGATCTTTGAAGGATTTTCCAACCAAAACAGTTCTGTGATTCTATGATTCTCAGGCAAAGGCAGCCAGTCTCACCCAAAAGCATTGACACTGATCCACTTTCTCCCATCAATTTACAATCATAGAATCACAGATGACAGCTCAGTTGAAACGAGCTGGCCCAGCATCCTGTCAATCTGAGTCTTAAAACTGTCCAGTGTAGGGGAATGCAGTTCTCTTGGGAGATGATTCTAATATCTAACTAATCAGCATCCCCTCAGCAGCACCACCACAACCTGCTGCACAGGTCCTTGGAGAAAGTTTTCAGGCAGCAGCAGCAGCCCACCTCCCCCTTAACTTCACCAGAGCTTTCCCAGTTCTGGCTGTGCCTCTCCCTGTGGCTCTCTTGCAGACACAGCACCTTTGGGGATGTTCAGAGGCTCTCATGGAGGTTATGGTCGTTTTATTCTTTGCAGGACTGGCAGTGGGTCTTCAGACCATGGTGGTCACTGCTCCAATGGTCTCTGATGCTCTGGTTGGGCGGGAGGAGCAGGTATGGAAACACTGTGTCTCCTGGGGGATCAGAATTGGTTTGTTTGGAAGCGGCTTCCAAGATCATCGAGTCCAAACACTGATCTAACATGGCCATGGCCATCAAAGCACTTCCCTCAGTGCCATGTCCATACATTTCTTGGACACCTCCAGGGATGGTGAATCCACCACCTCCCTGGGCAGGTTGTTCTAATGCCTGTGCTGGATACAGATGTTTGATGAAGACAAGTACATTTGATACATTTTTGGACCAGGAATGGAAATGATGCTTGGAAAAGAATGATCAAAGCCTGGGCTGTGTTGCTGCAGGGGATGACAAGCTGTGTTCTCAGTGCCAAGACAGCACTTAGGAGAGCACTTATATCACTGAAGGACTCCAACAGGAGAATAGCTAGGGTTGGGATCATGGCAAGTTTTAGTGTCAGAATGCTTTCATCCTAAAGCTATGGTCAGTGAGAGCACTTATGGCTACAACTGGGACTATGCTAGATGGTCATCAAGAAGAGATTGCTTGCTGTTTCACCCCAAAAAATCATTAGTAGTCATTTCCTTGAAGCAGAGGTCCCTTAATGTCACTTGGCTACTTTCCTGCTTGCAAAGAAAATGGAGTCTCATCAAGATCATGGGTGAACATGGCATGATGGGGAGAGCCATGGAACTACTAGGTAGAGCTAGTGGAGGCTCCAAAGATGCTGAGGGGGCTGGAGCATCTCTGTGAGGAGGAAAGGCTGAGAGACCTGGGGCTGGGGAAGAGCATCTTGAGATAGGATCTTCTCAATGCTTACCAAAAGCTAAAGGACCTGTGGGGGTCAAGGGGAGGGGGCCAGACTTTTGTCAGTGGTACCCAGCAATAGGACAAAGGGCAACAGGCACAAACCCAGGAGGTTCCATCTGAACATGAGGAGAAATTTGTTTGTTGTGAGGGTGCTGGAGGCCTGGATCAGGCTGCCCAGAGAGGTTGTGGATCCTCCTTCTCTGGAGAGCTTCCAAACCCATCTGGCCATTGTGCTGCTGGGCAAGCTGCTGTGGGTGGCCCTGCTTGAGCAGAGATGTGGAACTAGGTGATTTCCAGAGGTCCCTTCCTACCCCCACCATGCTGGGCAATCCAGCAATTTATTGTGGCCTGTCACTGCTATGATTGATCAGTTGTTTCTCATTTGCATGGATTTATGTACAGTATTCAGCCATTGTGGCTCTAGCTGATACCTCTTCTCCTCTTTAACGGGTTGATCCCACCATAGATTCATAGAATGGTTTGGGTTGGAAGGGACCTTAAAGATCATCTAGTTCCAAGCCCCTGTAATGGGCAGGGACACCTCCTGCTAGACCGGGTTGCTCATGGCTTCAAAAATATTTCTCAAGACACTATCCAAAAATAAATCAGTAGGACCAGAAGAGCTTGGCTGAGCTGGAAATCTGAGCCCTGCCAGGAGCAGGCGCATGTGCAGTGAACCTGCTCCTGCAGGAGCCTTCTGCTCCTCAAGCTGCCACTCCTCATCAACACCAATGTTGAGCAGCAATGAAAAATGAAAAGGGTTCCCTCCCACCATGGCTATTTTTATCCCATGGAAATGCTCTGGTTTAATCTGTCTTGATATCCACTGTGCTTCTGTGGAGAGGAATCACCTTTTGGGAAGAAGGGAAGTTCTGCTCCTTTCCAGGAATAGACCAAGGCCAACAGAAGAGCTGAGGACTCCTCTGATGTTCCTTGCCACCAGGATATTGCCATCCTCAGTGCAAAACTCACGGCGTTGTGGTCCTGGTGCTTTTCTCCCTTGAAGCTCTGCAGCTCTCTCACATTTAGGGGCATGAGTGATGTTGGACTTCTGAGAGAACGTGACCAACAAGACTACCTTTAGAGAGCACTTCTGAGAGCTTCAAAGCCTCAGGAAAGCAGCTTGGGTTTTTTTACTTGGCTTTATTTTCTTCACTTCTCTCTTCAGTCTCTGAATTCATCGCTGCACCTTGTGTCACGGCAGAGCATGCCACCAGCAGACTGCTTTTGGTGCTGTGGTGCACTTGCCTCTAAAACATGAGTTCTTCAAAACTCACCAGAGGTAGGGACAGTCAATGTCACAGTGCAGCAGCCAAGTACCTTATCACCTACCCATCTCCAAGTACCCCTACCTTCTGCCCATCTCCTGGGGAGACCTTTCCACAGGGGCAACACTGCTTGGCTAATGTCTCTTTCTGGAGTGCAATTATTCTTAGAATCATGGAATTGTTTTAGTTGGAAAAGACCTTCAAGGTCATCAGGTCTGACCATCAGCCCAGCACTACCAAGTCCACCACTAAACCATGCCCCTCAGCACCACATCTTCAAATCTTTTGCATCCCTTCAGGGATGGGGACTCTGCCACTGTCCCAGGATTGAGCAGAGAGCATTGAGCAGCTTTCCAAAGGTAACTTCTCCAGAGGGAGAGAGTTGGGTGGAATCTCACAGTCAATAGACAAGCCTAAGCAAGCAGAAGGATATGTGCCCACGTGCTGGTTGTGCGTGGACATGTGCCTGCCTGGGTCCATGGCAGGTTGAGATGGTTGCAGCCCCATTGCTGGAGCTGCCTGGTGGGTAGCCATCAGCAAGAGCAGGGTGACAGCAGAGACCAAGTGAGGAGCATGTATTGAGCATGCCCTGCAAAGGAGACGGACAGAGAACCTCCCTGGTCCAGGCTGAAAAGAAAGTCAAGGCAGTTTGTGTTACAGACCCTGGGAGGGCTGGGAAATCACTGCCATATGCTGCTGGAGATGCTGGAGTGCAAATCTCAGCTCAGAGATGCTGAACAAATTCATGTGATAAAAGGTCTAACAGTGACCAGATGTCACTGCTGGAGAAGTCTTTAAGAGGTGGGAAAGGCATGTTGCAGGAGGGAGCTCAAAGCAGATGTGGTGTGGGACAAAAGTAGGTGGCCAGGCCAGTGTCCAATCTCAGAATCCCAGCATGGTGGGAGCTGGGAGAGACATCTGAAGATCATCCAGTCCAACACACACACTCAAGAAGGGTCTATTCTATTCTATTCCATTCCATTCCATTACATTCTGTTCTATTCTATTCTAAGAGAAGGCTCCAGGGAAACCTTTGAGCTGTATTTCAATACCTGAAGTGGATCTACAGGAAGGCTGGGGAGGTACTGTTTAGAAGGGCATGTAGTGATAGGAGGAGGGGCAATGACTTCAGTCTGGAGCAGGGTAGATTTAGGCTGGCCATGAGGAGGAAGTTCTTCACAATGAGGATGGTGAGACAGTGGAACAGGTTGCCCAGAGACATGGTTGAGGGCCCCATCCCTGGAGACACTTAAGGTCACTCTTGATGTGGCCCTGGGCAGCCTGATCTAGTTGGAGATGTCCTTGCTGACTGCAGGGGTGTTGGATGAGATGATGACCCTCTGAGGATCCCTTCCAACCTGATGCATTCTGTGATTTTGTGTGAGGTCTTGCCAGCTCTCTTTCTTCAAGGGCAGCAAATCAGGACTGGGACTCAGTTTTGGAGAGAGCCTGTCTGTAGAGGTGTGTCCTGTGTGACTCAGATAATGCTGGTTTCAGGCCCTCCTGCTACTGTTTTAGGTGTTTGGTTTTGTTTGTCTTCTCCCCCTTCCCCCCCTTCTAAATGTGATCATCTTCCAGGGAAAAGAGAGTGAGAATACCTTCAATGACAAAACATTTCTCATGTCCTACAAAGCGCCAGCTTGTCACATTTAGCATCTTCAGTCCCCTGGAGAGGTGATGAATAATGAATGAGGCAGCATCAGGAGCTGACTGTGCAGGGGCCGCAGCGTCTGCTGTGCATTCATAGAATAAGTGGTGTGGTTGGAAAAGACCTCTGAGATCATCAAGTCCAACTGCACTCCTGGAGCTCACAATCTCACCACTACTGCTAAAACACTGCTGTTAAACCACACCCCTCAGCACCACATCCACACATTTTACTAGCACCTCCAGGCGTGGTGACTCCACCACCTCTCCAAGCAGCCTGTTGCAATGCCTGAGAACCCTTTCTGTGAAGAACCTTGTCCTGATATCCACTCTGAACCTCCTCTGGCACCACTTGAAGCCATTAGGTTCAGAGATTCAGAGGGAATCAGGCGCTCATGGAGGAGCTGGTTTGAGTTCAGCAGAGCACACCCCTGCTGATCCATTCAACCAGGTTCATTCTCCTGCCAGCCCGGGTGGGTTTATAGGGTGCTCGAGGAAGAACAAAGCTCACCAGGGGTGTGCAGCCCTCCCAGCCAGACCAGCCATGGCCTCACCTCTGCAGAGCATCTCTGCCCTCATTTCCCTAAACAGCTTCTCAGACCTCTGTGAATCTTATCATAGAGGCATGGAATCACAGAATAGTTTGGGCTGGAAAAGACCTATAAGATCATCACATCCAACTTTCAACAAAACACCACCATTAGACCATGTCCCCAAGTGCCATGTCCACACACTTCTTGAACACCTCCAGGGATGGTGACCCCACCACCTCCCTGGGCAGCCTGTTCTAATACCTGGCCAGAATCTTCCTATGGAAAAGCTGGTTTGAGCTGAAGCAGCGCTAGTCAGTGGTGTGCCTTCCCAGCTCAGCCTCTGCTTAGGGAGGCATTTTCTGAAGTTCAAAGAGGTTTGCACAGCCAGAGGTTGCTTCTAGCAGGGAGAAGCCATTGGGAAGAGCTTCTCCAAGGGCTGGGCTGCAGGATTCCAAACACACCTGGACAGTGTGATCCTGAGCAAGCTGCTGTGGGTGCCACTGCTTTAGACTGGATGACTTCTATAGGTCCCTTCCAGGTCCCACCATGTTGGGGTTCTGGGGATAAAATGGTTCAGGCAAGTTGCTGGAGCTGGTACAACATGATGATTTGAGCAGGACCTCCTTCTGCTGCCTCCTTTTTAGCACATACTGGATGGATTGAAATTCAGTTTTGATGCCACATGATTATTATCTTTTGTATCTACTTTGGACATTCATCCCTTGTAATTCCTGAGTGGGTAAAACCTGGGATGTTTCCTCAGAAAGGCAGATTGAATTCCTGGTGTTTTGGGGGAATCTAAGGCAGAAGTGTGGCAGTGACGGGTAAGACAAACCATGAAATACTCTGTTGTTGTGCAGCTCTCACTCTCTCTGCCTAAAAATGCAGGGATTTCTTTAATCAAAGGGTGACAGAGAACTGGTGCTGTCTGCCCAGAGAGGTGGTAGAGTCTCCACCTGGACAGGTTCCTGTGTGACCTTCTCTAGGTGAACCTGCCTCGGCAGGGGGATTGGACTGAATGAACTTCAGAGGTCTCTTCCAGGCCCTAAAATTCTGGGATTACAGAATCATAGAATTGTTAGGGTTGGAAGGGACCTCAAGGATCATCTAATTCCAGCCCCGCTGGGATTCTGTGATCTCATCTCTACATGGGTGTGTGCCATGTTCTGGCTGAGCTTGAAGGTAATCCACAAACACTTTGCTGCTGTTGGTTTTCTTGTTGTTCATATGGTCAGGAATGGCTTTGTTGTATTGAAGTCATATATCACAACATGGGATAACTTCTTGAGAACTCAGGGCACTTTACATGGGAAGATTCTGGTTATGCAGAACAGAACAGGCTGCCCAGGAAAGTGGTGGAGTCACCATCCCTGGGGGTGTTCCAGGAATATGTCAACATGGCACCTGGGGACATGGTTTAATGACCATGAGAGTGCTGGGTTGAGAGTTGCACTCAATAACATTAGAGGTCTTATAGAAAGGAATGGAATGGAATGGAATGGAATGGAATGGAATGGAATGGAATGGAATGGAATAGAATAGAATAGAATAGAATAGAATAGAATAGAATAGAATAGAATAGAATAGAATAGAATAGAATTAACCAGGTTGGAAGAGACCTTTGAGATCATCCAGTCCAACCTATCACCCAACATCATCTAATCAACTAAACCATGCAACCAAGCACCCCATCCAGTCTCTTCCTAAACACCTCCAGGGATGGTGACTCCACCACCTCCCTGGGCAGCCCATTCCAATGGCCAATCACTCTTTCTATGAAGAACTTCTTCCAAACATCCAGCCTAAACCTCCCCTGGTGCAGCTTGAGACTGTGTCCTCTTGTTCTGGTGCTGGTTGCCTGGGAGAACAGACCTACCCACAGCTGGCTACAACCTCCCTTCAGGTAGTTGTAGATAGAAGTGAGGTCTCCGCTGAGCCTCCTCTTCTCCAGGCTAAACAACCCCAGCTCCCTCAGCCTCTCCTCATAGGGCTTGTGCTCCAGGGTGCTGGCCATGCCTCAGCAATTCCTCACTGCATTTAAAGGAATCACAAGAACTCCTGTACCAGCCATGGCCTCCTGAGACAGGGGGTTGGGTCTAGGTGAGCTGTAGACTCTCCCAGCTTGTTTCACCCCAGCAGATCCCTCTCAGGCAGATGCCCAATACACAGCATAGGGTCAGCCCAGAGCAGCAGAACCCTGAAGGTGCAGGCGGAGAGCCCAATGTGTAAGATGCATTATACTGCAAGGACTGAGATTTATCAAGATCCTCTCACTAAAGGAGCTCATCACTGCATTTTCCACTCTCTGCCCCAGGAATGGATATTCCACAGCTCATCACTGAAGGATGTCACCTTCTCAAGGTGATCTCTATGGAAGGCAATAGATCTACAGGCAGGATTGTGACACTGCAATAAAAATCACCTTCTGATGAAGTGCTAAAAGCTCCAGCTGAACACACAGGCCTTGGCTGCCGTGTGTGGCTATGGGGGCCCAGGGAAGGCTCAACATGCCTATGAGGAGCTGTCCTGGGGAAAGCCATGGCACAGACTGGCTGGGTTCATGCTGAGGGGTGCATGGGGCTTCCTTGAAGCTGTTGGAACTAAATGTGGACATATCCTAGTGACAGGATGAGAGGTAATGGACTGAAGCTTGAGGAGGATAGATTTAGACTGAAGATTAGGAAAAAATTCTTTTCAGTGAGGGTGGTGAGACACTGGAACAGGTTGCCCAGAGAGCTTGTGAATGCCCCTTCCATGGAGGTGTTCAAGGCCAGGTTGGATGAAGTTTTGAGCAACTTGGTCTATTGGAAGGCACCCCTGTCTGTGCAGAAGGGTTGAAATGAGATAGAATGGAATGGAATGGAATGGAATGGAATGGAATGGAATAGAATAGAATAGAATAGAATAGAATAGAATAGAATAGAATAGAATAGAATAGAATAGAATAGAATAGAATAGAATTAACCAGGTTGGAAAAGATCTTTGAGATCATCAAGTCCAACCTATCATCCAACACCATCTAATCAACTAAACCATGGCACCAAGCACCTCATCAAGTCTCCTCCTAAACACTTCTAATGATGGTGACTCCACCACCTCCCCAGGCAGCCCATTCCAATGGGCAGTCATTCTCTGTGTAGCATTTCTTCCTAACATCCAGTCTGAACCTCCCCTGGTGCAGCTTGAGACTGCATCCTCTTGTTCTGGTGCTGGTTGCCTGGGAGAAGAGACCAACCCCCTACTGGCTACAACCTCACTTCAGGTAGTTGTACACAGCAAGAAGGTCTCCCCTGAGCCTCCTCTTCTCCGGTCTAAGCAAGCCCAGCTCCCTCAGCCTCTCCTCATAGGGCTTGTGCTCCAAACCCCTCCCCAGCTTTGTTGCCCTTCTCTGGACACGTTCCAGCAACTCAACATCCTTCCTAAACTGAGGGGCCCAGAACTGGACACAGGGCTCAAAGTGTGGCCTAACCAGTGCTGAGTTCAGGGGCAGAATAACCTCCCTGCTCCTGCTGGCCACACTACACGTGATACAGGCCAGGATATCACTGACCTTCCTGGCCATGATCTTTAAGGTCCCTTCCAACCCAAACCACTCCGTGATTCTATGTGTCTCTATTCTCAGTATCATGGTGTTGAATTTTATGCAGAGACAAAACAACACAGAGGATTATTAGCTGATGAGGCACTGGTCTGATTTCCTCCCCTCCTCTGCTTTTCCTCTTTCAATCTGTTTTCCTGGCTGTGTTTTCAGACAGGAGCACCTGGAGCACTGCAGTGACCCATTTTCCTGGTTACCTTCAGCACTCTTGCTTCAGAGGCTGCAGAAAATGAGGAGGTGAGAGCCTGCAGAAACAGACTGTCCTGCTTGCATCATGGAATTGTGTGGGTTGGAAAAGACTTCTGAAATTGAGTCCAACCTGCAACCTAATAGCACTGTGGTTGCTAAACCGTGTCCCCAAGTGCCACGTCCATTGATGAGCATCTGGTGAGAGTAGGTTGCTTTGCTTTCCTCTTGATGAGAGGAAAACTGAAAAGCAGAGAAAGAAGCGTGCTGGTTCCAGCCATCACCTTTTATTCTCCTCCTGTGTCATGTAACCTTACACCCATTAATGTCTCTCCCTCATGCTGAGGACCTTCTTCCATTTTCGCCTCCGCCTCCAGCATTAGCCAAACGTTTGGGGAGCAATTTTGATCCACCTCCACCCTCATTGTCATTCAGACAATTTATGGCCTCCTGCTCACAAAGCCTGCAATAACAGGAGCGGGTGATAAGAAACCATCCTTCTGATAAGGACTGAAATGGGAGCATGTGGGGCAGCAGTCCTCTCTGCATCCTAATCCACCAATTGCTCTGATAGCCGAGATGCTTCCAGGCACCACCTTCTCACACTTCTCAGAAATAAGGAGGAAATTCACTCCTTGGAGCCTCAAGGTGTTTTTCTCAGCAGTGATCCTCGCTTGGAAACCTCCCCCATGGAAGGAGGAGTGCAACACCCCCCTCTCCACCATCCCCCTCTGCTGAGACAGTCACGGTTCTTCCATGTGGGTTCGGCTGATTTGATGTGTGTCAGTGGAAGGAAAAGCATGTGAGAAAGGAATTTAGGTCAAAAGATGAAGGGTTAGAAATAGCTAAACAGTGGGGGGGCAAGAGGATGGGGCCATGTCAGCGGTGCCCAGGGACAGGACAAGGGGCAAGGGGCTCAAACTGGAACTCAGGAGGTTCCATCTGAAGCTGAGGAGAAACCTGTTTGGTGTGAAGGTGCTGGAGCCCTGGAGCAGGCTCTCCAGAGAGGTTTTGAATCTCCTTCTCTTAGAGCTTCCAAACCCAGCTGGACATTGTGATACTGGGCAAGCTGCTGTGGGTGCTTCTGTTTTATCATGGGCATTGAACTGGATGATGTCCAGAGGTCCCTTCCAACTCCTCCCTGTTGGGTTCTGTGAGCCCCTTCGGTGCAGTGCCTGTGCAGTGCCATCCTGCCCACCCTGCTCCATGGCTCTCTGGAGCAGGCCCTGGCTCAGGTCCGTTTTAGTGTCCAGCAGCTGTTCTGAATAGAATAGAATTAACCAGGTTGGAAGAGACCTTCAAGATCACCGAGTCCAACCTATCAACCAACACTAGTCAACTAAACCATGGCACCAAGCACCCCATCCAGCCTCTTCCTAAACACCTCCAGGGATGGTGACTCCACCACCTCCCTGGGCAGCACATTCCAATGGGCAATCACTCTCTCTGTGTAGAATTTCTTCCTAACCTCCAGCCTGAACTTCCCCTGGTGCAGCTTGAGACTGTGTCCTCTTGTTCTGCTGCTGGTTGCCTGGGAGAAGAGACCAATCACCTCCTGGCTACAACCTCCCTTCAGGGAGTTATAGAGAGCAATAAGGTCTCCCCTGAGCCTCCTCTTCTGCAGGCTAAGCAACCCCAGCTCCCTCAGCCTCTCCTCACAGGGCATGTAAGATGTCTCCATGGTTGGTTCTCCCACCAGATGGAATCACTCTTCAACTTCATTAGACCTGATGCCGCCACTTTCTCATTTCCCCCCTGACCCTTTTAATAAACAATCCACTGACATTTGTAAGGTACCTTTTTGGAGATATTTTCAGTTTCAAAATAATTCTGGTTGTCTCCATTAACCTTTCAACCCAAATTTTTAGCCTTTTTCACCCAGAAAGTAATGAAAGAATTTTGGGCAGAGTGAAAGAACCTAGGGAGGAAAGTACCAGGGGAGGAAAGTACCAGGGAGGTAGAACTGGAGTTTAGAGCAGAGTCCAGTCTCCTGCTGCCCATGGGAGATCCCAGGCAAGAACGAACAGATTCACAGGCATCCTCATTGACAGCTGGCTGAACACGAGCCAGCAGTGTGCCCAGGTGGCCAAGAAGGCCAATGGCATCCTGGCCTGTATCAGGAATGGTGTGGCCAGCAGGAGCAGGGAAGTCATTGTGCCCCTGGACTCAGCACTGGTTAGGCCACACCTTGAGTCCTGTGTCCAGTTCTGGGCCACTCAATTTAAGAAGGACATTGAGACACTTGAACATGTCCAGAGAAGGGCAACGAGGCTGGGGAGAGGCCTTGAGCACAGCCCTATGAGGAGAGGCTGAGGGAGCTGGGATTGTTTAGCCTGGAAAAGAGGAGGCTCAGGGGAGACCTCATTGCTGTCTACAGATTCCTGAAGGGAGGTTGTAGCCAGGAGGGGGTTGGTCTCTTCTCCCTGGCAACCAGCACCAGAACAAGGGGACACAGTCTCAAGCTGTGCCAGGGGAGGTTTAGACTCGAGGTGAGGAGAAAGTTCTTCACGGAGAGAGTTGTTAGCAATTGGAATGTGCTGCCCAGGGAGGTGGTGGAGTCCCCATCCCTGGAGGTGTTTAGGAAGAGACTGGATGGGGTGATTGGTGCCATGGTTTACTAGTCATGAGGTCCTGGATGACAGGTTGGACTTGATGATCCAAAGATCATCTTTTCCAACCAACTGGTCTTTTCCAACCTTATTGATTGTATGATTCAAAAGTCATCTTGTCCAATCCCCCTGCAGTCAACAAGGACACCTCCAATTAGATCAGGCTGCCCAGAGCAACATAGAGTGTGACCTGGAATGCCTCCAGGGAGGGGGCCTCAACCACATCTCTGGGCAACAACCATGGACTCTGATCACCAAAACTGCTCAGCAAAAATGAATTCTGGTCCCCATTGTGACCTAAGCCACCAGTCCCACCTCCACCAGACCTGGGACCTCCCCGAGGCTCCCAGTTCTGCTACAGCCTATGAGCCGCCAGCAATGGTTAATTGATCCCTGGTAATGCAATTAGGGCTCACAGCTTCATGAGCCTCAGCAAACAGAAAAAGCAAATATTTATATTCAGAAAGTAGGGGGGGCAGAAAGAGCATCTGAAGCTTGGTTGCATTTCCTCACAAATTGTCCTTCCCAGCTACCCCTAGGCTGGCTGCCTTCCCTTGCCACATGCTGCCATCAGAAAATGAGCAGAAAGGGAAACAAAAGCAACACCTTGGAAATATTTCTGTTTCCTGGAGAGTTTGTTATGGAAACATCAGAAATGACAGCAGCAGGGGGGCTACAATGTAGCCACTGAAACTCCTTGATGGAAATGTCACTGTCTGGGTCAATTCAGCCCCTCTCTAGGGTTTCTGCACCTCCCAGCTGAGAAAAATCACCTAAAACCAGGTAATCATATAGTAGTTTGGATTGGAAGGGACCTTAAGAATCATCTAGCTCAAATCCCCCTGCCATGGGCAGGGACACCTTCCACTAGACCAGGTTGCTCAAAGCCCCATCCATCTGGCCTTGAACACCTCCAGGGAAGAGGCACCCACAGCCTCCCTGGGCAACCTGTGCCAGTATGACCCTACCCCTCACTGTAAAGAACTTCTCCCTGCATGTCCAAAAAGTCTGGTTGCAGCTCCTGCCCCTCAGGTTCTCATTCAGGACACTCCACTTAAGAGTCCTGAAGGGAAATTAAAATACAGACTTAATTTAAACCCCTCAGCAAATGCAATAACCTGCAGCATCAGCTTGCCTGGTGAATGGTGTGCCCAGCACCCAAAAGCCCTTCAGATCACATCCTGGGCTGCATCAAGAGAAGCACAGCCAGCAGGTTGAGGGAGGTGATTCTCCCCCTCTACTCCACTCTGGTGAGACCCCACCTGGAGTACTGCAGCCAGTTCTGGAGCCCCTATTACAGGAAGGATCTGGAGGTGCTGGAGTGTGTCCAGAGAAGGGCCACAAGGATGATCAGAGGGCTGGAGCGCCTCTCCCATGAGGACAGACTGAGAGAATTGGGGCTATTCAGTGTGGAGAAAGAGAAGCCTCCAAAGATACCTTATTGTGGCCTTCCAGTATCTGAAGGGGACCTACAAGAAAGCTGGTGAGGGACTTTTAGGGTGTTGGGTAGTGATCGGACTAGGGGAATGGATCTGAGCTAGAGGAGGGGAGATGTAGATTAGACATTAAGAAGAAGTTCTTCACCATGAGGTTAGTGAGACACTGGCACAGGTTGTCCAGGGAGGTGGTGGAAGCCTCATCCCTGGACATTTTTAAGGGCAGGCTGGATGTGGCTCTAAGGACCCTGATACAGTGTGAGGTGTCCCTGCCCATGGCAGGGGGGTTGGAACTCGATGATCCTTGAGGTCCCTTCCAAAGCTAACAATCCTGTGATTCTATGATCAGCCTGCTATGGGTGTTACTGAGCAGACTGGTAACTCAGATAGGAGATCTGCTGGCACATGATGCTTTTACCTTGTCCAGGCTGAAATGGGAAACCCAGGAAAAACCAGGACCTGTTCAGTGGGAACTGCAGGTGGGTGGCACACTCAGTGAAGGGAGATGGTCTGGTTGGTACCACTGCTCCTTCTGGGCACAGAAAGGGTAGTGTCCATTAAAAACCTCTTGAAAGCCGCTGGTGGAGCTGCAGATGGGGGTAGCTAATGGCAATGTGCTGCTGAGGAGCAGTTGGGCTGGATGTTAGGAAGAAATTCTTCACAGAAAGAGTGATTGGCCATTGGAATGGGCTGCCCAGGGAGGTGGTGGAGTCACCATCCCTGGAGGTGTTTAGGAAGAGACTGGATGGAGTGCTTGGTGCCATGGTTTAGTTGATTAGATGGTGTTGGGTGATAGGTTGGACTGGATGATCTCAAAGTTCTTTTCCAACCTGGTTAATTTTGTATTCTGTAGTCTTTTAACATGGACAGGAGTCCTTGTGTTATCAGGATCAGCCAGGAAAGGAGTGCAGCTGGCACCAAGCTCTCTCTGGGGATAGTGAATGTACTGAACCGGTCTACAGACAGCAGCACATCCATAACTTCCACATAGCCCAGCAGCATTGATCTTCGAGACAACAAATTGGGAGTGAGAGCAAGACCCATGAGTCAGGGTTTGCTGCCAGTGGTTCTACACTGATTCTTTGTGGGTTTTTCACCTCTTCCCAAGGAAAGAGTAAATGGAAGTGGAACCACCTATTTACATTCCTGAGGCTGGAAGTTTCACAGGTGAGATAACTGAAAGAAACTCTTCTGAGGGATCATTCATAGATTTGGGGCTGGTCCAGCATCTGCTTACAGGACTCCTGAAAGGCTGAGAGCTCTGGGGCTGTTGAGCCTGGAGAAGAGAAGCCCCAGAAGGGATATTCTCAATGCTCAGCAAGAGCTCAAATATCTGGAGGGGGGGAGAGGGAGCAAGAGAATGGGGGCAGACTCTTCTCATTGGTACCCATAACAGGACCAGGGGCAGTGAACATAAACTGGGATCCCAGAAGTTCCATCTGAAGATGAGAAGAAACTTCTTTGCTGTGAGGGTGCTGGAGCCCCAGAGCTCTCTTGAACTGGGGAACCCAGAACTGAACCCAGGGCTCCAGCTGTGGTTTATTTCTGTGAGTTGGATGCTCACCTGAAGACCTTTGAGCCTTCTGCAAACAGACTTTATGTGATGATTTGACAACAGATGGACTTTCAGAGAAGCAGGTGAAGGTACGGGAACATTTGGTTGCTTCACTTGGAGCTGAACAGATCCAGGGAGGACACACATCCCTTCCAGCCATGGGAGCCCTCAGCAAAGCTCCTCTCAAAGCTGACAGGACACGGTTCTTTGCTGGGTTTGGGGTTATTTTTGGTTTAGGGAGATCACAGAATCACAGCATTGCTTGGATTGGAAACAGACCTTTGAGATCATAAAGCCCAATTTTAGCCTGACACTGACAAGTCCTGGACTAAACCACATCCCTCAGCATCACATCTACATGACTTTACAGAAGATGATGTAGTATGGGATTTCCTCTGCTTTTTGTGGAGGAGCTCTTCCCACTGGGAAGGAGGAGAAGACAGATGGAACAACCAACAGGGTTCCTCCTGGCTACTGAAGTCCTTGGATGAGCACTAAGGAATCCTTCTGTGGTGCCTCCTCTCTCACTTTGTGCCACCTCCCAGTGACTCAGGCTGGTGTTTTTCTCAGGCTATGGAGGATGTGCTGTGACTCATTCATTCTCTGGAAGCCAGTTTTCCTCCTCCTCTCTACTTTGGGAGCAGTTAGATCAATTGCCTTCTTTTCCTCCAACCATTTGTTATTATTACAGCTCCTCTCTGGTTCTACAACGTCTGCAGATAATGATTCAGGCTTTCAAGAGCCACTTCATCCCTAGTGCTCTGAACATCTGGCTTTAGCAGCACTGATGTCACCATACCTGTAGCTCCAACCTGGGGGAAAAGCTTCATGTTTTATGTCAAGAACCAGCAGTGAGGGATGGTCTAAGGCCGCCATGAGGAAGGAGTGCAGCTCTCCTCTCTTTGAGGAGGCTCATCTGCGAGAAACAAGCAGCAGTTTAAGAGGTGTTCCTCCAGGTCTTGATCACAGAGTCATAGAAACTGTGTTGGAAGGGACCTTAAAGACCATCTGGTTCCACCCCACTTGCCATGGGCCAGGACACCTCCCACTAGACCAGGTTGCTCAAAGCCCCATCCAACCTGGCCTTGAACACCTTCCTGGGTAACCTGTTCCAGTGTCTCACTACCCTCACTGTAAAGAGTTTCTTCCAAAGTGCTTTTTTGGGGCTCACCCAGAGATCAACACAACATTCCCTTGATGGGCAGAGAGTTGGGAAGACGCTCTCAGCAGGAACCTTATCAGATCTGTCTTCTCTGTCACTGTTGAGTCTCTGAGCCCACATCTGCTACTGCATCAATTTCTCCTGTCTCTGCACCAGCACAAATGCATATGGTGCTCCCTCTACATTCAAGACCAGGTTTGATGTGGCCTTGAGTAAACTGGTCTAGTGGGAAATGTCCCTGCCCATGGCAGTGGGGTTGGAACTAGATGATCTCTTTCAATCCAAGCCATTCCATGATTCTATGATTCTGTGATCACAATGAGGGCAGCTCTTCTGATGGGTGCTCAGTCCTCCTGTGTCCTATCTTCTCCAGCTGGAGCATCCATTGATCTGCACCATCTCAGCAGGATCTGGAGCAGCTGGCACAGCTGCTCTTGCTGTTGGAGTCTCTCAGGATAAGATGTGAGGTAGCTGTGGTTTCTACTCGGGGAACAGAGGATAACTCATTAATGGAGCCACTGGAGTGTCACTTTGCTGCATTATTTCCTATCCCTGATTGTCTCAGTTTCGGGTGCTTCCACTGAGCTACAGCAGTTATTGGAAACTTTTTGGAGTGATCTTCAGCTATCAGCTGTGCCATCAATATTTGATGACATTTTCACTGGCAAATGATGAGTTTAATCAGATACCAGAGAAATCCGGCTAGGAGAGCACTTGAAGGCAGGGGCTCTTCAGAGAACTTCAAGTGTCAGGCTCCTGGAAGCCTTCAGACCATTCTGAGCTAATGACAACTGCTCTTTCTGCTTCCACCCTGGCAGTAGGGAGAAGATGTGCTCTGGCATATCTGAGCACTCCTCTCCCAAGTCACGGTGTGCATCGGTCTTGGGTTTTGCTGCCATCATGGATCACATTTGCTGCTGGAGCAGAGTCTGGAGCAATCATCTCCCTTGCTTTGTCAGGCCTAAGCTCAGCCACACTGATCAAGGTTGTGAGGATGGGCAGTGCAGAGCTGCTAGTAAAGCAAACACCAAAGTAAGGACCTGATCTCTCTGGCACACCTCCCCTGTGAGGGCAGGCTGAGAGAGTTAGGTCTGTTCAACCTGGAGGAGAAAAAGCTCTGGGGAAACCTTAGAGCTGTATTTCAATATCTGAAGGAGACCTACAGGAGTGCTGGTTAGGGACTGTCTAGAAGGGCTTTTATTGATAGTACAAGGGGTAATGATTTGAAACCAGAGCAGGGGAGATCGAGGTTGGACATCAGGAGAAGGTTCTTTACAACTGAGAGTGGTGTGACAGTGAACAGGTTACTCAGAGATGTGGTCAAGGCATCATCCCTGGAGATGTTCAGGATCAGACTTGATGTGGCCCTGGGCAGCCTGATCTAGTTGGGGATGTCCCTGCTGACTGCAAGGGGTTTGGACAAGGTGATCTCTGAGTGTCCCTTCCAACCTGCTGCATTCTGTAATTCTGTGGTGGAGGGCAGTGAGCTGCAGGAGGGAGCGGTGGCAGAGGTTGGAAAGGTCACCCCCTTAGTCAGCACACCTTCACCCATATGGTTCCATGAGGTGCAACCTCCTCATCCTTTGCATCTATTTCACCTTTTTAAATTATTATTATTATTATTATTATTATTATTACTACTACTACTACTACTTTTCCCCTTTTATTTTCCTTTCAGAGTGGAAGTTCTGCAGCCCCTACATGAAAAGTCAGAGGACCCAAAGCTAGAGGGAGGGAGCTCCTTCTGCACAGAGATGTGCTTTGCACAGGACTATTGTACAGCTGAAAAATGCCTGCTTGTGTTTTGGAACAAAGCTCTCCAGATATATGTAGAGACACAATTTCTCTTGGTGATTATTCCCTCAAGATGAGTGGCTGTTACTGTGGGGAAGGAAAGCTCTGCATGGTAAAAACTCCTGCGTGGTGGTGGCTGCTTAAGGAGCTGTAACCTGGATGAGAAGCTGCCATTTACTGTGATAATTCCAGGAATAATGAGAGGTCACAGTGGTCAGGATGTCACATCTCATCAGTGAAGCTCACAAAATGCACCTTTTCATCTGGGTTTATTAGAAGAAAAGCGTTTCTCAGAACCGGCAAGACAAGCGAGGAAGAGCTGCATCTCCTCTCTTGAAATGACGCAGTAGGGAGCAGCCTGGGGGGAGGCAGAACTGAAGGCAGCTCTAGATGTTTAGATGACTGAGAGCACTTGAATGGTGATGAAAAAACACTGGCTGAGCTGCAGGAGAAAGGCACAATGCTGACTGATGGTCAGCACCAGCACTTCCTCCCCACCTCCCTTCATAGAATCATAGAATCAATAAGGTTGGAAGAGACCTCCAAGATCATCAAGTCCAACCTGTCACCCAACACTTCATGACTACTAAACCATGGCACCAAGTGCCATGTCCAATCCCCTCTTGAACACCTCCAGGGATGGGGACTCCACCACCTCCCTGGGCAGCCCTTTCCAATGGCTAACAACTCTCTCTGAAGAACTTTCTTCTCACCTCAAGCCTAAACCTCCCCTGGCACAGCTAGAGACTGTGTCCTCAGCCCTGGGAGACACTAAAGAGCAGTCATGTTTCAGGGGTGAGGACAAAGCCCAGGCAGGACCAAGCTGATAGTGTGATACAGTTAAACACACGAAGAGCTTCTGGCCTGCAGGAACCTTGTCACCAGAGCCTGGGTTTGATATCAGGTGCTGCCTGTGAATGGAAAAACTTCCAAAGCTGATGAGGGTCAGGGCTGGCCTGGTCACCTGAGGAATCCAGAGGCTCTCCTCTGCCTTCCCAAAGAGAAGGGAAAGGGAAGAAGGAAGAGAGTCTGATGGGGTGGGAAAGAAACTCAATCAGCTGGAATGGAAAGAACAATCCCACAGAGACACATGCCCTGATGGCACCATTGGCACCACCTACTCCAGACCCGAGAGGAGCCCAGGAGATGAGCTGCTGCCCTGACTTTCCGTGAAGAAAGTGCTTGGATCTGAAAATTCACACTTGAAATCAATTAGCTCCTTTCTGCCACATGAAAACCAGTTTGACATCTATGCAGCTGAGAGTTTAGGGGCTGTCCTATAGCCAGACTTCAGGAGAGCTTCATTGTGGCCTCCAGCAGCTGCTGTATTGGGGTTTTATAGCTGCTTTATTATTAAGACTGCCTGTGGGGAACAAGTTTGACTCAGCAAGTCCAACTTGATAATTTGATAGCTCTGGCAATGCAATTTCTTCACTTGCTTCAGCTGGACTCTGAGAGATACTGGTTGACTGGAAACCTCTTGACCCCAGGAGCTCCAGGTGCCCCCAGGACTGAGGCTAACAAAGTCCAATGAATCCCAGCATGGTGGGGGTTGGAAGGGACCTCTGGAGATCATCCAGATCATCTCCACTCCTAAAACAGAGTCACCACAGCTTGCCCAGGATCACAATGTCCTGGTGGGTTTGTAACCTCTCCACAAAGCCTCTGTGACCCTCCATTAGAGGATGACTTCAGAGTGAATATGGAGAACATTTTTCTTGCCACAGCTGTATGTGCTGGCTGTAAGAAGCTGCCTGAAGCTGAAGCTGCAGCACAGCAGGGCAGGACCTGGTGCTGAACCACCAGCAGCTGGCACATGAAGGATAGGAGCAGGACCTGGTGCTGTAGATCCAGTACCTGGCACAGGAAGGATGCACCACAAGCAACTGGATGGGAAGGATGGGAGCAGAATCTGGTGGTGCAGCCCCAACAGCTAGGATGAGAGGGGGCTGCTGGTTGATTGGTTTGTTAGGAGGACAGGATGTATAGTAAGGGAAAGGTTCCCCTGTGCTCACAGAGGAGACGTTTGCTGTGACAGAGCTAATGAGGCTCCTGGGACAATTTATGCCAAGCTAATAAGCAGCAGAACTAAACGTTGTCTTCATTTACCCTCCAGCTCACCAAAATGTTGTTCATTCATGTTGCACTAATTAAGCCAACAGCCATTAACCCTTTCTTCAGAGGCACAGGCTCTGGGTGCTGATGAGGAATTAAACCCCCTGCATTCCACCGAGCATCTTGGTGCTCATCGGAGTCTTCAAGCAATTATCTCCACCCTACAGTGAGCATCGGTAGTTCTAAAGGAGGTTGTAGTGAGGTGAGGGTTGGTCTTTTCTCCCAAGGACAAGAGAAAACAGACTCAGGTTGCCCCAGGAGAAGTTCAGGGGAGTGGTGGAGTCACCATGCCTGAAGGGATTTGAAAGACCTGAGCCAGCAACAGCCAGTAGCCCAGAAGGCAACCTTGTCCTGGGCTGCATCAACAGAAATGTGAACAGCAGGACAAGGGAGGTGACTCTGCCTCTCTGCTCTGCTCTGGTCAGATGCCAGCTGGGGCACTGCATCTAGTTCTGGTGCCCCCAGCGCAACAAGGATTATGGAACTGCTGGAGTAGGTCCAGAGGAGGCCATAAATCTGATCAGAGGGATGGAGCATCACCCCTGTGAGGACAGGCTGGGAGAGCTGGGTCTGTTCAGCCTGGAGAAGAGAAGGCTCTGGGGAGACCTTCTAACAGGCTTTCTGTACCTGAAGCGAGCTACAGGAGAGCTGAGGAGGGACAAGGAGGGCTTGTAGTGATAGGACAAGGGTCTATGGCTTTGAGCTGGGAGAGGGAAGATTTAGACTGGAGATTAGGAAGAAATTCTTTGCAGTGAGGGTGGTGAGACACTGGAACAGGTTGCTCAGGAATGTCTCCTCCCTGGAAATGTTCAGTGCCAGGTTGGATGAGGCCTTGAGCAACCTGGGTGTCCCTACCCATGGCAGGGGGCTGGAACTAGATGATTCTTAATGTTGCTTCTGACCCAAATCATTCTATTAATCTATGAATCTATGTGGTGCTGAGGGACGTGGTGGACATGGCAGTGCTGGCATAATGGTTGGACTTGATGTTCTTAAAGGTCTCCTCCAACCAAAACAATACTATGATTCCTATGATTCTGATCACTCTGGCAAAGAGTCTCTCCTCTGCTGTACACATCTCCAGATGTCCACTGCAATCTGGTGCCCAGCTTCCCTCTTTGTCACTGTGACACATCCCTGGCTGCAGATGAGGTTTTGAGCTCCAACTAACAGCAGCTTTTGGGATATATGACCAAGCTGGAGAGATGGTTGCAGTGGAATTTCATGAAGTTCAACAAGGACAAGTGTAGGGTCCTGCACCTGGGGTGGAATAATCTCTTGCACCAGTACTGGTGAGGAGTCACCTGCTAGGAAGCAGGTCCAGCCCCACCATGATGTCTGTACAGGCTTGTGAGGAGCAGCTGAGGGAACTGCAATTGTTTAGAATGGAGAAAAGGAGGCTGAGGAGAGACCTTCTGGCTGTCCACAGCTCCCTGAAAGGAAGTAGGAGCCAGATGGAGGCTGGTCACTTCTCACATGCAACAAATGACAGGACAAGAGGAAATGGCCTTAAGTTACACCAGGGGAGGTTCAGGTTGGACATTAGGAAAAATTTCTTCACAGCAAGGGTTCTCAGCCACTGGAACAGGCTGTCTAGGGAGGTGGTGGAGTCCTCAGACTTTTGTCCAGAGAAGGGCAACAAAGCTGGTGAGAAGTCTGGAGCACAAACTCTATGAGAAGAGGCTGAGGGAGCTGAGGTTGCTTAGCCTGGAGAAGAGGAGGCTCAGGGGAGACCTTGTTGCTGTCTACAATGACCTGAAGGGATGTTGTAGCCAGGTGGGGGTTGGTCTCTTCTCCCAAGCAACCAGCACCAGAACAAGAGGACACAGTCTCAAGATGCACCAGGGGAGGTTTAGGCTGGATGTTAGGAAGAAGTTCTTCACAGAAAGAGTGATTGCCCGTTGGAATGGTCTGCCCAGGGAGGTGGTGGAGTCACCATCACTGGAAGTGTTTAGGAAGAGACTGGATGGGGTGCTTGGTGCCATGGTTTAGTTGATTAGATGGTGTTGCGTGATAGGTTGGACTCAATGATCTTGAAGGTCTCTTCCAAGCTGTTTAATTCTATTCTATTCTATTCTATTCTATTCTATTCTATTCTATTCTATTCTATTCTATTCTATTCTATTCTATTCTATTCTATTCATTCCTGGACAGATGTAAAAGCTACGTAGACTTGGTCCTGAGGAGCATGGTTTAGTGGTGGACTTAGCAGGAGTGGTGGGATTGTGAGCTCCAGGTGAGCAGTTGGACTTGATGATCTCCAAGGCCTCTTCCAACCTCAACAGTTCTATGGCTCTATTCTGTACCAGCTTGGCAGATGTTCACTGTGTAGCTCTGAAGGCAAAACTGCTGCACACACTTGAAGTGGGCAGGCATCAACATTCTGCAGGTGTACACATGAGCTACTTTCAGAGTCTATTGATTCTGAGTGTGGGCCAGGAACACTCACCTGGCAGCAGGAACTCCAGGAGGGGTTCACTGATTTTTTTTTCCCCAGACATTTTAAGTGTTTCTAATCCAAGCTCAATGTAGTATTAAGAGTTTATGTTGTTTGCAGCCACAATTCATCAAACCACTGGTAGGTGATAGAATACTTTTAAGCTGTACAGCTTTCCTCTTGCTGGAGGAAGAGCTGTGGTAGGAATTTCTAATGATAATGAGCTGGTTGGTTGCAGCAGATTAATGTGGATGTGGTCATTTCCTTTGGCCAAGTTTCCAACCATATCTCCATATTTGGAGCACAAGCCCTACGAGGAGAGGCTGAGGGAGCTGGCGTTATTTAGCCTGGAGAAGAGGAGGCTCCGGGCAGACCTTATTGCTGCCTACAACTACCTGAAGGGAGGTTGTAGCCAGGAGGGGGTTGGTCTGCTCTCCCAGGCAAACAACACCAGAACAAGAGGAAACAGTCTCAAGCTGTGCCAGGGGAGGTTTAGGCTCAAGGTGAGGAGAAAGTTCTTCACAGACAGAGTTGTTAGCCATTGGAATGGGCTGCCCAGGGAGGTGGTGGAGTCACCATCACTGGAGATGTTTAGGAAGAGACTGGATGGGGTGCTTGGTGCCATGGTTTAGTTGATTAGATAGTGTTGGATGATAGGTTGGACTTGATGATCACAAAGGTTTTTTCCCACCTGGTTAATTCAATTCAATTCAATTCAATTCAATTCAATTCAATTCAATTCAATTCTAGTCTAGTCTAATCTAGTCTAGTCTAGTCTAGTCTATTCTCTTGATGGGACATACAACTCATGCATCAGTTACCTCTGGGGGAAAGTGCTGAGATCTGTGCTATTGCAGACACATCTCCTGTGGCTTTGGGGGTACTTGTGCCAGAGTGTTTTGCTGCTCAGATACTAAGTCATCATAAGGTTCTTCAGAAGACACTGTGGACATACCCATATTCACAGATTCATATATTCATAGAATGGTTTGGATTCGAAGGGACCTAAAAGGTCATGGAACAAAACTAGAAATGGGTAGACTCAGATTGGATGTTAGGAAGCAGTTCTTCACCATGAGGTTGGTGAGACACTGGCACAGGTTGCCCAGGGAGGTGGTGGAAGCCTCATCCCTGGAGGTTTTTAAGGTCAGGCTGGATGTGGCTCTGGGCAACATGATCTAGTGTGAGGTGTCCTTGCCCATGGCAGGGAGGTTGGAACTGGATGATCCTTGAGGTCCCTTCCAACCCTAACAATTCTATGATTCTATGATGTACCTGAGAGATGGAGTCCTTGTCCTCTGCAGCACAGAGCTGGTCTGTTTAAAGATGGCCCAGCACTTTTCAATGCCCACTGCTTCTTCTCTAGAGGTCATAACTGGTAATCAGAGTTCTCTTTTAGGAGACCTGGTCTGTCTCATGCCCTTTTGTGGGCAGGTCAAACAAGCCACCTTTTGGAAGAGAAAATGTATTTACTCATTGCCCATCTGGGTGCGGTGAGACTCCAGGCTGCAGAGCAATCTCTAGAATCATTGCCTAGACCTGGATGGGGCTGACTGGACATGTGTCTGGCCCTGCCCACAGCCACCCAGGCTGGTTCCATACATGTTCTGCCTGTCTCTTTCGGCTTCTACAGACACCAAAGCCAGGTGTTGGTCAGAAGAGGCAGAGTCCCTTCGCACTCCAGCACTGGAGGGTGTTGGAAAGGATCCTTGAGATCTCCTAGTTCCAACCCCCTGCCATGGACAGGGACACCTTCCGCCAGAGCAGGTTAAAAGACCAATTAAGAAGTGGTGGTGCAGCAAGGGTCACTGAGAACAATAGAAATGAAGAACAGGAGAAAAATTGACTTTTGATGAAGCTTGTTTGTGGCTGTGGTTAGAGCTGTTGCTGGGGAAATACAACTGGAAGGTGAAGAGCTAGTTCATTTAGGCTGGATGTTGGGAAGAAGTTCTTCACGGTGAGGGTGGTGAAACACTGAAACAGGTTGCCTGGGGAGGTGTTGGAGGCCCCATCCCTGGAGGTATTCAAGGTCAGTCTTGATGGGCCTCTGAGGGACCTGATTGAGTTGGGGATGTCCCTTCTGAATGCAGGGGGCTGAATTAGATGACCTTTAGAGGTCCCTTATGACCCAAACCTTTCTATGGTTGTCTGATTTTGTGAGCTGAAGTGCCTGCTCCTGAGATGATTTCTGTGTTTCCCCCTCAAAACCACCTTAATCCTTTTGAAATGCAGACACAGGTCTGGAGATTACTCCTTTAAAAATGAAAGCTAATATTTAGAACATCCTATTTCTGGCATGCCTTCTTAATGAGGCACTGGGAATCACAGGGCTGGGCTGAGCTGGTGCTCAGTTGGTGATGGCAGTGACAGGGAACGTGAGCGTTTCCTTCCCATCCTGCTCTAGGGCCTCCAGGCAGCATCTCTTCCCTGGAGACATCTCTCCTAAGCATAGATCTGCTTTAAACAGACAGCAATTTATTAGTGCTTGGTCACTCCAGGTCTCACAGGAGGCAAAAAAGTGCTCTGGAGCCCAGCCCTGAGGATCAAGAGAAGCAAGTTTGGGATGTGTGAACATTTCGTGCTGTTCCTTCGAGGTGATCAACAGCAGAAGTCATAAATCAAGTCAGCCCAGAATGTCTCCAATGTGCTTCCCTCTGCACCACTCACAGACTAGCAGCCTGAGCTCAGCAGCGCTAGAAAGCCAGGGATGGAGGTCACAGAATCACCAAGGTTGGAAGAGACTTCAAAGATCAAGTCCAACCTGTCACCACAGACCTCATGACTAAACCATGGCACCAAGTGCCACATCCAGTCCCCTCTTGAACACCTCCAGGGATGGTGACTCCACCACCTCCCTGGGCAGCACATTCCAACAGCGAACAACTCTCTCAGTGAAGAACTTTCTCCTCACCTCCAGTCTAAACTTCCCCTGGCACACCTTGAGACTGTGTCCTCTTGTTCTGGTGCTGGTTGCCTGGCAGAAGAGACCAAGAGACCCTATGAGGAGAGGCTGAGGGAGTTGAGATTGTTTAGCCTGGAGAAGAGGCAGCTCAGGGGAGACCTTATTACTGTCTACAACTACCTGAAGGGTGCTTGTAGCCAGGAGGGGGTTGGTCTCTTCTCCCAGGCAACCAGCACCAGAACAAGAGGACACAGTTTCAAGCTGTGCCAGGGGAGGTTTAGACTCGAGGTGAGGAAAAAGTTCTTCACTGAGCGAGTCATTCGTCATTGGAATGTGCTGCCCAGGGAGGTGGTGGAGTCACTGTCCCTAGAGGTGTTCAAGGGGAGATTGGACGTGGCACTTGGTGCCATGGTCTAGTTGTGAGGTCTGTGGTGACAGGTTGGACTTGATGATCCTTGGGGTCTCTTCCAACCTTAGTTATACTGTGATACCGTGATACTGTGATACTTCACCTGAAGAGGAGCTGGGAGATGCTGTCCCTGGTGTGAGCTCTGCCTTGCCACAGATCTCCATAGGCAAGAAAATGAGAGGCAGCAGCTTAGAGAATCATAGAATCTGCCCTTAATAGCTTAAGTGCAGAGCTTACTGTCAGCTCCAATCCTTTGGTCGAGTAGGAAGAGGCTCTGAGATGGATGGCAAATACTACATCTGGGCAATTTCCTGCTCAGCTCTGATTATCCTTCGATGAGGTGCTTGAGTTGTTCTTGTATCTGTCTGCTTTCTGCTTCATGAAGCAGGGATTAATGTACAGGGTGGAAAGGCCAGCAGCATGCTGAGGATAGCCAGGTCTGACAGTTGGAAATCACAGAATCACAGAATGCCAGGTTGGAAGGGACCCCAAGGATCATCTGGTCCAACCTTCCTGGGTGACAGTATAGCTGAAATGACCTGGCCCAGCACCCTCTCAAGCTGAGTCTTAAAACTGTCCAGTGTAGAGGAATCTGCTCCTTCCCTTGGGAGATGATTCCAATCTTTAATTGTTCCCATGGGGATCTATTTTCTTTTGGAGTGCAATGAGAAGCTCCCCAGCAGAAATCTGTACCCATCTTTTCCATGGGACTTCCTCCTAAAAATAGACTCCATCCTCCTAGCAGCCACCCTGTATGTACTGGTACATGTTAATAAGAACTCCCCTAAGCCGCCTTTTCTCAAGGCTGAAGCTTTCCTTTGGGAACTGAGGGAGCTGAGGAAGCCTGGAGGCCTGCAAAGGTGCTGAGCACAGGGGTAACATCACTTCCCTAAATATGGACTAGATGAGCTTTAGATGAACCTCTAGGTGAGTGGATAACGTGTTCTTGAGAGCAGCCAAGCCAGACCCTGGTGACAGTTAAGCAGTTTTGTCCTTTGCCATAGTTATTTTCCATTACTCTTGACTCTAATTTCTTTTCAAATGACAAGACTTCTTAGCCAGGGGATTAATTTCCAGCTCCCAAAGATCTTCTGCCATGTGACTGGTCTATGTGGCATCACTCATCACTATCTGCTGCCGTTCCACCGGAGAAAAATGCTGCTTTGTAAGCTGACAGCCCCTAAATGAAGCAGTTTTGTGTCAAACAGCATCTTCTGACAAAGTGGCTGGATGAAAGACTCCTTCCTTTTGTGTGACATTTTGCCACAGATGCTGCTTCAATGTTGCTGACATTTTTCCCCGTTAGGATGATGAAGCTCTGAGGCAAAAAGGAGCTAATGGCTGCTGTTTCTCATGAGAAGGGAATGCAGTGAAAATCGAGGGGAAAACAGCTGGTGTGGTGCTTGTCGAGTGGGAGATGTAGGGCTGAGGGGTAGTGCTTGCATGGATGTGATAACAAATATCATTGGCTCCGGGGGGGTAAGATCAGCAATAGGATTTTCCAAGTAAACAACATTCTACAGCCGTGGGGATGAAGAATTTTCTGAAGAGGGCCCATTCCTGAGGTTCTCTCATGGCTCAGTCTCTAGTGCTAGCCACCAGAGCCCACTCTGGGCTGTAACAGGGCATCTGAAATGCAGATGTTCAGACAACATCATTATAACGTGTGTGTGTCAGAACAGAGAATCAGAGAATTGTTTTGTTTGGCAAAAGCCCTTTGAGATCAATGAGTCCAACAATTTTCTAACTCTACCAAGGCTGCTGCTAAACCATGGCACTCAGCACCACATCTCTGCCTCTGGTAAATACCTCTAGGGATGGGGAGTCAAGCACCTCCATGGGGAGCCTGTTCCAGTCTTTGAGAACCCCTTCTTTGAAGAAGTTTCTTCTTCTGTCCAATCTAAACCTGCACTGGTGCAACTTGAAAACATCTCCTTTCATCCTATCACTTGTTCCTTGGGAGCAACCCCCACCTGGCTCCAAAATCATTTCAGGGAGTAGTAAAGAGCAATGAGGTCTCCCCTCAGCCTCCTTTTCGCCTGGCTGAACACCCCCATTTCCCTCAGCTGCTCCTCACCAGACCTCCAGATCCTTCACCAGCTTCATCACCCTTCTCCGGACCCTTCCAGCCCCTCACTGTCCTTCTTGGGGTGAGGGGTCCAAAACTGAACCCAGGACTCAAGGTGTGGCCTCACCAGTGCCCAGTACAGAAGGGCACAGTCCCTTTCCTACTCCTGCTGGCCAAACTGTTGCTGATCCAGGCCAGGATGCTTGTGGCCTTCTTGGCCATGTGGTTACACACAGGCTCACTTTCATCTGGCTGTTGGTATAAATGTGCAGCCCTAAGCACAGTGCAGCCCTCTCCCACCAGCAGCTCCTGGCCACTCATACCTGTGTTTCTGAGCAGAATAAAGTTGTTCTGCTAGAGTTACACCTGCTCAGTATCTACCAGTGGTATTCAGGTGATGGAGGAGGAGGAGATTTCTCCTTCTTGTCCAACAGCTTGAATGAGGGATGGTGGAAGAAAAACCAAGACAAGCCAGACAAGGGGTGGTGTAGTTATCAGACACCTCTCCCCTCCCTGTCCTGCCCTTTTTCCTCCCCAAATGTCCATGTGGTCATCAGGTGAAAACAGAAAGGGAATGAGTGTTGGCAGTCTGCAGCTCTGTGCTGGAAATGCTACAGTTTTCACTGAGAACTTTTCACACATGAGGCATGTGACTCCTCTTCCTGGAGCTGAGGGATATCAAATCAGTCTGACCACCTTTTAGTGAAACTGATACTGAAAATAATCAATTCTGAGCAGTTTTCTGTCCTGCTCAATTAAGGACATAGTGAAGGGTGCTCACGGGCTTAAGCATCTTCCTAAGAGTATATTTAGTCAAATCCTGCTCATGGTACTTGACTTCCTGCAGAATAATTGTGAGGCAATTAGCCCTGAGGATTAGGAGAAAGCCCCTGAAGTCAGGGGTTCAGCAGACACAAAGACAGCACTGTGGTTCCCCCAGGGTCCCAGCTGAAAAGAGATTTGCATCTCTGATTTCACTCCCAGCATCATTTCAAATCCTTCTACACAGGTGAAAACTCAGAGAAGAAATGCTGCCTGTGCTGCTCATGGACTCACTGGTTTTCAAGATGGTTACCCATGGGGGTCCTTTGATCACCATGCAATTATTTGTGGAAGCTGAACTATGATTCCATGAACTTGGCACTTTTCAATAGTGAAGTGACAGAGTCCATTGTAAACTGGAACTTTGTGAGTTTGGTCTCTTTCGTGGTTAGCACTCAGCAGTCTGAGACTTTTCCTTCCTGAACAGGTTGGAGAGTTGGGCGGAAGACAACCTCATGAAATTGAACCTGGGTAAGTAAAGGGTCCTGCCCCTGGGGGAGGTCAATCCCCTGTGCCAGTACAGGTGAGGAGGGGCCTGCTGGAGAACAGCTCTGTGGAGGAGAACCTGGGAGTGCTGGGGGACAAAAAGGTCCCTGTGGGCCAGCAATATGCCCTCATGATCAGGAAGGCCAATGGTATCCTGGGGATACCATTGAGGATATCCAGTCTCAAGCTGCTCCAGGGGAGGTTTAGGCTGGAGGTTAGGAGGAAGTTTTACTCAGAGAGAGTGATTGCCCATTGGAATGAGATGCCTGAGGAGGTGGTGGAGTCACCATCATTGGAGGTGTTCAGGAGGAGACTTGATAGGGTGCTTGGTTGCATGGTTTAGTTGATTAGGTGGTGTTGGATGATAGGTTGGATGTGATGATCTTGAAGGTCTCTTCCAACCTGGTCTATTCTATTCTATTCTATTCTATTCTATTCTATTCTATTCTATTCTATTCTATTCTATTCTATTCTATTCTATTCTATTCTATTCTATTCTATTCTATCACGAAGAAGAGCGGGGCCAGCAGGTCAAGGGATGTTCTCCTCTTCCTCTACTTTTCCCCACTGAGGCCATGTCTGGAGTCCTGGGTCCAGTTCCAGAGAGTCCAGTGATGGCTGGGAAGATTCTGAGGCGCCTGGAGCACTTCTGTGAGGATGAAAGCCTGAGAGACCTGAGGCAGCCTAAGAGGGGATCAGTGAGGATCAATACCTGCCATGCTGGGATTCTGGGGTTTCTGAATCCCACAGCACTAATTATGGGATGCCATAAACTGGAGTAAATCTCTACTGGTATTTAGGGGAATGTTAAATGCTCTTCTGCCAGAAAATACAACTTCGCTTTTTCCAGTTTCAGAACCTTAAATCATGACTGCACCCATCCAAACTGCACTGAAATCACTTGCTGTCCTTCAGGAATCATTTGCATTGTTCTAACAGTCCTCAAACAGAAGAGTTGTAACCATCATTTCCATCCCTTCCCAGGATTTATTGTCCATCATAGCACAGAGCAGTCCTATAAATCACCTCCATGTCTGAGGTTTTGGGGTGTTCCTGTCCTATCAGAGCTGTTAAAGCTGTGCTAGAAATAATTTAAACTCCATTAAGTGAATTCAAAATATTTAAATCAACCCAGCACTGACCAAAAAAAACCCATCTTCTGTTCTTCTGAGTCAGTGATAAATTTAATGGATGGGTTTTTGATGAAATCCCAGATTTCAGTTGGTTTAGAAGTGTCACACTGAAGGGAAGAAACCATCCTCTGCAGCACCTGGAGGTGAAAACACTTGGAAGGGAAGAGACATTACACAGAATGACAGAATCAACCAGGTTGGAAGAGATCTTCAAGATCTCCAAGAGGGTAGAAGGGGTCTCCAGAGGGATCTTGACTGGCTGGACAGATGGGCAGAGTCCAACATGACAACATTCAACAAATCCAAGTGCCAGGTGCTTCACTTTGGCCACAACAACCCCATACAATGCTACAGGCTGGGGTCAGAGTGGCTGGAGAGCAGCCAGGCAGAAAGGGACCTGGGGTGCTAATTGACAGATGGCTGAACATGAGCAAGCAGTGTGCCCAAGTGGCCAAGAAGGCCAATAGCATCCTGACGCATCAAGAATAGTGTGGCCAGCAGGAGCAGGGAAGTCATTGTGCCCCTGTACTCAGCACTGCTTTGGCCACACACTGAGTCCTGTGTCCAGTTCTGGGCCACTCAATTTAAGAAGGACATCGAGATGCTTGAGCATGTCCAGAGAAGGGCAACGAGGCTGGGGAGAGGCCTTGAGCACAAGCCCTATGAGAAGAGGCTGAGGGAGCTGGGGTTGTTTAGCCTGGAGAAGAGGAGGCTCAGGGGAGACCTTATTGCTGTCTACAACTACCTGAAGGGAGGTTGTAGCCAGGAGGGGGTTGGTCTCTTCTCCCAGGCAACCAGCACCAGAACAAGAGGACACAGTCTCAAGCTGTGCCAGGGGAAGTTTAGGCTGGAAGTGAGGAGAAAGTTCTTGACAGAGAGAGTTGTTAGCCATTGGAATGGGCTGCTCAGGGAGGTGGTGGAGTCACCATGCCTGGAGGTGTTTAGGAAGAGACTGGATGGGGTGCTTGGTGCCATGGTCTAGTAGTCATGAGGTCTGTGGTGACAGGTTGGACTTGATGATCTTTGAAGTCTCTTCCAACCTTGGTGATTCTGTGATTCTATGATGAAGTCCAACTGATCACCCAACCCTAAGTAATTGTAACAGGTTGCCTAAGGAAGTTGTTTTTCCACCCTCCCAAGAGGTGTTCAAGGCCAACTTGGGTGAGGCCTTAACCAACCTGATCTAGTGAGAGGTGTCCCTGCCCATGGCAAGGGGGTTGGAACTCAATGACCTTTAAAGTCCCTTGCAACCCAAACCATTTTAAGAGTCTGTGATGCGAGGATGAAGTTTTACTCCAGCACCTTCACAGCGAAGTAGTTTCTCCTCATCCTCACATGGATCCTCCTAGGGTGCTGGTTTCTGCCCACTGCCCCTTTTCTTACAATCACTGCCCAGATCTGCTGGAGGATCTGCATTCCCAGGAAGGGAACTGGTGGGCTGTATGTTCTCCATTCCACTCAGAGCTCATCCATTATTGCTTGAGGTGTGGCTGGGAACGTACAGGGAATGCACTTCTAAGCTTATCTGTGCTGACAGGAGCAAGGGCACACAAGTTTAAGCACAAGTGTATGTGCAAGGAGGCTGCTGGAAAAAGGCAGTTATGGGATTGGCTTTCCCTATTTTTTGGTCCTTGTGCTTGCTGATCTCTTGCCATTTAAGAAAAAGCACCCCCAAAATTAATAATAATCAAGGTTTTAATTGCCATTTAGACATGCACCATGTTCTAATATGTTCCACTTACCCAGGAAAGAGCACTGACTGCATGGACTCACAGAAAGAGTTGTGGGCCATTGGAATGTGCTACCCAGAGAGGTGGTGGAGTCACTGTCCCTGGAAGTGTTCAAGAGGGGACTGGACATGGCACTGCTGTAGACAGGTGGGGGTTGGTCTCTCCTCCCAGGCAACCACCAAGAGAGCAAGAGGACACAGTCTCAAGCTGCTCCAGGGCAGGCTTAGGCTGGATGTTAGGAAGAAATTCTTCATAGAGAGTGTGATTGGCCATTGGAATGTGCTGCCCAGGGAGGTGGTGGAGTCACCATCACTGGAGGTGTTTAGGAAGAGACTGGATGGGGTGCTTGGTGCCATGGTTTAGTTGATTAGATGTTGTTGGATGATAGGTTGGACTTGATGATCTCAAAGGTCTTTTCCAACCTGGTTAATTCTATCCTATCCTATCCTATCCTATCCTATCCTATCCTATCCTATCCTATCCTATCCTATCCTATCCTATGCCATGGTTTAGTAGTCATGAGGTCTTGGGTGACAGGTTGGACTTTATGATCTCTGAGGTCTTTTCCAACCTTATTGATTCTATGATTCTATGATCTTGAGGGTCTGTTCCAACATAAATGATTCTATGACTCAAAATAAATGCTCTATGACTGGGCCAGCACTGTACTTAATCTTGGAGGTTTTTTCCAAACTTAATGGTTCTATGATCATCAGCTTAATTCTCTCAGAAAAGCAGTAGTTTGACTATGGAATCATAGAATTGTTTGTGTTGGAAGAGACCTCTAAGATCATTAAGTCCAATCATCAACCAAACACCATCATGGCCACTAAATCATGTCCCAAAGTGCCATGTCCACACACTTCTTGAACACCTCTAGGGATGGTCACTCCACCATCTCTCTGGGCATCCTTTTCCAGTGCCTGGCCACTCTTGCAGTCAAGAAATTATTCCTTGTGTCCAACCTAAACCTCCCTGGCACAGTTTATAGCCATCAGAGCATCAAGAACAACCTACTTGCACAGTATTGCTCTTCAACACAGAGCTTTACACCTGCTTAGGGCATCCCTTGAGGGCAATATCTGAGCACTTTCAGAAAGAAAGCTCTCCAGAGATTTAGAAAACTTCATCCTAGCAGGAAAAGGCACAAGAACCAATTCAAAATTTGTTTGACATGAGAAAAACCTTTTTAACAGGGAGGCTGATCAAACAGAGAACAAACTGTTATGGAAGCAGTGGTTCATGGAATCAATCGTAGAATCAACAAGGTTGGAAGAGACCTCAAAGATCATCAGGTCCAACCTGTCACCCAGCACCTCATGAATAAACCATGGCACTAAGTGCCATGTCCAATCCCCTCTTGAACACCTCCAGGGATGGTGACTCCACCACCTCCCTGGGCAGCACATTCCAATGGCTAACAACTCTCTCTGTGAAGAACTTTCTCCTCACCTCGAGCCTAAACCTCCCCTGGCACAGCTTGAGACTGTGTCCTCTCGTTCTGGTGCTGGTTGCCTGGGAGAAGAGACCATCACTGAGGCAGGAAAGGTTTCTCTTTAAGATGAGATGCTTGATCTGAACAACCTGCCAGGTGTCATACAGGGCAAGTGCTGGAATTGGACACCCTGCCATGTAGCATCTGAGAAAGCAGCTTCCTCCTGCAGGACATCAAGGCATAAGAGGGTCACTGCAGCTCTTCCTGCATGACAAAGCTCCTGGTGTTGACTCACAACCCTCCCATCACACCTCAAGACTTAGACTGTCTGTTTTTGGGGATGGTTGAACTTTTTGCCTTTCCCTGTGAACCTTTTGGAGGCAGAGCTTCTCTGTAAGGCAGACCAGCCAGATCTTACATATGTTTGCAGCCATCTGAAAGTTTGGTGTCAAGGGAAGAGTCTCTTTTAAGTGGCATCCTGTGATAGAACAAGGAGCAATGGATACAAACTGAAACACCAGAAGTTCCACCTCACCATGAGGAAGAACACCTTTTCTGTAAGGGTGCTGGAGCCCTGGAGCAGGCTGCCCAGAGAGGCTTTGGAACCTCCTTCTCTGGAGACTTCCAAGACTCATCTGGGTGTGTTCCTGTGTGACCTGCCCTAGATGATCCTGCTTTGGCAGGGGACTTGAGCTTGATCTCCAGAGGTCCCTTCCAACCTCTATGATTCTGTGACCACTGGGGGAAAAAAGTGTTGAAATGATGCTGCAAGGATCAGGAGATGCTGGTGGCAGACACCCACCACAATAGCTTGGTGAGACATGTAGACAAGCTCCTGACATGTTCCATTTCCACCAAATGTGCCCTGAAGAAGATCCAAGCAGAGCCCATGATCACTGCAGCTCAGAGCAGTAGCTCCAGAGAGATAAATAAACACCAGAGCATGGAACAGAACAAACAAACCAAACCAATCTCCAGGAACAAACAAACAGACAAACACACACAAAAAGACAAGAAAGAAAACCAAACAAACCCAAAGAAACACACTGTGGGAAACACCAGCCTTGTAGCATCTGTTAGGGAACTGAAATTACTGATGAGAGGAAGGAAGGACCTGGTGAAACTCTTTCAACTATTGGAATCCACCATCCCTGGAGATTTTTAAGGCCAGGCTGGATGTGGCTCTGGGCAACCTGATCTAGTGTGAGGTGTCCCTGCCCATGGCAGGGGGATTGGAACTGGATGATCCTTGAGGTCCCTTCCAACCCTCACAATTCTATGATTCTGTGACTCTACCTTTCTCCCATCCCTCTCCAAGAGACATGCTGCCAGACTGCTTCAGAGCAGTGAAGCCAAAAGCGAGGCAGGCAGATTCCAGTCACGCAGCGGGTGCGAAGGAACCATTTCCTGGGTCTCAGAGTCTGCCTGTAGCCATGACTGTGCGAGCTTCACACCACCCTGAAGCTGCTGACCAACCTTCTGCACTGCAAGCATTTTTCTGCAGCAAATTCCCCACTTTTTGTCGTTATCTGCTTCTTCCATGCCCTGCTTTTAGGATTCGCACTTGGAGGTTCACTCGCCTAATTGCGTGTGCAGCTCCCCACATGCCTCAGCAGAGAGGCACCTCTTGGAGAAGGTAATTAGAGTCCAATAAAGATAAATACTCATTACACAAAGAGCAGATACAACAGACAGAACCTTCATATTGAAAGGCTAAATGTCAGGCTTAATGATGAATGAGACAGACTAATTATGGGTTTCATCACTCATTATCCTCAAAATGCAAAAATGCTTGAAAGCAGCAGAAATTGGACAAAGTAGTCCTGAGACTCCCCAGGGCTGACCCCCCCTGCCAGTCATCAGCAGATGCAAAGGAAATGGGAGATGAGCTTTCTTGTCCCACTTTGTAACCAGTATTGCAAAAGTGAGAGCTGGCGTCAGAGTGTAGGTGATGTCAGGTTTGATGGAGAGCAGCCATGCTCTGGTTGGCAGGACTGGTCCATCCTGCTGGAACCAGAATCATAGAATAATGAGGGTTGGAAGGGACCTCTGGAGACAGAGTACACCCCCCCAGGATCACCTAGGGCAGGTGGGTTCAGATGGGTCCTGAATGTCTTCAGATAAGGAGGCTTCACAGCCTCTCTGGGCTGCCTGTTCAAGGGCTCCCGCACCCTCACATCTAAGAAATTTCTCCTCCTGTTCAGAAAGAACCTCCTGGGTTCCAGTTTGTGCCTGATGCCCTCTGCCCTGTCACTAGAATAGAACAGAATGGAAAAGAATAGAATTAACCAGGTTGGAAGAGACCTTTGAGATCATCGTGTCCAACCTATCATCCAACACTAATCAACTAATCCATGGCACCAAGCATCCCATCAAGTCTCCTCCTAAACACCTCCAGTGATGGTGATTCCACCACCTCCCTGGGCAGCCCATTCCAATGGCCAATCACTCTCTCTGTGAAGAATTTCTTCCTAACATCCAGCCTAAGCCTCCCCTAGCACAGCTTGAGCCTGTGTCCTCTTGTTCTGTTGGTGGTTGCCTGGGAGACCAGCCCAGCCCCCACCTGGCTACAACCTCCCTTCAGCACTGTCAAGAATCTGGCCCCATCTTCTTGTCCCCTGCTGCTCAGCTTTTGCTGAGCATTGAGAAGATCCTCTTTGGGTCTGCTTTTCTCCAGGCTAAACAGCCCCAGGCTGCTGTTAACAAATCAATAAGTTCCTACCTGCTCTACATAATTATCTCCCTACTTACCAGACAGATAAGCCCCTTCCTGCTTCTCTAACCACAGAATCACAGAGGCTGGAAAAGACCTTCGCGATAGAATCTAGCCATTAACCATATTCTACCAAGTCAACCCCTAAGCCATATCCTCAGGCACCACACCTACACAGCTGTTAAGCCCTTCCAGGGATGGTGACTCCACCACCTCCCTAGTCAGCCTTTTCTGATACCTGACCACTTTTTTCAGTAAAATAAATATACCCACAAATTCCTCATGTCCAACCTAAACCTCCACTGGTGCAACTTGAGGCCTTTTTCTCTTGTCCTGTCAGTTGTTTCTTGGGAGGAGAGACCAACACCCACCTCACTGCAACTCCCTGAAAGGAATGTGGGGAGAGGCAGAAGGTCTACCCTCAGCTTTCTTCTCTCCAGTTTGAACAACCCCACTTCCCTCAGCTGCTCTTCTCAAGACCTGTTCTCCAGCTTTGTTGCCCTCCTCTGGACACACTCCAGACCCTCAATGTCCCCTCATTGAGGGGACCAAAACTGAACACAATACTCACAGTATCTAATGATCTACTTACCTACCTACCCATCCATCTATGCACTTCCTCGTCTTCATACTTACCTGCCTGTTTCACGTGCTGGTGATCCACAAAGAAACATCACATGGAAGAGCCAGGGGAGAAATTTGAATCAGCACCAAAGTTCCCTCTTCCTGTTAGCAAAACCCTCCTGGTTTTCTCTGCTGACACCCTAACAGGCCCTCAGGGTGTCTTCTGCAAGGTGGCCAGCCCCTGTGCCCAGAGAGGGCCACCACAACCACCTGGCTCACCTGAGGAACCCTTCTGATGGCAAAGCTCTGCAGTGACTGTTCAAACAGTCCTGGTGTCTCCTCATGAGTGCCAGGAAATGTGATCCTATGTGGCCATTGATAATGGCAATCCCTCCTTGATGTTCTTCTCACAGCACTGCATAAACAGGCCAGAGAAGATGGTCCTTGTGCACCCCAGACCAGTTTCCATCTCCATCCTGGAGGCATTTCTCTCATCCCATGGGTGGCAGCTCTTGGTGCTGAAGAAGCTGTGTCCATGAAAGCTGGCCCTGGTGTGATTGCACTGTGTTGTTGCATTCCCCCATGCCCCAGAGTGTCTCCTGGCTGTAGACTCTAGGATCATCTCACAGAGGCTTGCAGATCTTCAGAGGGGTTTTGCCTGTAGGAGACATGCTGGTACAGGCTGGGGTAACCTTGCTGTGAGTCCTACATGGGGGAACATCCTGCTGCCACTTTCCCACTGCTTCATTGCCACATGCTCCACAGAGCAGCCTTGGGACACACTTCAGGAAGCAAATGTGGAGTGCTGCAGCATTTTCATTGAGCTGATGGAAATCTTCTGCATAATGAGAAGATAAACTTGGAGCTTTGTGGAGAGATTTGCCTGGCTGAGCGAAATCCTGCCAATTTGGAGCTGTGTATGGGAGAGAAAAGTTAAAAGGAACCCATCACACCCATGACAAGTGTTGTCAAACACAGGGTGCACACTTTTCTGGCCTGTTTTATGCAGTGCTGAGAGAAGAACATCAGGGAGGAATTGCCATTATCAATGGCCACATAGAATCACATTTCCTGGCACTCAGGAGGAGACACCACAGAATCACAGAATCACCAAGGTTGGAAAAGCCCTCAAAGATCATCAAGACCAACCTGTCACCCAACAACTCATGACTAAACCATGGCACCAAGTGCCATGTCCAATCCCCTCTTGAACCCCTCCAGGGATGGTGACTCCACCACCTCCCTGGGCAGCACATTCCAATGGCAAAGGACTCACTCGGTGAAGAACTTTCTCCTCACCTCCAGCCTAAACTTCCCCTGATGAAGCTTGAGACTGTGTCCTCCTGTTCTGGTGCTGATTGCCTGGGAGAAGAGACCAACCCCCTCCTGGCTACAACCACCCTTCAGGTAGTTGTAGAGAGCAATGAGGTCTCCCCTGAGCCTCCTCCTCTCCAGGCTAAACAATCCCAGCTCCCTCAGCCTCTCCTCACAGGGCTGTGCTCAAGGCCTCTCCCCAGCCTCCTTGCCCTTCTCTGGACATGTTCAAGAGTGTCAATGTCCTTCTTGAATTGAGGGGCCCAGAACCAGATACAGGAGTCAAGGTGGCCTTGAACACCTCCAGTGAGGGGACGACCACAACCTCCCTGGGCAACCTGTTCTAGTGTCTCACCACCCTCACTGTCAAGAATTTCTTCCTAATCTTCAGTCTAAATCTCCCTTCTTCCAGCTCCGAGCCATTGCTCCTCATTCTATCACAAGAAGCCCTTGTGAAATGTCCCTCCCCAGCTCTCTCTAGCCCCCTTCAGATACTGGAAGACTGCCTTCTTTTCTGCCGGCTGAATAACCCCAAGTCTCCCTTCTTGTCCACACAGGGGAAGCGCTCCAGCCCTCTGATCATCTTCATAGCCAGTTCTGTGACAAGTTCCATTTCCTTCTGCTTCTTGACCAGCAGAGAATTGATGGATGCAACTATCTCTTCTCACCACCATTAACCTGGTGATGTAACCAACGTGGAGAAGCCCATTAATTCAAATATACATAATAAAGAAATCATGCAAACCAAATTAAATATACAGTGAGAGCATGAGATGCCATCTGTTCCGACTTGGAGGGCTAGAAAGAGGAGATGAAGCCAATTTCAGGAGGCAATCATAAAATTATGCTGCAGAATTACCGGCTCTGTGCCTCACAATTCATCCCTTTCTTTGATGATTATCTTCAATCACACAAACACCATCACCTCCATCCGTGCTTTACCTGTTCTGCCTTCTTTTTGGCTGCTACATCCAGCAAGCTGTCAGCGAAACGGGGAACAGAAGCCATGCAGCTGCTGGAACGACACTGGGAAATGTGTCATTAATTCCCCAACAGCACTGATTTCTAATAGTTTATGTGCTCCCCTCTGATGGTCACCACTTGCTCAGTACAAGGGAGCCCTGCAATGGTACAGCAAACCCTTGGTAGCGTGCACTGAGCACTGCCACGCTGGCAGGTGCGATGCCATCTTCTGCAGATGTGATTCTTAAACTGCAGCCCAGATCCCTCTGACAGAATCCTTGGGAAAGCCCTAAGTAAAATGGTTTTGTTAAAACTGTTGTTTCACACTTGAACAAACCAGACCCTGAGGTTCCTCACAGTGTCAAGTCAGGTCTGATCCAGCCACCAGAGAAGCGCCAGAGGCACTTCATGAATCCCTCTGCTTTCACCACAGACGGGTTGGACTTGATGATCTTTGAGGTCTCTTCCAACCTTGGTGATTCTGTGAGAAAGGGAAGAAGGGAGAGAGACTGATGGGGTGGGAAAGGAACTCAGCCAGCTGGGGTGGAAAGAACAACAATGCTAGGGAACAGAGACACAAACCAGGAGCCAACTGAAGCTCTGATGGCAATGATGAAACCATTGGCACTGCTCATGCTGGGGCAGGCACTAGGCAAGCGCCAGACTGGACTCAGCAACAGATGGGAACCAGATTCAGAAGCACATGGATCAGGATGGAAGGCAGAAGGGACAGAGTCCTCCCAGGACTGTGGCCAGGGAAGAAGAGGCTTGAGCCTAGGGATCCCTCATCTTGCCCCTGAAGATGCCATCATGGGATACAATCTCTTTTTGGGCAGTTGAGTCTCACCTGTCTTGGCCATTCCTCCCTGCAGGTGCCACCTCTGCCTTCTTGCTCCTCAAGGTAGGGTGTAAATGTAGGACTGTCTTTAGTCTGCAGAGGAGCAAGTCTCAGGCAGAGCCTTTCTGCAGCCCAGTCCTTGGCAGGAACTCTCCCCATCAGCTTCCCCCTGCTAGAAGCAGCCCCTGGCTGTGCAAACCCGCCCTGCCCTTCAGAAAGTTTCTTCCTGAACAGACTGAGCTGAAAAGGCACAGCACTGACCCCAGAAACAGGTCTGCTCCAGCTCACACCAGTTCATCTGTGGAGGAAAGCAACTCCATTTCCTTTTGAGATGCCTGTCCATCAGCACAGTCAGGCATGATCCCACAGCCCAGCTCACATCCATCATTCCAAACCCTGTGCCCCCAGCTCTGACACCCAGCAGCAGGCAAGCAGGTCCACCAGGACAGTCCCTTCTGAAGCAATTTTACCTTTCTAAAGTGATTTTGGCAGAAGCTGAGCAGAGCCTGTTGTGTGACACTTGGGACAACGAGGGTAAGTGCAGCTGGGGACTTGGGGATGTGGAGCCTTTGCTGTGCTCCACGTGCAGGGGCTGATGATGTGCTGCTACTCCTTATCTCCTCACTTGCCAAATCAAAGCAGCAGCTGAGTGATAAGAAGATCTTCTTGAAAACCCATTGAATTCATGGAAATTAATACACAGAGCTGAGGATATCCTCAACCTTCCTGGTGTAGAAACCCACTGAGATCTTCATCATGCCCTGGCCACTGCAGACAGAAGGCAGCCCTGAGAATAAGCATAGTGTAAGGATTATAATCAGAGAAAGGTGAATTTGGGGCTGAACTGTTGTCTACATTTAGTCTGTATCCAGGGCTCATCTACAGCAATTTCTCCATCACCAAATGACCCCTTCCCACCTGGGAAGAGGGATCAGGGAAAGCAGAAGAGAGCCATGGGTTAAATGAAAATACATTCAATTAAATAGTCAAACTTATCCAACTATGAAAGTCTATAAGGTTATTCTAAGCCCAAGCAAAGGTAGGATGGTCACACTGAAAAGGAAGGCAGACCTTGGGAGCAGAAGAATGAAGAAAATCAACATCAGGAGGAACCCAGCTAAAAGCAGGAGCTCAAACAGAAAGCTCCACTGCCCCCAAACTTCCCCCTTTATAATAAGTGTGATGTTGATGGGATGGGACACATCCGAAGCAAACTCAGCTCAGCTGTCCTGGCTGACTCCAAGTTGCTGACAGCCTGCAGCCCATCCCAGTGACACCAGGACAATGATTTCCTTCTCATGGAGCCCTGCTCACTAAACCACAGACTGGGAGCTTACTCCTCTTCTGCCAAATAGTGTGAGAAAGGAACTGCATGGATCTCAAGTCTAGGTTGGGCAGGTACTAACTAGCACAGTTTCAAAAACCCAAAGAAGGGGTTTGGGTTGGGATCAGGGTGAGGGAAAAGCCCAGCTGAAACCATAGATACAACCCTCTCGTGTCAGAGGGTTTCACGCCAGGGAATGGTCCAAGGACATTGGGTTGGTGAGCTCAAAGACAAACCTTGTGTTCAGAGTTTGCTCTGCATGGGCCTGGAAAACAGTGAGAACCTAGATGCATTCATAGATTCATGGAATGGTTTGGTTTGGATGGGATCTTAAAGATCATCTAGTTCCAATGCCATGGGCAGGGACACCTTCCACTAGACCAGGTTGCTCAAGGCCTCATCCAGCCTGACCTTGAGCACCTCCAGGAAAAGGTCATCCACAACTTCCCTGGGCAACCTCTTCCAGTGTCTCACAGCCCAGATCCTTCAAACTGGTGTGGACTAAACCACTTGTTCAGTCTTAGGAACAGCAGCAGCCTTCACAGTGTAGCTCTCTGAAGGCTGTAGGTGTGGAGTTGGAGGGTCTGAGAAGTCTGGATGCCACTGAAACAACAGACAGCTTTAAAAGGATTTATTGCTTGGAGCCCACAGATCTGTTCTGGTTTTATTTGGTTTAGGGATGATGGTCTCCTTTAGGGGAATTTGAACAAACCTCTTCCTTTCTGGTGAAGTGAAGGAAACCCCGTGGAGAGACTTTTGTGTTATTGAACTCCAGTATTTTAAGAGCCAGCTACTTAATAAAAATAACCCCAGACATCAGAGATGGTGTTTTATTAGTTTTCTGTAGAAGTTGTTTATAAAAATAGATTCAATTTTGCAGGATTCAGTTGAGCTGCAGCATGAGAGATCTTCTCCCTGCCCATCAAAATCTAAATGACAGGGGGCAAGAGGGTGGGACCAGACTCTTGCCAGTGGTGCCCAGCGACAGGACAAGGGGCAATGCACATAAACTAGAAGCACAAAGCAAGAAGGTTCTGCCTGAAGAGGAGGAGAAACTTGTTTGATGTGAGGGTGCTGGAGCCCTGGAGCAGGCTGCCCAGAGAGGTTGTAGACTCTTCTTCTCTGGAGAGATTCCAAACGCAGCTGGCTGTTGTGAACAAGCTGCTGTGGGCATCCCTGATTTAGGAGAGGGGTTGGACTGGATGATCTTCAGAGGTCCCATCCAACCCCTACTGTGTTGGGATTCTGTGATCATGGTGTGAAACTCAGCATGGTGCTGGCATACCTGTCATGCTCCCCAGGTGGTTGGAGGACATGGTGGCTGCAGCCCTGGTTCCATTCCAGTCTGTACAATGCTCTCACCATCCAAACAACCCCATGCAGCGCTACAGGCTGGGGTCAGCATGGCTGGAGAGCAGCCAGGCAGAAAGGGACCTGGGGATACTGATTGACAGCTGGCTGAACATGAGCCATCAGTGTGCCCAGGTGGCCAAGAAGGCCAATGGCATCCTGGCATGCATCAAGAATAGCATGGCCAGCAGGGACAGGGAAGTCACTGTGCCTCTGGAGTCAACATTGGTTAGGCCACACCTTGAGTCCTGTGTCCAGTACTGGGCCACTCAATTTAAGAAGGACATTGAGACACTTGAATGTGTCCAGAGAAGGGCAATGAGGCTGGGGAGAAGCCTTGAGCACAAGCCCTCTGAGGAGAGGCTGAGGGAGCTGGGATTGTTTAGCCTGGAGAAGGGGAGGCTCAGGGGAGACCTTATTGCTGTCTACAACTACCTGAAGGGAGGTTGTAGCCAGGAGGGGGTTGGTCTCTTCTCCCAGGTAGCCAGCACCAGAACAAGAGGACACAGTCTCAAACTGCACCAGGGGAAGTTTAGGCTGGAAGTGAGGAGAAAGTTCTTCACAGGGAGAGTTGTTGGCCATTGGAATGTGCTGCCCAGGGAGGTGGTGGAGTCACCATCCCTGGAGGTGTTAAAAAAGGGGTTGGACGTGGCACTTGGTGCCATGGTTTAGTAGTCATGAGGGGCTGGGTAATAGGTTGGACTTGATGATCTCTGAGGTCTTTTCCAACCTTATTGATTCTATGATTCTACAAACAGTGAGATGCCAGCTTCTGGAGAGAAAGCAGTGTCCAAAATCCACCCCTCCTTCCTCCCCTATGATTACCATTAGCATTCCCTTGCACTTCTTGCAGAAGACACTCAATGAAGAGCAATTAGCTGGGTCAAAGGAGCATAGGCCATCCTGTAGAGCGAGAAAAGCATTAAGAACTTGGACATCTGATCTCTGATGATTGTTGCAAAGTCCAGCCTAGCAAGACCAGTGCTGTTCAAGTAGTGAAAGGATGAAAAGCCATTTGGATGAGTTCCAGCCCATGTACAGTGCAAGGAATGTGTTAGATCTTTTTGGCTGGGAGAAAAGAGCCAATAGCTAATAATTGAAGTTCTTTTTCTTCATCGGTCCCAGTTAAGAATGTTTGTTGTTTTAATTCTCTTTAACACAATTTGGGTTTAGCACATTTAAAAATCCATAGTGCAAAGTAATAGGGCAGGGAGAATTTTCTTTAGGGAAGGAATTGAACCTTCAATACTTGGTTAACCAATTTTGGTGTACTTTTGGCATTGTTGATTGGGTTTTTTTGAGCATGATGGGAAAGAAAAAGTAACTATTTTTGTTGGTTTTTTTTTTAACCTTGCTGTAGAACTGATCAGTGAGTGGCTCATAAAATTCATATGTAGTGGTTTGAGCCTTAACTGGGAGTTAAGAGCTCAGATGGGGGCAAGGCTGAGAATCTCTCCCCTGCTCCCCCCTCCTCCCTCCCAACAGAGAGGGAAAAAAAAAAAGGAAAGGGAAGGAGCAAATCCACCAAGCAATAATTTGGAGTTGGCCTGGAAGTAGAGAGGTAGTTTTCTTTAAACAATATATATATAACAATAACAGGTAAGGTTCACAAGGGCAAGGAACAAGGATGGATGGGAGGGGGGGAAAAACAAGAATACAAAACCAGTCTCTCTTTGAAGAGGCACGGAGGCAGGAGGGAGAAGGATCAGGCCCGACCACATGGCAGAAGAGCAGGAAAGCAGCTTCAGTAGCTCTTGTCCAGGAGAGGCATGAACCAAAAGGGAGAGCTAATGACTCCAATGCTTTCCCTTTTATGCCTTAACTGGGCGGGGGGGGGGGGGGAGTGGAACAGACTCAGTTTCCCTGGGGAAAACGCCCTGCAGGGAGGGCAAAGCACTTGCAAGCCTTCCCCCCTGTTTTCAGAATGGGCATTAACCCACCACACCATAGATTCACAGAGCAGCTTGAGTTGGAAGGGACCTTAAGCATCATCTACTTCCAACCCCCCTGCCACGGGAAGGGACGGGTTGCTCAAAGCCTCATCCAGCCTGCTCTTAAACAATTCCAGGGATGCGGTGTCCACAGCTGTGGTGGGTTGAAGGGCCGATCCTCCCTTCCCTCCCACCACAGGCAGAAAGAACAATGAGACTCAGACAAATGATTGCAGAAGTGGTGGAAAGTTGAAATGGAAAAGCAGTGAATGTTTTACAGAGAACCACAAGCACAGTGACAAAAGAGAGATCCCAAAGCATACCCAGAAGCATCCCAACACTTCCCTCTCCCCACCTGAGGGTACACCCAAAACCCCCAGGGATCTTTTGTAGTGCTAGGACAAAGGGCAATGCCTTTGAGCTGGAAGAGGGGAGATTTAGACTGGAGATTAAGAAGAAATTCTTTACAGTGAGGGTGGTGAGACACTGGAACAGGTTGCCCAGAGAAGTTGTGGATGTCTCCTCCCTGGAGGTGTCCAAGGCCAGGTTGGATGAGGTCTTGAGCAATCTGATCTAGTAGGAGGTGTCCCTGCCCATGGTGGGGGGTTGGAACTTTAAGGTGCCTTCCAACCCAAACCATTCTATCAATCTATGAGTCTATGAAAAGGATGATGCTGAGAAGATTGTCCTACAGATACCGTCACTGAACACTTCTAACTGGAGCAGCTGCTCATAGTCCTCAGATGAGGTGAGATTTAGGGTGGCATTTTTGATTCTGAAGAGTGTAGGGAAATCACAGGATCACAGATCACAGATCACAGGATGTTAGTTGTTGTGAGGGACCTCTGGGGATCATCAAGTCCAACACCCCTGCCAGAGCAGGACCATAGAATCTAGCACAGGTTGCATAGAAACACATCCAGATGGGTCTTGAAAGTCTCCAGAGAAGGAGACTCTACAACCTCTCTGGGGAGCCTGTTCCAGTGCTCTGTGACCCTCACAGTGGAGAAATTACTCCTCATGTTGAGATGGAACCTCCTGTGCTGTAGTTGATGACCACTGCCCCTTGTCCTATCACAGGGTGCAACTGAGCAGAGCCTGTTCCCTCCCTCTTGACACTCAGCCCTCAGATATTTGTAAACATTTATTAAATCCCCTCTCCAGACTAAGCAGCCCCAGGGCTCTCAGCCTCTCCTCATAGGGCAGTGCTCCAGTCCCTTAATCATCCTGGTAGCTCTCTGTTGGACACTCTCCAGCAGATCTCTGTCCCTCTTGAACTGGGGAGCCCAAAACTGCATGCAGGAGTCCAGGTGTGGCTTCACCAGGGTAGAGCAGAGAGAGACACACTGGACACACTCCTCTTAATGCACCCCAGGATCCCATTGGCCTTCTGGGCCACATCCTAACTAGCCTCAAATAAACACAGATAAGAAAGGGTGCTGGAGCAAGGAGCCTGGCTGCTCATGGCTGCTGCAAGTCAACGTTGCCACCGTGGTGGAAATAAATGAGGTTGATGTGTTATTGGTGAGCAGGCCATTCGGTGGAGAATAATGGCTGGGGGAGAAGAAAAGCTTTTACAGGTCCATTAGTTGTAATGGATTTGTAGGCTCCAACACACCATTTGTCATCCCAGTTCCACCCAAAATGAAAAGCCATACCCAGAGTTAATTAAATAGCGCTGCCAGTAATTAACAGTTCCCCAGATGTCTGTGAGGAGGAATGGATGACATTCAGTGTGCAGCTTCAGGGAATGGTGGCATCCTGTGGGAGAACTGCTGGGAGGACCAGGGACTGTGGGCCAGCCCCACCATTGGTCAAGAGCCCTGCCTGGCTGTTGGTATTTGAAGAAGAATGTGGCCAGCAGGTGAAGGGAGGTTCTCTTCCTCCTCTGCTCTGCCCTAATCAGGTGACAGCTGGAGCACTGTGTCCAGTGCTGGGCTCCCCAGTTCAAGGGAGACAGGGAGCTACTGGAGAGAGTCCAGTGGAGGCTACAAAGATGCTGAGGGGCCTGGAGCATCTCTGTGAGGAGGAAAGGCTGAGAGACCTGGGGCTGTTGAGCCTGGAGAAGAGCAGCTCCAGAGAGGATCTCCACAATGTTTATAAAGATCTGAAGGGTAGGTATCAAGAAGAAGGGGCCAGTGTCTTTTCAATGGTGTCCTGTGATAGGACAAGGGGCAATGGGCACAAAGCAAAGCATTTCTTCCTAGGTCATTGCTGCCTCTCTGCCCACAAGGAAATCTTTTCCTTCCTGCTTGTGTTTCAGGTGGGGCCTTTGGCCCCTCTTCCTGCTGGAACATGTCTCTCTGCTGTTGTAAATAGGAATTAATCCACCCTTGTGGGCTTCTCAGAGGACAGTGATGGTTTCACAGAGAGTAAACTTATAGAAGAACTTCTGGATAAGAGGAAAATTAGGGGTGGAAAATTAAGCTGGAAGATTTAGGCTGGATGTTAGGAAGAAATTCTTTAGAGTGAGGGTGGTGAGACCCTGGAACAGGTTGCCCAGGGAGCTTGTGGATGTCCCCTCTATGGAAGTGTTCAAGGCCAGGATGGATGAGGCTTTGAGCAACTTGGTCTAGTGGAAGGTGTCCCTGCCCATGGCAAGGCATTTGATACTACATCCTTAAGGGCCATTCAAACCCAAACCGTTCTCTGATTCTATGACTGCAGAAAAAATCGTGGTCCAGTTCTGACATGCAATGCAGATTGCACAGCTCCTCTGCCTTCCTGGCTCATCAGAACCCTTTTTATCTTCATCCTGTTGCTGGAAGTGTTCTGTCAGAATATTCTCCCAGGAAATGATCCTCAGCAGGAGCCTCAGACTTATGGCACACATTCACTGTGCTTGCAGCAATGACCGTGCTGATGGAGCTCCTCTCCCACCCCAGTGGACCTCCTGTCTCTATCTGTGCCTCCACATGCTCTAGAACTAATTAGGGACTGTCACAGCTGCTGCCAGCAGAGTGATGATCTCCTCTTTTCCTGGTCCATGTCTGTGTTAGGCTTCTGGGCATGGAGTTGGCTGTGTTCCTATCCCAGCCTGCAGGAGCTTTCATTCATCTGCATAAAGCTTTGATATGTTGTGCTACAGCAAACCTCAAATCTCATTCATCAGCTACAAATCATCATGATTGAAGCTCATCAGTGGTCTAAAGACAGTTCCAAGCTGCTTGGTGGGTAAGGTGAGGAAAAATAGAGTCAGAGGAGCCAAAATCTATGCTGATATGACTCTGGTATTCGTTACTTGTGTTGAAGGGATCTGAACTAACTGCAAAGACAGAGGGTGAAGTGAGCTAGGAAACTGCTGAGAAGGTAGAGAGAGGGAAGCACAGAGAAGCTATCCATGTCATGAATCCACCTCCTGCTTGGAGACCTTAAGATCATTGAATCTAACTGTAACCTAACATCTTCCTGTACACAGCTGTTAGACCATGTCCCTAAGCTCCTCATCCAAACACCTCAGGGGATGATGATTCCACTGCTTCCCTGGGCAGCCTGTTCCAGTGCTCAGTGACCCTTTAGATGAAGAAATTGTTCCTAATATCCAATCTAAAACTCCCCTGCAGCAATTTGAAGAGGTTAAAGAGAGCTTTACTGGTCAGAGGTAAAAGACTGTGTCCTCATTGTGCTTTTTGGTGTTTCCAAGGCACAAGACCAAACTTGCTGTGGGACTAGATCACCCATATATACCACACCATGTCACCTCAGCTTCATCTGCCATGGAGAAGAATGGTTGTCCCTGCTGAGGGACATCAGAGGGATATTAGGATATTAGACATTAGGAGGAAGTTTTTCACAGTGAGAGGGGTGACATACTGTAACAGGTTGCCTGGAGGGTTGGTAGAGGCCCCATTTCTGGTGACAGGAGAGGTCAAACTTGATGGGACCCTGAGCAACCAGACCTAGTTGGAAATGTCCCTGCTGACTGCAGGAGAGTTGGACAAGATGATCTTCAAGGTGCCCTTCCAACCCAATGTAATCTGTGATTCTATGACTCTGACCTTCATGGCTCCTGTTCAGGTGCTGTGCCCAAAGAGCACATCAGAAAAGCATCAGAGGTTTCTCCAGGAAGAAGAACTGGTGCCTAAGGTCACTTTGAGACTAACCAGCTTCTGGGTGGTTGTTTTTCTGGTTTGTTTTGGTTTTCTTTTTTTGTTTTCCATTTGTGGATCTTCTGAGTATATTTTCTGGGCCTGAGACCTATTTCTAAGACCCATTTTGGGATAGTGAGGCAAGAGGATGCAGCCAGACTCTCAGCAGTGATGCTCAGTGATGGGACAAGGAGCAGCAGGCACAAACTGGAACCCACAAGGTTCTACCTGAACTGGAGGAGAAACTGGTGTGAGGGTGCTGGAGTCTTGAAGCAGGCTACCCAGGGAGGTTGTGGAGTCTCCTCCTCTGCAGAGATTCCAAACCCAGCTTGACATTGTGATCCTGGGCAAGCTGCTCTGGGTGCCCCTGCTTTAGCATTGGGAATGGACTGGATGATCTTAAGAGGTCCTTTCCAACCCGCACCAGTGTGGGATTCTGTGATGCAGATGTAAGAAATGCTGCGTTGTCATCAGGACAAGTTTGCTGCCAGCTTAACAGACCCTCAGAGCACAGGAGTGAAGAGAGTAAGATGAATCCAGCAGGTTCTACAGAGCTTTCAGACCTGCTTTCCATTTCCCCTATTTTAAATGATTTCTGACACTGCAATACTAGAAAGTGATTAAAGACCAATGCAATGCTCAGGGCTCACATGAACCTCCCAGAAGATGTTTTCCTTCCAGTCTGATAACAAAGTCCATGTGCATGTGAAATGTATTTAAATTCAAATAACATTTTTCCATCCAAGCTGCAACACCAGAAATGCCAGTTTGAAAAGCTGCAGAGTCAGAGCCTCTGAAAAAAATCAGAGGAGGAGTTAAAGAGAGAAGATAACGTTGGGAAGCTGCCTCTCTTCCTTGAGGAAAAAAAGCAGACTGAGCTGCTGCTGTGGACCTCCTGAAAAGAGATTGGAGCCAGGTGAACATTGGTTTCTTTTCCCAAGGAGCAATTAGAATAGAATAGAATAAACCAGGTTGGAAGAGACCTTCAGGATCATCATGTCCAACCTATCATCCAACACCACCTAATCAACTAAACCATGCAACCAAGCACCCCATCAAGTCTCCTAAACACCTCCAATGATGGTGACTTCACCTCCTCCCCAGGCAGCCCATTCCAATGGGCAATCACTCTCTCTGTGTAGAATTTCCTCCTAACATCCAGTCTGATCCTCCCCTGGTGCAGCTTGAGACTGTGTCCTCTTGTTCTGGTGCTGGTTGCCTGGGAGAAGAGACCAACCTCTGCCTGTCCACAACCTCCCTTAAGGGAGTTGTCGAGAGCAATAAGGTCTCCCCTGAGCCTCCTCTTCTCCAGTCTAAGTAGCCCCAGCTCCCTCAGTCTCTCCTCATAGGGCTGTGCTCCAAACCCCTCCCCAGCTTTGTTGCCCTTGTCTGGACACCTTCCAGCAAGTCAACATCTTTCCTAAACTGAGGGGCCCAGAACTGAACAGAGGACTCAAGGTGTGGCCTAACCAGTGCAGTGTACAGGGGCAGGATGACCTCCCTGCTCCTGCTGGCCACACTGTTCCTGATGCAGGCCAGGATGCCATTGGCCCTCCTGGCCACCTGGGCACATTGCAGGCTCATGTTCAGCCTACCATCGACCAGTAACCCCCAGGTCCCTCTCTGCCTGACTGCTCTCCAGCCACTGTGACCCCAACCTGTAGCACTGCATGGGGTTGTTGTGGCCAGGAGTTGATCTGCTGGAGGGTAGAGAGTAATGCCTGGGGAGGTGGTGGAGTCGCCATCACTGGAGGTTTTCAGGAGAAGACTTGATGGGGTGCTTGGTGCCGTGGGTTAGTTGTTTGGGCAGTGTTGGATTGGTTGATGGGTTGGATGCAATGATCTTGAAGGTCTCTTCCAACCTGATTTATTCTATGTATTCTATGTATTCAATGTGCAGAACCCGGCACTTGGATGTGTTCAATCTCATGCCCTTGGACTCTGCCTATCTGTCCAGCCTGTTGAGGTCCCTCTGCAGAGCCTCTCTACCCTCCAGCAAATCAACTCCTGCCCCCAGCTTGATGTCGTCCACAAATTTACTGACGGGAACAAGTTGCCCCAGGGGAGGTTTAGATTAGAAGAAAATTCTTCACAGGAAGGGTTCTCATACACTGGAACAGGCTGCTCAGGGAGGTGGTTGAATGTCCATCCCTGGAGGTGTTTCAAAGAGGCATAGATGTGGTGCTGAAGGACATCAGTCTTGACAGAGTTCAAGAATGGTTGGACTCGATGATCTTAAAGGTCTTCTCTAACCGAAACAGTTCTATGAATCTATGATCATCAAACTGGCTGAGGGTTCACTCTGTCCCTTCATCCAGGACATTGATGAAGATGCTCAGGTGTTGGAACAGGCTGCACAGGGAGGTGGTAGAGTCACCATCCCTGAAGGTGTTCAAACGATACTTGGATATGGTGTTGAGTGCTGTGATTTGGCAGTAGTAGCTTAGCAGTAGTGTTGACTGTGAGCTCTAGGTCAGTGGTTGGACTTGATCTCCAAGGTCTCTTCCAATCTCAACAGCCCTTAGCCCTGGGAAGCACCTTGCCCTCCTCTGTGCACATCTGTCTCAGAGGCACAGTAGAAGTCCCAGCACCACATACGCTGTGCTCAGTGAGTTCTGGAGAGCACTTCAGTGACAAACATGCTGTGAGGAACTACAAAGTGCTGCAATTGCTCTATCTGCTGTGACACCTGCAGGGTGTCTCCACTCATAACCTCTCTGACTAGAAACTGAGCACCACTGGGGAGAGAGAGATTAAAAAAGGAAGGGAGGAGGCTTGCAGTGGAGATGAACAACTGTTTCCAAACCTTTAATCCAACAGCCAAGTCAAGAGTTTAAAGAGGTGAGCCAGGGGGTTGCAGTGGCATGTGTGACACCAAGACCCTTGATGGTCCTGCCACAGAGGGACAACACAGCAGAGCTGCTGCAGGGATGGGTATTGATGTCCCAAAGCTGTGGTATCGACACATCATGTGCTGTAGCTTTTGCAGTGCAATTAGTGCTGGACTAAATAGGAGATTCTGACCTCCTGCCACCTTTCTGGCAGGTGAGAGGAGCTGTGGGGACCAGCAAGTGCCATGCTCATAAGGTGCATTTGGGGGGTGTCCTTGTAGCCACAAAGGCCAATGGTCTCCTGGGGAGCATTAAGAAGAGTGTGGCCAGCAGGTCAAGGTTGCTTCTCCTCCACCTCTACTCTGATCTAATGAGGCCACAGCTCGAGTACTGGGTCCACTTCTGGGCTTCCCAGTTCAAGAGGGACAGAAGCTACTGGAAAGAGTCCAGGGGAAGCTCCAAAGATGCTGAGGGGCCTGGAGAATATCTGTGAGGAGGAAAGGAGTTGTGGGGCTGTTTGGCCTGGAGAAGAGCAGCTGAGGGGGCATCTTCTCAGTGCTCAGAAAGAGCTGAAGGACCTGGTGGGAGGGGTGGGGATAATGGGGCCAGACTCTTGTCAGTGGTGCCCAGTGACGGAACAAGGGGCAATGGGCACAAAATGGAACCCAGGATGTTCTACCTGAAGAGGAGGAGAAACTTCTTTAGTGTGAGGGTGCTGGAGGTCTGGAGCAGGCTGCCCAGAGAGGTTGTGGAGTCTCCTTCTCTGGAGAGGTTCCCAAGCCACCTGGCTCCTGGGCAAGCTGCTGTGGGTGCCCCTGCTTTAGCAGGGAATGTGGACTGGATGATCTCCAGAGGTCACCTCCAACTGCCACTGTGCTGGGTCCCTTTTAACTGCCACCACCCTGGGTTCTGTGAAGGAAGGCAGCAGTTAGCTCTAGAGTAGCTTGGTGTTATTTTTGAGGACAGCAAGAATGATGTTCTCTCTCCTCACTGACGGTGGGAGCTTTTCCTGTCCCTGGGGCTGCAGCCACCTCTCGCTCTGTGCTGTGAAAGGTGTCATTATTTGTGGTCATGTTAGAAAAATGTTCTTCTGCTTATTTTCCCAGAAGTGTGCTCATAAGTCATGAGTTTATGTGTCATTATCTACCCACCAGCTGCTGTCCTCGCTCATCCCTCAGGCAAAATTCAATCCCAGCTTCTCATGAATAAAGGATCTGGGGTCTGTTGGGTGTCAGTGTGGTTACAGGGTTCCCTGAAGTGGTGCTGATGTGCTCTTCTGCAGCTGACTGAGTGGCCAGCTAAGCAGCATTCATGTCCTCTTGCTGTCAGGAGAGCAGCACAAAGCAGCTGGACATCAGCTGTAAGATCTTCCACTTTAGGCACCAACCCACCAGTAACTCTAACAAAATACATAATAAGATATGTTTCAACCTAAAAACTGAAGATTCAGAATATCCTTCAGTTGTGTCTGGACTTGAACTCAAAGTTTTGTTCCACCTGTAAGAATTTGTTTACTTTCCCATTGAATAGAAGCTCAGTGTCAGACTCAGAAGGTCTAAGGCATCTCTGAAATATGAGCATGTCTCTATAAGCATCATCTCCACCTGTCCTCTCTTCTCATTGCTTGACTCAGAATGAAAGCATCCACTTTGAGTGAATGACTTGGAGGTCAGGAGATGCTGCTTTGTGAGCCTGTCTCATGTCTGCTAAATCTGCTCCACCTCCCAAGGAGTGAGGGAACAGTCACTGAGCCTGAGAGTTCACGAGAATGTGGGAGGTGGGATCAAGTCTTCCCCATTCCACACCACCTCTGTGATCATGGCTGTGACATGTGGCTGATAGGTGCAGCTGGACACTGAGACCTGTGACCTAAATGAGCTGAGGACCATGAGGTACTCTGGTATTTCCATGCTGGATGTCAGATAAAGGAATTTTACAGTGAAAGTTTCCTTGAGAAGCAAAAAAACTCAGAGCTTGTACAGTGGGTCAAAGTTCCATCTATCCAAGACCTCTTTCCAGGAACTGGTGAACTTTCACTTGCAGCTTACTCCCTGTGACCAAGAGCTTCCAGGTTGTTCCTCATAGAGCTGTCAAAACCTCAAAGGTCCCCTTCTCCTTTCTTTGATGTGTGTGGGGAGGCAGGAGTCACAAAGACACAGTTGTTAACTTGGAAAGCTGAAGGAGAAGCAGCATTGAACACATCCAGTTTTCTTGGCCAAAGTCCCAAAGCACTCATGAATCTACTAGCAGGATCTTTCTTTCTAAACACTTTGAGTTGTTGCACTTTGATTACTGCTCATTACTGGACAATTAATCATTAGCCTCCAGTCCTCTGAGCTAAGGAATGCCAGGGACTGTCCCTCCCTTTTGTCCACAGATGGGTGTGATATCAGCACAGCTTTGGTCAGAAGCTCAAAACCTAGAATCCCAGCATGGTGGGGGTTGGAGGGGACCTCTGGAGATCATCCAGTAAAACTCCACAGCTAAAGAAGGGGTACCCACAGCAACGGAGAGGGAGAGGGAGAGGGAGAGGGAGAGGGAGAGGGAGAGGGAGAGGGAGAGGGAGAGGGAGAGGAGAGGAGAGGAGAGGAGAGGAGAGGAGAGGAGAGGAGAGGAGAGGAGAGGAGAGGAGAGGAGAGGAGAGGAGAGGAGAGGAGAGGAGAGGAGAGGAGAGGAGAGGAGAGACCAGGTTGGAAGAGCCCCTCAAGATCATTGCTTCCAAGCCATCATCCAACACCACCTAATCAACTAATCCATGCAACCAAGCACCCTATCAAGTCTCCTCCTAAACACCCTCAATGATGGTGACTTCACCACCTCCCTGGGCAGCACATTCCCAGATGAGTTTGGAATCTCTCCAAAGAAGGAGACTCTACAGCAGCTCTGGGCAGCCTGCTCCAGGCCTCCAGCACCCTCACACCAAACAAATTTTATCTCATGTTGAGGTGGAAGCTTCTGGGTTCCTGTCTGTACACAATGCCCCTGGTCCTGTCATTGGTCACCACTGAGAAGGGTTTGGCCCTGTCCTATTTCACCCCACAGGTCCTTTAGCTCTTGCTGAACATTGAGAAGATCTCTCAGGCTGCTCAACAGCCACAGAGCTCTCAGCCTTTCCTCCTCACAGAGATGCTCCAGGTCCCTCAGTATCCTTGTAGCCTTGTAACCTGGACTTTTTCCAGGAGTTCCCCATTTCTCTTGAACTGGGGAGCCCAGAACTGGACCCAGGACTCCAGATGTGATGTCAATTGGGCAGAGTGGAGGTGGAGGAGAACCTCCCTCGGTCTGCTGGTCTGCTGGCCACACTCTTCTTTTCCCCCCTTCAGGTGGCCTTTGGCCTTCTTGACTATAAGGACACCTCAGTTGCAGCTTATGAGCCATTGTGAAGGAAATAATCTCCACCCAAAGAGACCCAGCTCATCTCCATACCTGTCCTTTCAATTCCTCAAACCCTTCATGAGTTTCTAATCCACATCAAGTTCCAGTTCCTTTTTTACTGACTGTTTTTTCGCCAGGGTTCCTCACCCAAAAGAAACAGAGGAATCAGCAGGTGAAGGAGGTGTTAGGTGATGCAATGCATCTCCTTGCTAACCCCCAGTGTGTCCCCTGGAGTCCATTTCTCAGAAACATTTTGAGTTGACTCAGAATAAATTAATGTTAAGAGCTGTGCTCACTGAAGAGCTGCTCAGAGGTCAGCACATGAATGGCAGCTGCCTTGGGACAGTCCAACAGGAGTCATGCTGATATAGAAGCCTAGGTTTCTTCCTGGGTTCTTGGCAAATCTTTTCTTGAATTGTAGCAAGATTCTGTGGTGAGGAACAGTTTCTTCCCCGAGATGGTTGTCAAGCCTTGGACCAAGCTGCCCGGGTTGAAGTCCCCGTCCCTGGAGGGGTTTCAAAGCCATGAAGATGTGGTACTGAGGGGCATGGTTTAGTGGTGACCTGGCAGTGCTGGGTTCATGGTTGGACTCGATGATTTTAAAGGTCTTTTCCAACCAAAATGATTCTGTAATTCCAGTTTCCAAGGGGCTCTGAGGCAAAAAATGTGATGTGACTCCCACAGCTGCTCTCAGTGGCTCAGGAGCCACCCCAGCAGTGCTGGAGGGTTTTTTCATTAGAGAATCATAGAATCAATAAGGTTGGAAAAGACCTCAAAGATCATCAAGTCCAACCTGTCACCCAACACCTCATGACTACTAAACCATGGCACCAAGTGCCACATCCAATCCCCTCTTGAACACCTCCAGGGATGGTGACTCCATCACTTCCCTGGGCAGCACATTCCAATGGCCAACAACTCTCTCTGTGAAGAACTTTCTCCTCACCTCCAGCCTAAACTTCCCCTGGTGCAGATTGAGACTGTGTCCTCTTGTTCTGGTGCTGGTTGCCTGGGAGAAGAGACCAACCCCCTCCTGGCTACAACCTCGCTTCAGGTAGCAACCTCAAACCCTTCCTCATGTTCTCGTTTTTGTTGAAGTGCACCTGGCCTCTTCCCCTTTTTCTTGTCCTTTATTATGGATTCCCAGTAAAGCAGGATGTACCCAGGACTGCCAGCCCGGCCAGGAAAAGCAATGCTCAGCCTGGAGGCAGGAGAGGACCCACCACCATTCAGCAGGAACACAAAAGAGGCGTAAACAGTCAATTTAGCTCCATTCACGTTTCCTCTGCTCTCACACAATGCTCCACTTTCCCGGAGATTGTCAAAACCCAGAGTCCCATTTTCTTCCTGGAACACTCATCACGCCAGATGAATAGGAGGTGTCAGAATGCCTCAGGCTTCATTTGCGTTCCCCTGCTTGTTTTGACTGGAAGGCTTCTTCTCTTGAAGATCAGGTAACCCGGAGAGCCCCAAACAATGAGTAAAACCTGGGGCTCTTCCTTCATACTCCTGCCTTAATTGTGGATCCTGAGATTGTTCTAGCTGGTAAGAGTCTAGATATGGAGATTATCACAGAGAGATCGGGGAGAGGAGCAGCCAGCGAGGGCTTTCTCTCTCTTTGATGACAGAATGACTCATCTGAAATATCAATTAATAGTAATTGCAGGATTCTCAATGCTAATTGCCTAGAAATTGGATTAAAATGTTTAAAAAACCAAATCAGTGGGAAAAGCTGTGGAATCTGGGATGGGTTTATGTCTGTAGAACACAAGCAGACAGGCAGAAAGAGTTTCTGCGTGGCAGCATGCTCAGGAGGTGGGTTTGACATGAAGATGATCATGAAGGTGATCAGAGGGCTGGAGCACCTCCCCTATAGGGACAGACTGAGAGAGCTGGGGTTGTTCAGCACAGAGAAGGCTCCAAGGAGACCTTCTGGTAGCCTTTCAGTACCTGAAGGAGGCTACAGGAGAACTGGGGAGGGACATCTGACAAGGGCTTGTAGTGATAAAATGAAGGGTGATGGCTTTGAGCTGGAAGAGGGGAGATTTAGACTGGAGATTAGGAAGAAATTCTTTAGAGTGAGGGTGGTGAGACACTGGAACAGGTTGCCCAGGGAGGTTGTGGATGCCCTCTCCCTGGAGGTGTTCAAAACCTGATAGAGTGGCAGCTGTCCCTTTCCATAGAATAGAATAGAATAAACCAGGTTGGAAGAGACCTTCAAGATCATCGTGTCCAACCCATCATCCAACACCACCCAACCAACTAAACCATGCAACCTAGCACCCTATCAAGTCTCCTCCTGATAGGGTGGAGGGAGGTTGGAACTAGATGATCTTTAAAGTCTCTTCCAAACCAAACCATTCTATGAATCTCTGGTCCTATGGTCAACTCAACGCTTGGCATCGTTGTCACAACCTCCATCTGTAGCCTGGGGTGGTTGTTTCATCTGTGGCCTTAGGAGGCTTTAAACCCAGCAAAGCCAAACAGGAGCACACCAGCATGGGACAGAGGCCCTAGAGCTTTGGTCACTGTGAACAGGAAAGGCCACCAACAAACCTGACTCCACAATGTGCCCAGCTCTGCTCCACAATACGTGAAGTGCTGATGGAGAAAACCTTTCATGTGACAACTTTTTCTTAGGGTTTGAAGAACCTTTATGTCCTTGTTTTTTTTTTTTTTCAGAAATAACAGAATCATTTTGGTTGGAAGAGACCTTTAAGATCATGGAGTCCACCCATTAACCCAGCACTGACAGGTCACCACTAAACCATGTCCCTCAGCACCACATCTACATTGCTTTGAAACACTTCCTGGGATGGGGAATCCACCGCTCTCCTGGGCAGCCTGGGCCAGGCCTTGACAACCCTCAAAGGGAAGACATTTTTCCTCATGTCCAGCCTAAACATCTCATGGTGCATCCTGAGGCCATTTCCTCTTGTCCTGTCACTTGTTCTTTGGGAGAAGAGACCAACCTCCACCTCGGTTCAAGCTTCTTTCAGGGAGTTGCAGAGAGCCAGAAGGCACAACTGCAACCTGAGATGACACTGCTGGGTAAGAGCTGGATGAGAAAGAGCTGTAAGTCAGCACAGCTTTTTCCTTATATTGATTTGCTCTCCTGTGTTCCCTTAACCCTTCCATGTCTTTGTCGGGGCCCAGGTTCATTCCACAGCATATGGGGAAGGCTTTGCTGCAACCACCATCAGCAGCAGCTTGGCAGACTGGGGGGAAAAGGATGATGAAACACTGGAGAAGACACTATTTGATGGTAAGACTCACTCCAGGCTCTGCAGCAGAATCCCAGAATGAACTAGGTTGGAAGGAACCCTTCAAAGATCATCTTGTCCAACCCTCCTGTAGTCAGCAGGGACATCTCCAACTTGATCAGGATGATTAGGGCCAGCCACATCAAGACTGATCTTGAATGTCTTCAGGGATGGGGCATCAACCACATCTCTGGACTGGATCTGCTGTTAGGGTGGCCTCATGTTAACCACACTTCTTCATTTAATTAAACACTAACAAACTCTTCTTCTGCCCCAGATTGTCACCACTTCTGTTTGCCTCCAGCTGACCCCTTGCCCTGCAGGTTTTATAGTTTCATTGTCTCAGGATTTCAGATTCTGAATGAACATTTTGAAGCCTCTGAGTCAGAGGCATGTTCCTGCCCCTGAGATGGAGATCTGTGGAGAAAATAGAGGATGGCCAAGAGGTATTTCATATTGAAACACATTCAGTGGCTGACATAAGGACATTTTGGTTCACAGCCACAGAATACAAAGGAGAGGGGCTCAGCAGAGAGCTGCAGAAGTGTCATCTCCCCATTCTGTGCCTAGCAGGGTTGGCACTCTGGGTGGATGCTTTAGATATACTTCATTCCTCAACACTGATTCCATTGCCACCTGGAGAGCTGTTTACACAAGTAGATTCTTGTGCCCTACTGCCCTGTCCTCCACAGCTGGTGATGGGATTTTGAGTGAGAGACATTGTTCTCCATGGGCTGTAAACCACTAAGAATAGCAGACCTAGAGATCTAGCACTCTAGATTTCTGAATGTTCTCATTTTTAATTATTTCATTACATTATTTTCATATAGACACACAAGAAGAACAGGGGGCATGTTCCCCAGCAGAGTTGGGGCTGTTCATACTGGAGAAGAGGACGCTCCAGGGAGACCTTATAGTGGCCTTGTAGTACCTAAGGGGGGTATAAGAGAGCTGGGGAGGGACTTTTTACAAGGGGTTTTTGTGATACTATGAGGATCAATGGATCTGCTGTCTACAGCTCTCTGAAGGGAGGTTGTAGCCACCTGGGGGTTGGCCTGTTCTGCCAGGCAACCAGCACCAGAACAAGAGGACACAGTCTCAAGCTGCACCAGGGGAGGTTTAGGCTGGAGGTTAGGAAGTTCTTCATAGAAAGAGTGATTTGCCATTGGAATGAGCTGCCCAGGGAGGTGGTGGAGTCACCATCCCTGGAGGTGTTTAGGAAGAGACTGGATGGGGTGCTTGGTACCATGGTTTAGTTGATTAGATAGTGTTGGATGATAGGTTGGACTCGATGATCTCGAAGGTCTCTTCCAACCTGGTTAATTCTATTCTATTCTATTTGAGCTAGAAGAAGGGATATTTAGACTGGAGATTAAGAAGAAATTCTTTACAGTGAGGGTGGTGAGACACTGGAACAGGTTGCCCAGGGAGGTTGTGGATGTCCCCTCCTTGGAGGTGTCCAAGGTCAGGTTGGATAAGATTTTGATCAACCTGGTCTTGTGGAAGGTGTCCCTGCCAGTGGCAGGGGGGGTGGAACTAGATGGTCTTGAAGGCCCCTTCAAAAACAAACCATTCTATGATTCTATGAGATGTCTGAACACAGGGCTTTCACTCACTTCCCACCTACCTGTCACCTGACACATATTTATCCCCTGCCTCTGTCACACAGAAGGAATCTGTAGCTCTAATTCTTCCTCATATGCTTGTTTTTTCTCAGCTGTGACAGTTATTCATCTGGTTCTCTGCTGGTTTGTTTTTTTTTACCCTGAAGTTCATAAGTGACTAAATTGGCACATTCTGATATTGTGATTTAATGCTCCACATCAAGGCTGTCACCTTTATAAATATTTCTCCCAAGTTTTATGGATCAGTTTGTCAGCAGATTACCAGCCAGAAGAAGAGGAGTAAATTCTGTCTGAATTGTGGGATGGGACTGTAGCCATCATGGGTATTACTGGTTGTGACCACAGGCTTGCATCACAGTACCATCTGGAGGTTGTCCAGGGGATGGAGCCTTGTCTTGGGTGCTGTATAAAGACAAACCTCAGCGGGTTGCTTAAAAATGAGATGGAGGCAGTGGAGTGGGAGACTGGAACTGCGGAAAATCTTCAGCAGACTCCACTGCACACCAGAAAATAAACAAACCAATGAACCTCTAGCAGAAAGAGCTGGAGGACTGGTGTATCTGTCAAGGGGCTGGGCTGGGCTGCCCACCAGAGGGGTGCCAGAGGATCTCCAAGAAGCCCTCTACCTGCCTAAAGGAAAGCGGAAGGGAAGAAGGGAGAGATGCCGATGGGGTGGGGCAGAAACTAGCCCATCTGGGAGAGACAGAACAATACCATGGAGTGGAGACAGAGAGACACAAACCAAGAGCCAACCCAAGCCCTGACGGTAGTGACAGCACCACTGGCAGCAGTGATGTTGGGGGCAGGCACTGGGCAAGTCCCAGACTGGACTCAGCAGCAGATGGGAACTGGATTCAGAAGGGAACTGGATTCAGGAGCATATGCATGGGAATGGAAGGCAGAAGGGACAGAGTCCTGCTGGGACAACAGCCAGGGAAGAAAAGGTTTGACACTGTGGATTCTTCAGCTTCCTTCTGAAGAAGCAGCCCATAGGCTGCAATCCCTTGTTGTTGAGGGTCACCTGTCCTGGTTGCTTCTCCCCACAGGTACCCCCTTTGCATTCATGTCCCCCCGTCCCCATTCCCCCCACCCCACCCCGAGAAGTAAGTCTCAGGCAGAGGCTTTCTGCTGCCCAGCCCTCAGCAGGAACTCTCCCCATCAGCTTCTCCCTGCTAGAAACAGCCCCTGGCTGTGCAAACCTGCTCTGGCCTTGAGAAAGTGCCTCAGTGAACAGAGATTGAGATGGGAAGGTGCAGCACTGAGCAGAACTGGTTCTGCTCCAGCTCACACCAGGACACTATCCCAACACACTGATGTCTACACCAGAGCCTCTGCTGCTTGGCTGCTCCCATTGATCCCCATGGCTCAGCTGATCTCCTCATTCCAGCAGTATCTCTGAAAGTGAAAATGTTCTTGGAAATGGTAAATAAACCTTCATTACAGTGACAGATAATGACAGAACATGTAGCAACATCTTTTTTACTAGATTCATAGATGGTGGAACTGGGCTCATCCATCCCAATCTGCTTTGATAGGTACTGGGCCCTCCGCCGGCTCCCTTTCAGCAACAGTGATGAAAGCTGATGGAGATTTGGATGAGCTGAGCCTGTTGTGCTTTTGATGAAGCCCTACAAGCTGAGTTCCCAGGGACTGTGCTCAGAGCACAGCTCAGACTTGAAATGAACAGTGGACCCAGGAAGTGGGTAAACAGATAGATAGATAAGTCATGACCTGATAGTCCTCCTTTGGGAGCAGAGCTGATGGGCAAAGAGTATCACTCGGTGAAGGGGACTGAGTGGAAAACATCACATTTCACTATCACCAACAACAAAAAGGATCTTCTGGATAAGATGAGGGAATGACACTTCTCCTGGGCATAGGGGATAAGGTGGAAGTCCTAAGGGTAGATCTCTCAGGGCCAGCAATGCCCTTTGGTGTCTTCAGCCAGCCCATCACCTCTTTCCTTTTGCACATATTGTGGCCTTCCAGCATCTGAAGGGGGCCTACAAGAATGCTGGGGAGGGACTTCTCAGGATATCAGGTAGTGATAGGACTAGGGGGAATGGAATGAAGCTGGAGGTGGGGAGATTCAGACTGGATGTGAGGAGGAGGTTCTTCACCATGACAGTGATGAAGCCCTGGAATGGGTTGTCCAGGGAGGTGGTTGAGGGACCATCCCTGGAGGTGTTTAAGACCAGGCTGGATGAGGCTCTGGCCAGCCTGATCTAGTGTGGGGTGTCCCTGCCCACGGCAGGGGGATTGGAACTAGATGATCCTTGTGGTCCCTCCCAACCCTGACTGATTCTATGATTCCATGATATTAGGGTGTAAAGGTTATTTACAGAACCACAGTCCCCTCTGGGCTTCAAGGTGTTCTAAATATTTCCTTAAAGGAGGAATAACCTGAGGATCAGTGGAGATTCTCCAGCCTGGGGATTAGGACATGTGCTGGTATCCAACTTGCTGCATTGGTGCACTGCTCCTTGCTGCTGCTCATGATTGCAAACAAAGAGGCTGGTGAGAGGCCTTGAGCACGAGCCCTATGAGGAGAGGATAAGGGAGCTGGGGTTGCTTAGCCTGGAGAGGAGGAAGCTCAGGGGAGACCTCATTTTTCTCTACAACTACCTGAAGGGTGGTTGTAGCCAGGTGGGGGTTGGTCTCTTCTCCCAGGCAACCAGCACCGAAACAAGAAGACACAGTCTCAAACTGCACCAGGGGAAGTTTAGGCTCAAGGTGAGGAGAAAGTGCTTCACAGAGAGAGTTGTTGGCCATTGGAATGTGCTGCCCAGGAAGGTGGTGGAGTCACTGTCCCTGGAGGTGTTAAAAAAGGGGTTGGACGTGGCACTTTGGTGCCATGGTTTAGTAGTCATGAGGTGCTGGGTGGTAGGTTGGACTTGATGATCTCTGAGGTCTTTGCCAACCTTATTGCTTCTATGATTCTATGATTCTAAGGACAAAGGACATTGACCCAAATTCCTTCTTCCTACCAGGCTGGAAAATCTGGTATCAGAAACAGTGTTTGGTGCTTTTTCGCCTCTCCTAGGTATTTACTGCTTGTGGAAGGAGCTGCTGGTCGGTTAATTATGTGGATATTGCTAATTGTGTCTGAGGATTATACCAAGAACAATGGAAATAAAATTACTGTAATTTTAAATCAAAACCTTCTCCGTGCTTGAGTTGATTAAAAGGTTCCCTGTAAATATCACCCTGTTTGGGCTCGTTTCCCCCTGAAATTGCAGCTGAATTATTGTCTCTGGCAGGAGATGTTAATAAGCACCCCAGGAAACTGGGCATCAGGGTTGAACTGGGAAGCAATAAATCAACACATGGGAAAGGCGAGGGGTTAGGCATTATCAAAACATTTCCAGAGATAATTAGGGGTCAGAGGCGGGCGTTGATTGAGTGAGGAAGCTTAGCTCCCAGACGGGGCTGGATCCAGAGGGAAGATAATCAGCTGAAGCCTCACTCACGGCTTCCACACAGCAGCCTGTCATAGAACCACAGATTTGTTTCAGTTGTAAGAGACCTCTAAGATTGCTGAGTCCAACCATCAACCCAACATCCCCATGGCCATTAAACCACCTCCCATAGGGCCATATCCACACGTCTCTTGAACACCTCCAGGGATGGTGACTCCACCACCTCCTCGGGCAGCCTGACCGCTCCTGAAGGAAATATCCAGCCCAACTTCCCCTGGCACAATTTCAGGCCATTTGCTCTTGTTCTACCACCTGACACTAGGGAGAAGAGACCATCTTCCACCTGGGCCCAGCCCCCTTTCAGGGAGTTTTGGAGAGCCTGAAGGTGTCCCCTCAGCCTCCTCTTCTCCAGACTAAACAACCCCAGGTCCCTCAGATCTCACTGGATTTGCTCTCCAGAGTCTTCACCAGCTTCATTGCTCTTCTCTGGACCTGCTCCAGCCCTTCAATCATAGATTCATAGAATGGCTTGAGTTGCAAGGGACCTTAAAGACCATCTAGCTCCAACCCCCTTGCCATGGACAGGGATACTATTAGATCAAGTTGCCCAAGGCTTCCTCCAACCTGCGCGTGAGCACCTCCTGGCAGGGGACAAAGCCCTTCTTGGAGTGAGGGCCCCAAAACTGAACAAAGTACTGAGGGTGTGACCTCACCAGTGCTGAGTACAGGCACAGTATAAAAATGAGGAGCAAGGCATCTCTGCAGCTTGGTGTAATGATGCCTGCCCTGTTGGAAGAAGCCCTCCATCTGCTCTCCAGCCCCACAGCTGCTCCATGGAAGTCAGCAACGGTGCTGGGAGAAGAGGCTGAAACAGAAGGATCTTTGGGACATGATTTAGTGGTGACCTTGCTGCACTGAAGGTTGGACTAGATGATCTTGAAGGTCTCTTCCAACAAAAGGTATTCAGTAATTCTGTGGCCTGTGGACAGGTTGAACAGCTTCCAAGTCACCTGCAGGCAAGCTCTGGGTGAAGCAGGGCTTTGTCCTTCCTCCATGTGATCTCTCCCAGCAATTTCATTACCTTTTTTTCTGTTGTTTTAACTTTACTCCTCATATTGCTCTTTAATCCTGTGAAATCTTCTTTAATACTTTGTATTAACTGCTGACATCATCATTCTCGACATGATTAGGGAGGAAAATGATCTTTTGGGTCCTTTTTCCCACACTGGAGGCAGCAATAAAGACCTTCAGAAAGACAACTTTCGGGAGGTAATATTTGGCCACGCTTAAAAGGCAACGAAGTTCTGGCAAGCTCTCATCTCATTAAATCTGCCTAAATATGAGAAGTTAATATTAATTTCATTTTCCAATATCCAAATCAGAAGGCAGCAGAGAAGAAAACAACATAATCTGATTAAACAAATTAGAGTCACGCTGCTAAAATTGCCCTTCAGTGTTTATTTATTTTTAACTGCAGAATCCTCTTAAAAAAAACCCTCCAAAACAAAAACAAAACCAACCAACCAAACAAAAAAACCCCCTCCAAACACAACCAAAACACCAAACTGAAAAAAAACCCAAACAAAACCCAAACAAACTCCCACAGATGTTACCTCAGATCTCACTGGAATGTGTCCAGAGAAGGGCAACAAAGCTGGGGAGGGGTTTGGAGCACAAGCCCTGTGAGGAGAGGCTGAGGGAGCTGGGGTTGCTTAGCCTGGAGAAGAGGAGGCTCAGGGGAGACCTTATTGCTCTCTACAACTACCTGAAGGGAGGTTGTAGCCAGGAGGGGGTTGGTCTCTTCTGCCAGGCAACCAGCACCAGAACAAGAGGACACGGTCTGAAGCTGTGCCAGGGGAGGTTTAGGCTGGATGTTAGGAAGAAGTTCTTTACAGAAAGAGTGACTGGCCATTGGAATGGGCTGCCCAGGGAGGTGGTGGAGTCACCATCACTGGAGGTGTTTAGGAGGAGACTTGATGGGGTGCTTGGTTGCATGGTTTAGTTGATTAGATGGTGTTGGATGATGGGTTGGCCACTATAATCTCGAAGGTCTCTTCTAGCCTGGTCTGGTCTATTCTATTCTATTCTATTCTATTCTATTCTATTCTATTCTATTCTATTCTATTCTACTCCTGTTCTATTCTGTTCTGTTCTGTTCTGTTCTGTTCTGTTCTGTTCTGTTCTGTTCTGTTCTAGCTGCTTCTCCCCAGCAGTTCCCAGCTGCCAGGGCACTGGGAGGCAGGAATACAGATAGTCCATGCCAGGCTTCCAAACCTGCACAGGGTTCTTTGCTCCAGGCTCAGGATATGAATTTTAAGAAGTTCTTTACTGTGAGGGTGGTGAGACAGAGGAACAGATGGCCCAGGGAAGCTGTGGAGGCTGCAAGCCTGCAACTTTTGAAAGCCAGCTTGGATAAGGTCTTGAGCACCTGAAGGTGTCTGGGCCCATGGCAGGAGGATGGAACTCAGTGAGCTTTGAAGTCCCTTCCAATCCAAACTGTTCTGTGATTCTGTGAAATTTGGATTGAAGACTGATGGATGCTCTCTTCCACATCAGCTGTCCTGCTGAGAAATGGCTCTTGCAACACGTCAGGGCATCAGATGAGGAGCTGACTTGTGAGAGGTTCACAACATTCCTTTGCATCCCTAATGTCTATGCCTGGGCACTCCAAGTACCTCAAGCCACTGAACCAACTAAGGAGGTCCTTTTAGGGAGCTGCAGAGAGCAGGCTGAACAATCCTAGGTCCCTCGCCTGCTCCTTTCCAGACCTGCTCTCCAGACCCTTTGCCAGCACTGTTGCCCTTCTCCAGACACACTCCAGCACCTCAATGTCCTTCTTGGAGTGAGGGACCCAAAACTGAAGCCTGTACACAAGGTGTGGCCTCACTGGTGCACAGTAAAGGGGAACAATCCCTGCCCAGGTCCTGCTGACCACACTGCTGCTGATCCAGGCCAGGATGCTGGTGGGCTTCCTGGCCAACTGAGCATATGCTTGCTCATCTTCAGTTGCTGTTAACCACCACCCCTAGATCCTTTTCTGCTGGTCACTTTCCAACCACTCTGCCCCAAGCCCAGAGGCTGCTGTGATCCAAGAGCAGGACCCATGGTTGGCGGGCACCTAAATGATATTGAACAGCTCCAACGCATGTCTCCTTCCCAGGGGGTGCAATTGTGATAGAAGCACTCCCCTATCTCCTGAGAGGCACTCAGATGGTGGTGTGATGATCTCTGCTGAGACAGAGGAGCTGGAGAACAAAGAGATTCCTCCCACTTAGAGGTTTGGTTGGCACAAGAGAGTGCTGACCTTGCCTTCCTTCCTCGCAGCACGCTTTAAGGGCTGGTTGATTCAATAAGGAGAGACCCGCAGTAAATATTTATGAAACATCACATCACATAAAAATTACAGGTTATTTAAGTTTAATTTGCATTTATACTTCCAAATCAGGTTATTATAGAGCAGAAAGGTAGGGAAATTAAATTCATAAGGCACATTACAGCAATTTGAGCAAATTGTACCTCGCAGCAATTGGTATCAGGGATGCAGCCGGTGCCTCTTTGCTCTCCTGCAGCCTGTAAATAAATTTCCAGAGCATTCCCAGGGACAGCTGTGGTGCTCCCCTTGTAACAGATGCAGGAGGAGAACAATTGTCACTTCAGCAGGCCCTGTGTTAGACTGAATTCTAAAGCATTTGAATTCCCTGGCAGAAGGAAAGGAAGAAGTTCTTCTTTTCATAGAATTACAGAATCATGGAATCGTGGAATCACAGAATTGTTCTGGTTGGAAAAGACCTTTAAAATCACTGAGTCCAGCCATCAACCCAGCACCACCCTAGCCATCAGACCATGCCCCAAAACTGCCATGTCCACACATTTCTTGAACACCTCCAGGGATGGTGATTCCACCATCCCCCAGGGCAGCCTGTTCCAATGTTTGACCACTGTGCAGGAAGGAAATTGTTCCTCATATCCAACCTAAACCTCCCCTGGCACAATTTCAGGCTACTTCCTCTCATTCTATCATTTGATGCTAGGGAGAAGTATTTAAAACATTTGAACTCCCTGGCCAAAGGAAAGGCAGCAACTCTTATTTTCTCCTCAATCCACAGCAGCAGCACATCCCTGGGCAGCCTGTTCCAGTGTCTCACCAGCCTTAATTGTAAAGAGCTTTCTGTTAATGTCCAACCTAAATCTACTGCTGCAGATTCAAACCATTGCCCCTTGTCCTGTCACCACAGGCCCTTCTTAACAGTCCCTCCCTAGCCTTCCTGTAGGTCCCCTTTAGATGTTGAAATGCAGGCCTAAGATCTCCCTAGAGCCTTCTCATCTTCAGGCTCCACATCTCTCTCAGCCTGTCCCCCTAGGAGAAGTGCTCTGTCTAGATGGGATGAGTCCAATTCAATGACTGGGAGCCCTCCAGATGCCAGATACTGTGGAATCTCCTCTGGGCTGTGAAGGAGGTGCCAGACTGGAGACAAAGCACCTACGTGTCCTTGGCTGTCGTCTGGACCGAGTGACTCGAGGTGCTCTGAGGTGCCAGACCAGCACAGGGATGCCCTGCGAGGATGAGTGGTGAAGGTGTTGAAACATGGACACAGAATGGAGACAGGGTTTCACCCTCAGGAGAAAGTGTGGCTTAAATCAAAAGAGATTTTTTTGGTGTAGGACAACATTGTTTGCGAAGTGACAGCTCAGACACCAACATTGTCATTCACGGTGACATTTAAAGGAGCATTTCATTTCAGATGTGGAAATGTTTCTCCCCTAATCAGCATGCATCAGTTTTGTTGTTTTCAATGGATTTGTTAAACTGTGTTTCTTTGATTTGCTCTCTTGTCTCTCTCTTTCCTTTGGAACCAAAGAAAAGCTTGGACCAGCAGTGCTTCTTCTCCACAGATGCTGCTTTTTCCATGAAGCATGTTTAGCATTCAGCCCCTGGGGTTGTTGACCATAAAAATCATAGAATCCTGAAATGTTTGAGTTGGGAGATAATACAGTTCCAATCCCCCTGCCATGGGCAGGGACACCTTGCACCAGACCAGGATGCTCAAGGCCTCATCTAACCTGGCCTTGAACACCTCCAGGGAGAGAGCATCCAAAACCACCCTGGGCAACCTGTTCCAGTGTCTCACCATTCTCACTGTAAAGAATTTCTTCCTAATGTCCAGTCTAAATCTCCCCTTCTCAAGCTTCAATTCATTCCCTCTTGTTCTATCACTACAAGCCCTTATAAAAAGTCCCTCCCCAGCTCTCCCCTTCAGGTACTGGAAGACCACTAGGAGGTCTCCCTGGAGCCTTCTTTTCTCCAGGCTGATCTTCTTTAATTACTCACTCCACCTGAAGATGAGGAGAAAATTGTTTGGTGTGAGGGTGCTGGAGCCCTGGCACAGGCTGCCCACAGAGCTTCTGGAGCCAGCTTCTCTGAAGAGATTCCAAACTGATTGTGATCCTGAGTAAGCTGCTGGTGATGCCCCTGCTTTAGCAAGGGTGTTGGACTGGATGGCCTACAGAGGTCCCTTTCAACCCTCACCATGCTGGAATTCTGTGATTAGTCCCTGCAGCCTGCTCTGAAAGTGTCTATCTTCCCTTACTATAGGTGGATGTGCTGGGAAGACCATGATCATTCTTGGCTTGAACCACTACAGGATGGCTCAGGTGGGTTCCCCACAGCCAAAGCAGCTCAGCTCAGGAAGAGATGTCTGTGCCTTGAGCACCAGGCTAACCAAACCAAAAAGCAATTTTAGCTGCCAGTCCCTTTAAATGAAGCAAAGCAAAGAGGCATGAGGAACCTCAGACCCATACCTCCTTTTCTGCAGGGTCAGTCCAAGCCAAATGCCTATTTTCCTCTTCATGAAGCTGCAAGCTGAAGAAAGGATGAAGAAAAAAAGAACACCAGTAAAGCTGAGAAGGACAATCTTGGAGAACTAGATGTGTTAGAGGTGTTTGGATAAAAAGTGTTTCACTAAGAAGGGATGTAAAGCACAGCTCTTCCCTTCCCAAAGAAGTCTGCTCAGGTGAGGTCTCTGAGTCACTCTTTCTCTTGCACCCAATGAACCTTCATGGCACTTTAGGACATGTTTTGGTGGCCATGGTGGTGCTGGGTTAATGGTTGGATTCAATGGTCCTGGGGGTCTTTTCCAAGCAAAACAATTCTATGATTCTTTGATTTCTTTCCAATAACAGAGGGGTTTTGAAAGTAAAATAGAGGGACTTGCCAATAAACATCTGTGTAGCTGACTGCTCAGTGTTCCTGAGCTCAGTGTGCAGTGTTCCCAAAGTCTCTTACTTGTGGTGGGTTCATCTTGAGGTGCTCTCTAACTTTAGGATCTCAGGGCCTACAAGAAAGCTGAGGAGAGACCTTTTACAAGGGCTTGTAGTATTAGGATGAGAGGCAACAGTTTTGAGCTGGAAGAGGAGAGATTGAGACTGGAGATTAGGAAGAGATTCTGGAGCTGGTCACCCAGGGAGGCTGTGGATGTCCCCTCCCAGGAGGTGTTCAAGGCCAGGTTGGATGAGTCCCTGAGGAACCTGGTCTAGTGGGAGGTGTCCTTGCCCATGGTGGAGGGGGGATTGGAACTAGATGATCTTGAAGGTCCCTTCCAACCCAAACCATTCTAGGATTCCATGGTTCTGTGTTGTGTGCCCAGTATCAGGCCTATAGAAGAGTCACACAGAAGGCTCCATCCAACCAACAACCTGGAAGAACAGTTTCTTGGGGTGCAAGGATGAAGAAGGGGGTTTAAGCTGTACATTTTATGGGTCACATGTTTTTTTAACCACTGAATCTTGGTGGAGAAGGGCAGGGGGTGGGATCTGCCTTCTGAGTTTGCTTCAGAAGGAGTGAATCTGCTTGGGTCCTTGGAAGAAAAGCTTCTTAGCCCTTGACTTCTCTGAATCGTATCCTTCCCATCAAGAGCTCCCTCTGCACTCACAGCCATCAACCCTGAGGGTTCCTCTGCTGGGGTGACCAGGCAGCCACCTCCTCTCAGCAGCATGAGCCTGGCTCCATGGAGAGGGCTGGGGCAATGCTCCTGGGTGAAGCACATCCTAATGAGGTCATGTGGAAAATGCTAAGCTGCTTTTCCACATGAGCTACTCCTGCTCGAGCAGAAAATAATGTAGGACTATTCACAGCCTGGGATGATTCTACATGTCCTAGCCTAGGAGCTTCAGACTGTGGGGAGAGCAGAGCACCAGGGAGCACATGCACTCTTTTTCTGGGATCAGGGAAAGGTGAGGCAGAAAAGTTCAGCTGCATCATAACATGAAATTTCTCTGGTACCTCCAGCTGTGATGGAAATAATTAGGGTCTGTCATTCTGAAATCAAGCACAACCAATAAAAATATGAATGACTGTCAGAAAATTGCTCTGAAAATTCACTTGGCAGCATGCTCTCTCCAAAAGAGCAGAGATGATGGTGGATAACGTGTGTGTAGAAGCTTTCAGGTCTGCAGGATCACTTGATTTGCCTTCAAGTGATGGCAAATAGACTTCAGACTCTTGATGAACTGCGAGGCCAGTAAGTCTGTCTTGGCAGTCTCCATTAATGGAGTTGATTACAGCCAGTCTCGTGGCCAAATTCCTCCTCTGTCAGACTGGAAGTCCCAGATCAAGTGTCTGCAGTGTAGCATGGAGTGATCTGTGCTCATAGTTCACCCCATAATGGCTCCATTTCTATCTCAATGACTCTAGACACTTCTCTCTTATCTGCTCCAATTATGCTGATGACCATGCAGTTGTGTGAATGAAATCCACGCCATTAGCCACTCATGACACTGGAAAGCCCTTTCTGCAGGAGCTGATGCATGGTGGATCAAGTAGAGCTCATTCCTTCAGACACATGCTACACCCCAACCTCTTTAAAAATGTCATGGTGTGAGCTGGAGCAGAGCTGGTTCTGGTCAGTGCTGTACCTTCCCAGCTCAGTCCCTACTCTGGGAGGTACTTTCTGAAGATCAGGGCAGGTTTGCACAGCCAGGGGCTGCTTCTAGCAGGGAGAAGCTGATGGAGAGAGGTCCTACTAAGGGCTGGACTGCAGAAGGCCTCTGCCTGAGACTTGGTCCTCTGAACACCAGGGACACTGCAGGAAGGCAGAGGTGGTAGCTGTGGGGAGAAGCATTCAGGAAAGGTGGCCCTCAAATGCTCAACAAGGGATTGAAGCCCATGGATGTCATCTTCAGGGGCAAGCTGAGGAATCCCTAGGGTCAAGCGTCTTCTTTCCCAGCTGCTGTGTCCCAGAAGGATTCTGTCCCTCCTGCCTTGCATCCCAATCCCTGTGTTCCTGAACCCAGTTCCAGAATCCAGCTCCTGAATCCAGTTCCCATCTGCTGCTGAGTCCAGCTTGGGACTTGCCCAGTGCCTGCCCCAGCATCAGTGGTGCCAACAGTGCTGTCATTGCCATCAGAGCTTGGGTTGGCTCTCAGTTTGTGTCTCTGTGTCTCTGTTCCATGGAATTGTTCTTTCCATCCAGCTGGTTGAGTTTCTTTCCCACACCATCAATCTCTCTCCCTTCTTCTCTCCTTCTTCCCTTTGGACAGGCAGAGGGCTTCATGGAGATCCTCTGGCACTCCTCTGGTGGCCAGCCCAGCCCTGACCCTTGATTTGAGGCTACTTCATTTTCCCTCTCGCCTGGGCATACAAAGAGATAGCAATGCTGCACAGCTATGCTTTTTGGATGAAGATACTCTCCCAGCAGCAGGACATCTGCTTTCCCAGGCAAAGCTCTGGGCACATAGCTGCTTTCTTGCAGGGCCAAGGGACCGTATCTGGAGCAGACAGGACTGTAAGAAGGCTGCTGGAGGCAGGAGCAGCATGCAGCAGGGCTGCAGCCATGTGGCTTCTCAGGCTGCCCTGTACTTCCTGGGCATGCAGCCGGCTGCAGAACCTCTGCCAGCTGGCAGAGCCAGGCTGTGCCCCATGACCAGAAGGCTGGAGCCTGCATGGGCAGGGCTGCACCTTCTGTAGGCCCAGCTGAGCTCTTATCCAGATCACCTCATTCAGCGCTTATTGAATTAGCAGAATTTAAATGCCCAAGCCTTCTATCAGCAGCAGCAGATCTGTATCTGCACAGAAAGAAAGGCAGGAAGGGTTGGGGAGGAGTGCTGGGTACCAGCCCCGGGAGGGAAGAAGTTTGGTCCTTTTGGTGAATGCACTGAGCTTAAAGGCAGAGATGTCATCTGCTCCACTTGGAAGCCTGCTCATAGGGTGCAAGCTTTAATATTTAGGAATGTCTTTATCCTAATGACAGCATCAGGCTTTTCAGGAATACATTTATTCATGGACAGCTTGTCACCATTTGTTCTTCTGCCAGAGTTATTTTTAGAACAAGTGGCTTTCTCTCCCTCCCTGATGTTTTCCTTTCCATGTGTTTGCAGAGAGCAATCAGGTCCTTTCTCAGCCCTGCCTTGTTTAGGCTGAAGATGACCTCATTAGGTGCTCTTATGAAGGTATTCTCTGGTCTTCAGGCAGGTCTCAGCCTGAATTCATTTTTGATCCGATCTGTGAATTCCTCCTGCTCTTCTTTGCATCAGCACAGCTCATAACTTCCCACCCAGATCTCACCCTTGGTTTTCTCCCCACCCAGTATTTTATCTCCTTCTCTGCCACACTGATTAGTGATCATATTTCCATCCTTGGTCCTTCTGGGCACATCTTCCCTTCCCAGCCCTGCACATTCCCTGTGCCCATGAGGGCACATTGCTGGCAGGTGTTCCTTTCCAGGGGCAGGACCCTACCTCCAGCTCACCAGCCTGGTCAGATCTGAGCCATAAGTCTCTAAATCCTCTGTGAGCGTGAAGACCCTATTTTCCCACCTGCAAGAGCAATCCTGCTTCTGGATGTCCAGAGACAAGCAGAAGCCTCCTGCAAATGAGTTGTCACCCAAGGGTCCACACTGTATTTCACTTGTCATCTGTTGGTGCCCCAGACTGTGGCCAGTGGGCACAGACCCCCTGCAGCTCCACCTGCTTGTCCGAGTCCCTTTCCCAGCAGGTGGGATTTTTCAGACTCACAGACTCACCAAGGTTGGAAGAGACCTCAAAGATCATCAAGTCCAACCTGTCCACAGACCTCATGACTAAACCATGGCACCAAGTGCCACATCCAATCCCCTCTTGAACCCCTCCAGGGATGGGGACTCCACCACCTCCCTGGGCAGCACATTTCAATGGCCAATTTCTCTTTCTGGGAAGAACTTTCTCCACACCTTGAGACTAAACTTCCCATGGCGCAGCTTGAGACTGTGTCCTCTTGTTCTGGTGCTGGTTGCCTGGGAGAAGAGACCAACCCCCTCCTGGCTACAACCTCCCTTCAGGTAGTTGTAGACAGCAATAAGGTCTCCCCTGAGCCTGACTCAAAGCAACACTTTCTTAAAGCAAGTCTCTCTGTGGCCCCCCTGCCATGTCATTATCCACAAAGTCTGGAAGCCATGATGCTTCAGCTGCCCCCAGAGTGGTAAGGAGCTACAGAGCCAGCTTGGAACCATTTGCTGTGGACAACAAAGCCTGAAGTGTGTGATGGCTGAGCTGAGGACTTCTGAGGAGGATGATGGCCACCTCCAGAAGCACTCCCTCTCTCCTTTCAAAAGCTAAGCTCTGTACCCTGGTACAGTGACTCTGAGCTTGACCAAGGGGAGTTTAGAAGAGCTACATATTTTCCACCTGAGACTTTTGCAGCTGCCGTTTTGACCTATAGTAACTCTGACCTTGAAGGAAAGAAAAGGCACCAGGGAGATCTCTATCTCACAAGGAGAGTAACACTATGAATTTTTCCAGCTGACAAGGTTCTCCCTACCTCTCTTGGTCTTTCCTATCATTTTAGCATCATGCTGAGAAGAAATTTCTCCTCTGCCTCCTGGCAACAAGCGCAGTTTATTGATCAAGGTGAACACATTTATTTAGAAGGCAAGGGGATGGAAAAAAAACACACCAAAAACTACACAACCTAATACTGAGAAAAATGGCTCAGATGGCTCTAATGCCCTTTCTGAAAATGCTAAGAACTGAACATGAGATACAGGAAACCTCCCAGTGGTGTCCAGTGATAGCACAAGGGGCAATGGCACAAACTGCAACCCAGGAGGTTCCACCTGAAGATCATGAGAAACTTGTTTGGTGTGGGGTGCTGGAGCCCTGGAGCAGACTGCCTAGAGAGATGTAGATTCTCCTCTGGAGGCTTTCAAGACTTATCTGGACATGTTCCTGTGTGACCTGGACTAGGTGGTCCTGACTTAGCAGTGGGGATTGACTTGATCTTCAGAGCTCCCTTCCAACCTCTTCTCCCAGGCAACCAGCACCAGAACAAGAGGACACAGTCTCAAGCTGCACCAGGGGAGGTTCAGACTGGATGTTAGGAGGAAATTCTTCATAGGGAGAGTGATTGGCCATTGGAATGTGCTGCCCTGGGAGGTGGTGGAATTGCCATCATTGGGGATGTTTAGGAAGAGACTGGATGGGGTGCTTGGTGCCATGGTTTTGTTGATTAGATGGTGCTGGATGATAGGTTGGACTTGATGATCTCAAAGGTCTCTTCCAACCTGGTTAATTCTATTCTATTCCATTCCATTCCATTCCATTCCATTCCATTCCATTCCATTCCATTCCATTCCATTCCATTCCATTCTATCCCCTACCATTCTGTGATTCTGTGGGTGGAAGAAAACCTCTCTTGAACAATAGTTGTGACCAGGACATGAGAAGAGTTTGCTGCCATGAATTGAAATGTTTCTGTATTCCTTTAGTTACCATTCTGTGTAATTTTGACACTGCTACCAATGGACCCCTTGGTCAAGATATACTCACAAAACCCAACTGCAGTCTGCTCTAGGTGACTCAGTTGGATCAAGAGGGCAGCCAAGATGACCTCCAGAGGTAATTCCAACCTCAGCTATTCCATGATTCCAGCAGTGGGGCCTTAAGTTTGTATTATTGTGGTGACTCAGATGCTGATCAAAGCCTTTGAAGTCCTTGTTTCAAAATCCTTACTAAGTGGTCACAGACTAATGTTCTTTAGATGAACTCCAAATAAATAACCACAACTGTCAGGTGAATCCCATAGCAGAGACAAAATTGCCTTCAAAGCAAGCCCATGAGCAGAGTCATCACCTTGAGTTGGGCCCTGAGAAAAGGCTGATTTTTTTTTTCCTCCTCAGTTGACAGCTCTGTGTATGTTTAGAGAGATCCAGGCTGCCACCTTGCATTTTCTCATGGAGATCCAAACCACATCAGATGTCTCTCCGTGGTGCATGCTGTACTGTATCTGCAAAGAAAAGCAGAGGCTTCTTCCTTTCTCTTTGGATCCACCGACAGTTGTGCTGGAAAAGAACCACTTGAGCACACCAAGCCCATCTGAGTTTGTCTGACATGCAATCCTCATGCTGACCTGGAGAAACCTGATATGGAACTAGAGTAATGAGAGCAGAGGAGGCAATGTCAATGTGTCATTGAACCACCAGAGCCTTGCTGATATCCATTGTTCAAAAGGGAGCATGGTGAGGTGACCCTGGATGGATGTGAGGTGCCCACCAAAGCCACTCCACCACTTCCCTCCTTAACTGGACAGGAGAGGGAAAAATAGAATCAAAGACTCATGGGTCAAGGTGAGGACAGGGAAGTCACTCAGCAGTTACTGTCACAGGCTAAACAAGCTCAGCCTTGTGAGATACTGGAACAGGATGCCCAGGAGAGTTGTGGATACTTCCTCCCTGGAGATGTTCAAGGCCAGGTTGGATGGGTCCTTGAGCAACCTGATCCAGTGGAAGGTGTCCCTGGCAGGCAAGTTGAACTAGATGATCTTCAAGACCCATTCCAACCCAAGCCATTTCATGATTCTGTGTATTTGAGAGGAAAAGAAAAAAAAGAAAAGAGGAAAAAAAGAGTGGAATGGATGAGAAATAAAACCAAATCTGCAGAACCCACCTTCTCCCCTCCCCTCTCTGCTGGCTCACCTTCCCTCCTAAGTTGTCCCCCTCCTTCCTCACTGAGCCAGGCAGGGGAATAGGGAATGGAGCTTGGGGTCAGTTCATCACATGTTGTTTCTGCTTCTCCTTCCTTCTCAGGGGCAGGACTCCTCACACTCTTTCCCTGCTCCAACAGCGGTCCATCCCACAAGAGGCAGTCCCCCAGGAACTTCTTCAGTGTGAGTCCTGCCCACAGCCGCAGTTCTTCACAAGCTGCTCCAGCGTGGGTCTCCACGAGGTCACAAATCTTGGCAGCAAGCTTGCTCCCATGTTGGCTTCTCTCCACAGATCCATAGGTCCTGCTCCAGTGTGGGCTTCCCACAGGGTCACTGCCTCCCTCAGGTGCATCCACTGTGAGGTCCTCCATGGGCTGCACAGGGGATAACTGCTCCTTTGTGGACCTCCATGAGCTACAGGGAAATATGTGCACTGCTATGGACCTTTGTGGGCCACAGGGGGACAGCCTGTCTCAGCATGGTCATCACCACAGGCTGCATGAGAATTTCTGCTCCAGTGCCTGGAGTACCTCTCCCTCAACACACATTTTTGATGTCCTCAGACTTGTTTCACATATTCTGGTGGCTGTTCCTCTACAGGTTGTTTCGCCCTTCTCAAATGAGTTCACAGAGGTGCTGCCACTGATGGGCTCAGCCTCAGCCAACACTGTGTCTGCCTTGGAGCCAGCAGACTTTGGCTCCCAATGGAGCCAGGACACAGGGCAAAGTTCTTCCAGCTTGTCACAGAGGCCCCCAGCTACCAAGCCCAGTACAGCAAGAGATACCTTTGTCTTTTGTTCCTGCACACTGTTAGCACCAGAAAAAGAGGACACAGTCTGAAGCTGTGCCAGGGGAGGTTTAGGCTGGATGTTAGGAAGAAGTTCTTCATAGAAAGAGAGATTGGCCATTGGAATGGGCTGCCCAGGGAGGTGGTGGAATCACCATCACTGGAGGTGTTTAGGAAGAGACTGGAGGGGGTGCTTGGTGCCATGGTTTAGTTGATTAGATGGTGTTGGATGATAGGTTGGACTTGATGATCTCAAAGGTCTTTTCCAACATGGTTTATCCTATTCGATTCAAGTTGCACCAGGGGAAGTTTAGGCTCGAGGTGAGGAGAAAGTTCTTCACAGAGAGAGTTGTTGGCCATTGGAATGGGCTGCCCAGGGAGGTGGTGGAGTCACCATCCCTGGAGATGTTCAAGAGGAGATTGGATGTGGCACTTGGTGCCATGGTTTAGTAGTCATGAGGTCTGTGGTGACAGGTTGGACTTGATGATCTTCGAGGTCTTTTCCAACCTTATTGATTCTATTCTATTCTATTCTATCTTCACCGTGGAGCTGTCAGAGTTTCACACACTCGCTGTCAGGTTAAAAATGGATTAGATGATGCTTTTGGTAACACAAATTGAGAAGAGGACACCCTTGTGCCTAACCAGCAAGTCCATCTTCTCTTGTCACTTCATTTGTTAAATAAGGGCACAGGCAATTGCTCACTTTCATAGCTGGCTGGATTCAGTACCGCAGAAGCTAGAATAAAATGGAATTTGTTCTGCTGACCCCAAGGTTGTTGATTTTGTATCCACCTGCCAATACCTTCCAGAGCATGGAAATGATGCTTGACAAATTAAATGGTGTTCAGTCTTCTTATTTATTTCCTGCTGTAAAATACCTAAAATCATCACTTTTCTGGATGGGCAGAAAATAGAATCACAGAATCACACAGAATCACCAAGGTTGGAAGAGACCTCAAAGATCATCAAGTCCAACCTGTCACCACAGACCTCATGATTAAACCATGGCACCAAGTGCCACATCCAATCCCCTCTTGAACACAGAATTTAAGTCTGGATTGAATAGATCTGCATCTCACACCAGTTGCTCTCTGCTCCTTAGGAAGTGGGTCACAGAGGATGGGCTTCACCCCCACAAGGCAAGAGTTGCTTTCAAGGGTTCAGACTGGGCTGGTCACCAGTGGCTATCCATGAAGTGCTCTGCTTTACTAAAGGAAGAGAAAGGGAAGGAGAGTGTCTAATGGGATGGAAAAGAAATTCAACCATCTGGGATGGAAAGAAGAACAATCTCATGGAACATGGGAAAGTTCTTCACTGAGAGAGTTGTTAGCCTTTGGAATGTGCTGCCCAGGGAGGTGGTGGAGTCACCATCCCTGGATGTGTTCAAGAGGGGATTGGATATGGCACTTGGTGCCATGGTCTAGTCATGAGGTCTGTGGTGACAGGTTGGACTTGATGATCTTTGAGGTCTTTTCCAACCTTACTGATTCTATGATTCTATGGTTGGGAGATTTACTTCAAAGCTGTTCAACCTTTCTGGACCAGAATGCTTCTCTGTGTGGAGCCTGTGTCACTGCTTTGGATCCAGCCATCTAACCATGGTTTGTTGTTGACTGAGGTAAACACCAGGTGAGGTGACTTTCAGCAGTGAGATTGGACTGGATGATCTCCAGAGGTCCCTTTCACCTGCACTGTGCTGGGATTCTGGGCTATTTCTGCCTTTGGAAGTGATGGGTATGTGGTGAGATGAAGCCTGAGAACTTTAAGATTGTTTTTACTGTTTTAAGAACAGTTTTTAAAGGCCTGATAAAAAGCCTCAGCTTCTTAAAAAGCTCCCAGGATATTATTCTATCTCTTTAACAGTTTTGTCACATGCTCAGCTGGTCCCTAAATCAATCTAAAACCCAACCCATAAACAGCATCAATATTGTTCTCCTGTAGAGGTTATAAACTCCACCAGAACAGGTTTTCAATTAGATTTTATAGCTGGAGAAACCTTTGGCTGGAGAGGAACAGCAGATTGTGGAGTGCAATGGAAGTCCAGCACCGTGTGAGGAGAGATGCCCATTTACATGAGGTCTCAACTGTGCTCTCATCCACAAAATTCCACAGATTTAATCCAATTCACATTTCCATTTTCTTAATGTAAGAAAAGGCACTTTCAAAAGCCTGATGCTTGTTGCTGGACACCACTGAGAAGAGTGTGGTGCAACCCTCTCGCCCCCCGCAGGTCCTTTAGCTCTTGCCAAGCGTTGAGAAGATCTCCCTGGGGCTGCCAAACAGCATCAGATGTCTCAGGCTGTCATCCTCACAGAGATGCTCCAGGCCCCTCAGCATCTTTGGAGCTTCCACTGGACTCTTTTCAGCAAGTTCCTGTCCTTCTTGAACCATGGGGCCCAAACTGGGCCCAGGACTACAGCTATGGCCTCACTGGGGAAGAGTAGAAGAGGGGAGAACCTCCCTCAACCTGTTGTTGGCCACATTCTTTTTCATGAACTCCAAGAGGCCCTTGGCCTTCTTGGCTTCAGGAGTACATTGCTGGCTCATGGTGAAGCTGTTGTCCATCTGGAATATTATACATCCTGTTCCCTATTGGTAGCCAACAAATATATGTAATTTTTGCATCTACTGCATCTGAAACTTTAATACTTCATACAAAGTGTCCAGGAAAGGATCATGGCACAGACTGCACAGGGAGGTGGTGAAGTTGCTGTCCCTGGATGCATTCAAGAGATGTGTGGGCATTGCACTTTGGGACATGGCTTAGTGGCCATAGTGGTGTTGGTTTACCCATTGGACTTAGAATCATAGAATCAATAAGGTTGGGAAAGACCTCAAGGATCATCAAGTCCAACCTGTCCCCCAACACTTCATGACTACTAAACCATGGCACCAAGTGCCACATCCAATCCCCTCTTGAACACCTCCAGGGACAGTGACTCCACCACCTCCCTGGGCAGCACATTCCAATGGCTAACAACTCTCTCTGTGAAGAACTTTCTCTTCACCTCAAGCTTAAGCTTCCCCTGGCACAGCTTGAGACTGTGTCCTCTTGTTCTGTTGGTGGGTGCCTGGGAGAAGAGACCAACCCTCTCCTAGCTATAACCTCCCTTCAGGTAGTTGTAGACAGCAATAAGGTCTCATTTTTGATGCAGAACAATGATGCTTTACAGAGAATCATAGAACCATTTGGGTTGAAAAAGCCCTTGGAGGTCATGGAGTCCAACCACTGTCTTAACTCTACCAAGCCTGGTGCTAAGCCACGCACCTCAGCATCACATCTCTGCATGAGCCGGAGGACCCTTATGCCACAGCTGAACTCCAAGGGGAGTGCCAAGTGCATTCTGGCCCCTAAGGTGGCAAAAAAAAGGCCTGAGGAAAAGAAATAAGAATAAAAGGTTCTTCAGACCGAAAATCCTTATTTAGCCTAGTGCTGGGGCTGTATCACTCAGTGGATCACTCAGAAGGATCAGGAAAAGAGGAGGACAGCCACAGGCTGAAATGACAATTGATTGCATCACAGAATGCATTGGGATGGAAAGGACCCTCAAAGGTCATCTTGTCCAGCTTCTCTGCAGTGACTCAGCCAAACTGAGCCAAACATCACCATAAATTACACAAAATTCTGCTCACCTCAGGGACTGCGTGGTGGTCGCAATGAAGATAAAGGCAGCCCTTGGGAGCTGGAGAAGGAAGAGGAGCAGGGTTAGGAGAAACCCAGGCCAGAGCAGGAACCCAAATAGAAAGCTCTGTCCTTTGCAAACATCCTTCTTTATGTCAAGTGCAATGTTGATGGGATGGAACACACCTGGAGTCATTTCAGCTCAGATGTCCTGGCTGACTCCAACCTGCTAATGGCCTGCAGCCCATAGCTGGTCTGGGGTTACAGTGTAGTGACACCAGGACATGTTCTCAGTCAAGGACACTATGCAGGAAATCTTCTGAAGATTGTGCACTATGGACATATGAGCTTCATCCACAGCTGCTTCAAACAACTCTGCACTGATTCTCCTGAGCTACTGATGCAGTCTAAAGCCCTTTCTGTGGTCAGAAACAGGCCCTCCAGAACATTCACTGGACCTGTGTCACAGATCCCAGAATCCCACACAGTCAGGGATGAAAGGGACCTGTGGAAATCGTCCAGTCCAACCCACCCTTGGTAAAGCAGGGACAGACACAGCAGCTTGCCCAGGATCACAATGTCCAGGTGGGTCTGCAATTTCTGGCTACATGAAAGGCACATCCTGTAAACGATTGCATTCCGGCAGGATTTCTCCGAATCCCAGCGTGGTGGGGGTGGGAAGGGAGCTCTGGAGATCACCCAGTCCAAACCCCTCTGCTAAAGCAGGGCACCCACAGCAGCTTGCCCAGCATCACAATGGACAGCTGGCATTGGAATCTTTCCAGAGGAGACTCCACAACCTCTCTGGGCAGCCTGCTCCAGGGCTCCAGCACCCTCGCACCAAACCAGTTTCTCCTCACCTTCAGGTGGAAGACAAGACTTCTGTCCACTCAGTCAGGTGCAGGGCTTGGTGAACACCCTGCTTCAGATTTACAGTGCCTTTTTTTTCCAGCAGCCTCTTGAAGCTGTAATGGGGACACCTCACTGCTCTCTACAACTCCCTGAAAGGAGGCTGGAGTGAGGTGGGGGTTGGTCTCTTTTCTCTACTATTGGGTGATAGAAAAAGAGGAAATGACCTGAAATTGTGCCAGGTTAGATTGGACAGGAGGAACAATTTCTTCCCTGCAAGAGTGGTCAGGCATTGGAACAGGCTGCCCAGGGAGGTGGTGGAGTTACCATCCCTGGAGGTGTTCAAGAAATGTGTGGACATGGCACTTGGGGACATGGTTCAGTGGCCATGGTGGTGTTGGGTTGACAGTTGTACTTAATGATTGTAGAGGTCTTTTTCCAGCTGAAACAATTCTATGATTCTGTGACTCTGTGATCAGTCAGCAGCCTCTTGGGGCTGTGGTGGCAGGTCCTCCAGCAGCCTCTTGGGGCTGTGGTGGCAGGTCCTCCAGCAGCTTCCTGCCAACAGAGCGTGTTGGGAGCTGAACTTGCTGATGGGTTTGACCTCTCATTTATCTTGACCCTGTGCAGCCTGGCTGAAGGGGAGATGCTGGAGGAATGAGTGGTGCCAGCTTGGTGCTCACTGTGTGCTCATGTGCCTGGGTGAAGCCTCCTAGAGCAGATGGAGCTGTTTTCCAGCTCATTTGAGCCATCTACCTTTGAGCAGAGAGATGGGCAGTTGGGCTGGCTTGCAGGGAAGGGGCAGGCAGCAGAAAAAAGGAGAATTTTTCTCCCCCCCTCTACTGCTGTGTTTTACTCCCAGCATCACTGACCTGCAGAGACAATTAGCATGTTAATCATGTGCTGAAAATAAATTAACAGACATAAATCATGAGCCTGATGCAGGCAGTTCTTCTCCATGTCATGCAGGGGGATTTAGGCAGGTTCATCTGGATGAGTTTTGTTTGAAACATATCACATATTTTATGGCCCAGATGCACATAAAATATGTGCTGGGGCTGGAATGAAATTTGTCAGAAGACTCATAGCTTCATACAATGGTTTGGTTGGAAGGACCTTAAAGATCATCTAGTTCCACCCTCTCTGCCATGGGCAGGGACATCTCCAACTAGACATCGAGGGAAGTGTGGCCAGCAGGTCAAGGGAGGTGATTCTCCCCCTCTGCTCAGGTCTGGTGAGACCCCACCTGGAGCACTGCATCCAGTTCTGGAGCCCCTATTAAAAGAGGGATATGGAGGTGCTGGAAGGTGTCCAGAGAAGGGCCACGAGGATGATCAGAGGGCTGGAGCACCTCTCCTATGAGGACAGACTGAAGGAGTTGGGGCTGTTCATTCTGGAGAAGAGAAGGCTCAGAGGTGACCTAATTGTGGCCTTCCAGTATCTGAAGGGGGCCTACAAGAAGGCTGGGGAAGGACTTCTCAGGATCTCAGGTAGTGATAGGACTAGGGGAAATGGAATGAAGCTGGAGGTGGAGAGATTCAGGCTGGATGTGAGGAGGAAGTTCTTCACCATGAGAGTGGTGAAGCCCTGGAATGGGTTGTCCAGGGAGGTGGTTGAGACCCCATCCTTGGAGGTGTTTAAGCCCAGGCTGGATGAGGCTCTGGCCAGCCTGATCTAGTGTGAGGTGTCCCTGCCCATGGCAGGGGGATTGGAGCTAGGTGATCCTTGTGGTCCCTTCCAACCCTGACTGATACTATGATACAGCCATGCACGAAGTTGCTCGAGACCCCATCCAACCTGGCCTTGAACACCAAGAATGTCTTCTGGGTGAGGGTCTGGAAATGCAGGCTTTTCATTTCAGATTCCTCTTAAATGGTTACAAATCTGTGTTCTTCCTGACATCAAAGGCACCTACAAAAAGCTTCTGGGTTTTTTTTTCCTCTGTGGACTTCTTCTGGACATACCCCAGTGCCAGAGTTACCTGGAAAAGCTGGAAAGTCATCCAAAAAAAGGCATTTTGTGAAGGTAGAAGAGCTTGGCCTCAGCAGGAAATGAGAGAATCACAGAATGCATAGGGTTGAAAGGGACCCTCACCTATCATCTTATCCAATCTCCCTGCAGTCAGCAGAGAACATCTCCAAATAGACCAGGTTGCTCAGGCCCCCAGCTACAGAGCACTTAGACTCTTCTTAGCCAAGCAGATGCTGATCAGAGACACAGGTGGGTTCAAGGAGAAGGTCACTCACTAGGCTCATGGCTTACTGAAGAGCTGAGTCTGTCCTCATCCTGGGAAGGAAAACAGCCAGCAATGGGGCCAACAGGGTGGATAGACACCCAAAGCCAGAGCATGCAGCACTGTGTGTCCCTAGAGCCCACCTTACACCTTGCCACTGCCCATGGTAAGGTGAAGATGGAAACTGGAGCAGGGTAGACTTAGGTTGGACATTTGGAGGATGTTCTTAACAATGAACATGGTGAGATACTGGAACAGGTTGCCCCCATACCTGGAGATATTGAAGGGCAGACTTGACAAGGCCCTGAGCAATGTGATCTAGTTGGAAATGTCCCTGTTGACTGCAGGACAAGATGATCCTTGAGGGTCCCTTCTAACCTGGTGCATTCTCTGATTCTGTGAAACTGGGGAAACCTGGATTAACCATTTTGCTTCTCAAAAGCATTTCAGCTTGGGTACAGAGAAAGACACTGCTGAAGGGTTTTCCCTGCTGTTAAATTATGTGGACAGAAAGGAGGTTGGAGCTAGATGGGGGCTGATCTCCTCTCCCAAGGAAGAAGTGATAGGACAAGGGGAAATGGCCTGAAGTTGCACCAGGGGAGATTTAGGATTGACATGAGGAGCAATTTCTTCCCCAAAAGGGTTTCCAAGGCCTGGCCCAAGCTGCCCAGGGCAGTGGTAGATTCTCCATCCCTGGAGGGGTTTCAAAGCTGTGGAGATGTGGTGCTGAGGGACATGGTTTACCTGTGACCTGGCAGTGCTGGGTTCAGGGTTAAAATCAGTGATCTTAAAGGTCTTTTTCCACCAGAATGATTCTCTGATTCTTGGATTTTCTAAGGTTCTTAAAATATTTCCAGTTGCAGGGGTGATTTTCCACGGGAGATGAGGTGAATGATGTGAAATTGCACTCTCACACAATAAAGTTCCCATCTCAGCTTTCCAAAAGAGCAGAAGCAAGCAGCCTGGGAAAAAGATAAATCCCAAGCTAAAGAGGAGAAGTGGGTTTGATGAAGATGCACTGCATGATGGCCATGAAGGAGGGGTTTCAATGCATCAATCATGTTTTGTCTTGCTGTTTGTTTGTGGCTCCTAAAGACCAGGCAAGCCAGTAAAGAAAGGCTTCATAATAGTTTATGAGACAGAAGAGCAGCAGCAGAAGTGATGTGGGTACTCAAGTGAATTGACTTGTAGCCATCCCCTTACAAGCCTCTCTTCAAACATAGAATCCTAGAATGATATTGGTCAGAAAGGACCTTAAAGATCACCTACTTTCAATCTCCCTGCCATGGGCAGGGAAATCTCTGTTCTAGGAGGCTTTCAAACCCAACTGGGCAAAGCCTTTGAGCAGCCTGGTGTAAATCCAGTGGAGATCTTATTCTGAGCAGGAGCTTAGACAGTGACATCCTTGGATCTTTCCCAGCCTGAACAGGTCCAAGTGGGTGATTCTACAACTGCATTAAAAGTCCTCTAGCTGCTGGAGTATTGGGGTTTGGTGTGTGGTTTTTCTTTAGCAGAAAGAAACTCCTAAAGCTTGGATTCATTTGGAGATCCAGAGAATCACAGAATGGTTTGGTTGGAGGGGACTTTAAAGATCATCTAGTTCCAACACCCCCTGCCATGGGCAGGGACATCTCCCACCAGACCAGGTTGCTCAAGGCCCTATCCAACCTGGCCTTGAACACCTCCAGGGAGGGGGCATCCATAATCTCCCTGGGCAACCTCTTCCACTCCTGCTGGAAACATCTTTGGGAGGTGCCACTAGTGCTGAGGCAGAATGTATCCTTTCATGTCCTATACACCAAGCAGCCCTGTGGAGAAGCAGAACACAGAATTATGGAATCATAGAACTGGTTTTGTTGAAAAAGACCTTTAAGATCATCCAGTTCTGCCATTCTCTAACTCTGCCAAGGCCAGTGCTAAACCATGTCCCTCAGAATCTCATCTCTGCTTTGAAACTCCTCCAGGGATGAGGATTCAACAGCTTCTCTGGGCAGCCTCTTCCAATCTTTGAGAACCCTTTCAGTGAAGAAGTTTCTTCTACTGTGCAACCTAAACTTCCTCTGGTGCAACCTGAGGCCACTTCCTCTCATCCTGTCACTTGTTTCTTGGGTTAAGAGATCAAGCCTAACCTGATCCTCTGGAGGTCATTTAGTCCAACTCCCCTGCTAAAGCAGGGTCACCCACAGCAATTTGCCCATGCTCACAGTGTCCAGCTCAGTCTGGAATGTCTTCACAGCCTCTCTGGGTAGTTTGCTACAAGGTGTTCAACACCAGGCTGGATGAAGCCTTGAGCAACCTGGTATAGTAGGAAGTGTCCCTGCCCATGGCAGCGGGTGTTGGAACTAGATAATCTTTAAAGTCCCCTCCAACCAAAGCATTCTGTGATTCTCTGGATCTCCAAATGAATCCAAGCTTTAGGAGTTTCTTTCTGCTAAAGAAAAATCACACACCAAACCCCAATGCTCCAGCAGCTAGAGGACTTTTAATGCAGTTGTAGAATCACCCACTTGGACCTGTTCAGGCTGGGAAAGATCCAAGGATGTCACTGTCTAAGCTCCTGCTCAGAATAAGATCTCCGCTGGATTTACACCAGGCTGCTCAAAGGCTTTGCCCAGTTGGGTTTGAAAGCCTCCAAGAACAGAGATTTTTAGCTGCTTGCAAGAGCTTTTTTTCTGTGGTTTCTTTGTGTATTATCTGCAGGCACCAGAGAGCAGCTGGCCCAGCTCTTTGCTCTGCAAGGAAATTAAGGAACAGGTTGAATTACAGAGAAAAACCTCTGCTAATAACCCGTGTGCTCTGGCACTGCAATCAGACTGTGCCAAAATGGGGCAGTTTTAGCATAAAAAGGGCCTCCAGCACTTCCCCATGGCTCCAGGTTTTAATGCCTGAAGCAAAATTCATTTCTTGAAGGGAACAGATACGATTCATTTCGCTTGACCTTATTCAGGGGATTTCAGGCAGCTTTTTGCCTTGCCTGGTTGTGCAGCCTCATTTTTGTTTTACTTTGCATTCCTCTGTCTCTTTTTTTCCTCTTTATTTCTTTTTCAGCTGAATTAAAAAAAAAAAAAAAAAGAAGAAGAAGAAGAACCAACAGAGAGGAGAATCATAGAATCAGTGAATTGTTTTGGTTGGATAAGATCATTCAGTCCAACCATCAACCCGACACCACTCTGACCATTAAATCATGTGCCTTAAGTGTCATATCCACAGGTTTCTTAGACACCTCCAGGGATGGTGACTCCACCACCTCCCTGGGCAGCCTGTTCCAATGCCTGACCACTCTTGCAGGAAAGAAATTGTTCCTCCTGTCCAACCTAAACCTTCCTATTGTTCTATCACCTAATACTAGATGGAAGAGACTGACACCCACCTCACTCCAACCTCCTTTCAGGGAGCTGTAGAGAGTGATGAGGTCTCCCCTCAGCCTCCTCTTCTCCAGACTAAACAGTCCCAGTTTCCTCAGCTGCTTCTCACCAGCTTCATGGCCCTTCTCTGTACCCTCCCCAGTCCCTCAAAGTATAGAATAGAATAGAACAGAATATAACAGAATAGAATAGAATAAACCAGGTTGGAAGAGACCTTTGAGATCATCATGTCCAGCCCATTATCCAACACTATCTAATCAACTAAACCATGGCACCAAGCACCCCATCCAGTCTCTTCCTAAACACCTCCAATGATGGTGACTCCACCACCTCCCTGGGCAGCCCATTCCAATGGCCAATCACTCTTTCTGTGAAGAACTTCTTCCTAACATCCAGCCTAAACCTCCCCTGGTGCAGCTTGAGACTGTGTCCTCTTGTTCTGGTGCTGGTTGCCCGGGAGAAGAGACCGACCCCCTCCTGGCTACAACCTTCCTTCAGGTAGATATAGAGAGCAATGTCCTCCTCAGAGTGAGGGGCAAACAACATTAAATATCAGGTAAAGATAAAATTACCTCTAGGAAAGCAAGTGACCTTAATGACTTCTATATCTAATCTAAACCATCTGTGGAAAGCTCTCCAGGTCTTTGGGATCCCTTTGCCATGAATAATGGTGGTAAGACACTGAGACAGGTTGCTTAGAGGGATTGTGTATGCCCTCTTCCTGGAGGTGTTCAAGACCAAGTTGGATGGGGATTTCCACAGTCTGGTCTGGTGGAAGGTGTCCAATGCAAGGATGTTGGAACTCAATGATCTTCAAGGTCCCTTCCAACCCAAACCATTCTATGATTATATGACTAATACTGCAGAGACACTGTGGCTACTGATGCTTGAATAACCACAGAAATCAAGTACTATGAGTTCTGGTGGCAAACCAAACTTCTCTTTGGGTAGCAGTCAGGTTTCCATGGATTTTTCTGTCGCTGTGTTTGTGGAGGTGTTCCCACACACACCCGTGTCTCAGTGTTTGCTATAAATATTAGATGAGCGCTGCTGAAGCGTGGGGGGAGCTCACACCTCGTGGATTGACTGCCACGAATCTCAGATGCTTCCTGTTTGCTGCCTTCGTCTGCCAGCTGGGGCTAAGCAGCATTTCACCAGGCAGGGGCTGTGCTTGGTGAGCGCGCAGGCACTGCAAGAGGGTCGTATGGCAGCACAGGGCTTCTGACATATGGCTTATGTCGTGGTGCTGGGTGATCCAACCAGGTGTTGATGGGATCAGAGAATCACAGGATTGGTTAGGTTGGAAGAGACCTTTAAGGTCGTGGAGTCCAACTGCTAACCCGGCACTGCCAAGTAACCACCAAACCATGCCCCTCAGCACCACAACTCCATGCCTTTGAAACCCCTCCAGGGATGGGAACTTCACCCCTACCCTGGGCAGCCTGGGCCAGCCCTTGACAAGTCTTTTGGGGAACAATTGTTTCTTGTGTCCAACCTAAACCTCCCCTGGTGCATCTTTCAGTCCAATGACTTAGAAATAGAATTAACCAGATTGGAAAAGACATTTGAGATCAAGTCCAACCTGTCACCCAACGCCATCTAATCAACTAAACCATGGCACCAAGTGCCTCAGTCAGTCTCTTCTTAAACACCTCCAGCAATGGTGACAACTTGAGGCCATTTCCTGTTGCCCTGTTGCTTGTTCCCTGGAAGAAGGGACCTAGCCCCACTTAGCTCCAGCCTCTTAGCAGGTAATTGTAGAATTCCAGAAGGCCTCCTTTCAGTGTCCTTTTCTTCAGGCTGAACAAGATCAGGTCCCTCAGCTGCTCTTCACAAGAACTGCTCTTCAGACCCTTCTCAAGCTTCATTGCCCTTCCACTCCAGCACCTCAATGCCTTTCTTGGAGTGAGGGACCCAAAAGAACTTGTGCTCAGAGAAGTTGAGGAACCTTCAAACCTGGAGGTGTTCAAGGCCAGGCTGGATGGGGCCTTGAGCAACCTGGTCTAGTGGAAGATATCCCTGCACAAGCTGGGGGCAGGTGTTGATCTGTTAGAGGGTAGGAGAGCTCTGCAGAGGGACCTTGGCAGGCTGGACAGATGGGCAGAGTCCAAGGGCAGGAGATTTAACACATCTAACTGCTGGGCTGCCCAGGGAGGTGGTGGAGTCACCATCACTGGAGGTGTTTAGGAAGAGGCTTGATGGGGTGCTTGATGCCCTGGTTTAGTTGATTAGATAGTGTTGGATGATGGGTTTGACACAATGATCTCGAAGGTCTCTTCCAACCTGGTCTATTCTATTCCATTCTATTCCATTCTATTCTATTCTATTCTATTCTATTCTATTCTATTCTATTCTATTCTATTCTATTCTATTCTATTCTATTCTATTCTATTCTATTCTATTCTATTCTATTCTATTCTACTCTTCCCTTCCCTTCCCTTCCCTTCCCTTCCCTTCCCTTCCCTTCCCTTCCCTTCCCTTCCCTTCCCTTCCCTTCCATTCCATTCCATTCCATTCCATTCCATTCCATTCCATTCCATTCCATTCCATTCCACATGGCAAGTACATTCCCAATTACATTCCAAGATGCAAGAAAATCAACAGGGCACTTTACAAGGTTCCAGAGGAAGGGCATGAACAGAAGTAAATGAGGTCAAAATATGCAAAGCAAAGTGTGAGGAGCAATCAGAGCATTGACAGTCCCTGCCCATGGCAAGGAGGTTGGAAGCAGATGACGTTGAAGATCTCTTCCAAGCTACACTGTTCCCTGATTCTATGGTTCCATGATGCTATTTGCAACTTAACTCAACTGCAACAGAGGAATGATCTGCATTTTTAGGAAGGAACTGAGGCCAAATGTATCCTGAGACAAAATGTGCTTGATGAGTTAAAACTTGAAATAACTAATGAAATAATAATTAAACAAACATAAACAGTAAAAAATTGTTCAGAAATGAATAATAGATAATGCAAATAAATTAACAAATTTAGCTTTTTCTGTGCTCTACAGATACTGGGCTGATTTGTTTTAAATTGCTGTCAGCTACAGGAGTTCTCCTATCTAAATAAATGTTATTAATTGCTCTTTATTGCCAGGGCTGGTTTAAAGGTTTCAGATAATATGAAAATAGATAACTTCTTTTATTATTATTTGCTGGGGAGTCCTTTTATCCAGAGTAAACTTGGCTCTAAAATCCTTATCAAAATGCTATGACTTCAGTATCTGGCAGGCATGCTGGTGTGTTCACTGAGCACAGAGAGTCTGTAGCTTCAAGTGAAAAAAAAAAACAACAACCCACCCCACACTATCTGTGCTTCTGAGTGCAGCACGTGGATGGCAACTGCCTAAAGAAAGTCTTAACCCAATTACATTCCAAGATGCAAGAACCTCAACAGGAGGCTTTACAAGGTTCCAGGGGAAGGGCATGACCAGAAGTAAGTAAAGTCAAAATATGCAACGTGTGAGGAGCAATCAGAGCACTGAGAGTCAAAACTGCTCTGCTTTGCAGGCTCCAAGCCAGCACACAGCAGTGGCAAGATCAGAAGCTAAATTGTATCCAACCACCCAAAACAGCCAGAATGAGGAAGGTGAAGAAAAGGAACATTGATAGAAAGATGTCAGCTCTGATGCACTTGAGGTGGTGTCCAGGGTTTCAAAAGAATCTTTATAATCTAACTCTGGTAAATGATTAGGGGAGCTCTGAGGGATTGGAGTCATCCAAGACAATTTTAAAGCCATTTTACACTCTGCCCTCCTGAGGCCATAGGTGGAATTGTGGGGCTAACTCTAGGCACCCCAGTTCCAGAGAGACAGAGAATTACTGGACAGAATCCAGTGGCGGCTCCAACGATGCTGAGGGGCCTGGAGCATCTCTGTGAGGACAAAAGGCTGAGAGACCTGGGGCTGGTGAGCCTGGAGAAGAGCAGCTGGGAGGGCAGCTTCTCAATGCTCAGAAAGATCTAAAGGACCTGTGGGGGGATGGAGCCAGACTCTGCAGGGGAAGATTGCTGTGCTCAGGGTGGTCGCACACCTATACAAAAATGCTGATCCAGGACAGCAAACCTATATGACAGCAAGACTCTTGTTAGTGGTGTCTAGCAACAGGACAAGGGGCACTGGGCACAAATTGAAACCCATGAGGTTCCTCCTGAAGATAAGGAGAAACTTGTTTGTTGTGAGGGTTCTGGAGCCCTGGAGCAGGCTGCCCAGAGAGGTTGTGGAGTCTCCTTCTCTGGAAAGATTCCAAAGCCAGCTGGCCATTGTGATGCTGGGCAAGCTGCTGTGGGTGCCCCTGCTTTAGCGGGGGTGTTGGGCTGGATGATCTCCAGAGGTCACCTCCAACTGCCACTGTGCTGGGATTCTATGACTGGAATTCATTGTTCTGATGCCCACATAATGGCTAATGAAAAGGTTACCTGTATTTAATGACAATTATTTGGACTTGTCGAACACCAATACTGATGTAAAGGTCACAAACCCCACTAAATTAACCAGCAGCCCTGGGAAAGGTTCTAACATTCTGAGAAAGACATGTATTTATAAAGTGTCTGAGGATTCATAACCTTTCCTTTTCCCAGAGGAGGGGGGGTGGAAATAAAATAAATAATAATAAAAAAAAATTATCTAGAGAGTGGTACCACTGATTTGAGCTGTTGTTTCCATGATTCATTTTGCACAGAACCAAATTGTCCATCACATACTCGGGTGTGTTTATCACAGAGCTTCTGCCTCGGTGGGAACGAAGCAATCTGGGATGTGAGAAGAAAAAAAAAAACCCAACCACAACTAGGAGGATCACCAGAATAAATTTCCATCATGCAAACCATTCACAGCAAAGAGAGGTGGGAAGGGCTGAAGTGAGGTGGATATTAAAGGCATCCCATTGCTGTCTGTCAGATATCGCCTGGCGGGCTGCCCAGGTTGTGGAGTCTCCCTGTCTGGAGATACTCAAAACCCACCTCGAGGTGTTCCTGCGTGACCTGGTATAGGTGATCCCGCTCCGGCAAGGAGGTTGGACTAGATGATCGAGGCTTTAGATGATTTAGGCTTGAGAGGAGGAGAAAGTTCTTCCCAGAGAGAGCTGTTAGCCATTGGAATGTGCTGCCCAGGGAGGTGGTGGAGTCACCGTCCCCAGAGATGTTCAAGAGGGGATTGGATGTGGCACTTGGTGCCATGGTTTAGTAGTCATGAGGTCTGTGGTGACAGGTTGGACTTGATGATCTTTGAGGCCTTTTCCAACTTTGTTGATTCTATGATTCTATGATCTTTTGAGGTCCCTTCCTGCCCTTAAGATTCTGTGATTCTGTGTGATTTTATCCCCTTTTAGGTGAACACACTCCTGCGCAGCAGGTCTAAGTGGTGCTGACAGGGCTGGCAAGCATATTACTCTTTATAGTTTTGTTGATATATTATTCAGCATAGAATCATAGAATAGTAGGAGTTTGAAGGGACTTCTGGAGATCAGCCAGTCCAATCCTTCTGCTAAAGCAGGGACACCCACAGCATCTTGCCCAGGATGACAATGGCCAGGTGGCTTTGAAAGCTCTCCAAAGAAGGAGACTCCACAACCTCTCTGGGCAGGCTGCTCTAAGGCTTCAGCACCCTCACACCAAACTACATTCTCCTAATGGAACCTCCTGGGTTCCCATTTCTATCCATTGCCCCTTGTCCTACCACAGGACAGCACTGAAAAGAGACTGCTTTCTTCTTCTTGACAGGAATGAAATCATTCATACACATATACAGCCAAAGAGAAAGGAATTTAGAGCTTGGGACTTCATCATTCATAGGATCGCAGGACTGCTTTCAGTTGCAGGGACCTAATGTGATTATGCCCCTGTACTTGGCACTGGTTATGGTACGCCTCAAATCCTGGCTTCAGCTTTGGGTCCCTCACTTCAAGAAGGACATTGAAGTGCTGGAGCATGTCCAGAGAAGGGCAATTATGGTGGTGAAGCATCTGGAGAACAGGACAGGTGAGAAGCAGCTGTACCACTCTGCAAAACCCTGCAAAGGAAAGTGGATGGTGGCAGCAATGACAGGGGCAGCAGTGGGGCAGGAGCTGCGCATCGGTGATGGGGATTCCTCACCACCAGCCTGTCAGACTCCTGTGAAAACAGACTGCCAGGAACCTGTGACCTAGTTAGCATTTGCTCAGCACAAACAACGTTTCAGAATCCCAGAATCCCAGCACGGTGGGGGTTGGAGGAGACCTCTGGGGCTCATACAGTAAACCTCCCTGCTAAAGCCGAGTCAGCTACAGCAGCTTGCCCAGGATCAAAACGTCCAGCTGGGTTTGGAATCTCTCCAGAGAAGGAGACTCCACAACCTCTTTGGGCAGGCTGCTCCAGGGCTCCAGCACCCTCAAACCAAGGAATTTTCTCCCTCTGTTCAGGTGGAACCTCCTAGATTCCAATTTTCTCCTGTTGCTCCCTGTCCTGTTGCTGGGAACCACTGAGAAGGCCCTGTCCTCTTGCTCCCCATGAGATCTTTAGCTCTTGCTGAGCATTAAGAAGATCCCCTCTCAGGCTGTTCTTCTCCAGGCTCACCAGTCCCAGGTCTCTCAGCTTTTCCTCCTCACAGAGATGCTCCAGGACCCTCAGCATCTTCCCAGCCTCCACTGAACTCTCTGCAGTTGTTTCCTGACTCTCTTGAACTGGAGAGCTCAGAAATGGCCCCAGGATTCCAGCTGTGGCTTCATCAAGGCAGAGTAGAGGGGAAGGAGAACCTCCTTTGACCTGCTGGCCACACTTTTCTTCATGCACCCCAGGAGACCACTGGCCTTCTTTGCCACCATGGCAAATTGCTGGCTCATGGTGAACCTTCTGTCTACTAGCACTCTCAGGTCCTTCTCCATGGAGCTGCTTTCCATCAGGTCACCTTTCACCTGTACTGGGGCAGGGGGTTATTGCTCTCCAGGTGCAGGACCCTACACTTGCCCTTGTTGAACGTCATGAAGTTCCTCTCCACTTAACTCTTCAGGAATGGCTGTAAGCTGCAGGGAGGTTCCTGGATTTGCACAGTGGGATTTACTTTCCACTGGTTTCTCTTCTGCCCGGAGCAGCTGTGCCTACAGGGACAGAATTTGGCCACAAGCTGTCATTTCTGGAGGCTGTTGCTTTGTTGCCTGCAATGGAGCACACTAGGGAATCATGCTTAGGTTGGTCTGAGTGTGCCTCACCTCTGCAGCTTACTACTGTTCCCTGGACAAGGTAGAGACAGAAGATAAATAGGTCCTGAGTAAAACCCCATGCCAGATAAAGCAGCAAACTGCATGATTGATAACCCTTCAGAGGGCAAAAGAAACATCATCCATCCTCATCTGAGATGGTGCAGACTGATGGTTGAGCCACTCATTCTGCTGAACTATTTTCCTTTATGCTACCTTGTGTTGTAGAATCATAGAACCATAGAATGCTTGACATTTGAAGGGACCTTAAAGGTCATCCTGTTCCAACCCTTTGCCAGGGGGGACATCTTCCACCAGACCATGTTGCTCAAGGCCTAATCATAGAATCATAGAATCAATAAGGTTGGAAAAGACCTCAAAGACCATCAGGTGCAACCTGTCACCCACCACCTCATGACTACTAAACCATGGCACCAAGTGCCATGTCCAATCCCTTCTTGAACACCTCCAGGGATGGTGACTCCACAACCTCCCTGGGCAGCACATTTCAAGGGCTAGCAGCTCTCTCTGGGAAGAACTTCCTCCTCACCTCCAGCCTAAACTTCCCCTGGTGCAGCTTGAGACTGTGTCCTCTTGTTCTGGTGCTGGGTGCCTGAGAGAAGAGACCAACACCCTCCTGGCTACAACCTCCCTTCAGGTAGTTGTAGACAGCAATAAGGTCTCCCCTGAGACTCCTCTTCTCCCGGCTAAACAATCCCAGCTCCCTCAGCCTCTCCTCATAGGGCTTGTGCTCGAGGGCTCTCCCCAGCCTCATTGTCCTTCTCTGGACACATTCCAGTGTCTCAATGTCCTTCTTAAACTGAGGGGCCCAGAACTGGACACAGGACTCAAGGTGTGGCCTAACCAGTGCTGAGTACAGGGGCACAATGGCTTCCCTGCTTCTGCTGGTAACAGTATTCCTGATGCAGGCCAGAATGCCATTGGCCTTCTTGGCCACCTGGGCACACTGCTAATCCAACCTGGCCTTTGTGCTCTAGAGCCTAGAGGTGTCACCAGGGTCTGAATTCTACTGTGCTGTGCATCCTCCTTAGTACATCCTCATAGATAATGGCAAACTCAACCCCTGGCAGTTGAGGAAATCCAGGTTAGCATAGTCACAGAATCATTGAATTATAGAATCATTTTGGTTGGAAAAGACCTCTAAAATCCTACATTCCAGCCTTCAGCCTAACACCACCATGGCCATTAAACCATCTCCCAAAATGTCATGCCCACATGTTTCCTGAACACCTCCAGGGACGGGGATTCCACCACCTCCCTGGGCAGCCTGTTCCAATGCCTGACCACTCGTGCAGGAAAGAAATTGTTCCTCATTTCCAACCTAAACCCTCTCCTGGCACGATTTCAGGCCATTTCCTTTTTTTATATCACCTGCTACTAGAGATCCCTGGGACATCAGCTCCAGCTCTTGAAGCATGCAGTGTTACAAGGGCACAGCTGAAGGAAGGGCTTAGCAGGAGATTTTCCTGTCGAGCTTTTGAGTGCACGGAGCAGGGAGCTAAAGACACAAAGGTTTGCAGCAGCCCATTGTTCACCGCCTGGATCTCCAATAAGCCTCATAAGACGTCACGCTTTGGGAACAAAGCCACTGCCAATCCAAAGGCTTTGAGTTAGGCCTTCTGAACACAGCACAACTCTTTTCAGATGACTGCTTTCCTTGGCTTAAAGTATGAAGTTTGTTTGTTTGGGCTGAATTCTGGTTTTGTGTTGTTATTGCAGCAACAGCAGAAGGGTGAGCTGCGAGTGGTGAGGTCTGGGAGCAAGTCCAGAGGAGGGCAACAAAGCTGGTCAAGGCTCTGGAGAACAGGTCTGGTGGGGAGCAGCTGAGGAACCTGGAATGGTTTAGTCTGGAGAAGAGAAGACTGAGGGAAGATTTCATTGTTCTCTACAACTTCCTTAAAGGAGGCTGGAGCCAGGTGGGAGTCAATCTCTACTCCCAAGGAAAAAGTGACAGGATGAGAGGAGATCCCCTCAAGTTGCCCCAGGGCAGATTTAAGATGGTCATCAGGAACAATTTCTGTCTTTTGAGGGTTGTCAAGGCCTGTCCCAGGCTGCACGGGGGAGTGGTGGAGTCCCCATTCCTGGAGGTGTTTCAAAGCCATGAAGTTTAGTAGAGACTTGACTCCATGGTCTTAAAGATCTCTACCAAGTGGAACTATTCTGTGATTGATTCTATGATTCTTTGACTTCCCTGCTTGGAACTGATGTCTTCCTTGCAGGGGCATGGAGCCTCAAAGGTAAAATGTGAGAAGCAGGACAGTGTTACACATCATTAGTCATTCCAATAAGGACCAACCTTCCGGTGCATTCCCATCAGGTTCCTCCAAGGTCAGCTAATACTTATTGATGTGCTGACACCTCAGATATCATGTGTTGGGTTGTAACTAAATCTGATTACACCAGAAGCAGCGGCTGCTGGATAACAATGAACTGCAGGAATAATGAGACATGCATGGGTGGCTTCTGGAGCAGCAGGGGGGATGCTTTCATGCCCTTGCTTTCTCTGCTTGGACCTACTGCTTCGTAAATAAACCCATCATCAGTATAGAGCTTCCTGGCCCAGTCTGAGCTGCACCACACCTGGTTCTGGTCAGGGCTGTGAGTTCTCAGCTCAGTCTCTGCTCAAGGAGGCACTTCTGAAGGTCAGGGCAAGTTTGAACAGCCAGGGGCTGCTTCTAGCAGGGAGAAACTGATGGGGAGAGTTTGTACCAAGGGCTGGGCTGCAGAAAGGCTCTGCCTGAGACTCGCTCCTCTGCACACCAAGGGCATTGCCATAGCTTGTTCCCCACCTTGTGGGGTAGAAAGACAGAGGTGACAGCCAGAACAGGTGACCCACAACTGCTCAACAAGGGATTGCATCACATGGATGGCATCTTCAGGGCCAAGCCAAGGGATCCCCAGGGCCAAGCCTCTTCTTCTCTGATGTCCCAGGAAGATTCTGTCCCTTTTGCCTTTCATCCCAATCCCTGTGCTACTGAATTCAGTTCCCATCTGCTGTCTGTGACATGCCCAATGACTGCCCCCAGCATCAGTGGTGCCAGTGGTGCTCTCGTTGACATCAGGTATTGGGCTGGTTCTTGGTTTGTGTCTGTGTCTCTATTCCAAGGCATTATTCTTCTTTTCATCCCAGCTGGCTGAGTTTCTTTCCCATCCCATTAGTCTCTTTCCCTTCTTCCCTTTCTCTTCCCTTTGGGAAGACAGAGACTTTAATGGCTATCCTCTGGCATTGCCCTGGTGACCAGCCCAGCCCTGACCCTTGATTGATGGTGAGTTATTCAAACCTAATTTCGCTTCTTTGATGGATGACAGGAGAAGATGTGACTGGCAAATGAAAATAGACAAGACAGAGATAGAAATAAGCCCTAAAAAGCAGAAATTGGAAGGAAATGTAGTAGCATAAATAGTGTCAACTGCTGCCTTTCCTTTCTGGAGCTGCTTCCATTCAGGAGATCTTCCTCAAAAGGCAACACAGCCAGAGCTTCATGCCTGATCTGCAGCCAATGAACACTGACTGAGTCTCAGCAAATGGGATTCACATGAACTAAAAATGAGTTAAGAAAGGAGAAGGATCAGCAATTGTGAGAGAATATTTTAGCCTCTTGAACTCATCTTTAGTATCAGCTTTTGATGTCACACTGTGTGAGGCGGGAAAAGATACTTCTCAGGGTGGGGAAGTTTGGCATTTAACGTGTGCAGTTACCTTCAGCAAAAGGTAGCTGAAATTCATCTGGAGGTGTTCATGTGCTGAAAGTCATGGAAAGAAACAGCCTGAACCTTGTGGAACTCACATCAAGACAAGCATCAGAGCAGGCTGCAGAAAACATGGACAGCAGAGAACCAGAGCTATTACATGGTCTCCAAAGATGCTTTTGGTGGGGAATGAAGAAATTACTCCTGCTTTTCCAGACCCCAGGTCAGTGTCGTCATGACCTGGGTTTGTGCCTTAAGAATCTGGACCAGCGCCTTTAACGCAGTCAAGGTCTTCAGAACCTGGGTCTGTGCCTTAAAACCCTGGATCAGCACCTTCAGACCTGGGCCAGTGCCTTCAGCACCTCGGTCAGCGTCTTTGGAACCTCGTCTGCGTTTAAGGCATTTGGTCAGCGCCTTTAAGACCTGGCTAGCGCCTTCAGTACCTCTTTGTGCCTTAAGAAGGAGAATTAGTGCCTTCTGAAAACTGACGATGATGTCAGGACATAGCCAATACCTCCAGATCCAGGGTCACTGCCTTCATAGCTGGGTCAGTGTCTTCAAGAATTTGGATCAGTGACTTCAGGAGACAGTGAATTCAGAACCTGGGTCACCCCCTTCAGAGCCTAGGTCTGTGTGAGCCCCCAACCATCTCTCAAACAGTGCTACTGAAGGCTGGCTGTGCGCGCAGCACCCTACAGTCCTGGGGGTGCTGCCCTGGTCCACGCCTGCCTCGCAAGCCCGGGAGGTGGGGAGCGGCGGACGGGGGACTTCAGAGTCAGGGGGCGGGGAGGCGTGAGGAAGCCACACTGCTGTCGCCGCTCCGCTCGGCCCCGCGCCTCGGTCGGCGGCAGCGGCGGGCGACGACGGGCGGCGGCGGGCGGGTGGCGGGCGGCGGCGGGGCAGCAGGTCCCTGCGTTGACGCCGCTCCGCTCGGCGCCGCACCCTTCGGCTTCCTCCTCGCTGCCTGCTTCCCGGAGAAAAGCTACGTGGCAGGGCCCTGCCTCGCCGCTCTGCTCGGACTGCGCCCCGGTGGAAAGTTACGCGGCACGGCTCTGCTCCCCGCCGCCGCCAAGAAACGTGGGACTGCTCCTGCCACAGTGCCACCACTCTCAAGCCAGGGAAATGGTGATATCCCTTCTCTTTGATATGTGTTTCCCCCACTGCTTTCCCCTCCGCTCCGGTTCAATCTAATAAACCCAGTTCATTAGCCCTTTGGTGTCGTTTGACCCTCATTTACTCCTGGGGAATTATTTGGCACGGTTACCTCCTGCTGACCAGGGCTGGTAAAAAGAGGACTAGGTCATGTAAACATGAAGAGAGAATCAAGCAAGATTTTTGTCTCCAGTAAGAGATACAGACACACTTTATGAACAGAATCTCAGAATCCCAGTGTGGTGGGGGCAGGAAGGGACAACTGGAGATCATTCAGTCATATACCCCTGCTAAAGCAGGGGTACCCACAACAGCTTGATAGCATCGCTATGGCCAGGTGGCTTTGGAAGCTCTCCAGAGGAGACTCCACAATGGGCAGCCTGTTCCAGGGCTCCAGCACCCTCACACCAAACAACTTTCTCCTCCTGTTCGGGTGGAACCTCCTGGGCTCCAGTCCATGCCCATTGTCCCTTGTCCTGTCCCTGGGTGCCACTGTGATGAGTCTGGCCCCATCCTCTTGCCCCCCACAGGTCTTTTAGCTCTAGCTGAGCATTGAGAAAATGCCCTCTCAGATGATCCTCTCCTGGCTCAACAGCCCCAGGTCTGTCAGCCTTCCATCCTCACGGAGATGCTCCAAGCCCCTCAGCATCTTCTAAGTGTCCACCTGGCTCTGTCCAGTAGTTTCCTGTCTCTCTTGAACTGAGGAGCCTAGGACTAGATCCAGGACTCCAGATGTGGCCTCATCAGGGCAGGGTAAAGTAGAAAGAGAACCTCCTTTTATTTGCTGGCCACACTCTTCTTTATGCACTCCAGGAGTCTGTTTGCCTTCTTGGCCATGAGGGCACATTGCTGGCTCAACCTACAAGTCCAGAGCTGCCTTCATGGTGGCTGAGCACAAGAGATCCTCCTGGAAGGAAAAGCTGTTCTGAATAAGAAAACATCACAACTGCCTCCCAACAAGATTTATCCTCTAGATGATGAGCCAGGTTAGCTTTGCTGTTCTCTCTGAATCTGATTGACAGGGCAGACATGTCATCTTTTATTATCACACTTAAATTGGAAATAAATTAAGTCAATAAACACAGAACTCTGTCACACCTACCCTCAGGGCAGGGCTGTGTTCTCTCCTCCTGGATACTGTAGTGTGGTTCCTGTCAGGCTGCCAATGACAGGAACCAGTGGAATGGCCCCTTTGCCTCCGAGGTGGAATTTTCTTGCCTGTGGGCTTCTCTGTGTCTGCATCCTAATGAGCTGCCTTTAAAATAACTCAGTAATTGAAGGTTGTAATTTGAGTGTCTTAACATTGACTTGATTTAATCGAGTATTAGTGTTAATTAAAACAAGTCAGAGAATCATAGAATCCTTAAGATTGGAAAAGACCTCTAAGATCATCAAGTACAACTCAACCCAGCACCACCATGATCATTAACTCATGGCCCAAAATGTCTACATGCTTGTTGAACACCTCCAGGAATGGTGACTCCACTACCTGGGCAGCTTGTCCCAATGCCTCAGTACCCTTTCAGTAAGTTTCTTCTAATGCCCAAACTAAACCTCAGACCTTTTCCTCTCATTCTACCACCTGATACAGGGGAGAAGAGACCAACAACCACCTGGCTCCAACCTCCATCCAGGGAACTGTAGAGAGCCAGGAGGTCTCTCCTCAGCCTCTACAGATGTCAATAGCTTCTGTCTCACATTAAGAACTTGTGCAGGAGAAAGAGATGCTTCTTTCAGGAAGGCAGAGATGGCACCTGTAGGAAAGAGTAGCTAGGACAGGTGACCCTCAACTGGCCAACAAGGAACTGCAGCCCATGGATGGCATCTTCAGGAGCAAGCTGAGGCACCCTGAGGCTGAAGCCCCTTGTTCTCTGGCCAGTGTCCCTTCTGCTTTCCATCCCAAACTTTGTATTCCAGAATCCAGCTCCTGAATCTGGCTCCCATCTGCTGCTGAGTCCAGTCTGGGACTTGCCCAGTGCCTGCCCCCAGCATCAGTGGTGCCAATGGTGCCATTGTTGCCATCAGGGATTGGGTTGGCTCTTGGTTTGTGTCCCTGTGTCTCTGTTCCATGGGATTGTTCTTTCCACCCCAGTTTCTTTCCCACCTCATCAGCCTCTCTCAGACTTTCTTCCTTTACTCTTCCCTTTGGTAAGACAGAGGGCTTCATGGAGAGCCTCTGGCATTCCTCAGGTATCCAACCCAGTCCTGACTCTTAATAAATGACCACATTTAGAACAGAACAGAACAGAACAGAACAGAACAGAACAGAACAGAACAGAATAGAATAAAATAGAATAGAATAGAATAGACCGGGTTGGAAGAGACCTTCAAGATCATCGCGTCCAACCTATCCTCCAACACCACCTAATCAACTAAACCATGCAACCAAGCACCAGACCTGCTCCAGTTATGAATTAATAATGAGATTTATCAACCCTCCTTAGAGTCACTCTCTAGTATCTCTAAGTTTGGTTTGGAACAGGAGGTCTGGTAGAATCCATCCATCTCTGATAGCCTTGGAGCCAGGGTCCCTCTGGTTGACTGGGTTCTGTTATGTGCTTACAAAAGCACTTCTGAGGTATCAAGACCAGGGTAGAAAAACCTAATTTTTGGTGCACACCATGGTAGTTTGAGATGGATGGTGGCTGAGATCTGAACAGTTAAGTGAAAAAAAAAAACACCCCGAACCTCTATGAGCTATGAAGCAGCCAAGCTCAGCTATTGATCAAGCTTTGGAGCAGGAGTAGTTAGAAATAATTTATTCTTTATACCCTGATATAATACAAGAATTGTTTAATTAGGAAACAAATGATTTACAGAGAGAGGCGTTTATGGCAAGTTTAAATCAATAGGTGTAGTGAGTGTGGGGGGAAAAAAAATGAATCTAGATGGAGTTTAATTAACTCCTGGTCCTACCAGCAATTGTGGGATCAGGCTTGGGTGAAGTACATCACATCCCCAGCGGCTCCCTGTGGCATGTTCCTGGATAGCTCATCTTCTCCATTAATTTCCTTGTGCAGTTTCCGTGCCCTCCTTTACAACACTCTTCCACTTCATCATGCTTAATGGGAGCAGATGGTGGGACCTATGTCTCATCACCCCCTGTGCATCTACAAAGGATGGAAATGTGGCTTGAAAATGTGCCAGAGGAGGTTTAGGGTGGATACCAGGAATAATTTCTTTCCTGCAAGAGTGGTCAGGCATTGGAACAGGCTGCCCAGGGAGGTGGTGGAGTCACCATCCCTGAAGGGGTTCAAGAAACCTGTGGACAATGGCACATGGGGACATGGTTGAATGGCCATGGTGGTGCTGGGTTGATGGTTGGGCTCCATGGTCTTGAAGGCCTTTTTCACCTCAAACAATTCACTTATTCTGTGACTGCATCAAAAGGCATCTGGAGCAGCTGTGACAGAATAGAATAGAATGGAATGGAATAGAATAGGATAGGATAGGATAGGATAGGATAGGATAGGATAGGATAGGATAGGATAGGATAGGATAGGATAGGATAGGATAAAGTAGAATAGAATAGAATAGAATAGAATAGAATAGGATAGGATAGGATAGGATAGGATAGGATAGGATAGGATAGGATAGGATAGGATAGGATAGGATAGGATAAAGTAGAATAGAATAGAATAGAATAGAATAGAATAGAATAGAATAGAATAGAATAGACCAGGTTGGAAGAGACTTTCAAGATCATCACATCCAACCCATCATCCAACACCACCTAATCAACTAAACCATGGCACCAAGCACCCCATCAAGTTTCCTCCTAAACACCTCCAATGATGATGACTCCACCACCTCCCTGGGCAGCCCATTCCAATAGGCAACCATTATCTCTATGAAGAATTTCTTTGTAATATACAGTCTAGCATCCAGTCTAGCATTCAGCAAGTCTTTCAAAGCACCAAACTTCAGGTAATGGAATGGGATCACTGGTTACTGCTTCTAGGACTCCCTAGACCTTAGATGATTTTACAGGGCACTGGAACTGTGTGGGAACAGCTGCCTGCTGCTGCAATACTCACCAAACTGTCAATCTCAACGCAGTTGTAAGTCTAAAAGGAACCAGTGGAAGCCCTTATGTCACACAGTCACAGCATGGCACAGGTTAGAAGGGAAAAACAAAAACCTGTGACCTAGTTAGAAATTGCTCAGCACAAAGAATATCTCAGAATCCCTGAATCCCAGCATGGTGGGGTTTGGAAGGCACATTTGGAGATTAGTTAGTCCAACACCTTTTTTAAAGCAAGGGCACCCACTGCACCTTGCCCAGGATCACAATGGCCAGGTGGGTTTGTAGTCTTTCCAGAGAAGAAGACCACAACCTCTGCAGGCAGCCTCCTCCAGGGCTCCAGCACCCTCATGCCCAAATAGTTTCTCCTGAGCTTCAGGAGGAACCTCCAGGGTTCCAGTTTGTGCCTGGTGCTCCTTGTTCCCTCTCTGAGCACCACTGAGAAGTATCTGGCCCCATCCTCTTGCCCCCCACAGGTCCTTTAGCTCTTGCTGAGCATTGATCACAACCCCTCTCAGACTGCTCCTCTCCAGGCTCAACAGCTGCAGGTCTCTCAGCTTTTAATCCTCACAGAGATCCTCCAGGTCCCTCAGCATCTTCAGAGCCTCCAATGGACTCTGTCCAATAGCTTCCTATCTCTCTTGAAGTGGGGAGCCCAGATCTGGCCCCATGATTCCAGCTGTGGCCTCAGCAGGGCAGAGTAGAGATGGAGGAGAACCTCCCTTGACCAGCACACCCCATGCTGCTGCTGCTGCTTCCTGCACACTCTTCTCCTTCTCACCCATCCCTTCCCGCACACAGGTTTGCTGTGCTGTTCCTCTAAAATGCCCTGCAACCCTCAGCAGTGTGATCCAAGAAATGTCCTGTGGCACACAGGGAGGCTTTGTCCCCCTTCCCCTTCCTGCATTCATTCTCTGCCAGATTGCCACAGATGCTTTGTGAACCCCTGGAATGTCTCAGCATCAAAATACCCTGAGCTGAGGAGTTCCCCAGGGAGGAGCTGCCGCACATCCCACTTCACTTGTTCTGAAGCAGCTTCCTTCTGTCTCCTTTTGATGTTTCCTGGTTCTGGCACTACAATGACATGTAAACATCTTCCTCCTTCTTCTAAACACCTTTTCCAGTTTGCTCTCTTCAGCAGTGATTTGGGGATGGCGGTTGAACAAGGCAGCAATGGTCATGAGGAGCTGAGGGGATTTCTTCCGTTTCGTTGAGCATTTTCATGGCAGATCAGAAGATCCACATTAAATTTGGGTGATTTGAAAGTCAGAGAGAGGGAAAAAAAAGAAAGCAAAGAAAAGAAAAGGATTTGTTGGTGGAAAGGAAAACAGATTTGCTCCAGCTGCTCCTCACAATATCAATATTTCCCCAGCTCTGTTGATGAGGAGATGAACTCACACAGGGACTTTGTCATGGCTGACGAGGTTGGTTAAAGCCGCACAATAACAACCTAACACCCAATGAGCTGGTGGCTTTCTCTGATTACTGAGATTATTCACTCCAATTAATGCATCTGTGATTTTAATTGGCCTCCATATTTCAGTTTTGTGGCACCAGGAGAACACTTATTTTTCTTTCTTTCTCCCCTCCCCCCCATATAATGTTTAAAAGACGCAGGGTAGAGTTTGCTTTGTTTCCCTTTTCACAGGGTATCAGCTACCAAAGGAAAAAGCACTTTATGGCAATATCTGTTTCACCTCTGCATGACTGTGACAAGGAGCAGAGCAGGGTCAGCCACCGGAGGAGTGCCAGAGGAAGAGGTTCAGAGGAGACCTTACTGCTGTCTACAGCTACCTGAGGGAGGTTGTAGCCAGCTGGGGATTGGTCTCTTCTCCCAGATAACCAGCACCAGAACAAGAGGACACAGTCTCAAGCTGCACCAGGGGGGGTTTAGGCTGGATGTTAGGAAGAAGCTCTTCACAGAAAGAGAGATTAGCTATTGGAATGGGCTGCCCAGGGAGGTGGTGGAGTCACCATGACTGGAGGTGCTTAGGAAGAGACTGGATGGGGCTCTTGGTGCCATGGTTTAGTTGATTAGATGGTGTTGCATGATAGGTTGGACTCTATGATCTCAAAGGTCTTTTCCAATCTGGTTAATTCTATTCTAAGACTAGCAGGAGGGCCTTCAGAGGTCATGTTCTCCAAAGCCCCTCTGGTCAGCAGGGACAGCTCCCCCTAGAGCAGGCTGCTCACAGCCCTGTCTTTTGCACCCTTCAGGATCATTGCTCAGCCCCCCAGCTGCTGAAGCAGTGAAGTCAGGAGAAGCAGGGACTGGCTGTGGCAGCCAGGAGATTTCCCTTCTTCCACCTCCTCGTAGCCAAGGCTCCATCAATCCTCCTTAGCCCAGCGGTCTCCACGGGAGCTCAGGCATAGTTAGGATGCAATCCTGTCCTCGGGTAGATATTGGACAGCTAAATCTGAGCCAGTTTGCTAGGCTCCCTTCAGAGCCCATAGGGAGGAACCTGCAATTAATTCCCATTTCTCTGATTTACCTCCATACAAGTGCCCTTCTGATGCTCCCATCCCTCTCCATTAGCTTGGACCAGCATCCATGGGAACTTCCCATGATTTGGGATCTTAGTTCTCTCAGCCTAAACACACCCAATCCTGTTGATCTTCCCTTGCTGCTGAAACCCTGCTTCCCAGGCTCAGCTCCCCATCCTAAACCCTGCTTCCTAGGACTCAGCTCCCCATTTCAGCCCTGCTTCCCAGGAATCAGCTCCCCATCCCAAATCCTGCTTCCCAGGCTCAGCTCTCCATCCTAAACCCTGCTTTCCTAGGACTCAGCTCCCCATTTCAGCCCTGCTTCCCAGGGATCAGCTCTCCATCCCAAATCCTGCTTCCCAGGCTCAGCTCTCCATCCTAAACCCTGCTTCCTAGGACTCAGCTCCCCATTTCAGCCCTGCTTCCTAGAACTCAGCTCCCCATCTAAGCCCTGTTTTGCAGGGATCAGCACCCCAGGTGTGCTTTTAACCTCTTCAGCTCTCTGTTGCTACCTCTTGCAGCAAGCTGCCATCTGAAACACATCAAAGCCATAAATTCTGATTAAAAATCCTCAAGTTTGGGGGCTGAAATTTTTCTCCAAATCCAGTCCAGTTCCCAAAAGGTTACAACCAGCCCCAAACTGGGATGTTTGGTTTCTCTCAGACATTCTGCCTTGCCTGGATGATTATTTTTCTTTTGCTTTCCATCACAGGCTGAGATTATTCTCTCATTAGCTTTTCAAAGCTGAAGATGGTGATGGTGAAAGGGAAAGGTGGCACTAAAAGATTAAAAGATAAGCTCATTTATTTATTTTAATAAGCAGGACTCTCTCTCTCTTCCTCCCCCCCCCCCCCCCCCCCCCCCCCTTCCAGAACATTTTTAGATCATTTACACACAATACAAGTGGGGGAAAAAAGAAAAGAAGTCTTCTTTTTCTGTTGTTGTTTCCCCCCCTTCTCCTCCCTCTCCCCCCTCTCCCCTCCCCCCTTCTCTCTGTTTTGAATTCCTGGGACACTAAACCAGCAAACAGACTTAAAATAATGATTCCCAGTTTGGAACCTTAACTAATGAGCTAAAGCATTGTTCTAAAGCCCTAAACCCCCAGAATTCAAATGAAATCATTATCAGAACATCAAGCACGGTGGTCACAGCTCCCCAAACCCCATTAAGATGGCTGCTAACGAGGCCAGGGTGAAAGCAGAGGAAACCCTGCACTCATTAGAGAGCTCCTTCAGGAGCCAACCAAGAGCTGTGTGCCAAGGGGGCTGGTTGCCAGAGACATTGCACTGATGGAAATAGCACCAAAAAAAATAAAGGAATCAAATCTTCTGTAAGCTCCAAATTACAGAGGAGATCATCACAGATCCCCCACAAGTGATTTGCTGGGCTGTGCGCTGGTTGCCACCTCTATCCAAACAGATGTGATGCTTATTCTACCCCCAACATCCACAGAGCTTTGGACAGATCACTGAAGCAAAAGATCAGTTGTTCCTTGATTAATGTCACAGAATCCCCAAATCCCAGCATGGCTGGGGTGGGAAGGGACCTCTGGAGATCATCCAGTCCAACCCCCTTGCTAAAGCAGAGGCAGCCACAGCAGCTTGCCCAGGAGCACAATGGCCAGGTGGGTTCGGAATCGCTCCAGGGAAAGAGACTACACAGCCTCCCTGGGCAGCCTGCTTCAGGGCTCCAGCACCCTCACACCAAAGAGGTTTCTCCTTTTGTTCAGATGAAACCTCCTGGCTTCCAGTTCACACCCTTTGCCACCTCTCCTGTCACTGGGCACTGCTGACAAGAGTCTGGCCCCATCCTCCTGCCCATCACAGGTCCTTTATCTCTTGCTGAGCATTGAGAAGATCCCCTCTGGGACTGCTCTTCTCCAGGCTAAACAACCCCAGATCTCTTAGCACCTCACACACAGAGATGCTCCTCACAGATGTTCCAGGACCCTCAGCATCTTTGGAGCTTCTGCTGGACTATCTCCAGTAGTTATCTGTCTCTCTCGAACTGGGCAGCTCAGAACTGGACCCAGGACTCAAGCTGTGGCTTTACCAGGGTAGAGTAGAGGGGTAAGAGAACCTCCCTTGACCTGCTGGCCACACTCTTCTTCATGCACCCCAGGACACCATTTGCCTTCTTGGTCACTATGGCACATTGCTGGCTCTTGGGGAGCTTGTTGTCCACCCTCACTCTCAGGTCCTTCTTCAAGGAGCCCTGCTTCTCTCTCCACAGGGACACAAGGTGGGGGAACTGCACCATCTTCTAGCTGCTATGGAGGAAGCCGAGTGCTTTCTAATATTTTTTTCTCTTCACCAAATTATTCTGTTTCTCACTTTTGACTCTAGAACAGCATCACAGCACTCCATGTCTATTACACCTTCTGTGACAGTGGTTGAAGCAGACCTCCTTAGTCAACAGATTTTGGTTGCATCTTTGTCTAGCAGAGGACTCTGATTTTTTAGGGTTTTTTTAATAGAAGTTTGCACATCACAAAGTTCTCTGAGTCAAATTAAGCTCTTGTCTGGCTTAGGTGGAGCCCTGGCTGCCATCAAGTAGGGTCAAACCCAATTGCTGTGAATTATCTTAATTCTCCTAATTGGGTTTGCTCAGCCCAGCTGAGGGTTGAGATGAAAACTGGCCTCACTGTGTCCAGAAATTGAAACCTGATGGAAACATTTGAAATCCAAGGAGAAACCCTCCTCTGCCATCTGCAGGAATCAAACTGTCCAGAAGTTTCTTATGTACAGTGGGGAGAAAAAAAGATTTCAGTATAAGCAGGCTGAGGGAGGAGTTTGCATTTTGAGAGTATCCCTTCCTCAAAGGGATTGCAAAGCAATGAGCTTCCAGTGTGGATGACAGGAATGTGACTCTGAGATCATCTAGTGCAAGAATGGGTGCTGATAGAACTCACTCAAATTTGTTCTTCCACCAGGAGTGTGGAGACTCACCATGAAAGAAGAAGGAACACTTTTGTACCAGTATAGGGGTGAGGGGTTGACCTGCTGGAAAGCAGCTCTGTGGAGAATGACATGAGAATGCTGAGGGACAAGTTCAGCATGAGATAGCAATGTTCCCTTGAGGCCAAAAAGGAAAATGGGAGGCATGAAGAAGAGTGTGGCCAGCAGCAGGTCAAGGGAGGTTCTCCTGCCCTTCTATTCTGCTCCTGTGAGGCCACATCTGGAGTCCTGGGTCCTGTTCTGGGCTCCCCATTTCATGACAGGGAACTACTGGAGAGAGTCCAGTGGAGACTGCAAAGATGCTGAGGGGGCCTGGAGCATCTGTGTGAGGAAGAAAGGCTGAGGGACCTGGGGCTGTTGATCTTGGAGAAGAGAGAACTGAGAGGGGATCTTCTGGATGCTCAGCAAGGACTGAAGGGTAAGGGCCAGGAGGATGGGGATAGACTCTTCTCAGTGGTGCTCAGAGACAGGACAAGGAGTAACAGGCACAAACTGGATCCCAGGAGGTTCCATGTGAAGATGAGGAGAAACTTGTTTGGCGTGAGGGTGGCGGAGTCCTGGAGCAGGCTGCGCAGGGAGGTTGTGGAGTCTCCTTCTCTAGAGAGCTTCCAAAGCCACCTGGCCATTGTGATGCTGGGCAAGCTGCTGTGGGTGCCCCTGCTTTAGCAGTAGGGTTGGAGAGGTCTCCTCCAGCTGCCACCCTGCTGGAATGATGAAATTTATGGTCCTAAGTTGTTCATATAGATCTTTACAGAACCAGTCCTTGAGAAGAGATGATCTAAAGCCCCCTAAGCCATGACTGATATTTATTCATTCAACACTTGCATTCAGAGGGTGGCTTCTGAGCTGTGATATTTTGAATGAATGGAGGAAGTTCCTGCAGCTCAGGCAAAAACCTGTGCTGACATTTCTTTCACTAACTCCTGGAACACCATTGATGTCTGCATACATCAGGCTTAGAATGGTATCAGCTGTGATCTCATCAGCTAGCTTGAAGCTTGGCTACTGGAAGGCCCAGCAAATTAACCAGATATATTTGGGAAATGATCTTGTAATTGCCTGCTATAAATTCAGCCTGGGTATTCCTCTGGCTGGCATCTAATCTTCTTCTCTTTTTTTTAACAACAAATGGGCTGAAAGAACCCACTGTGAAGAATAATTCTATTTGGTGTTTATGGCAACAGGAATCAGTTCATTAAATAATGCCTTTTCCTAACGATGCTGTAAAAACCCTCCCTGAGACAGGAATGCCACATTGTCTCACACTACTGAGTGGCCTGAACCAGGGAACATGAGCTGTGACACGGTATCCTTCAGGAAAAGGCAGCATTATTCCTCAGGACTTGTGAGCAGGGGTTGTAAGAATGAAATAATCACCCGTTAGGAGTCAAGCTCAAATTACTCACTGGTGCCTAACAACCCTCCTGGTCCAGTCCCTGGAGGACTGATGTATGCCTGAGCTCTTTGGGAGCACTTCCTCAGCGTGGTTGGATCTCTGCAGAGCTGCCTTAGATGAATTTCTTAGTGATGGGAGCTCAACGAGCAAGCCCCAGTTAGGTTTGGGTCCTGTCCTAATTTAATCATAGAAATCACAGAATGAGTTGGATTGGAAAGGACCTCAAAGATATCTTTTCCCAATGGCAAGCTAGCAGCAGGGACACCTACCTCTAGACCAGGTTGCTTGAGGCCCCATCCAACTTGGCCTTGAACATCCCCAGGGAGGGGGCACCCACAACCTCCCTGGGCAACCTGTTCTTGTGTCTCACCACCCCCACTGTAAAGAATTTATTCCTAATCTCCAATCTCAATCTTCCCTTCTCCAGCTCAAAGCCATTGCCTCTGGTCCTATTACTGTAGGTGTGTCACATCCTATCAACATCACTCATGGTATAAAGTTGAGCACGGCTGAAGGTTCCTGTTTGGGCTTCTGCTGAAGCTGCTTTTCTCCCTTCTCTAGTTCCTGAGGTCTGCTTCCACTGCATGGTGACTCCTGTGAAATCACTGGGGTAAGCAGAGCTTTATGCACTTTATGGTGATGCTGGGGTCAGTTTGGCAGGGGGGGTTGCACATGCGCTCTGTGATTCAGTCCTTTTTCATTTCAACCTGTGTGTTTCCTCTCCTTTTCCTCATCTGGCTTTCCAGCTAGGAAGGACTCACTGAGTGATACAGCCCCAGTGGTGGGCTAGATATGGACTTTTCTCTCTGAAGAACCAGTCATCCCCCCCAGTCCTTTTTGTCCCCTGAGGGGCCAGAATGCACTTGGCACTCCCCTGGAGTTCAGTTCTGGTGTAAGGATCCTCCGGCTCATGCAGAGATGTGGTGCTGAAGTGCATGGCTTAGCACCAGGTTCAGTAGAGTTAGAGAGTGGTTGGACTCAGTAATTTTAAAGAGCTTTTCCAACTTGAATGACTATGATTCTATGCAGAGCTGCATTGTTCTGCATCAAAACCAGGCATACTCAGGAGCTCAAAGGCTATATGATGTTACTGGACCAGAATGCTGCTTTGTGTGCAGCCTGTGTCATTGCTTTGGATCCAGACATCTAACCATGGTTTCTTTGATGTTAATTGAGGCAAATGCCAAGCAAGGGGTTTGGTCTGAGACCACAAGAGATCCGTGGCAAAACTGGACCTTAATAATCTCAAACTCAATAAACACATTCTCAAGCTGTGCCAGGGGAAGTTTAGGCTGGAGGTGAGGAGAAAGTTCTTCACAGAGAGAGTTGTTAGCCATTGGAATGTGCTGCCCAGGGAGGTGGTGGAGTCACTGTCCCTGGAGGTGTTCAAGAGGGGGCTGGATGTGGCACTTGGTGCCATGGTCTAGTAGTCATGAGATCTTGGGTGACAGGTTGGACTTGGTGATCTTTGAGGTCTTTTCCAACCTTATTGATTCTATGATTCTATGAAACTCAGACCTCCTGAATCATAGCCCAGGTTCTAAAAGCATACATGGCTATGTGAAGCTGACCCCATGAAGTGGCAGAGCTCTCACAGAATGAAGGGCTTGAAGTTCAAGGTGAGTGTGGTAGTTTAGGCTGGGTGCCTCCTGCTGCTACCACACAAGATACACCTCTGGTGCCCCGGGTGTCCAGCCCAGTGGGTGGACACAGGAAGCTGTGTGTTTCATCCCCATAATGTCCTGCTCCCTATAAATCCATCTGCAAGGTCTCACACTTCCTCTTTCTTCCCTTGCTGCTCCTGTGGGAGATGCTCCCTATCTGGCAATGGAAGGGGAGTTATCTCAAGGCCTCTTAGGGCTGGCTAGGACTAATGCCAGGAGGAGAAGGGAGAAGGGCAATCTCAGATCTGGCCAGCTGAGATTAGCCTAACAGTGGAAGGGGGGAAGAAAGACCCCTGGGGGTTTTGGGTATTACCCTCAGGTAGGGAGAAGGGAAATGCTGGGTTGCTTCTGGGTGTGCTGTGAAGGATTCTGTATGCCCTGGGATTTCTTTTGTCACTGTGCCTGTAGCTTCTGTGTAACACTCACTGCTTTGCCATTTAAACTTTCCATCACTTCTGCAATCTGTTTGTCTGAGTCTCATTTTTTTCCCTGCCCCCAGTGGGAGGCAAGGGAGGATCTACCTTCAAACTGGGACAGTGAGCTATATCAACTTCAGGGAAAGTTAACTCATAAAATCATGGAATGGTTTGGGTTGGATGCAGCTTTAAAGATCACCAAGTTTTTGCCCCTGCTACAGGCAGGGATGCCTCCCAGTAGACCATGTTGCTCCAGGTGCTCTGTCTATGGTGGGGAGGCACAAGTTGGTCTGAAAGTCCACCAGAGAAATTTCTGTGCAGGGCAGTCAACACTTGAATTAGTTTTCTAAGAAGCAAGAAGAGAGAAAGAAATGGAGGTGAAGGAGAGGAGGAGTCCAATGCCAGAAGAACCCAGTAGGACACCCAGAGGCAAGCACTGCTTCCAGTGCAGTGAGCTAGAATGAAATTTATTATTGCTCTGATCACTGTCTTGTTTTTTTTTTCTTTTCAGTGAGCTCCAGAATTTATTTTATCTTATTTTCCCCCATTAAATAATTGATGGAAGTTTCACAGGAAGGGAAAATCTGCTAAAGTGGGTTGAAATCAGCAAAAATAGATTAGTCAGAAAAAAACCCCACCACCACCAAAATAAAGATGGGTATAATTCCAACAACATTGGATTTTAGTGCTGTTAGAATTGAGTATTTCAGGCTTTGATATCTTTTAAGTGCTTCATCTCCATCTTTAGTGAATCACTTTTTATGGAGAAGTGACACTTTCCATACTGAACCAAACCTGCTTTCACACACAGGGGGAGCTCATGGAGGAGCAACCCCAGTCCCTGTGGAAATGAAGTGGAATTCCACAAGCTTTAAACAGGACATTGAGAAAACTGCTTTAATTTGACATGTTGACTTGCTGGAGTGTGTCCAGAGAAGAGCAACAAAGTTGGGGAGGGGCTTGGAACACAAGCCCTATGAGGAGAGGCTGAAGGAGCTAGGGTTGCTTAGCCTGGAGAGGAGGAGACTCAGGGGTGACCTTATTGCTCTCTACAACTACCTGAAGGGGGGTTGTAGACAGGCAGAGGTTGGTCTCTTCTCCCAGGCAACCAGCACCAGAACAAGAGGACACAGCCTCAGCCTGTGCCAGGGGAGGTTTAGGCTGGAGATTAAGAGGAAGTTTTACACAGCGAGAGTGATTGCCCATTGGAATGGGCTGCCTGGGGAGGTGGTGGAGTCACCATCACTGCAGATGTTCAGGAGGAGACTTGATAGGGTGCTTGGTTGCATGGTTTAGTTGGTTGGGTGGTGTTGGATGATAGGTTGGACACGATGATCTTGAAGGTCTCTTCCAACCTGGTCTATTCTATTCTATTCTATTCTATTCTATTCTATTCTATTCTATTCTATTCTATTCTATTCTATTCTATTCTATTCTTCTATTCTATTCTATTCTATTCTATAAATCCCACCCCCCCTATTTTCATTTGTTTTGGTTGTTTCTGACAAGCCCATTATTGCTTTTAGAGATGCTGTGTCCCTAGAAACTCCCTCATACCAAGGAGGTGTAGTGGGGATTAGAGATGCTGTTACCAGATTGTTATAGCCAAGACCAATGTCCATTTTTAAACCTAGTGGCCTGGAGCAGAACCATCTGAAAAGATGTTCCTCAGCGTGTTCTTTCATTTAGGCTGCAATTTTTATTGGTATTACCAGTTCTGTATCTGCCTCAGGGTGCTGGAAGTGTCAGCTGAGGGAAAAATGACCGAGGCTTAAAACTCACCCAGCAGCAGGTTGATAGCTCAGCTCTGCTGTCACAACAGGAAGGGAGAAGAAAGGTAAGAGGGGGTGTGGGGTGTGTTGTGCAGAAATTCCAGGTAGATACTGGATGTCCCGGGATGACCTTGCACAGAAAACACTCAGACAAGTGGTTATATGGCCTGTATAGGATTTTATCTCTTAAAGCATTTGTTATCACAGAATCACAGAATCACCAAGGTTGGAAGAGACCTCAAAGATCATCAAGTCCAAACTGTCACCACAGACCTCATGACTAAACCATGGCACCAAGTGCCATGTCCAATCCCCTCTTGAACACCTCCAGGGATGGGGACTCCACCACCTCCCTGGGCAGCACATTCCAAGGGCTAACAACTCTCTCTGTGAAGAACTTTCTCCTCACCTCCAGCCTAAACCTCCCCTGGTGCAGCTTGAGACTGTGTCCTCTTGTTCTGGTGCTGGTTGCTTGGTAGAAGAAACCAACCCCCTCCTGGCTACAACCTCCCTTCAGGTAGTTGTAGGCAGCAATGAGGTCTCCCCTGAGCCTCCTCTTCTCCAGGCTAAACAATCCCAGCTTCCTCAGCCTCTCCTTGTAGGACTTGTGCTCAAGGCCTCTCCCCAGCCTTATTGCCCTTTTCTGGACATGTTCAAGAGTCTCAATGTCCTTCTTAAACTGAGGGGCCCAGACCCAGGGTGTAATAGATGCTTCAGCTCTCTTAATTTTCCCCCAGTATTAACCTGGTTTTCATTTATTTCACCAAATCCCAGCAAGGTGGCAGCTTGCCCAGCATCACAATATCCAGGTGGCTTTGGAAGCTCTTCAGGGAAGGAGACTCCACAGCCTCTCTGGGCAGCCTGCTCCAGGGCTCCAGCACCCTCACACCAATCAAGTTTCTCCTCATCTTCACATGGAACCTCCTGGGTTCCAGTTTGTGGCTGTTGCCCTTTGTCCTGTCACCAGGCACCACTGGCACGAGCCTGGCCCCATCCTCTTTCTCCTTCACAGGTCCTTTAACTCTTGCTGAACAATGAGAAGATGACCTCTGAGGCTCCTCTTCTCCAGACTTAACAGCCCCAGGTCCCTCAGCTTTTAGTTCTCACAGAGATGCTCCAGGTCTTTTAGCATCTTTGGAGCCTCTGCTGAACTCTCTCCAGTATTTTCCTGTCCCTCTCAAACTGGGGAGCCCAGAACTGAACCCAGGACTCCAGATGTGTCCTCACCAAGGCAGAGTAGAGGATGCTAAAAGGCAGGATCTGTTCTCTATCCCATCCCCAAGTCCCCAGGCAGCTGCAGACAATCTCTGCACACCCCTTGTAACTTCCTGCTATTACCCTGTAGTTTATTCTGTTCCACTCATCTCATGATGTGCTCACTTGTCCCTGCCATGCCATATTTGAGCTGCACACATCTCCATGCCCCAGAACCAACCAGTCATTCACTCTTCCCATCACCATGGAAACCTGGAAATGGGAGATGAAGTTTGCTAATCCCCTCAAATTGGTTGCAGGGACTCACAGCAGATTTGTATCCTGTGGGTTTGTATAGCCATAAAGGGAACATCAAGGACATTCTGTTTGCACCATGGGCATCTTCTTGGATGTTATCACATTTGTACTACTGCAAATCAATTTTTCCCAGTGCAACTCTGAAGAACCTTTTCACTCAGCAATGCAGCTTCTTGCTCTCAGTATAATCATTTAAATCAGGTCCTGGGTTCAGGACACTGAGGGGCTGGATCAGTTCCAGAGATGGGCAACAAAGCTGGTGAAGGGTCTGGAGAACATATGTTGTGAGAAGCAGCTGAAGGAACTGGAGCTGTTGAGTCTGAAGAGGAGGAGGCTCAGGAGGACCTCATTGCTCTCTAAAGCTTCCTGAAAGGAGGTTGGAGAAAGGTGGGAAATGCTCTCTTCTCCTTGGTACTGGGTGACAGAATGGGGGGAATTGGCCTGAAATTGGGACAGGAGAGGTTTAGGTTGGATGTCAGGAAAACTGTCCTCCCTGCAAGAGGGGTCAGGCATTGGAACAAGGCTGTCCCTAAAGGTGTCCAAGAAACCTGTGGACATTGCACTTTGGGACACAGTGTAATGGCCACGGTGGTGTTGAGTTGATGGCTGAACTTGATGGTCTTAGAGATTTCCCAGCCCAAAACAGTTCTGTGATTTTAATCACAGAATCACCAAGGTTGGAAGAGACCTCAAAGATCACCAAATCCAACCTGTCACCACAAAGCCCATGACTAAACCATGGCACCAAGTGCCACATCCAATCCCACCACCTCCAGGGATGGGGACTCCACCTGGGCAGCCCAATCCAATGGCTAACGACATTCTCTGTGAAGAACTTTCTCCTCACCTCGAGCCTAAACTTCCCCTGGCACAGCTTGAGACTGTGTCCTCTTGTTCTGGTGCTGGTTGCCTGGGAGAAGAGACCAACCTGGGAGAAGAGACATTCTCTGTGAAGAACTTTCTCCTCACCTCGAGCCTAAACTTCCCCTGGCACAGCTTGAGAGTGTGTTTTCTTGTTCTGATGCTGGTTGCCTGGGAGAAGAGACCAACCCCCTCCTGGCTACAACCCCCCTTCAGGTAGTTGTATCTACTTTATAGGTGCGACAAACCTCTGCTCCAGCTTCACCTGCCTCCGCTCTCCTAGTTTTAATGTGCAGCCTTATAAAGCCTGTGAAATGGCATTTCTGCAGCAGAAAAACTGTTATTATGTATGCAGCAGCGAAGGCAGCTGAGTGCCCAATGCCATCAGCCCTCATTTCATCAGGAGCTGAGGGCACTTAACACCTCGCAGGGCTGAGATTAGAAACCTGGCAAGAAATCACCGATTGTAATTCAACTTGTTCCACTCTGTTAGTAATTTCCTGGCCTGAGACCATCTGCTGTTCAGAAGGAGCTCTTCCAACCTAGCAGGGCAAGGCAGCAAAATAGATCAGAGCTGCTGCAAAACTTTCTTGGCGTGTTAATGCTCTCCTCCTTTACCAGTTTTTAATTATTTATAATGATGTCACTGAATCCAAATTCCTGGGTTGGTGTTGTTGGGTGGGTTGGGTTTCCCCCCCCCCCCCCCTCCCTGCACTGACTAAAAATACACACTTCCAGCAGCCATAAAGAGAAAATATTGCAGGAAAGCAGAGAAAGCACTGCATAAAGCACTGTGTTTTCCTCAGACACCAGCCTTCAGGGCTTTAGCAACCTAAACAGCTATTCACAACCCAAAGTGCACCATTATGTTACCTCCTCAGGAGCTCCTCTACCAAATGATAAGGTACTTGGGCGCTGGGGAACAGCTCTGGTGGCCAAAGAGGCTGGATTAGAAACAGAAATTCAAAGGAGTAGAATTCAAAGTGGATTGTGTCAAACAGAAAGAAAACACTTGGAAGGAGAAGAAAAAAAACCACAGAACGGTTCAGAGCTGAGAGATCAGAAAGCCCAAAGGAAGTGACTCAACAAAACAGAGGTTTAGAGGCTCAAACCAGCCCAGTGCAGCAGGAAAATCCCATTCATCAGGGTGTTTGCTGCCTTGGGTAGCAGGAAAGAGGTTGGAGTGAAGTGGGGGGTCACTCTCTTGTCTCTGGTTGCAGGAATGAGAGGAAATAGGCTGAAATTGCACCAAGGGAGGTTGAAGTTGGGCATGGGGACAAAGTTTCTTTCCTGCAAGAGTGGTCAGGCATTGGAACAGGCTGCACAGGGAGGTGAGTCACCATCCCCAGAAGTCTTCAACAAACATCTGGACATGGCATTTGGGGACATGGTTTAATGGCCATGGTGGTGTTGGGCTGATGGTTGACTTGATCTTAGAGGCCTTTTCCAAGCCAACCCAATTCTGAGTCTGAATCCCATCCTGCTCCATATGGAGATGTTCCCTGTGGTAGCAAAGCTGCTTTATATTCATCCCTGGCTCCCTCCTCCCTCTTCTCCTGGCCAGCTGCAAGCCAGGGTCAGCTCAGATTATCCCAACTGCCCTTTTTTCCTCTTCAAATTGATCTCCTGAGAAGTGAGCTTGCTGCAGCTGGATGCTCAGTGCTGATCGCCCTCCAGCCACCCTTCCTCACAATAAAGCTCTTTCCTTGTTCCTTCCAATACATTTCTCCGTGCTTCTTGACCTTCTTAACCCTGTCTGCAGCCAGGATTTGGCATTTCAAGGCTCCTGTCTCCTATGAGCTACCTCCAGTAATGAATTTATATTCCAGTTCTGGTCTTCAGACAGGAGGCTTGGGAAGACAGAAGCACAAGGCTGTTAAAATATCATCTGAGGGCAACTGGGAAGGCTTCACTCTCAAGACATCTGTTTTGAGCTAAACTGGTGCATCATTCCATGTGGTAAAGATGAAATACCTGGCTGTGTTCTGGCTTCCAAACATGGTCTCTTAGAAACTAAACTATATTCATCTGCGGTGTACGTGCAGGAAACTGCTTGCATCTTTGTATCCCGGAAAACAAAGGAGAAAAAAGGGGGGGGAAAGTCATAGAATCATAGAATAGTTTCATTTGGAAGACACCTCTAAGATCATTGAGTCCAATGATCAACCCAACACCCCCAGGGCCATCGAACCATGTCCCAAAGTACTATGTCCATCACCTCCCTGAGCAGCCTGTTCCAATGCCTGACTACTCTTGCAAGAAAGAAATCGCTCCTCATGTCTGACCCAAGCTGCACCAAGTTTAGACTTGATGTTAAGAAGAAGTTCTTCACAGAAGGAGTGATTGGCCATTGGAATGGGCTGCCCAGGGAGGTGGTGGACTCATCATCACTGGAGGTGTTTAGGAGGAGACTGGATGGGGTGCTTGGTGCCATGGTTTAGTTGATTAGGTGGTGTTGGATGATAGGTTGGACTTGATGATCTCAAAGGTCTTTTCCAACCTGGTTAATTCTATTGTATTTTAATCCTCCCCTGCCACAACTTTGGATCACTTTTGTCCTATTACTTGTTCCTTGGGAGAATAAACAACCCCTACCTGGCTCCAACCTCCTTTCAGGGAGTTGTAGAGAGCCAGATGAGCCCTCAGCTGCTCCCCACCAGCACTGTTCACCAGCTTCATTGTCCTTCTCTGGACCTGCTCCAGTGGCTCAATGTCCTTCTTGGAGTGAGCCTGCTTTTGAGGTGTGCCCTCACCAGTGCTGAGTACAGGGGAACAATCAAAGAATCATAGAACACTAGGTGTTGAAATAGACCTCACTCCACCCTGCATTCAGGGAGCTGTAGAGAGCAATGAGGTCTCCCATCAGCTTTCTGTCCTGTAGTCTAAACAACCACAAATGTGGTCTCTAACCATTGGTTTGTTAATGCAGTGATGATTCAAGTAAAAGAGAAAGCTGGACTTGAAAGTAGGTGAGAAATAAAGTAGGAAATGCTTTGAAGTTGTTCTTGAAATATGACATCTCTGGACATCTTGAAAAAGGACCTAAAAATCAAAGGGAGAGAGAGTGTGGAAAGGAACAAATATCTTGTTCCTAGCTAGCATCACTCAACCTCAAAGAGCAGAGCTGGGGATTTGTATCTTCTGTGAAGTATCTTCTGTGAAGTATCTCCAGTAATAAATAAAACCCCCAGTTCTGGTCTTCAGAGTCAACTAATTCATACTCACTTCATTCAAGGAGTTAGCATTTATCACAGAGTTCATGTTGGTGATATGTCAGAGATAGAAATAGCTGACTGTTTAACAGCTCCTGGAAGGGTACTTGTGATTTCCTCTCTAAGAGGATCTGAAATCTTGAGTTCAGAATGTATTTAACTAATGAGGAGGGGTGGGGGGAGGGGAGGGAATAGTCTTTAGAATTCATTGCCCATCCAAGCATCCCTCCTCAGGGTTGAAGAAGAGAGGAGGGAAGCTGCAGGTTGTTAGATTTATTCTTTCTCAGAATCATAGAATTGGGTTTTGTTGGAAGAGACCTCTAAGATCACAGAGTCCAACCTTCAACCCAACACCACCATGGCCATTAAACCATGCCCCAGAGTGCCATGTCCATGCATTTCTTGAGTACCTCCAGGGAAATTGCTCCTACTATCCAACCTAAATCCTCCCCTGGCACAATTTGGGGTGATTTCCTCTTATTCTGTCACCTGATACGAAGAAGAGACTGACCCCCACCTCACTCTAACCTCCTTTCAGGGAGCTGTATAGAGCCCCTCAGCCTCCTTTCCAGACTAAGCAATCCCAGATCCCTCAGCTGCTCCTCACTAGATCTGTTCTCCAGACCCTACACCAGCTTTTTCCTTCTCTGGACCTGCTCCAGCCCCTCAATGTCCTTCTTGAAGTGTGGGGGCCCAAAACAAACTGTAGCTTAGTTGAAGGATCTAGGAGTGAAACTGGAGGTTGTTAGATTTATTCTTTTATAGTAGACAAACAAAAAAATAAGCCCCAAAGCCTGCATCTGGATGACAGAACATCAAATGAAAGACTTAGCAATGCAAATGAGCAGAATCACAGCTGATTAAACCTACTATTGTCACAGTCATTACAGCTCCCAGAGTGGCTGTTGAGCTCCCCCAAAAAGGAAATTGCACACAAAGGCTTTGTGTAGTTCTTCATCTAAAGGTTCTTTGAACAAAGCAGCCTTTAATTCCTTTTCCCAGTTTGAGGCTGGAGCATCCAAGAGAGGATGGAGTGACTGGGACATTAGACAGACCCTAGCAAGGGCCATGTGGTTCTTTTGTAAGATGCTGAGTTCCAAGTACTGATGCTGAGCTGGTGCTCTGAGTTTTTCTGGCCTTTCAGAACAAGAATCTGCCAGAGAGAAACAGAACTAAACAAGTTCAGACTTCTTAGAGACGTCAGGCTTTGTAGAGTTACTGGAAAGCAAAAGGGCCTGGTAAGGCTTGGATTGTAATGGATAGGTATAGATAGTGCACAGACTGGTTTGGGTGGGAAGGGAGCTTTTAAATGTCTAGTCCAACCCCCCTGCTGTCATTAGGGATATCTGCAACTAGAGCAGGTTGCTCAGAGCCCCAGACAACCTGACATGCAATGGTTCCAGGCATAGGGCATCTACCACTTCTCTGGGCAACCTGGGCCAGGCTCTCACCACCCTCAGTGTCAAATGTGTCTCCATTCTCTCCAGTCTGAATCTCTGCCTTTGAGTTCAGACCATCACCCCTCATCCTGTCACAAAAGCTCTTTGCTCCAAAGTCTGTCCCCAGCTTTCTTCTTGGCTCCTTGAAGTTCTGAAAGGCCACCAGAAGCTACTGGAGACAGTCCAGATTCCAAACCCACCTGGACATTGTGATCCTGCACAAGCTGCTGTGAGTGCCTCTGCTTTAGCAGGGGGGTTGGACTGGATGATCCCCAGAGGTCCTGTCCAAGTCCCACCATGCTGGATTCACAGTTGTGGTCAGATGGAGCAAAGTGCTGCTTCTCAGTAAGACCTTTTGCAAGCATATAGGCAAGGTCATCTTGGGAATAGTGCAAGAATTGCTTAATAGCTGGTGTGTAACAGCTGCCTGTGGGGGAGCCTTTGAAGAAAAGGGCAGAAACACTTCTCATGAGATTTCCAGGGGAGCACAGAATCACAAAACCGCTTATGTTGGAAGGGACCTCAGAGATCATCTACTCCAACCTCCCCACCATCCCCAGGGACACCTCTCAGCTAGATTCAGCTGCTCAAGGCCTCATCCAACCTGGCCTTCAACACCCCCAGGGAGGAGGCTGCCACAGCCTCCGTGGGAAGCTTATTCCAGATCCACCCTCATACTGAACAACTTCTTCCTAAGCTCCAGTCTAACGCTCCTCTCCCTCAGCTTCAAACCATTCCCCCTTGTCCTGTCTAACCCTCCTCTCCCTCAGCTTCAAACCATTCCCCCTTGTCCTGTCTAACCCTCCTCTCCCTCAGCTTCAAACCATTCCCCCTTGTCCTGTCTCTAGACACCCTCAGGAAAAGTCCTTCTGCAGCCTCCCTGCAGGATTCCTTCAGGTATTTGAAGGCAGGTCTAAGGTCTACTTGGAGTCTTCTCTTCTCCAGTCTGAACAACCCCAACTCCCTCAACCTATCCTCATAGGAACAGAAAGCTGGAGGGAAGATGCCACACATCAAAGAAGTTTCTCCTTCTCTTCAGATGGCACCTCCTGGGTTCCAGTTTGTGCCCGGTGCCCCCTGTCCTGCCACGTGTCACCCATTCTGCCCTGGCAGAGGGAGGGGATTGCTGTGGTTCTTCTACTTCAGCTATTCCTGACTTACTTCTTCAAACAAATATTGTCTTTTGCTTGACTGAATGCCATGCTGCATGTAAATAACCTTTCCTTTAGGCAAGCTCTCCTCACACCTAGAACCAGCCCTCTCCAAGATGAACTGCTGCTGCCTTTCCTTGCCCCACTTTCATTCCTCCCAGGAATCTCCCTCTAACTCCTGGTGATGACTGGTGTCTGGATAATCTGACAGGCAGCCAGAGCTCCTACTTTGGGAAGCAGATGTACCAGAGGATGTTGCTGTTCGTTGACATCTTATTTCTCATCTTCTCTCCTCTTGGAGGTTATTGAAAAGTAGGGGGGGGGTTCACCTTCAGATCTCTATTGGTTGGCTTCTTTTGGAGTGACCAGAAGTTTCAGACAAGGCTTTTGGCCCCCTCTAACCAAGGGGACTGTTGTAATAAAGAGTGGGTCTGCCTGCTGCAGTAACACTGCTCGTCTCCTTTTGTGTCATGCAGCAAATTGAGGTTTTCAAAAATGGAGGTTTTATCCTTCAGTGGTACCAGAAAAAGTTTGGTTTCTTCTGTTTGTCTCCACTTTGCTGTAGAACTCAAGTTAATGCTCATAGGTTGAATGGGCAAGGGCTAATCAGGGGATTGCTCTCACTTGGAGACTTACTCCCATTTGAGATGTAGGTTTTTCATGTTTTTAATATAATTTTTCTCTGGCTGGGGCTGGAAGAGACCTCTGGAGATCATCCAGTCCAAACCCCACTGCTAAAGCAGGGGCAGCCACAGCATCTTGCCCAGGATCACGGGGGCCAGGTGGCTTTGGAATCTCTCCCCAGAAGGAGACTCCACAACCTCTCTGGGCTGCCTGCTCCAGGGTTCCAACAGCTTCACATTGAGGAATTTTCTCCTTCTATTCAGACAGAATCTTCTGGGTTCCACCTTGTGCCTGTTGCCCCTTGTCCTGTCACTGGACACCACTGACAAGAGTCTGGCCCCATCCTCTTGCACCCCACAGGTCCTTTAGCTTAGGAGAAGACTCCACAACCTCTGTGGGCAGCCTCCTCCAGGGCTCCAGCACACTCATGTCAAAATAGTTTCTCCTGAGCTTCAGGAGGAACCTCCAGGGTTCCAGTTTGTGCCTGGTGCTCCTTGTTCTCTCTCTGAGCACCACTGAGAAGCATCTGGCCCCATCCTCTTGCCCCCCACAGGTCCTTTAGCTCTTGCTGAGCATTGATCACATCCCCTCTTAGACTGTTCTTCTCCTGGCTCAACAGCTGCAGGTCTCTCAGCTTTTAATCCTCACAGAGATGCTCCAGGTCCCTCAGCATCTTCAGAGCCTCCAATGGACTCTGTTCAATAGCTTCCTGTCTCTCTTGAAGTGGGGAACCCAGATCTGGCCCCATGACTCCAGCTGTGGCCTCAGCAGGGCAGAGTAGAGATGGAGGAGAACCTCCCTTGACCAGCACACCCCATGCTGCTGCTGCTGCTTCCTGCAGACTCTTCTCCTTCTCACCCATCCCTTCCCGCACACAGGTTTGCTGTGCTGTTCCTCTAAAATGCCCTGCAACCCTCAGCAGTGTGATCCAAGAAATGTCCTGTGGCACACAGGGAGGCTTTGTCCCCCTTCCCCTTCCTGCATCCACTCTCTGCCAGATTCCCACAGATGCTTTGTGAACTGCTGGAATGTCTCAGCATCAAAATACCCTGAGCAGGAGTCCAGATGTGGCCTCACTAGCTCCAGGTTAAGATGGAGGAGAATCTCTCTTTACCTTCCTGCATTCATTCTCTGCCAGATTCCCACAGATGCTTTGTGAACCCCTGCAATGTCTCAGCATCAAAATACCCTGAGCAGGAGTCCAGATGTGGCCTCACTAGCTCCAGGTTAGGGTGGAGGAGAATTTCCCTCGACCTGCTGGGCACACTCTTCTTCATGTCCCCCAGGAGACCATCAGCCACCTTGGTCTCGAGAGCACACTGCTGCCTCATCCCTCACAACACATCACTCCTTCTCCAGCACAACAGAGGCAGCCCACTGGCATTTTGCACGGAGGAGACAGAACTGCGTCTGTTTACCGAAGAACCCTTTTCTATACGTCCTGGTGTGAGTGCTCCCCACAGCAAGGCAACATTTCTCCAGAGGAGTTCCCTGACATGCTTGAAGTTGAAGAGGCAACTTCATGTTCCTCTTACTCCTCCTGCTGACTTGCTTCTAATTTCAATGAGCTCATCCATCCAGCGTGCCACGCTACGCGCCGCTGCTGCCTTCTGTAGGTGACGGCAATGTATGGAGCAGCAGAGGTGATGAATTGCCTTTCATAGGTTCCAGATCAATAAACATATAGATGGGTGTGAGGAACTTAAATTAAACCCGGGAGAGCGGTCCAAATTAATTAGGGGGCTATCAAAGGCCACGCTCATTTCGGCAGGCATTGAGGGAGCAACTTCACTATTGTGCTAACTGAAGGCTTTTCCACGGGAAAAGGCACTTTTCTTTGCCCAAAGAAAAGCTTCCTGGGGACGTGCTGGGTTTGTCAATTCTCCCACAGCATCCTCCTGCCTCAACATAAAGAGGTTTTGTTACCTCTGCTTCACCTGCAGGATTTCTCAGAGGCTTGTCATGCTAATTTGATGCTATTTATTTTTACTGCTGTATTTTCTCCTCCTGCTTTGACAGATCTCATCTCTCGTATGTTAAAGCAGGATAACGCTGATCCCACAGGAAACTGGGGCTCTCTGTGTCTGCGTGGTTGAGGTTGGAATGTTGTGTGCTGCAGAATCGTGGCATTGCTTCGGTTGGAAGGGACATTAAAGGTCATAAAGTTCCAACCCTCACTGCCATGGGCAGGGACACCTCCCATTAGATCAGGTTGCTCAGGACCCCCTCCAGCCTGGCCTTGAACACTTCCAGGGAGGAGGCATCCACAACTTTCTGGGGCAACCTGTTCCAGTGTCTCACCACCCTCACTAAAGAATTTCTTCCTAGTGCCCAGTCTAAATCTCCCCTCCTCCAGCTTCGTTCCATTTTCCTTTGTCCTATCACCACAAGCCCTTGTCAAAAGTCCCTCCACAGCTTTCTTGTAGGCCCCCTTCAAGTGCAGGAAGGCTGTTCTAAGGCTTCCCCAGAGTCTTCTCTTCTCAAGGCTGAACAGCCCCAATACTCTCAGCCTGTCCCCATCAGGGAGGTGCTTCAGCCCTCTGATCATCTTTGTGGCCTCTTCTTGTGTTTGGGACACCAGAAAGGGACATAGTGCTCCAGGTGGGGGCTGACCAGAGCAAAGGGGCAAAATCACCTCCCTCATCCTGCTGGTCACACTGCTTTTGATGTAGCCCAGGACATGGCTGCCTTCTGAGCTGCCAGCAGCTGTTGCTGGCCCATGTTAAGTTTTTCATCACCCAGCACTACCATGTCCTCCTCTTCCAGACTACTCTAGCCTCACCTGGCCTGGATTTGTGTTTGGGATTGCCCCAGCCCTGGTTGGCCTTGTTGAAATTAATGAGGTTGGCTTGGGCCACCTCTCCAGCATTTCCAGGTTCCTCTGGATAGATCTCTTCCCTCCAGTGTGTCAACCAAGCCACACAGCTTCATGTCATCTGCAAGCTTGGTGAGGGTGCGCTCAGTGCCACTGTCCACATCGCCGACAGGGGTGGTAAACAACACTGGTCCCAGGACTGACCCTTGAGGGATGCCAGAAGCAGGATTTAAATAGGCTTCTGCTTAGTGGGGCACTGGAATGAGCTGCCTAGAGAGGTAGTGGAGTCACCGTCCCTACAGGTGTTCACAAACACAAGTACACGTGGCACTTTGGGATGTGGTCTATTGCTCATGGAGGTGTTGGGTAGGTGGGACTTGATGGTCTTGGGGGTCTTTTCCAACTGTAGGGATGCAATGATCCCACATTTCTGACTGCTGCCTGACAGAAGGAGATCTCACATTCCTGCCTTGAGTGCTCAAATCACAGCCTGTCTGCAGTAGGGAGAAAGGCTAAAAAGCAGCAACATCTGAAAACGTGGAGGCCTGTTGTACATTCTGTGAGGAGCGAGCCAGCATTGCACTCCAAATCACCAGAGCTGTCCTTCATCCCGTCTGGCAAAGGAGGAAAGAAGTCAATTTAAAATACAGGGCAACACAGCTTGTCTCAGAGAAAATGGCAGGGAAGTGTGGTAGATTAAGTCCCTGAAGGTCCTTTCCCTTCCTATTTAGAGCTTGTACAATACAGGATGAAGAGGGAAAGCAGCTTTAAGTCGGGAATTCATCTACACTGTGGCTGTGGATTGGAGTGCTGGATGGACAAGCCGGTTCTGTCAGAGCAGCACATGTCCTGTGAGTCTGAAGGGGTGAGATTCAGACAACTGTTACAGAATGCCAGCATGGTGGGGGTTGGAAGGGACCTGTGGAGACCATCCAATCCAACACCCCTGTTAACACAGGGGCACCCGCAGCAGCTTGCCCAGGATCACAATGGCCAGGTAGGTTTGGAGTCTCTCCAGAACAGACTTCACAAGCTCTCTGGGTGTGCTTCAGGGCTCCAGCACCCTCACACTAAATGAGTTTCTCCTCATGTTCAGATGAAACCTCCTGACTTCCAGTTTGTGGTTGTTGCCCCTTGTTGTGTCGCTGGACACCACTAAGAAGAGTCTGTCCCTATCCTCTTGCCCCTCACAGGTCCTTTAGCTCTTGCCGAGCATCGAGAAGATCCCTCTCAGGCTGCTCCTCTCCAGTCCCAACAGCCCCAGGTCTCTCAACCTTTCTTTGTCACAGAGATGCTCCACATCCATCAGCATCTTCAGAGGCTCTGCTGGATTCTGTCTAGTAGTTTTCTGACTGTCTGACTGTGTTGAAGAGGCCTAAGTATTGGCACTGCTTCCTTTTGAAGGAGTCCTGTCCAGGATGAAAAGCTGAGGGATATTCAGATTAGATATTAGGAAAAATGTCTTTCCTGCAAGAGAGGTCAGGCATTGGAACAGGCTGCCCAGGGAGGTGGTGGAGTCATCATCCCTGGAGGTATTCCAGGAATGTGTAGACATGGCACTTGGGGACATGGTTTGATGGCCATGGTGGTGTCATATTGATGATTGGACTTGGTCCTAGTGGTCATTTCCAACCAAAGCAATTCTGTGAGACCTCTTGATCCCTGCAGGGTGCTGAGGACATGGTGGTATCTGCTGTCCCATATGGATACAGCACATGGCAAACCTCATCTGTGGTGGCTGGGAAGGGGAGGTTTTGGGGAAAAGGTGATCAAAAAGATCCACATAGAACCAAAGTTCTCCCCAGCAAACAGCTGGCCATGGACCACATGGGGCAGAGAATAGAATGGAATAGAATAGAATGGAATAGAATAGAATAGAATAGACCATGTCGGAAGAGACCTTCAAGATCATCACATCCAACCTATCATCCAACACCACCTGATCAACTAAACCATGGCACCAAGCACCCCATCCAGTCTCCTCCTAAACACCTGCAGTGATGGTGACTCCACCACCTCCCTGGGAAGCCCATTCCAATGGCCAATCACTCTCTCTGTGTAGAATTTCCTCCTAATATCCAGTCTGAACCTCCCTTGGTGCAGCTTGAGTCTGTGTCCTCTTGTTCTGGTGCTGGCTGCCTGGAAGAAGAGACCAACCCCCACCTGGCTACAATCTCCCTTCAGGTAGTTGTAGAGAGCAAGAAGGTCTCCCCTGAGCCTCCTCTTCTCCAGGCTCAGCAACCCCAGCTCCCTCAGCCTCTCCTCATAGGGTTTGTGCTCCAAACCCCTCACCATATGGATACAGCACATGGCAAACCTCATCTATGGTGGCTGCAAAGTGGAGTTTTTGGGAAAAAGGTGATCAAAAAGGTCCACATAGAACCAAAGTTCTCCCCAGCAAACAGCTGGCCATGGACCACATGAGGCAGAGGTGGCACTTGGGCTGGGAGGACAGTTCTGTGTGGATTTTTGTTTCATAGAATCACAGTTGTGTGGGTTTTATTTGGTGCAGTAATAGGGTTTGAGCTCATTTGTGGCTTTTACAACTTCTCAAGCTCATGCCAGCCAGTTCTGGGATCTAACTATAGAAAGGGAACTTCAAGAGGACATCTGGCCCATCATGTGCCCCAAGGCAAGAACAGCTACAGAATGGCATTCCTGACAGATGTTTGCCCAGTGTTTGCATGAAGAAATGCTCCTGTTGCTTTGTCCTGAACATCTTAGCTGCTGACCTGACTGGGGTCCTTCTTCTGTTAGGATAACAATGTCTAACTCAGCCCCGCTCCAATCTGTCTGTGTCACTTTGGACTTTACAGGCTGCTGTCGTAGTCTCAGGGTCTGATTTTTCTCCTGAGGCTGAGAAGTTCTGATCTGTATAGTCTGTGCTCATACATATTCATGGGGGATGTGAAAATGCTGCTGCAAAGTGCTTGTCTCACTCACTCCAGGAGCTGATGGTAAGGCTGAGGGAAGCCTACAGCTATCTGGAAAATCATGCAGGGATGGTTGTACCCATTTTTTTCCTAAGTAACTAGCAGTAGAATGAAAGGAAATGGCCTCAAGCTGCACCAGGGGAGCTTTAAGTTAGACATCAGGAACAATCCTCTCACCGAAAGAGTGGTCAGACATTGTACCAGGCTGGCCAGGGAGGTAGTGGAGTCACCAGCCCTGGAGGTATTCAAGAAATGTGTGGGCATGGCACTCCAGGACATGGTTTAATGGCCATGGTGGTGTTGAGCTGGACTCAATGAGCTTAGAGGGCTTTTCCAACCCAAACAATTCTGTGATTCTAAGCAGCAGGGAGACAGTGACAACAGGAGCCATAAGGAGGACAGACCAGGTGGGAAATAAGTTTATAGATTTATAGAAAGGTTGGGGTTGGAAGGGACCTTAAAGACCATCTAGTTCCAACCCTCCATCCTATTGACAGGGATACCTCCCACTAGACTGTCATCCACTTAAACTTTTATTCTTTTTCTTCCTGGCAGAGATGCTGGTGATCATCCTTGTCTCCTTTTGGACACGAGGCAGGGCACAGGGGCCTCACCCAGCAGCTACTATGTAAAATTATTGTCTGCAAAGGAAATTCAGTTTTGATTTAAGGCAGGCAGAAATGTGACTGCAGGCCAGTTTATACCAGCTTCACAAGATCAGGCTCATAATGTCATGACTTGCAGAAATGTGACCTTTGTGGAAACCATTTGTGCTGGGAGGTTAAAAGGAATCTATCTTCCTGTTCTTTGCTTGAGCTGCTCCTCAGAACTGCCTTGAAAATGCCTACCAAGGTGGTGTGGAGTTCATCACTTACAAAGACATTCCCTTGCTAGAATTTCTCCAAGCAAGCAACAAAACCATTATGTTCAGAGACATCTTATTTATAAACCAACCATTTCTTGAAAGGACCTTGAAAATATTGAACTCTTCTGGTCTAACCCAGAGAGAAGCAGCTTTTTAATTTTATTGGATGAAAGCGAGGGGAATCATAGAATGCACCTGGCTGGGAGGACTCCAGGCTTGGGGCAGAGTGGATGGAAAAGAGCAGATGGGAAAAGGTCTGGAGTGTTGGTAAACAGCCAGCTGAAAATGAGCCAGCACGTGCTTAGGTGGCCAAGAAGGCCACCAGTATCCTGGGCTGGATCATTAATAGTGTGGCCAAAAGGACCAGGGCAGGGATTTTCTCCCTGTACTGGACACTGGTGAGGGTACACCTTGAGTAGTGGGTTCAGTTTTGGGTCCCTCACCCCAAGAAGGACATTGAGGGGCTGGACCAGGATGAGAGAACGGCAAAGAAGCTGGTGAAGAGTCTGGAGAGCAGGTCTGGTGAGGAGCAGCTGGGGCTGTTTAGTCTGAAGACGAGGCTGAGGAGGCTGACCTCATTGCTCTCTACAATGCCCCGAAAGGAAGCTGTCGCCAGATGGGGATTGGTCTTTTCTCCCAAGGAACAAGCAATGGGACAAGATGAAACAGCCCCAGGTTGCCCCAGGGAAGGTTTAGGTTGGACACAAGGAACAAGTCCCCATCCTGGAGAGGCTTGAAAGCCATGGATATGCGGTGCTGAGTGACATGGTTGACCTGGCAGTGCTGGGTTGCTGGTTGGACTCCATGATCTTGCAGGTCTTACCCAAGCTTAATGAGACTGTGACTCTATGAACTGTCCCTGGGTTTTATTTTGCAAAAGCATTTTTCAGACAAGAGCAGTGGAAAGCCAGACTGGCAGCACGTGGAAGGTATCTGAGACGCTGCAGGAAACCTGAGGTGGAGGATGCATCTCCAGCAAAGCTGAGGACTGGGTGTTGGCTGTCCCATTTCATGTTTTCCACTAAGAGTATCCACCTACAGAATGGAACATGGGACTGTGGTGGACTTTTCTCTTTGGTCACAGAACAACCCACCCAGGACTCCACACATTTTCTGGAAGCTGTGGTAATAGACCCACGATGCAGCCTCTCGAGCTGCAACTCCTTCCAAGCTACAGCAGACCTTTGAGTCCATTCAGACAGGTCATTGACAATTTTCTTTGCTGTAGTCCTATTTTCCTCTGACTTCTGGTTACAGACACTGGACACCACTGACAAGAGTCCACATGTTTATTGAAGACTTCTGGGGATGGTGAATCTGCCAGCTCCCTGAGCAGCCTGTTCCAATGCCTGACCACTCTTGCAGGAAAGAAACTTTGTCCCCATGCCCAACTTCAACCTCCTGCAATTTCAGGCTATTTCCTCTCATTCCTGATACTAGGGACAAGAGAGTGACCCCCACTTCACTCCAACCTCTTTCCTGCTACCCAAGGCAGCAAACACCCTGATGAATGGGATTTTCCTGCTGCACTGGGCTGGTTTGAGCCTCTAAACCTCTGCTTTGTTGTACAGAAAAACTTCTGTAACTTCTGATTACAGAAGCCAGTGGATGATAAAGTATGTCCTCATGGCTGAGGGGAGACTTTCTGGCTCTCCACAACTCCCTGAAAGGAGACTGGAGTGAGATGGGGGATGGTCTCTTCTCTCCAGTATCATGTGATCACATGTGAAGAAATGGTCTGAAGCTGTGCCAGGAGAGGTTTAGGTTGGACATGAGCAACAATTTCTAACCTGCAAGAGTGGTCAGGCAATGCAAGAGGATACCCAGGGAGGTGGTGGAGACACTGTGCCTGGAGGTGTTAAAGAAATGTGTGGACATGGCACTTTGTGACATGGTTTAAAATAGAATAGAATTAACCAGGTTAGAAAAGACCTTTGAGATCATCGAGTCCAACCTATCACCCAACACCATCTGATCAACTAAACCATGGCACCAAGTGCCTCATCCAGTCTCTTCCTAAACACCTCCAGTGATGGTGACTCCACCCTGGGCAGCCCATTCCAATGGCCAATCACTCTTTCCATGAAGAACTTCTTTAATGGCCGGGGTGGTGGGCTGATGGTTGGGCTCGGTGATCTGAGAGGTCTTTTCCAGTCCAAACAATTCTGGGATTCTATGAAATGCTTGTCCCCATTGTTTCAAGTGCTTCTTGATGACTTTTCTTGCATCACCACACTCAAGCATGGACCAGTTCTTCAACATCTGCTGCCAGCGTTTGCTGAACACTGAGGGGAAGATGCTCAGTCTTAGGAAAGCTGAGCTTGCAAAGGGAACACGAGTGATAGGAGCTTGATACTGATTAAGCTAATTATTCAAAGGCACCAGTTCTTCCCTTCTGAATTCCATTTAATCTTCACAGCACAGTCTCCTCCAGAAAAGCACCATCATCTTAATGAGTCAAGGCTGGAGCCTGTTCATTTCAGGTGAGCAGGCTAATTTTCTCTATAATTAGTTGATGGCAAAACCTCCAGCTATTGATAGCAAGTTAGAGGGAAATCAGCACAGCTCCTTGGCTGTGTCTCTCTGGAGGGAAATTGTCCATGAAGAGGTTGACACTGTAAAGATCACAGAAGTTTTGAAGGTCCTTCTGAAATGTTTAGCCTTAAGAACACTAACACATAAATACATCCCACTGCCACCCACACGTGCGTGGCAGGGAGGTGGGTTCACGTGTTACTGCTTTTCTTTCACTCACTTATTTGAAGCCTTTTCTACTTCTCTTTTTGCTTTCTCTCCCCATCCTAAGGTGAGCTCCAGATTCCCTTCCAAGTTCTGTGTGCCTTTCCAACAGGGCTCTGCTTCAAATGGAATAGAATAGAATAGAATAGAATAGAATAGAATAGAATAGAACAGAACAGAACAGAACAGAACCAGACCAGGTTGGAAGAGAACTTCAAGATCATCAAGTCCAACCTATCATCCAACACCACCTAATCAACTAAACCATGGCACCAAGCACCACATCAAGTCTCCTCCTAAACACCTCCAATGACAGCAACTCCACCACCTCCCTGGGCAGCCCATTCCAATGGGCAATCACTCTCTCTATGAATAATTTTTTCCTAACATCCAGTCTAAACCTCCCCTGGTGCAGCTTGAGACTGTGTCCTCTTGTTCTGGTGCTGGCTGCCTGGAAGAAGAGACCAACCCCCACCTGGCTACAATCTCCCTTCAGGTAGTTGTAGAGAGCAAGAAGGTCTCCCCTGAGCCTCCTCTTCTCCAGGCTAAGCAACCCCAGCTCCCTCAGCCTCTCCTCATAGGGCTTGTGCTCCAAACCTCTCCCCAACTTTGTTGTCCTTCTCTGGACACATTCCAGCAACTCAACATCTTTCCTAAACTGAGGGGCCCAGAACTGGACACAGGACTCAAGGTGTGGCCTAACCAGTGCTGAGTCCAGGGGCAGAATGATCTCCCTGCTCCTGCTGGCCACACTATTCCTGATCCAGGCCAGGATGCCCTTGGCCTTCTTGGCCACCTGGGCACACTGCTGGCTCGTGTTCAGCCTACTATCAACCAGTACCCCCATGTCCCTTTCTGCCTGGCCGCTCTCCAGCCACCCTGACCCAGCCTGCAGCACTGCATGGGGTTGTTGCGGCCAAAGTGTAGAACCCGGCACTTAGATGTGTTAAGTCTCATGCTCTCCAGAGATCACTTCCAACCCCCACCATGGTGAAATTCTGGGATTCTGTGACACATGTAGCCCATTAAGGACATGTGATGAGTTTCCTTCATGGCCATGAACTCCAGCACTGTGAATGGAACCAGAGCAGGGGTTACACATTATTCTGTAGCACCTACTAATTCCACACAAACCTTTCAAGGACAAGCAGCATCTCTAAGTGTTCACTGCTTTAATAAAATAAGGAATTAGCTCCCTTTTGGCACTTTTCAGCCCCCCAAAAAATGGAGAATAAAAGAGTGATTTGAGGAGATTCTTCATCCAATTAATGTAAAGTATCGTTTTGTGCATTTTGTTTCTCAGCGTGGCATCAAGAGAAATCCAGCTGGAAAGTGTGCACAGGAGAATGTATCCCAGGACACAGGAGATGCTTACAGAAGCTTCCATAACTGTCAACTTTAATGCAGGCAGGAGCTGGATAATAAAATTCCTGCAGAATCACCCACCAAGGATCGTTCTGATGGCGGCAGAGATGCTCACATGGATGGGTTCACTGATTGGAAAATGCTTGCCGTGATTGGTGGCGAAGGAAAAGAGCTGCCCTGTGGGCTCTGTGATTGCTCCACAGACAGACTCACACAATAGTAGGGGTTGGAAGGGACCTCTGGAGATCACAGAGTCCAACCCTCCTGCTGAAGCAGGATCACCTAAAGAAGGTCACAGAGGAACACATCCAGGAGGGTTTGGAATATCTCAAGAGATGGACACTCCAGCCCTCTCTGGGCAGCCTGCTCCAGGGCTCCATCACCCTCATACCAAACAAGTTTCTCTTCATGTTTAGATGGAACTTCTTATGTTCAGGTTTGTGCCCATTACACCTTGTCCTGTCACTGGTCCCATCCTCCTGACATCCACTCTTTAAGTATTGATCAGCATTGATTAGATCCCCCTCAGTCTGCTCTTCTCCAGACTAAACAGCCCAAATTCTCTCAGTCTTTCCTCATCACAGAGATGATCCATACCCCTCAGCATCTTTGGAGGCCATTGCTGTACCCTCTCCAGCAAGTCCTTTTTCTTCTTGAACCAGGAAGCTCAGTCTTTCAGATGTGGCCTCACCAGAGCAGAGTAGATGGGCAGGAGAGCCTCCCTTGGCCTGCTGGCCCCCCTCTTCTCCATGTATCCCACGATGCTGTTGGCCTTCTTGGCCACAAGGGCACTTTGTGGGGTCGTAAGGAACGTGTTCATCCCTCTCTATTGCACTACAAGTTCTGGATGAATGTCATCCTGGTAAATGAAGGAACTAGAATTTAAAGGTGTTTCCCATGAGATTCCTTTGTTATGGATGGGAGCACCTCTCCTAAATGACTCTCCATGATCAGTCTTTGATGGGAGGCAGCAACCACTGTCTGCATGTTAACTGAGAAGGAAAGGGACAGCCAGCCTGTTCCCATGGTACAGCTGGTGACACTGCCACAGCGACACAGGGGCTCTTCCCCAAGGACAGGAACTTGTGACCCTGTCAAAGCAATTTCAGTGATGGAGAGCTTACCCTGCTGCAGGTTACACAGCTCCTACTGGTGGTTGTCCTCCTCTCTGAAAATACCCTGAATGGTCAGATCCTTTTCCGCTGGATGAAATTCATCCAGAACTTGTAGTGAAATCTATAGGGAAGGATTAACGAGTTCCTCATGAGCCAGCAATGTGCTCTTGTGGCCAAAAAGGCCAGTGGACTCCTGAGGTACATGAAGAAGAGTGTGGTCAGCAGGTTGAGGGAGGTTCTTCACCCACTCTTCTCTGCCCTAGTGAGGCCACATCAGGAGTCTTTGGTGCAGTTTTGGGCTCCCCAGGTCAAAAGTGTCAGCAATCTACTTGAGAGAGTCCAGTGGATGTTCTGAAGATGCTGAGGGTTCTGGGGCTTCTCTGTCAAAAGGAAACACTAAGAGACCTGGGGCTGTTGAACCTGGAGAAGAGGAGCCTCAGAGGACTTCTTAATGTTCAGCGAGAGCTTAAGGACCTGTTGGGGGCAAGAGGATGGGGCCAGATTCTTGTCAGTGGTGCCCAGGGATGGAACAAGGGCCAGCAACCACAAACTGGAACCCAGGAGGTTCCACCTGAAGATGAGGAGAAACTTGTTTGATGTGAGGAGCAGGCTGCCCAGAGAGGTTGTGGAGTCACCTTCTCTGTGGAGAGATTCCAAAGCCACCTGGCCATTGTGATCCTGAGCAAGCTGCTGTGGGTGCCCTGCTTTAGCAGAGGGGTTTGGACTGGGTGATCTCCAGAGCTCCCTTCCCACCCCCACCACGCTGGGATTCGGAGAAATCCTACAAGAATGCAATCATTTACAGGATGTGCCTTTCATGTAGCCAGCCCAGCACAGTCAGTGTGGCACAGCAAGGACCTGTGGACTGAGAGTTTTGCTCCTGTCCAGCAGCCTCCCCGTTTATTGTATGAAATGTAGAAATACGGCCACCTGCCACACGCTACGTTAGGTTTTTGCCAGTTACACCTAATAAACGGACCTCCCCCTGAGGATCATGTAACTCACACCAGTAGGTCTGAGTGATCCTTCTCCAACAGCTCTGTGCCTTGGGCAATTCAAGCTCCTTGGACCTTGCAGGCAGGCCGTGTTGTGTGGTTTGAAATCCCAGCCTCACAAAGATTTACTGCTGCTCAGCTTCACAGACCTTGAGCTGACGCTCGTCCAAGAGACAACTCTTCCCGAAAGAAACCTCCTTTGTGTGTTCACCTCCCCTTGGCATGTCATGACCTAACTGCTTAATTTATCCCTTGTGTCTGAGGATGGAAGCCCTGACACCACAGGCCTCTTAAACTAAGCATGACCATAGAGGAAGTGTTGGTGTTCTCACTCCAGGAAGACAAAGGTGTTGGCAGAGAGCACCAGGCAGAAAAGAATTTTCAGCTTCCATAATCAGTCTTTAATTATTCCCAACATGGAGAGGCTCCCACCAGCCATGTCCTTTCCCAGTCTGGTGTTTCCCAGTGCCAATGCAGGTATCTCCATCTGCCTCTGTAGATGCACAGCAACAGATCATCAAATCACACAACAGTTTGGGGTGGAAGGGACCTTAAAGACCTAGTGATGGGCAGGGACACCTCCCACTAGACCACACTGATCAAGGCCCCATCTGACCTGACCTGGAACACCACCAGAGAGGGAGCATCCACAACCTCTCTGGGCAACCTGTTCCAGTGTCTTACCACCCTCACTGGGAAGAATTTCTTCCTAATCTCCAGTCCACATCTCCCCTCTGCCAGCTTCAATCCATTCCCTCTTGTCCTGTCACACCAAGCCCTTGTAAAAAGTCCCTTCCCAGCTCTCCTGTAGCCCCCTTCAGGTACTGGAAGGCTGCTCTAAGGTCTCCCTGGAGCCTGAAGGGAGAAGAACACCTACTCTCTCAGGCTGTCCTCATAGGGGAGGTGTTCCAGCCCTCTAATCATCTTTGTAGCCTCCTCTGGACCCTCTCCAACAGATGTGCAAACTGATTCTTTCTGTATTGCCTGATACAGACACCACAGCACAATAAATCAGGAGCTTCCTAGATCTGACAGATTATTTTCCCATCAGAAAGAGATTTTTTTTTTTTAATAGCACTTGGTGTGCTTCATGAATCCCAATGGGCATCCAAACCCACTCTGCTGATCAGAAGAGCCCTAAGGAGCTATTCATAGATGGGTTTTTAATGCCAAACATTAAATAAGCAGCAGATTTGAGGGTGTCAGTGCATTGCTGCAGAGAGATCTAATAGTGGAACCAACTTCATGGCTTCATCTCAGCTATCTTATGAAGCTCTCTTAGCTATCTCTTCATGAATCAGTGGACTATGATTGGAACTTCCTCCGTGCTCCACAGCCTTGCATGAATGTCATGGCAGAGGGCTTTGCAGTTTAAAGAGGGATGCTCTGGGAATTTCAGGACATCATCAGGTATGGATCCTGGAGATCTCCTTACTCCCACTTGTTCCCAAGATGCAGGATTTGATAAACTCCTGTGCATCAACAGGCTCTCAGAAATTGCTCCACCGCCTGGCAGCTGTGAGCCCACCGCTGCGAGCCCAGGGTTACAAACCCTTGGGATCACTACAACAGATGTGGCTTTGCTTTAGCTGTCATCATCAAAGCTCCAGCAGTTGGGGTTCCTCAGGACATGACCAGCACTGCAGCTATGTGCCATTGCCATGGTGTGTAGAGGACCCCACTCCTCCAAGGGCATACTATAAAGACTCCTTGCACTTGGCAGATGGGAAGTCAGGACTCCTCCTCTGGTCAGGGCTTTGAATGCAGTGATAGAACTTGGTTGCCCTTGTGAGCCTCACCGGACTACCCACATCCTCCACCCATGCTGGGAGCTCCATTGAAGCCCTGGTTTATGCTCCTAGCTCTTTCCTGAGCTGTGTGCTGTGGGTGTCCCTGCCTGTTGGGGGGACTTTGAATCCATGATCCTCTCTCCAGCTCCATTTTCCTTTGCTTTTGACTTGACCCTGGATGTGTTTTGTTCCTTCCCATGTCTGGCACTGTTTATGGATCCTCTCACCAGCTGCAGTTGGGCCCTGTGAGGTATGTCTGAGTTGGTAAGGAACTGATTTACCTGGCTCACTCTTGACCCTTTGGGAGCTGCTGGCCCTCGCCTGTGCAAACAAGGTACTGTCAGTTTATGGGCAAGGGAAACTTGTCAGGAATAAGTTCAAGAGGTGTCCATATCATCTTTACACTAGAGGACAGCAACACATCAGCCTTAGAGGAGTTTTCTGTGCTTCACTGATGGAAAACTAGAAATGGTGAGTTTGAATGTTAGCTGTGCTGAGAAGGACCTTCCATGGTGTCCCCTTTAACTGCTGTGATAAGTTATGCTGAGGGAACCAACACATGTTCACTTCAAGCCTGAGCTGTCAGGAAACATTTGAGTCTCTCACATGCAGGATTGAGGGCACAGGAGCCATGTAGGACACCCCATGCCCTGGGACAGGATCAGCTCTGGTTGTGTCATTCCTGGGGCAGTGCTTGTTCTTGGCCCCAGTAAAGAAAGCTCTGCAGACCTCCCTAGGCAACGTGCTCCAGCACTGCTTCATCCCCAGCATTAGAAGCTCCTTCTGAAGGTTTCTTGCCTGGGTTTACCTTTGCTGTGGTTGCCCTGTCTGTGAAAAACAGAGCAAACATTATTCCCTGTGTCTTGGCAGCCTTTTATGGAGCTGAAGATCATTAACTATGTCCTCCTGAAATTTCTAGACAGTTGAAGAGCATTAACCATGTCCCCTTGAAGCTTCTTCCTGCTCCTCATTCCAAATCTCTCCTTGAAGGTAAGACTTTTCCAAATGATCACTGCTGCTTTCTGAGAAGGCTTTTGTGTTCTTTCACAGACTCCTTTTGATCTACCTCTTCCTTGAAGTACACCATCAAACACTGGCCACAACATGCCAGGTGATACCTTGTCAGTGCTGACTGGACTGGAAGACTCACTTCATGCCTCTCACAGGTAACCCTGCTCTTCAGAAGCCATTTGCCATTCACTTTCAGCTCAACCCTGTGTTTTCTTCTCTGTCACAGATCAGTGTAGGTTCCTCCTACACACTGATTGTACATAAAGCATTTATCAGCTCATAGATTCCTACATTTCCAGTCCACCTCCTGCAGTTCCTAGCTTGGTGTGATGGGTTACACCCATCCTGGAAGCAGGGAGGGGAGGGCTTGTGAGAGCATTGCCCTCCCTGCAGGGGGTTTTCCCCCTGGGAAACTCAGTTAGTCTGTTCCACTCCCCCTCCCTGTTCAGCAAGGCTATAAAAAGGAGGACACTGCAGCCATTAGCTCTCTTGGCCCCTGCCTTTGCCTGGACAAGGACTGCTGCTGGCTCCCTGCTTCTTTGCCACATAGTCAGGCCTGATTCTTCTCCCTGCTACATCTCTGCCTTTGCAAGGACTTGTTTTGTATTTCATATTTTTCTTTCTTCCATCCATCATTGTCCCTTACCCTTGTGAACCCTGTTATTGTTATATATATATATAAATATATACTGTTTAAAGAAAGATCTTTATCTCTCTACTTCCAAGCCAAACCCAAATTATTTCTTGGTGGAGTTGTTCCTTCCCTTTCTTTTTCCTCTCTGTTGGGAAGGAGGAGAGGGGAGCAGGGGAGGGATTCTCAGCCTTGCCCCCATCTGGCCTCTTAAGTCCCAGTTAAGGCTCAAACCACCACACTTGCTCTGTTTTATAAGTCTCAAACCTGTGCCATATGGATACAGTCAGTTTTGAGAGGTGTCATCCAGGCTGTTAAGATGCTTGGGTTGACCAGGCTCTGCACATCTCTCGCCTTTTCTCAGTAGTAAACATGAAGAAACTTTGTAGAAGGACCATTTCCAAGCAGACTTCCAGCATGTCTTACAGTGTGTCTTCCCTATGAGGAGAGGCTGAGGGAGCTGGGGTTGCTTAGCCTGGAGAAGAGGAGGCTCAGGGGAGACCTTATTGCTGTCTGAAACTACCTGAAGGGAGGTTGTAGCCAAGTGGGAGTAGGTCTCTTCTCCCAGGCAACCAGCACCAGAACATGAGGACACAGTCTCAAGCTGTGCCAGGGGAGGTTTAGGCTGGAGGTAAGGAGAAACTCTTCCTAGAAGGAGAGATTGCCCATTGGAATGGGCTGCCCAGGGAGGTGGTGGAGTCACCATCACTGGAGGTGTTTAGGAAGAGCCTGGATGGGGTGCTTGGTGCCACAGTTTAGTGGATTAGACGATGTTGAGTGATAGGTTGGACTCAATGATCTCAGTGGTCTTTTCCAACCTGGTTAATTCAATTCAATTCAACTCTATTCAACTCTATTCTATTCTATTCTAATCTAGTCTAGTCTAGTCTAGTCTAGTTTAGTTTAGTCTATTCTATTCTATTCCATTCCATTCTATTCTATTCTAATCTAATCTAATCTAATCTATTCCTGATGTTTCATAAACTGCAGTGAGCTACATCCTCATGGGAAAGTTTGGGAAGTGTGGGTCAGATGAGTGGGCAGTGAGGTGGGTTGAGGACTGACTGAAGGACAGAGCTCAGAGGGTTGTGACCAGTGGGGCAAAATCTAGTTGAAAGCCTGGAGCTAGTGGTGTTCCACAGCGATCAGTATTAGGTCCAGTCCGGTTCAGTACCTTCACCACTGACCTTGATGAAAAAATGAAGTGGACCCTCAGCCAGTTTGATGACCCAAAACTGGGAGGAGTGGCTGACAACCAGTAAAGTTGTGCTGCCATTCACTGAGGTTTGGACAGGATGAAGAACTGGGTGGAAGGAGCCTCATGAAGTTCAGCAAGGGTGGACTGGAGCATCTCTCTGAGAGACTTGGGACTGTTGAGCCTGAAGAAGAGCAGCCCCAGAGGAGATCTTCTCAATGCTCAGAAAGAGATAAAGGACCTGTGGGGGGCAAGAGGATGGGGCCAGACTCTGGTCAGTGATGCCCAGGGACAGGACCAGGGGCACCAGGCACAAACTGGAACCCAGGAGGTTTCACTTGAAGATGAGGAGAAACTTGTTTGGTGTGAGGGTGCTGGATCCTTGGAGCAGGCTGGAGAGAGGTTGTGGAGTCTCCTTCTCTGTGGAGAGATTCCAAAGCCACCTGGCCATTGTGATCCTGAGCAAGCTGCTGTGGGTGCCCCTGCTTTAGCAGGGGTTGGACTGGATGATCTCCAGAGGTCCCATCCAATCCCCACCATGCTGGGATTCTGGGATTCTGTGAGATACATCTAAAACCTGTAGTGGTTTATTTTAGTCCTCACTTCTCTCATTTGCCAGGAGGGTTTTGTGTGAGGGTTTCTGGCTGTTTCAAGGCTTTTGAGGCTCTCTCAGCTAGCTCTTAATTAGAAATCATGAGATGGTTTCTGTCTCTGAGAGTAGAAGAGGCAGGTTTGATGGGATAAATTAAATCAGAGCTACCTGTAGTTTATCCTGCTGACTTCCTTCACAGGTTTTGGATTTTGCTGGGGGGATTTTTGAAGTTTGTTTTGAGTGGTTTGTGTGGTTTGGGTTGGGTGGGTGGGTGGGTTTTTTGGTTGTTGTTGGTTTTGTTGCTTGGCTCTGGGTGTTTTTTTTGGGCTTTTTTTGTTGTTGTCATTTGGGGTTTTTTGTTGGGTCAGGCTTGGGGTTTGGGTGGGGGTTTGGGGTTAGTTTTTGAGTTGGGAGGTTGGGTTTGTCTGGCTGGGTTTCTTTGCTTGGTTGTTTTATGAAGTAAACCTAATTTCACTGATTTTTATGTTCTGGATGTATCTCTTGGTGAAGGTCTCTGTGGCATTAACCCTTTCCCTGTCTTGTAGTTCTTAATACACCCACTAGTTCAAAGCAGAAATCAGTGATGATTGGCTATAATCACTAATAAATCTGAGATGAAAATGACAGAATGGTTTGGGTTGAAAGACACCTTTAGAGTTTTTCCTTCTTGTCCATTATTCCTGTCCATCAAGAGAAGTGTGGCCAGCAGGTCAAGGGAGATGATTCTCCCCCTCTACTCAGCTCTGGTGAGACCCCACCTGGAGTACTGTGTCCAGTTCAGGAGCCCCTATTACAAGAGGGATTATGGCGGTGCTGGAAGGTGTCCAGAGAAGGGCCACAAGGATGATCAGAGGGCTGGAGCACCTCTCCTGTGAGGACAGACTGAAGGAGTTGGGGCTGTTCAGTCTGGAGAAGAGAAGGCTCCGAGGTGACCTAATTGTGGCCTTCCAGTGTCTGAAGGGGGCCTACAAGAAGGCTGGGGAGGGACTTCTTAGGATGTCAGGTAGTGATAGGACTAGGGGGAATGGAATGAATCTGGAGGTAGGGAGATTCAGGCTGGATGTGAGGAGGAAGTTCTTCACCATGAGAGTGGTGAAGCCCTGGAATGGGTTGTCCAGGGAGGTGGTTGAGGCCCCATCCCTGGAGGTGTTTAAGACCAGGCTGGATGAGGCTCTGGCCAGCCTGATCTAGTGTGATGGCAGGGGGGTTGGAACTAGATGATCCTTGTGGTCCCTTCCAACCCTGACTGATTCTATGATTCTGTGATTGTTCCCTCTGGTTTAAAGGGGGCAGGTATTTGGCAGGTTCTTTGTTGTGTTAATTGCATGAGCCACTTGATGAGCGATTTTTTGTTCTTGTTACGGGATCATTTAGCCGTTACCATCTGCTGGAAGCTTCCTTACCCCGCTCAATATTGTACTTTTCATCCCTTTTGTAACCAGCAGTTTAAGTGTCCTGATCCCAGGGCTTTCAACTGTCCACATCCGTCCCATTTTCCCCCATGAATTACTTGATTCTCTCTGGTTTTCTTGTGGCTTCCTTGGTGTGAACTCCCAGACAAATGTACTTGTCTTCTTTTCTACTGAATTTATCCACTGCTTTGGGGTGGTGATTACTCCTTGATGGCTTCATGATTTGATTTGATCCAGTCAATATATCTACTAGTTTATTTGCAAGCAAGTCTAGACAGTGTAAGCTGATTAGTATTGTCAGAAACGGAGCTCCCACCCAGGCTTCACTTCCATCATAACCTGACAGAGCTAAAAACCAGTAGGAAGCCACTTCCAGACCAGGCAGTTTCCAACAGCAAGTCACTGAATAGAATAGAATTAACCAGGTGGAAAAGACCTTTGAGATCATCCAGTCCAACCTATCATCCAACAAGATCTAATCAACTAAACCATGGCACTAAGCACCCCATCAAGTCTCTCCTTAAACACCTCCAGTCATGGTGACTGCACCACCTCCCTGGGCAGCCCATTCCAATGGCCAGTCACTCTTTCTATGAAGAACTTCTTGCTAATATCCAGCCTAAACCTCCCCTGGCACAGCTTTAGACTGTGTCCTCTTGTTCTGGTGCTGATTGCCTGGGAGAAGAGAGTAATAAGGTTAGAAAAGAGTAAATCCCCCAGATGCTGCCTCCAGTTCTGAAACACAGTAACATCTAGTGGTGCATGAAGAAGAGTGGCCAGCAGGTCAAGGGAGGTTCTGTTTCACTTCTACTATGCCCTAGAGAGACCACAGAGGGAATCCTGGGTCCAGCCCTGGGCTCCCCACTTCATGAGAGACAGGGAAATACTGTAGAGTCCAGGGGAGGCTACAAAGATGCTGAGGAGCCTGGAGCATTTCTGTGAGGAGGAAAGGCTGAGAGACCTAGGGCTGTTGAGACTGGAGAAGAGCAGCCCAAGAAGGGATCTTCTCAGTGCTCATCAAGAGATAAAGGACCTGTGGAGATCAAGAGGATGGGGCCAGACTCTGGTCAGTAGTGCCCAGTGATAGGACAAGGGACAACAGGCACAAACTGGAAGCCAGGAGGTTCCATCTGAACAGGAGGAGAAGCTTGTTTGGTGTGAGGGTGCTGGAGCCCTGGAGAAGACTCCCCAGAGAAGTAGAGTTCTCTCTCCCTGGAGAGATTCCAAAGTCATCTGACCATTGTGATCCTGGGCAAGCTGCTGTGGGCGCCTCTGCTTTGGCAGGGGTGTTGGACTGGATGATCTCCAGCGTTCCCTTCCAATCCCCACCATGCTGAGCTTCATGGATTCTAACAAAGGGATGTGATGAGAGTGCCAGTAAAGAGCTGATGGGCTCAAATAAGCCCCAAACCTCTGATTTTAGCGGCCATGAGGATAAAAGTGGAGGTGGAAAAGCAGTGTGTGTGGGCTGCTGGTTCCTTCAAGGAGCTGCATTAAGGGTGAGGTGGCAAAATATCCTTTTGTGGGGAAAAGGTGAAAAAAGAACAAGATGTAGCAGAAAAAAGGGCAATAGAAGCTGAAGTAATAAAACATAGCCTGAACATCCACCTTTCCCTCCAGTTCTGAAGAACTCAGAGGTGATGAGTAGAGCTGTCAAAATATTTTTAATGGGAGAGTTGTGATTTATGAGGGTTTGGTTTTCATTGCTTTTTTTCCTCCTTTTTTCCTTTTGTTTGTTTCTGTTTTGAGCACAGATTTGGTGGGGAACATGCTGGGTTTTCCTGTTTCTATTATTTTATATTGGAAAGGATGGGGACAGTAAACATTGGTAACATTTTCCTACATCATCCTGGAGAAACTGGTTCCTCCTAGCTTGGATGAGTGGATGCTTTGCTGGGTTAAAACATGGCTGCTGTCCAGGCCCAAAGAGTGGTGGGGAAAGGAGTTAACGCTGATTGGTGGCAGGTCACCAGTGGTGTTCACCAGGGCTCAGTGCTGGGACCAGTTTTCTTTGATATCTTTATCAATGGTCTGGACAAGGGCATCAAGGCACCCTCAGTAAGTTTGCAGATGACACTACATTGGGTGGGAGTGTTGATATGCTGAAGGGTAGGAAGGCCCTACAGGCCAGGTTGGATCAATGGGCCAAGGCTAATAGGATGAGGTTCAATAGGGTCACAGCCTGCTTAGCCTGGAGAAGAGGAGGCTCAGGGGAGACCTCATTGATGTCTACAGCTACCTGAAGGGAGGTTGTGGCTGGGTGGCGGTTGGTCTCTTCTCCCAGGCAACCACCAACAGAACAAGAAAACACAGTCTCAAACTGAGCCAGGGGAAGTTCAGGCTGCAGGTGAGGAGAAAGTTCTTCCCAGAGAGAGTTGTTAGCCATTGGAATGTGCTGCCCAGGGATGTGGTGGAGTCACCATCCCTGGAGGTGTTCAAGAGGGGATTGGACATGGAACTTGGTGCCATGGTTTAGTTGATTAGATAGTGTTGGATGATAGGTTGGACTTGATGATCTTTGAGGTCTTTTCCAAGCTGGTTAATTCTATTCTATTCTATTCTATTCTACTCTACTCTACTCTACTCTACTCTACTCTACTCTATAGCAATCCCATGAATGCTCCAGGCTTGGGGCAAAGTGGATGCAGACTTCTCTGTGGAATAGAACCTGAAGGTGTTTGTTGAAAGCAGCTGAAGATGAGCCAGTGTGTGTCTGAGTGGCCAAGAAGGCCACCAGCATCCTGGCCTGGATCAGCAGCATTGTGGCCAGCAGGAGTAGGGAAATTGTCCCCATGTAATAGGTGCTGGTAAGGACACACCTTGTATGTTTGGTTCAGTTTTAGGCCCCTCACTCCAAGAAGGACACTGAGGGACTAGAGCAGGTCCAGGAAAGGGCAACAATGCTGTTGAAGGGTCTGGAGAACAGGTCTGGTGAAGAACAGCTGAGAGCCCTGGGGTTGTTTAGTCTGAAGAGTAGGAGGCTGAGAGGAGAACCTCATTGCTTTCTACAGCTCCCTAAAAGGAAGTTGGAGCCAGGTGGGGGTCAGCCTCTTCTCCCTAGTATCAGGTGATGGAATGAGAGGAAATGTCCTGAAATTGTGCCAGGGATGGTTTAGGTTGCACATCATTAGGAACAATTTCTTCCCTGCAAGAGTGGTCAGGCACTGGAACAGGCTGCCCAGGGAGGTGGTGGAGTCACCATCCCTGGCGGTGTTCAAGAAACCTGTGGACATGGTGGTGTTGAGTTGGTGGTTGGACTGGATCTTAGAAGTCTTTTTCACCCCAAACTGTTGTGTGCTTCTCTGTCTCTTATGCTTTGTTATGCTATCAGCCTCTCCAGCGTGGAAGGTGAAAGAGAACACAGAGGCTGTTGCCATTTCTGCCTCTGATCCATGGGCTCAAAGTTTTGGTCAGGAAAGAAAAAAAAATATATATTACTTCCCTTTCTGCAGGAGAGAAGTTGGCTATTGGCAAAAAAAAATCCCATTTTCCAAGCAGCTCTATTCAAACAGAAGCTGCAGACCCACAGATTAATTGCACTAATTACATGCTTGCAGCCACCGTGCTGTTCCCTGTGGCAGCCTGCAGAGAGAGAAGCCCAGGCTGTGAACCTGAAAGCTGCTTCTCGGGCAAAGTGCCCAAATCACTAGATGCAGGCTGACAAACCCACCTAGCTCTCCAAGGAGATGTTCTGCTGCTAGTAAATAACAGGTACTGTCATGAAATCCTTCAGCAGGCTGCATAATTGTTGAATCTGCTCTCCTTTCGTGGAAGGAGAAATGTGTTTATTCCACTCTGCAGGGAATAAGCCCCTGCACCTGTGCAGGTAAGGGGTGACCTGCTGGACAGCAGCTTCATGAAGAAGGATTTGGGAGTGCTGTGGGACAAGAAGTTCCCCATGAGCCAGCTACGTGCTCTCAAGGTCAAGATGGCCAATAGTCTCTGGGAGTGCATCAAGAAGAGTGTGGCCAGCAAGTCAAGGGAGGTTTTCCTTCCCCTCTACTTTTTGCTAGGCAATGCCTAGGGTCCTGGGTCCAGTTCTGGCCTCCCCAGTTCAAGAGTGACAGGGACCTGCTGGAGAGAGTCCAGTGGAGGCTACAAAGATGCTGAAGGGTCGGGGGCATCTCTGTGAGGAGGAAAGGCTGAGAGACCTGGGGCTGTTGACCCTGGAGAAGAGCAGCTTGTGAGGGGCCCTTCTCAATGCTTAGCAGGAGCCAAAGGACCTGTGGAGGGCAAGAGGATGGGACCAGACTCTTCCTAGTGGTGCCCAGGGACAGAAGAAGAAGCAGCAGGCACAAACTGAAAACCAGGAGATTCCACTTGATGATAAGGAGAAAAGTCTGGAATCTCTTTTCTGTGGAGAAACTCCAGTGCCACCTGGCCATTGTAATCCTGGGCAAGATGCTGTGCATGCCCCTGCTTGAGCAGGCACTGGTGAGTTCCAGAGGTCCTTTCCACGCTCCATCGTCCTGGGACTACACTGTTGAAGATGAAATGAGTAGGAGCAGGTTTCCCATTTCTCACCCCTCAGGCCCGGGCTTGGCTGCATGTCTGTCTCTGCAGTTCCTCACTGTTTCACTCAGCCACCAGAATGAACTCTTCCCACCAAGAGTGTGTTTTTAATGTATTCAGAAGAGGGTTAGTATTTGACCATGCTTCACTCCTGACCTTTTCAATATTCTGTATTTTGCTGGAGCAGCCACTTTGTCCAGTCCCCAAAGGTTAGTGGGATGTGGTGTGTAAACACAGGACAGTTGGAGAAGCCAAGTAATCAAAGTGCACTTGCACAGCAAAGGTCAGCAGCCTCCTGCTCACTCTATTATTATACACAACATTAATTTCAAGAACTCATAGACAGAAGCTTGCATGGAGAAGGCAACTGGGTGCCAAACATAAATGTCTTCTTTGTAAATAATAACAGTAGAGCAAGATTACCTGTGAAATCACAGAATGGTAGGGGGCCTGGGGAGATTGAGTGTAACCTCCCTACCAAGGCAGGATCATCCAGAGAAGGTCACACAAAGCACATCGAGGAGGGTTTGGAATGTCTCCAGAGGTGGACACTCCCCCACCTCTTTGGGCAGCCTGCTCCAGGGCTCAGTCACTCTTAAATTAAAGAAGTTCCTCCTCATAAAAGAAGTTTAGAGGGAACTTCTTATGTTCCAGTTTGTGCCCATTGTCCCTTGTCCTGTCACTGGGCACCACTGAAAAATGCCTGGTCCCATCCTCCTGACACCCACACTGTAAGTATTGATGAAATCTTCCCCCTCAGTCTGCTTTTCTCCAGACTAAAAAGCTCCAATTCTCTCAGTCTTTCCTCCTATGGTGTGGAAAAGTGGTGCCCTGGGAGAGGATGGTGGGTGATGTGGTCTTTAAGGAGCTGTATAAACAGTGTGGAAGTGTGGTTTGTGTCAGCAGCAGTGTGGCAGTAATTGTCCCCTTGGACTTGGCACTGGTGAGGCTGCATTTGAGTGTTGGACACAGTTTTGGGCTCTTCACTCCAAGAAAGACATTTGAGGGGCTGGACCAGATCCAGACAAGGGCAATGAAGCTGGTGAAGGGTCTGGAGAACAGGTCTGGTGAGGAGCAGCTGAGGGAACCCAGGTTAAGTCTGGAGAAAAGGAGGCTGAAGGGAGACCTCCTGGCTCTCTACAACTCCCTGAAGGGAGGTTGGAACCATTAGGGCTCACATGCAAAAAGTGACAGAATGAGAGGAAATGACCTGGAGTTGCACCAGGGGATGCTCAGGTTAAACACAGAATCATAGAATCACAGAACATGAGGAACAATTTCTTCCCCAGAAGGGTTGGGGCCATTTCATGGTTTAATGGCCATGGTGGTTGATGCTCTTAGAGGCCTTTGTCAACCAAAACAATTCTATGAGTAATCTTCTGTAAATTCATTCTTCTCCATGACAGTATTCACTGTGCTCACTCCTGCTAGCAGAAAACCAACATTATTCTGTAGGAACTGAAATCTTTCCTTGTTCTGCATGGACCTGCCCAAAGCTCCTCACCAGGCAGTGTGTTAAGGGCTGAGCTGTTACTTTGTGCTCATGACAACACCAGGAAATCACCTCAGGTCTCCCTAGGACTAATCCTTCCCTCTCATCCATGTAATATGCTTTCAGAGGTCTGCTGCTTCCCCCTTCCTTGCAGCTTCTTGTGTGGTGCTTCAGAAGGAGACACAGGATTAATCCTCTCATTCATGTGAGGTGTTCTCAGAGCTCTGCTGCTTCCCCCTTCCTTGCAGCTTCTTGTGTGGTGCTTCAGGAGACCATATCACACCACCTGTAGCTGGGTATCAAGCACTGATCAGTGTATAGTTTCCATGTTAAAATTGCATCTGAGACAGCAGAATGGCAGTAAAACAGCTGACTTCTGCTCTGCAGAGAGAGGCTCTGAATGCAAACTGACCCAGTTTGTATGTGGCAGTATGGAGGCTGCAGCAAAGTTGAACTGGGAGGACTTGCTGACACCTCATCAGGCTGTGCTACCATACAGGGGGAACAGACCAGGCTGGAGAGCTGGGTGGAGGAGAACCTCATAAAGTTCAAAAAGGACAAGTGTAGGGTCCTGAACCTGGTGAGGAATAACCCCCTGCACCAGAACAGCTGAGGGGTGACTTCCTGGGAAGCAGCTCTGCAGAGAAGGACTCTGTGCCTGTTCCCCCTTGTTCTGTCATTGTGAACCACTGACAAGAATCTGGCCCCAGACTGCTGAGCAGTGAGAAGATGCCTTCCCCAGGCACCTCTTCTCCAGGCTCAACAGCCACAGGGTGTTCAGCCTTTCCTTCCCACAGAGATGTTCCAGGCCTGGCAGCATCTTGTCAGCCTCCACTGACCCTTTCTGAAGGTCAGGGCAGGTTTGCACAGCCAGGGGCTGCTTCTAGCAAGAAGAAGCTGATGGAGAGAATTCCTGCCAAGGGCTGGGCTGCAGAAAGGCTCTGCCTGAGATTTGCTCCTCTTCACACCAAGGGCACTGCCATGGCTTGTGCCTCACCTGTTTGTCTTGAACTGGAGTTTGTCCAGAACTGGACCCAGGACTCCTCTCACTCTGGCAGACTAGAGGTGGAGGAGAACCTCCCTTGACCTGCTGGCCATACTCTTTTTCATCCACTTCAGGAGACCATTAGCCTTCTTGGTCACAGTCTACCAAGCAGGCAACCCACCTGTACTGGTGCAGGGGATTGTTCCTCCCGAGGTGCAGGACACTGCACTTGACCTTGTTGAGCTTCATGAGGTTCACAGAATTACCAAGTTTGGAAGAGACCTCAAAGATTATCAAGTCCAACCTGTCACCACAGACCTCATGACTAAACCATGGCACCAAGTGCCATGTCCAATCCTCTCTTGAACCCCTCCAGGGATGGGGACTCCACCACCTCCCTGGGCAGCACATTCCAAAGGCTAACAACTCTCTCTGTGAAGAACTTTCTCCTCACCTTCAGCCTAAACTTCCCCTGGTGCAGCTTGAGACTGTGTCCTCTTGTTCTGGTGCTGGTTGCCTGGGAGAAGAGAACAACCCCCTCCTGGCTACAACCTCCCTTCAGATAGTTGTAGACAGCAATAAGGTCTTCCCTGAGCCTCCTCTTCTCCAGGCTAAACAATCCCAGCTCCCTCAGCCTCTCCTCACAGGGCTTGTGCTCAAGACCTCTCCCCAGCCTCATTGCCTTTCTCTGGACATGCTCAAGCATCTCAATGTCCTTCTTAAACTGAGGGGCCCAGAACTGGACACAGGACTCAAGGTGTGGCCTAACCAGTGCTGAATACAGGGGCAGAATGACTTCCCTGTCCCTGCTGGCCACACTATTCTTGATGCAGGCCAGGATGCCATTGGCCTTCTTGGCCACCTGGGCACACTGCTGGCTCATGTTTAGGTGGCTGTCAATCATCACCCCCAGGTCCCTCTCTGTTTGGGAGCTCTCCAGCCACTCTGACCCCAGCCTGTATCTCTGCATGGGGTTGCTGTGGCCAAAGCGCAGCACCTGGCACTTGGATTTGTTGAATGCCATCCTGTTGGACTCTGCCCATCTGTCCAGTCAGTTGAGGTCCCCCTGCAGAGCCCTTCTGCCCTCTAACAGATCAACATCTGCTCTCAACTTGATGTCATCTGCAAATTTGCTGATGACTGACTGAATCCCCTCATCCAGATCATCAGTGAAGATATTAAAGAGGATGGGGCCCAGAACTGATCCTTGGGGGACACCACTAGTGAGTGGCTGCCAGCTGGTTGTGGCACCATCCTTTAAACTCATCTCTCTCACCTGCATGTCAGTCCAGCCTGAAGTGGTGTCAGCCACTGCTCTCAGTTTGGTATCATCAGCAAACTGTCTGAGGGTCCACTCAGTCCACACTGATGAAGATGTTGAGCCCAGCTGACCCTGCAGCCCAGGATGGTGGAAAAAGCACATTGGTCAGGCATCTGTTTGCAAAGGACATTTGAGAGCTGTTTGATCCTGTGGTCTCTGCTGTCAGGATGATTGCACTGAGGAGTTATTTGGAGCTGATACTGTCAGTGTTTACAACCCATAATGATCCATCATGCTCAGCACTATCAGCAGCAGTGCTGAAGGAACATATTTTTCTGCCTTTCTCCACTCACACACATTTTCCTGGAAAAAGGAGTGGTTTTTCATGCAGAATTTTCCACTTCTCTCTCTCTGGTGCACATGTGCTGAGCGACATCAAGAGCAGGGCTGTGAAGCAGATAAAACCTGGCCATATGTTTCCTTTATGAGCCTGCAGCCCATCCCATCTGGCCTGGGCTTCTCAGCAAGTATGAGCAACCTGAAGATTTCTCCACACACTACAGGCTGGAGGAAGTGCTCTTTAGTCTACCAGTAGGACCAGTGCCTGGGGCAATGATGCTCAGGGAAGCAGCTGCTTCTCTTCAGCAGCTTCTCACCTCAGGAGATGTTCTCTCTCCAAGCATGGGATAACTTTAGTTGCTGTTCTGGAGCCAGTGTACAGCCAAAGCTGAGCCTGCTCTGATGTTGCTTTTCATAGGATTCCAGCATCTTGAGGGTGAGAGGCGTTCTCTAGAGATCATCCCGTCTAACCCCTCTGCTAATGCAGAGGCACCCACAGCAGCTTGCCCAGGATCACAATGGCCAGGTGGCTTTGGAATCTCTGCAGAGAGAGACTTCACAACTCTCTGGGCAGTCTGCTCCAGGGCTCCAGCACCCTCACACCAAGGAGTTTTCTGCTCATCTTTAGGTGGAACCTCCTAGGTTCCAGCTTGTACCTGTTGCTCCTTGTCCTATCACTCAACACCACTGACAAGAGTCTGGCCCCATCCTCTTGCCCCCCACAGGTCCTTTATCTCTTGCTGAGCATTGAGAAGATCACCCATGTGCCTGCTCTTCCCTAGGCTCAATTTCTCCAGATCTCTCAGCCTTTACTTCTCACAGAGATGTACCAGGCCCATCAGCATCTTCCCAAACTCCACTGGACTCCCTCCAGTAGCTCCCTGTCTCTCTTGAAATGGGGAGTCCAGAACTGGACCCAGGACTCCAGATGTGACCTCTCTAGGGCAGAGCATACATCTGAGGAGACCACTGGCCTTCTTTGTCATGAGGGCACATTGCTGGCTCATGGTGAATTTCTTGTCCCCCAACATTCTCAGGTCCTCCTTCATGGAGCTGCTTTCCAGCAGGTCACCCCTTATCTGCACTGTTGCGTGGTTCTACTCATCTACACCTACCTGAAGGGAGGTTGTAGCCAGCTGGGGGTTGGCCTCTTCTCCCAGGCAACCAGCACCAGAACAAGAGGACACAGTCTCAAGCTGCACCAGGGGAGGTTTAGGCTGGGTGTTAGGAAGAAATTCTTCACTGAGAGAGTGATTGGCCATTGGAATGGGCTGCCCAGGGAGGTGGTGGAGTCACCATGACTGGAGGTGTTTAGGAAGAGACTGGATGGGGTGCTTGGTGCCATGGTTTAGTTGATTAGGTAGTGTTGGATGATAGGTTGGACTTGATGATCTCAAAGGTCTCTTCCAATCTGGTTAATTCTATATTCTAGTCTAGTCTAGTCTAATATTCTATTCTATTCTATTCTATTCTATTCTATTCTATTCTATTCTATTCTATTCTATTCTATTCTAATATTCTAGTCTAGTCTAGTCTAGTCTAATCTAATATTCTATTCTAGTCTAATCTAGTCTAGTCTAATCCAATATTCTATTTTATTCTAATATTCTAGTCTAGTCTAGTCTAATCTAATATTCCATTCCATTCCATTCCATTCCATTCGATTCCATTCCATTCTCTCCATAGGCATTTGCACTGGAGCTGACCAGTGAACCGGTGCAATTAGCTAGGTAGAGATCCATCAATTTTCATCACCTGGAAAGCCATCGATCTTTTCCTTTGCTGGCATCGAATTCCTGCCCTTTTGGGGCAGAATGGTGCATCCCAGCAAGCCAGCTTAACCATAGGTAAGGAGCTGCTTTCTTTCCTAATGCAAAATTCTTTGCATTGCACTGCAGCCTTCCCTCGTTTGCGTCGGCTCTTAATGAAGGACATTTTAAGGCTGGAGTCTTGTTTTCTTGCTTTATTAAAAAGCATTAAAAATATGGCTCATAAAATATAGATGGGCTGTTGAACTTTTGCTGTTGCTGCAGGGAGGGATAAATCCTCAGCATGAGGGAAAGCCAAAGAGAAATAAAACTGCAGCTCCCAGCATCTTGATAGCTCAGAGTGCGCCAAGACCTGCTCCAACTGCTCTTGTTTTTTTGGCATTCCTCCCCATGGTGGGGGTGGTCCTTGCTGAGTGACATCTTGTGGCTGCCACAAAGGGGCACATGTGACAATGGAATGTCCCTTTCTGAATGTCAGGGCAGTTTGCACAGGCAGAGGCTGCTTCCAGCAGGGAAAAGCTGATGGGAAGAGTTCCTGACGGGGGCTGGGCTGCACAATGGCTCTGCTTGCGACTTGCTCCTTTGCACACCAAGGGCACTGTCACAGCTTGTGCCCCACCTTGGGGGGCAGGAAGGCAGAGGTGGCAACTGTAGGGAGGAGTGGCCAGGACAGCTGACCCTCAACTGCCCAACAAAGGGATTGCATCCCATGGATAGCATCTGCAGGAGAAAGCTGAGGGATCCTCAGGGCCAAGATGCTTCTTCCCTGGCCACTATCCCAGGAGGACTTTGTCCCTTCTGCCTTCCATCCTGATCCCTGTGTTCCTGAATCTATTCCCAGAACCCAGTTCTTGAATCTGGTTCCCATCTGCTGCTGAGTCCAGCCTGGGACTTGCCCAGTGCCTGCTCCCAGCATCAGTGGTGCCAATGGCACTGTCATTGCTACTGGGGGGTGGGTTGGCTCTTGGTTTGTGTCTCTGTGTCTCTGTTCCATGGGATTGTTCTTTCCGTCCCAACTCATTGAGTTTCTTTCTCACCTCATCAGTCTTTCTTCTCTCTTCCCTTTCTCTTCCCCTTTTGGCAGGCAGAGGGCTTCATGGAGAGCCTCTGGCACTCCTCTGGTGGCCAGCCCAGCCCTGATTCTTGGCAACATGGTCCTGGAGAAAAGAAGTGTTGATGATCAGGTTTGCTCTAGCTCTGGTCACCACTTCATAGACAAAGTGCAAAATCCTGCATATAGATGAGGCCATTCCCAGGCACAAACACAGGCTGGGTGCAGAATGGGTTGAGAGTAGCTATGAAAGAAGAGACTTTGCCCTAGTGGCTTTTTGCCTCCTGGAAAAAGGAGGCTGATGAGAGACCTTCTGGATCTCTACAATTCCCTGAGAGGAGGTTGGAGCCAGTGGGGCTTGGTCTCTTCTCCAAAGGAACAAGTGACAAGAGGAAATGGCCTCAAGTTGTACTAGGGGAGATTTAGGTTGGGCATGAGGAACAATTTTTTTCCCCAAAAGGGCTGTCAATACCTGGACCAGGCTGCCCAGGGAGAGTGGTGGATTCCCCATCCCTGGAGTGAATAGAATAGAATAGAATAGAATAGAATTAACCAGGTTGGAAAAGACCTCCAAGATCACTGTGTCCGTGGTTTCAAAGCCATGGACCTGTGGTTCAGAGGGATGTGCTTCAGTGGTGACCTGGCAGTGCTGGCTTAATGCCTGGACTTGGTGATCACAGAAGCATAGAATGGTTTGGGCTGGAGGGGATCTCTAGTCCAACCTCCAATGCAGTAAGCAGAGACATCCGCAACTAGATCAGGTTTCCCAGATCCCTGTTGAGCCTCACCTTGAGTATCTCCAGGGATGATGGGGCCTCAACCACCTCCCTGGGCAACCTGTTCCAGTGTTCCACTACCCTCATGGTAAAGAACTTCTTCTGAATATCCAGACTAAATCTACTCTTGTCCAGTTTGAAACCACTGCTTTTCATCCTATCACTACAGTCCTTTGGAAACAGTCCTTCTCCATCCTTCTTGTAGGCCCCCTTCTGGTACTGGAAGGTTGCTATCAGGACTCCCTGGAGCCTTCTCCAGGCTGAACCCTCAGCTCCCTCAGCCTGCCTTCATAGTAGAGGTTTTCCAGCTCCCTGATAATTTTTGTGGCCCTCCTCTGGACCTGCTCCATCAGGTCCATGTCCTTCCTGTACTGAGGGATCCAGACCTGGACACAGTACTCCAGGTGAAGTCTCACCAGAGTAAAGTGGCAGAATCTCCCCTCTCAATCTGCTGGCAACACTTCTTTTGATGCAGCCCAGGATGTGATTGACCTTCTGGGCTGCAAGTGCACACTGTCTGCTCATGTCCAGCTTCTCTTAAAGGTTTCTTCCAATGTCAGTGACTCTGTGACTCTATTCTGTTGTCCTGTAGATGTGGAAACAAACCTATACATGTCTATAACTTACTCTCACTGTCTCAAATACTTTCTTTTGGCAGGGCTCTGCACAGTCCATCACTGGCCACCACACACCTCCTGCAGATGCTTTTGCCTTAAGGTCAGCATCTCTGATGATCCTGAGCATGGTCAATTATCTCTTTCATTGATCTCATTCCCTGGGACTCAGAGGAGCAGCTCTTTAAATCAAGGGTGCACTTTTCACTAGCAGGACCCTCAGCTAAGGCCTGAAATGGTGCCTGAGGAGGTTTCAGTTGGATATTAGGGGAAAAAAAGTCTTTCCTGCAAGAGTGGTCAGGCAGTGGGACAGGCTGCACAGGAGGTGATGGAGTCACTGTCCCCGTAGGTGTTCAAGAAATGTGTGGACATGGCACTTGGGGACATGGTTTAATGGCTGTGGTGGTGTTGGATTGATGGCTGGACTCCATGATCTTAGAGGGCTCTTGCAACACAAACAATTCTGTGATTCTAAGGCTGAGCCACCCACCACTATTATTAGTTCTTGCAGCCTGCTCCTTGCTCTTCTTTCTCAACCCTCTTTATGGAGAAAACGTGGCTCCTTATTCTCTTAGAAGGGAGATAGACAAATAAAGGTGAACACAGTTATTAACTTGAGCCCTCTGCTATTTGCACATCTAGGTCTGAGGCTTACCGAGTGGAGCTGAGTCTCCAAGGAGATGAGGTAGCTCTCAAGTCAACATTGACAATTCCAAAGCTGGTGTGGGAAGTGGTATCTGTCTCATTAGATGAGAGACATAGACCTGCTGGAGTGGGTCGAGAGGAGGCCACAAAGACGATGAGAGGGCTGGAACACCTCTCCTACAAAGACAGGCTGAAAGAATTAAGCTGTTCAGCCTGGAGGAGGCTCCAGGGAGACTTTAGAACTGTGTTTCAATGTCTGAAGGCGACCTGCAGGAGGGCTGGGAAGGGACCGTTTAGAAAGGCCTGTAGTGACAGGACAGGGGGTAGTGGAGCAGGGTAGATTTAGGTTGGACATTAGGAGGAAGTTCTTCATAATGAGAATGGTGGAACACTGGAACAGGTTTCCCAGAGATCACAGAATGTTGGGGATTGGAAGGGACCTCGAAAAATCACCTAGTCCAACCCCCCTGCCAGAGCAGGATCACCTGTACCAGATCACATGGGAACCCATCCAGGTGCATTTTGAATGTCTTGACAGAAGGAGATTCCACAGCCTCTCTGGGCAGCCTGCTCCAGGGCTCTGTCATCTTCACAATGAAAAAGTTTTTCCTTATGTTCCTGTGGTACCTTCTAACATCCAGCTTGCACCCATTGCCCCTGGTTCTATCGTTGCACATCACTCAGAAGATCCTGGCTCCATCCTCCTGACACTCAGCCTTCACATCTTTATGAACATGAATGAGGTCACCTTTCAGTCTTCTCTTCTCCAAACCAAAGAGCCCCAGCTCCCTCAGCCTTTTCTCAGAAGGGAGATGTTCTAATCCCTTCATCATTTTGTGGTTCTGTGCTGGACTCTTTCAAGCAGTTCTCTGTCCTTTTTGTACTGAAGGGCCCAGAACTGGACACCATACTCTAGATGTGGCCTCACCAGGGCAGAGAAGAAAGGGAGGAGAACCTCTCTTGACCTACTACCCACACTCCTTCCACACATTCCAGGATGCCATTGGCCTTCTTGTCCACAAGGGCACATTGCTCGCTCATGGTCATCCTGTTGCCCCTTTTCCCTGAACTGCTCTCCAACAGGTCAGTCCCCAACCTACACTGCTCTATGTGGTTGTTCTTTCCCAGATGCAAGACTCTACAACTTCCCTTGATGTGGTTGAGGCCCCATCCCTTGAATCACTCAAAGTCAAACTTCACAGGACCCTGAGCAACCTGCGCCAGTTGGAGATATCCCTGCTGACTGCAGGGGGGTTGGACAGGACGACCTTGGAGGGTCTCTTCCAACCCAATGCAATCTGTGATGCTGTGCTTTAAAAATAGGCATGAGTCCTTCATGCTACAGCTTTTGGAATGTGTTTAGTCTGCATAAGATACAGGTCATCAAGTTTTGAATGGTTCCGAGAGAAGCCCACGTCTGCAGTCCTGGCTGTACAGTTCCTGTTTCTTCAGCTCCAAGATTGACAATCTTGCTTTGAATGCCAGAAACAATGGAAAATAATAGAAGCCACAGCTCTCATCAAAGTGTTGAGAGCGTAGCAGGGTCAAGCACTGTCAGTGTGAGGGATTTCTTCAGAAGACAGAAGATGTTTACTTAGCCGTGAGAAAGGTTAGGAGGACAGCTGTAGAGAAATGTGGTGGTCCATTAAGCAGGGGTTGCAGGTAATAACTTTAACACACATGGAGGAAAAAAGCTGATGAATAAATGATGTGGATTTTAGAGATGAGTACAGAGAAAGGTGTTAGTAGATTCAGATCTGTCCATCAGACGATTTGGGAAGGTCCCAGGGAAGCTGTTGAGCATTCAGCACAATCTTCTCTCAATCAATGAAAGTTTCGGGTTCTGCTGGGTCCTAGCTAACCTTTTATCTAACCATTGGAAGATTTTATCTGGAAAGCAGTAAAAAAGTCTTAATCTGAATTTAACCCCACCTATTGCCCAGAGAGTTTGTTGAATCATAGAATCAATAAGGTTGGAAGAGACCTCAAAGATCATCACATCCAACCTGTCACCACAGACCTCATGACTACTAAACCATGGCACCAAGTGCCACGTCCAATCCCCTCTTGAACACCTCCAGGGATGGGGACTCCACCACCTCCCTGGGCAGCACATTCCAATAGCAAACAACTCTCTCTGTGAAGAACTTTCTCCTCACCTCGAGCCTAAATTTCCCCTGGTGCATCTTGAGACTATGTCCTCTTGTTCTGGTGCTGGTTGCTAGAGAGAAGAGACCAACCCTTTCCTGGCTACAACCACCTTTCAGGTAGTTGTAGAGGGCAATGAGGTCACTCCTGAGCCTCCTCTTCTCCAGGCTAAACAATCCCAGCTCCCTCATCCTCTCCTCATAGGGCTTGTGCTCAAGACTTCTCCTCAGCCTTGTTGCCCTACTCTGGACAGGCTCAAGTGTCTTGATGTCCTTCCTAAACTGAGGGGCCCAGAACTGGACACAGTACTCAAGGTGTCTCTGCCCATGGCAGGGGGGGTGGAGCTAGGTGATCTTCGAGGTTCCTTCCAACCTAAACCACTCTGTGATTCTGTAATTACCTATATCTGCCAGGCTTGGTGCTAAACCATGTTCCTCAGCACCACCTCTCTGTGTCTTCCAAACACCTCCTGGGATGAGGATTCAACCACTTCCATGGGGAGCATGTTTCAGTCTTTGAAAACCCTTCCAATGAAGAAGTTTCTTCTAATACCCAACCTATACCTCCCCTGGTACAACATGAGGGCATTTCCTCTCATCCCATCACTTGCTCCTGAGGAGAGGAGACCAACCCCCACCTCACTGTAACTCACAGAGAAAATTCAGCATTGACATCATCTGTCTGGTTGTTGTGGAAATTAATAATATTTGATGATATGTCTCCAGCAGAACTTTATTAAATAAGATTTTTCAGGCTAATTAAACCATTTCAGGATTGGGGCTTCCTGTCACCCAAAGATAAGTCTGAAGTGTAAAAATGAGGCAATAGCCAGAGAAATGGAGACTGTATTTATAGAGGATTTTGGAACTGCTCTATTGTTTTAATGTCAGATCTCTTTTCTTTTATGATAGACTTTAAAGTGAGGAGAAAAAAATAAATGCAAGGAGCAGTTGCTGGGAAATGTGAAACTGAACCATTACATAAAACATCAAATTGCAAGTTGTAAATGTATTAGAGATGGTAAAGAGAAGATAGAGCATGGTCATCCAAGTCTCATAAACCCCAAATATGCCCAGATAACAACCAACCTTGAGTATTATTTGAGCCAGCAATTTGCTCTCATGGCCAAGAAGGCCAATGATCTCCTGGGGTGCATCAAAAGGAGTGAGGCCAGCAGGTCAAGGGAGGCTCTTCTGCCACTCTACGCTGACCTTGTGAGGCCATAAATGGAGTCCTGGGTAGAGTTCTGGACTCCTCACTTCAAGAGAGACAAGGAACTGTTGGAGCGAGTCTAGTGGAGGCTGGGAAGATGCTGACAGGCCTGGGGCATCTCTGTGAGGTGGAAAGGCTGAGAGACCTGGGGCTGTTGAGTCTGCAGAAAAGTAGCTGAGAGGGGATCTCCTCAATGCTCAGTAAGAGCAAAAGGACCTGTGGAGGACAAGTGGATGGGGTCTGACTCTTTTCAGTGGTGCCCAGGGGCAGGACAAGGGGCAATGGGCACAAACTGGAACCCAGGAGGTTCCACCTGAAGATGAGGAGAAACTTGTCTGGTGTGAGGGTGCTGGAGCCCTGGAGCAGGCTGCTCAGAGAGGTTATGGAGTCTACTCTGGAGAGATTCCAAAGCCACCTGGAAAACTGCAGTGGGTGCCCCTGCTTTTGGACTGGATGATCTTCAGAGGTCCTTTCCAACCTGGACTTCCAGTATCTTAAGGGGGCCTACAAGAAAGCTGGGGAGGGACTTTTAAGGTGTCAGTTAGTGATAGGACTAGGGGGAATGGAACAAAAGTAGAAATGAGTAGAACCAGATTGGGTGTTAGGAAGAAATTCCTCACTGTGAGGGTGGTGAGACACTGGCACAGGTTGCCCAGGGAGGTGGTGGAAGCCTCATCCCTGGAGGTTTTTAAGGCCAGGCTGGATGTGATTCTGAGCAACCTGATCTAGTGTGAGGTGTCCCTACCCATGGGAACCTCATCATGCTGGGATTTGGGTATTTTGTCTTTGCCTTCCTATGAGAAATCTTTCAGTGTGAGCCTGCAGGCAGGAAAAACCTCAGTTAAACAATGACATCTTTAATTAAAAAGAACAATTGTGGAGAGCCAATTGTTGGAAGAGGCTGGGTTCCTCTTTCAGAGACTGCTTTTACAGGTATTTTTCTTCTGTGCAGAGCTCATTTACAGCCCTCTTCTTCTTCTCTGCTTCATCTTTTAGTCGCTCTTCCTGCCTGTGTTTGTATGTCACTGACCTAGCACCAGTGCAGAGATTTGTAGCCCTATAAAAAGTCCTGAAATTAAAACAAAAATGGTATGACTGGGGTTTTTTTTAACCTTTTCTTCTTTTTTTTAAACATTGGGTTAGCTCAGTGATCCAGCTCCAGTGTGATACCATAAACTAGGAAAGAAGCCATGAACGTGTCCCAGAGCTGGGATGACTAGAAATGAAGGGATTGTCTTACAGGTGGTGTGAACCAACACAGTCTTTGTTTCTCAGATCACTCATGTTCCAGTCCCTACTACTGGTAGAATGGAATGGAATGGAATGGAGTGGAGTGGAGTGGAGTGGAGTGGAATGGAATGGAATGGAATGGAATGGAATGGAATGGAATGGAATGGAATGGAATAGAATAGAATAGAATAGAATAGAATAGAATAGAATAGAATAGAATAGAATAGACCAGACCAGACCAGACCAGACCAGGTTGGAAAAGACCTTCAAGATCATCGAGTCCAACCTATCATCCAACACCACCTAATCAACTAAACCATGACACCCAGCACCCCATCCAATCTCTTCATAAACACCTCCAGTGATGGTGACTCCACCACCTCCCTGGGCAGCCCATTCCAATGGCCAATCACTCTTTCTATGAAGAATTTCTTCCTAACATCCAGTCTGAACATCCCCTGGCACAGCTTGAGTCTGTGTCCTCATGTTCTGGTGCTGGTTGCCTGGGAGAAGAGACCAACCTCCACCTGTCTACAACCTCCCTTCAGGTAGTTGTAGAGAGCAATGAGGTCTCCCCTGAGCCTTCTCTTCTCCAGGCTAAGCAACCCCAGCTCCCTCAGCCTCTCCTCATAGGGCTTGTGTTCCAAACCCCTCCCCAACTTTGTTGCCCTTCTCTGAACTCGTTCCAGCAACTCAACATCCTTCCTAAACTGAGGGGCCCAGAACTGGACACAGGACTCCAGGTGTGGCCTAACCAGTGGAGTGTACAGGGGCAGAATGACCTCCCTGCTCCTGCTGGCCGAAAGTAGTAAAGGTTGATTGCTCGCTGGTGTTCAAAATCAGACTTCTGTGACACGTTCACCTGCCAGCATTCCACATTTTAATAGAAATCTCCCAATTTTGTCTTTCTGACATTGCTGCTGTCACCATATCAAGCATGGCTCGGTGCACAGTCAGTGTCTTCTGCTAGAAAATATTGAAAGGAGCCGGAGAAGGTATAATTAGGTAATTAGTGATGTCAAGCAATTTATCACTTTAAGCTTTGAAATCCAAGATCACCACACCAAAAGGTCTTGGGAGTTAGAGGCAATGATGTATTTAAACACTGAGAAGACAGAGTATCTTGTGCATCAGTATGGGATGGAGTGATATTAAGTGATGAAACTTCTAAGAAGTTATAATTGGCTGCAGTTCTTCTACATGTCCAAGACCATTGTGGGGCTGGAGAAGATCCAGAGAATGGCAATGAAGCTGCTGAAGGGCCTGGAGAAAAGGTCTGGTGAGGAGCAGAGGGATCTTGTTGTTCAGCCTGGAAAAAAGGAGGCTCAGGGGAGAATTTCTGGCTCACTACAGCTCCCTGAAGGGAGGTTGGAGCCAGGTGAGTTGGTCTCTTCTCCCAAGAAACAAGTGACAGGACAAGAGGAAATGGCTTGAAGTTGACCCAGGGAAGGTTTAATTTGGACATGAGGAACAATTTCTTCCCCAAAATGTCTTTCAAGGCCTGGTTCAGGCTGCCCAGGGCAGTGGTGGAGTCCCCATCCCTCGAGGGGTTTCAAAGCTGTGGAGGTATGGAGCTGAACATCACTGAAAAGAATCTGTCTCCATCCTCTTGATCCCCACCCTTTAGATATTGAGAAGAGAGGGAAAGGGAAGATCAAATGGAAACATCCCTATACATATGCTAAGGACACCCTTACAACCTGTAGTTAGTCTCCACTCAGTTATTCAGGATTCCTTTCCCCCTCCCATGTGAACTCACTCTCTGACTTCTAGGGATATCTGTGCAGATGATCCTGAGCCAAACCACGACCTGATCCTTTCTCCAGGACACATCTCCTGAGCCTGTGATATCCCTGTCTCAAACCCCACAGTGCAGGCTCTATTTTTATCCTACACTTTTAAGGAACCATGGCTTGTCTCCCTCATTTATTCATGAAATGGCTTATTCTCCTGTCCTACAGTGCCACAGTTAGTTTCCATCACCTCAGTGAGCACACACATCATCACACCACTGCATGTTTTGAGCTTGGTCAGAAATTCAGCTCCCCTTATTTTCAAATGGATGGCAGGTTTGGACAGGATGCAGCAGCTAATGGTGAGAGTGAGGAGCAGTTCTGCAAGTCCTCATGGATGCTAGCACAAAGCACTGGAGCTCTGTGAGCCATCACCCTTGACAGAACACAGAATTAACTCGAGATCATCGAGTCCAACCTGTCATCCAACACCATCTAATCAACTAAACCATGGCACCAAGTGCCTCATCCAGTCCCTTCCTAAATACCTCCAGTGATGGTGACTCCACCACCTCCCTGGACAGCACATTCCAATGGCCAATCACCCTCTCTGTGTAGAATTTCTTTCTAACCTCCAGCCTAAACCTCCCCTGGCACAGCTTGAGACTGTGTCCTCTTGTTCTGGTGCTGGTTGCCTGGGAGAAGAGACCAGCCTCCACCTGTCTACAACCTCCCTTCAGGTCGTTGTAGAGAGCAATGAGGTCTCCTCTGAGCCTTCTCTTCTCCAGGCTAAGCAACCCGAGCTCCCTCAGCCTCTCCTCATAGGGCTGTGCTCCAAACCCCTCCCCAGCTTTGTTGCCCTTCTCTGGACATGTTCCAGCAACTCAACATCCTTCCTAAACTGAGGGGCCCAGAACTGGACACAGGACTCAAGGTGTGGCCTAACCAGTGCTGAGTACATGGGGAAGAATGACCTCCCGGCTCCTGCTGGCCACACCGTTCCTGATCCAGACCAGGATGCCCTTGGCCACCTGGGCACACTGCTGACTCATGTTCAGCCTACTATCAACCAATACCCCCAGGTCCCTCTCTACCTGGCTGCTCTCCAGCCACTCTGACCCCAGCCTGCAGCACTGCATGGGGCTCTTGTGGCCAATGTGTAGAACCTGGCACTTGGATGTGTTCAATCTCATGCCCTTGGACTCTGCCCATCTGTCCAGCCTGTCAAGGTCCCTCTGCAGAGCTCTCCTGCCCTCTAACATATCAACACCTGCCCGCAGCTTGGTGTCATCTGCAGATTTACTGATGATGGATTCAATCCCCTCATCCAGATCATCAATAAAGACATTGAACAGGATGGGGCATTGATCCTGGTGACAGCAATGCTCTGGTTGGGCTGTCCCTGCTCTGTGCTCTCCTGCCCATGCCCCTGGACATGGTGGCCTGTGGAGTTAGAATCATAGAAGTTTTGAGGTGGGAAGAGACCTTTGAGAGCATCAGGTCCATCCCACCCTTTAGTCCTTGCTGAGCATTGATCAGATCCCTCTCAGGCTGCTCTTTTCCTGGCTCGACATCCCCAGGTCTCTCAGCCTTTCCTCCTCACAGAGATGCTCCAGGCCCATCAGCATGTCTGGAGCCTCTCCTGGACTCTATCCAGTACTTCCCTGTCTCTCTTGAACTGAGGAGCCCAGAATTGGACCCAGGACTCCAGATGTTGCCTCACCAGGGCAGTGTCTATGGGGAGAAGAACCTCTCTAACATGCCGACCTCACTCTTCTTCATGCCTCCAGAAGACCATTTGCCTTCTTGGTCATGAGGTCACATTGCTGGCTCATGGGGAGCTTGTCCACCAGAGCTCCCAGGTCCTTCTCCTCAGCCTGCATCCTCACAAATTGGACAAAAAGCACTCCATGTAGTGTCAGCACAGCAGTAACTCTTTTCCTGAGAAAGCTGGTTCCAGTACCCCTGTTTCTGATGGAAACAAGTTATAAGTCCTTGGGACATGCCAGCACCATGCTCCTGACACATCCATGCATTGCAAATAAAAGGTGGGCTCTGGAAATGTCATGTTCTTTTCACCTTTTTTTTTTTCCTTCAACCTGGAACAGAGAAGGCTCTGAGGTGACCTTAGAGCTGTGTTTTAATTTCTGAAGGGGACCTACAGGAAGGCTGGGAAGGGTCTGGTTAGAAGAGTAACTGGCCTTTGGAATGGGCTCCCCAGGGAGGTGGCGGAGTCACCATCCCTGGAGGTGTTCAAAAAAGGATTGGATGTGGCACTTGAAGCCATGGTTTAGTTAGTCATGAGGTGTTGGGTGACAGGTTGGGTTTGATGATCTCTGAGGTCTTTTCCAACCTCATTGATTCTATGATTCTGTGACTTGTGGTGATAGGATGAGGTGCAATGATTTGCAACTGGAGCAGGGGCGATTTTGGTTGGACATTAGGAGGAAGTTCTTCACAAGGAGGGTGGTGAAATGATGGAACAGGTTACCCAGAAATGTGGTGGAGGCCCCATGCCTGGAGGCATTCAAAGTCAAACTTGATGGGGCCCTGATCAAGCTGATCCAGTTGGAGATGTCCCTACTGACTGCAGGGGGAGTTGGACAAGAGGATCTTTGAGGGTCCCTTCCAAACCATTGCAGTCTGTGATTCTGTGAAAATACAAACAGCTTTACCTGGAGCCATGCAAAGTTCTCCTGGAGTGGGAATTACACCAGTAGGTGAAATACTGTATTTTGTTCATTTTAACCACCCCAGGAGAGATTTGTGTCCTTTTGCAGCTCCACAAGAGAGATGCCCAGGAAGCACAGCATGTTTGGAGCATGTTACACCAGAGCTCTTCTGTAGAGCACCCAGGTTTCCACATTGTTGAGAGAAGGCTGAAGCCAATTGATTGAGAGTTGTCTGAGGGAATCTGTCACTGCTGCAGGCAGGCTCTGCTGTGAGCTCCGGGCACCTTGTTTCCCATCACTGGGTGTCCAATTATCTAAAAATTGATGTATTTCATGTCACCCTTGTCTAGGAAACACTTCCAATAGTAGCCCATTAGAAGGAGAAAAGGAGAAGTGTGCAGGTTTTATAGCCAGTCTGGGGCAGCTGAAGGATACAAATGGGACAGTGCCGAGTCCCCAGAACAAATGAGCAGAGGGAGCGGTGCTCTGTCCTCCCGCAATGTGTCATCACTTACTGCAGCAAGTTCACTTTAATGGCATCCACTTCAATTTACCTCCCAGAAAAAGGACATCTCGACAAGATGTCAGCCTTGTGCTCCATTTGAAGGGCTGTGGGACCCTCTTGTCAAGGGACAGGACTGGGCTGGCCACCAGAGGAGTGCCAGAGGCTCTCCATGAAGCCCTCTGCCTGCCCAAAGGGAAGAAGGGAAAAAGAATGATGGGGTGGGAAAGAAACTCAACCAGCTGGGACAGAAAGAACAATCCTGTGGAAGAGACACAGAGATGCAAACCAAGAGCCAACCCAAGCCCTGATGGCAATGGCAGCACCATTGGCATCACTGATGCTGGGGGCAGGCACTGGGCAAGTCCCAAACTGGACTCAGCAGCAGATGAGAACTAGATTCAGGAGAGGAATTCTGGAACTGGATTCAGGAACACATGGATAGGGAGAGTGGCCAGGAAAGAAGAGGTTTGATCCTGGGCGTCCCTCAGTTGCTCCTGAAGATGCCATCCATGGGTTGCAATCCCTTGTTAGGCAGTTGAGGATCACCTCTCCTGACCTCTCTCCCCAACAGGTGCCACCTCTGCCTCCCTGTCCCTCAAGGTGGGGCTCAAGCATCTTCGTAGCCTCCATCGAACTCTCTCCAGCAACTCCTTCTTAAATTGGACAGGCTCAGAGTCTGGGCAATAATTCCAGAAAAAAAGGTTCCCCTTATCACTGCCAAATGTTAGCTGTAGGGACACATACCCCTGGAATTTCTTGGGTTTGTTTTTGTTTGGTTGTTTTGGCTTTGGTTGGGTTTTTTTTTGGTTGGTTGGTTGTGTGGGGATTTTGTTGTTGTTTTGAGTTTGTTTGGGTTTTGTTGGTGGCTTGTTTGTTTGTTTGGGGTGTGTGTGTGGTGGTTTTGGTTTGTTGTGGTTTTATGTTTGTTTGTTTTTATTCTCCTTTGGTAGAGCTTTTGCTGCTTGGCCTTCCATGGTCCCTTTTGGCAGATAAGGAGAAGAACTCTCAGTGTTCTCATTTGTCCTTAGCAAAGTTTAAGAAAAATAGGAAAGATTTTCCAGGATTTAGCAGAAATTGTTGAAGTCAGACCAGCCAGCACCAGAACAAGAGGACACAGTCTCAAGCTGCACCAGGGGAGGTTTAGGCTGGATGTTAGGAAGAAGTTCTTCACAGAGACAGTGATGGGCCATTGGAATGGGCTGCCCAGGGAGGTGGTGGAGTCACTGGAGGTGTTTGGGAAGAGACTGGATGGGGTGCTTGGTGCCATGGTTTAGTTGATTAGATGGTGTTGGATGATAGGTTGGACTCAATGATCTTGAAGGTCTCTTCCAACCTGGTCTATTCTATTCTATTCTATTCTATTCTATTCTATTCTATTCTATTCTATTCTATTCTATTCTATTCTATTCTATTCTATTCTATTCTATTCTATTCTATTCTGTCCTGTCCTGTCCTGTCCTGTCCTGTCCTGTCCTGTCCTGTCCTGTCCTGTTCTAATAATTAGAGCCACCTTCTCTGGAAGGCCTTCAGAGCCACCTTCTCTGATGCTTTTCCCATGGGTGCTGTGCTCTATTCTTGCTCAGGATCCGAATCATGACACCATGAAGAGTGAGTGGAACTAAACAGCTGAGAGGATAAAAACTGCACAAGAGTGCCTGTGAAATCCTCTGTACCTTCAGGTTCCCACAGCCTCAAAGTGCCTACAGGACGTTCCTGGAGAGCTGCAGTGTGTTATGTGATCGGTCACCATGCTAATGTTCTGCTTTGATAGCTCCATCGATCGCTGTGTTGCTGCTCAGAGCCCTGTCCCAAGGCACACAGCTCCTTTATAATTAATGGAAACCAGGCAGATGTCTAGAGCTGCTAATTCTGGGGCTTCCTGGCCTCAGCAGCTCTTGGAAGGAGCAGACCTCTGCTTCCTCCTCTGTCCTTACACTCTGTGTGTGTGTCCTGCAGGTACACACTGCTTGGTGGCATCTTGCGTTGGGAAATTATTGACATGTGTCTCTGTTCCCTGAATCCCAGCACGAAGCGGGTGGGAAGGGGCCTCTGGAGTCATCCAGTCCTATTCCCCTGCTAAAGCAGGGGCACCCACAGCAGCTTGCCCAGGATCACAATGGCCAGGTGAGTTTGGAATCTCTCCAGAGAAGGAGACTGCACAACTGCTCTGGGCAGCCTGCTCCAGGGCTCCAGCACCTTCACATCAAATGAGTTTCCCCTCATCTTCAGCTGGTTTCCAGTTTGTTCCTATTGCCACTTGTTTGGCACCATCCTCTTGCCCCTCACAGATCCTTGGCTCTTGCCTGCAGATCCTTCTCTTGCTGACCCTTGAGAACATCCCCTCTCAAGCTGCTCCTCTTCAGACTGAACAGCTCCAAGTGTCTCAGCCTTTCCTCCTCACAGAGATGGTCCAGGGCCTCAGAATCTTTGGAATTCTCCCTGGAATCCCTTCAGTAGTTCCCTAGCCTTCTTGAACTGGGTAGCCCAGAACTTGACCCAAAACTCTGGCTATGTCCTTCCTAGGTGAGAGCAGGCTAGAAGGAAAACCTCCCTTGACCTGCTGGCCACATGCACCCCTGTAGACCACATGCCTTTTTGGCCACAAGAGCACATGGCTGGCTCCTGGGGAATTTGTTGTCTGCCAGGTCCTTCTCCTTGGAGCTGCCTTCCAGCAGGTCACTCCTCATCTTCACTGGTGCAGGGGCTGTTCCTCACCAGGTACAGGACTCTACACTTGTCCTGTTCATGAGGGGTCAGCTCTCACTTCCATGGCAGCACAGCCTGATGAGCTGTCATCCACCCCTCCCAGTTGGGTATCATCAAAAACTGGCTGATATGAGGTAAGGCATGGATCTTGGAGGAGCTCTGAGATGTTGAGGTGCTGCCTCATGAGTTGTCTGGGTTGCAGGGTGCATTTCCCGGTGAACACAGAGGCAATTGTTGATGCCATCTCTGATTTCCTCCTGGGGGTAGAGGAGAGAGGAAGATTTACTAGAAGTATTCTTTTCCATGCCAGGAGAACAGATACACATTAGTCAGTTGACAGGAAAGATGAATCCTCTTGTACCACTGCTGCTGTCCACTCTCCAATCCTCCTCTATAATTAATTAGCTGTCAGCTCTGCTGAAGCTCAGCTAACGAATGGATGGCCAGGACGCTCCGCAAATCCACCCTGGAATTAAGACCCAGGTTTGAGTTGGTCTTTTGACTGACCTTGCAAGCCTCCTTATTGATTTGGGGTAATTTCCACCCATTTGGGAACATCAAGAGTAAAGTAGGAGTAACAACAATGCTTTTAAAGAGCCCTTCTGGCAGGTCTTCTGTGACTCAGAGGTTTGGTGCCCATGTCTCTGAACTCCCTTCAATACCTCACTGAAATATTTACTGCTCATCTGCTTCTGAGCCTTCACTTGAAAATAGGGACCTAAATCTTTCCTTTAGCCCTAGGATAATTCATGGAGCAGAAGTAGGAGTCACCACCCCTGGAGGTGTTCAAGAGGGGATTGGAGGTGGCACTTGGTGCCATGGTTTAGTAGTCATGAGGTCCTGGGTGACAGGTTGGACTTGATGATCTTTGAGGTCTTTCCCAACCTTATTGATTCTATGATTCTATTCTATGATTCTACAGTAGAGTAATATAAAGAAATATACACATTTAATATATAAAATAAATACATGTGCTGGAGTCACCATCCCTGGAGCTGTTCAAGAAATGTGTGGACATTGCACTTGAGGACATGGTTTAATGGCCATGTGGGGTTGGGTTGATGGCTGCACTCAATGATCTTAAAGGTCTTTTCCAACCCAAACAATTTTATGACTCTGTGATTCTGTAACAGCTGCTAAAAGCCCTAATTTGTAAGGCCTTGGAGAAGTTAGCAGGTCCTGAGCTGTGGTGTCCCTAGAATGGGTCAGTCCTCTTATGCTGGGCCTCCTTTTATTTCAGTCTCAGAATGTGTCCTCCAGATCCACAGAATCAGAGAATTGTTTGGGTTAGGAAAGGCCTTAAAGGTCATCAAGTCCAACCATCAACCTAAGCCCACTATGGCCACTAAACTATGGCTATGTATTTCTTGAACACCCCTAGGCATGGTGACTCCACCACCTCCGTGGGCAGCCTGTTCCAATGCCCAGCCACTCTTGCAGGAGAATTTTTTTCCTAATGCCCAACCTAACCCTGGCACAATTTCAGGGCATTTCCTCTCATTCTATCACCTAAAACTAGGCAGAATCACAGAATCACCAAGGTTGGAAGAGACCTCAAAGATCATCAAGTCCAACCTGTCACCACAGACCCCATGACTAAACCATGGCACCAAGTGCCATGTCCAATCCCCTCTTGAACACCTCCAGGGATGGTGACTCCACCACCTCCCTGGGCAGCACATTCCAATGGTGAATGACTCTCTCTGTGAAGAACTTTCTCCTCACCTCAAGCCTAAACTTCCCCTGGTGCAGCTTGAGACTGTGTCCTCTTGTTCTGGTGCTGGTTGCTTGAGAGAAGAGACCAACTCCCTCCCAGCTACAAGATGAAACAGAAGTGTTTTCCCTGCAGGTCACTGCTACAGGCACCAGAGGAGGTTGTGTGCTGGCAAACAAGAGCTGTGTCCCACGAGACCACCTCTTTTCTGATGGAAATTGGAGAGCTTTCGCTGGGCTATTGCAATACCTCTTCCCCAGCCACTCTAAATTCCAACAGCAGCCTGCAGACTCCAGCGAGGTTTCATCTCAACACCTCACCAGCGGGTTTTTAAGGGCTCTGATAACAACTTGGCAAAGCAAAATCAACCGGTGTTTGATCTGCTTGACAATGTATTGGGAATCTTAAGTTGATCTTAATTCATCACTGCTCCGTAGTACAGGATTTGTTACCTCTGCGCCTCGCTCCGTGGAAATATTAACTTCAGTTTCTATGACAACAGGAGTCATAAATGCCAACACTCTTCCTGTTGGGTTTCTTTTTGCAGCCTGATGAGGAGCCCATTCTTTATTTATTTATTTGGGTTCTTTGGAATTAACCTTTTCCTGATCCCTGGAAATCAATAATCCAGATGGTGCCTGCCCTCCTTTCTCTGTTCCCGGTATCCAGTTGTACCGATCTCCTTGGATCGTTGCCATCAGATATACCGACCCATGCATGGCATCTCCAGGAGCAAGCTGAGGGATCAGCATGATCAAGCCTCTTCTTCCCTGGCTGGTGTCCCAGAAGGACTCTGTCCCTTCTGCCTTCCATCCTGACCCCTGTGTTCCTGAATCTGGTTCCCATCTGCTACTGTGTCTAGTCTGGGACTTGCCAAGTCCTTGTCCCCAGCATCAGTGGTGTCAATGGTGCTGTCATTGCCATCAGGAGTTGGGTTGGCTCCTGGTTTGTGTCTCTGTGTCTCTTTTCCAAGGGATTGTTCTTTTCTTCTGTCCCAGCTGGTTGAGCTTCTTTCCCACCCCACCAGTCTCTCACTTCTTCCCTTTCTCTTCCCTTTGGGTAGGCAGAGGGCTTCTGGCACTCCTTGGGTAGCCAGCCCAGCCCTGACCCTCAAGGTGGGTCTATGGCTTCCTGTGGAATGACATTACCATGTAGGAGATGTGACCAGTCATGGAGAAGAACAGTCCTAGAATTCATAGAATCATAGAACTATTTCAATTAGAGAAGACCTCTAAGCTAATTGAGTCCAATCATCAACCCAACACCACCATAGCCATCAAACCATGTCCCAAAGTGCAATGTCCACTCATGTCTTGAACACCCCTAGGGATGGTGACTCCACTACTTTCCTGGGCAGCCTGTTCCAATGCCTGATCACTCTTGCAGGAATGAAATCCTTCCTAATCTCCAACCTAAACCTCTACTTGGGCAATTTCAGGCCATTTCCTCTCACTCTATCACCTGATAGAACCCACAGCCCATGGAGGATCCTCTCCAAACTACTGACATTGTTTTTGAAAGCCTGCCTGGCTCTGAAACATGAGCACATGGACATGGGTTAGGTGGATCAAGGTCAGCATGGGCTCAGTCCAGTCCATCCTTCCCCTTTAGCTTTTTGGAGGTTTCCTGTGCTGTGAATCCTTTCACCAAGCTTTCTCCCAGCACATCCCCACTCAATCCTCCTCTGTGGTATTTCCCTCACCCTGAGCAGAGCACATCAAGATTGTTTAGCCTGGAGAAGAGGAGGCTCAGGGGAGACCTTCTTGCTGTCTACAACTACCTGAAGGGTGGTTGTAGCTAGGTGGGGATTCATCTTTTCTCCCAGGCAACCAGCACCAGAACAAGAGGACACAGTCTCAAGCTGCACCAGGAGAAGTTTAGGCTGGAGGTGAGGAAGAAATTCTTCCCAGAGAGATTGGCCATTGGAATGTGCTGCCCAGGGAGGTGGTGGAGTCACCATCACTGGAAATGTTTAAGAAGAGACTGGATGAGACACTTAGTGCCATGGTGTAGTTGATTAGGTGGTGTAGGGTGATAGGTTGGACTCGATGATCTCGAAGGTCTTCTCCAACCTGGTTAGTTCTGTATTCTGTATCCTGTGATGGGAGCTGATGAACATTCCTCTCTTTACACAAGAGTTCTGGAATGCAAATGGACCCTGAGATGGTGCTGGCTCCAGGAGGTGTCCACACTTTTAACAATATCCATTCTTCAGATGTTCCCTGTGGTAGAAGGACCCATGATGTTCAGTATTTGTGACTCAAGTAGGACAATGCGATGTCTTGTAGCACAGCACTTCAGTCACACAGGAGTTTTTTGCTGCTTCTACATCTGTTTTAGACTTAACAAGCTGCTACCTTAACTGGGCTTCCATCAGAAGAAAGCAGGTTTTAAATGGGCTTTTGTGGGAGAATCAGGCCAGTTCTGGGTACAAATGCAGATCCTCCCTCCTCTGTCATTTCTCCATGACAGGCTCTGCATGATTCCAACCTTAATGATTCTGTGGTTTGGTGCTGACCTGGCAGTGCTGGGTTAATGGTTGGACTCAAGGATCTTCACAGAATCACAGAATCACCAAGGTTGTGAAGATCTTTTTCCAACCTTAGTCACAAAATCAAAGAATCATGGAATGGTTTGGGTTGGAAGGGACCTTTCAAGGTCATATAGTCCACCCCCCTCCTCCCTAACCCCCTCCTCCCCCACAACAATGTCTTTAAGTAGAGCAGTGTGCACAGAGCCTGACCTTTGATGTCTCCAGGGATGAAACCTCCACCACTTCCCTGGGCAACCTAACCTCCTTCAGGGTAAAGAACTGGTCTCACCACCACCCTCAGTGTAAAGAACTTGTTCCTAATGTCCAGCCTAAATCTACTCTTCGATCAATCAGTCATTCAATCCATCAACCAATCTGGTTTAATCTACCCTTATGGTTCTATGACATTTGGAGGTAACCTAGGCAGCTGTTTGTGAGAAGGCTGACTTCATCCTGGCCTTTTGTGCCTGAGAGAAGTCTCCACTCAGGGGAGATGCTGGACACAGCCCACTATGATCCAGAAGAGCTCCAAGCCCCTTGCTTTAGTCACTTTTTATAGGGTCTGAGATGATTGGCTTTGGTCAAGGTAATTTCCAGTCCAGCCCATCCTGGATGTCAAAACATCCTGATACTTTCTGCCAGTTGGGCAGACTTCACTTGCTGACTGCCAAAGCCTCATATCACCCTGCTGCTGGCCACCCTTTTCCTAAGGCCATAAGAAATCAACAAAAAACTATCACAAAGTACCTGGGTGAGAAATGAGCTAAGTCTGGAGTGACACAGGTAAGAAACCTTGCCTTAAGATCCAACTGTAGTACTCAGGTTAGACATCATATAAAAGCTGTCTGAAACTCAAGTACTTCATGAGAACATCAGTGGAGTAGCATCTGATGGTCTAAGTGTGCAGAGGACACTCTTCAGGGAATGTGGCTCAATTGAAGAGGTATTTTTAGTGCCTGGATGACCCAGAGCAAAGCATGCCAAGACAAACCGCGCTATTGAGAGAGAGCAGCTGAGTCAGGATGCTGTGGAACCTCTTCATCACATCCCTGAGGACAAGGACAGTGGCAGGGGCCAGCCACATCAAACACTTCATTAAGCCTGAGACAGGAAAAGGAAAATGAAAAATGCTTCACCCAGAGCAGCTAAATCAGATTCTGCTTTTCACAGGGCACGCAGCACCTCCTTCTTTAGCTCTTCACGTTGATAGATCCTGGCGAAGGAAGAAGCCTGATGGGACCACGTGGTGCTTTGCCTCCCATGCTTCTCACGGGGTGTGCTGCAGGCAGATGGCTCAGGGAGTGCTGAACGTGGTGCTGCCACTCGGTGCCTTCAAACAGCTGAATTCTGCGGCTCCTTGTGCCCAACGTGCTAAATACTGCTGCAGCAGAAGAGCACTTGCTGGGGATGATTTGAGCAGCCAGCACGCAGGAGAAGGTTTGCACGGAGGAGGGTTGTACAATCATAGAATGGCTTGAGTCGGAAGGGGCTGTAACAACCATCCAGTTCCAACCACCATGCCGTGGGCAAGGACATCTCCCACTAAACTAGGTGGGAGGTGTCCCTGGACCAAATGTCCAACCTAAACCTCCACTGATGCAACTTGAGGTTTTTCCCCTTGTCCTGTCACTTCCATCAAAGAGGCCAACCCCCACCTGGCTCTAACCTCCTTTCAGAGAGTTGTAGAGAGCCAGAAGGTCTGCCCTCAGCCTCCTTTTCTCCAGACTAAACAACCCAGGTTCCCTCAGCTGCTCCTCACCAGACCTGTTCTCCAGACCTTTCACCAGCTTTGTTGCCTCCAGCCCCTCAATGCCTTTCTTGATGTGAGGAACCCAGGACTCAAAGTGTGGTCTCACCAATGCTTAGCCCAATTGGGCAATCATTTTCCTGGTCCTGATGGATGTAGGATGAAACATTGCACTCATGTCTCCTTGGTAATAGCTTCTGAGGTGAGTGTTCCTGGACACCCTCATTAATGCACCCAGCATGGTCAGCCCATGGAGCATGTTACCATGAACCAAGATGTTGTGGTGGTTTGAACCTTAACTGGGGCTTAAAAGCTCAGATGGGGGCCAGGCTGAGAATCCCTCCCCCATTCCCCCCCCCCCCTCCCTTAATAGAGAGAGAAAAAAAAGGAGGGGAGCAAATCCACCAAGAAATAATTTGGGTTGGGCTTGGAAGTTGAGCGGCAAAGAATTTTCCTTTAAACAGTGTGTATATATATATATTTATGTAACAATGACAGGCAGGGTTCACAAGGGTGAGGAACAAGGGGAAAGGAAAAGAAATATGAGGTACAGAACCAGTCCTTTGCAAAGTGTGGAAGCAGGAGGGAGGACCACGTGGCAGGGGAGCAGCAAGCCAGCAGCAACGCTCTTTCATCCCCACGAAGCAGATGGAAGAGAGCAATGGCTGCAATGTCCTCCCTTTTATACCCCTGCTGGACAAGGTGGGGGGAGGGGGGGAGCAGTGGAACAGACCAAGTCAGTTTCCCCGGGGGGAAAACACCCTCCAGGGAGGGCAAAAAACTCTCACAAGCCCTCCCCTGCTGTTTTCAGGATGGGTGTAGCCCACCACAGATGTCAGGAAAAAGCTCCAAATCTCATACCTACAAATGGTGTCCTGCTTCAGCTGAACAAACCCCCCTGCTTTTCCTTTTAAACTAAATAAGAGCAAATTCGGGGGGGGGGAGGGGTAGGGGGAGCAAAGGTGGGGGGGGAGGGGAACAAAACACAAAACAAAACCAAACAAAATCCCCAACCAACCAACCAGCAAAAACCCCAAAACCAAACAAAGCAAAACAAAACAACCCCCAAACCCCCAATGTATTTAATTCTTTCATTCCTTTAGAAAGGGAAAAGCTTCAGCCAAGCAGCAGCCAGGGAAAGTAGTAATTCAATGCAGGAAAAAAAATGACCTCCTGAGGGACTCCTGAGAGAGCAGAAACAACTCCTGCTCTGCTCTGGAGATGCTGCTTTTATTCAGCCACTGCACTCAGGCCTTGATGGGGAAGATATTTGGTGTGGCAGAGCCTTCAGTCCTTTGCCCATGAGGGATCTTTTTCATTCCTCTAAAAAGCTGTCTCTAAAAGAAAACTCTTCTGTGCTTTTCACAGAGGCCCAGCATAGTGAAGGTTGGAAGGGACCTACAGAGATCATCCAGTCCCACCCTCCTGCTCAGGCTAAGCTTGGGCTTGATCTGCTCCCTGGAGAAACAGGGCCATCACCTAGAGCTGTCAAAGAAAAGGTGGGAGTGAGTCTCCTGCTCTCTTTTTGCAGGTGATTCCAGAATCCCAGCATGGTGAGGTTGGAAGGGATCTCTGCAGATCATCCAGTCCAACACCCCTGCTAAAGAAGGGGCACCTACAGCAGCTTGTCCAGGATCACAGTGGCCAGCTGGGTTTGGAATCTCTCCAGAGAAGGAGACTCCACAACCTCTCTGGGCAGCCTGCTCCAGGGCTCCAGCACCCTCACACCAAACAAGTTTCTCCTCCTCTTCAGATGGAACCTCCTGGGTTCCAGTTTGTGCCAGTTGCTCCTTGACCTATTGCTGGGCACCACTGACAAGAGTCTGGCCTCATCCTCTTGGCCCCCACAAGTTCTTTAGCTGTTGCTGAGCATTGAGAAGATCCCCTCTTGGGCTCAAGGCTCAACAGCCCCAGCTCTCTCAGCCTTTCCTCCTCACAGAGATGCTCCAGGCCCCTCAGCATCTTTGGAGCTTCCCCTGGACTTCCTTCAGTATTTCCCTATCTCATGAGCTCTTGACCCCAGATTTCAGAGTTGGCTTCCCTATGGCAGAGTAGAGGGGCAGAAGAACCTCCTTTGACCTTCTGGTCATACTCTTCTACAGCGATTGAGAGATGGAGACAAAGCTTGATGCAAGCAAAGTGTCTCCTTTATAGTACAAAGTCATTTCTTTATATAGGCTAACATGTTCAGAAGGCTACTTGTGATTGGTAATTAGATGTGTCCGTGTGACAGTTACAGACTCGTGGTTGGCTGCCGAGGAAATGCCAGGGAACACACATCCCTGAGCAAGGCTCAGACAGGTGTTAGACCAAAGGCAAACGGTCAAGCATCTCTTATCTAAGTTCTGAGAGAAGACAAAAGACTCTCCTGCAATGTTTACCAGCACTTATTCTCAGGTCGTTGTGTGGCTTCCCTGAGTCACAATGGCCATTGGTAATCAGCTAAATGCTTTTTTCTCTCTACATAATTGCAGTTTGTTCCCAAGGTTTGTGGCCCACAAGAGCTAAAATATTTCCTTCTATCAGCTGAGCATTGCTTGAGATTCTACTCCCTAAATTCAGTGCGTCACTCTTCTTTATGTGTCCCAGGAGACCAGTGGCCTTTGTGGCCACAGTGGTGCATTGATGGCTCACGGGGAACTTCTTGTCCACCAACACTCCCAGGTCCTTCTCCTGAGAGCTGCTTCCCAGCAGGTCACCCCTCACCTCTACAGGTGCAAGGGGTTGTTTCTCCCCACATGCAGGACCCTACACTTGCTCTCGGTGAGCTTCAGGAGGTACCTCTCCACCAAACTCTTCTGCCTGGCCAGGTTTTCAGAGCCAATCTCAGGGGGCTGGGATTGCTGCAAGAAAGCTATAGTTGTGTACTCCAAAATCCTCAACATGGTGCTTAGTCCTACCTTATTTGCATGTTCTGAAGATGCTGTGGAGTGGGAAATTCAGTGCTTCGACTCCAGCCTTCAAGCTTTTCCATCTTCTGTGCGCATAGAGAATTTGTTCTCTCAGAGATGTGCAGTGACCTCTTTTCTTCCTTTCTTTCTTATTTTCAGTGCAAGGAATGTTTTCATTAAAAATAAAATAGCAGATACATCAAGACATTTCCTCTTGTAAAGCCTCATGTTCTGAATATAAAGCAGTGGTGGCCAGCCTCTACAGCACTCTCTTATTCTTGCTCTGCAGCTGAAAGTGAGGGAGAGGCTGTTGCATAACGAGAGGAAAACAAACTTTATGGGCAGCTCCTTAACTTCCACAAAGGGATCATTAATAGGAGTATTAGGACAACAATAATCAACCCTTTGAGTCATGTTCTTTGTTCCAACATAGTACTGAAACTATCAAGGGTTTTCTCTCTTTGGCCCAAGAGCAACCCATGTATGATTCAAGTGGAATATGTTTTATAATAGCTGCTAAATCAGGAGCTGTATAGAACAGTGGAGGGAAAAGCTCCATATTTTAGCTGTTCACAGCAGGCTTGTCCTGCTGGGAGCTCAAGCAGAGCTGGTTCTGGCCAGTGCTGTGAGTTCCCAGCTCAGTCTCTGCTCAGGGAGGCACTTCTAAAGTTCAGGGCAGGTTTGCACAGCCAGGGGCTGCTTCTAGCAGGGGGAAGCTGATGGGGAGAGGTCTTGGCAAGGGCTAGGCTGCAGAAAGGCTCTGCCTGAGATTTCTTCCTCTGCAAACCAAGGGCACTGCCACAGCTTGTGCCCCATCTTGAAGGGTAGGAAGGCAGAGGTGGCACCTGTGTGGAAGAGCAGCCAGGACAGGTGACCCTCAACTGCCCAACAAGGGATACAGCCCACAGAGGATATCTTCAGGAGCAAGCAGGGGTCAGCAGGGCCAAGCCTCTTCTTCCCTGGCTGGTGTCCCAGGAGGACTCTGTCCCTTCTCTCTTCTATGCTGATCCTTGTGTTCCTGAATCCAGTACCCAAATTCATCTCCTGAATCTAGTTCCCATCTGCTGCTGAGTCCAGTCTGGGACCTGCCCAGTGCCTTTCTCCAGTATCAGTGGTGCCAATGGTGCTGTCATTGCCATCAGGGCTTGGTTTGGCTCTTAGTTTGTGTCTCTGTGTCTCTTTTCCATGAGAATGTTCTTTCCATCCCAGCTGGCTGATGACTTTAAACTGAGGAAGTGCAGGTTTTGGTTATATATTAGGAACAAATTCTTCACCATGAGGGTTGCCCAGAAAAGCTGTGTGTGTCTCATGCCTGGAAGTGTTCAAGACCAGGTTTAACAGACCTTTGAGCAACTTGATCCAGTTGTAGATGTCCCTGCTCACTGCAGAGGCATTGAACTGGATCATCAATCATAAAATTGCTTGGGTTGGAAAAGCCTTCTAACATCAAGTCCTACTTTCAGCCCACCACCACCATTAAACCCTGTCCTGAAATGCCATGACCTTTAATGACAGAATCACAGAATTGTTAGGGTTGGAAGAGACCTCAAGGATCATCTAGTTCCAACCGCCCTGTTGGGCAGAGGCAGGGACACCTCACACTAGATCAGGTTGCTCAGAGCCACATCCAGCCTGGCTTTAAAAACCTCCAGGCATGGGGGACTTTTAAGGTCCCTTCCAACCCAAAGCATCCTGTGATTCTATGACCATGATTGTGTCCTGCTTGCTTCAGGTCACTAGGAATGGGAGAAGCTTCCACGTGACAAACGGATCTGTCAGCACTCATGGTGGAAATATGGCACTTGCAGAGCTCCTTCATTAGGAACCCGTGGGAGGGGAGCAATGTGGTGCTGGCACAAAGGGCCCTGCTCTTCAGCCATCCTCCCCCTCCTCCTACACTCTCCATTGGTTTGGGGTTTCCCAGTTCAAAGGGAAGCTGCTGGAAGAAACATCCCACTCCTTTCTGAAGCCACCGCAGCACGCTAGGAATTTTTAAGCCGTGCAGCTCTCCTCCTGCTTCCTATCTGCTCAGCAGCAAAAGGAAGAATTTGTTCTGAAGACCGAATTCTTCCAGCAGAAGCACTTCAAAGCTGCCCTGCAGACAAACAGGGATGCATAATTTAGGCAATAAGTGGGTTTTTCTGCAGGATGCTGCACACAGCCTGCCCAGAGCACCCAAGGAGGCTCTCCCACTCAAGCTGCTGTTGGCAGTTCTACCTTGCTTCCCCAGAACTTTCTATAAATTAACAAAGGGATGGCAGTGATAAGAAGATAAGGGACTTCCCACAGCCTCAGAAGTGACCCAGGAGCTCGGGTCTTCAGTCTACACCCTGCTGTCACATCTGAGGCTGTCCTCATTACCAGCATTTTATTTCCATAGCAAACCTGAGGGAACCTGCAAAGAGTCTTCGAGTTTTCCTGAGTTTCCCACTGCTGTGCTTCTTTTTCTCCCTTCCCCATCACACATTCCATCCAGCAATCCCTCCTTTGCAGCAAAACTGTTTAAAATTGTTCATAGAATCTTCATAGAAGCACAGAACTGTTTCAGTTGGAGAAGACTTCTAACATCACCAAGTCTAACCATCAACCCAACACTGCCGTGGCCACTAAGCCACTGCAGATTCAGCAGTGGCTTCTGGGTCCTTCCTGATCTGTTCTTGGTATCTTCAAAAGCATTTTGCTGCCTCCAGTGAGAAAAGATGGACAAGAGCATGGGAGCTTCCAGAGAAGAACAGCTTGCCCAAGGAGGTTGTGGCTGTCCCCTCCCAGGAGGTGTTCAAAGCCAGGCTGGATGAGGCCTTCAGCAATATGGTCTAGTAGGAGGTGTTCCTGCCTGTGGCAGGGTGGTTATGGCCAGATGATCTTTAAGGTCCCTTCCAACCCAAACCATTCTGTAAATCTATGAATGATCCAGTTTCTAAAAGACTCATTTTAAGTCCCCTGTATTAATTTTTGGGGGTTTTGTACTCTCAGTTTTAACACCAGGGGTTTATTTTAATTTTTGAAGGATTCATGGCTAAAATTAACCTTCAGTCTCCCTCAGGGAGGAGTGGCTGGCACCTCATCAGGCTGTGCTGCCATTCAGTGAGACCTGGCCAGGCTTGCAGCATGGGTGAGAGGAACCTCATGGAGTTCAGCAAGGGCAAGGGTGGGGTCCTGCCCCTGGGGAGGAACAACCCCCTGCACCTTGACAGGTGAGGGATGACCTGCTGGGAAGCAGCTCTGCAAAGGACCTGGGAAGTGCTGGGGGACAACAAGTACCTTGTGAGCCATCACTGCCCCATTGTGGTAAAGAAGGCCAATGTCCTCCTGAGGTACATAAAGAACAGTGTGGCCAGAAGGTCAAGGAAGGTTCTTCTTTCCCCCTACTCTGCCCTAGAGAGGCCACATCTGGAATCCTGGAACTGGGTCCAGTTCTGGGCTCCCCAGTTCACAAGAGACAGGAAAGTACTGGAGAGAGTCCAGTGGAGGCTCTGAAGGTGTTGAGGGACCTGAAGCATCTTTCTGAGGAGGAAAGGCTGAGAGCCCTGGGGCTATTGAGCCTGGAGAAGAGCAGCCCCAGAGAGGATCTTCTCAATTCTCACCAGAGAGTGGGAGAGCAAGGAGAAACATGGTCTTTAGCCATTGGAATGTGCTGCCCAGGGAGGTGGTGGAGTCACCATCTCTGGAGGTGTTCAAGAGGGGATTGGATGTGGCACTTGGTATCATGGTCTAGTAGTCATGAGGTCTTGGGTGACAGGTTGGACTTGATGATCTTAGAGGTCTTTTCCAACCTTATTGATTCTATGATTCTATGATTCTGAGAGGCCTGGGAGAATTTTGGGGACCCAAAACATTGAATCTATGAATCTCCAGAGGTCCTCTTCCAAACCCCACCATTCTATCATTCCACAGTGGGTGGGAGCTGTGCCTTTCTTCTGATGTCAAGAGCCTGAGAAGCTTCCCAGCTCAACTCTGGAGGAGAGCCAAGCAGCAGAAGAGCTATTTTTGTTCAGCTGTTTTCCTGAACAGCTGCCTCCTCCTGAGTATCCCTCAGCATTCATTGCTGTCTCAATATCCCTGTGGAAATGGAACCCAGTCATTGAGTCTCAGGTGAAAAAAGGGACTGAAGAACCCAGCAGATCCACAGCTCTGGGTTTGCTCAGCACTGCTCTGCTGTGGGGAGTTGAATTTAGCACCTAATTACGTGGTACACTTTCGCAGACAAGGCAGGCTTGCTGCTTTCAAGTGAATGCTGAAAGTCAGTTCTGAAACAAGGCAGTGGAGCTGCTTTGGAGAGGGAAAATATTTGGTGTCTGTGCTACCAGACTGATTGCACTTGACTTTCAGAACACTCTGCTGTGCCCACCATCTCAACATCTTCACATCCTTGATTATCCTAGAGATTTGTACTCACACACAGGTGTGGGTGCATCAAATGCCTTTATATAATATCTGAGGTTCATTATGGTGAGTTTAAGACATGATAAAGTTAAAAACTTCAGAAGCTACCCAGTCTAATTCTCCTCAGCGCCTGGCTGCAGGCATTTTTACTTTTCCAGTTTAAACTGTGCTGTTTCCAAAGAACAGGTGGTTCAAGATACACTTAGAGTAGCATCTCTTTTTGTTGAAGTTTAGATGGGAAATAGCAGCTCCACTCCATAATGTCAGTGGTCAGGGCTGGGCTGGCCACCAGATGCTCCCCATGAAGCCCTTTGCCTTCCCAAAGGGAAAAGGAAGAAGGGAGAGAGACTGATGGGGTGGAAAAGGTACCAGATGGCTGAAGATGCTGAGTGGCTCAGGGTTGTTGAGCATGGAGAAGAGCAGACTGAAGAGGCATCTTCTCAATGCTCAGGAAGAGCTATAGGACCTGTGAGAGGAAAGAGGATGGGGCCAGACTATTGCCAGTGGTGCCCAGCAATGGGACAAGGGGGAACAGGCACAAACTGGAACCCAGGAGGTTCCACGTGAAGATGAGGAAAAACTTGTTTGGTATGAAGGTGCTGGAGCCCTGGAGCAGGCTGCCCAGAGAGGCTGTGGAGTCTCCTTCTCTGGAGAGATTCCAAAGCCACCTGGACAATGTGATCCTGGGCAAGCTGCTGTGGGTGCCTCTGCTTGCGCAGGGGGATTGGAATGGATGATCTGCAGAGGTCTCTTCCAAGGCCCACCATGCTGGGACTTGGAGATTCTGTAGCTGAGGGCAGTTCATAGCACCCACTCTGTGATGACAGGACCTGAACTCTTCATATAAATGAAGAGCACTCAGATGATCAGTTACTCGAATATGGGTGAGACGTTTCCTCACTCCTATTCTCAGCTAGGGAAGTGCTGAGCTCAAGCAGAAGACTTTGTCATGCCCCAGGGAGCTGCATGCTATTTTCCTGCTTTCTCTTCAGTAATTTTTGATTAGTTTGCTGGTTACCTGTGACTAGAAGAGCAGCTCCTTTGGTCATCCATCAAAGCAGGGCTTGATGACAGGGAGTTTTACAGCACCGCTGATCCCTGGGCAGAGCAGAGCGCAGCACTCCACACAGATAGAGTTGTCATCACGGATCAAAAACCTGGGGAAAACCTTAAGTGATCCTTTCTCCTGCTGTCAGAGCCAGAATGAAGAAGGCAGGATGAGAGGTGCAGCAGAATAAATAGCTTAGAAACACCAAGGTTTCATCTTTGAGGTGAAAAGCCTTAAAATTCAGCATGTTGCTCCTCGAAGTCTCCACAGAACCAGAGATTTCTCTCTGTGACTTGCAAAGAAAGGGCCAATTCTGGTTAGGATTTCATTGACTCTGTCAGACTAATGTGTGGAAGAAATTATTTTCAGACTATAGACAGAAATATTTTATTTGTGTTCAGAAAACAAATAAATAAATACAATCCAAAAGCTGGAAGATGGCTGTCCTTCAAACAGCTGCCTTTCATAGAGTCACAAGATAGCTTGGGTTGGTTGGAAGGGACCTTTCAAGGTCATCCAGCCCAACTCCCCTGCAGTCAGCAGGGGCATCTGCAACTGGAACAAGTTACTCGGAGCCCCAAACAACCTGACCTGCAATGGCCTCAGAGATGGAACACCTCTGGGCAACCTGGGATGGGTTCTCACCACCCTCAGGGTCAAACATTTCTCCCTTCTCTCCAGTCTGAATCTCCCTCTTTTAGTTCAAAACATCACCCAGTGTGGCCAGCAGGAGCAGGGAGGTCATTCTGCCCCTGTACCCTGCACTGGTTAGGCCACACCTTGAGTCCTGTGTCCAGTTCTGGGCCCCTCAGTTTAGGAAAGATGTTGAGTTGCTGGAATGTGTCCAGAGAAGGGCAACAAAGCTGGGGAGGGGTTTGGAACACAAGGCCTGAGGAGAGGCTGAGGGAGCTGGGATTGCTTAGCCTGGAGGAGGCTCAGGGGAGACCTTATTGCTCTCTACAACTACCTGAAGGGAGGTTGTGGACAGGAGGGAGTTGGTCTCTTCTCCTGGGCAACCAGCACCAGAACAAGAGGACACAGTCTCAAGCTGCACCAGGGGAGGTTTAGGCTGGAGCTTAGGAAGAAATTCTACAGAGAGAGTGATTTGCCATTGGAATGGGCTGCCTGGGGAGGTGGTGGAGTCACCATCACTGGAGGTGTTTAGGAGGAGACTTGATAGGGTGCTTGGTGCCATGGTTTAGTTGATTAGGTGGTGTTGGATGATAGGTTGAACTTGATGATCTCAAAGGTATCTTCCAACCTGGTCTGGTCTGGTCTGGTCTGGTCTGGTCTGGTCTATTCTATTCTATCCTATCCCATCCCATCCCATCCCATCCCATTTCTTCCTATCCCTTCTCCTGTCACAACAGACCCTGCTCAAATGTGTGTCCCAGCTTTCTTAGAAGCCACTTTAAGCATTGCAAGACCATGAGAAGGTCTGCCTAGAGCCTTCTCTTCTCCAGTTGGAGTTGTTCAAACTCCAACTCCCTCAGCCTGGTTTCCAGCCCTCACCATGTGTGGTTGGAATGCCTTTCAACCAAGGTGTGGAACTCTTTTCTCTTCCTTCTGGACATCATCATACTTAGAGATGAGCACTTTACAAACAATATTTAACAGCCATGTAGATATGGTGCTCAAGGATATGGTGCAGTAGTGGCCCTGGTCAAGATCCATAATGGTTAGACTTGATGATCTTACCTGAAGGAGGCCTGAAAGAGAGCCAGGAGAGGACTTTTTACAAGGGCTTGAAGTGATAGGATGAGGAGCAATGGCTTTGAGCTGGAAGAGGGGAGGTATAGACTGGAGATTAGGAAGAAATTCTTTACAGTGAGGGTGGTGAGACGCTGGAACAGGTTGCCCAGGGAGGTTGTGGATGCCTCCTCCCCAGAAGTGTTCAAGGCCAAGTTGGATGAATCTATGAGTCATAGAGTCCTAGAATGGTTTGGATTGGAAGGGACCTTAAAGAGCATCTTGTTCCAAGTCCCCTGCCATGGGTAGGGAAACCTCCCACTAGACCAGGCTGCTTACAGGGCTTTTCCAATCATGGTGATTCTGTGTGAAACTGAAATCTGTGCCCATTTCATGTGTGACACCAGCTCACCCTGGCTGGGGATTAATAGTAGTGAAACTCTGTTGTGAGGTGGGGATTGGTCTCTTCTGGCTATTATCAGGTGATAGAACAAGAGAAAATGGCCTGAAATTGTGCCAGGGGAGGTTTAATTTGGATGTTAGGAACAATTTCTTTCCTGCAAGAGTGGTCAGGCATTGGAACAGGCTGCCCAGGGAGGTGATAGAGTCACTGTCCCTGGAGGTGTTCAAGAAACATGTGGACATGGTGCATTGGGACATGGTTTAATGGCCATGGTGGTGTTGGGTTGATGATTGGACTCAATGATCGTAGAGGGCTTTTGCAACACAAACAATTCTATGATTCTAAATCCTGAACCTTGGCTTGCTCTGCAGATCCCACAAGAAACAGCTTTCCACGATGAAATCCATTGCAGCGTCCAAGTCAGCAGAGCAGACAGCTGATGTCCCTCAGGCAGAGGCAGGCAGTGCTGGTGACCCTTCTCCTCTCTGGGCCCTCCCTGCTGCTCACACAGCCCAAGGATGTGGTTCCTGATGGGTCCAGCCTCATGCTGCTATTGGAGTCGAGCAGCAGGTCAGAAGCTTCCTGCCAAGAGAGTTTAGTGTCAGAAAGCTGACACCTCCTCAGCAGTGATGTGTTTGGCAGGATCCTGTCAGTAATGAAGGATGGAAGAAGGAGCAGGGAGGGTGATGTTGGGACTTGGGGAGGGAGATGCAGAAGGTCACTGTGGTGACTCTCTTCTGTCATGAGAACCAAGGTATTTGTGAATAGTTCAGTTTGCCTTGCCTCCTAAACATAGCTTTGGCTCTTTTGCCTCACACCACCACAGATGTGTTGCTGAACCTCAGTGCAGTTTAGTTGTTAGACTATCTATTCATGCCCAGTGGTGGTACACTTTTCTGCACGGTTGTCCAAAGATGAGGAGAAACTTCTTTGGTGTGAGGGAACTACTGGAGAGAGCCCAGTGGAGGCTCTGAAGGTGCTGAGGGGCCTGGAGCATCTCTGTGTGGTGGAAAGGGGACATTTAGCCTGGAGAAGAGCAGCCCCAGAGGGGATCTTCTCAATGCTCAGCAAGAGCTAAAGGACCTGTGATGGGCAGGAGGATGGGGCCAGACTCTTGTCAGCAGTGCCCAGTGACAGGAGAGGTGGCAAGGGGCATGACTGGAAGCCAGGAGGTCTCATCTGAACAGGAGGAGAAATGTCTTTGGTATGAGGGTGCTGGAGCCCTGGAGCTGGCTGCCCAGAGAGGTTGTGGAATCACCTTCTCCAGAGAGATTCCAAAGCCACCTGGCCACTGTGATCCTGGGCAAGCTGCTGTGAGCACTCCTGCTTTGTAGTTGGGTTGGGATAGACGATCTCCAGAGCTCCCTTCCAACCCACACCATGCTGGGATTTGGGAATTCTGTGAAAACAACATTTTGGCTGGAGCAAAGAACTTCAGATACTGAGGATGGGAGGTAGATGCAATGGACTGGATAGACAGAGAGTTATCTCTATGTCCATGTATTGCATCTGTTGTGATTTTGAGATATCTTGGAGCTTATCTGAGGTCCCAGCAAAGAGCAGGTTCTGTGGCAGTTTGGGCTGGGTGCCTCCTGCTGCTGCCATACAGGGTGCACCTCTGGTGACCAGGGTGTCCAGCCCAGTGGGTGGACACAGGAAGCTGTGTGTTTCATCCCCATAATGTCCTGCTCCCTATAAATCCATCTGCAAAGTCTCTCACTTTCTCTTTCTTCCCTTGCTGCTCCCATGGGAGATGCTCCCTATCTGGCAATGGAAGGGGAGTTATCTCAAGGCCTCTTAGGCCTGGCTAGGCCTAATGCCAGGAGGAGAAGGGAGAAGGGCAATCTCAGATCTGGCCAGCTGAGATTAGCCTAACAGTGGAGGGGGGGAAGAAAGAGCCCTGGGGGTTTTGTGTGTACCATCAGGTAGGGAGAAGGGGAGTGCTGGGAGGTTTCTGGGTATGCTATAAGGGACTCTGTGTGTTCTGGGATTCTTTTGTCACTGTGCTTGTAGCTTCTGTAAAACACTCACTGCTTTGCCATTTAAACTTTCAATCACTTCTGCAATCTGTTTGTGTGAGTCTCATTCTTTTTGTGCCCCAGTGGGAGGCAAGGGAGGATCTGCCTTCAAACTGGGACAGGTTCCCTTGTGCTGGATGACAAACTCAGTGACAAGACAGCTTTGACAGTTGTAAAATCATAAAATCATAGAATGGTTTGGGTTGTAAAGGACCTTAAAAATCAACTAGTTCCAACCCCACCACCATGCCCATAGCCACCTTCCACTAGACCATGTTGCTCAATCCCAACCTGGCCTTAAACACCTTCAGGGAGGGGCATCCACAGTCTCCTTAGGCAACCTGTTCCAGTGTCTTACCACCCTCACTTGAAAGAATTTCTTCCTAATTTCCAGTTTAAATCTCCCCTTTTCCAGTTGAAAGCCATTGCCTCTTATCCTATCACTACAGGCCCTTGAGAAAAGTCCAACCCTTGCTCTCCTGTCACCCCCTTCAGGAAGACCCCGAGAAGATCTCCCCAGAGCTTTCTCTTCTCCAGGCTCAACACCCCAATTCCTGCAGCCTGTCCCTACAGGGGATGTGTTCCAGCCCTCTGATCACCTGCATGACCTCTCATTGAAGAGCAAGAACATCAGCAGAGCTATTAAGCTGCTGGTGCTGAAGCAGTCGAAAGACCCAAACAAATATCTGCTTGACTTTTCCCCGCTCTTCCAAGCTATTCTGTGATTCACAGGCAGCTTTCCAAGTTCATTCCAGAGAGGCTATGTTGAAGTGGATGTTTTTTTGGCCTAAACATCCATTTTCTAGCAGAAATTGGCCAAGAGCTCTACTCGTCTGCTTCCCGTTGGCATCTGCAGCAGGTCACCATGCACTGGACAGCTCTGGACAAGCTTCCTCAGATGTTCCTGTCGGGAGATTTAAATGGGTTTGAGCAGCAACTTTCCCAAGCAACACATCTCTGAATATTTTTAGCCCTCTAATAAATAGAGCATCCCAAATTCAGGATGTTACTCAAAATTTACTTGCAGTGTGTGTTTAGACCAGAACTCTCCCTATCATCCCCAAAGCGTTTGCCAAGGACCTCTATGGTGTGTAACACCGTAGGGTTTTTCTTCTTTTCCTCCCAGTGAATGAAATTCATAAGCTTTAGGGAGCATAATATACTTTTACTTAAAGAAATTGAATAATAGAAGCTGGGTTGTTTGGGCTTTTTTCAGGGCTCTGCATCGTTTCTTATAACTCATATGAAAAATAGAGCAAAGGAAGGAAATCCCAAGGAAGAGAAACACTCAGAGCTTCCTCTTAGAAGAATCTCTTTGCAGATACAGTTAAAATGGCAAAATTTAGCTTTTCTAGAGGCCAATCTTACATGAAGCTAAACTTGGGTTTATGATTTTCACTATCTGCTCATGAGGGAGGGAAGGAAAAAAGGGAATTTTTATAAAGGAGGTGCAGAGAATAAGGAGGGGAAAAATCAATATCAATAGCATCAAACAGAGCTGTAGGTAAGAGAGATCCCAGCACACCCTCACCATTCTTAGTTTTAAATTAAAGTGTGCAAAAAGCACCTTCCTGAATGCAAAGAGGGGCTGAGGGAAACAGTGATAATCTGTTTCAGAGGCTGCTAATCCAGAAATCATCCTTCTATGTTAACCAGAACTCAGCACCATAAGATCCAGTGAAAGGGCTAACTTTTAGAATGGGAAGATGAAAATTCTCATGGGAAAAGGAACAACAAAACCTCCCCAAAACCAAAACCCACACACCAAAAATGTCCCAACCCCAGAAAAACAAACAAACGAACAAATCCAACCAAACCAAAACAACCAACCAACCAACCAACTCAACCCCAGTGAAAGAGAAGCCCCAACATCAGCAACAGTGTGGCCAGCAGGACCATGGCAGCGATTGTTCCCCTGTACTCAGCACTGGTGAGGCCACACCTTGAGTACTGGGTTCAGTTTTGGAATCCTCATTCCAAGGACATTGAGGGTCTGGACAGTGTCTAGAGATGAGCAACAAAGCTGGTGAAGGGTCTGGAGAACAGGTTGGGTGAGGAGCAGCTGAGTGAAGTGCGGCTATTGAGCCTGGAGGAGACTGAGGGGAGACCTTCTGGCTCTTTACTGCTCCCTAAAAGGAGCTTGGAGACAGGAGGGGCTGGCCTCTTAGAATCATAGAATCAACAAGGTCGGAAAAGACCTCAAAGATTATTAAGTCCAACCTGTCACCCAACACCTCATGCCTACTAGACCACACACCAAGTGCCATGTCCAATCCCCTCTTGAACACCTCCAGGGACAGCGACTCCAGCGACTCCACCACCTCCCTGGGCAGCACATACCAATGGCTAATGACTCTCTCTGTGAAGAACTTTCTCCTTTTCTCCTCACCTCGAGCCTAAACTTCCCCTGGCACAGCTTGAGACTGTGTCCTGTTGTTCTGGTGCTGGTTGTCTGGGAGAAGAGACCAACCCCCTCCTGGCTACAACCTCCCTTCAGGTAATGTAGAGAGCAATAACGTCTCCCCTGAGCCTCCTCTTCTCCAGGCTAAACAACCCCAGCTCCCTCAGCCTCTCCTCATAGGGCTTGTGCTCCAAACCTCTCCCCAGCCTCATTGCCCATCTCTGGACACATTCAAGTGTCTCAGTGTCCTTCTTAAACTGAGGGACCCAGAACTTCTCCCAAGGAAGAAGTGACAGGACCAGAGGAAATGGCCTCAAGCTGCCCTAGGGGAGGCTTAGGTTGGACATAAGGAACAATTTCTGTACCTTGAGGGTTATCAAGCCCAGGCTGTCCAGGACAGTGGTGGAATCCCCATCCCTGAATGAGTTTCAAAGGCATGGAGATGTGGTGGTGAGGGACATGGTTTAGTGGTGACTTGGCAATGCTGGGTTGATGGTTGCACACTGATCTTAGAGGTCTCTTTCAGCCGTAACAATTTTATGACTGGCAGTGTTGCAGTGAGTGTTGTTCCTGTTTATATATTTAAAGTAATAATTTATTTAAGACCTGGATTATTGCTGTGCTACCCTTATGGTATCTGTGGGAGCTGAGGACACTCCACCAGTTGGATGGAAGAGCATTTGCAACCTCAAATCCTGGGCTCCACAAAGTGATGGTTTACAGCTTTACTAAAATAATAATAATAATAACAATGAAAAAGGAAAAAGAAAAAAGCCACAGACTTTATTTAGGCTCTTGATGAGCTGAAGGAAAAGCACCTTCCAGTGGAGATAAAATGTTCCACTCCCAAATGAGTTGACAGCAATAATTGCACATTGTTGATGATGTTCACACCCCTACATCAGCAGGGCAGCGGCCAGCTTGGCACGCAGATGGCTGGTGTGGCTGGCACTGGGGGAAGCAAATGAACAGCCACAACAAAGCCTTAATAGAAAGCATGGAAACCCCACCACTGAAAAGCCACTGAGCTGTTACGAATCCTTCTGATTGCCATCAGTGACAATCCCCTTCCAGCAATGTCATTACAACCTCTGTGCAAGGAAAGCTCTGGCAGCTGGTGCCCCTCGCCTGCTCTGGCTGTGTCGTAAAACCACAGAATGGGCTGGGGAGGGACCCAGGGCTTGTTGTGCTAGGAAGTGGGGCAAAGGCTTTGAGCTGGAAAAGGGGAGAAGTAGACTGGAGATTATGATGAGATTCTTTATAGAGAGGGTAGTGAGACGCTGGAACAGGTTGCCTGGGTAGGTTTTGGATGCCCTCTACCTGGAGGTATTCAAGGCCAGGTTGGATGGGGCCTTGAGCTGCCTGTTGTATTGGAAGGTAGAATAGAATAGAATAGAATAGAATAGAATAGAATAGAATAGAATAGAATAGAATAGAATAGAATAGAATAGAATAGAATAGAATAGAATAGAATAGAATAGAACCGAACCGAACCAGGTTGGAAACAACCTTTGAGATCATCAAGTCCAACCTGTCATCCAACACTATCTAATCAACTAAACCATGGCACCAAGCACCCCATCCAGTCTCTTCCTAAACACCTCCAGTGATGGGGATTCCACCACCTCCCTGGGCAGCACATTCCAATGGCCAATCTCTTTTTCTATGAAGAACTTCTTCCTAACATCCAGTCCAAACCTCCCCTGGTGCAGCTTGAGACTGTGTCCTCTTGCTCTGGTGCTGGCTGCCTGGGAGAAGAGACCAACCCCTACCTGCCTACAACCTCCCTTCTGGTAGTTGTAGACAGCAGGGGTAGAATTAGATGATCTTTCAGGTCCCATCCAACCCAAACTATTCTGGGGTTCTGTGAATCTCTGCCAAGAGGTGTGTCTCCTCTAGTGCCTGGGAACTATGAAGGACCATTCCTGGTTCACCTCACCAGTTCTTTGCAGTTGTGTTAACCTACATCCTGTTCCCCTCTATTCTCTCTTCTGTGCTGGAGAAGTGCAGTTTATTTGGGGAAGATAAAAATCCCTTGGTCCATGCTGATATTTCATGCTGATGGCTCAGATGTTGCAGGAGCCTTTCATCTTCCTGGGGATACAACAAAAGCTAAATTACCAGGTGGGCTGGAAAGCACTGGGATGCTGAGATCTATACCAGAGAGGATCCAGCCTGGGCAGGCTGCCAGGGCATTGCTTGAAGTCCCCAAAGCACTTGGCCTCCACCTTGCCCTCCACATCTTCCTTGGCACAGAGTTAGAGTCACGGTTTGTAAATATTTAGAGTGGGGACAAATTTTGGCAAGAAAAGATTTTATGTCTCTCTCTGAAAAAGTAATGAGTGAAGAGTATCACTGAAAATGCTGCTGCTAGCAGACTGATGCTCTTATCCCTCCAATCCCTGACAATTCCACTTGGAATAAAGATTATCTTGGTGGAGATGCACCCAGTTTCGTCTGTGAAGAGCAAAGGCTCAGAGTCATGGAGCTGTTGAGCCTGGGCAAGAGTAGCCCCCAGAGAGGATCTTTTCAATGATCAGCAAGCGCTAAGGGACCTGTGAGAGGAAAGAGGATGGGGCCAGACTCTTGTCAGTGGTTAGCAAGGACAGAACAAGGGGCAATGGGCATAAACTGGAACCCAGGAAGTTCCACCTGAACAAGAGGAGAAACTTGCTTGGTCTGAAGGTGCCAGAGCCCTGGAGCAGGCTGCCCAGAGAGGTTGTGGAGTCTCCTTCTCTGGAGAGGTTCCAAACCCACCTGGCCATTGGGATCCTGGGCCAGCTGCTGTGGGTGCCCCTGCTTTAGCAGAAGGGTTATACTGGATGATCTCTGGAGGTCCTTCTGGTGGGAGGTGTGGAGGAGTCTCTGGAAAGACCACAAACCCTATCAGCAATTAGCAGCACATGAGCTAAGCCCATCTCCTGAAGATGATGATCACAGAACCACAGAATCCATTGGGTTGGAAGGGACCCTCAAATGTAATCTTGTTCAACCTTCCTGCTGTGACCAGGCACATTTTAAAGTAGCTCAGGTTCCTCAGAACCCCATCAAGTTTGACTTTTAATGTCTCTATGGATAGGGCCTCCACCACCTCTCTGGGCAACCTGTTCCAGTGTTCCAGCACCCTCACAGTGAAGACCTTCTTCCTAATGTCCAACCTAAATCTACAGTGCTCTACCTTTAAGCAATTGCCCATGATGAGTGTTCCAAGCTACCACGCTGAGGCTGTTAATCACAGCTAGTTCTGGGCAATCCTGGCCACACCTAGCCATACATCCCCATAAAGACTGCTGGCTCTGGGAACACTGCTTGGCACAGAGCATCACTCACATGCATCTGAGAACTTGGAGGCCACAGAAATTCCAGCACTTCAGTATTTGTCTATGAAGGGAAAAAAGTGTTAGAGTGATGTGTCTTGCTGCATTGGAATAGGCTTCCCAGGGAGGTGGTTGGAATTTGCTCAGCAAGCTTGTGGACATGGCACTCTGGGACATGGTTTAATGGCCATGGTGATGTTGGGTTGATGGTTGGACTTGATGATCTTCAAGGCCTTTTCCAATCCAAACAATTCTATGAACATCACCAAACCATTAGGTCACCTTTGTAGTTGCTGTCACAAGGGTAGCTGGTGCCAGCTTCAGTGGGTGCTGTTTGATGTCATGGGCACTTTGAGCAGTGAGGAGAAAGGTTTGGACTAGCATAATCACAGAATCACAGGATGGTGGGGGTTGGAAGAGACCTTTGAAGATCACTGAGTCCAACATAATGAGCCATGATGAGCAGTAGGAATCCTCAGACCACATTACTTGTCCATTACAGGAGGTGACTGATGAGAGGATCTCATTTAAATCCCTACAAACATGCATTAATCAAACTCTTCATTGCTTTTATTGGCCTCTCCTCTACTTCTGCCCTGTCCCCAGGAATACATGGACTGAGCCCACAGTAACTAATTAGTGACTGAGCTGGGATGGATGAGCCAGGTGGGACCTTGCTCTTGCCTGGAGCCTTCTGGCTGGTGGTGTCACAGCCCACTGCAGAGCAGGCTGGTTATTGATGTGGGCATTAATCACTCTAATCACTGGGTCCCTTTTACCTACTGGTGAAAAGCTCATGAAGGACTTTGGAAACCAGGGATTAATTTACTCACAGGCTTCACCTGGCAACTTCTCATCCTGTTTTGCATCCCAGACATATAACTTGGTTTGAATCTAAAGTTATAACAGGGGCAAAGCTTTGGAGGGCAGGAAAGGCCATATCAGATCCATGCTGTGCACTTCACCAGCTGGTTCCAGGCTTTTGGAAGCTGCTTCTTTCACTTTTGCCCTCATAAATTTTGCACATCAATCCTTCTTCCATTCAGCATCTTAGATGGTTAGAAATACAAATCATAAAATCATAGAATGGTTTGGGTTGGAAGGGACCTTAAAGATCATCCAGCTCCAACCCTCCTGCCATGGGCAGGGACACATCCCACTAGAACAGGTTGCTCAAGACCTCATCCAGCCTGGCCTTGAACACCTCCAGGAAGGGGGCACCCACCCTTAATCTAAATAATTTCTTCCTAATCTCCAGTCTAAATATCCCTTCTTCCAGCTCAAAATCATGGCCCCTCATCCTAGCACTACAAGCCCCTCCCCACCATCCCCCACCCCACTCCTCAGCCATCCCCAACGCCACTCCTACACCAGCCCCAACCCCCACTCCACCATCCCAGAACCCTTTCACCATTTCAAAACTTGGCTGATGGGATATCACTGTCAACTCACAATCACTGTTAATGGACGTATCAGGTAGAGATGCTGATTTTCCTTGTATTTGCTGCTTTTCTCCGCTCAGATATGACACATCTTTTTTTTAGCTCCTTTGAAATCTCATTGCTCCTGCAGCTGAACACTAAATAATTCATTTCCTTCCCCCCTTCTCTGCATTTCAAAGCCTGGCTGTTGCCACTGGGTGTGTAACCACTTTGCTCTATGAAAGGGTGTGCCAGGGCTGGGGGTGGCCAAGATCAAAGGCTGGGGCTGGAGCCTGAGTAGAAGTGATGCAAATGATCCCAAGGAAATGGATGTCAAACATCTGGGCATCACAAACTATAAATTACTGATACATTTATATGTAATTGTTGATGTAGAATCACACAGTGCATTGGGTTGGAAGGGACCCTCAAAGGTCATCCTGTCCAACCCCCCCGCAGCGAGCAGAGACATCTTCATGTTCTCAATGTATTAAGGTTGAAGACATTTATAATCAAGATATGTGAGTTTAACATATTGTAGTTTAATGTATTTAGAAGTAAAGTCCTCTTTATGAGGATCAAGAGTTGTTATAAGTGCATTTTATTTGATTCACTCTAGGAGAGTTGGCTCAGCTTGGGCTTGGTCTGCTCCCTGGAGAAACAGGACCATCAGCTGGGGCTGCCAAAGAAAAGGTGGGAGTGAGTCTCCTGCTCCCTTTTTGCAGGTGATTCCAGAATCCCAGCATGGTGAGGTTGGAAGAGACCTCTGGAGATCATCCAGTCCAACAGCCCTGCCAAAGCAGGGGCACCCACAGCAGCTTGCCCAGGATCACAATGGCCAGGTGGCTTTGGAATGTCTCTGGAGAACGAGACTCCACAACCTCTTTGGGCAGCCTGCTCCAGGGCTCCAGCACCCTCACACCAAACAAGTTTCTCCTGCACTTCTGGGTTCCAGTTTGTGCCCATTGTCCCTTGTCCTGTCACTGGGCACCACTGAGAAGAGTCTATCCCCATCCTCTTGCCCTCCACAGGTCCTTTAGCTCTTGCTGAGCATTGAGAAGATTGCCTATCAGGCTGCCCTTTTCCTTAGGAAGTACCAAGCCTGGGATGAAGATAGGTGGTCTTCTAGATGGCGAGTAGACAGCTGGCATGGAACCAGTGGCAGTGACTCAGAAATCTCACTGACACACATTCCTCCCCACAAGGTGCTTTAAACAATAGGGAAGTTCTTATCAAACTCTTGAGAACTTCAGGTTTCTGAATAACTGAGGGGTTTACTTTGCCTTTAATGGGAACAAGAGGTCCATGAGGCACAACTGAGCAGCACCTTTGATGCCACCCAAACCAATAGTTGCCTTTGGTGTCTGTGTCCTCAGAGTTTCCTGCCTGTCTTTAGCAGACTGATTTATTTATTGTCAGAGGTGATAAATTGCAGGATATTAAGATAATGGAGCAACATTTGTTGCTATTAAAATTTATATCAGCCAAATTTCAATGTAATTCAATTTTAAGTGGAAAATAATGATTGCTCTTGAGATGCCCAGAGACAACTTATTACTCATCAGCATTTTATTAAAGAGAAATTAAACCAAGAATAAGGAAAGGCTCAGTAAAATTATTTTGAGTCTATGGTATAATGATGGTCAATCATCATGTAAGATGTATTGGAGCTTGCTAAAAAAATATGGCATGAGTTTATCTTCAGCTGCTTGGAGTTGGCTGTCAAAATGATTTGTTTCTTCTCAAGTGGTGCCTCAAAAAGTCATTATTTAAATGGAGTGCAAGGGCTCGATTCCCTTCAGCCCGTCCAGACATCCTTTGCCTCAGACCTTACCATGCAGGAAGCTGCACACAGGCTCTCCTCTGCTGCCCACACACTGGGTGGTTCTTCCGTGCTCTCCTCTGCTGGTTCATATGTTCAGGCCTGTATCAGGAACAGTGTGGCCAGCAGGAGCAGGGAGGTCATTCTGCCCCTGGACTCAGCACTGCTTAGGCCACACCTGGAGTCCTGTGTCCAGTTCTGGGCCCCTCAGTTTAGGAAAGATGTTGACTTGCTGGATCGTGTCCAGAGAAGGGCAACAAAGCTGGGGAGGGGTTTGGAGCAAAAGCCCTCCGAGGAGAGGCTGAGGGAGCTGGGGTTGCTTAGCCTGGAGAAGAGGAGGCTCAGGGGAGACCTTCTTGCTACTGACAACTACCTGAAGGGAGGTTGTAGCCAGGTAGGGGTTGGTCTCTTCTCCCAGGCAACCAGCACCAGAACAAGAGGACACAGTCTCAAGCTGTGACAGGGGAGGTTTAGGATGGATTGTAGCAAGAAGTTCTTCACAGAAAGAGAGATTTGCCATTGGAATGTGCTGCCCAGGGAGGTGGTGGAGTCACCATCACTGGAAGTGTTTAGGAAGAGACTGGATGGGGTGCTTGGTGCCATGGTTTAGTTGGTTAGATGGTGTTGGATAATAGGTTGGACTCGATGATCTTGAAGGTCTCTTCCAACCTGGTCTATTCTATTCTATTCTATTTCAAGTCTAGTCTAGATTATAAACAGTCCCAAAAGGACTTAGTGCTGCTTCCTGGAAACTTTACTTAGTGAAGTTAGAGCATCACTGAAGAGTGAGAAGAAAGGAAAGCATCCAAACCCCCATTTCTGCTGAAGAGTGATGGAGTTTAACTTATTCTCTCTTTTTTCTGGTTTTTTCTTTCTTGTGAATTGTTCATGTAGTCACAGAATTGTTTCAATTCTAAAAGACCTCTAAGATCATTGAGTTTAACCATTAACCTAAGACCACCATGGCCATTAAACCTGTTTGTGATGAAAATGGAGACTCATCAAGAGCCTGGGCATACATGGCATAACATAGACAGACAGGCAACTCCTGGAGAGGAGGCTCCAAAGATGCTGAGGGGGTTGGTGCACCTCTGTGAGGAGGAAAGGCTGAGAGACCTGGGGCTGTTGAGCCTGGAGAAGGGCAGCCCCAGAGAGCATCTTCTCATTGCTCATCAAGAGCTAAAGGGTGGAGGTCATGAAGATGGGGGTTGTGCTCTTCTCAGTGGTGTCCAGAGACAGAACAAGGGGGCCACACTCTGGAACCCAGGAGGTTCCATCAGAGAGGAGGAGAAACTTGTTTCTTATGAGGATGCCTCACACCTGGGAAGCAGGCTGGCCAGAGAGGTTGTGGAGTCTCCTTCTCTGAAGAGATTCCAAAGCCACCTGGCCATTGTGATCCTGGGCAAGCTGCTGTGGCTGACCCTGCTTTAGCAGGGGTGTTGGGCTGCGTGATCTCCAAAGGTCCCTTCCAACCCCCACCATGCTGGGATTTTGAACTGCTCTGTCATGAGCAGGGGCTGCTTAGAATGGTAGAGGAGCTTGTCTAGATGGTATTACTGTTGTGGGCTTCTGTGGTCCCAGCAGAGGAGTGGAGTGAGGAAGCCTCCTGAGGAGATGCAGCACAACTATTTTGAGCCCAGCCAAGCACACTGTGGGTTTCTGCTGAAGAATGCTGCTTGATTTGGTTTTCTGCAAAGGAGACATTTGTCTGATGAGTGTTAACATCTGATGAAAACCATCAAAAGGGGTTTCCTTCCCACTTAGAATTCTTATGGATCTGGGACTCCACATGGAAAATCCCAGAGCCAGATGGCTGGCGAGCTGCCATCTGTCTCCCTGTGGTGCAGGGTGCTGGTGAGATGAGGCTCTGGCTGCACAGATCCTCAGTGACTTGTGGAACTGGAGAGATGCTGTTTGACTGAACACCCTGCAAGTGCCATGCCAAGGAGTCCTGGGGTAAGCTGGAGCAGAGCTGGTTCTAGGCTGTGACTTTCCAATTCAGTCTCTGCTCACTGGGGTGCTTTCTGAAGGTCAAGGCAGGGTTGCACAGTCAGGAGCTGCTCCTAGCAGCTAGAAACTGATGGGGAGAGTTCCTGCCAAGGGCTGGGCTGCACAAAGGCTCTTCCTGACACTTGTTCCACTGCACACCAAGGGCACTGCCACAGCTTGTGCCCCATCTTGAAGGGTAGGAAGGCAGAGGTGGCAGCTGTGGGGAGAAACAGACTGGACAGGCGAGCCTCAACTGCCCAAGGGATTGCATCCCATGGATGGCATCTTCAGTAGCAAGCTGAGGGATCCCCAGGGTTAAGCCTTTTCTTCCCTGGCCAGTGTCCCAGGAGAACTCTGTCCCTTCTGCTTTCCATCCCAATCCCTGTGTTCCTGAATCCAATTCCAGGATCCAGCTCCTGAATTCAATTTCCATCTGCTGCAGATTCCAGTCTGGGACTTGCCCAGTGCCTGTCCCCAGCATCGGTGGTGCCAATGGTGCTGTCATTGCCATCAGGGCTTGGATTGGCTCTTGGTTTGTGTCTCTGTGTCTCTATTCCATGGGATTGTTCTTCTTCCCATCTCAGCTGGCTGAGTTTCTTTCCCACCTCATCAAACTCTCTCCTTTCTTTCCTTTGGGCAGGCAGAGGGCTTCATGGAGAGCCTCTGGCACTTCTCTGGTGGCCAGCCCAGTCCTGACCCTTGACATGGGGGCATTTTATTGCCTGAAGGAAGTACTTCAGGAATCCTTCCCAGAGTGAGAGGCCTTTGCCAAGACAATAATTTCAGAAGGGAATTGCAGGCAAAGGGATGTATCAAGCTGATGTTTTCCTCCAGGACCTGGTGCTCTGCAGACTCTTTCAGAGCTCACTTTCCAGTTAATAAAGCTGTCCCTTCCAATCAATTTTACTCTAATCCCTGAGAGGACAGAGCCTTTTAAATCCAATGGAAAATGTTAATAAACCTTCATCTTGTTGGGCTCTCTCCTAATTCAGTGAGAGCTGTCAGCACCTTCCTTTCCCCACATCCAACTCTCCCAGTTACATGCTGCACTGCTTCCAGTCTGCCTGGTGATTGTTCATTAGCAAACCCTTCAGAATGGATTTGCCCCCCTATTTTATCCTGTTTCATCCTGTGTGGTGGACATCTTTGAGCAAGGCCTTGCACAGGGAAGTCATAGAATCACTCTTCTTGCCCTTTTTCATAGATTCATAGAATGGTTTGGGATAGAAGGGACCTTAAAAATCAGCCAGCTCCAACCCCCCTGTCACAGGCAAGGACACCTCCCACCAGACCAGGTTGCTCAAGGCCCCATCCAACCTAGCCTTGAACACTTCCAGGGAGGGGACATCCAAAGCCTCCCTGGGCAACCTGTTCCAGTGTCTCAATCTCTGAATCTCTGCCTATTTCTGCACGTTGCACTGGTTGTCTGTAGCCTCTGGCCATGAAACACCAGTGCTGTGCTCTCCTCCTTCCCATGTCACAGTATCACAGTATAACTAAGGTTGGAAGAGACCCCAAGGATCATCGAGTCCAACCTGTCTCCACAGACCTCACGACTAGACCATAGCACCAAGGGCTGGACTTGATGATCTTAGAAGTCTCTGCCAGCTGGGAAAAAAATCTGTGATCCTTCCAAGTACAACCACTCTGTGGCATTTGCTTTGTCTAGAAAACATGGGGTTTTGTCAAAGAATGAAGCTGTGGTGTTAGAATGAACCCTCAGAGGAAGCCCCAGCTTAGCTGCAGGTCAGTAATGCACCACACAAATGATTCATCTGTTTTCCCCTCGCAGGCCATTTTCTGTGCTGCTTTGTGTCTATCAGGCACAGCTTCCCTGGGCTGAGGGCCAGCATCTCCACCCAGGCTCACACCATCCTGATGAAAATGTGCAAGGCAAGTGCTTCATTTCTGCTCTTTAGCCACCTCCTCACATGTCAGACAAGCGGCCACCACGAGATGCCTTGCACAGGGCTTCAGCCATCTTCTCCTGATGGAAAGCTGGAAATGAGCCTTAAAGAAAAGGACATCAAACTATTTACCCACGTTCGGCAGGACTTCCCGCTGGCCTGCTGTCAACACATCTCCTCAGCCTGATGTTTAATTCAGTGCAGACCCTGTGGTGGAATAACAGCAAGTCAAGCTTTTATTAAAATTTCCTTCCTCGAAGTCTCAAAGCAGCCAGTGTCATTAGGGCTGGAGCGTGGTGGGGAATCGGGAACCAGGCGAGCGCTTAGGAGCAACGAGAACGCTTCCAGGGTAGCACGGGATCCGCTTCACTGGCTCCTGCCCTTCAAGCCCTGTGAGGGGAGGCTGAGGGAGCTGGGGGTGCTTAGCCTGGAGAAGAGGAGGCTCAGGGGAGACCTTCTTGCTCTCTACAAATACCTGAAGAGAGGTTGTAGCCAGGAGGGAGCTGGTCTCTTTTCCCAGGCAAGCAGCACCAGAAGAAGAGGACACAGTCTCAAGCTGTGACAGGGGAGGTTTAGGCTGGAGGTGAGGAAGAAATTCTACACAGAGAGAGTTATTTGCCATTGGAATGGGCTGCCCAGGGAGGTGGTGGAGTCACCATCACTGGAGGGGTTTAGGAGGAGACTGGATGGGGTGCTTGGTGCCATGGTTCAGTTGATTAGGTGGTGTTGGATGATGGGTTGGACATGATGATCTTGAAGGTCTCTTCCAACCTGATTAATTCTATTCTATTCATACAGTCATAGAATGGGTTGGGTTGGAAGGGACCTAAAAGATTATCTAGTTCCAACCCCTACCCCCAGTGGTCAGAGACATCTTGCACTAGACCAAAAAGTCCCTCCCCAGCTTTCTTGTAGGCCCCTTCAGGTACTGTGATCCTTCAGGGGAGGGATCTGCCATCCCAGCACGTCCATCCTCCGCCCAGATGGGCCACCACTGCTGAGCAGGTAGAGTGGGCTCTTGCCTCTTACTGACTGAGGGACATTGGCCAAGACCCCTGGGAACTTGAAGCAGGCTATAGGAGAGACAGAGAGGGACTTTTTGTAAGGGTTTGTGGTAATAGGATGAGGGACAGTGGACTGAAACTAGATGAGAGATTTAGACTGGGTATTATGAAGAAATTCTTTACAATGAGGTGAGACACTGGAACAGGTTACCCAGGGAGGTTGTAGATGTCCCCTCCCTGGAGATAGATGTGGTGCTGAGTGACATGGTTTAGTGGTGACCTGGCAGTGCTTGGTTAATTGTTGGACTGAATGATCTTAAAGGTCTCTTCAACCAAAATGATTCCATGACTTAATGTCTCCCCTCTGCTCAGAGTCTGGGAACTGCTCTCATCCCAGATGACAAACTGCTCCAACAGTGTGCTTGGGAGGGACTCATGTTCTGCCTATGCCTAGGGCTGGAGTCATTCAGTTCTGCTGAGGAGAGGCAGCATATCCAGCAGCACTTGAGGGGACTCTGGGTGGCAAAGAGGAGAGGAGCTTTATTGTCCAGGACAGCTAAGAATGCACTTCATGAAATGGCTGGAGGAGGCTCTGTGCAGTGCTGGCTGTGTTAGACACAGACATGTGAACCCCTCAGGGCTGCTTGAAAGTCATCAGGCTCTGCTGCAGACCCAGCAGAAGCCATCCCCATTAACCTCTCTCTGGGGTGCAGCCATCAGCCTTCCCACAGCAAAGAGGTGAGCCCCAGCTGAGCCATTTTCTGACAGCCTCTTAAATGAGGACACACTTCTTGCCCGACTCATTGAGTCCCTCTGACACATCCCCATGAACAGCAAAACAAAAGCCAAACTGATTGTCAGGCTGGTCCTCCTCATGTGGTTACTCATAACCACATTGCTCCTCCAGCATCAGCTCTGCTGGGCCCTGAATAATGTCATGGAACAGGCGGTCAAGGCCCTCCAGAACATCACAGAATGGAGCCAAGATGTGCCATGAGCGCTGCCAGGGCCTTTGCTACCACAATGGATTTCCAAACATGGTGCACCTTCAGCTTTCTTGTGGCTCACAGAAAAGGCAGCCAGTGTGAAAAATGGTCCTTACACTTCTGGAAAAGCCTTTCTCCCCTCAAGAGGTCATCAAAACCTCAACCAGGCTGCCCAGGGCTGGAGGAATGGAAGAGGAGTGTAGATGTGGTGCGGAGGGACGTGGGCTAGTGGTGACCAGCAGGGCAAATGAAATTATGGTCCCCTCTTCTCAGCACTGGTGAGGACACACCTTGAGCCCTGGGTTCAGTTTTGGGACCTCACTCCAAGAAGGGCATTGTGGGGCTGGAGCAGAAGGGCAACAGAGCTGGTGAAGGGTCTGGAGAACAGTTCTGGTGAGAGGCATCTGAAAAAACTGGGGTTATTCAGCCTGTGGAATAGGAGGCTGAAAGGGGTTTGGAGCCAGGGGTGCATTGGTCTCTTCTTCCAAGGAAGAAATGACAGGAAGAGAGGAAATGGCCTCAAGCTGCACCAAGAGAGGTTTAGGTTGGACATAAGGAAAAATTTTTTTCCCTTGAGGGTTGTCAAGGCCTGGCCCAGACTGCCCAGGCCAGCAGTGGAGTCCCCATCCCTGGAGTGGTTTCAAAGCCATGTAGATGTGGTGCTGAGGAACAGACTTGCTGAGGGTGCACTCAATGCCACTGTCCATAGCACCCACAAAGATGTTGAACAAACCTGGTCCCGGGACTGATCCCTGAGGGACTCCGCTTGTCCCTGGCCTCCACTGGGACATGGACCCATTGACAGCCACTCTTTGGGTGCAGCCACCAAGCCAGTTCTGTATCCATCTAGTGGTGCACCCATCAAACCATGTGTCACCAGTTTGGAGACCAGGATGTGGTGCAGGACAGAGTCGAAGGCTTTGCTCAGGTCCGGGCAAACAACATCAGCTGCTCACCCCTCATCTATTGATGTTGTCACCTGTATTGGTGTGTCTGCAATGACTTGCAGACAATAATGGGGTAGGTAATTAAGATAAATGTTAAAAACCCCTCCTTTTTTTGTTTTCTGCTGGAACACAGGACTTGTTGAGCAGGATTTCTGATGCAGGAAGAGGAAAACTAACAAATGGGAATAATTTCAGGCAATGTGTAATTAAAGCCTGCAACTCGTTAACGCTGGGCGCCGCTGTGGCAAAATCATTCCCACCGACTCTGAAGGAAGGGAAAACACACAGAGAGAACAAGGACACCAGGTTACCTGATGTCCTGCTGGAGAGGAGAAACTCTGCTGGTCCTGCTTACAATGTTAAGCAGCTGAGATGGTTCTGTTTTGCTGTCTTGAGAGGAAGCTGAGGTGAGACTTAGTTGCTCTCTAAAACTCCCTGATAGGGTTTTGGAGCTAGGTTAGATAGAACTAAAGGAAATGGTCTCAAATTGTCCCAGGGAGGTTTAGATTGTATATTAGGAACAATTTCTTTCCTGAAAGAGTGGTCAGGCATTGGAATAGGCTGCCCAGGGAGGTGGTAGAGTCACCACCCCTGGAGGTGTTCAAGAAATGAGTGGACATAGCACTCTGGGACATGGTTCAGTGGCCATGGTGGTGCTGGGTTGAAAGTTGGACTCAATGGTCTTAGAATTATTTTGGTTGGAAAAGCCCTCTATGATTCTATAAGGTTCCACCACCAGCCTTCATCTTCCCAAGACAATTCCTGCTCCCCCACCACCACTCTCCTTCATCTTCTCAAAGCAGCTCCTGCTTTGAGAAGCACCCTCCCTAAACAAGCTTCTGCTCCACCACCACCATTTTTGCAAACATCCCAGAGCCAGGGGCAAGACCCTCAACCATCCAAGACACCACACAGAAGAGCTCAGCCACAGTAAGGAGGCCCAGGCAGCACCCGTGGATGATATTAGAGTTCCTAACAACCGGGGGGCCACCAGGCCCCCCGGCCTTTGTTGTCACCACCACCATCACCCAGTGTGCACCATGGGTACTCACCAGTGATGAGAGGAGGATCCTCCAGCCCAGATGGGCTCAGCTTGGGGCTTCTGCCTTTCCTGGTGGGGATTATATAGGGCAGTGGGTGGGGAGGGCCAAGTGGCCACACCTGGGGTGGGAGGAGACTCCAACAGAGCCCAGGTGCTCTGGGTTTTGAGGGTGAAAAGGGGGGAAATGGGATGGGTGGGGTGGAAAAGGGAAGTGGTGGTGAAAGGTGGGGATTTTAAAATAACTTTATTTTCCATAACTCTTTCATCATGCACAACTGCAGTTCATGCTTTGCTTTGCCTCCATGCACAAAGAACAAACCCATCAATACTTCATAAAATACAGCACAATGCTGGCGAGTACAATGGGGAAAGAGACAGAAATGGGTAGATTCAGACTGGATGTTAGGAAGAAGCTCTTCCCCATGAGGGTGGTGGGACACTGGCACAGGTTGCCCAGGGAGGTGGTGGAAGCTTCATCCCTGGAGGCTTTGAAGGCCAGGCTGGATGTGGCTGTGAGCAACCTGATCTAGTGTGAGGTGTCCCTGCCCATGGCAGGGGGTTGGAACTGGATGATCCCTTCCAACCCTAACAATTCTATGATCCTGTGATATACCCTGACCAGTCTGAAAGTCACCCTTCACTGGAGCAAGCTCTTTTCAGAAAACATTTCAACTCATTTCTTTGCCTTGATATAATGCCTTACTTATGGATGAGAGGAGTAGGGGAATAGGGGCAGCCTGGGCCAGTCTTTGAGAACCCTTTCAGTTAAGGAGTTTTATCTAATGTTCAACTTCAACCTCCCCTTGTGCAACTTGAGGCCATTTCCTCTTGTCCCATCACTTGCTCCTCCTGAGAAGATGCCAACCCCCGCCCGGCTCCAACCTCCTTTCAGGGGGTTGTAGAGAGCAATGAGGTCTCCCCTCAGCCTCCTCTTCTCCAACAGAGTCATTTTCAGATGGTGCCCATTCCCGTGCCCTGATGAATCCTTCAGCACTCATTGCTCCTGAGCTGTGACTGACCACCTCAATGAGAGCACTATTTCTGTCCCTCAATTAGGTAATTGCGCTGCTCTTTGAATCAGAGTCATTAGCAGCATGACTTTTCAGCTGA